>NC_143498.1:23640000-24890000 GCF_051622355.1 Phaseolus vulgaris | reverse complement strand
GAAATGCACTGATTCACTGATTTCAATCTCATGTAATTTTCTTCTCCAAATTTCAACGAATTCAAGAAATTTGTAACCAAATCAAGAAAAAAAAACTCAAACACAACATGACCCCAGATGCAACAAGAATCTCTTGAAAATTTGAAAAACATATCAAAATTACTATCCACACCACTGGAAAAAAAAATCACCAGGAAAACTTCTCGGAATTTTTTTCAAAATTTCCAAAACTGAATTTTCATAAAAAAAAATTATAGTGAAACCTAACTCTAAGAAAATTGCCAATAACTCAAATATAAAAATCAAAGCACTCAAGAGATATACACTATGCGAAAAGTTGGCAAAAAATTCAAAAAGCACAACAGATGGAGGTTATGACATGTTAGGATTAAACATTACTCTAGACAACATGTATATATTGTTGGAAAAAACGGATAATTTTTCCACTAAAACAGAACCCTAACAGAGCTAACCGACAAATAATATTGAATAAACAGAGCGAAATAATAAAAGAGATAAAGAGGAAAAAACACACAACGGAGTTCGGCCAATTTAGCCTAATCTCCGAGCACAGCAAAAACAGCTCACTTTTATTATGGAGGAAGATATTACAAATTGGGATATTTAACAGTGAAGGAGGAGAGTTTAATTTATAACCCTCAAACCTCCTTCCCAAACAATGAACCCACCGGTGTGGGACTTGGGATTTAGCCAAAATCAACAAATCTCGACCTTGGCTTAATTTCAAGTCCCACCTAAAACAAATTTTCTCAAAACATAACAAAAACAAACTTTGCAGTGCTTCAAATTTGTGCCTCCGGGCGCCAACTTCAAATGTGCAAGATATTAACCAAGTCTAAACAGTGTTCAAACTTGGTCCTTGTAACTACCTTGGTGAGCATATCTGCAGGATTCTCCGTAGTGTGAATCTTCTGGAGAACAATCTCCTCTTCTTCGAGAATCTCACGCACAAAGTGATAACGAACATCAATGTGCTTCGTTCGTGCATGAAAGACTTGATTCTTTGCTAAATGAATAGTACTCTGACTGTCAGAATATAACTCAAGTTGTTTCTGACCAACTCCCAAGTCTTTAAGCAACCCATGAAGCCAAATTGCTTCTTTCACACCCTCTGTAATCGCCATATACTCTGCCTCTGTCGTAGACAAAGCCACCGTAGACTGCAAAGTAGACTTCCAACTGACTGGCGCTTTTGCTAAAGTGAACAAATAGCCAGTTGTAGACCGTCGCTTATCCAAATCACCTGCATAATCAGAATCACAATATCCAACTATGCATTGACCAAGTGATTCATCTTGCTCAAATGTCAATCCAACATCTAAGGTATTTTGGAGGTACCGTAGAATCCATCTCACAGCTTGCAAATGTCCCTTGCCCGGATTATGCATGTACCTGCTAACAACACTCACAGCCTGTGAAATATTTGGTCTTGTACACACCATTGCATACATCAAGCTTCCAACTGCATTTGCATATGGGACTTTCACCATGTATTCTCGTTCTTCATCAGTCGTCGGAGATAAACGACTACTCAATTTCAAATGAGGAGCAAGTGGGGTACTTACAGGTTTTGTATCTTCGTGTATACCAAAACGTTGTAGTACCTTTTGCAAATACTGCTTCTGTGACAGCCAAAGTTTTCCCCTCTCTCTGTCCCTATTTATCTCCATGCCGAGAATCTTCTTGGCTTCCCCCAAATCCTTCATCTCGAACTCTTTACTCAACTGAGCCTTTAACCTGTCAATCTCAACTTGGCTCTTTGTTGCAATCAGCATATCATCAACATATAAGAGTAAGTAAATGTAGGAACCATCTTCAAGTCTGCGCAAATACACACTGTGATCATATTTGCTTCTCTTGTACTTCTGATCCTTCATGAACTTATCAAATCGTTTGCACCACTGTCTCGGAGATTGTTTCAGTCCGTACAACGATTTGCTAAGTTTACAAACCCAATCTTCTTTACCATCAACCTTGTATCCTTCTGGTTGAGTCATATAGATTTCCTCCTTCAAAGGAACGCGGTCTTTACATCAAGTTGAGCAAGCTCCAAATTCAACTGTGCTACCAAGGCCAACAAAATTCGAATGGAGGAATGTTTAACAACTGGAGAAAATACCTCATTATAATCAATTCCCTCCCTCTGAGCAAAGCCTTTAGCAACCAACCTTGCCTTGTAGCGAACATCTTCTTTATTAGGAAATCCTTCTTTCTTTGCAAATACCCATTTGCACCCAATTGCCTTCTTACCTTTTGGTAATTGTGCCAGCTTCCACGTCTTGTTCTTCTTCAAAGACTGCATCTCCTCTTCTATCGCACCTGCCCAATTACCACTCTCTAAACTCAAAATGTCTTCTGGGTAAATGGATGGAATGTCATCAACAACTGGAAGTGCATAGGCAACCATATCCATGAAACGAGCAGGCTTCTGAATATCTCGTCTTTGTCTTCTAACTGCAATTGGCGCTGATTGCTGTTGAGATTCTTGGGTAGGAACCTCTTCCTCATCTGACTCTTCTTCTGCCATAGGAGAGTCACTTGTGGTATTTCATGTTGGGATCACCACTGTCTGCTCAAACTCCACCTGCTTCCGGGCACACTCCACCTGTTGCGGAGTACTATCAGCTCCTTCTGGATTTACCTTCTTTAACATGGCAGATTCATCAAAGGTAACATCCCTGTTGATAATCGTCTTCTTTGCCTCTAGACACCACAAACGGTATCCTTTCACTCCAGGACTAAAGCCCATGAAAAGAGCCTTCTTTGCCCGTGGATCCAACTTTGATTCAATCACATGATAATATGCAATAGAACCAAAAACATGCTAAGAATCATAATCAGTTGCAGGTTTTCCAGACCATACCTCTAACGAGGTTTTGCCATCTATAGCAGATGATGGCAAACGATTGACGAGATGTTGAGCGTATGTCACAGCCTCAGCCCAAAACTCTCTGCCTAACTCAGCATTAGACAACATACAACGAACTTTCTCCACAAGTGTCTTGTTCATACGCTCCGACACCCCATTCTGTTGTGGTGTTTTTCTAACAGTGAAGTGCCGAACTATGCCACAATCTTGACATACCTTCAGGAACGGATCACTCTTGTATTCTCCTCCATTGTCTGTTCGGAGAACCTTAATCTTCCTTCCTGTCTGGTTTTCAACTTGAGCTTTCCACTTAAGGAAAATTTCAAGCACATCATTTTTGTTCTTCATAGTAAACATCCAAACTCTCCTGGAAAAATCATCCACAAAAGTGACAAAATAATGCCTACCTCCGATTGACGGAGTCTTGGCAGGTCCCCACACATCTGAATGCACATAATCCAGAATACCCTTGGTATTGTGTATTGCAGTGCCAAACTTCACTCTTCGTTGTTTTCCCAGAACACAATGCTCACAAAATTCAAGTTTGCAAGCCTTCGTACCTTTCAACAATCCCTGCTTGGTAAGAATTTGCAAGGATTTCTCTCCAGCATGTCCCAACCTCATATGCCACAACTTCGTTGCCTCAGCATCCTTCTTAGAGCTAGAAGTTGTTGTCGCTACTGTCCCCACCACTGTACTACCTTGGTAGTAATACAAATTGTTCTTCCTCACGCCTTTCAACATCACCAGTGTTCCTGAAGTTGCTTTAAGAATTCCATCTCTCATCGTCACAACTAGGTCTTTAGATTCTAAAGCCCCCAATGAGATGAGATTCTTCTTCAACTTTGGCACGTACCGTACATCTTGCAAAATTCTGGTGGATCCATCATGATTCCGCAGCTTGATTGAACCTATCCCAGCTGTCTTACATGGATTATCATTACCCATGTAAACAACCCCGCCATCAAGTTCTTGAAATTCAAAGAACCAATCCCGAATGGGACACATATGAAAGGTACAACTTGAATCCAATATCCACTCATCTGGATACGATGATGCTGAAAGCGAGACAATTAAAGAGATATCCGATTCCACATCACTTTTGCATTCTGCAACATTTGCATCTTGCGGAGCCTTCCCTTTCTTCTGCAGTTTTGGACAGTCTTTCTTCCCGTGTCCTTTCTCATGACAGAAAGCACACTCATCTTTGGCAACGACTCGACCTTTAGACTTAGACCTCCCTCTTCTCCCCTTTGTGTGACTTTGTTGACGACCTTTTGCCATCACAAACTCAAAATATTGTATTCAATATTACAAACAATTTCAACCAACCCAAGGGCGAACCTTCGGCTCTTGATACCACTTGTTGGGAAAAACAGGTAATTTTCCCACTAAAACAGAACCCTAACAGAGCTACCCGACAAATAATATTGAATAAACAGAGCGAAATAATAAAAGAGATAAAGAGGAAAAAACACACCAGAAAATTGTTAACGGAGTTCAGCCAATTTAGCCTAATCTCCGAGCACAGCAAAAACAGCTCACTTTTATTATTATGGGAGAAGATATTACAAATTGGGATATTTAACAGTGAAGGAGGAGAGTTTAATTTATAACCCTCAAACCTCCTTCCCAAACAATGAACCCACCAATGTGGGACTTGGGATTAAGCCAAAATCAACATATATGTTGTCTATGATTTTAAAATAAAATTGACTCAATTATAAGAAATATTTGTCCAACAAATTTGAAGAAGACTCAAGAAAAATAAAAAGAAAACATGGATATGACCATTGGAGCACCTAGAAGCACATCCATGAGGTTCCAGATGAACTAGATTATTTGAACCCAAAAAAAAAGACAAGAACATGATTTCAATCAGTAAAGCTCAAGACAATTAAAAAGTTACTTATCTTTCTGATTGTCATATAATGAAAAACAAGTTCCATGCGCCTTTATTTGTGAATGTGAATTTGGCTTCAATGATCAATCAATTAGGATATTCAGAAAAATAACTTTTTAGTACCATGTTCATTTGGAAATTATTCTTTATTCCGACTTGTTCAACAATACAATTATGAAATGGAATGAGAGTCAGTACAACCTTGTGAGCCATATAACCTTATGAGTCATATTTTCAGCAATCTTATTATGAGAAAGGTGAGCAAGTTTAACCATCCCTTCAACAATTTGTGCAACCTGACATGGATATCACTCCTAGTTTTGAATAACCGTCAATGTGGGTAAATAACAAGAAATTTCAACAAAGTATGAAGGCTAGCCTGATAATATTAGAAAAGCAAATTGTCATTTGGCTAGTTGCATGCATAAAATTGTTGATTCTCCAAGCAATAGAAGCATCATTTCATTTTATGAAAATGAAAGGGTTTAAGAACTTGCATTACAAAAAGTGAACGAAGAAGAGAAAGAAAAAGAAGAAGCTTTTGAAGATATTGAAAATTGAACTATAACTGGAGTTTTTATTAAGAAAGACCTAAATTCACTTCATGATTCTGATTTAGATTTTGATCTATCATAGTTTTCAAAAACTGAAAAACTGATACAGGTTATACTTGTGATTCTGACATGTACATTATATGTTATGAGATTAATTCTACCATATACCCAGTTTCTATTTCACTTGTAGCTAAAAATCTCTTTCACGTACAAATCCTTTTTTCACAGAAGGTGATTTTAGCAACTACTAACATACTTCTTCATGTTACTTCCATATACATCTACTCAACAACCACCTTCTTTAGAGTTGAATCCTAAATCCTAAACCCTAAATCATCTTCAAGTATAAATCCTTTTTTTCACAAAAGGTGATTTTAGCAACTATTGACATACTTCTTCATGTTACTTCCATATTCATTTACTCAACAACCACCTTCTTTAGAGTTGAATCCTAAACCCTAAACTCTCTTCCAGGTACAAATCCCTTTTTTTCACAGAAGGTTATTTTAGCAACTACTGACATACTTCTTCATGTTACTTCCATATTCATCTACTCAACACCCACCTTCTTTAGAGTTGAATCCTTGTACTTATTTGGATAAATATTATAGACTTTCAGTTATCATGTCTAGTAACCTTCTCGAGGATCAGGAGGAGGAGAAGTGGCTATGGGTTTTTAAAGAAAATTTACTCAATGCATGTGTGGATAAACTTAAGAAAGTTGTTGAGCAGAAGTTGAAAGACAGGACTCTAAGCTTTAATTGAAGAAGGAAAAACCCATTTCTATCTATAACAAATTATGTTGCTTTTGGGATATGATTAATCAAAGCCCAATTTGCTTCTTTGTAACAGACTTAATCACCTAGGAAAACCTATATATAGGGCTAGACACAACATAGAAGAACCACACAAGAGACTTAGTTGTGTTATTTTCCTTAGTCTTCTACTTTCTTCATTATTATTCTTTTTTATTTGCCTTCGCATGAAAGGCTAAACTTTTTTAATTGATTCTCTTGTGATTTCACATTGAATTATGAGGTTCTGTGCAATTTAGTTTTGTTCTTCAATAACAGACTTCACTAGAAGATCTAGTATTTTTGAATTCTAATTTTTGCTAAGAAATTGTTTTTTAATGTTTGTTGATAATTCAATTATGTTGTTTAATTGGAATCTTGTTTAGTTTTCTTTATTCTAAATAATCTCTTATTTGTTTAATTCAAGAGGTAAAAAACTAAAAATCTCACACATATACACTTTGAACGTGGGTGAGGAACTTAATGAATTGATTGATGTCTGTTTGATTAATTTACAAATTGATTGGCGCTCGTTTGGTTAATTTTCTTCTTCTTAGAAATTGGATGAATGATATATGTCAAACTAATGAAGGACTCAAGGATGAATGAACTCGAGAATCAATCTACTTTTAGATTTACTTTAACAAAAAAAATTCCTCCTTTTTTAATTAACTGTTCTTACTAACTCAAATTGCTTGTAGACTAGTTTTGAACTCTGTTGTACTAAATTTGTAATTGAATTTGACAGGAGCCGACTTTGGGTTAAATAACCCTGACTATACTTAATTTTGTTGACTTTTTATGCAGTATATAGTATAGGACCTTGCAATTAGATGGTCTAAAATTTAATTATTTAATTTGATTCAGTAGACATCGATCAATATTATACATCCTAAAACTAAATAAAAGAATAATCACTTGCCTCTCTTTGCTGCAACTTGCAATATCAAATGCTCTCATATGAAGTGTGATCATAAAGTTTACATCACACGTAACGAGTTAATATTAAAACAACCACCCAACATGAGATATCATATAAAATATACATATATTAGTCACACGTCACATTCTCACTCTACACCATAACAAATTGTACCTAAATAATTTATGTTCAAGAATACAAGAATCATCAATTGCATCTTAAATATTCAAAGTAATTTTTCATATTGAACGCTTTCCAAAAAAAGTTGTATTAAGAATGTCTTACCAGAGAATAACACTTGACCCATCAGAAGTGTTAGGGAAAATTCTAACACTCGGGATTTTGATTAAGCACTAAAAAAAATTAAGTATAAAACATGGTCATGCATTGCATGTAAGACAATAGTTTTAGTTCAACAAAATATCATGTAAGATACATGTGTTTCATCTATTCAATTATACAACACTTTGTTATCTTCTTTTATGTTAAATAAAGCATGGATATGCTCAAACAATACACACATAGATTTAAGTTAAACTCGTATTACACAAAGATCTATATGTTTATTTTGTATTGCAGGGAATGCTTATTGTTTTCATATGCAAAAAATATTTGTTCAAGCACAAGTTACATCAATGATATCTTAGATGGAGAGCTAAAGTTGTTTTTCTTCAACAACATCTCCCTGATGCTACCATTGTCAACTCTAAAAAGACTATCAGCTTCATACAACTCTTCTCTTTAAACAAACTCAAGTAAAAGATGTAAGAATGTATGGCTTTAAACTAGAAGGGGGGTGAATGGTTTAAAGAGAGTTTTCACAAACTTTTAAGTCTAGAATGAAATTACTTTGAGAAAACTTGATTAAGAATTCAGTTTGCCAAAAACACAAAGCAATTTAGCACAGCACCAGAAAAACAATCGGTTGTTTCGCAGAAACAATTGGTTGTTTATACCAGTTCACAATATAAACTGAATTTAAAGAGTTCAAGGGATAAAGAGAATGCACACAGAGGTTTATAATGGTTCACTCTTAAACCACTGGGGAATCCACTAAGCAATCAACCCTAGATTACTTACAACAACACCAAAGAAGTGACCTTGATCCCCTCAAGACACACACTTCCTTTGTCTCAGCACAAACACCACTAAGAATGTTGATCTTGACAACCTCAAGAACACACTGCACTTCTCAGCTTCACACACAGAGTTTCTTCAAAGTACAAAAGGATTACACTTGTTACAGAAAGATCTGAAATCAATACAAGATGAAAATTCTATTCCATACTCTCTTTATCCAAGCAAAACCAAAGAAAACTTCAACTCTTCAAAAGAAAAATTAGTGAAAAACTCAAATCTGTTTTTCTTTGATTAAATCTCAGTTCTTGTTTGTTACATAAACTGAACAAACTATTTATTGCTTTCAAAGACTGGTCAAAGCATTTAAAACTGGAGCATAATCAGTTATAAAATCATTTAATGCTCAGTCAAAACACTAAACAGTTTTCTGTTATGGTCCTAAAACAAACAATTGGTTGAATACTCGAATCAATCAGTTGTTTAGGTTTGACAGCAAGTCAACCATCAAAAACAGTTTTCAACCTTTCTAAAAACACCTAAGTATAAAACAATCGGTTGTTTCGACAAAACAACAGGTTGTTTTTCACTTAGTTTGAAAAACACTTTCACTTAAAAGGTTTAAGAATGCTTAAGCTTTGGATTCAATCAAGAGTGGATTTACACAGAGAATCTACCCCAGATCCTATTCTAAAACCCATCAGCAACAGCAAGCACATCCTGCCTTCCATCAACCTTCAAAGGGTTTGGATTCTTCAAAGCTTGAACACACTTGATTCAACAAAAGAAAATTGTCCTAGAAGAGACAAGCACATTCAATTATTGGGAAGTTACGTAAAGAAGAAAATAATAAAGATTGGTGAAATGCATCCTTCATAATCAAACTCATAAGACGCAACAAACATTTGAGTGAGCTGAAGTTGTTCAACGACTAGAAATAGATTCACAATGACTATAAGTTTAAATGCCTACTTAAAGTCATTCATCAAGAAAAAGAAAAGAGAGGGGACATAGTTGCATAGTTCCAAAACAGTGCTTAAATTTTTGTACCATAAGAAGATTTTTAAAGAACACCATTCGTGTTCACTTAGAAAACTAAAAGAGAGTACATAAACCTTATATACATAAAAGACTATTCCTCTCCATTGAGTAACCATGTGATTTGTTTATCATTACTTAAAATATTTATTTATCTTACCCAAAAGTGGCTATTGTTCAAAGAATACTCTATTTTAGCCAGGAGTGGTTGTGTTCCAAAGAATACTCATTTCATCCAAGAGTGGTTGAGGTTCAAACAATACTAATTTTACCCAAGGGTGGTTGCAGTTAAAAAAATACTTGTTTTAGCCAACAGTGGCTATAATCTAAACAATACTCGTCTTAATCAGAAGTGATTGCATTCCAAACAATACTCATCTTAATCAGAAGTGATTGCATTCCAAACAATACTCAAAGGATTATCTACAAGTGATTATTCCAAATAATACTCAAGGGGTTAGCTAGGAGTGGCTATGTTCCCAAAGAATACTCAAAGACGTAATGCTGGAGTGGCTACAGGCCCAAAGAATACTCATTTGTACTTTGTAGCATTAGTCTGCTTAGTGAAACTCAATATATTGATTGATAATTGGACATAGTCTACTTTATCAAACGAATCAATATAAAAATATCTTATGTATTTCTCCTTCTCTTTATCTCTTTTTACATTGTATGTTATTAATTATATGCATTAATCTAAGAAGAAAAGTCTTTATAAAAAAACAAGATTTGAAAAAAAAAAATTAACAAATAATTTTATTAAACTTAAAGTTGCATCTAGTGTATTTTCATCATACGCAATCCACATTAAAAAGATGTTGAATGATTGCATGTCTTATAAAAGTATCGTTTGACTACGCAGTATCAAAAGAATACTTACTAAAAGTTTTAAAATTCAATTCAACCCTCCATTCTTGTGTTTTTCTTGTTTTATAAAATAAGTGTATTAGAAAATCTAAAAAAAAAACTAACTCTAGAAAGGGGGGGGGTCTGAATAGAGCTTTAAAATTGCATTGAGTTCCTTTTTGCAATATGACCGATTAGATGCTTATAAGGATTCGTCTAATGGTTTTTTAAATGAGTGCACAAACTTTCTAAAATGTTTTAATGACAATCAAGAGAGTATGAGTATGTGTAATAGAAACAAATAGCAAACTCTTTGTTTTATACTATTTAATTCCCATCTTGGGCTACGTTCCGTTCTTTAATACCAAAGGCAAAGTTGATATGTTCACCAATTATTATTTTATTTGCATTGAGGAGCATTTAAAGTGCAAAAGATTGGTACAAAGGAGAATCCATTTTATATGTTTACCAAGCCCGTTCTCGTTCTTAAAAGCAAGTTCATGTAGTTTTTGAAGTTGTTCAATGTGGATTATTTGTAGCAATCATCAAATGACATTGAACAAGAAGAGTCAAGTCAATGTAGAAAATTGTTGACTTTTGTCTGTCTTTCTTTATATTGTAGTGGTTGTCTAATTAAAGTGTCTAGTTGATGGTCACATTATTTTAATTGATTAAAAAAATTCACATTGTAGTGATTTTAATAGATTAAAAATACATTTTAATGAAATAAAATTGTTCTACATTTATTGAATTGTAGGTCTTAAACAAGAGGGGGGTGAATTGTTTATAAACGTTTTTTCATAAATATTGACGGTAGAAAGAAAATCAATGAAGAATCAAAGCTAAAGTAATTAAGATATTCAAGCTACAAAATTGTTTTAGTTGATTTCCAAAAAGTCAACTGGTTGTTTATGCAATTCAATCGGTTGTTTTTATCAACAATTGATAAAAAAAACAAGTTAAAACAGATTTAAGTGAGATCAGGAAAAGAGAAAATCACACAGACAGATTTATACTGGTTCACTCTTACACCAAGAGCTACATCTAGTCCCCAAAACCACTAGGTATTTCACTATGCAATCAATCACATATTACAAACCACACACACCAAAGAAGTGATCTTGAACTCCTAAAGAAAACACACTTCCTTTGACACTCACAACACACCACAGATCAGAACACCCTCTGACTCTGTGCAACAACAGTTCTTTACAGAAATACAAATCAAAGAGAGAAAATGAATTATCACACCTTATACAAATTGAATTCAAAAAATACACAACAGTCATATTCCACTCTTAGACAAGTCAAATCAAAGCTTGATGTAAATCTTGGAGAAAAAATGATTTCAGAAGATTAATCTGATATTTTTTTTACCAGAAGCGTAAAACAAACTATTTAAACTCCAAAAAGATAGTTAAAACATTTCATGAAGTAGCCAAATCAGTTTTGAATCAATTAAAACATATTTACCAAACTTAACAAATTCTGTTAAGAATTTTCAAAAAACAATCGGTTGAAATGTCAAATCAACCGATTGAATTGGCTTGACAACAAAGTCAACCAATTTCAAGCTTTGTCAAAACCTGTTTCAAAAACACTAAGTGTAAAACAACAGATTGAAACGATAAAACAATTGGTTGTTTTTTCACTTCTTTGTAAAACACTCTTTTTCAAAAGGACATGATTTAAATCAACTTGGGATCCTAACTAAGAGTGGATTTACAAATTCAAATTACCCAGAACCCACACAAACAAGCAACAACAAGCCTTCAAGTAATCCACACAGATTTGGAGACATCAAAGCTCTTGTTCAACATACATGACATTGGGTTTTATTTTAGTATATTAAACAAATTTTAATTCATTAAAACTGATAAATTTATGAGTTATCACAATTTAGCTTTGTATAATAAATTTAAAAATGAAAATATTACTTTGAAATAAATAAAAAAAGTAATTCACACCTACTTGACAACCTATTCTAATAATATAATAATAATTTAAATTAAAAAATACATTAAAAATAATTAAATTATTATTTTGTTAGGTTGTTAATTGTTTGTTTTTCATTATATATAGTGTCAACCTATCACCACCCATTTAAAAAACATTATTAGATGATCTTTTCTGTAGAGTATTATCTGGTTATATGGAACAAGTCTTAACCCCTCCGATTGTGGTTATGATTTTGTCTTAATTGAGTGGTTAATGTTGATTGATTGAGATCTCATAATTTGTGTTGCTCTTATGTTATTATATACATGGATCGACAAACGACCTGTAAATGACCAATGGTTGGGCCAGGTCCATGATCTTACAATTATGAATCATTTCAAAATTTTGAGAGAAGTCTTACATACTAGAAAAATGCTTATTAGAATATGCTACTTAAACAATGACTTTAGTATTATAGATTACATAAATCACATTAAAGATCACTTTCACTTTTGTATCTTTTCTTCTCATCTTGTCCTATAATGTTCAAGTGATTTTTGTTCTTTATTTTTTTTTTCATTATTTCGTGTGTTTATTCTTTACCAAGGTGGTTAAGGTGTTGTTTGTAATAGAATTTCACAAGTAAATGTGATCTTTATGTGTACGGTTGTAAAAAGTCTTGTTAGGTTCAAAATCTTAGTGTTTCTATGTGGTATTTCTTGTTTTCATATGAGTCTTGTAAAACTTGAAAAAATATTAAATCGGTCTAGTTGAAGTAATTAAAGAACTGTATGTAGCTCTCTTGTGAAGATAAACCAATATAATTATTGGTGTTTTTCTTCTTCTCCTACATGTTAAATATGAATTGAAATTTACTTATGTGCTGATGGAAATTAAAGAACATTAGTTGATAAAAACTTATTTTCTTTAAAAAGTATCTTGTAAGAAAATTATTTATTCAGAATCTTTTTAATGTTGAGTTCACTCCACTCTTAACTCAATCTATATTTGTGGTAGACTTCTCCTAGTAAAGGTTTTCATGTTGGTGGCAACTTGTTTGGACTTTTTGGTTTATTCCTTTCATTTGATTTAGTAACCATTCGTTAAAGAGCATCTACCTCTCTTTCCTCTTCTTCCACTTGGTCACTCCATAACTCAGACACAAGAGAAAGATTATCTTTAGATGAATTACCTTGTTGAACTTAATGTGGTTTATTGGAAACATCCAAGCTACCCTCTTTGAGTATTAATTACCATATGTTCCCAATATTTCAGAAGAAATTGTGTGATTTTGTCATGTTACAACAATGAATAATTCACTATCTGAGGCAACCACATTTAAATGAAAATTCTCAATTGGATTTACTCTATCATCATGCCCAACAACAACATAATTAGTCTGATCTTTCTCTATCACAACAAAATTCTGAACAGCAGAATTGATTCCCATATAAGAATTTCTTAATCAAAAGCAATTACATGTGTTAAAATAGGAATATGGTCTGCATCATTATGAGACAGAACAGGAATAACATCACAACAATCTGTCTGACTAGGAATCCAATCCACAATGTAATCAATGTGAGTCACATTAGAATTAACAAAAATTCCAACAGTTCCCGCACACATCTCATTATGCAAACCCTTAGCTGGGCCAAGGTCTTGATCTTTTTTATGCACTAAAAATGGTAATACAGTATCTTCAAGACTGTTTCTTCCAGCAATTCCATACCTTCTTCTCTCACCTCCATAAATTTTCGAATTTCTAAAAATGCCCCTCTATAATATTCCGAATTACGTAATCTAGAAGTCATTTTTCAAATTTGTAATTAGCTTCTGGATTACATAATCCAGAAGCCTTTTTTCATATGCATGATTACTTTCTGGATTACATAATCCGGAAGTCTTATTTAGCTTCTGGATTATGTAATCTGGAAGTCTTTTTTCAAATGAGTTTCGAGATTACATAATCTGGAAACTACTCTATGGGGTGACACAAGAAGAATAAAAATATATTTTCATGTTGTGTATAGAGGTGGCAGAAGAAGATATGGAGGTGCAAGAAGAAACAGTCTATCGTCAATTATAGGTCTATTAGTTTCCTTAAATCTTTTCCGAGAAGGCTGCTTCTTCCTACACCTCCATACCTTTTTGTGTCACCCCCTAAGTTTTTTTTATTCCAAAAATATTATTTTTTTAATATTTCGGATTACATAATCTGAAAGTCTTTTTCTAGATCCAGAATTGGCTTCTGTATTATATAATGCAGAAACCTTTTGTGATTAACTTTCAGATTACATAATTCAAAAATCTTTTTTATACATAAGATTAACTTTCGGATTATGTAATCTGAAAGCTTTTTTTTCAAATATGTGATTATATCCGGATTACATAATCCATGGGCTTATTTCAAATCCAAAAAAGAGTTCCATATTTTATAAATCTAAAGAACACTTCCGGATCCAAAAACATCTTCTGGATTATGTATGGGAGAGACAAAAAAAGGATAAAATGGTATTTTCACATTTAGTATAGGGTGGCACATGGAGGTATGGAAATGTAGAAAGAAAGAGTCTTATGAGAATTATGTTGTTCATTTTGATAGTTAACTCCATCTTTTTCTTAGCTATTTTTTCTCTCCTTCAAATACCTCTTAAAACCTCATGTTGGATACTTAAATTTGTTTCCAATAGTGTTTTCCTTAATTCACCATCTTTTAATAATTTCAACTATTGAATTCCAAATAAAAAAGTCAAAACTTATTTCTTATTTTGAAAAATTGTTCAGATAAGTTATGAAATATTTGACACCAAATACTCAAAATCAAAATAATTATTTTGAGAAAACGAAAGAATCAATCGTCAATTCAATTTGTAATCTCATCACTAACATATATTATGTAAAAAATAATTTTTGTGGGCTATACTACTTTTATAAAATTTAATATCTATATTATTTTCAATTCATTTTTTTTATTTGAGTTCAAAGTAAAAAAATAAATATATAGTAATTCTCTAAGAAGCCAGGATTTATGCAGCAGCCCACCAGCTACTACAAGGCTTGTTCGTTGGTACCAACTCGCAAGTCAAATAAGGTGGTTGTTGGAATACATTAAAAATATGGTAGGTAGGAACAGTGTTTAGTCTTCATAGATTCCACTTCCTACAAATAAGTAAATTTCCTTAGCTTGTGAGTCGTGAGGCAGTGGGAAAACAAAGATGGAAAGAGAAAACGGAAAGAAGATGAAAATACTTTGCCTCCATGGATTCAGAACCAGTGGCAGTTTTCTGAAAAAGCAGATCAGCAAATGGGATCCTTCTCTATTCACTAGATTTGATATGGTAATAAATAGATTTTACTTCTACTTTTTAATGTTCAAGTGTATGCATGGAACACTTTTAACCTTAAGCCCTGTTGGATATTTCAAATTCTTCCTTTGTTGATGAAAGCAATAGAACCAAAAAGTTACATGTGAATGTCAGCATGTAAGACATGGACCTAAACTGTATTAATGCCACAGGAATTCCCAGATGGTAAATACCCTGCTGGAGGGAAGTCTGACATAGAAGGAATCTTCCCTCCACCTTACTATGAGTGGTTTCAATTTGAAAAGGTAGGAATACTAGATCCTCCACTCTTTCATTTCAGATTTGGCAGCTCATTCAGTAATGAATTTGTCAAACTTCACTTGCCTTGGTTTACTGGAAATTACTCAACATATACACAAATCTTGTCCAGGACTTCACTGTGTACTTTAACTTGGAAGAATGCATCTCATACTTATGCGAATACATTACAGCCAATGGTCCCTTCGATGGCTTCCTTGGCTTCTCACAGGTGAGCATTCATAATTGCTCTAAGATTCAATCCTATACAATAAATACAAAATATTCAGCTAGCTTATTCTCCTAATTATGGAATAAAATCAGTACAAATCCTGATAATAATGGAATGTAATGAATTCTGTCAGGAGATTCTGACAATTACTATCATGTATAACTACTACTAAACCCAGCTTTCTCCCTTCTTCTTCATGTAAATCAGGGCGCAACTCTTTCTGCACTTTTGCTTGGTTACCAAGCACAGGCAAGTAAAATACTACCATAATTAGATTTTTTATTTAATTTAAACCACAACTCTAACTAGTGAGCACGAAATTAACAGGGAAAGGTGTTAAAGGATCATCCACCCATAAAGTTTTTTATATCAATATCAGGAAGCAAATTTAGAGATCCCAGCATATGCGATGTTGCCTACAAAGACCCAATCAAAGCTAAATCTGTTCACTTCATTGGGGACAAAGATTGGCTAAAACTGCCTAGTGAGGATCTCGCATCTGCATTTGACAAACCCTTGATATTAAGGCACCCCCAGGGTCACACAGTCCCCCGATTAGGTGGGTTATTGCGCTCATCTGTGTTTACTGGTTATGCTTTTTACTCTAGAAACTGAACGTTCCTTGTCTTATCGCAAACAGATGAAGTGACCACCAATCAATTGAGAAACTGGATTAACGAAGAAGTCCTATGCCAACCAAAAGTTGACGTTTCAGTTATTGAGAATGGAAAAGACCATGAGAAAGAAAACAGAGATGAAAACGCTGTATGAATAAACAAGGGGAGTGACCCAAGCCTGGAGATCAGGACTTCCAAGGGAAAGCACATCAATTTATTATAAATTATGTATTATGGCTGGTGATTCATTTGGACCTGTTTTATGTTGTCATGGTATTTAATAATGTATTAGCACATGAATTTATTATAAATTATGTACTATGACTGGTGATTCATTTGGACCTGTTTTAATGTTGTCATGGTATTTAATAATGTATTATGTATGACAGGTGATTCGATGGACTTGTTTTGTGTTGTCTTGATATCTAATATTGCTATGTATGACTGTGTTAATTCAGGTTGTCCTAATATTTAACAATTTACTGTGTGTGACTAGTGATCCATATTGACCACTTGAGTTGTCTTGATCTTTTATGACTAAAAAATAGAGGGGGAAACCTTAATGTACTGCGCAGATACATTCAGCACAAACATAAAATTAGACTACTTGAATCGATCAATCATGAATGTTTCAAACAATTATATTTTATAAAATAGAACATGAATCACAAGTTGGGTCTCGATTTGATTCCACTATTGATGCAATACATCCCTAACTCTCCATAATGGCTACATTAATTCACATGACAAAACTGCAAGCTGGGACAACAAAACAGAACTCTCCCGACAGACACCACGGTTTAACCAACTCTGTTGCTGATAGTTTGATAAAGGGATTTAAGCTGTGTGTTCCACTTGTCTATGGCAGTATACTTCTTCATTCCTTTCGACCTGAACATGCATTTTTAAGTCAACAACTAAGTTGTATACAAACAAAATTATGAATAAACTAAATACGGTAGAAAGGAATCAAACATAAAAACTAACCTATCAGAGCGTTCTAAGAGCCGGTTGACTTGATCGATGTGTCCTTGAATTCTGTTATCCAAGATAAGAGATACCAGTAGCTGCTCGACATCATTCTCAGGCACATTAAGTTCCTGCAAATTAATAGGTTTTATAGCATAAAAGTATTAGACTAAAAGCGACTTAAGTGTATCGTAAATCAACTCAACAAATAAGAGGAGAGGGATAGTAATGGAAGAATCCACAGAATAATCAGAGATTGGAGGGAATAGTTGTTTTCAACATTTATTGACTATTTTTTATAGAAAAAGTGTATTTGACCGATTAGTTTCCTTGTGATGAAGGGAAAGTACAAGTGTAGCGAGTACATTTTTACCTTAGATATAAACGGGATCCTGATCCTCGTATATGGTTTGATGAGCTTCAGTAAGACTTGAGTTCTGATATTCTTTAGAAGATCCTCAATGTAATTTCTGATAAATGGGTCATCCATGATGGTACGTCTGTTACTCTGGAAAGAAAATTACCCACTATCAAATTCCAACAAATATTGCATAAATACTAAGAAACATTGAAGGTCAAATTAGTGCAGCCATATTATTCTCATGCAAGACTTGATAAAAATACCTTCAAGATTTTCTCAAATTCCAATATTTCATTCCGCTGATAAGCTGCTATCAAATTTGTCATTGCCAAAATTTCAGGGTCATTTTTGTATCTGTAATATGAGTGAAAACAGAAAGAAAGATAGGAATTGGATCAGAGAATGGGAAAGATGAGGAAGTACAGTGATAAAAATGAGTAAATTATACTCATTTCCCATGACAGTTGCTTAAATTACACCCCTCCCCCCTCTTATACATACAGTCCCCCCCCCCCCCCCCCCCCTCGAAGAGGAATATAAGTTCCACTTCATTCTTTTCAATGTAGGCAAATCACTTAACAGTGGTGAAGACTGATGAAAGTATCTGCCAATGATATCTTAGCTTTTTCTACAACTTTCAGTGTCACAAACAACTCATTTTAAATACCTTAATTATTATCAGCTTTGAAATTCCATCCAAAAATACTTATTTCATCTTCAAAGGTCACATAATTGATAATAAATATTAAAAACTGGCTACAAATCATGTTGAGAATCACCAGATACGAAACAGAAATCACTAAAATACTCATTTACATTAAATTGATTTAAATGTAACACATTGTTTGTTGATCTTTAACAGGAGGGATGTGTCTGTTCTAAAATCTGAGAAGGGAATGTGATTAAACTAATCAAGGGAGAACATAGCTACTCAAATAAATTAACTAATTAATTAAAGACAAAGGACTTACGGCTTTGCCTCCTGCCCATCAAAAGGGTTTACTTCAGACTCCATCAACATGTTGGCAAGAACAAGGTATCTGACATGTAATAGCAATTAGGTCCAAGTTGATACAAAAAAAATGGTTGCTTGAATGACTTATTCTGAAGTACTTGGGCATAAATGCTAAGGACAATATATCATACACCGTTACAAAAATTACTGCCAAAATTGATGGTTCATAGTTAACTGGAATTTTTAGTAATTGGCATTTAACAATCATGAAATACAGAAACATCTTTTGCAAATTGTTTAAAACTGATAACTAAAATAAAAATTTAAATATGCTTACTTCAAGCATTGGATACGCCTCTGATTCCCAGCTTCATCATAATTCTTAAAAGCTTCAAAAAAATCCGTAGCTGCTTCAGCCCATTGTCGCTCTGCCATATGCATTTTCCCCCCACATTCATGGATTATTCCCATTATCCGCGGATGGGGAATTGCTGACTTAATAGTGAGTGCTTTCTGGTAAAGTTGCTGCATTTAATACAAAGGAAAGTGATAAATACTGGCAAAGAACTTTCCTTTAGCATTAGAATAGTTTAGAAGGATGCTCTATATCACACCACCTAGTTTTAGAGTGCATGGTTTTCTGGGTTTTTGAAGAAAAAAAAAACTACTTTTCTTATATTTTATTTTGTTTAGATGAACTTCTACAATAGAAAGCTAATGCACTAAACATTCCTCCATCAACCTTTGGTTCAATGACTTCTCCATAAAGACCACTTTCACTGATATCAAGACCCAATAACAAATGTCTTTGTGCAGCATAGCTTGTGCGTATCAGTTGGAAAATCTCCATACCATGCTTGGCAAAAAAGTCTATCTCTTGTAACTATTTGCCCAAACCGTGACTAAATGGAAAAAACAATTAATTCTTACAGAATCACAGAAACAAAAAGATGTTATTTGAGAAATTGAGCTCACCCCATAAGCAGCAAGAAAAGTCTTGTAAATAATAAAAAACTAAATTGCAGGGAAAAGTGGTAATAGATTGAAAAGGCACATTATTACTCTTGATGCATGTAGCAGAATAAGAACTTATTATCTAAAACAAATACAGACCTTGAGTTTTTTGTTGTTTTTGGTCTCTGTGTACATCTGAATTTCTATTGCATAAACCTCCAAAAGTTGGGTTCCTTTCTTATGGTCATCTGTACCATCTTCCCTTTGACAAGATTTGTGAAGTTCTTTCAAAATCTGGCAGTTCAACAAAACCCATAAATTACTCAAAAACTACTGGATACCAATACGTATACAAACATTACAATTAAGTTGAACAACAGGTTACATCATTTCACAAAATAATTATGCATTACCTTACTCATCCGTCCATATTCCCCAATATCAAAGAAGATCTTACAAAGCTTAAGATTTGTCTTAAACCATAATCTCTGTGAATGACACAAAAATTAAACATAAGACTGCATTAGTCAAAAATAACACTGGCCAAAGATAATGTCTAAATGTATTGACCTCATTCTTTGCTTCTTCAAGGGCTTTCAGAGTTGTCTGGTAGAACTCCTGCAGAAGACCAAAGTTCTGGCTAGCTGAACCCGACACATAGTCCATAATGCTGTTTATGCATTTTTCACTATAGTTACGAGTCACTGCTGATTTAATGTAAGTCAACATCTCCCTGTAGGCTTCCATCATCTCTTTATACCTTCCAAGTCTATAATAGAGCTTCACAGTTTGCTTTAGAGCTTTAAATCCCCTAGTAAAGAGTAGGGTAAAATATGAAACGTGATACATGATGGTTTATTATCCTTGTGGAATGATTCTAATACATGATGTTACTGAGAACTACATAAATGAGTACAAGAATTAAGAGAAGGAATCCGTGAAACAAACACAATAGCTGCATTTATTAAAGATAATCTAGCTTGACCCAATGAAAAGGAAAGAGAAACATTACTTATTCACATAAAAAGAACAGTAACAGACCATGGAATTAATAATTATACAAGAAAGGATACAGCACATAGAATCATATGACCATTTATGTTCTTCAACTCCAAAACATATATCTTTTTTTATTGTACAGCACAGGAAATAAAATTCTTACCATTCTGCCTTTTCTTGTTCCATGCGCACAACCTCCGCAAAACCAGCAAGTGCACCTTCTGGATCAGTTTCAACCAAACCTGCATACAAACCAAAAAACATCCTCAGAAGTCAGTACAAAAAGTGGATCAAATCAACCACCCTTGGACCACAAATTATGAAAAAACAATTCTGTACAAATATGTGATAGAGATTTAGACAATAGAAATTATTTGAATAACTCATTTTGTTAATCATTTCAACAAGGAAGAAACGTAGCATGGTTAAATCAATATCAACAAGAAAATGAATTAAATTTGACTTTAGGAAGAAATAAGCAGCAACAGAACACTGATTTGAAGTGAACAAAGTAGTTTACAAGTTACAACACGATCTAATTTCCAGAACTTTATCTAGAATCCCAAAAAGAAACCAATATTCCCAAACCATAAATGCTAGGAATTATTTTTTGTTTCTTGTAAATAAAAAGAAGCAGAAGTAAAAATAGTTGCTAGAAATACCTTTTGAATTGTAATACTGATTCTCAATATCAACATCTTGCTCCTCTTGCTCCTCATCTGAGTACTCAAATCCATAGTCCTCCATATCAGCATCTACAGGATATCAGAAGCAAAACCAAACAATTAGGATAGGTCAAAGAAGCACAACAAGAAAAACTTCTCCCGCAAATAACACCCATCCAGCTGGCTTCAGCGATCTTCCTTTTATAGTTGACGAGTTTCAAATCATGGAATTTGTCGTATAATGATTACACATATCACTTCACAAAAGTTAGGGACGGAGGGGAGTGGGACTGAGGCATGCATGAAGATTGAATCCAAATCATAAAGATTCCACAAGTTTTAACTCAGCTGGCAACTTTCCAACACCAGCCACTCTTTTATCCAAGCTTGAAACCATCCGCACAAAGTTTAGCAACAGAGAAAAACATATAAGAAAAGCCAAACCAAGTTTGATAAGGCTTTTTAGTTGTTTCTTATAGCAAGCATATTGAGGAATTAACCACAAAAACAATAATCGAATGCATTATCTCCTAATAAAATCCACAAGAACATTAAAACATTAAAATCATCAGAAAACCCTCAACATTTATTCGTGTTGTCAGCCACACACAAATGGATGACACCAACAAAACGTTATCGATTGCGGACTTCTCAAGACTCAATCTAGGGCTACAGAGTTTGTGCTCAATTGCGCTACAACGAAGTAAAATCCTACGAAGCCCCGGAGTTGTGATCTAGATTTTTCCGTAGCATAAATGACGAATACAAACGAATCGGGATTCAAATTTCGAGGCTCTTCAAATCGAAAAAATAAAAGCAATAAATAAACGAAGCGATTTACCAAACAAAAATTAAACTACAAGAGAAAGATTAATGCGAGGGCGCGAAACACTGAGTGTTGGAGAAAACGGAGAAAAAGAAAACGCACCCGAAGCCATGGTGATGAAATCGACTGAATTTGAGGATCCGAGTTAGGTTTAAGGTCGGAAGCGGTGAGTCAGAGACTCCGAGTTGTAATATGAGCCGAGAGTAAGAATCCGGTGAGTGAAGCGAAGGAGAAACGTTTTAGTAGCGTTTCAGCCTCGTTGCACTATAAAAGGCTTACTTACCATTCCTTTCAAAACTCGCCATTTTACAATTTTAATTAATTCCTATATTGACTAGTTTTATCCATCATATTGAATTATTAATTATTAATAATAGTAAATTGTATAACATTAACTCCTCCATCCCATAACACACTTTTCTCATTAATATTGTTACGCTCTATATGTTATTAAGTTGTATTATATTTATTTATTGAATTTGCCTTTAAGATTAATAAAATATATATTAAGTCTCTTAATTTTTTAAAACGGAGAAAAGCACTATTTTTTTTACTCAAGTGAGAGTAAAATCATTAATAAACAAAATATTATTGACTTTAGTTTATAATTAATGCGTAGTAACAAATTATAAAACTAATCACTTTATTTTCAACGTAATAAATACATAGTCACATTATTCCACTTTTAAAATAAAGAAACTTGTTTTAATTTTAGAAGGATATAATTGTTAAAGAGTTTGATTGAATTTTTTTATTAATAAAGGAACCAAGTTGTCTAAAATAAATAAATAATAGGAACAAAAAGTAACTAACTCCTTATTAACTTCACGATAGGTTAATCATCATCTCAAACTAAATATATTAGGTAGGAAATTTGATTTAGAATGTATTTCATTAGTTATTGATTTTTAAGACTTAGGTAGAAATGCTTTTAAATTAGTTTGAGATGGGTTATTACAACTAAATTAGAAAAAGATAAAGATATTTGAATTTAAACTTATTACAAGCTCAAGTTGAAGTTGAATAAAATTATTTTATATTTGATGTATTGTGTATTTTGAAGTTCGATATAATGATTTTTGTTTTAGATAGGCGTTTGTTAGTACATCTGAGATATTGTTCACTTTGAAGTTTGATGTTTTCATTATAGTTTTACTTGTTAAAGGTGTCTCAATAGATTAAAGGAAGAAGTTGTATTTAAATTACCATTAACTTCAAATTGTAAGCAATGTGAAACTTTTGGCACACCAAAACAACATCAAATTCAAAAACAGACAATACCTTAATTGCAGTGATTGATCCTAACGATCTCATCTTAACAAACTTAATGAAAAAGAGGGTTCAATATCACTTCAACATTTTAAACCTCAATTGGGAAGCTTGTTTCGATATGTCCAAAAGTCTCACATCTCTTAGCATTTTTTTTAATAATACTCGTATTAGGGAGCACATGTCATCACATGAAAAATAACATAAAATCAAAAAAGAAAAAAGAAAACAACAACATGGTGGGACTATACCAAACTCATGCAAAAAAAAAACAAAAGAAAGAAATTCACAAGAGTAGTCTAAGCAACTACATTGGGGATTTTAACCAAAAAAGAGAGAAATTAAGAAGTCAAACAAAAAAACATTTTCTAATGTGTAGCTCCCATAAAGACGGTAAAGAAGAACAATTGAATCTCAAAAATCCAATCAAATAAACCCTCGTTTGCATTCAGCAACAATAATAAAATCTTATGATATTGATGCACGTCACTAGCATTACTTTTTCTTGGAGGTCATCTTATTGGCTTTCACTCCAACTTTAAAAGGACATCTCGGTGTCTTAAAGGTTTGAACCATATTATCGTTTTCACTTAATGATTCCTCTTTATCCATCTTTTCAACCCAAGAACTTAGAGACCAAATTTCCTTCTTCTAAGAAAATATCAGCTGAGGTAGATTCAACTATATCCGTTACTAAGATGGCCAGACATGACTCTTGAGCCTTTTGTTCATCACTTGAAAGAGATTTAAAACAATTTTACAAGACTAAATCTTGAGAAACAGATTTAGAAGTAACCCATTTGGCATAAATTAATTTAGGACATGTTGCAAATTTGAGATGAGAGAATCCCTCTAAAAGACCATAGTTATGTTATTGAGGTTATCAGAAAGTCATTTGCATTCAGAAATATCATGCCCTATCATTTTGCATGAAGAGCAAGATGAAGCAACTTCTCAAATTCAATATCTGCAATAAAAGCAAAACCAGATCTTTCCACCAAAATTTGATTAGACAAAGCAAATAGGATATCAATGTCAATCAACACGCTAGCAAAAAAACCTCTAGATTTATTCATGGTGCGATCATCAAGAGAAACAGGAGTATCAATCCCTCTCACTATAGAGAAAATTATTTTTGGTTGCCAATATTCCATAGGAAGACTGTGGATCCTGACCCAACATTGAATTTTGGTAAGCTTCATGGAAGATGGCACAAAGTCTTTAGTCCAAGCAAAAATCTCAAGATACCCAAATTGAGATTCCAAGACCCCACTCATATGACTCTTCTCATATCTTCAAGGGCACAAAAATAAAATTCATAAAACCTTTTTCCTAGAGGAATAGATTTCAAAGATCCCAAAGTTTTTCAGGAAAGATTCAACTTTTTTGCACATGTACATATGAGTAAGAGGTTTGTCACTTTTGGATAGTACTATTCTTCCATGAAGGTAATTTTTACAGTCTTCAATATATCAAATGTCTCTTGGTACAAGGAGAAGACAAACGTGAAAAAGGGATATCACAGGCATTATTCAAGGCTTGGGCAAAAGTCATCTTTTGTGCTTAAGCCATATAAGATGACATGGCTTGTGAAGAGCAACCTTGGTCTTTAAGACACTCCTAAGGAATTTGAAAATCGAAAGAATTTTTTCCCATCCCACCAAAGGGAACCAACGCTTCAAATGTGTGATAAACTAAGCCGCTAGAAACAAGACGTTAACCACCTATCAACAAGAACGGTGGGAAACGAGACTCAAATCAGATGAACAACACTGCAAACCAAGTTGTAGCAAGAAACCTATGAGAAAAACCAATAAAACACAACTGCACCTTCAAAGAATTGCACCAACAAAGGAGGACAAAACCCTAGCCATCAACCACCAATCACCCACCTCCAAAGAATAGAGTAGGAGGACAAAACCCTAGTCGACAACTACCAAACACCCACCAAATCCTAGTCATCGCACCCTCTCTCTAAAACCCTAGGATCTCTTTTATATTGTCTTATGTTAATCCACCAATACATTATTTAAGGACAAAACCATGATGAAAACATCGAATTTTAAAGTGGACAATGTTTTGAATGCAGTGATTAACCCTAATGATATTATCGTAGTAGACTTGATATCACAACATTAACATCATCTAAGGGGACAAAAAAGAGGGTTTCAAGTCACTTCTTTCCTTTAGCGTTCGACTAGGAAACTTGCTCCAAATGTCCAAAATTCTCACACTGCTAAGGAGTCAATAGTAGCTTATATACAATTTTCTCCCTTTAGTCATCAATTTTCCTTTTAAGAATAAAATTATGATATAGTCACTGAACTTCAAAGCAAATAATATCTCATGTGCAGTGATAAGCATTACGATTTTATCTTAGCAAACTTAAATATTGATGTGTTATGTGATTACTAGAACTAGGGTTTGAGACCCACTACAAGAAATTGCTTATTTAGCTGCAAAAAAAAAAAGGCAAAGGTCTTAGGTCGACACTAAATAGTGTCAAATAAGCCTTCGCTATTCACAAAATTCAAATAAAATGTGAGAAAGCGTGGGTTATACCCACGCAAACTTTTAAAAAAAATATAAAAAAAGTTGTGTGGGTGGAACGACCACTATTAAAAGTATAAAAATAATAAAAATTTAAATGTTTGAAGGTTTAGCCCACGCTAAACATTTTAAATTAAATTTAAACAAAGAATTAAATTCTGAAGGTGAAGCCCACGCAAACAATTAATTTTTGTTTATTTGAAAATTCTTAATTGTTAAGGTTTTGAATATTTTGAGAAAATTTTAAACCCTTTTTCATAGGAGTGCATTTCATACGGGAGAAGTCATCGTAGTTCATAGCCTTCAGCTTGAGCGTGAGCAGCGTGCCACTGTCGTTCATACAGAGAGGGCTCATCGTCGTTCACCGTCAACGCTTGAGCTTAAGCAGCGTGCCATCGTGATGGAGTAGCCGTGCCACCGTGATGGAGTAGCCGTGCCACCGTGAGAATGCAAACGGAGTCTTCGCGGTTTTGCCCTAGATTTTCATCTTGATTCCTTTCTTTCTGTATTATGTGTAATTTTATTTTTGATTCCTACTCTTAGTTTTGCCCTAACATTGTGTTATTGATTTTCAGTGATTCTTGCCCTAACACCTTAAATTTTGCGTGCATCTCTCATGGTGAAGGTAAACTTAATATGCCAGTAAGGGTCCCCTGTTTTTATTACTGGATTCACTGGTCTTGTCCCTTGTTTTTATTATTGGATTCACTGGTTTTTATTAGTTTTGTATTTTTGACACTGTTCGAATATTACTTTAGGATTCACTGGCCTTAGTCTCTGTTGTTTTGTTTTTTTGGACCGTTCGACATTTTTTGGACACTGCTGGTGGCATGTAGTTCAATGACACCATGTTTATGTCAGCACGCCTTTGCTTTGAAAGTCTTTATGTTCCTAATTGAACTCCTTCATGCCATTGATTGATGACTTCGTATCTTGTCTCAGCCTTGAGATTTCCTTTTGAACTTCCCATTTCTTAAAGCAACGGCCACTGACTAGAATAGGATACAAGAGTGAACATTACACGTCAACCATTCTGTTTGAAGAGGCATTTGTTCTCTGATGGCTTGGGCTCACCATCCATCAACTTAGGCAGAAAAATGTATAACACAATGTCAATATTAGTAACACATGTTAACCAGAGATTAAATTGATGAATGCCCAATACTTTAAGAACTACTTATGTAATTTTATTAAGACCATTCGGGAAACAACATAATATTTCAACACCATATTGGTGATTTATTGAAAAAACATTATAGGTTTCTCCAAAATAAGCCTAAGGTAATGAAGGCTACATTTAACAAGTTTACTTCTGTAGGCAATAACTAACCACACAAGGGTCACTTTCTTCATTACTTTTTACCTTTTCTTAAAGTTTGATCTAGCCTAAACATTTTCATTTAGGCATTCAATGCATCCATATGAATATGATAGTAGTAACAGTGTGTATAATTTTCTTTTTGTATCTCTGGGAACTTCCCATTTCTTTGAACCTTTTTTTAGCAAGAATGACAAGAAGACAAGGGTTGAAGAAGTGAGGGATGAGATGAAAACGTGGTACTATGTTGTGTCCAAAACTTGATCATTGTATTAGGTAACATATTGCACAGAGTCTCTAATTTTTTTAATTCATACAGAGGAGATGAGAAAGAAAGGCAGAGGTAGAGAAGCCGAATTCTGCAAACTAGAATTTCATCTAACCAAAATTGAGGTAGCTCGTTCCAGTTAATTTTTTAAGGCACCTGCATTAGAGTAAAGAAGCCAAATGACTTTTAGAAGCCTTTAATCTAGAGAGAGCAATATCCTCACACAATGTAAAAAAAACTGCTCATTGACCATGCCATCAAGATATGTATCGAACCCATTGATTCCTGCATTGTTCACCTGCACATGAATTTTAAAATTGTTTAGTGATTGTTCATCTAAGGAAAAAATACAAGTTATTGTTATGGTGAAGTCATTCAGTTTTTTCAATATCACCAATATAAGTCGTGGAAAGTTTTTAATACTGAGTCTAATAAAACTCAGAATCAGGTTGGTGTCAGTCAGATCAAACTGTTTTCAGAGATTAGACTGTTTTCACTAATACAAACTCATTGATTTTGCAGATCAATAAAAAATATTGTAAGTTTGTAGAATTGTGAAACACCTTTCTTAGTATAAATATGTAGTTCAGTCATAGGAAGACTAATTAGGAAAAAGGATGGAGAATTGGAACATTAAGAAGATACATAAGAACAGTTAAAAAGGAAAAAACTCGTAAAAACATTGTTCATCTTTATTGTTCTGTATCATAATCACATAAAAATGGTGTTTGTGAGTCATATTATTCAATTGAACCAACCAAGTAGGACACAATGCAAGATTCCATGCATTGTCATTAAAAGTTTATCAAACTCCCTTTACACACAAAAAGGAGAATGTAGTAAAAAAGTAAAAGCATAGCTCATAATTGAAAGGAGAATGATCAAATGATCTTGTTTTGTGCTTCTTTATTGTAGGATGGACGCCGAGTACATGTGATTGAAAGGGATTTGAGTGAATCTGTTAGGATCTTCAGCGTAAGCAACCTGAAAATATGAGAGAGTTTAATTTTCATAATGTAACTGTAAAGATTCTTAGACCATCAATTAAATAGAAACAAACATGCAATTATCCTGCATTTTCTGCTTATTAACCATCAAACACGCAATATATTCATGGAAAGTGAAAACCAAAATCAAGCATAAATGCAAATGTGTGTGTGAACAATATACTGCATATACCATACATAATTGTCTTCTTTTCAGGCGTGGAGGGAAGACCTCGAAGAAGAAGCACTTTCTGTACCAATCTCTTAAGATTAGAGAGGGAAGAATCTGCAGGTGAAGGTCTTAATTTTGTTCTTTGCAAGCTTTTGATCTTCAATATAAAGAAGCACAACATCACCAAATCCAACCAAATAAACTAATTAACCAAACACACACCAATATTATATTTAAATAAAAATAAAAAAAAAACTTTACTTGGTTGCACTCTACTTTCTGCCTCTTGTTGTGAGTTAGAGAACCTTAAGCTAGCTTCATGAATGTTATTGAGTTTGGTAGTGCATGTGATTGTATATATAGCAGAAGAAAAACACTGAAGACACACAGAAACACATATTATATTGGACTCAGACCTGCATCTTTCTGAGATCACTCTAAGTCACCAATATTTTGTATTAGGATAATGCTTTATGGAAGAGCCACATATGTAAAGGGACACGTGCATCTCTCTACGTCTATCCATGTTGCTCGCTTCGTTTTTTAATCTCAACGCCTCTTCCAGTGAGATCATTCACGAATCATCTACAACAAAACATTATTCCTCCAATTTTATTTATTTTCGAATTGATTCGATTACCCTCGTTCCATGCATTTTCTGTGGTCTGTGAGTGCTTTTAATTTTCTCAGCTAAATCTTGTTCAAGGTCTTTCCATGGTGGTCAAACCACTACCCAATAACTCCTAAAATATTGATATCCCAATCAATTTGATTTAGATTACAAATTTAATGCTGATTCATTTTTTAAAGAATTTAAAAAAATGTTTTAAGTCCTTTAAGATGAGTATTAAACTATATATATATATATATATAAAAGTAGATCTATAAGAAAGTTACTAATCTAAGAGATATTTCCGTGATCGGTCACTTATGAAATTAGCAAAGAATAAAGTGTTAACGGACAAATCTTCAACAAATGCGCTTTATCAATATTTACGATTTTTTATTTATTTATTTTCCCATCATACCATGCCTTATACCAGTTTTTATCGGTTTTTGCACAGATTGGATGTAATTTGGTTTAGGTATCTTAAAAGTGAAAGAATTCACGATTTCTTTCATTTGTCTAGTGATCAATTCATTCTTGATCCAATATGTGTTTCATATTTTGGTAAAAATATCCTTAGTATCAAGTTTATTACAAACTGAATTGTGATATGGTATGATATTTTTGTTTGATAATTCTTATATATCACTACTCATAGAGCGATGTTATATTGGCTAATAATTTATTTACTACTATATACATATATTCTATGCAGAAAAATGGATCGAAGTTGGATGTATGAACGACTTGATCCTTCAAGGAGACTTAGCAAACAATTCATTACTGGAGTGAGTGAATTTGTTTCAAAGGCAATTGATCAAATTTTTTATACTTTAGAAGGAGGGATAAGGTGTCCTTGCATAAAGTGTGTCTGTGAGAAAATTCTTCCACCATCACATGTGAGGGCTCATTTGCTACGATATGGTTTTAGACCTAACTACACAGTTTGGGTTCAACATGGAGAAGAGATGTCAAGTGAGGACAATGTTGGTTATGCATCCAGTAGCCATGGAAGAACGAAACCTGTTGATAACATTGGTTCAATGACCAATATGGTGTATGATGCATACATGCAAGAAGCAGACATAACAAGTCATTATGATCACATGGACACCGACGATGAATATGTAGAAGAGTCACCTAATGCAGAAGCCCAAAGGTTTTATGATATGTTAGAAGCTGCAAATGAACCCATTTATGATGGTGCCACCGAGTCAAAATTATCAGTAGCCATCAGACTACTAGCAGCTAGAACGAATTGGCATACACCTGAAAAATGTTTAGACCATTTCATAAAATTGTTAGTTGATGTAGCTCCCAAAGATAATTGCATACCAAAGAACTACTACGAAGCTAAAAAAATTGTGTCAAGTCTTGGATTGAAAGCCCAAAAAATTGATTGTTGTGAAGCTGGATGCATGTTATATTACAAGGATGACAACCATTTAACTGAATGCAAATTTTGTCATCTTCCTTGGTATTTTCCTCCTAAAGATGACAAGGGAAGATACAAACAAATTCCAAGGAAGAGAATGTTTTATTTGCCAATCATCCCAAGATTACAAAGACTGTATGCATCAGTAGAATCTGCTAAGCAAATGAGATGGCATTTTGAAAACAAAAGAGAAGATGGCATACTGCGACATCCATGTGATGGGGAAGCTTGGAAGCACTTTGATAAGATATATCCGAATTTTGTTATTGACCCACGACACGTGAGACTTGGTTTATCTTCCGATAGGTTCACTCCTTATGTCCAACCTTCAACATCCCCATATTCTTGTTGGCCTGTATTTCTTACTCCTTATAATTTGCCCCCTGAAATGTGTATGACCAAACCGTACATGTTTCTAACTTGTCTCATACCTGGCCCAAGTAACCCAACTAAAAAAATAGATGTCTACTTCCAACCTCTTATTGATGATCTTAACCAATTGTGGAATGAAGGTGTAATGACATATGACATCTCTACAAGAGAAAACTTTGTCATGCGAGCTTGCTTGATGTGGACAATCAATGATTTTCCAGCTTATGGCATGTTGTCAGGATGGGGGACTAAAGGGAAATTAACTTGGGGACCTAATTCATCTACAACATCGTGGAACATGTACTTTGTTAATGGATATAAGTTCCATACAAAGTCATGGAGTGAAGGCAAGAAAACCACAAATTGTGGGGTGCATGTAAAAGGTGTAACAGAAGGAGGACAAAATGACTTCTTTGGCATCATCAAACATATTTATGAATTAGAATATCTTGGTTTGAGTAAGAAGATTCCTCTTTTCTTTTGTGATTGGTTTGACCCAACCAATAATAGAGGCACCAAAGTTCATTTAGAATATAACATTGTAGAAATCAAGATGAGTGGAAGATATATTCCATATGATCCCTTCATTCTTCCACAAAAAGTAAGACAAGTTTACTATGTGCCTTATTCAAAGATATGTAGGAACTTGCGTGGTTAGAGCGTGGCAATCACAACAAAACCCCGAGGTAATGTTGAAGTTGATAAACATACAAGATGATTTACCTTATAGTTTGATGAAATGCCTAATGTGTTACCAATTAGTAGAATTGAGGAAGTAGAAGGCTTAGCTGACACATTAACTGTTGAACTCGTCAATGATGATGTTATGGAAACAGTATGTGATGATGATGATGAAGACGAGGTCAATGAATCAAGTCAAGATGATGAAGAACATGATGACAATGACATGGACAATTGGGACTTTGAATAGCTTCTGGCTAATTAAGTAGTTCAACACTGCTAAATAACTTATTCAGCTTTGAACCTCTTGTTCCCATATGCTATAGTGGGGGATGAACTATCTAATTAGTGTAAAACTTTTCTTGACAATCACAAAGGAATTTGACTTTTTAACCGTAAGTATTTTAAGAATAAGGAAATTTTTTATTTGTTACCTATGTAGAAAATAAAAGTGTCTTTTTCTTTACGACAACAATATGTTGCTATGTATTATGCAGATGAAATTTCTATACAAAGTTTATCTTTAGACACTGATAAAGCTCCATAATCACATTGGGTTAACTTGGATTAGCATCAGTGAATGAAACCTGTAAACAAAATCATTATGTGTTCTAGATATAAAATAAGTTTAGAACCAAGCAAGGAGATCTAGAGCAAACAAAGTCCAATAAACCAGTAAAAGAAACTGTTAAATATGACAAAATCTGTACTAAATATATCAAAAAAGGAATCCCATGTATGGTCTAGTAACATAACACATTGAATGAACACAATTATTTCCTATAACTTTCTTCATAAATTCTACTAGTGCTTTGATATTATTGTGTAGATTCTTACCCTTCTGCAATTTGGAGGATATACACTGGTGCGGAATTCAACTGATCTGTTTCGAAGTTTTGGGTTTGATACGGAGCCAGTCCTCATTGGGCTCATCTTGTTCCAGGTATATTTCAAAATTATTGTCTTATCACCTAAAATGTTGTTTGCTTGATTTTGATTGGATGTACATCTTTCTACAGCATACATACAATCATTTTTTTGTGCCAATGATTGGATAATATTTGTTTCTTTTAAGATAATCTGTGTGGCACATATTCAATTAACATGATATACTAAATTTTTAAACATTCAAAATAGTTAATGCTAAATAGAATATGTATTTGAGATTATGCCTTTTCTTCGTTAGCCATCCATATAATATGTAGAATCTATATCAAAATAGTTTAAATTTTTCTATCAGCAAGAAAGATCACATTTTTGTGTTGACTGAGAAATTTTCTTACCCAGGTTGGTGATTTTGGCTTATCAAAAATTAAGCGAAATACTTTGGTTACTGGTGGTGTGCGCGGGACATTACCTTGGATGGCACCAGAGCTTCTGAATGGCAGCAGCAATAAGGTCTCAGAAAAGGTAATATTTCAACTTATCTCTATAAAATGTTCTTCTGCAATCACATGACTCAATTGAAATTTAACTAAGGTAATGAGGTCTTCTATTGATTTTTTTTTTCTAGATAGAAATTTTCTTCATCTCACATGACAATAAGTGTGAGATGAAGCTCCTAGTATGTTCTGTTGTTTTCATATTCTTCAATAAGAGTTCTCAGTATTTTAACTTTCTCTTCTCCTGCTCATCTAGGAATAGGAAGTCTTCCCTGGTAAAAACTGATAAGCACTACAATGGCCTAAGCTACATCCATGATGCTTCTTTTTAGTAGGAGATAATAATTATAAATTCTTACATTAATAACTTATCCTAAGTTTGTGAAGGAAGTCATGACTAATCTTTTGGAAGGAAGGGAAAACACCTTGCCATTATAAACAACTTGGAAGTCAGAGGGAAGCAAGAGTGAATTCTTAAGAATGAGGGGTCACCAATTTATAGATGTCCAACCTCAGAATACGAAGCTTAACATTCCTTAACCTTTAGATCCTTTCAGATCTAACGACCTTCATATAAAACGCATGAATGCCAGGGAAAATTCAAATTCTCCCACCAAAATAACCTTTTGAAAAGCGCCTCCAATGGTAGAGATGATAAGGGATGGCAGAACGATCCAGTCCCATCATGGTACAAATCATAACAGAGACAACCGGACCGAAAAAATCATGCAAGTTATATTAAGACTTGTCGAACTTAATTCCCTCGAGTCTGGGAGCCACTGTACCAGTCAGGGTTGGATGACCTGTAACATTTGGTATCGAAGGTCGCCCGACTGGCTAAGTATAAAAGTCTTAAGGTATAAAGGAATATGCGACAAATCAGGTATTTTCATTTTTGTGATTATACACATTAAATACGACCCACCAATAATATAGCCCATGACAAACTCTATAAATAAACACATCAGACAAAGCAAAACTACACAATTAATATAGCACTCATTACACACCAAATACCAAACACTTACTTGAGCATCACAGTACATTTTTCAAGTACACTCCCGATTGAGAGACAAAGCTTGAAACTTAGGAGTGAAAGACGACCAGGAGGGATTAATTGTTCAATTGGTTAATTTTACTGTCTCAGCCCCGTATACTATAACAAAATGCATCAAGAACTTGAACACTATTTATATGTTAAGAAAAGTTTGAGTCACTTACACTTTTTTGTTTTTGAATGTTGATAAACAAGAAACTATAAATTTGCTTCTTCCCGAGTACTTTCGGATGAACATCATATTGTGTTTTCTAGTTTCATTTGTTATCTAAAGAGAAGTTTGTTTTTTCTCATATTTTAATTACATGCATAAGAACAAAAGTTCCATTCATGACAACTTCCCAAATACCTTCATCAACACATTCCAAAAATATTTGCATCTTTATTTTCAAAAGGAATAGTTTTCACCACAGAAAAATAGAAACCTATTTATAACAACACCTTCCATAAAAAAACTGGTTTTGCGAAGCCATTTATAGTGTTTTTAGAACAACGTCTATAATAAGAATATATTAGAAACACATACAATGCCGTGTATAAAAAAATATATTATATTTAGTTTTGTATTTATATAACTTAAGATCAGAAAGAAAATCCTTTCTTTTACAAAATAAAACAAAACATAAACAAGTAAGATAAATCAACTACACATCAAATCTTAAGGATTATATTTTCAACCTTTATCAAAATAATGAAGAATAAATCATAAGATTGATCATACAAGGTCATATCTAAGCATTTATATAAGTAAGATGATGACAACAAAGCAACTTATTAAGAAACATTAGAATATTATATTGTAAAAACCTTGAGCGCCATTTTCTATTTCTGTCTTTGGGAGTGTATTGTATGTTTTCCTTTGTGCAGTAAATACTCATGCAAGGAAACTATATTCCATATCCTCTTTAAAAGAATTGTTTTCCTTGACAACATCTTCTATCTATGTGTAACCAAAAGTAATAATAAGATAATATTTGAGTTGTTAATCTTAAGAAAAAATTAAAATGAAATAACCAAAAGTAATTTTTTAAGTCGTTGAACCATAAATAAATTGTGTATTCGTTGTAATCAAATTCTTAATTATTGAAATCTTTTAAATTCTTTTGAAAAAACACCTAAATGTATCTCAATAATTAAAAAAAAACTAATATAAACTTAATGATGAAGAAATATAAGTAAATTTTGTTAAAAAATATAAAATTGAAAATAAAAATCCTTAAATATGAAATGATAAATTTTAATTAATAATATAATGTGATTAAAATAATTTAATGTAAATATACATTGCTAAAACTTAATATAGATAACATTTCTTATTGCTTTTTATCTTTCAAAATATAAATAAATCCATTATTGCATCCATCTTTTATTTGAGATAATAATGCACAAGATAAGGAACATAATTAATACATTTCACTATATTAAAATTACTTTTAATCTTTTACAACATTCACAATGCATGGTTATTTAAATACATTATTTATCTTAACTTTGTGGATTCAGTAATTACAATCTGTTAAGTGTTTCTAAAAAAAACTAAATGTATCTCAATAATTACGGGAACTAATATAAACTTATGATATTACTCTCAATGCCTAGTATCATACGCTTTAAAACATTTTGTCTCATGAGACAACTTATTGGTTCAATTTATATCAAACTTCTAAAGCTTCCACAAAATAAATTGGTAATATGTTATCAAAATTAGTGAAATGAATCTTTAGTGACACAATATACCCAAATTAAATTATAAAAAAAAATCATAGGTAGAAAAACAGACAAAGTCATGTATCCTGTTTATATTAAATATGAAAAAATTAAATGTTTTTCTTTGTAATATAACGTAAAACTAATTTTTGTTTTTGTTTCAACTTTAGATTTATTAGATACTTGTAGTAAAAAAATAATTAAAAAAAATCAAAAATACTGAAAATTCGTTTTTTAAGAACATTAGTAAAAATTCATCACAATAGTTTCTTTATTATATATACACGATAAATCTAAAATTTAGACTAATAAAAATTGATTTTGTGTTATACTATAGGAAAAAAGAAAAATATATTTAACATAATATAGAATAAAAGAATTAAAGAAAAGAAGAAAAAGAGTGATAAGGATGAAATTTGTATGTAAACAAAAGTGAAGCTCCTTCACTACCTACATACCTACATAGTATATACCAAAACAAATCACAATTCATAGCTATCTCTTTTCTTCCCAAGGGCCGGCCACTCCTTTTTTTTAACTTAGGGGTCCAATTCTTTCACCACAAAGCAACCCTTCTCATTCACCCTTTCCAATCCAAAACATAAAATTAACTCCAAAAAATTCATGACAAACAACAAAACGTCACTTTCACCAAAGAAACTAATTTCCATTTTCTTAAACGTAACACCCAGAAAAAATAAAACAAAAACACCAGTCATTGCCCTCAATTCAAAAAAGGAAACAAAGGGAATGATAATTATTATTTATTGATTACTCGCATTTATTTCTACTTTAATAAATTATTTTTATTATTATTATGATGATGAAATATTAAACACCCACCAATGGGTGATGCCCGTGTTGTTGTATATTGTACAGTTCACACAGCACAAAAGTAACACACGCATGAATGAACTGAAAAAGTGAAAAGCTCAAATAATAAAATGACAAAAACAAAAGCAAAGCTTTAGCATCAGTTTGTGTTTTTGCCATGGTTCCCCAAACTGTAGTGAAAAGCAGCAGAATCAGCAATTCAACGACCTGGTGGTGGATCAGGCACCAACACGGTTCGATCTGCATCTTCCTCTGCTGAGCCACGCACCTCATCATAACCCACAAACAAAATTTAAAAAGTTATATATAATTAGAGAGAAACAAAAAAAAGAGAGGGGAAGATCTGAAAAGCTTTCTTGTACACACTTGTAACACTGAAAAATGCAAGGTATCGTTCAACACCCTTCCTTCTTCTACTTCCTTTTTCTTTTTCTGAACCCTAAATTCTCTCCCATTTGACTCTACTTTGACGCCAATTCATTTGCTCTTTCCTGAGATTGACTCTGCTCACTCCACATTATTTTATGGTCGTTTTTGTTTAATTATTTTTTTCCATGGTTTGTGTGGGTATGGGTGGATGGGTTGCATTGTATGAGTTAATTACTCGAATAGAAACTTCCGTGGGCGTGAGGGAGTTCTTAAATTTGAGAAATTGATGATGCAATTCAACTCAGCGAAAGGGGAAGTTTAGGAATTTGGGATTGGGGGTTGCGATTGTGCTTCTAGCTGTGAATTTTGGATAACCTTTGTGAATTTGTACCTATTTAAGCTTTCTTCTTCTTCTTCTTCTTCTTAACTTCCAATTGTGGTTCTGTGGTCATTTTGATGTAGCTCCGTGCAGCTTTTTAGTTTCAAGGGACTTTTTGTTTAGGGTGATTCTGTTTGTTTGCTACAGTTTTAGCATTGTTCACGCTGGGTTGTTCTTCTCAAAGGCTTAAACTTTGTGAATATAGTTCATTTGTTCTTCAGGAACGCGATGTGAATGGTCGCATATAAAAAGGCCTTGTAGACCTTGACGCATTAGGCTTTTGGGGAAGTCCAAGTTGTTGTCATTGATGGTCTAACTTAAAACTTCAATTTTACATCTTCAGTGTATAGTGTTTTAGTTGTTCAGTGATTTAATAGAGCAAGAGTTTTCTTTCTCTTTTTGCTTCTAAGACATGTGGGTGATATATGGCTTGAATTTGCTAATCAATGGCATTTTTACCTTGGCAAGCTTGTAATAGTTACAGATTGTGGATCTGTAAAAGCATGTTCCTGCCTTGATGTTCTTGTTTGAGATAGAAGTCGCAGTGAAATGGATAAATGGAGTAATTTGTTTTTCTTGACACTGAAGAATTAGGTAAACAGGGTACAAAACTGGTTAATGTAGTGAATTTTGATGTATTATAAAGCATGTGAATCAATTTTCGTGTCCCAGTGCTCAGGAACTGAGCTAGAGCGATGTGAAAATTTTAATGGTGAGGAGGACCATATATATATAGTGAGGATTTCTGTTTATTGTGAGAAATGAGAACTATAAATTTAGACCAAACATTGATAGTCTTGATTAAAACATAGTTTCTGGTCACATGACCACTTAAAAAAGTCAATGTACATTTTTTTAATCTGGACCATTTATGTGTGGTAATATGGTATAGATTTAGAGGCAACAACATCACCCACGCTTATCCTTTATTATAACCGGTAGTTGGGATGGTAACTTTTTATTCTTAATTAATAATGGGGTGATAGAATGACATTTTTACTTTTTGAAAGAATTTTTATAGAAAAGGAGATCAACAATTACCCCATTTTTCCTTATCTTTATCTTTACAGAAGTGGCTTAAGTAGTAGCAAAGATTTGGCTGCACCAAATGTCAAAACACCATGTTTATGTGTGATTTCTAACCTTTGAACTGTTAGCAAGGTTGAAGGAGAATTTGTGAGATCTCCCTTCGGTAATGTAAAAGAAAGCATCTACTTTGGGACCAAGAAATTGCAGCCTTGTATCCTGGATCCACTAGTTAAGAGGACAACCTAGAATATGTTTGCACTGTTTATGAGTACGGGTGTCTAGCTTTAATGAAATGTGATTTTCTTAAGCTAGGAAAAATAACAGTTTCTACAAGACTGGTCCTGATTTTATTATGTTCTGTTACTTGTGCTTGTGGACCATGTGAAGCAGTGAGAGCTCTTGAAAATATAGAAAACAAAAATATGGTCCTTTAAATGTTTACACTTGCAACATATGATGGATCCACTTCAGGTGGGGTAGAAACTGCAGATTAGACTGAAAATAAAGGCTATGAAACTTCCTTATTATTGTGGGGTTTAGGTAGTTGTATTTCGGCTGGAGTGGAACCACATCATGGTTTAACTTCTGACTTAGAGGAAAGTCACATTAGATAAACTGATATATTAAAACTGACAGTATAGTAAAAGGGGTATTATTTGTCAACTGACCTGTCAAAAAGTAAGTAGTATTGTTTTAAACTACACCCCTGCCAGGAAAAAAATCTCTTTCTCAGCCATTAAAATGAAATCCTCCTAAAGGAGTCTCTCAAGGAAGGATGTGTCATGCTTGATCATTTTGATCTCACCTCAATAAATAATATGGTGGTTGTGGGCTTCCACATCTAGTCATAAGTGAATATGCCATTTTTTTCATTTTTCTATGTTGAATTTCTATTGTCAATCTGTCAGTTTATGCATTATTTTTTTATCTCTGAATTTTTAAGTCATGTGAGAACTATTGCTGATTTTTGAACTTCAACTAATGAAGGCCTGATTTACCATCCTAACATATAAAAAAGAACAGTAGTTATTCTAATATTAATGAACTTGGATATTTGTTACAGGTAGATCCCCAGACCAGGAATCAATAGGGTCTGGGACAAAGAGGTCCAGTGTATCATCTGGGGGTAGGCCTCGGAACCAGGAGTTCTTCTATAAGTTTGTTGATAGTGACAGCTTGACTGAAAAACTTGTAGATTGGTTTGAAACTGTAACAGAAGACTGTGCCTTGAAACAGCAGGCATTTGATGTTCCATTTGAGTTGATTGAACTTCAAAAATTTGATTATGCATTGGAAGGGATTTCATTTCAGCAGCTGACACGCATGCCCAATGCTGTTCATGCTTCTACATCTGATGCTGTAGAAGCAACAGCTTATCTTGCGATTGAAGATTTTTTACATGCAGGTATAAAAGGCTTGTGGGAGGCATTTTGGAGTCAAGATGAGCCCATGCCTTTTTCTGTGGCTTGTCTGTATAATTCCAATATGAAGTTTTATCAGGCTGAACAGGCTATTGCAAATGGAAGGCTTGGAGGTCTTTGTGGTACTGGTATATTGCTTAATAATTCTCGACATCCGCATGGAAAATGGGATCATGTCCTTGAATTGGCACTTCTAAGGCCTGATGTTGGAGGCCATGCTGTTGGCAGTGATCGTCAGCCTTCTCCATCAGTTCTTGGAGAAGCTCTATTTTATGCTCTTCGAATGCTATTGGCAAGGAGTTTAAGTAGACTGAGTTTCTTTCCTGATCCATGCACAGTGTTTGTTCTTCTAGTTGATTCTCAATATGGGGGAGTTGTAAAGGTTGAAGGAGATGTAAATAAGCTAAAATTTGACCTGAATAATGTATATGAATGTGCTGCTGAATGGGTAAAAAATCATTCTAGAATTTCTGTTTCTCCAATTGATAGGATCTGGAACAAACTTGGAAATGCAAATTGGGGAGATATTGGCGCTCTACAGGTACTATTTGCAACCTTCCACTGTATAATGCAATTCGCTGGAATGCCCAAGCACTCTGTTGAGGATTTAGCTGCTGATCATAGTTCACGTCTCCAAACAAGAAGAGTTGAGAGGCAGTTAGGAGATACCAGTGTAAATGGAAATGGCGTATTGCGATACCCACAACGTAGTGTTTCCCCTGAAATTGTTGAAGTGGAGGATGATTCAGTCAAAGTTGATTCCAAAGAGTCTATGATATCAGAAGGAACCATATTATGGCTGGAGGATTCAGATTGGCAAAAGGGTTATCAGATAAAAGAAGTAATCAACACTAGTGAATTGACATACTTCATTGCATCCCATCTTGAAGACCCAGGAAAAAATCTGTTCCTATATGTGGGCTCTCATCCGTCCCAGCTGGAACCAGCATGGGAAGATATGAATCTATGGTATCAAGTTCAGAGGCAGACCAAAGTATTGACAATAATGAAGCAGAGAGGTCTTTCAAGCAAATATCTGCCTCAATTGAGTGCCTCTGGTAGGATCATACACCCAGGTCATTGTGGCCGACCCAGTTCCGGTGGAAATTGTGACCACCCTTGGTGTGGGACCCCTATTCTCGTAACCAGTCCAGTTGGTGAAACAGTAGCTGAAATGGTACGCAGTGGCCAATTTGGTTCAGAGGAAGCTATCAGATGTTGCCATGATTGCTTATCAGCACTTTCAGCTGTTGCTTCAGCTGGAATTCGGCATGGAGAAATCAGGCCAGAGAATGTAATATGTGTAAAGTCCGGCGTGAGGCACCCTTATTTTGTTCTGATAGGATGGGGTCATGCCATTCTTGAAGATAGAGATCGTCCTGCTATGAATCTTCATTTCTCATCTACTTATGCACTTCAAGAAGGAAAGCTATGCTCTGCCTCAGATGCAGAAAGCCTAGTTTATATGCTTTATTATTCATGTGGCGGAGTTTTCCCTGATCTAGACTCTGTAGAGGGAGCTCTACTGTGGAGAGAGACATCTTGGTCAAGGAGATTAATTCAGCAGAAGCTAGGTGATATTTCCACTGTGCTGAAAGCTTTTGCTGATTATGTTGATAGTCTATGTGGGACACCGTATCCCATGGACTATGATATATGGCTGAGAAGGTTGAGGCGAAATATTCATGAAGATGATCATGGAAAGGAAATTGATGCAACAGGCTAGGCTTTCAAACTGGGTCCAATGTCCGAAATGGAAAGTCTTCATCTTAACGTGTTTCTCATTGCAATGCTTGGACTTTTGGGTGGTAAATAAAACATGGAAGTCATTGGTTTAATCTCTGATGCTCATGCATTTATATACCAAGAACGATTGGTTTGAGGAATGGTTAGTGCATTCCATGAAATGAGCGTGTCATGATTGCTCATGTTGGTCTGCTGTATCCTTAAATCTTGAGACTTGATTGGTGGCATCTTTGGGTATATGAAGAATAGTCATTCCATCATTTTTGAGGTGCCAAAACATGACTTTAACAGCTTTCTTTCCATTTCATTTTTCTGGTCATGAGTTTCTAATCGAAGTAATCAATCTGTATTGATAAAATCATTCGTTTGTAAAGATAAAAAAGGTCTTTTAGAATGCTTGGTGTTTGTGCAGTTGCTTGGTTCCTGGCCATTCTGAACCGTACAAACTGCACATGACATGTAAACCTATTTTGTAAAAATGTGTTGTTTTTCTTGTGTTCATTGGGTTTCTTTTTCACTTTTGAAATTCTGTCTCTAATTTGTTTCCATTCCCCATTTAAGCCTTCAACTTCATGAGGAAGAGGGATGTTGTAGTTGTTTTTATCCCCTATCTAAACTGTCGACTCATACAAAAGCTAACATAAACCTATTTACACTATGATCCCAAAAATATTATGTTCACCCACTAATTAGAGACATCAATAAGTTATATAATCAACCTGATGGAAAATAATGTGCAAAAAAACTTTCTAATTATAAAAACATAGAAAAATAAATAAAAAATCCCAATTAAGACTATATAAAAATATATAATTCCTATTATAATCACAAACCTCCTTCTTAGTTTTTTATCCATGCACTCATCATACTCTTTTTCTTCGAGAGAATTCAAATTCGAATTTAAGTATTTTACTACCTACAAACAAATAAACATAAGTAAGAAATTAACTCAAATTTAAAGTAAAAAATATATATCTTATTATCAATCTCTCTCTATATATATATATTAACACTACTATCAAAGGAGTTATCATATGCTTCAAAGTTAATTCAATCCAATGCAAATAATGAGCAACTAGTATTGTTCTTGGAAAAGCCTAGAAACAATCTTCTTTCTTCTGAGATTGTTGACTTCTCGATCTTCTTTCTTGATGCTAGCTCTCGGTCTGGGCTTTTGGCTTGGACCTCTCGGTCTGGGCTTTCGACTTGGACCTCTCGGTCTGGGCTTTCAGCTTGGACCTCTCGGTCTGGGCTTTCGGCTTGGACCTGGATATGACTTGTAGACTCTCACTTCTCTCGGTCAGGTCAACTGGATCTCCCGGTTCTTGGTTTCGGTCTCCTCTCACGGATGGGGGTGTGTACCTGAAAGGTGCTCCGATGCCAAAGTCAGAATTAGTACTAGTTAATTATCAAATAAATTTACTCTACTTACCTTTTAGTTTGAACATCTATTTATAAGGCTCTCTTAGAGGTTGCTTGGGTCTTTTCTTTTTGCACCTAATATTTTTTAAACATACACATGTATCTTTGGACCACTTTTATAGGCTACTACAATAACTAATTTTTTTCTTTTTTTGTTTTTAATCTTTCGGTTGACCTTTCAGCCTAGTCAGTACACTAGCCCCCAGGCGTGAGGATTTATAAATGACGTTATGCCTATTAAGAAGGAAAAAATTGCATTTAAGACATGTCAGTAGAAATAGTTTTTGGAAATGATTTTGATTTTGTATTAAATGCATTTTTGTATCAAAAGATTGTCTCGTTTCGCGTGCTTTTTTTGAATGTGCCGATTGACATGATGGGTTATAAACACCTGATCGTTAGATGTAATACATTTCAATGGTTGTGATGTCGTGACGTTTCATATAGAAAGGTTTTGCAAGTGCTATAAATACTTAATTTCATATGATCAACCTCACACTTTTTTGCATTCTTGATTCCGAAAGATTTAGCCGAATACTCTTAGAAGGTACAATGTCTCTTCAAGCTCTGTTTCCGTTTCTGATGAATTTACGGGATTTTCGAGTGTGGGTAATGAGTCTACTTGAAGAGTGATGGAGACTAATAAGGATATCGTTTCGGTCTCTTCATCTGCTACACTTTCTTGTATGAAAGACTCGAATGATGTGACTATGGATGTTGAAGTTGAAGAAAGAGCCGAGAGAGCAGAAGGGAGGATAAGTCTTCTTCTCTGTTATGATTGGTTAATCCCAAAGTTCGAGAATATTTTAGTCGGTATCGGTAATCTTCAATCCTTTGAAGTTTTCTTTCTAAAATTTCGATTTATTCTCTTGATGCTATCGGTATGTATCTTTTTCAATTTTTTCTTTTTTGAACCATAGAATTTTAACTTTTCTAAATTGTGACTTGGCTTTCAGGTTTAATGTCTATTACTAATCCGAAAGGTCGAGCTTACTTTTCGAAGTTGTTTGCCAAATCTGGTCATTCCACTCCTCAACATGAAAGAGAAGTCTAGCATGAAAGTTATGTTGAAGTTATTCAACCCATTTCTCGGGTTGAAGTTGTGGTTGAGATCGTTGATGCTGGTAACATTACTATTGAACGTGTTAAGAAAAGGAAAAAAGAGATGAGAGGTAGGCGGTCACATTCTTCTCCCAGGCGCCATCGTCATGTATCCGGAAGCTCCTCTCCACCCCTCCCCGAAACCATTTTCGATGCTTCATCTCGTTTTTCAGAATTTGTGCATGGAAATCTTGATGGTTCTTCTCGTGAAACGTTTAAAACAGCCAATGTTTCTTCTTTGACAAATTCGGAAATTGTGCTTGCGAACCGCTCTTTTCTGATTGCTAAGATAATTAGAGAAGAAACTATGAATGGTATTTCTTCTTTTGAATTCAAAAAAATGAAGAAAGAGTTGGTTGAGTCCAAGAAGAGTCTTGAATCCTCTCTTGAGGCCAATTTATCACTGAACACTCAAATCAAATAGTCGTCGATTGAACATGAAAGTGCAAAAGAGTCATTGAAGGATGAGATTGCTAGGTTATCTGCCAAAACGTTGGAATTTCAAAGTGAAAATCAAATATTGAAGGAAAACTTGTCTTATGTATCTGCTGTTAAGCAAGTTGATGTCGAGAAGATTCATCATTTAGATCTTGAGATTAATGAAGTGAAGAAAAACTTATCCAAAGTCGTTAGCTTTATTGTTGAACAACACGAATTGGGTTTCTCTAAAGCTCTTTAACAAGCCAAATACTTTTACAAGATTATCATAGATAAAGGGAACTTTGGGTCTTCTTTTGTTCTGATCTGGTAAGTGTAAAAAGGGTTGGGATACCCCTTTGTATCCCCTTAATTTTATTTCATTCTTTGCTGATAAAAAAAAAATAGATAAAGGGAACTTTGATGTTGGTAAAGATTTTCACAATGGTGAGCTTATCTTGGTTGAAGACATTCCTTATGATGAAATGTCGAAAGAAGAGGTTGCGGATGGCAATGACCATATTAATGTTGAATAATGATTTAGCTATAGCTTCTTATTTTTTGTAATGGCTCACGATTACTAATTTCTGAATTTTGATGTATTTTAACTTGTACTCTTATTGCCATTTTTGTAACGGGGTAACTTTTTAATATAATAGTTTTATCAGCATCGACCTTTCAATCTTTTGACCTTTCAGTATATAAGTGTTAAAAGTTGTGTCTAATGCTATCTTTATAATTTTCGAACTTATGAAAGTTCTCAACTTATGATAAAATAACTCAAACTCTAATCAACTTTAAAATGTGCTTGAAACTTTTGACCTTGTAGGTTTTCATAATAACTTGTTGAAAATCAATAAAATATTGGTTAAAAGCTTATCAACCTTTCGGTTTTTCTTTCGGCCAACCTTTCGGCCTATAACATGTTGAAAATCAATAAAATTTTGGTTGTCAACCTTTCGGTCTTTCTTTCGACCAACCTTTCGACGTATAACTTGTTGAAAATCAATAAAATATTGGTTGAAATCTTGTCAACCTTTCGGTCTTTCTTTCGACCAACCTTTCGGCTTATAACTTGTTGAAAATCAATAAAATATTGGTTGAAATCTTGTCAACCTTTCGGTATTTCTTTCGGTCAACCTTTCGGCCTATTACTTGTTGAAAATCAATAAAATATTGGTTGAAATCTTGTCAATCTTTCAGCCAACCTTTCAACCAACCTTTCAGCCTATAACTTGTTGGAAATCAATAAAATATTATTTGAAATCTTGTCAACCTTTCGATCTTTCTTTTGACCAACCTTTAGGCCTATAACTTGTTGAAATTGATAACATAAATTTTGAAGGCTTGTTTACCTTTTGACTAACCTTTCGACTTCTTAAATAAGAACTTCGTTGATTGAGATTTGATTTGAATGAAACACACTCTCGAGAGAGATTTTACCTAGAGTGAAAGCATCCTGGTTCGAGGGGTTTGAAGTACGAGATACACTCTCGGGAGGGATTTCACCTGGAGTGAAAACATCCTGGATTGAGAGGTTTGAAGTACGAGATACACTATCGGGAGGGATTTCACCTGGAGTGAAAGCATCATGGACCGAAAGGTTTGAAGTACCAGATACACTCTCGGGAGGGATTTCACCTAGAGTGAAAGCATCCTTGACTTAGAGGTTTGAAGTATGCGAAGCATTGAGAAACTTAATAGTTTGATTCTTCATATGAATAACTTTTTCATTAAGTGTTTCGATCTTGAATAAGACTTTCTTTATACATGAAAAATGATCCTTGACCGAAAGGTTTTATATACAATGATGAGTGTTTAACTGCCCTGGACTTTGTCTGCTCCTTATCCCTCTATCTCTTACAAAGCGTTTCAACTACCCAACCTGAATCAATTCTTCAATTCTATCTTTCAAAGCTACACATTCTTCTGTATGATGACCATGGTTCTTGTGGTATTGATAATGTTTACTCTGATCTGCTCTTTCTAGACTTCTTACCTTCCTTGGTGGTGGGATTATCTCTACTGCCATTGCTTCTTGTAAGATTCTTGCTCTATTAGTACTCAATGGTGTATATTGTTGAAACTTTCGGCTACAAAATTCTTCTTTTCCTTTTCTAAACGAATGTCCTCCTTCCTTCTCACACATCTTCTTATCATTTCCATCCGCCCTCGCTTGATTACGAAATTCTCTCAACTCTTCCATCTGCATAAACTTTGATGAACGTCGTCTTAACTCATGAAGATTGGTTGCCGGTTTCTTGCAAAGACTGACGACAAATGGTCTCGGTTTTAGTGTTGTAATCATATGATGCATTGTCACTTCCGGACTAAGATTGCGGATAGTTAGTGCTACCTTTCCAAAGCGCTCCATAACTTTTCTTAGGGATTCTCCCTTTTCATGCCATATATTCACTAAGGCAATTGATGTCAGATGATGTGGTCGGCTTGTAGCAAAATGAGCTCTAAACTTTTTCACTAAAGTGTTGAAACAATCAATGGATAACAATGGCAATCGAATAAACCAACTCAGAGTCGCTCCCTTCAAAGTTGTTGGAAATACTCGGCTCAAAATGGCATCATTCCACGTATACAAACTTATATGCGTTGTGTATATTGCAATGTGTTCATCAGGATTTGTGCCTCCATCATGCTTCTCCATGGTTAAATTCTTCCAATTTTCGAGCAGTAGGGTTTCTATAATGGCTTCGGAAAATGGATGCCTCCTAACAGATATTCCGACAAAGATACCATAAGTCTCTGGTATTCTCTTCCTTGTAGCTTCAAAGCTTTCCTCATTATATACCCTCTAGTGGATATGTGTTCTTGGTTGAACAGTTTCAAATGATGTGTTTAAAACCGTCTCTTCATTCAAATTCCTCTTCATGTACGCATTCTCCACCCTTAACACACTTAACTCTTCTTCATTGCTCTTCTTTAGTGTTTCGAACTCTCTTTGTAACTGGATGAGCATAGCCATTGACATGACATTCTGATTATCTCCCTGCTCCCCAGACTGCTCATCTTTGCTTACTTCCTCAGCTGTCCTGTTTCTCGGCCCCACAGTGGGTGCCAAAATGTTCTTGCAAGGGCATAAAAACAATCTTCTTTCTTCTGAGACTGTTGATTTCTCGATCTTCTTTCTCAATGCGAGCTCTCGGTCTGGGCTTTCGGCTTGGACCAGGATATGACTTGTAGACTCTCACTTCTCTGGGCAAGGTCAACTGGATCTCTCGGTTCTTGGTCTCGGTCTCCTCTCACGGATGGGTGTGTGTATCTAAAAGGTTCTCCGATGCCAAAGTCAGAATTGGTACTAGTTAATTATCAAATAAATTCACTCTACTTACCTTGTAGTTGGAATATCTATTTATAAGGCTCTCTTATTGGACTTAGAGGCTGCTTGGGTCTTTTCTTTTTGCACCTAATATTTTTTAAACACACGCCTGTATCTTAGGACCTATTTTATGGGCTTTACTACAATAACTAATTTAATTTAATTTTTCAATTAAGGTTGTTTTTTAAGGGATTGATATAGTAAGCTCGTAAGCAAGAAAGATTATGCAATAAAAGAAGTTATTTTCTGAATGAAATCATTACCTTTCCCTTACAAATGTGCCCTTTTGGGCTGGAATTTTTTTATTTACTAGCTTAACTATGATATGTATTCATTTCAAGTTTCAACGACATGACACCACCACTTACAACATCCTAAAAGCAACATGCAATTCACAAGTAGTTATTTTTTTATGGTACACATCAATCAAATCATAATGTTTAGATATGGTAGAAACTAATATATTATTCTCTCTTTTGGTTGCATGCGATGATTTGGTATATTTAGATTTTTTATGACGATTGTACAAGACTTTTTATGATGGTTGTACAAAAAATTTTATGACGGTTCTACCAGCGACATAAATACAGGGGACATAAAAAGTTTACATTTTTTGTGTTAGTTGAAGAACCGTCATAGTAAGTTGAACTTATTATGTTGGTTGTATTTCAACCATCATAACACTACAACCGTCATAGTAAGTCAAATTTTTTATGGTATTTATTACAATAACTGTCATAATAAGTTAATATTATTTTTTATTTTATTTTTTTGATTTATTAGGTTTCCTTCCTTCTTTAATAATATTATTCACTTGCAATTCTCAAAGAAACCAATTCATTGATAATTAAATAATATTATCCAATAAACATAAACCAATTCATTGATAATTAAATAATATTATCCAATAAACATAAACCAATTCATTGATAATTAAATGGTATTATTCAATAAACATAAACCAATTCATTGATAATTAAATGATATTATTCAATATACATTGTACAAAATCAATCTTAGTGTCTTAAATTATGAAATAGAAAATAGTATATTTGACTTCCTCTTTCTACAACTATCTATTATTTTAGGAGCATCAACTGATTTTGACACATCATTTTGCAGCCTACACTTTAGATTGGGCATTATTTGTTGCAAGTTTTGGAGTTGGGGGCCTCTCCACAGCCAAAAAAGATAGTCTAATGAACTTTGACCACCGCCATAGCTAATTCCATGACATTCAACTGAGTTTGATCTCCATCTTCAACTAAACAGAGAAAAACTACATAAAAAATAAGAAAAGACACAATAATAGAAGTGATGATTTATACCAACAAGAGAAAAAAATGCTTGAATACAATAATTGGTTCTACATTTTCTGAGTTTCATGTGATTAGAACCAAATCTTGTCAACAACAACCAAATAAATGCTTTATTCGTTAGAAAAACAAAATTCATGAATATCAAATCATTAATAACTGAAAACTACAACAATCTTTAGTTTGAATCCTCAATTTAGGATTTTTATTTGTGCACATATATATTGTATACGAAAAATCATTTCCCGCACTCAACAAATGAAAAAATCATTATTATTATAATTTTTTAGATAGTAATTATAAAAACTAATGGATTTATTATAAATAATATAATTTATGGTTTGATGGACATGTAAAAGTTCATAATCTATTTCATCATATTTTAGTTAACATCGTTTGTGGTTGAGAAAAGTTGTTGTTGCAAATAGCCATGATGTGAAAGAAACATTTTTGGTATTTATGACTTTTTTTTCATCAGAGTGCATTAAATTTTCACATGGAATGACAAATAAATTGTTTTGCAAAATTTTTTTTTTTAGAATACTCGCATCCAATTACCCTTTTAGTATTGGGCCTTCTCAGACTCCATAACAAGTTTCATTCCTATAACCAAGTTTCATACTTAGATGTCTCCAAAGGAACATAAATAAATCAAAAAAAAGTTAAACTATATATATGGAAATTGGTGATTCTTTCATAAAACACAATAACTATAAATAAACTCCAGAAGTTATTTGAATGTTAACTTTTTTGATTGATTGTAAAATTGTTAAGTGGAAATAGGTAAGGATAAATTAAAATTAGTTAAAATGTTTTTTTATCCCTGTAAAATTTCAAAGTTTAGCTTTCATCTTTTTAAATAATCTTTTTACATTTTTAGTTATAATTTTAAAATGCATCACTTTTGATCCTACAAAGTATATAAATAACGTTTTATAGAGATAAAAAAAGTATTTTTGATAGCATTTGAAAAAAAAAAAAAATAGTACATTTTAAAGTTAAATACACTAAAAATATACAATTTTAAAAAAAGAAAACTTTGTAGACACGCTAGTTGGATTAAAACATATTTTTTACACTGAAAAATAATATTAAATATAACTAAAACATTGCATCTAAGTTTCGATATTTAAAATCATTGTAATAAAACTAACAAAGTGTACCCTATTTACCATAACCGTATTTGTTCCATTTGACTCTAAAGTACAACATTGAAATTATATTGAGGAATGTGGACTCTAAACATTTTGTATGGGCCTATGATGTTTAATGTTTAGGTGAAAATTAGAAAAGTGTATTTAATTGGGTCAAGTTGTTCTCTTTCTAAAACATAAGCACAAAGCCAAAACTTTGACTAATGAATCTTGAATTTGTCCTGCACTTGTCACTACACATCATGAATAATGACCCTATCCTCTTTACAAATTTTGACCTATAGGAAATGAAGGGCCATGGAACCTTTATTTCCTCTAATGGTAAATAAAAATAAGATGACAAGCAATAACACAATGATAAATAAATTTAGTTACCTTTAAAAAAACAGAATCATTGGAGTTTAATCTAGTGCTCCTAGGGTAGCTACCTCAAATTCTTGAAAGAACACCTCCTTCAACTAAACTATGTGAGAACCTCACAAATCCATTTTTTTTCACCACCCTCTACCATAGTCACATTCAAGCATGCAGTAAACATCTATTAAATGTATTTTCACTAGTATTCAAACTTTTAGCTCGTACTTTTTTTCATTTCCTTCGTACAGAAACACACCCAACCAATCAAAAAGCACATAAAACCACACATCAACATCACATGACGACATCTAACGCTTGTGACCTGTTAATATAAATGAGATAAAGTTAAGGATATCAATGAGAAAAGCGTACGTGATGTCATAATCTTTCCCCAATGATAAATCAAACTGAAATAACCCCCAAATAATATAAAGAAGACTGTGAATATCCATTTATACATCAAAAGAAAACCATGAGCCACTTGCCAAGATATGAGTTGCAAGAACACTAGAAGAAGCAGTGAAATTATATCAACTGAGGGGTGTATTGAAGTTCTACACAGCTTTTCAATTACAAATAGAAACCTCATTCAATAGATGAAAAGAGATTTGTCGTGAACACCTCCTATTATAGTGACTTATTAGTGTTCTCACAATTGTCAAAGCAAAAAAAGAGTCTGCATAGATACAAAATTTCATTTGACTGTTACTTGCAGTATTCTCTTAACCTTAGAGATTATGTAAAAGCATACATTAACATTTACTAAAGAGATACCTTGATAACATTTAGTCCATTGCTGATGACACATAGATGAATACCCAATGCTTTGATACAAGAAGAATATGTGGTCACATATAGATAAAAATGATTGCAAAACTACCTCTAACTAGTGCTTTAACGATTTCCAGATGAAGAGTAATTAACTAAAACTAAAAAACAAATGGATTGATAAGAATAGAGGTAATTCCCATTCTCAAAGTAATTTGCACATAGACAGTTTATTAATACTGAAAAAAGATGTTCTGCATAATAATTTTAGATTTAAGAACTCACTAATTTCAACAAAAAATAATATACCTCTTGTTCAAACAATCTATTGAACCCTTCATGTGCACAACTTATATGCATCGATAATGTCGTACAAATTTGAACGTCCTTGGAGTATGTATCTTCAACGTTCCAATGTTCCTGGCTGACAACCTCGCGTTCTATGGAACCTATGTAATCAACAACACTGCTTTCTCCTTTGATTCCAGACCTCAACACTTTATTGCCACCACGAAATCCTCTATCATACCGATGTTTGAGGCGATGCAAGGCACCGCACTGAAAATCATGAGTCGCTTCTCCTTACGATTGATCTTCACGCTCCTTGCAAAAAATCGCACAACTATGTTAATAGAGACATAACATGAAGCAAAATGTGTGTTAGGAATGAAAATTTAGCACAAATAGAAATTAGGATTGAACGTGCAGAACATAGATTATTCGGAAAAACGAGAAAGAGAAAGGGAAATGCATAAAAATGACACTATGGGTTGTTGGGAAAAACGGGTAATTTTCCCACTAAAACAAAACCCTAACAGAGCTACCCGACAAATAATATTGAATAAATAAAGCGGAATAATAAAAGAGATAAAGAGGAAAAAACATACCCGAAAATTGTTAACGGAGTTCGGCCTATTTAGCCTAATCTCCGAGCACAGCAAAAACAACTCACTTTTATTATTATGGGAGAAGATATTACAAATTGGGATATATAACAGTGAAGGGGGAGAGTTTAATTTATAACCCTCAAACCTCCTTCCCAAACAATGAACCCACTAATGTGGGACTTGGGATTAAGCCAAAATCAACATGGGTTGCAAGTGAACAAGAGATAGTGCTTGTTCTCACTGAAAATGCGAAAATGAGACAATGCTCGTTGCCACCGAAAATGCGAAAAATGGGACGATGCTCTTTGCCAATGGAAAAGAACATAAAGGGAAAACAACGTGAATGAGAAAGAACCCTAAAATTAAAAAGAGATTAAAAATGTTACTATAACAGTTCTAATTACAATTGACATAGCAACAACTTTCTATATCATTTAAAATAATAACGTCATAGTAAAATTTTATTATGTCAATTATAATAATAACCAACATAATAAATTTTAATTTATTTACTATATTGCCACCGCTTTACTTATTGTGATGGATAAATTAGACCCATCATAATAAGTCGTCATTGATTCCCAATTTTGTACTAGTGACTTGTAGTGGTATTATTATCCCTTCTTGTAAAGGAATGGGACAACAACTACTATTAATATGATTAACTGGTATAGCGAAAAGAAACCTAGGATGGCGTTGCAAAGGTGTGAGAGAGAAGCAATCACCAAAAGAGAACCAACAGACAAGGCAAGAAACCCTAAACATAATGAAAGAAAAAGAACAGATAAAGGTGGAGAAGAGATATGAAGATCATAAACAAAAAGACACACACGTGAATAAACTGAATTCGTAACAATATATATTATGTGTTACAAATAGAAAAATAGAGTTGTAGTTATAGAGAAAAGTGGGACAAAAATAACAGAAAAACAGAAAAGCAAGGCCCAATTATGTGGCCCAATAGAAAACTATACATGAATTTTATCATCCTCCCTCAAGATGGGAATAGATGTTTCTCATTCCTAGCTTGGACTTGAGCTCTTTGTAGGTGACAAGTGCAAGATGTTTGGTAAGAATGTTTGCAATTTGCATAGAGGAAGAGATGGGTGTAATTTTAGGAGGCTGACTATGATCTTTTCTCCGACGATGTGACAGTCAATCTCAATGTGCTTGGTACGCTCATGGAAGACTTGATTAGAAGCAATGTGTATTGCATATTGGTTGTCATAATAGATGGTTGCTGGTTGAGTATAGGGAAGCCCAAGTTCTTGAAGGATGTAGGTTAGCCACTGAATCACAAAGGTGGTTGTGGCTAAGGCTCTATATTCTGCTTCGGAGGAACTCTTGGAGATTATCTGTTGCTTCTTTGATTTCCATGAAACAAGAGAATCTCTCAGGAAGATGGAGTAACTAGTTACAGATTTTTGGGTTTTAGGACAAGTGGCCCAATCTGATTCACTTAAACCACAAAGTTGAAGAGGGTTGTTGTTGTGAAAAAAAAATGTCGTTCCTAGGATTTCCTTTCAAATACTGAATGAGGCGAAAAGCAGCTTGTTGGTGGAGACTGGTAAGAGAGGAAATGAACTGGCTTAGGTTGTTGACAACAAAGGCAATATCAGGTCGTGTGTTGGTGAGGTAGATGGGCTTGCCAATGAGTCTTCTCTATAATGAGGTTTCAATGTCAGTAAGTCTTGTACCTTCTGAGGAAGAAAGTCGAGATGAGTGATCCATGGGTGTGGGTATAGGGGCAGAGTTTATCAAGCATATGTCATGAAGAAGATCCAACACATACTTGTGTTGGCATATGTGGAGTCCTAGGTTGTTTCTGGCCATCTCTAGGCCCAAAAAGTAAGTGAGATATCCTAAATTCTTGATCTTGAATTGAGTGTTTGTAGAGATGTGATGTGAGTGATTTCTTCATGATCATTTCCAGTGAGCACCAAATCATTAACAAACACAAGAATGATAGTTATGTTAGTTCCTTTTGTAGAGCATGGGAACTTTGATGTTTCAAATCCGTGATGAAGCTTGAAGCCTTGCTGCTTTTGGTTGGGTTTAGATTAGAGGGTTTAGAATCTATGTAAAGATCAGTTCTTAATCCTTGCACAAAGCTTGCCCAATCTGTTTTAAAAAGCAAAGTGTTTTTCTAAGCAAAGAGAAAAACAATCGGTTGAATTATCGAAATAATCGGTTATTTGTCACTTGGCTTGTTTAAAGGTTTTGAAACTGTTTTTGACTTGGTTATGTAACTACCTAACCAATTCAACCGGTTAAAACGTCTTTCCAACCGGTTGATTGTAACATTTCCTAACAGTTTTTTGAAAACTTGTTAATCTGTTTTGGGTGTGGTCAAAACTACTTTGGCTCATTAATGTTGCCCTGAAATGGCTAGTTTTTTAACACTATAAAATAGCCTTTCTTTCAAAACAAAAACAACAAGTTTTACATAGTTTGAAATCAAAGAGAGATTGAGATTTTTTTCTGAAAGAAGTTTTCAAAAGGTTTGCAATATTGTTGTTGAGCTTTGCACTGGTACAAGATCTAATCATAGGACTTCCTGATTTGTGTAATCTCAGGTGTTTCCTACTCCTTCCATGATTCTTGTAATTGTACTTTCATAAACTTGTAAGTGTGTGTGAAATCCTGCAAAGTCGGAGGGTGTTCTAACTTGAGGTGTGTGGTGTAGCAAAGAGGGTGAGTGGGTCTTGTGGTTTTCAAGGTCACCTCTTTGTGGTGTGTTGGTGTAATATGTAATTGATTACTAATGGAACTCAGAGGTTGTTTTGAGAACCGGATGCAGCTCAAGGTTGAGTGAACCAATATAAAATTCGTTGTGTAAATCTCTCTATCTCTAACTCCTTATAACTGTTTTTTTTTAATTATGCTTTTGTTGCTGATATAAACAACCGGTTAAAAAGTGATTTTAATCGATTAAAATTCTGAAAACAGTTTTTGTATCATTGGTTGATTGCTTTCCTTAATTGCTTATCTGTGATTGTTTGATAAAGGTTCATTCTTAATCAATCTTTGCGAAAATCTTTGACAAACAATTCACCTCCCCTCTTGTTTAAGCCACCAATTCTTACACCTTTTAGGTTTAAAAAAAATAGAGTGATCAACAGAGGATAAAATGTAGTTATTTGAAACTAAAAGTTGAGACAGTTTGGCATATCATTAGCGACCAGCCTGGCGAAGTCCGTATAGTGATCTTTGTAATTTGTAAACATGTTGAGAGGATGGAAGTTTGAGGCCCGAAGGTGATTGCATGTATACTTCCTCAAAGAGATCACCACGGAGGAAGGCATTATTCACATCAAGTTGTTTAAGAATCCAATTTTGAGAGGTGGTAACAACAAGTAAAAGTCTTAAAGTGGTTAGTTTTGCTATAGGATTAAATGTATCTAAGAAATCAAGACCTTCCAATTGGGTGTAACCTTTTGTTACCGAGTGTGCTTTATTGCGATCAATGGTGCCATCAGATTTGTGTTTCACTTTAAAAACCCATTTTCTGCAAATGGTTTTCTTCCTGGAGGAAGAGTGGTGATCTGTCATGTATTGTTAGCATTAAGAGCATTGAGCTCTTATTGCATTGCTTGTTTCCAGCAGAAATGCTTAGAAGCCTCAGTATAGGAACAAGGCTCATTATTAGAAGATATAGAGAAATGGTGTTTTTGAAAGAAGGTGAAAGAGCATGATAAGAAATGAATTTATGAATTGGATATTGAATACTTATAGTGGTGGTAGAGGGTAAGCTGGTTTGGAAATCCTCTAGATAGGCTGGTATGCGTCTTTGTCTACTAAAGCATCTAGGTTTAATGATGTTGTCTTCATTTTGAATGATAGTAGTCTCGTTCTCAGGACTTTGATAGTCATAATCAAACAACACATCACAATTTGTATCATAGTTAGCAGGATTGGGTGAAGATAAAGTGTCGATGCTATGTGTGTCATCATGATTCAATTTATATGGAAAATGATGTCTATGAAAGATCACAAGTCTTGAAATTTCAATACGATGATATTTTAAATTTAAGAGAATGTAACCCTTGGTATTGTGTGGAAAATCGAGGAAGATGCCATGAACAGATCAAGTGTCTAATTTCTTTCTATTAACACGAATAGTAGTAGAATAACAAGAGCATCCAAAAACTCGTAAAGAAGAGATATCACAAGGTTTTCCAAAAAGTTTTTCATATGGAGCAATGTCTTGTAAAAGCAGAGTAGGTGTGCAATTTATGAGAAAAACAACGTGTTGGACAACAAAGTCCCAAAAAATATGAGGTAAATTTTCTTGAAATAGTAAAGCGCAAGTGATGTTTAAAATGTGTTGGTGTTTTCGTTCGGCTATAACATTTTGTTGAGGTGTTTCTATGCAAGTGGTTTGATGAATTGTGCCTTTGGAAGCAAAAAAAAAGTTTTCATAGCAAATTAAACACCATTATCAGACCGAATGCATTTAATTGTGTGAGAAGTACTTAGAGTAAAAGGAATTTTTTTGTGTAGCACGATTACATATATCACACATATGGGTTTTATCAACAGAAATAAAAGGGTATTGAGTTTTCTTGACATGCAACCTTTCATCAGAAGGATGTTGCATTTCATAATGCCACAAATTATTGTCCTTAATAGTGCAAGAGACAGATGGAACAAAATTGTGTGTGGCAGTGTGAAAAATAGAAGAGTCAAAGATATACAAGCCAACTTTTACATTAACTAAACCAATCTTCTCTTTAGAGAGGTTGTCCTGTATAAGAGTGTGTGTGTGTGTGTGGTGGGGGGGGGGGGGGGGTAGAAGATCAAGTTACAATTTAAGTTCAGAGACAATTTAGAAGTATATATAAGATTGCATGTAAATTGAGGAATGTACAACACATCAAGAAGATAAAATTTATTTGTAAAAATTACTATCCCAAAATAGTTTGCAAAACCATGTTAGCCATTTGGTAAATTGATAAGGACAAGTTTGATAGCTTTATAGGAGTGAAAGTAGATAAAACCGTGCAAACGTGATTAGTGGCACCAGAATCAACAATCCAGAGTATGATTAAAGAGTTTAAGGAATTCTTACCTGTTGAAGATGATTCATGTGCTTTGGGGTCTGCAGAGAGCCCACTTGATTGACTTGAACATGATTAGCTGTAGTGTCACTGTTGGTCTTCCTTAAAACATCATTGATAATTTGATATTGATGAGCAGTGAGATGATAATCATGATTTTCCTGCTCTTTTGGACAAGGCTCAGAAAGAATTTCAACAGTAGTAACAAGATTGTTAATCTGACCAACCCTATTGTTATTATAGAATTTATACCCAGTTGGTAGACATGTTTCTTGTAACAAGTGTCCACAATGTGACCATTTTTGTTACAGTAGGTGTAAAATTTTCTAGTGCTATTGAATTTTGTGTTCCTACTTTCTTGACTTGAGAACCCAACCTTTTAAAAGAAAATATGCCCATGTTTACCACAGAAAGTACATAGAGTGGAGGAGGGTGTCCTAGTGGAATTGGCATTGTTGATACTAGAAATACTAACAAAAATGTTATTTGCTAACTGTCTTTCTTGTTGAGCAACAAGAGAATTTTTTTATTTTTTTTTTGTATAAGTGGGATGAGTTCCATGAGTAAAACAAAACATGTGATCTTATATTACTGTATTGATCATTTAACTCTCTCAAGAATTGCATAACGTGATCTTCACATTTTCTTTGACTTATGACAAAATTGATAGAGAAAGAGCATTTTACAAAGCATGTGCATATAGGGATAAGCCTAAAATTATCTAACATGTCCCAAATTATCCTTAATTTTATAAAATACTCAGTCACAGATAAATCCCCCTGGTTTAACGAAGTTACTTTTAGTTGAAGATCAGAAATCCTGGATAGGTCACCGTGAGAGCATTTGGTTTTCAAATCATTCTAGATGTCTAGAAAAACATCCATCCAAATGATGCTTTGCCGAATGGGAAGGGAGACAAAGTGTACTAACCATAATATTGTATCTATTCCAGGCCGAGAAACTTGGATGATCTTTTTCTAGGAAAGGATGTGTTCCTAGAAAAAACTCCACTTTGTTTTTTGCATTTAAAGTTGTCAAGATCAAACGAATCCAAAAGTGATAGTTAGAAGTCTCCTGCATTGGCGAGACAAGAGATGTAGTGGGGTTCTTACTTGGATGAAGGTACAGATAGTTGTTCGCTGGATTGACTTGAGACGATGAGACATGGCATTCTTGCACCACTGTTGCAAAAAGAGAAACAAAGAAATGTTCAAGAAAAAACAACAGTAAAGCAAGAAAAGAAAAGAAAGGAAAGATTTAAAGTGTGCAACAGAGCTCTTCAATTGATGAGCTCTGATACCATAATATGATTAATTGTTATAGTGAAAAGAAAGCTAGGGTGGCGTTGCAAAGGTGTGAGGAAGAACCAATCACCAAAAGAGAACCAACAATCAAGGCAAGAAACCCTAAAAAGGGTGAAAGAGAAACAACAGAGAAAGATGGTGAAGAGATGCAAAGATCGTAAACGAAAAGGCACACACGTGAATTAACTGAATTCACAAAAGTATATATAGTGTGTTACAAATAGAAAAATAGAGGTGTACTTATAGAGAAAAGTGGAACAGAAATAACAAAAAACCAAAACAAACAAATAGAAAAACAAGACCCAGTTATGTGGCCCAATAGAAAACTATACATGGATTTTTATCAACTATTGATTGAACAATTGATTTTTCTTCTTTGGTCACAATTTGTTTCCTTTTTCTAACGTTTCAGTTTCGGCTCCTGGTCAGGAGTGGACCTGCAAAGGGTTCTATGATGCTTAAGTGATTTTTCAGTATTTGGGTGTTATTAATGCTATAATAATGACGCATATTTGCTTTGTCTGTTATGCCTATTTATACAATTGTGATGAGCCCTGATATTGATGGATCATAGTTAACATGCATAATCAATATTAAAAGAGTATTTCCTAATTTAGAATGTATTAATTATCCTCTTTATCTTAATGTATTTCACACAAGTTGGTCGGTCAACATCCGATACCGGAAGTTCTGGGATTGTTTGTCTCTGACCGGTACATTATCAATTGTAGGACTTGATGGGAATAAAGGAATGTTTCAAAGTGCACTTGCACTTGCACTTGTTGAGATTGAATGTAAGAGTTTATGTGATATTTCTTGAATTATTGATGTGAGCTGAGGATTGCACATTTTATGGGTTGCACTTTGTTTATGAGTTTTTCTTTTGAGCAGACTATGGTGAGAAACCCAAAGAAGATTCCCACTGGACACGAACTTAACCAAGTGGTTAAGTGTGAAATTTCACTTCTAGAGGGCAAAGAGAAAAACACATTTATATGGTGATTTAGATGATGATGGCAGAAATGAAAAGCAAATAAGGAAAAGAGAACATAATAACATAAAGAATGGAAGAAAAGTCGCACAAAGAAAAGGAAGGAAAAAGGTGAAGAGATGAAGAAAGCTTATGAAAATGAGATGTTGTCACACCACTTGGAGGATGGGATACTCTAAGATGGGTGGTGGGGAGTCGCCACTTGAGGTGCAATACTCTCAAGATAAGACCCAAGAATAAATTAGGAGGGAAAGCTCACTAATCACTCAAGTAGAGTTTCTCTTCTATATTCAAAATCAAGTGTAAAATACATGAGGCAATGCACTCTATGTATAGGAGAGTGTGTCTTGGAGAGCAAGATAGAGGGGTAGTGTTGTCATTTTTTAGAAATCTTCTAGAAGGTAGGTCAAAGAAACCCTAAACCTAGGTCCACATGTCATGAAAGGTGGGCTTTGGACAAGCCCAAATTACTAAGCACACTCTACTCAAATTACTAAGCACACCCTACTCTAGCTTATTCTTCTATTTGCCACCTCTAAAGTGAGCTCAATTTATTTTACATAAACTTATCTTGTGAAAAGACTAGAAGGAAGAATAAATTATATTTTGCTTCATGTTTGGTTCTTCTACTAAGGCTTTTCTGAGACCTGGTGGGGTCTGTGGTCTTGTATGCTGAGATGATTGGCCTAGTTGTGAAGTTTTTGTTGTGTCCTTAGTCATTTGCTTATCGAGTTGGGTTATATCAATTGTCAAGTCCTTATAAATAGTCCATGGGTGGAAAGATGAATTTGTACCTATAATAAGGAATGACCAAAACTAGAGCAAAAGCATTTCCTTATTTGTATATTACAATTTTTCATATTTTATAATGAATTAGTTCTCAGTTTAATTACATGGACTAACTAATGTTGTAACAAAAATGTTTTCTTATGCAACACATAGGTAACCGTGATCTAGGTTTTGCTTTATGGTTCCAAATTATTTTTATAAGGTTTCGTATATTGCTTTATTGGTTTATGTTTACTTATTTTATTTGCCTTTGACATGGTTCTAGTGTTGTTTTATGGTTCCCTTTTTGGTATTTATATGGTGCCTTTCAATTTAATGTATGGTCAATGGAGCATTGTTTGAATAAGTGTTCTTCTAATATGTTCAATTTAGCATTATTATTTGCTTTGATGTAGTGTTGTTTTATTTTCTTATTCTATGTTGTTAAGATATGATACTAACTTGACGTGGAGATGGTTTGTGATGTAGTGCCTAATTTCTATCATTCCACAATTAAATTAAAAATAATTTTAGTATAGACGGTTTAACGCAGTGTTAGACTGTTTAACATAAAATAGATAGGGCCAGTTGACCCCAAGTCATCTCTGAACAAATACAATTGTGAATCCAATCAAATAGTGTTTGAAACTTATCTACAAACAATAAAATTTAGAAATAATAGTAAAGTAAAAGGGGTCTGAGGTTGTTGTGTAGAAAAAGAAAGTAGACAATAGAAAATACTAAAGACAAGTTGAATTTCAAGTTACTTTAGTAGTGAATTCTTCACTAGTTGATATATATATATATATATATATATATATATATATATATATATTATTTATTCAATCATCCAAACAAGATTACATTGACCAAGCATACATCAACCAAATCAATGGAATCTAATTAATGAAACATGCGTCAACTAATTCATTAGCACTTTATTTGTCTTCATGTGTCTACTCATAAGGTTTTTAATATTTTATCTCTTGGATTAAAAAACAAGATATTATTTAGAATAATGCAAACTAAACAAAGAATTCCAATTAAAGAGCATAATTGAATCATACATTGAAAAACAATTCCAATAATAGAAATTATAACTCAAAAATACCAGATTGTCTTGTGCATCCTGTTACATATATTGAAGAATAAAACTTTGATTGCACAAAACTTTAAAATCTATTGCAAAATCACAAGATAATAAAGCCAAAAGAGTTTAGTCTTCCATGCACCGGTAAAATGGAAGAGTTGCAAAGAAGGAAACAAGAAAACTAAGAAAATGTTAATGCTTTATTCTATGACATCTTCTAGAGTAGGACTCAATGATTTCTCCTTGAAGCTTGTGTCTTTTTACAAGTTTTTTTTCCATGAATCTTGAAATTAGATTGTGGTTCAGATATTGTTCACAAATTCTCAATTTTCATCTTTCTAGAATTTTTTGATTTTGTTTGCTATTTTGTTGCAGATTCTATTCTTCTTATCTTTCTAGGTTATTTGGTTCTATTTTTTATTATGAGATATTATACATTTTATTCTCAAATTCTTTTACTCATATTTTATTTTCCATTTTGATTCAAAGAAAAAACTTAGACTTTGATTGATCAATCCCACTCACACACACTTCCTTTAAACTTGTGCATCAGTGCAACAAACGCTTTTATTAGACTATCTAGCCTAAGATATTCACATCAGACTCTTCCTGCACTCTCGACTTCATTAACTTGATGTTGTTAAGGTGTTTTCTTCAGTTAAGTCTTACCAGATGAGTTGTTGAACTATATGCACCATGTAACCACAAGATCGTTTGATGTAAGAGAGATTAGACCGTCTTCTGTGACTACAAATCCATAATTTATCTGAAATAATAGCTAAGACATAAATAAACCCAAATAGATTAATCTTATTTAAAACAATGGATGTATTCATAATTATAGTCCAAGAAAGTTATGATGGAAGGTTTTAAGTGTGAGTAAAATTATGCACATGAGTGCCCATTTGATATGGAAATGGTTTTGTTTACCTGATTTGTTTATAGTCCTGTTTTTGTTTCAAATTATGCTCTAACTGTATGATAAATAATTTCAAAAGTATGTTTAAGCCTTTGTTGCTACTAGTCAATTTTGGGCATGTGTCATGGCCTATAATGAGACATCATTCAATAAATCCATAACAAAATTAATAACTAACATCCATGAGGGTACAAGTTGGTTATTATCTTATGACAATCCAAAAACAAGTTGGTCTAGATACACTTATCACCCACTCTGTAGAAGTGATCATGTAACAAATAATGTATGTGAATATTAGAATGCAAAGTTAGGTGGCAATAGGAAGCAAATATGATTTTATTTTTGTAGTTTGTAGATGGTAGGTTGATGTTTTTCAAAAGAGGCATGTGAAAGCCAAAAACTTATGAGAATATGTTACCACAAAGAGTTAGGACTATACTTGAGAAAACCACAGAATAAGTTAGGTTTTTGGTAGTTAAATATGTTAAACTTGATGAGTTCAAAGTAAAAGATATAAAAAAATTAAAGTGAAAAATAGATATATAAAAAATGCTAATGGTGAGTTTTAGTAGGAAGTTATTTGCAAAAAATATTTATTGAATAAATATGCAGTAAAATATTATTATTACTATTATTATTATATATTTTGTAGTTATTATTTGTAGAATTTTTTCTTATAACATTTTTTTTTTTTGTATTTTGAATTAATATTTTTTTTAAAGAAATAATTAAATTTGTATTATGTTGTAGTTTTTATAAGAAACTAAAATTGTCTTCTAATAAAAAATCATGTTATTTATTCTTTCAAAAAAAATTATTTTTATATTTTATTATTCTCTTGTTACAATAATAAATTGTTGTTACTTTGAATTATTGATGATGTTACAATGAATTGTTGTTATTACAGTGAATTGCGGTTGTTTTTATTGTTGTTATCGTGAATTGTTTTTATTGTTGTTGTGAATTGTTGTTGTTAATGGAATTATTATTACGTTGTGAGCTAAAATATTTTAATTATGAAATTTTATTATTAAAGAGTTCATAATTTCTCCATGAGAAGAGTATATGATCTGTGTAGCTTTGACTAGACAAGTACAATGTATAAGATCTCTCAAACTAAGGACACTGTATGGAGGATCCTAAGTCAAAAAAAAATATAGTGAATAAACTTTAGTGTAAAATTTTACTTAAAAATTTTGATTTTGGTGAAAATAGATAAATTAAATTTATTATATAACTATGCATATTGGAAATTATAATGAAAAACTTAGGCTTACTGTGCTTTATAATGAAAAACTTAGGCTTACTGGTGCTTGATAAAGAAAATATAATAACTAATCAATAAAAATAATAGGATGTTAAAGTGATGTATTAACAAGAAAAAAAAAACTCAAGTTTACAATAAGAAATTGTACCTATTTAGGAAACTATGTATTGTAATTATATTTTTAAAAACATAACTGAAAAAGAGTTTATACATATTCATTCAAAAAGAGTTTAAAGAATGTCAACAATAATTACAATTACTATTGTAAAACTAATCATCCTAACCATTCAAAAATAACTTTGATAAGTCTCACCATCATCTTGAACTTGTCAATTAATTGTCTTCTTAAATATTTAATCTTGATCTTCAACTTGTTATTCTCAACTTCCACAACTTTTTCACACCATTCAAAGTAATTATATATTGTTGATCTATAATTATAAAATATTTAATTAAGATTAGCATCGATTCCATTATGTTTTATTTCTGTAAGTGTTCTATAAGTGATAATATTTCCTTTGATGTATGATGAATATGATGGCGACATTTTATCAAACACCTTACCTACACAAAATACCATCACTAGAACCAATCATTACCTACATGTGTTCAATGGATTGTGCCTAACCCAAACTCAAACAAGAACACACAACACCATTGAAAAAGTCATGAAAGGAAATCTCAATCCGAAATCATGAAAAAAAAAATTTACTTTCCACAAACCTCCACCACCAATCTAGAATGCATGTGCATTGTTGAGGCAAAAACAATTATCACAAAGCTCCTCCTATTTTTTAGGCTACAATAAAAGTGCATATAGATTATAAAGTTATTTAAAACTCATGTGACATGCTTGGACATTGTTATAGGAATAAAACTTGTTAATTGGGTGGGCATACTGTAACTAAAACACAATTTCTAACTCCTGTAATTTCTTTAAACTTCATTGGAGATTTCTGTAATTTCTTCTTGCTATTTACTTTAAATAAACTTCCCAATAATACCATATTTGAATAAATCCAATACATCACTTGTATTGAATTCGTTGTTTTAGTTTATTTTCCTTTTTTTATTTTTCTAAATGACACCACTATATTTTTTTTTATCAATAAAGCTTGATTAAATTTTATGTGATATACCATCAGCACAAAATCTTATTAAAAAAACGTATTCTGGTGGATATCAATATCATAAAATACTATTTTGCTTTATCCTTGGTTGAGATAATTAATTACTGGAGGACATATATTAATGTACAATTATTATAAAAGTCAACAAATTTATTATACTTAGTTCATTATAAAAGTAAATATCACCGGAAACAATTCTTTACAGTAAATTTATTCACTTTACGATAATTAACTAAAAAATCATATACTATAGTTATAGTTATATGTATTAAAGGATATAGATATAAGAGTTATAGAAAGATGTTAATATTAATTGTGTCTTTTCTAATTTTTAGTTGTTTTCTCTTTATAGAGGTGTATAATTTTTATTTTGTTTGTTCTGATTATTGATTCTAGTATTTATTGATTGACTCTTTGTTTTTCATTATCTCTCTTTAGCTAGACCTAGAATGAGTGTACTCTTTGTATATATTCAAAACGCTTCTATGTATTCAGACCATTTGTTTTGATTTCAATTGAAGAATATAAGAGATATTCATTCTCATATCCTTTGCCTTCCTTATTCTCTTTTGTTCATCTAATGTTCTATTTTATAATATGGTATCAGAGTCTTGATGAAAGCTCTGGTTGCTACATTTATCCATGAGTGAAGTTGTTGATCCCTCACAAGATCTTTGTTCACCTTACCATGTTAGTTCATCTGATAATCCTTCCTTTCTCATTATCCCTATTGTTCTTGAGGGACCAAACTATCCTCATTGGTCTTGTTCATTTCAAATGAACCTAATTTCAAAGAATAAAATAGGTTTTATTGATGGAACCATAGAAGCTCCCAATCATACCAACTCATTGTTTCCAACATGGTAGAGAGCCAATATGCTGGTTGTTTCCTGAATTCTCAAGGCTATTTCTCAATCCATCGTACAGAGCATCATCTATATGGACAATGCCTTGGACATATGGAATGATTTAAAGGAAAGGTTCTCACAAGGAGACATGATTCATATTTATGATATTCAGGAGATGATTTCTTCTTTCAAACAAGGTGAGTTGACTGTTACAAACTATTTCACTCATCTAAAAATTCTTTGGGGTGAACTTTATCTTTTTCGCCCGCTACCTACTTGTTCATAAGCCTCTAAATGTACCTGCAATGCTCTTGTAAATGTTTATAAATATAAAGCACAGGACCAAATTATTAAATTTCTAAGGGGGCTAAATGATAATTATTTGACTGCGAGAACTCAAATCCTATTGATGGACCCTTTGTCATCCTTGAATAGAGTTTGCTCTCTCATTACACAACAAGAGAGACAAATTTTTGGTAATCAATCCAATGCAATGATTTCTACTAGCAAAGGAGGTTATAAAAACAATGCCACAACCTATGGAAGAGGTGTTGGCTATGGAAGAGGAAGTTATGGAAGAGGATATACTTCTAAAATTTGCAGTCATTGTGGAAAGACAGGGCATACCATTGATGCATGCTATAAAAAACATGGTTTCCCACCTCATTTCAAGTTTAAAAATCAGAACCATGATTAGAGTCGTACTAATGCATTTTTTCATAATACAGATTTTAATAATGATGAGCAGAATCAAGAAGGTTCAAAGTTAGAAGTACAGTCTCAACAAATTGGTTTTACTCCTAAGAAGTATCAAACATTGTTAGCTCTTTTACAATAGTCCAAATCTAGTGGCAATGTTTTTAATGAAGTATTTGTTATTCCTTCCAACATGACAACACAAACAGGTAATAACTTTATTTCATCTTTCAGTTCTTGGATTATTGATAGTATTGCTACTAATCACATTTGTTCATCCTTAACTTATTTCACTTCAAATCATCAAGTTAATCCTATTTATGTCAAATTACCAAATGGAAATCAAGTCATTGCCAATTATTTTGGAAGTATTTTTCTCAATCAAAATCATGCCATAGACAATGTTTTGTAGATTCCTTGCTTTCACTTTTAATCTTCTTTCAGTAGCAAAATTGATTGATAAACTATCTTGTGTTCTTACCTTTGATTGTAATGCTTGTCACATTTAGGACAAGAAATCCTTGAAAATGATTGGCTCTACTAAGATGCAAGATAGACTTTATATACTCAAGATTTCATCCTATCAGAAACTTCAAATCAAACTCATCAAATCTCCACACACCATCAATATTGTGAATGTCAGTGCTAATGATCTAGAAACCCTTTGACATTTTCGATTATGTCATATTTCAAATAAATGAATTGATGTTATCAAGAATAAATTTCCTTTTGTTAAATATAACAAATCTTTTGTTTGTGATGTTTGTCATTTTGCAAAGCAAAAAAACTTTCATTTCCTACTAGTACATCTAAATAAAAACAAAATTGATTTGATTCATGTAGATATTTAGGGACCATACTCAATACCATCAATTCATGAACATAAATATTTCTTGACCATAGTTGATGGCTATTTGAGGTACACATGGATTTTTCTTTTAAAACAAAAATCTAAAGTTGTTTAGATTTTGGAAAATTTTGTTATTTTTGTTCAAACACAATTTGAGACAACAATAAAAATAATAAGAAGTGATAATGTGACTGAATTTTTCATGAGTAATTTCTTTGTTAATAAAGAAATAGTACACCAAACATCATGTGTCAATACTCCACAACAAAATAGTATAGTTGAAAGGAAACATGGTCATTTATTAAATGTAGAAAGAGATCTCATGATACAATCTCATTTACCCAAAATTTATTGGTCATATTCTGTGATATATGTTGCCCATATTATAAACATGCTTCTTACACCTGTTTTAAACGGTTTTTCTCCTCATGAAATGCTTTACAAAACTGAAGCAGATTTTAATGGATTAAAGGTGTTTGGATCTTTATGTTATGCTAGCACTTTGTCAAATAGAAGAAAATTTGATCCAAGGGAATCAAAATGTGTTTTTACTGGTTTTAAAAGGGGGGAAAAGAATATATTTTGTTGAATATTCAATCAAGAGAAATTTTTGTGTCTAGGGATGTTGTCTTCTATGAACATGTTTTTCCATATCAAAAGGTTCAAGATACTAGCAATGAAACTAACAGTCTTAACATTCATGATCAAAGTTTTTTTTACTGAAGATCAACCTGTTTTGAGTCAGCCATCACAAGTCATTCATGCACCCTATGATAATGATGACAATAATAGTAATAATAATTGTGAATTAAACATTGACATTCCAAAAGATGTTTGTTCCCATATAGACCAAAACCTCAATGAAGATCATTACATAGAACAAAACTTTGAATCAGATCAGTCTATTTGAATGAGTACAAGAATAAAAAGATCACCTGAGTATCTAAAGAATTATCATTGTAATCTAAATGTTTACAATACATCTTCAAGAGTTAAATATCCTTTGAATTTTGTTTTGTCTTATAACAATTTATCACCTTCTTACACATCTTTTGTTATGTCTCTTTCTTGAGCCAAACACTTATTCTGAAGTTGTGAAACATGGTTCTTGGAGAAAAGCTATACAATGTGAGATATCTGCTTTAGAGTCAAATCAAACTTGGGAGACTGTTCTTCTGCCTAAGGACAAAGCTGTTGCAAATAGGTATTCAAAATAAAATATAAGGCTGATGGGACAGTTGAAAGGTATAAAGCAAGGCTAGTTGCAAAGGGATGCACACAAACAAAAGGCATTGACTACCTTGATACTTGCTCTCCAGTAGCAAAGGTGACCACCATAAGGTTGCTTCTTTCTCTAGCTTCTATCTATAATTGAGAATTGAAACAATTAGACATAAACAATGCCTTTTTACATTGAGAGTTGAAAGAAGATGTATACATGGTTGCTCCTCCTGGATTGACTTCTATTCAACTAGGACAAGTTTGTAAATTAAAAAAGGCTTTATATGGCCTAAACAAGCTAGCAGAGAGTGGTTTTCCAAACTATCATCTTTTTTGCTTTCTGCGGGATATACTCAATCTATGAATGATCATTCCTTGTTCATTGGCAGAAAATGATAAAGAAGATATCACTCGAATTAAACAAGCCTTGAATCAGATATTCAAGATTAAAGATCTTGGGGATTTTAGATATTTTCTTGGACTAGAATTAGAAAGAAGTAATAAAGGAATAATGGTGAATCAAAATAAATATGCATTGAAATTGTTAACATATACAGTTCTTTTAGCCTGCAAACCTGCACTGACTCCTATTGATAATCATGAAAAAATTTCTTCTACTGGAAGTGTTCCTTTCACAGATATTCAAGCCTACAGAAGATTGATTAGAAGACTTATGTATTTCACTAATACCCGACCTGACATAACATTTTTTGTGCAACAACTTTCTTAGTTTCTTTTTATACTGCAACGATTAGAATTATATATTAAAGGAACTTCAAGTCTTGGTTTATTTTTCTCTTCCAACACTTTTGATCATCTAAAAACCTTTTGTGATAGTTATTAGGGCACCTGCAGTGATTCAAGACAATCAGTGATTGGTTTTTAGTGTGTATATTGGGAATTCTCTCATATCCTGAAAATCAAAGAAGCAATGAACAATATCAAAGAGTTCTTGTGAAGCTGAATACATGGCAATGACTAACTTATCTTCTTCAAGATTTCAAAGTTCCTTTTGAGTAACCATCTCTTTTATATTGTGACAATGACTCAACAAGATATATTGTAATAAATCCAGTGTTTCACAAGCGTACGAAACATATAGATAGATTGTCACGTTGTTAGGGAAAAATTAAAAAAGGGTCTCATCCATTTGCTTCCCATTTCCACCACAGAGCAACTGGCTAACCTTTGTATAAAAGTTTTAAGTCCTCAATCTTTTAAGCGTATTTGTTCTGAGCTGAGTCTCATCAATATTTGCTCCCCAGCTTGAGGGATATTAAAGGATATGATACAAGAGTTATAGAAATATGTTAATATTAATTGTGTATTTCCTAATTCTTAGTTGTTTCTCTTTACATATGTGTATAACCTTTATTTTGTCTGTTCTGATTCTAGTATTTATTGATTGGCTTTTTGTTTTTCATTTTCTCTCTTTAGCTAGACCTACAATGAATGTACTGCTTGTATATATTTAGACCATTTGTTCTGATTTCAATTGAAGATTAGAAGAGATTTTCATTCTCATATATTTTGTCTTCCTTTTTCTCTTTTGTTAATATTTGTTCTATTTTATAATAATATGTTGTGGTAAATTTAATTTTAAACATAAAAAACTGAAAAGATAGAAAAAAAATGTTTGAGTTATTCTGCTATGTACATGTGTAATGGTTATCAATTTTAAATACAGTTAATTTATGAGAACCATAGACCATCTATAAAGAAAATTATTTTTTCAATCACCTTTTTTATCAGTAAAAATAAAACAGAAACTCGAATGTTGTAATTGTAATTAAATAAAAAAAGTAACTTTTTTCTAATTTTTAATATTTTATTACAATTTATTCTAATTATATTTGATTTAGTTTGACGGTTTTGAATGTTGGTTAGAATTTGATGTAGAGGTTCCATAACATCAAGAAAAAAATAGTTATTTCTTGTCTTTTCCGCATCACAAGCGACTCTTTTCCACTGTTTACGTTCTTACACTTCTCTGTGTTTGCCACGTGTCCGACCTCACCTCCTCTTCTTCTTAGTGATCCTCATTCTTCTCTTGTATTCTCAAAACTTATTTTTTTTCTCTCCAATTTCTTCTCATTGCACACACTGTTCATTTCATGCAGGCTTGTGAAGAGTATGCCATTGGTTTGATTTTTCTATGTTGGTGTAACATTTGTGATTTCATATTGTGTTACAACAATTGGTTGTCCTTGTTTATTTAATGATCTTGTGGGATGTATGAACAACTTGTTGAACTGAATCATTGATAGACCGACCAAAGCAATAAATGCTAAGGATCAAAGTTATTCCTCTGTGTAACAATATCAAGCAACAAGAGTGCTGCTGAGGAACATTACAGTGAAACTGAGAAACAAGGTTTTGAAGGTGAAGTGTTTTTGTTTGATCCTTTTGTTGATTGTCCTAGTTGTAGGAATTCATTGTTATAATGTTCTTTTCCTTTTCAAGGAATTGGAATTGGGATTGGGATTGGGATTGGGATGGGGAGGAGAAAATCTTGTTCTTGTCTTTTCACTTGTCTTTATAGTAGTTATCACGTTTCAAAAGGAAAAAAGTTATATATCTTTTAAGTTTAGAAATTTTTTATCTTTTAAACCATGGCAACATAACAGCGATGAGGAGACAATCAATAAATACGTGCGACATAATCAACATAGTTCAATGAAGCAGTTTATTTAACAGCAATTTTCTTGCAGTACTTCAATTAGTACTCATGCCAATTGTCTGGAAGTGAGATTTTTTTTTGTTCTTTTATCACACTTTCAGGGTGTTTTAGCTTCATTGTGATTTGAAGGAAAAAAATGTCGTTTAAGAAATCGAAATCAGCAACTGAAAGAACTCTATCTACTGCAGAAGAGCAGCTGAAGGTACTTGACATTCATCTGGCCTTATTTTATGAATGTGAAATGATAAATTTGATGCAATGTTATTGCACATTATTGCAGACTCTGATATTTATCTTCTATCCCAATGTTTGCATGTACTCTTGGTTTGTTAGACGATCAATAGGAATTTTGAAGTGGAAAATGATTTGATTTCCAATTTTGTCTTAGATTGTAGAAGTCAGAAAGATAATTGGTCCAATTGCTGACAAGTTCTCTGCTCTGCGTTCGGATGCATCAATTCTAAGATACCTTAGAGCGCGCAGTTATAATACTACGAAGGCTGCAAAGATGTTGAAAGTCACCATGAAATGGAGGTTGGAGTTCAAGCCTGAGAAGATTAAATGGGTGTGCACTAAATGTTTTTTTTTTATCTATCTTTTTCAATAAAGTAAAATACAATGTATTAGAGTTCAAAGCATGAAAGTTGGTCAAATATCCTAGTTTTCTAAATGCTTAGTATAAAAACTTAGGAACTTAGATAAATATAGCTCAAACCCAACTAAAATTCAATGTGCAGTTTTATATAGGTGAATTGACTGTAACTAGGATAGGTCTATCATTTTGTAATACTAATTGTCCATGCAATTGCAAACAGGTTATTTCTGTGGCTTTATCAGTATAATTCTCTCTAACTAAGATTTTATATTGTTCAGTCAATTACATAATAGAATTCCAAGGCGTGATTAGAATGTTTTAAATACTGATGATTTGCATACGGCTAACTAGATAACTGCAAATGAAAGACAATTGTCGTGTTTTTTCTTCTTCTACTTTTTATGCAATTAGGTTGATATTTCTCAAGAAGCTGAGAGAGGAAGGCTGTATAAAGCTGATTACTTGGACAAGCAAGGAAGGATTGTTTTTGTTATTAGACCTGGTATTCAGGTATTCTAAATAAATTGGAGTAAGCACAACATTCATTTTTGTTCTGCTACTACTTAAGCAGCTGAACCTTCTTGTTGTTTGAATCTCATTGTCAATATTATTGAAGTTTGAATAAATGGTTAATTTTAATCTCTAAAATTGTGATTTATTATCACTTCAATCCCTAGAATTAACAAAATTCAAAAAACATCTCTCCAAAACTGCAATCTCTCTCTGATTCTAGTCCAAAGACTTATGTGAACTAAATTACAGTTTCGGAGTTTTGTTTTTAGTTTTGTTAATGATGGAACTAGAGTAAATTACAATTTCAAGGACTAAATTGATCCTTTAGTCTTGAAGTTTCAATGCTTTTGACTAAGACTTCTTCATCTATCCAATTTAGAGTACAAACACTCCAATTGCGCAAATCAAGTACCTAATTTACTGTTTGGAGAATGCTATATGGAATCTAGGTTCCAATCAAGAGCAGATGGTTTGGCTCATTGATTTTCAAGGGTGGAATACAGCATGCTTGTCTATGAAGGTTGCACGAGACACTGCTCAAATCCTGCAGGCTCATTACCCTGAGAGGTTGGGCATTGCAATCTTTTACAATCCACCAAAAGTGTTTGAGTCATTTTGGACGGTATGACACTATAACATCACTGTCTACTTTTTATTGGGAAGGGAGGGATGAGGCTAGAATATGTAATGATATTCTACTACTGATTTGTTTGTGATTTGTCTCATTTGCTTGGATTTTTTCTCAACTTCGTTTTGTTTCTGTTGTAAAAACTTAAGATTCTACATGCAACTTGTTTCTTGAAAGAGAAGATAAACACATGTGGTTGATGAGAATTTGTATGTGTGTGTGCATAAATGTACTCAGTGTTTAGTCATATAATGTATCTCCGAGTTTGGAGATACTTTTGTTCCACTGTGCTGAATCATTAAATATGGGAGAATGTTACTCCAACTAGAGTGTAGTATTAGTTTAAAGTGAGTATTAGTTTAAAATTACTCGAGGCTGGAATTTTGTTTGTTGCTTTACTTTTTTGTTAAAATTTTCTCAATAACATGTCTTAAGTTCAGTATTCTTGTATTTGCTTCATGGTTTTCATGGTACCAGATGGTGAAACCATTTCTAGAACCCAAGACTCACAAAAAGGTGATATTTGTTTACCCTGATAACCCAAGAAGCTGCATGGTGATGGAGGAACACCTTGACATGGACAAGCTGGAATCCTATTTTGGTGGGAAAAATATAGTTGGATTCAACTTTGAAGCTTATGCTCGGAAAATGAAAGCAGATGAGAGTAACATGTCTGGTGTTTATGATTCATGTTGTTCATCATCGCCCGGACTTTTAGACTCGAAATTTCGGGAATCAGTGCAGTCAGTAACCAGTCCTTTTGTGGATGAAGCATCTAGTGACCAAGCAATTTGTTCAAACTTGGAAGAAATGGATGGTAGTACACATGGAAAGATGGCTTGCTCCCAGCATTAATCCAATAAGGTTAATGAACCAAAAAACAGAAGAAGGGCTGAACCGGAAGAAAACTAGGATTATATGTGAACAGAGAATATAACTTATAACTTTTATTTCACTGTTACTTTTCAGATAAGAATATAGTCTATGTAAATAGTCTTACAATAAACTTTTCAAATTCTACATTCTTTCTCATCATAGCTATACTATAAATTACATTTAAAATCACAATATAAATGACATTCAAAACTATGATTAAAGCTAATAATTATTGACCATTCAAATTTCTAAGTAAAATTGATGACGGCTTTGAGTTTAATGCTAACAAATTCCTCCCTTAAACTCAAACCTTTCATATTCTTCATTCATATTGTTTTTCTGATCGTCATTCCAATATTTTCCCAACAGTCACCACACTTTTATGGATTAAAAGCAACTACGGTCTTTTTTACTGCACCAACCCATGCAGAGTTCTGGATTGAAATACTTTTAGTCTCCCAAGAAAAATCTTTTGCAAGACTGTGGCTTCAATGAGCTTGGAACATAATGATTAGACCATATATCCCTTTCAGATGATGCCTTGACAGCACCCTAGAGTCATACTATCTGAAGTATTATTTCTTACACTCTCATCAACAATAACAAAAGATGGAAGATACTTGTCATGGACTTTTGGTTATGCCCTTAGCTTCTTGATAGGTTCAAGGGCATTTGTATAATGGGCTTCTAATTTGGATTGTAATTCATTCACCTTTTCTTTTTGTGCCAAAAGTAACAAATGGAGTTCTTCAACTTGATTGACTCTACTTTCTTTGTCTTTCTCCATATCAATATATTTTTCTTCCAAATTTGTAAACCTTCTTTCCAGGTTACCAAATTCTGCATCAACACTCTCCAATTGAGATAGCAGGACACTCCTTTCATTTAGAAGATTTTGTTTTTCATTATTTAGTAAATTGCAAATTCTTCCAAACTACTTGATTTTTCCCTTAAATCTTCAAGCTCAATTTTTTCTTCACAAAAGGACTTCTTCGGCAATGTACTCTTTAAGTTGAGTTTGAACATTCGATTCTTAGCCATCTCCATATTTGCAAGCACTTGTCCATTTTTGTCCTTCAAGTGCAAAATTCGGTCTTTCATGAAAACCGAATAACCTTTCTCCAACAATTGTCCCATACTAAGAATATTATTCTTCAGATCAGGTACATAATAAACATCCTCCATAGTGCATTCTTTTTCGTCCTTTTTGGAAAAAACATATTTTCCCCCGACCTTTGATTGAAACTTTTGTTGAGTCTCCAAAAGACACATGTCCATCTTCTATCTCTTGTATATCAAGAAATAGGTGTTTGTGCCCATATCTAGATACCATATCATGTCATTATCTAGAGTGACGTCTTCATTGACCATCATGAGAATTCCTTCATCTTTTGTCTCATCTTCCTCCAGTACATTTGCATTCTCTTCCACTCTTTTCTTGGCATAACATTCCTTTGCATAGTGTCCATATTTACCGCAATTGTAACATTCAACATTTGAACGATGTGAACGACCACCACGACCTCGTCCATGCCAGTTTTCTTGGTTCATTTGTCCCCTTTCTTCATTGTTGTTTCCATGACCACGACCTCCGTTGTGATAAAAAACCGTGACCTCCGCATCCATGTCCTCTCCCTCGGTTATGTTGCACATACATCACCTTGTCTTCTTTGATGGTCATCTTTGTTTGTAAGGCTTCATCCAAGACTTTTTGTTTCTTTTTCTTCTTTCGTTGTTCATGTGCTTCAAGAGAACCCGTGAGATCATCAATGGTCATCTCTTCCAAATTTCTTGACTCCTCGATTGTACATACAACATTTTCAAAGTCATCGGTCAATGACCAAAGAATCTTCTCCATGACCCTTGCATCCGTGAGAATTTCTCCATTGCGTTTAAGTTGATTGGCTACCGTTTGCACATAAGTGATGTAACTAGATACATCTTCTGAATTCTTCATCTTCATGGCTTTCAACTCACCTTGTAGAGTTTGAATACGTATTTGTACAAAGCTGCCTTATCTTTTGATCGTGTCTCTTTCAACACTTTATTTTGGGTCTTCGAGTAACCAGTAGTATTTTCTGGTTCTTCAAAACCTTCTTGAACCACCTCCCAAGAATCTTAAGATTCCATAAGGACTTTCATTTGGACGCTCCAATTGTCATAATTGACCATCTTTGTTAATTGAGGAAGTGACATATGATTGGTTATATTGACCATAGCTCTGGTACCAATTTGTGAACAGAGAATATAAGGATAGAAGTCTATGTAAATAGTCTTACAATAAACTTTTCAAATTTTACATTCTCTCATCAAAGCAATACTACAAATATTTAAAATCACAATATAAATGACTAATAATTATTCACCATTTAAATTTTTAAATAAAACTGATGAAGACTTTGAGTTTAATGCTATACTCATTCAAAGTACAAAATCACTGAACTTCAATCAGTATGTACTATAGTTTTGAAAGTGTCATCTGAACCATTACTCACTCAACCAAAGCCACGTGTGGCCCATTGTCCATAGCAGCAGACACCAATACATGGATCCATATATCACTCAAAAAGATACAAGTTTGAGTTGGCTCTTATGACATGATAATGTCAACAACATTAAAGAAATAGAATTTTCAGATTTTTTTCATATTACTTCTTCCCTCTCTCCCTCAGATTCTCTATCTTTGTGTGTGTTGTGGTGGGGTTTTGATAGGGTGTGTTTCAGTGATTGTTATTGATATTTGTTCAATGTCAAGCTATGATGAGAAACACCACCTACCAGTCTTTCATGTACTAAGGGCCAATCCAGGCCCTATCTGTGTTCACAAAAGTGGATTTTCCTTTAAACATGAAAAATTAGTAGAGATGAAGCATTTTCCATTTTAATGTGTTTGTTAGTTCATGATGAGGTGTGAAGGTGCTGGAGTTGCATCATCAGATCAGCATTTTAAACCAGGCTAGCTAATGGTTGTGACTTTACAGAAAGGAAAGCACATGACTCTTGCAGGGAAACATCTAACTTAAGAATTAATCATACTAAATAATTACCACTCAGATTCTAAATTTCTAATACAAATTACCCTCAAGTTTTGCATTAGCAGAAATTAAAGATAGAGAGTGAGAAAAAAAGGGAAAAAAGTTGCTTATCTTTTGATCCTTTCTCTAACTGTCTAAGCATAATTTACAGACAAAAAGTGAGTTCTTTAGTTCTGTAGATGGGTAGGTATCTTCATCTTATATTATATTCTTTAAGGAAAACAAGGACATTCATGTTAAGTATAAAATTGTAAATAGGTGAATTCTAAAAATGAATATTTCACTTGCAGTTTACTCTCTACACATTTTATAAGGTAAAATTCAAAAAATATGTTCCGTCAAAAAGAAAAACCCATTGGATGAAAATTTTAAAAAACACTAACAATACATGAAGATTAACTTTTAAATAATTTTGTGGACAAATGAAGATTAATTTTTTTGTTAAATCTAAGAAACTAAATTTTTTAAAAACTATTCTGGTTGTAATTATTTAAAAAACAATTCTGATTATAATTAGTTATTATAGTAATAATCAATTATACATAAAATTATTTATTAAAATATCACTGTGCATTAAAATAATTACCCTTAAATACTGCTTAATTACTCAGTCATTCAATCTATATATATATATATATATATATATATATAGTAATGCAACTTTAATATTTTTCTCTTTTAAATGACTTTCATCACCCTTTTGTGCGAGTCTATGACTCCAATAAATTAACATAAAACTTCAGTTGCCGGCTAAAATCAGGAATCAAATTTAGAAGAATTATTATAAAAAAGTGTGTTTGGTGATCACCACACCACTAATCTGAGAAAACACGCAGACAAAAAAGCACGTTTTATGGAATAAATAATAATAATAATAATAAACTTGTGTCATCGAGGATGCAATGATTATACCAACATTCATCTTCAATTCTTTACATTTTTAATTTGATTTATAAATTATATTTTATGAGAAGAGGTGATTATAGTATTTAAGCACGTCAGTGTTTACAAAATTTGGGTACGGAAAATACTTGTACAACACTTTACTCTTAAGAAATATTAATTAAAAAAAAACTAAAAGTTTATTGAGCATTAGGAAATTTTAATGTATTCAATCTTACAATACAAAGTTTATAAGATAAAGTGTATATACCCTTATTTTTAATTAATATGAATTTTAAATAGCTTTTTAATTAATATAGATTTTAAAATAATTTCATATTATATTATATAATAAATTTTGAGTCTAATTTAATATTATAACATCAATTTATAAAATAAAATTTATACTCATTTATATATAATTTATTATATATAATATTAAACAAATAAAATTTATACTCATTTATATATATATAATATTATATATAATATTAAACTCAATAAATTTAGCGAGAAAATAGAACTATCATAATTTGTATAGAAGAAATAAAAATAGTCATATTAAACTTAATGAAAAGAATTAAAACTTTTTATTGTGATAAATTAAAATTATAATTTCTATCAATAGTGTTCTCGTTGGTTTATTTTTCGAAAAATTTTGGTTTTCTATTCCTTCTTCTTTTTTTTAATTTCTTTTCCAAAATCTTGTTCTCCTCTTTCTAATTTTTGCTTTCCTTTATACTCTTTTACTTAGTTCCTCGATTTCATGTTCTTGTCAAGGATTTTTCTCACCCATGTTGTCCACCCCACCCTATTTTTTCTCTCTTTCTCTTTTCACAAATTAACTTCTTAGCGAGTGCCTTCTTGTCTTGCCTAACACTTTCGTAATCTAATTTTGACCAGTCAAACTAACGTGGCCTGCCAGGCCAACATCCAAGTTGTAACCCTTCAGTTGTTGACTAGGTCAGAAATTTGATTGTGGGGATCGACATTTTTACTGAGACCATTCGAACAACACATAACCCCCCAACCTCTAGCCGAGCTGGGCGAAGAGGCTTATGCGTACTGAATACGGCTACCTGCATTAAAGCGAGTTGCATTTCCATAGAAATGTCGTACGACCAACTCGGTCAGATCATTGGGTTCGGCGAGTGGCGTTTCCACATAAATGTCTTTTGACCAACTCAACGTCATTGAGTTCGACGAGTGTTGTTTCCATAAAATTGTCGTTCGACCAACTCAGTCCAATCATTGGGTTCGACGAGTGGCGTTTCCGTAGAAATGTCCTTCGACCAACTCAGCCCAATCATGGTGGTTCGGTGAGCTGTTTATCCGTAGAGAAATTTTAAAGTAACTAGCTCGAACCGATCATGGAGGTTTGGTGAGCTGTTTTTCCATAGATAAATTTTAAAGTAACTAGCTCAGATCGATCATGGAGGTTCGGTGAGCTGTTTTTCTATAGAGAATTTTGAAGTAACTAGCTCAGACTGATCATGGAAGTTCGGTAAGTTGTTTATATGTAGAGAAATTTTAAAATAACTAGTTTGGATCGATCATGGAGGTTTGGTGAGCTATTTTTCCTTAGAGAAATTTTAAAGTAACTAGCTCAGACCGATCATGGAGGTTCGGTGAGCTATTTTTCCATAGAGAAATTTTAAAGTAACTAGCTTAGACCGATCATGGAAGTTCGGTGAGTTGTTGATATGTAGAGAATTTTTTAAAGTAACTAACTCAGACCGCTCATTGGGTTCGGCGAGTGACGTTTATGTAGAAATGTTGAATAACTAGCTCGGCACATGACATGGCATAACGACAATAACAAAGTTTCATATTTGTGTAATGTGAAACCATTTTAAGGGGAATGTTAGGATCCTTGGGGCTACACATCGATAAGAGTGTTCCTTGGGCCACCCATCACAGACTTTCTCATTCTTCTCTTTTGTCCACATAACCAATTTTATTTTTTACCACAATCTTTACTATTAATTCTCAATATGGTAACAAATAACAAATCAAAAATAAAGAGAGGATATTGATAAAGAATGGGAATGCATTAAAAGGATCACTAGGTGAATTGATAATGTTATCTATAAAGAAATTTTACTTTTGTCGTCAAAATAATCCATTCACACCTCACACAACTCCGTTGTCATGTCCTCTGGCCTTTGCGAGCAAGGGATCTTGCGTGAGGCACGGGTACTCCAACATCCGACAATCGAAAATGAGTTCTGACATGGAAGATTCTGTTCAGTACCAACTGTGCAAGAGGTTATGGGTTTTTTGTCCTAGATCGTGGTTTTTGAGGTAGGGGCATAGGTCATCCAACAATGGATACTCTAAACAGTTTTCCAGCAGATCCATGTTGAACCTCGACGGTAGCCTCCTTATGTGGATCCGTCGATTCTTGCATTTTACCTCTTCCCATGCTGCCAACTTCCACAACACAGTATCATTAACAATGTCCATGCGCTTCCTTTCAACATCCCCATTTCTCTCTCTCAATTCATCCAACTCTGATGGAAACCTAATCAAACCATGTCAATGTCGTTACAACAAGTTACAGACTGGTGATTCATTGGAACTCGAATCACATGTTTCTTCTTTTATCAGATTTCTTTCATTTTCACCTTACCATGCCACACTACCCCTCTCTATTGTTTGGTATATACTTGTGACTAGTTTCTTTGTGGTTGGCAAAATCAATTTTACCTGCCTCATTGTGGGCATCAAATATTCTCGTCGGTTTATCATTCAAAGAATCTCGATTTTCTATCCTTTCTTCTTCTTTCTTAACCTCTCCTGTTTGCCCTCTTCTCCTCCAAAATGTCGTCCTCCTCTTCCTTGTTTCCGTTGTCCTTTATACTCTTTTAGCTAGCCCCTCGATTCCATATTCTCGTCCAAGACTTTGCATATTCTCACCCATGTTATCCACCTCGCCTTATTTGTTTTTTCTCTTTCTCTTTCCACAAATAACAGAGTGTCTTCGTGCTTTGCTTGACACTTTCTTAATCTAATTTTGACCAGTCAAACTGATGTGGCCTGTCAGACCAACATCCGAGTTGTAATCCTTCAGTTGATGACTGGATAAAATTTTTGACTTTGATTGTGAAGATCAACAATTTTACCAATTTCATTAAGACAACACACAAATAGTATTCATTTAATGTTGATAGTACTAAATACTTTTATAAGAAAGAAAAAAAATGAAAAATTGAATCTTCCATGAATTACTAACCGTGTTTTTGTTTCTATAGAAACATTCTTTACCCTTACGGATTTTATAAACGAAAATACGAAAACGAATTAGAAACACGAAAAAACAAGATCAATCATAAATTAAAAAAATTCTTCCAAAAACAAGCAATATGTGAAGAAAATTTTATATATTGATTATGAAATTATAATCAATTATCTATGTAAATAATAATAAAATATTTATAGTATTATCAATTATATCGAAAGTTTACGTATTTTTATAAATTATAATTATTAATAATTTTTTAATAATTATATTGCTGATATGCATTCTATATTATAATAAAATAAAAATAGTAAAATAATAAATAAAATAATTTAATATTTTATTAATGTATACTTTATATTATAGAAATAAATAATTAAAATAAAAAAGTTCAAATAATAATTAAAATTAATTAGTTTAAATTTATTTATTTAATATAATTTTATTTTAATTGTAACTTTTTTATTCATTTTGATTTTGATTTTAAATTTATTTTAAATCTAATTTCTGTTTTAAAAACTATTTTTTATTATCTTAGAATAATATTTTAAAAACTTTTTTTTTTCAATATATTAATATATAAAAGAATTATTATATCAATCTAATTGATTTCACATTTATATTTTATTTTCTATTCTCTATTCCTTTATTAGAAAACTTAACTTTCTAATTTCTTTTTTCTTCCTCTTCCAAACAAAGCAACTAAAGTAAGAATGTCCTACCATTTACTCTTTTTTTTTTTTATACATTTCACCATAACAAGATAGCATGACAGTGAGAAAGGTTCTTTGGAGAAAGCAACATAGGAAAAAAAAAAATTAGTTGCAATAATGTAATGATAGCTTTCTTTATCCTTTTCTTTTTTTTTTCTCCTTTTTTTCTTCTTCTCCTTCTCCTTCAATCTTCCCCTTTCTCTTCTTTTGGTGCCGCCCCACACTCTCTTTGTCAAACCATCAAATACACATAGCCAATACCATAACACACACATTCAGTTCCTCCTCATAGCTCCTGTTGCCAATGTTTTGCCCCATAGAGTAAACAAAAGAAGGAACATTGACAAGCACAGGATTCTCAATTACCCTTTGTTTTCTTTTGTTTCCACAATAATATAAGGTGAGTCATTTTTCTCCAACATTTATTTTTTTTCATACCCTTTTTCTCCTTTATTTGGCTACGTTATGCTGTGATCACCCCATAATTTTTCCTAAATTTCTGGGGTTTTCAGGCTTGGATTGATCTGTTGGATTGTTTTGATTCATGCTGAGGTACGTTTAAGTTTGAATTATGATAAATTTCCAATTTTTTTCCCCTTTTTTTGAGGGAACTGGTGCTGGTGGGTCACTGGATCTTATCTGGGTACCTTTTTTGTTTGTTCATGCTTTGATCAATCAAAACAGGTTTTAATTAGGGGGAGAGTTGTCAAAGGAAAGAAACAGAGAGGGGAAGATGGGATCAGAAATTGCAATCAAAATAAGGAAAGTTGTTGTAATTTCAATCAGAGGTGGTTTCAGATCAGCTTGCAACCATCCATTCCTTTTGGGGTTTTTCTGTTTCTTGCTTTTGTTGTACAGATCTTTTCCTTTTCTGTTTTCTGTTTTGGTCTCTGCTTCTCCTGTTTTGGTCTGCACTGCTATTCTGCTTGGGACCCTTCTCAGTTTTGGGCAGCCAAATGTGCCTGAAGTTGAAAAGGAAGAGAAAGTTACTCATGGCTTTTCATCCTTCCAAGCTGGGTTTTCGGAAGGGGACAGTGTTTTCTCTGACAGAGATGAGAGCTACTTTGTGAAGGGGTATTCAGAAAATAAGAGTGACGTGGAAGAGAGGGGCATTGAGGAAGCAAGTTTGGTTACTGAGAGGGATAATAGGACAGAAGAAGATCAAGACTTGCATTCTGAATTGCCCCCAGATGATGAAAACTTGCTGGATATTCAGCCTGAAAAGCGAAAAACAGGGGAAAGGGAATTTCACAGTTTTGAGTTGGGAAAGAATAAGGAAATTTATGAAGAGAACCTGACTTCTGAAGCTGTTTCAAGTGACGATGAAGCTATTGAGAAGCAATATGTCTTGGTTCAGAAAGTGGATGATGATATTCTTGAATTTGAAAATGAGAAACGTCCGAGAGATCAAGTGGACTTTTCTGCTAGCTCATCCTGGAAACAGGTGGAAAATGATGAGGATGATGATGATAATGTCTCAGTGGAGTCAGGTTCTGATGGGGCTGAGAGCTCTTCACCAGATGCTTCCATGGCTGATATCATTCCAATGCTTGATGAACTCCACCCACTACTAGACCTAGGTGCTCCACAACCAGCTCATGTGTCCCGTGATGGTTCTGATGCTGCATCTGAGAAGTCCCAGAATAGTGATGATGACAGTGTCGAATCAGATGATGATACTGAAAACCCCGGAGATGTGGAAGATGATGGTATTGATGAACCCGATGATGAAGAGGAAGAAGCTACAGGTGGCAAAGAGGATGAAAGTAAATCTGCTATTAAATGGACAGAGGATGACCAAAAGAATCTCATGGATCTGGGAAATTTAGAGCTGGAAAGGAATACACGGTTGGAGAATCTTATTGCCAGGAGAAGAGCAAGGAGATTGGTGCCTGAGAAGAATCTAATAGACTTAGACTTTGCTGATATTCCCAGTAATGTTGCACCTATTGCTACGACCAGACATAATCCATTTGATTTTCCTGATGACTCCTTTGCTGCCATGGGATTACCACCCATTCCTGGATCTGCTCCTTCTATTCTACAGCCTAGACGAAACCCTTTTGATATTCCCTACGACTCAAATGAAGAAAAACCCAATCTTAAGGGGGACAGTTTTCAACAAGAGTTTACAGCGTTTCATCAAAAAGATGCCCTTTTTCGGCGGCATGAAAGTTTCAGCATGGGACCTTCAGTACTGGGGTTATCCAGGCAAGAGAGGTATGATTGGAAACCTATCTTTGTATCTGAAAGGATGGCTTCAGAGGGAACAAGCTATTCTTCATTTCACAGGCAATCAAGTGAAGTAAGTGATTCAAAGTTGAGCTCTGTTCCAGATACTGAATCTTTGAGTTCAATTGATCAAGATGATAGGAAATTCAGTGAGCAGGACTTGTCTCAAGAAACTGAATTGGTATCTAACATGGATCATGCTTCTGATGCTGTTGAACATGGAAGCCAAACCTCTGAAGAAAATGATTCTGTGGAGATTATACAAGTTGAGGAGAACAATGTTCGCCATGATGAAGTTGAGATAGTGTTGGGTGGGGTGGAAAATCCTTCTGAGATGGTATTTTATCCTGAAACAAGAGAGGTTGAAATCCATGAACAATTTAATGCAGGGGAAACACATTTGAGAAGAGAATCAAGTGACGAGGAGAGCGGCAGCCGCAGCAGCAGATCAAGCCATTCTTCACTATCAGAAGTAATTGACAGCATATCAGATGAGAAAATAGAGAGTTTGCAAGAAGGAGAGGATCATGCCTCTGAAACTGGAATTTCAACACAAGCTTCAGTGCATGAATCAAACTTGCAGCATGTTAGTAGTGGTGAAGTGGAAGATAGTCACCATGTAGACCCTGTTTATGATTCTAGTCCCCTGGCTTCTGAAACGCTCCAATCATTTCCTTCACTATCTTCTCACGATTCTGCTTTGGAGTTTTCGGAGAGGGCAATGCCTCCTGCTTCAGTAGAAACTGCTAAGGTGGCTGATAAGGAGTCGGATGTGCATGATCACAGACATGAAAGTAATACTTCTGGTCATGATAAAACTCAAGCAGCCTCTTCTGAACTTCACGTGGAAGCCCAAAGTGAATTGAGGTCTGAGAAATCTGAAGATGTGTATAATGTTGCGGCATATGAGTTATCTGCAGCTAATGGATCCAGAGTGGCTGAGCCACATGTTATCACTGTTTCTGTGGATTCAAATTTGTCTTCAGATGTGGGATCAATTTCCGATGTGATTAATTCAGGCTTAGTTCATGGTCAGGATCTAGCCGACAACATACATGGTGATTCTGAAATTCTTCACCAAGACAATATAAATTCTGTAGATTCAAATTCTGAAAAGTCACATCTATCAGATATTGAATCTCTGGAGGAAAGTGCACTGCCCAACGAACTATCAAGATATTATAGTGCAAATGTGTCTACGTTAGTCCAAGATGCAGATGAAATGTTGGATTCTGTGGCTTCTGATTCCCACCATATATCTTCTGATGGTTCCTTTATGCCTGCCCTACAGCATTTGCAACTTTCAGCGGCAGCAGGGCCTGCACCAGTGGATCATCCTAGTCCACCTTCTGAAGAAAGTGAACATACAGAAAAGTTTTCATTAAATAAAGATGGCATAAGTCAGATTCAGCAGGATAAAGTCTTGTCAAGTTCCGTGCAGCAAGGTGAAGCCGATATCTACCAAGATTTGGATAAGAATATGGTTGCTTTCACTTCTGACAGTCAACATGAAAGTGATGAGAAGCCTCCCTCTAACATGGAGAAACGTCTGTCAAGCTCCGATAAATCAGTGGTTCAACAATCTTTCAGTGATCATGATGAAAGTCAGGTAAGTCACATGACAATGTCTGCATCCATTAATCTAAATAATTCATCCTCCAAACTTCTTTTTCTTTTAAGGGTCTATTTGTTTATCAAGGAAAATTACTTGATGATGTCCTTAAAGGAAATAGTGGTATTGTTTGATTTTAATTTTGAAGGCATGCTATTGATAATATTCTCAATGCTTACGAAATCCATAAGGGATTTGGAATTCTATTTATCTCTACTTGCCGTTAAATCATAGGATTGTTTCTCGGGCAGTAACTGCTTACTTCCTATAACATCTGCATCCCAAAGAAACACATTTTTTCTATATTACAGATTCTCCATTTTGGGGGGAGAAAAGTATCTTATCTTTTTAACATGTATTCAGAATCTACACATTGCATTGATGCCCTATCATGACTTTGGTAGGATATAAACAAGCAGTTATTTTGAACCCTAATGGGTAACGTATATAAAAAAGACCTGTTATACTTTTTACATTTCAATTAATTTGATGTGCATGTCCTTTGCAGAAAAAAAAAATGGTAATAAAGTATTGTTCATTCTCAATAAAGCTACGAAAAAAAATTGTATTAATCGATGTTTTCTCTTTTTTTTATCCCATTGAGATATTGAATATGGTAGAGTTAGCTATTTTTTTTCATTCAAATTTAAAGAATGGACAATTGAATATCCTTCAAATAAGTAAATAAATCCCAAACATATAAAATGCAATTACCGTTCAATTTTTCCTTTTCTTTGATACCCAGAAGTCAGAAGAGAACAAGATATTTTTCTCTCTCTAAATTTCATTGGTTTTGAGCATGCCTCATATTCTCATTACCTACAATTTCATATTAACTTGTGGCTTTTCCAGTTTTCCTGATCTTTTGTTGTATTATCTTGAAAAACTCAATTCCCATCTCCAAACTGAGACTGCTAATCCTTGTAGGCCGAGATCATGTTACTTTTATTTGGATAGTTTGGCATATCGGATTAGTTGTTCTTTTAATTTGTTAGGGATGACACGAATTTTTAGTTTCTGCTCCGCCAAACAGAAGAAAAGCACTTCTATAGGAATTTTGTAGAATGATGACGCATGCAAATAGATGTCAAACAATAGGATGGTTAGTAAGAATATATATACAACTGAGAATGTTTTCTTTCCAAGTTGTAACTGTTTGAATTATGTATTATTTGACTATTTCTGCAAACACGATTGATTTATGTGAATAACTTGTTCTGTCATTTTGACCTATTTTTATCTGAAGGTCATACCAGCTCTGCTGGCATTGGGTTTGTTCCATAAAAAGTGTGGTTATGGATTTAAGACTCTAGATTAGCTGGTAAACTGATCATATTTTCTTTAACATTCTGCAGAGCTCTTATGCTATCCAGGTTGAATCAGCACAGAGCTTTGGCAGATCCAATGATGAAACTGGAGAGTTGCATGATTCGACTGACAAATTTCAACCAAGCATTTCTTCTGTGACCTCAGAAAAATCTCAGAGCCCTGAATTCGGGGCACCCTCTGGTGAAGTGGATTTGGAAATTGATAGGCATGGAGCAGTTGAAAATGAATCCAAAGTGCTAGAAACTGCACTTGCTTCAGAAGAGAGCATGTCTCAGGTTACTGAAGAAAATAGCAATGACTTTGATGATATGAAGGAAATTGACGAAGGATTCTTGTCAGAATTGGACACTGTTGGAGACTTTAGTGTCAATGATGCTGGTGTATCATTTCATACTGACATTGAACATGAGAAAACTAGAGATTCTCAAGTTTTTTCACTCCCTAAGTATGTAAAGATAGAAGAGGTTGAACAGGGCATCCCAGTTCTTGAAGCAAGATCACTTGAAGATGTTAACATGGCTTTTAAGCAACTTCAAGAAGGAGTGGATGTTAAAGAAGTTATACTTCCAAGTACTATTGAGGATCAGCATGCTAGTGAAGAATCTAAAGATCATCTGGAGGTGAATTCAGACCTTCAGGTTGTTGAAGCCAGATCTCTGGAAGATATTAACATTGCTTTAAAGAAAGCCTCTAAAGGTAATAAAGAGGAGCTTCCTAATTCCTTGGATTTGAAAGCTACTTCAGTCGAAGTTGAAGGAAATGAAGTTGGGTCATCAAAGGTGAATGAATTCTTGGATGTAGCATCCAGTTCTGAAGAAACAAGCAGAACTATGGCAGATAAATCGGAAAATGTACCCAACAGTAGCTCCAGTGACAAGGCAAAATCTCACAGTCGGAAATCTACTTCCAGTTCCAGCTCAAGCTCAAGCTCGAGCGATTCTGATTGATATGGTGAGGCCACTTTGAGCACTGAAGAAAGAATTGTAAGTTTCTCATTTATGTTTTAGTTATTTTTCCTTCAGTGATGGGAATTTACCAATCAACTCTTGGCTAATGGTAGTCAGGTCAGGTTTCGTAAATTTTGTTGGATTGGTTTCTTCAAGAATGAGTTTTTGGTTTTATTTCTTGAAGCGTGCAGTTTTTTTGTTCAATTTTATCCCGAGTGTGAGCAATTTGGCATATTCAGGGTGAGTGTTTATTTCCAACAGGTGCACATTGTGTAGTCCAAAAAGAAAAGAAAGAGAAATTGGATTATTGTACATTATACTTTGATTGTAGAAATGGTGACTGGATTTTGTTTATTTGTATACATCAATCTGTGTTTCTGTTTTTCTTTTACTTTCCTTGTTTGCTACTTTTTTCGTCACCAATACATCAACAATCTTTCATTTTTTGTTCCAAGGAAAATATAATTACATCATGAACATTTTACATCAATAATTATAGTTTGTTTAGTTAATTGAGCACTGGAGAGTGTAATTAAGGTGTTCAGTTTTGACTTTCTGCCTCTACTTACAATTCAAGTATGATAAGGATTCTGCCTTTAATTAGGCTCGTTTAACGTGTATTAATAATAACTGCATTTGTTCTATTCACTCTCCCAAATTTTCTAACTACTTATCGAATTAGCCTGCATCTTTAAAGTGTATTTTTACTGCTTTTTTGAACCCCAATTGTTATAACCTGTAAAAGGTTTCAGATTTAAAATGTTTTGTTAATTATTGTTTTGATTTGTCAGCTTCAGTTACCTCGTTCTTTTGGGACGTTATAATAATTGTATATACGTTAAAATACTATATCGTCTCTATCCACATTTTTAATGATTATAAAAGCACAGTTAATACAGTAAAAAGTAATTAGCCTAACAGTTATTGCAATTAAAAACAGTTATCAAACTATGAAAGGTAAAATAATAAGAAAATATGTAAAAAAAGGTTACAAACAGAGTTGCGTTTAGGCGAGAACAAAGGTTTAACAGAGTGCCAAGGGAACCATTTTTGGACAAGATTGAAAATCGTCTCTGCTTGCCTTCATAAATCAGACCAGTTTGCTGCTGTTTTAGAATGTATAATAATATTTAATACTCCGAAATTTACTCTTAAATTTCAATGTCACAAAAAGTAGGGGGATAATACTTGAAGATATTTTTATATTGATTGCATTGCCACCATAAATAGAAACGAGAAAGCGTCATAAGCACTCACATGCAAATTTTATGACTGTAGGTTTATAGCAACAAATGCCATTACAACATATCTCTTATCATTTCTTTTACTGCCTCTGTTTTCAACGGATGAGATATTTCTCCTAATAATATTACCAAGTATTGTGACTAAGGAACTACGGCATTGATTTCTGAAAAGACCAACTACAGCTTTTGTTTCTTGTTTGTTGGCCCGGAAGAGGTCTCAACCTGCAAACACATTCGAAAATTGCACAATTAAATAGAATACCAGAGCTTTTGTCTGAAAAGCTACTGCTTCATGAAATTTTCCTAGGGCTTAATTTTTTTTTTCTCCACATTCAAGCAAATATATACATTTTAATTTTAGACTGATAATATTTTTCTATGATCATCTCTTTAAGGTCCAATTCTTGTATTTTTTTTTTGTCCATCTATCTTAATGTAATACAAACACTTGTGTGCATGTCAGGCGAAGCTATGTAAGCATTTTGGTGTAGAAAATTAACCAGAAGGATAAAAGAGGATTTAGACATTACAAGGATTGTGAACAAAAAATTAAAATGCACAACCGAAAGCAAAAATCATTATATTGTAAGGATGAGAAAGATACTTAGGTTTTTTTCCTAAACTTCTCTCCTAGCATATAATGTTATAATATACTGAAAAATAAACCACAAGATATATGAAAAGTTCAACGAGGACCTAAATTTCTGCCAACTTCAAAGTATAACATGCATCATAAATATAAGAAAAAATTCTTACAGTATTCAGTTGTTCCCTGATGTATGTCATGGATCTCAGCATAGCTTCAAGAGTGTCTCTTGTGAGATGAAACTTCACCTCTGTTTCACCTGATGGAGACTTACTGTAATCATGCAGCTACAAATGAAAGCAGATATCACAAGAAAATCCTTCGTAGTATCACAGTTGTACATTACAACAACAGCCAAAAAGAGAGAGTTTACTTTAAAATATCTAACCGTGTTAACAAGATTTTAGTGAATCCTTCTAAAAGCAGATTTTGAATCATAATAACCACGCATAATACATAACTCTCCTCGTTACCTTGAGGCTGATTATAGCCACTCTATCTGCAGGGGATGATCCGCGGTTCTCCATGGTCCACGTCATTGATTTGAGGCAAGGAAGGCTTTCCTACCATGTCATTTTTTATAATTTTTACGATAACAAACAAATTCAATTCAATAAATAGCCAAAAGAAGAGAGGAGATAGGAGGAATATACCATATGCTACTTGCAAGGATATTTATCTTTACTCGTCTCAAATTAGATAATAAAGAAAAAATCAACAATGAATATTATGTATATATATCAAATATCAAATCATAAATGTAAGATTAGACTATTAACCCTTGATTCTTTTCACCAAGTACTGATATTGGTCAGTTCACACTAGGCCATTTGGAACAAAAATCAGTGCACAACTTTTCCTCGCATTCGCATTCACAAAGTAAGCACATTAAAATCGTTGAATAAAGCTCAAATCAAACCATATCTTCATGTAATGTGTTGGGTGTAACGGAGCGTGAAATGCATACATTTATCTTTTAAAACCCTAAACCCTCCAATGAAAATCAGACGTTTCACGTTTTATTTCTATAGATCACACTTAAAACACGCATTCAAATTCTGAATCGTCAATTTTCATTCTACATCGATTTCAAAAGAACTGACCGCACTGAATCCGGTTCGTTGAAGCACTACTTACCAAGTCATCAGAGGGAGCAACGGCGTCACACTGGAAGCAGGGCGAGGCCGTTTCGGAATGGGCGCGATTGAGCGGGGCAACAGAAGCGGGGTGATGCCGCGGCCAGAGCAGAGAAGGAGCAACGGTGGGCGTTCCCTTGGATTGCAGCGAGGCGTCCTCCTTCCATCGAAGAGTGTTTTTCCGCAACGAGGAGAGGAGATTGGTTCGGAGTGGGAGCGGAAGGTCGGGGGGAAAGAGCTTCAAGAGGTCGTGGTGATGGAGGTTGTAGCGGGCGCATTTTCCGAGGAGGGAGCGGAGGCACGCCAAGACCTGCGAGATAGGTGAGGTGGTGGTGGAAAAGAGGGAATTGGCGGTGAAATTGGTGTGAGAGGGTTACTTACGGGGTCGAGTTGAGAGAGGGAAGAGAGGCGGAGGAGGGATTGGAAGCGGGACTTGTCGGAGAGGGGAAGACCGGTGTTGCGGGTGGACCAGAGGGTGCAGAGGATCTCATTCACTGATTCTTCTGATTCTATGTGCGATAGCTTCTCAAGTTCCTGCAGCACTTCACTCTCCTCCATTTCCTTCTCTCATTCTAGTATCACACCCATAATTCCTTTATGCAAATAATTCTTCAAATTAATTATATACTTATTACATTTCCAAATTTTACTTTATAACTTCCTTTAATCTCTAATTTTATCATTTTTCTTCACAATATATGTCTACCATCATTTTTTTTACTAATTTCTCTGAGATACTCTCGTATGATTATTCTTTTTATAAGTTTCTCCAACTTTTAATAATTCTTTGAAAATAACAAGTCTCTCGTGGCTTATAGTAGAATAAAAAATTAAGAAAATATTTATAAAAATATATGTTTTTAATTGATAAAAAAAATTATAAATGTGCTTTGTATAAAAAAAATAAAAATTAGATATGTTTTATTTATTAGTGAATTTAGGATTAAGATTATGTCTAGGGTTAGGATTAATGTTATCATTAGGGGTTTGAGTTATGATTTAAAATTAGTTAGGAGTAGGTTTAAGATTAAGATTATGGATTTGGATTATGATTTAGAGCCAGGTTAGGGTAAGAGTTGTAATTAAGGTTAGGGTTAGAGTTATGGTAAGAAGAGAGGTTAATAAGGATTAAAATTGAAATTACGGTTAGAGTTATAGTAATGATTAAAGTAAGGAGTAGGGTTAAAGTTATAATTAAGGTTATTGTTAGAATCAGGATTAAAGTTAGGACTTGAGATTAGAACTTAAATATTATTATTTTTGTATTTATTTTCTTAATTATTATTATAATTATATTAAATAACTATATTTATTTTTATTATATTATAATTATATATTATTATTAATTATTTTTAATAATAATAATTATTAAATATTTTTATTATATAAATTTATTTAATATATAATATATATTATATAATATTTTTATTTTTATTATATTATATTATTATAATAAATTATATTATATATAATCATGTTAACATCAAGGTTTATAAGGCACACAAATTTGTATAAGGAACATAAGGAATTCAAGTTAATTATAATCCAAGCATACACATAGAGAAAACTATGGAATTGAGAAAAACCTAATGTTCAACAATGAGAAGAACCAAAAATTATCCTTCAGATTTAAGATACATAAATGTAAGCAGTGCATAGAGTCAGGACAAGGTTTTGACTTGCAAACAAATCTTCTTGAGATCCTGATCTTTCTGACCCTTCAAGTAGAGTCAAATTTCTGCAAAACAGAACTTGTTAAATCTTAAAGAACTTGGGACCCTTTGTGTTAGACTTGTCTTTGGAACCATCAAAACATCTTGGAATCCATTTAAAGATCCCTTTAGGAACAATAGACTTTTGAAACTTGCAGAACCTAACTCAATGACCTTTCTTCATGCAATAGAAGCAAGTAACAACCAGTTGAATCGACCTTTTAACCGATTGTTTTTCTGGTACAGATGAAAAAGGTTTTGATATTCCATTTCCTTTGCTTTGTGAATAAAAACCTAAACCAACTTTTCCAAAAACACAATTTTGAGATACAAGAACATCTTCAAAGTTGGATTTTCCTGTTGTAAGTTTATCCATGGTTTTCAAAAGATAATGAATCTTTCTTTCAAGATTTTCACAATTTTCACAAAACTTTGAGTCACAACTGCAAGTTGAGTTCTTGTAAATCAAATCAAGGTTTTCAAAATCTTCCTTTGTTTTTCTTAACTTTTCTTCCAGTGACTTGACTCTATTTCCAGCCAGTTATTTATACTTTTAAACCGATTGTGAGAAAGAGCCAATCGATTAGCCTCTTCATGAATTTCATTAAAAGCTTCAAGAAATTGATAATAGTTGTTACATTTGATTAAAGAACATGAACTCATGTTACTGGATACACATGCTCTAAGGCACATGTTTGCTTCTTCATCATCAGAAGAGCTAGAGGAAGATACCTCATTGTCATTCCATGCAACATATGCCTTTTTGGCTTTTCCCCTTTTCTCATTTTTGAAATCTACTTTATCTTTGCTTTCATTATTGGGGCATTCTGCCTTGATATGACCCTGTTCACCACAGCCATAGCAAGTGTACTTGTTAAGATTAAAATCACAAGGTTTTTTAGAGCTATACCTCTTTGAAGCTTGGCTTTTCTTCTTCAAGAACTTGCTGAACTTTCTTGACAACAGACTCATGGTTGTTGAGCATGTGAGCTTTAATGTTTCAAATCCAAGTTAAAGCTTGAAGTTGTGTTGCTTTCTGTTTGGGTTTAGATTAGGATGTTTAGAATCTATGTTAAGATCAGTTTTTAATCCTTGCACAAAGCTTAAACCAATTTGTTTTAAAGAAATAAAGTGTTTTTCCAAGCAAAGGGAAAACAACCGGTTGAATTATCGATATAATCGGTTGTTTGTCACTTAGCTGGCTTAAAGGTTTTGAAACTGTTCTGTAAATCTCTCTATCTCTAACTCCTTATAACTGTTTGTGTTAATTCTTTTTTTACTGCTGATATAAACAACCGATTAAAACGCAATTTCAATCGGTTAAAATTCTGAAAACAATTTTTGTATTATTGTTTGATTGCTTTCCTTAATTGCTTATCTGTGATTGTTTGATAAAGGTTCATTCTTAATCAAGTTTTGCGAAAATCTTTGACAAACAATTCACCCCCCCTGATGTGATTCCAATAGCCACATAGAACAAGATTCTTGACATTTTTAGGAATCACCTTGAGCTGGAAAATATAGAGGCACTTTTCTTAGAGTTGGATCATTGTTCTAAGACAAGAACTCACCAATAACTAGTACCAAATCCCAAACTCATTTGGATGAACCAAATATTGTCAAATTGAATCAACAAAGAGATTAAAACTGGAATTGATCGAACAGAATTGAACAATTGATCAAATGAACCGAACCAAAACAGAAATTAAAAACAAAAACAGAACATAGTGCTGGAAAATAGAAAAACCGAAACTAAACAACTCAAGAACACAAGGCAACTTGAACAATTGAAGAAGAAGAAAGGAAGGAGAAGAGAATGCTCATGAAGATGGAAGGAGGATGGATGATCTCGCCACTAGAAGTGTGGAATGCTCCTAGATGAGAGTGATGCCGCCACTTGAGGACTCCATTGATCCATCAAGATAAGACTAGAGAAGAAGGCTCCAAAAGCTTTCCAAAGGTCACTCAAAATTTGAGTAGAGTTTTCTTAGATTAATTCCAATCTGAATTTTACAAAGAGAGCACCTCTATTTATAGCCTAAGGTGCTGAAATGTAAGCTACACAAATTCAAAAAAAACTCCCTCCCAAAAAGCTTCTAGAATTTGCGCCTAAAACAAGGCATGAGGAAGGTGTGATCCTTTCTCTCACTTTGGCACCTCCTTATTTACTCCTACACCTATCTACTAATACACCCCCCCTAAGACTCTTAACTAAAGACTAAAAGATGTTATAACTGTTTAACTGGTTTAAAATGAAATTTTAAAACTGTTGAAAACTCTTATACAAAATTTCAATCGGTTATTCCTGCGAAATAACCAATTGTTTATATGTGTTTGCACTTGTGTATGTTGACTGGTTTCTCATCTGATTTGGCTGATGTTCCTCTTTGGAAATCACCTAGTGGGAACTGTTTTCTGGTTCTTATTTGATTGGAATAGATTGCCTTGTGTCTCTATGTTTGCTCTTGAATGCAAGTTGTACAAATTCTAAACAAGAACATTCCAAAAAGCATCCAAAGGATTTGTCTCCATCAAATAGGGGGAAATTGTTGAGCATGGGAGCTTTGATGTTTCAAATCCAAGTTAAAGCTTGAAGCTGTGTTGCTTTCTGTTTGGGTTTAGATTAGGATGTTTAGAATCTATGTTAAGATCAGTTTTTAATCCTTGCACAAAGCTTAAACCAATTTGTTTTAAAGAAATAAAGTGTTTTTCCAAGCAAAGGGAAAACAACCGGTTGAATTATCGATATAATCGGTTGTTTGTCACTTAGCTGGCTTAAAGGTTTTGAAACTGTTTTTGACTTGGTTATGTAACTGTCTAACCAATTCAACCGGTTAAATCGTGGTTTCAACCGGTTGATAGTGTGTTTTCATAACAATTTTTTGAAAACTTGTTTTAACTGTTTTGAATGTGATCAAAATTGCTTTATCTCATTAATGTTGCCTTAAACGGCTAGATTTCAAGTGTTATAAATATATCCTTTCTTTCAAAACAAAATAAGAAGTTTTACAAAGTTTGAAATAGAGATTGAGATTTGTTTTTGAAAGAAGTTTCAAAAGAATTGCAAGATTGTTGTTAATGCTTTGCACTGGTACAAGATCTTATCATAGGGCTTCCTGTTTTGTATAATCTCAGGTGTTTTCTATCCCTTTCAAGGTTCTTGTAATTTTGCTTTCATTACAACTGTAAAGTTTGTGAAATCCTGCAAAGTCAGAGGGTGTTGTGACTTGAGGTGTGTAGTGTTGCAAAGAGGGTGAGTGGGTCTTGTGGTTTTCAAGCTCACCTCTTTGTGGTGTGTTTGTGTAATATGGATTTGATTACTAGTGGAACTCAGAGGTTGTTCTGAGAACCGGATGTAGCTCAAGGTTGAGTGAACCAGTATAAAATTGTTATGTAAATCTCTCTATCTCTAACTCCTTATAATTGTTTGTGTTAATTCTGTTTCTGGTGTTGTTTATGTTAGAATATATGGCCTTAAACGAGAGGGGGTGAATTGTTTAAGAGAGGTTTTTGAAATTTTTTTCAGCTAGAACAAAATCCTTTCTATGAAAACTCAATCAGAAATTCAGTTAGCCAAGATATAAAGCACAAAACAGCAAAGCACCAGAAAAAAAATCGGTTGTTCCTTTGAAACAATTAGTTGTTTATACTAGCAAAGCAATATCAACTGAATTTAAATGAGTTTAAGGGAAGAAAGAGATACACAAACATTTTATACTGGTTCACTCTTAAACCAAGAGCTACATCCAGTCCCCAGAAGCCACTGGGCAATCCACTAAGCTATCAACACAGATTACACACAAACCACCAAAGAAGTAACCTTGAACCCTTCAAGAAACACACTTCCTTTGGCACAACACACACCAATAATGTTGATCTTGACAACCTCAAGAGCACACAACACTCCTTGGCAACAACACCAGAATTTACAAAGTATTCAGAACGAATTACACTTGTTTACAAAACAATCTGAAATCAATACAGATGTAATCCTATTCCACTCTCTCTTGAGAAAACCCAAAGCTGAATGTGAATGTTCAAAACTTGAAAGCAATCTTTTACAACTGAAAAACTCAAATTTGTTTTTCTTTTTTGTTATAAAACATAAACAAACTATTTATACCTTTCAAAGATTGGTCAAAATATTTAATAAAGGAGCGAATTCAGTTGGAAATCATTTAAAGCATACTCAACTAACAAAACAAAATTTTGTTAGGATTTTTAAAGAAACAATTGATTGAAATCATGAAACAATCGACTGTTTTGGTGTAACAGCAAGTCAACCAACCAAAACAGTTTTCAACCTTTTCAAAAACACCTAAGAGTAAAACAATTGGTTGTTTCGACAAAACAACAAGTTGTTGTTCACTTAGTTTGAAAAACACTTTAATCTTAAAAAGGTTTTAAAGCCCATTAAATTTCGATTCAACAAAGAGTGATTACACATTTAAACTACCCAAATCCTATCCTAAACACAGCAGCAACTCCAGCCTTGCATCAAACACTTGGATTTCTTCAAATCCTTTGATCACTCTTGATCAACAGTATAAACAACCGATTAAAACGCAATTTCAATTTGTTAAAATTCTGAAAACAATTTTTGTATCATTGTTTGATTGTTTTCCTTAATTGCTTATATGTGATTGTTAGATAAAGGTTCATTCTTAGTCAAGTTTTGCAAAAATCTTTGACAAACAATTCACCCCCCTCTTGTTTAAGCCATCAATTCTTTCAATGGTGTCTTCATCACTCTCACTGGAGTCTTGTTGCTATTTGTGATTGCAAGCTTTGAGTGCAATGCCTTTGTTGTGTTTGTCCTCACTTTCTTGGACAACCTATTCATCTCAAACTTATGCTCTTTAAGCTTACCAAACAAGGAAGAAATTGTCATTGTTGTCAAATCTTTGAAATGGCAGTGACCTTTGGCTACCATGTTCTATCAAGACACTTCAAAATCTTGATGTTTAGCTCCTCCTTATCAAAAGACTTACCAAGACTCATCAAATGATTTACTATGTGAGAGAACCTTTTCTGCACATCACAAATGGTCTCTCCTTTCTGCATTCTAAAGAGCTCATACTCTTGAATAAGAGCATGCTTTCTGGCCTTCTTGACATCATTTGTCCCTTCATGTATGACTTCAAGAATGTCCCACATTTCCTTTGCTGAGTTACATTGTGATACCCTGAAAAATTCATCACAACTCAAGGCAGAGGTTATTATATTCTTAGCAATCCAGTCAAACTTTGCTCTCTTGCTTTCAGCTTAGTCCATTCAGATGAAGGTTTATCAATTAAAACCCTATCTCTTTTGACTTGAGGTATAAAGGGACCATTTTCAATTGTTTCCCAAATACCCTTATCAGTTGAATGCATAAAGATTTTCATTTTTACCGTCCAAAAACTGGTAATTTACACCAAAAAATAGTGGTGGTCTGTTTATGGAAGCACCTTCCCCAAAAGGCAACTTGTGAGCCATGTAAACTAGATTTTTTTTTAAAAAAACAGCACTTGAATATTTTTTCAAGAACCTAACCCTGATACCAATTGTAAGAATTGATGGCTTAAACAAGAGGGGGGGGGGGGTTGAATTGTTTATCAAAGATTTTCGCAAAGATTGAATAAGAATGAACCTTTATCAAACAATCACATATAAGCAATTAAGGAAAGTAATCAAACAATGATTCAAAAACTGTTTACAGAATTTTAACCGATTGAAATTACGTTTTAATCGGGTGTTTATATAAGCAACAAAAGCAGAATTAAAACAAACAGTTATAAGGAGTTAGAGAGAGAGAGATTTACACAATCAATTTTATACTGGTTCACTCAACCTTGAGCTACATCCAGTTCCCAGAACAACCACTGGGTTCCACTAGTAATCACTTACAGATTACAACAACACAAGCACAAAGAGGTGACCTTGAAAACCACAAGACCCACTCACCCTCTTTGCAACCACACACCTCAAGTCAGAACATACTCTAAAAACTTGTGTATTTTGTTATGAAAGAAAGGCTATTGGTACAACTTCTTCCATGGATGGATGATGGTACTTTCTAGAGTATAGATGGAAGACGTAAATTTATTCAATATAGACGATCTGATATGATTAGCTATTTGGGGATCGTCTAAGGGTATTGGTCTAAGGCTAAATAGTCTAGCTAGGATAGACAATCTAGTTGGGGTAGGAGATGGAATGAAATGTAAGTTAGGAGGTGGTGGTGGTCGGTAGAGGGTGCTTTCAAATTTTCCAACTATGGTAGAAGGTGTAGCCAGTGGAGATGATGGAATGAGTGATATGGGCTTCACCTTAAATAGTGGAGGTTGTACTCTTTGAAGCTTTAAGGATAAAAGAATAATATAATCTTCTTCTCCACTAGTAGTGTCTACTTGAAAGATGGGTAACATCTGCTCTTCCTTTTCTTGTATTACCTCCAAAACTATGTCAGAGCCATATGCTAGTGCGCAATCTTTTTCAGTAGATTCGGCAAGTATAGCAGCATCAACAACTTCTCTATCAAGACTTGCATCACAAGAGTTAGTGCATTATAAGAACTCATCTATCTTATCATCTGTACATTTAATTGGATTGGAGAAGTTAAAATCTCCTAGAAACTCAAGCACATTTTCATCCTCAGTGTTTATGTGATGCACTAAACGATATTCACATGTCACAACTTTTAATCCCTCATGATTTAGCAATGATTTCTCCTCCATCAGTAGAGGCTGGACAATAGCAGTCAATGGTGTAGAAATCTTAGGTTCAGCCAACTCAACTTCATGCAAATCATTCAGATTAGTTTTAAAAACAGTTGATATGCCCCACTTCTTTTCGAGAGTGTCTATGGCAGAGGTAGGTGCTTCAAGGTTAGACATTCCATCAGTGTCTGGATCAAAAGTTATATTTGGATCATGAGGTGATTTCATCTCTTTGAACATAATTTGCAATCTCTCCAATCATTTAATCAGTTTTCTCTCTTCTTGCTACAACTTCAACCTCCTTTTGCATTAGAATTTTTTTAGCCTCCCATTCTTGATCATATTTCATGTTCATCTCCTTCATCCGCCTCACCAACTCCTCTAAAGTTGGTTCTTCCTTTTGAATTGCAATTTTGTTAGCCTCCCGTTCTTGATCATATTTCATGTTGATCTCCTTCATTTGCCTTGGCTCTTCCTTTTGAATTGCATATTTGCCAGCCGCCCATTCTTGAAATTTTATGTTAATCTCCGTCATTTTCCTCGTCAAATCCTCTAAAGTTGGTTCTTCAAGATTATGAGGAGTATTATCAGTTCGCACAAATGGTTGAAAAGATGTTTGACTTTCATCAAAATAGTTTTGCTGATAATATGGTTGTTTTTGAGGTTGCTCATAAGACTATTGACAATATGAATTATAATGTTGAGGCTGCTGAAAGTAAGACTCACATTGCTGCAGAGGCTGCTCATATTGCTGATAATATGAATTATAATGTTGAGGCTGTTGAAAGTAGGGTTCACATTGCTGTAAAAGCTGCTTATAAAACTGTGAAGATTGTTGCAAATATGGCTCGTAATGAATATCATAATTGTAAATTTCTTTAGCTAATTTTTGTTCCATTTTGGAATTGAAAACAAGGATATGTAACGGACACCAGTACCTATTAGACGCTTGAGAGCAAACTTTTTTTTTTTTAATTTAGAAGCAAACCAAGTAAACTCCCAGGAAAGAGAGGTGAGTCACATGTGGACAAACTTAAAAACCAAGTCTTTCCTAGACATAGTCTTCCCTGAGTTGCTTTCAATTTAAAAAAAATAAAAAAAATCAAAGAGTAACAACTGAAGTGTCTACCCCAAATGCAAAATCCTAAAAAGAAAAACTAATGCAAATGCTACACTTAATGCTTAAAAATGAGAAGAAAAAAATGTAAAAATGAATAAATATAGAAAATAAAAAAAATCAATTTTAAAAATAAAAAATAAAGAAAAGTAAATAAAGAATGACAAAACAAAATAAAAAACAACTAAAAACACAAAATATATAAAATAAAGGAAAAACAAAATAAGATAAAGATAAAAGATATAAAGAAATAAAATCAAAACAAAATAAAGATAAGATATATAGGAGATAAAATAAAATAAAAACAATTCATAACAAAATAAAGATAAAAGATATAGGAGATAAAATAAAATAAAAACAAATCAAAATAAAATTAAGATAAGAGATATCCTAAATATTAGATTTTTTTATTTTTATTTTTATTTTTTCATTTTTTTATTGCTATACTAAATAAAGAAAAACTAATAGGAAGAAAACACAGGTTAAATATGCAGAAAAAAATTAGGAAAAAAAAATTTATGCAGATAAAAAGAAAAACCTGATAACCAAAATCAAATTGGATTCCCTGGCAACGACGCCAAATTTGATAGTTGTCGTTTAACGGTCAAATTAAATGTGATTCTAGTGTAGACTTGTCTAACACTAGAGAGATGATAGTATAATTGTGGTCAAATAACCCCAAGTCGTCTCCCATCTAATCCAATAGTGATTCAGTTAACCGAATTCAAAACCTATCTACAAGCAATGAAAAGTTAGTAATAACAATAATAATAAAAAGGGGTTAAGATAGTTATGCAGGAAATATGAAAGAGATTTGAAACAACAAATAAAAAGCGATTGATCCCAAGTTCTTCCACCATTGAATTCTTCACAGGTTTTCCAAAGATTAATCTTTTCTCAATCCTCCAACAGAGTTAAACCAGATTGAACATGCGCCAATCTAATTCAACTGAAACTCACCAATAAAACATGCGTCTATTAGTTTAATTAATACCCACTTTGTTCCATGCGTATACTCCATGGGAATGCTTACCTCCTCTCTCTTGAATCATGTGCCCAAGAAATTAATTAGAACAATGCGAACTAACTAAGAAACCAAAGTTTAAGATAAGGAAGACTCTTAATCACGCGTTCAAGTACAACCTCTCACAAAAACTAGTTTTCCAGGAGATTAGACAATAAAAACAACTGTTATAGAGAATTAAAAATCAAAAGTTTTATTGAACAAAACCTCAGAACTCAATGGAGAATTACAAATGAATCAACAAAAAAGGTTTAGCCTTCCATGCGGAGGCAAAACAAAATAATTACAAAGAAGAAAAGAAACTAAGAAAACCCTATGAAGCTCTCCCTTTTCTCCTTGATGCTTGTGTCCTTTTATAGGCTTTTCTGCTCCAAGGATCTTGGGAAAATATTGTAGTTCATATTTTGTTAACAGTTTCCAAGTTTCCAGAATTCTTGTATTTTGTAAAAGATTTACTTCCAATTCTGTTTCTAAGATATTGTAGATTTTATTTTCTCTTTCTTCTCCTCGGTATTTGTTTCCCGTTTTGGTTCAAGAAGCAACTTGGACTTTTACATATTTGACCCATTCATAAAGGTAGATGCTTCCCTTCGGATAATTTATTCTAAAAACACAAAATTAACAAAAATAATAGTTAAGGCCCAAATAAACCCAATTATAAAAATATTAATTAAAACAATGAATTTATTTATTATTATAGTCCAATAATCTATGATTAAGGCTATTGAGTGTGAATAAATATATGCTCATCAGCTATATTTATAGCACTTAAAAACTAGTCGTTCAAGGCAGCATTTATGCGCCAAAGCAGTTTTGACCACACCCAAAACAGATTAACAGGTTTTCAAAAAACTGTTAGGAAATGTTACAATCAACCAGTTGAAAAATCGTTTTAACCGGTTGAATTGGTTAGGCAGTTACATAACCTAGTCAAAAACAGTTTTAAAACCTTTAAACAAGCCAAGTGACAAAAAACCGATTATTTCGATAATTCAACCAGTTGTTTTTCTCTTTGCTTAGACAAACACTTTTCTTTTTAAAACAGATTGGGAAAGCTTTGTGCAAGGGTCAAGAACTGATCTTTACATAGATTCTAAACACTCTAATCTAAACCTAAATCGAAAGCAACACAACTTCAAGCTTCATCATGGATTTGAAACATCAAAGCTCCCATGCTCTGCATAAACAAATCTCAAGATATACAAACAATTAAAGAGTTATTTACAATATAAAAAAGTGAAAAGATATTTTTTAAACAAACAAGCTTAAAGATAATATTGTCTTCTTTACATCTCCTCATTTATTTATACTTCTAGTTTAAATGAGACATTGTACTTTTGTGAATGAACATAATTATTTTAGTAAGGTGTTAATATTTTATTATCTTTAAGGTTGACTTTGATGTAGTTTGGAATGTTGGAAAACTAAGTGAAATTGCATTAAATGCTTGGAATTTGTGATAAGCATTAAATTATTTCACATACTTCTTTTTTTAAATAGATAAATAAATAAAGTGCATTTTTACCAGACGTACACTATCAAATACAACATGCTACTAACATATGTTCTTAAATAAGAAAATTCAGACGAACAATATAATTGCAAAGATGCAACACATACTATTTTTACTTAACTTGTAGGTTTTATTACCTTATTGGTCCCAACATTTTGGGTGAATATTGAATTAAGTACAATGGTTTTTGAAAAAATCAATTTGGTCCCTATGAGTTTTTTAAATGTATTCAAAATGGTCATTTCTGTTAAGTCGCACCAAACGACGTTAAGGGGTGCTTATGTGGCATATACGTGTCAACTAACGTGGATGGTTACATTCGTTTAGCCCAGAATGAATTGGGGGTTTAGGGTTTAGTAATTTGATTTGGGGATTATGCATTTTTAATTGTAAGGTTAGGGTTTATGAGAAACGAGTTGTGATTGTGAACAACGATCTTGAAGTGCGATCCCGTGGTGCGATCGTGTGGTATGATTGTGAGGTGCGATCGTGAGCTACGATTGTGAGGTGCGATCGTGAGCTACGATTGTGAGGTGCGATCCAGTGGTGCGATCTAGAGCTCGTGAAGGGGTAGCGATTGAGGAACTTGAAGGCATTATTGAGCGTGGTTTCGTTTCGTGGTTCGTTGTTTATAAGGTTAGGACATTTGGTTCTGTTTGTGATTACTTTTAGAGAACATGTACATAGTAGTTTATGATGTTGGGTCCACCATGTGCAAGATTTTTTTTTGTGTCGTCCAACATTTGGTCTCTGACATAATTAAGTGAAGGATTGCTTTGTAAGTTGTTTGTTATTTGTGGTCATGTGTATATTTATATTTCACAGGAATACCTTTTATCAAGTTCATATCATGGAAGAAGGTTATTTTCAGCTTGTGGTCCACCATAGTGGGACATTTTGTGATGCGAGATATGTTGGTGGTGATACATTAACATGGTCATGTGACGATGATAGATGTAGTTACTTTGAAATAGTTGACATCGTAAAGGACATGGGGTTTTTAGCAATGCAGAAGACGTGGTATTCACATGGAGGTTGTGAAGACTTGGAAAATAGATTGGAGGTACTGGTTGATGATGGTGGTGCAATAGAAATGCTGAAAATTGCAAATACACATGGTGAAGTTCATTTATTTTTAGTGCATGTTGTTTCAAAGGCAGAAGTGATGTTGGTTTTAGGTGATGGTGTAGATAGTGGTGGTATGGAACCCACAGGTGTTGAAGCTAATGTTGAGGATGGTGGTGGTGTCGAACCCACAGGTGTTGAAATTGATGTTGAGGATGATGGTAGTGTGGAACCCACAGGTGTTGAAGTTGATGTTTAGGATGGTGGTGGTGTGGAAGCCGAGGGTGTTGAAGGTGATGTTGAGGATGGTGGTGGTGTCGAACCCGAAGGTCTTGAAGGTAATGTTGAAGAGGAAGGTGTGGGTGAGGAGAACGAAGGTCATGGTGGTCAGGGTATTGGTACGTCTACTCATGAAGATATGGAATGTGATGATGATGGTGGGCATGTGTCAGAAGATTCTTCTTGGTTAAGGGAAGTTGAATTTATTGAAGTTGAAATTGAAGTTTAGAGTGATGGTCCTAGAGACAAGGGCCAGGATGATGGTGAGAGTGAGGGTGAGGGTTTATGGTTTAATCCTGAGGTTAGGCATAGGAGTAGAAGTAAAAGGCAGGCTAGTAATCCTATTGAAGGTTTAGAACCAAATTGTACAGATGATTTGCAGGATTTGGGTGGTGATGATGATGAAAGTGAAGGAACATTTGTGCATGATAGAGGGCTGTCGGATACAGAGTGGGAATCAGAAGAGTTAGACAACATGGATGAATTTGAAGATGGTAAGGAGGATATCTGTACAGGTGGTAAATTTCCATCCTTTGAAATGCCAAAAAACATGGCAAATTTTTCTTAGGATTTGGGTACCTATTTTACAGACAAGGAAGCATTTAAAGATGCCATTAGAACTTATGTTGTCCATTCATGGAGGAACTTGAAATTAGTAAAAAATGATAATTTGAGATTTCGTGTGTGTTGCATTGGAGCACAAGGACATTGTAAATGGTTTGCAGATTGTGGGTTCTTACCCTCAACAAGCTGTTGGCAGTTAAGAAAACTAAATGATGTACATACCTGTGCTAGGCAGTTTAAGGTTGATTTGTTGAGCACTAAATGGTTGAGTGGGAGGTTGGAGACTTCTTTAAGTCAGAATCCAAAATTGAGAAGTAATGATGTAAGGAATAAAGCTGTTAAAAAATTGAACACAAGTATAAGTAAGTCAAAAGCTCAACGGACAATGGGCATAACGTTGAAGACTGTCCAGGGTTCATTTCAAGAGCAGTACAAACGAATTTATGACTATGCACATGAGGTCATGCGTGCAAATCTGGGGTCTATAGTGAAAGTGAAAGTTGAAGACATGAATGGGTTAAATTTTTTTAGCAGATTTTATGTGTGCTTAAAAGGCTGCAAGGATAGTTTTATATCTTGTAGGCCCATAATTGCTTTGGATGGGTGCTTCTTGAAAGGCTTTTATGGTGGTGAATTGTTGACAACAGTTTGGAGGGACCCAAATTATCAAATGCTACCACTAGCATATGCTGTGGTTGAGGTTGAATGCAAAGATTCTTGAACCTGGTTTTTGCATCTTTTAATTGAAGATGTTGGGGGTGTAGATGTATGTGAAGGCATCACTTTCATGTCTAACCAACAAAAGGTATATTCTTTGTTGTTAATTGTTGATTTTGTCTGTGTATAGTTTTCATTTAACTATTGTATGTCTTTTGACAGGGTTTGTTGCCTGCCATTCAAGAACTCATACCTGGGGCAGTGCAGCGGTTATGTGTTCGAAACCTGTACGCGAACTTTAGAGAGAAATTCCAGAGAAAAAAATTGAAAATCTTAATGTGGAGGGCAACCGACAACACATATCCCCAAGCATGGGAGAGGGAGATGAGGGCTATAAAGAAAGTCAATGATTCCACATTTAAACATCTGATTGCATTACCTCCCAGGCAAGCATTAATACTTGTTCTTTTACTCATGGCAGATTTGAAAAGTCCATGGAATACCACTATTACATTTGAAAATTAAGTTTGTACTACAGTTTGATTGATAAGGTAAAAAAATGTAGGATTCATATGTAATGCAATTTTCCTATATCGTGTCATTTCGGATTTTGCTCCCTATTATTCACTCCCAAAATGTTTGTACTTGGTTGATCGCTTAATTCCTAACCTTATACAGCTTCACAACATTGCTTATTGATGTTTACATTTTAGAGAGCAAAATCAGCTTTTTAGGTGCAGTTTTAATCTGATATGCAAGGAGAATGTGCCCAACAACATTGTCTAAGTTCTGAAATCATTTATTTTAAGTTGACTAAGTTCTAAAATCATTTATGCACACCATTCCTAGGTTCTGAAATCATTTATGCACACAATTCGTAGGTTCTGAAATCATTTTTGCACACCATTCCTAGGTTCTGAAATCATTTATTTTAAGTTGACTAAGTTCTGAAATCATTTATGCACACAATTCCTAGGTTCTGAAATCATTTCTGCACACCATTCTTAGGTTCTTAAATCATTTATTTTAAGTTGACTAAGTTCTGAAATAATTTATGCACACCAATTCCTAGGTTCTGAAATAATTTATTCACACCAATTCCTAGGTTCTGAAATCATTTATTTTCCTGTACTAGGTTCTAGTCCAGATCAAGGTTCACATTCACTCCAAAATGTGACTCACTTGTGAACAATATTTCTGAAGGCTTTAATAGTGTGCTTGTACCTGCACGTGCAAAACTTATCATTATCATGCTAGAAAATATTAGGACTTATATAATGCAGAGATGGGCAAAGAACAGACTGAAGTTTGCCTCATTTGAAGGATCAGTATGTCCAAAGATTTTAAGCAGGTTACAAAAGGAAGCAAATCAAACTCGATATTGGATACCCAGGTTAGATGACAACATTCATATACTATTTTAAAAAGTTATTGTGTTACTTGTTAGATATGTCTAACCAATTCCATCATCACAGTTCTTCTACAGATCACCTATTTGAAGTGAGACATACCTCTACCATTGGACAAAACTTTGCGGTTAACTCGGACACACATGAGTGCACCTACCGAAAATGGATGTTGACTAGAGTACCATGTTGTCATGCAGTTTCTGTAATGAAATTTGTCAATGTCGATCCAGTCAACTCCATTTCATTTTGGTACAAGAAGGAAACATATGCAGAGGTCTACAACTCAGTTATATATCCACTTAATGGTGAACAAGTATGGGAAAGAACTAAAATGCCAGATGTTGTGCCACCACCCACAAAGAATATGTCAGGAAGACCAAAAAAGAAGAGAAGGTTGGAGTCATGGGAGGTAACGAAGAACAAGAGTCAGTTAGGACAAACTAGATTAAAGAAAAAATGTGGGATCTGTCATAAGCTTGGTCACAATAGAAAGTCTTGCATTGAAAAATCATTCGAACAAGGTCCAAGTGCAACACGACCATCTCACCCAAGGTCATCTCACCCAAGGCCATCCCACACAAGCTCATCTCACCCACGACCATCTCACCCAGGCCCATCTGACCAAGGTCCAAGTCAAGCAGCTCCAAGTGCACCAGGTCCATCTCAGGAAGCTCCAAGTCAGGCAGCTCCAACCGCACCCCGTCCACCATCTCCCCCTACTCAACCAAAAGTTTCACAACCATTTCAGACAGCTCGAAGGACAACAAGATCAAGTGTAAATTTTTTAAGACCCAACACCAGGCTTAAGTTACAGTCCATGAGAGGTCACTTTTGGAAGCCATGAATACTTTTGGAACTCACTCATTGTTATACCTATGTATTTTGAAAAACAATAATTGTAGGCTCCTGGTAATGTATTTTGGAATCATAATTTGGTAATTTGTTAATGTATCACGTACTAAATGTATTTGGTAATTTTTGGAGTACATTCATGTTATCAAGTTCTATGATAATTAAGTTTGCTTCATTCCAAATCTATGATAATTAAGTTTGTGTTCGTGCTTGTTACACTTTATATTCCTATTAGTATAGCTTATCCTGTGAATAGTGGACTCTTGATTTACTTTAAGATGGGAAAAGCTGGATTGAACATGTATTGTTCTCCTTCCTGCTCAGCTAATGTCAAACATAATAATGACTTTTGCTAGTTGTCTTCAAGATGGGAAAATCTGCACGCAATTGTTTTATTATTAAATTAGTGTTCAAATATTGAATTACTCTTGCATCACCTAGCAGTGCAAAATTTGAGTATTTGCTTGGAACTCTACATGAAAACAAGAAAATAGTGCATAATTTCTATGCCAACCACTTGTTAAATGATGAACTCGTTCATTAAAATTCATTTTGCATTGATACAAATTTCGGGATACATATTACATACTGGATATAATGAACTCAACACACTAATACATATTACATTAACTTATTCAATTATAATCCCAACTAAAATATACATTGATACGTCACTCATGGGAATTTTAAGAAAATAGTCAACACGACAATGTTTATTACAACAACACACAACCCTAGTAATTACATCTTAATTCACTTTCTTGACATCTACAGACATTTTTCTAAGCTACAAATTTTGTTTCTTTGTCTAACAATCATTCCATCTTTGTCATCCCCAGTGTCTTCAATGCACTATCTGAAAAAATTGCATCCCATGCTTACGACACTCATACTCTGTATTAGACAAAACGATAACCAAAAAATCAATACCAGTGCATTTTTTTTCATAAACCACAGTTTAATACATCTCACCTTGTACTTTGGACACCCCAAAAATTGCCTCCCACCATTTTTTACAGTTGTTGATGTTCTCAAAACCGCAAATTTTCCACAATCGCAAATGGGAGCAACAAAAGTCGTCCTGCTTCCACCTCCATGGCTAGAATTAGATAACTGTTGGTGCACTTCCATTTGATTACAACTGCATGATGATACAAATGCAGACCTATAGGCACACATTTCCACCACAAAGGAGCTACACCCACGAACGAACCACAAAAGGACCTACATCCACGAACGACCACAAATGGACCTACACCCAATGAACGAATCACCGGACTCCACCACAAACAGCCACCCTCCTATATGTCAACTCACTCGTTTATGTGAACAAGCCAGCAACCCTAAATATTTACGCATGGAAACCCTAAAGACTACAACTTATTCAATCTAATCTCATGCTCTCATGCTCCCAAACCCTAATTACCCAAAATGACACCTCACCTCCTTCACAGTCCACATAATCACAATCAGCCACCCTTCTATACGTCAACTCACTCGTTTATGTGAACAAGCCAGCAACCCTAAATATTTACGTATGAAAACCCTAAAGACTACAACTTATTCAATCCAATCTCATGCTCTCATGCCCCCAAACCCTAATTACCCAAAATGACACCTCACCTCCTTCACAGTCCACATAATCACACGTCTCTGCCACATAAGCACTCCTTAACGTCGTTTGATGCGAGAAATGACCATTTTGGATACATTTTAAAAATCATAGGGATCAAATTGATTTTTTTTTTAAAAACCACTGTATTTAATTAAATATTGGCCTATAATGTTTGGGACCAATAAGGTAATTAAACCTAATTTATATTTGTTTGTATTACTAAAAAGAATTAAACTTTTCAAGGTTAGATATATTCAAATTTATTTTCTTCCTCGTAGAGTGCAAATTGATTTTAAAACGCATTCTAAATAATTTATCTATTTTAATAATTTACTTTTAACTTGCTATAATAATTTTATTTATTTATTTTGTCTCCCTCCAAAAATACAATGCTAAAAACATAAACACTAATATACTAATATTGTAACATTAACATTCGATTGTAACAATGTTAAACATTATAGAAAAAAACCATTAAATAAAAATTAAAGATAAAAAGTTATTAATATCTAAAGTAATTTATATTATTGATATTTAACATTAATTATTAAAACTTTAATTACTAATTATTATAGATTATAAATTAATAGTTAATTTATAATTAAAGACTAATATAGAATCTACTTTATTTTATTAATAATAGAATATACTTTATAGTAATTTAAAAATTATTTTATAACTTTTTATCAATAGAAACTATTGTATATCTTAATTATTTTTAATTTATAAAATAATATCTAACTTAATCAATATAATAACTATTTTTTTATCTAAAATTAGTTATTATTTAATAATAATTTAGTTTTTCTCAAAACATATCTTATAATTTAAAAATATTTAAAGTTATAGAATTTTGAATTAAAAGGGCAAACGTAATTAGATTTAATTATACTCTTTCTTATATTACATATATTTAAAACATTTTATATGGTAATAATTAAATTTTTCTATTCCAAATTAAAAATAAAAAATTCAAATTTTAAATCTGTGTTTAGATAGAAAAAGTTAAACTTAAATTTTCCAGAAAATAATAATTAAATTATACTCTAAACAATACTACTTTATATTAATGAAAATTAACTGTTACTTCAATCTCAATATGAAACAGAATATTACTATAAATACATTAACACAAAAAATAAGAAATTGATCAAAAGAATAAGAAATATGTCTACAATATACATCTTTCTTTCTTCTCTTTTTTTAATTATATAAATAAAAATTAATTTTGAAATTTCAATTATTTATGCATATATATTTAAATCATCATGGTAATAATTAAATTTAACAATTCCAAACTAAAAACTTCTTATTTTATTTATTAAAAATATTTAAAATAAAAAATAATTTTAAATATATGAGTTCTTTTGGATTAAAAAAATAAAACTAAAATATCATGAGAAAATAATAATTAAATTTCTTTAAAATAACACTAAATTAAACAAGTTAAAAAATAGAAATTTCGAGTGAACATTCACTTCAATCACAATAAAAAATAATCAGATAAGAAAATAAAGAATAAAAATATAATACTAAACTGTATATTTATGATTTGCAAAAAAAATAAAAGACTAGCCCTTTATAATTATTAAGAATAAGTCTAATTTTATAATAGATAATCATAACCAATATTATTATTCATATCATTAATACGAAACTAAGAAGAAATAACTTATAACTATAAGAAAATGATTTAATAGTAACTAATTTAGAAAAAAAATAGTTTTTATAGTAATTAATTTAAATACTATTTTATAAATTAAAAGTTATTAGATATTAAAAAAATATTTATTATTAATAAAAATTATAATATAATTAGATACTATATTTTTGGTAGCTAATAATAAAAAAATAAAAAAAAAGTTTTATTTAGAGGCAATTTTTTAAGTGTATTGTTAAGATGTAATTGGAAACCATTTTTTTAAGTTATTTTTAATCTTTTAATCTACTTTAGAGACTAATTTTTGGTTTATAAAAATAATAAAATTAGAAACTAATTTTTTAGCTTCTAATAATCATATAATTATTAGATACTTAATTTTGTAGTCACTGTTATTTGAATTTAGATACTAATTTTGGAGTAATTATATTTTATAAAATTAATTTTTAATTTTTAATTTATAAAATATTTTAAATTAATATGAATAAATTTTCTAATTTATTAATTTTAGTATAATATTAAAATAATTAGTATCAATTTAAAAATTACATTTAGTATAGTATTTTATCATTTTAATTTTATTTAAACATAAAATTAAATTAATAATAAATTCAAAATATTATTTAAATTAAAAAATTTATGAATTAATTTAAACAGATATGCATACTTTTCAAAAACTTATCTTTTTTTTTTTTAAATTTGAGCAAATAGTCGGATTTGAATATCTAAGTTTATCTCTCTCTTTTAACATTTTCTACTCATCTCTCACTCTTAGTAATGGATACACACTCTGCAACGGGGAACGCACTCTGCAATGACAACACACTCTGCAACAATAGCGCTTCTCTACTCTGAAGGAGGCCAACCTCTTCAAGCTTATCATCATAAGTTTCGATTCGGGCTCCATTGTCGCCCTTTGCCTTTTATTTTTGTGCTTGCTCATCGAAGCTCCGTGCAACTTTACTCATTGTATATCTTCCCCATCTTAAAACCCTAGATTCTGTTCTCATGTTGTATTCCCTCATTTACAATCTCTAGGAATCTAAGAGAACTTTGAAGATTTTCCAAGTGTTTGATTGAAGGTGTGATTTCTAATCTTGATATGTATGCTCCATTTGTATTGATTAAATTGTTTGGTCTTGTCTTTTTACTTATCTGTTGTTGAACTTAATTATTGGCTGAGTGTTGTTTGGCTTCTCTTTGAAAAACTGTTGTTTGACCTCTATTCTATATTATTTTGAGTCACATGTCAAATCAATGAAAATTAAAGTTGGTCGAAATGATTTTGGAGGTCAAAATGACACGAGCCAAAAAACTTTATCAGTTTTCAATCATGTTGGTCGTCCAGCAGGAACTTGTAAGAGTCATTATTTGAATGAGAAAGAATTAGCTACTGATGGATTTCCTATGAGCTATTCTTGGATGTTTGTTGAAGATGGCGCGGAAGCTTAATGGAAGAGATGAACAAGGTCCTCCTAAGAGGTGTAGTGACCTTGAAGGTGCATGAAGAGTGTGGAAATGGGGAGGTTCGGCCAGCCCCTTTGAAGGTGGTGAAATGAAGATTAAAACCTAGAAGCTAGGCAAGGAGTAATGTATGGCACTAAATTGGCAGCATAACAATACTCTATTCAATCTTGCAAATACATGAGCCAAGCCCTCTTATTTATAGTGTTTAGAGGGATGGAAATTCAAAAGAAAGTGGAGGGAAATTCAAATGAGAAGCATTTGAATTTGGAGTCAATTCCTAGTCACAAGGAAAGTGTGACTTGGTTTCTTTTTTTTGGCACCTCCTAAATCTACACCTACACCTTCTTTTTATGTCACATGGAAGATGTGGCTTAGCTTTATACATTTGCACCTCTTATATTTATATCTACACCTCCCTTTATGTTCTACTAAAAATACTCAAAAGAAAGACATCCAATGATGCTTAGTTGGCCCATATCTTCTATTTGTTGGGCTTGAGCTGAAGCTTGAACTTGTATTTGGGCTTGGGCTTTTTTCTATCATGGGCTTGGGCCTCTTCCATCATCCCCTCCCTCTTGAAAAGGATTTGTCCTCAAATCCAATGCTTCTTCTTCATCATCATTATGTGGATGTATGTGGCTGGATGGTTTCCATCAGCTACCGTAAATTTGCATGTCCTACTTAATTGTGAGGAAGTTCAGGCATATATTGAGTAAGTATTTATATTTTATATCTCATTTGTTTATTTTGTTAATAATTTGAATGTATATAAGAATGTAGACAATTATAGGCACTTTGTGCAATATTTGGATGCATCTATTCCAAATATAAGTAGAATTGATATTGATGGGAGAATTGCATATGAATTTCCATTTTGGTTTTGAACATATATAAGGTATTATACACTTTTCTTCTGAATAGTTTTATTAATTTTTAAAACTAATGATTTTGGAATTGTTATTTATATGTTCATGATAGAAATAACGTAGTATAAAATCAACATTTGCATCACTTGGCATGAACCTAATAAAAGGTTCATACTTATACACTACACCATTTATGATCTTTAGTAACATTTGTGTAATAAAATTTATTTAAAACATTACAATATATAAATTTTAAGTGCTATAGTAACATTTTTATATATAAATGTCACTATAAATAATACAAACAAAATATAACATTGTAGCATTTTATAAATGTCTCTATCTCCTACTTGCAATTTGAATTGTTGATGATGCTCAAACTGCACATACTTGATTCTAATCTCCAGTATCGCAGGCTTCAAGTTGTTCCTACAATCAGGTAAGGTTTTTTTTTGTTTTTGATTCAATTTTCGTTTTCATTTTCATTTTTGCTTCATTTTTATTTAATTTTTAATTGATATGTAGCATAGTGAGTCTCACATTTGAACCCTTGGATTAGTTTTTTTTGCAAGTGTTTGTTGGTGTTTTGCTTTATGATTAATTTCTGTTTGATTTTCGGATTAAACTTCTAAAGATTTTGTTTTAAGTGCTTCTGTCCTTGATTTGATACAAAATGTTGATTCTGATGTCGGTTAATACTAGATGCATCTGTATTTAATGGTTTGAAGAATTTTGACTGCATTCAAGAATGTTTCTAGAAAGAGAAAAATATAAAAAAGATGGAATTTCAAGCATAAAAATCTAACAAACTCAGAGGTAGATGGAAAAATTTATGTTTAGGCTTTGCAAAAGTCATAAAAAATTAACAAATATAACCACCAAAAATATGGATAGTGGACATGTTCAGCCTTAACAAGCCGTACTGAGTTCATGTTTTGAATATGTAAATGCATTAAATATCTTGAAAGAGTGTTTTACCACTTATGTTAGTCCTATCTTACTCTGATACAATTGTTTCTGATATAGAATTGGAAGAAAAAAAATTGAACACTCGCAGGTCACTAGTCACAACTTGCACAACTTGTGTTTGATTGCAACGAAGCTATAAAAAAACACAGAATAAATAGTTAAATAGGGACAAAGCTTTATTTATTTATTTATTTATTCATGCAACTAGGAGGTATGTGACTTGTGGTTTAGAGAGGCATGGGGGAGAGAATCTATTAATATCCGTAGAATTTGAGTGACGTGTTCCCTGGTGCACAATGATGGTTGAAGGTGTTGCATTTAAGAATGTGGAGTACTTAAAAGCTTAAGAGTAGTAGTGTAGATATAGAAGGTAGTTGATGTATGTAAAGTAACGGTTGTTTGTAGATTTATGGATAACATGCACGCCTAGAAGACCTTAAAAATTATACTCTGCCTCCTTATGAAAAAAAATAATTATAAGAGGTTTGGTTTTCAACTATTGAAGTAAGTAGTCTATTTATCAAGAAACAATATATTTTTCCGGTTTCTTATTCTTACACGTGTACTGTTGGTGCATATCCCACTTGTCTACTCTTTTCTTTTGTAAATGTTAGGTTGGTTAGTGATATTTCTTTTTCATTTGTAGAAAAGAATGCAAAAAAAACATATGGTTAATTTCATCTAATACCAAATTCACCAACCAAGATTTGTCACTTTGCATTAGAGAATAAAACAGAGTTCAAACTGTTTTGATGACCAATATGTTTTTGTTTATTCTGAGATTTGGAGATACAAGTCATATCATGTTTGATATATATAATAGATAAAAATAATGTATGGGTACGAATGGATGGACATCTAATTTACTCTCATTTACTTAGTCTATCTCTCTATATACTTATATTACATGTTTGGTTTAAATTTAACCATAGGACTAACACGTTAAATAAACTTTATTGTTTTAATTAACTATATGGAAAGTAGAAGTCATTTCCAATTTTTGTTTTGTTCATTTAATGGCAGGTAAAAATTATATACTCTTTCAATGGAAATCATTTTACACTTCTATATGATTTGTTTTGATCTAAAAGAGCATTTTTCTTTAAGAATTTATTTCACCTTTTTTAATGCACTTGAAGAACAAATATACACTTGTAATTTATCTTGCCAGCTAGCATTCATTTGTTTATTTATTTTATTAAACCAGTTTAACAAGTCCTTCTCATAGAGTTAATGTGAGCCAACAGAAACATGATTATTGTTGTTACTATTAATCACATCATGAAACCGTCGCATGTGCCTAGGTACTGATTTGTCATGTGAGACTTTCTAAAAGATTATTAAGGATAAAGTTGTATGTGTGATAATGTAGTTATATTAGATCTTGATAGGAATATAAATGGAAGCTTCTCCAATTTGGGTTTTATTTCAATTGCAGATATTCACAATTCATCACTGGGGTGGGGGAAAGTGAAGCCTAGGCTAAAGGAGCACTAAGAAGCATTGAATGATTTCATTGGCAATTGAAGGATGAGGAAGCTAATAAGATGTGGATGAGGCTGAAGAATGAGGTTGGAACTAAACTAAAGGATAAAGGTTTTGATGTTGAATAACTGTAGGTTCTGATTATGAGACTGCAGTTGTAGTACATGATAGGAATCTTATGTGTGCTAGATGGTAAACAAAAGTGACAATATATTGACAAGGCATGTCTAAATTCACTTTCAAACATTGAAAATCCATTGAAATACTATTGACGTTTGTGTTGACAAATTTTTATTATTCGCTTACTTATAGAATAAAAGTATCTAAACATAAATTATTAAATTCATATGTTATAATCCAAATCTAAGTAATTTTTATAATTTTCTAATCAAACAATTTACTGAAGTTCTTTAGTAGCATTTTTATAATGTTATTTTTTTATTAAAAAATATTACTAAAAAATTTAGTAACATTTTTTAAATGTCACTTCTTTATTGAAAAAAGTTACTACAGATTTTTAGTAACATTTTTATAATGTTATTTTTTTTAAAGAAATATTACTAAAAAAATTAGTAATATTTTTAAAATGTTATTTATTTATTAAAAAAGGTTACTAAATTTTTTTAGTAATATTTTTATAATTTCTATTTTATTAAGCACTATCACTAAAAAGATTTAGTAACATTTTTAAAATGTCTTCTCTTTATTAAAAAAAGTTACTAAAAATAATTAGTAACATTTTTATAATGTTACTTTTTCCTAAAAAAAATATTACTAAAATGATTTAGTAACATTTTTAAAGTGTCACCTCTATATTAAAAAAAGTTACTAAAGATTTATCGTAACATTTTTATAGTGTTATTTTTTATTTAAAAAGATTTAGTATCATTTTTAAAATGTTGTTTTTTTATTAAATACATGTTACTAAAAATATTTAGTGACATTTTTATAAATGTATCTATTGAAATGTAAAAATGTTACTAAAAGTCTTTAGATACATTGAATATTTGTTACATTGGATAAAATGTTGCTAAATCATATTAGTAACACTTTCTTTGATTTAGTAACATTTTTTTTAATGTCACTAATTATCATATATCTAGTAGTGATACTTTGTCAATGGTTTCAATTTTCACACGAAAGAATGGAGCATTGGTAAGTGTACCGATCAGGTCATCGGGTGTGATGACGTGAACAAGAGAAAGGTGGGTGGTCAAGAAGTCAACATAGTCGCCGTTTATGGAAGTGGCGTTATGCGGTGTACATAGTCGTTGTTTATGGAAGTGACGTTCTGCGGTGTACATAGTCGCAGTTTATGGAAGTGGCGTTCTGCGGCATACATAATCGGTTGTCGCCGCTTTGTGTGACACCGACGTGTTAGATAATGGAAGATCAGGTAGTCTGACATCGCCCAAGAGAGGCCAGCGCCCGAGAGAGGCATCGCCAAGCAAAGACAACGCCTAAGAGGAACAGTCGCCAAAAGAAGCCGTCGCCAAGATAAGGCGCCGCCAAGAGAAGACATAGCCAAGCGGAGATATCGATGGTGTTACCCCCCGATGCCCATGGGTAGGAAAGACCGTGGAGGGGGCGACACCGTGAGGAAGCCTTGGACCTTGATAGCTCAGAACAGTAACAAAGAAAGGTGGCTTCAAGGCCATAAGTTCTAGTACCAGTAGGGGGTAAACCTGACTCGTGAAGTATCCACGCCACTGCTGGGAGACCCTGGGACAGATACGACCCATGAGAGGGCCATGACCAGGGGAGAACCACGTGCATGATACGAGAGAAAGGTAGATACACCCCAGGGCGAGTGACTAGCAATTGGGGCGCATGAGTTGGCACCCAGAATGTCACCCCACGCGCCAGAAGCACTTCGAGGAAAGAGGGCTCACACAGTGGAATAACCCTAAGTTGGATTGCGACGCTGTGGGACCCTCTGCGCAGAATAACGATCAAGTTAGAAGGGCACGTGCTTATTAAAGGTTTCAGTGAAAGTTTGCCAAGGTACGTGTTAATTCAGTTAAAACTTGAACGTTCCAAGGAATACTTTTATACGCTTTCAATGCGCTTTAACGCGCTTTAAACATGAGAGATGTATAAAAAGGGACCTTGGGGCATTTGAAGGGGATCCGGGTTTTTAACCTAATTCTCGCAGTTTTACACAGAGCACAAACCCTAGTTGTTTTTGCTGCGCACCCACTGTGAGCACAAGGCAATTAGGGCAACACAGTTTTAGTCACTCAGTTATTTCTGACCACCTTCAGAGCATTCGTTTACGGTGTTCCGATACGGAGGTGTGTCACCTTTGATGTTTCTCGCTAGCTGACTTGATTGTCGGAGTGCAAACGGCCGCGAGGGCGCCCCTTTATTCACTTCTTTTCAGGTACTCACAGACGGAGCAAAACGAAGGTGCCCTAGCTCGCGAGAACAAGCCACGCGCAAAACGCGTGGGGCCGATATAAAACATCAGTCCCACCACGCAAGTTTTTCCGTTCCAGTTCTCAAAACCCAGATAAGTTAAGAGAGTTTCAGAAAGCCATGAGGACAAGACCTGCACGCGCTAGGAGTGAAGAGATGACCATGCAACAACTCATGGGCATGATGCAAGGGCTGCAGGAAGCAATGGCAGCGTCGAAAGCGGAGCAAGAGCGCATGCAACAGTTAAAGCATTGTAAGTAGCGATTAATTTGAACGGTTTAAAGCAGTTTCAGTTAAAACAGTTTTTCAAGGGGGCACTCTTTTTTCCCTAAGGAGGGTTTTTAACGAGGCCACCCAATAAAGAAGGTTTCGAAGTTTATCAAAGTTTCCAAGTTTATTAAGTTTGCATGCTCATCGTTTTTCAAGTTTTCGGAGAGAGACCTTATCGCCTTTGCGTAATTTAAAGCAATGGTGAATTCAGATCGCATGCATCCAGTACAAAGTTTTAAAGTATAAAGTTTTAAGTCCTCATCGCCATCTGGCGATCGGAGGCACGAGTATAAAGTTTTTTAGTTCTCATCGCCATCCGGCGAGAAAAGATTAAAAAAGTCCTCCTCGCCGTGAGCGAGTGTAGGCGAGAAGAGATTAAAAAGTCCTCCTCGCCGTAGGCGAGAAGAGATTGAAAGGACCTCCTCGCCGTAAGCGAGTGTAGGTGAGAAAAGATTAAAAAAGTCCTCCTCGCTGTGAGCGAGTGTAGGCGAGAAGAGATTAAAAAGTCCTCCTCGCCGGGAGCGAGTGTAGGCGAGAAGAGATTAAAAGAGCCTCCTCGCCATGAGCGAGTGTAGGCGAGAAAAGATTAAAAAAGTGCTCATCGCCGTGAGCGAGCGTAGGTGAGAAGAGATTGAAAGGACCTCCTCGCCGTGAGCGAGTGTAGGCGAGAAGAGATTGAAAGGACCTCCTCGCCGTAAGCGAGTGTAGGCGAGAAAAGATTAAAAAGTCCTCCTCGCCGTGAGCAAGTGTAGGCGAGAAGAGATTAAAAAGTCCTCCTCGCCGTGAGCGAGTGTAGGCGAGAAGAGATTAAAAGGTCCTCCTCGCCGTGAGCGAGTGTAGGCGAGAAAAGATTAAAAAAGTCCTCCTCGCCGTGAGCGAGTGTAGGCGAGAAGAGATTGAAAAGACCTCCTCGCCTTGAGCGAGTACAGGCAAGAACAGATTACAAGACCTCTTTGCGTAAGCAAATTGAGACAAGTTTGAAAGTCCTCAGTGCATCCAGGGGAGGAGGAGATGTAACCCCTGGGCAAGTTGAGGCATCAGGAAAAGTCCTTCTCACCCTCGAGTGAGTTCAGGCAAGATGAAACTGAAAAGTCAGGGGTGTTAATGATCTTACGTATGGGAAAGGAAGGTTGATAGAAGACGCCTTTTCCCTTGAGTGAAACATCAATATTGACCTAGTAAGACCAGTTGAAAAAGAAGTTAAGCGATGGCTGGGGAAGGTTCGTAGAGGACACCTCACCATTTAAATCATTGTTCTAAGACTCAGGGAAGGTAGAGGGAGATCTGAAAGCCAACTCTCCTTCCAGTCAAGCAAAGATGTTTCAGTTAAAAGGAAAATGGCGTCGCCGAAAGTCTAGGGCTTTGAGATTGAAATAGAAAGAAGATTACACGGTGAGAACCAGGTCAGCAAAGTTTTAGGCGATAACCTAGAAATACACATGTCACTTGGCAGATCAGGCAAGCGAGATTTCAGATACTAAGAATGACCCACGCCTACTGCCCAGTAAGTGATTTCGTGTCAAATGTTATTGTTATAGACTAACCATTTGTTCAAGTTAAGTTGATTTCCAGAGAATTAAGCCTCAGTTTGTGCTAAGTTAATTGGGTTGAGTGAAAACCAACCAAGTTATCAGGTGATTTCACAACAGATAAGTTAAAGCCATGTAGGTCGCCGAAAATTCAACTTCTTAGTCTTTTCGCTGGACAAATCACAACTTAAGACTGGGGGGCTTGTGTACCGATCAGGTCAGCGGGTGTGATGACGTGGACAAGAGAAAGGTGGGTGGTCAAGAAGTCAGCATTGTCGGTTGTCGCCAGGTTGGTGTCGTCGCTAGATAAACAAGCAGAGGTCAAATTCAGAGCAAGATAACAGGTATGTCTAGTATAAGTTAAAATCCGGGAGCCTAGTCCTTGATCAGGGGTTAAGGGATTCCTTTGGGACACCCCCTCCTCATGTATGAACAGCTAGCCCCGGTATCAGATAGCAGTATAAGTTAAAGTCTGAAGGCCTAGTCCTTGAGTAGGGGTTAAAGGATTCCTCCGGGACGCCCCCTCCTCAAGTATGAATAGTTGGCCCCGGTATCGGACGATAGATATAAGCTAAAATCTGGGTGCCTAGTCCCTGAGCAGGGGTCGAAGGATCCCTTCGGGAAGCCCCCTCCTCAGGTAGGAACAGCTAGCTCCAGCGTCTGATGTTCAGAACATTTCACCTTGGTGTTTTTAGACACCCTGAGGACGATACGGTGTTGCAGTAGCAGGCCTCTCCTCAGGCGTTGGCACCAAGCGCAAAAAGATAAGGGCTAAGCTACCCTGGTGTTTTAGACACTCCATGAACAATGCGGTACCATTGTTTAGACCTCTCCATGGGCGTGGGCACCAGAGTGCGGCTTTGGTCCCAAAGTATTCAGGCGCCCTGAGGACACCCAGAGCAGGTCCCTCCTTGAGTGTGGACACCCAACACAGGTGAGATAAGCCCTCCTCGCCCTTGAGCGACGTTGAGGCACCAGAGACGAACAAATAAGTCCTCCTCGCCTTTGAGCGATGTTGAGGCCATAGTAGAGACCAAATCCTTCTTTGCCTTTAGGCAATGATGCGGTAAGCGACACTTTCATGGGGAAGATTGCTCGCAGAGACGAAGGCCAAGTAAGTTTCTTGGTGGAGAGGCCAAAGGAAGGGTACGCATCACGACTTAAACGGGAAGAGTAAGAGAGGAGATCACGTGCTACCTAAAGAGTTAAAGTCGAACACAATGACAAGGAGAACCGAAGGTAACGCACGCGATATAGCAAAGAAAGCAGAAGCAGACGCAAGTATACAAAGATAAAGCAAGTAAACATTTAGGTAAGGATCAAGAGTTATAGTTACAGATAAAGTCCATGACTGATGTAAATTAAGCAAAGGGCAATCACAACATATACACATCAAAATGCCACGTGGACGATAGGACGAGGCCTTAGTCTTTTTGCTGAAACAAGTTATCAGCTCAAGACTGGAGGGCTTGTGTACCGATCAGGTCATCGGGTGTGATGACGTGGACAAGAGAAAGGTGGGTGGTCAAGAAGTCAAGATAGTCGCTGTTTATGGAAGTGGCGTTCTACGGTGTACTTAGTCATCGTTTATGGAAGTGGCGTTCTGCGGCATACATAATCGGTTGTCACCGCTTTGTGTGTCACCGACGTGTTAGATAATGGAAGATCAGCTGGTCTGACATCGCCCAAGAGAGGCATCGCCCAAGAGAGGCATCGCCCAAGAGAGGCATCGCCAAGCAAAGGCATCGCCCAAGAGGAACAGTCGCCAAAAGAAGGCGTCGCCAAGAGAAGACATAGCCAAGCGGAGATATCGATGGTGTTACCCCCCGATGCCCATGGGTAGGAAAGACCGTGGAGGGGGCGACACCGTGAGGAAGCCTTGGACCTTGATAGCTCAGAACAGTAACAAAGAAAGGTGGCTTCAAGGCCATAAGTTCTAGTACCAGTAGGGGGTAAACCTGACTCGTGAAGTATCCACGCCACTGCTGGGAGACCCTGGGACAGATACGACCCATGAGAGGGCCATGACCAGGGGAGAACCACGTGCATGATACGAGAGAAAGGTAGATACACCCCCAGGGCGAGTGACTAGCGAATGGGGCGCATGAGTTGGCACCCAGAATGTCACCCCACGCGCCAGAAGCACTTCGAGGAAAGAGGGCTCACACAGTGGAATAACCCTAAGTTGGATTGCGACGCTGTGGGACCCTCTGCGCAGAATAACGATCAAGTTAGAAGGGCACGTGACGATGCGCACGTGCTCATTAAAGGTTTCAGTGAAAGTTTGCCAAGGTACGCGTTAATTCAGTTAAGACTTGAACGTTCCAAGGAATATTTTTAAACGCTTTCAATGCGCTTTAACGCGCTTTAAACATAAGAGATGTATAAAAAGGGACCTTGGGGCATTTGAAGGGGATCCGGGTTTTTAACCTAATTCTCGCAGTTTTACACAGAGCACAAACCCTAGTTGTTTTTGCTGCGCACCCACTGTGAGCACAAGGCAATTAGAGCAACACAGTTTTAGTCACTCAGTTATTTCTTACCACCTTCAGAGCATTCTTTTACGGTGTTCCGATACGGAGATGCGTCACTTTGATGTTTCTCGCTAGCTGACTTGATCGTCGGAGTGCAAACGGCCGCGAGGGCGCCCCTTTGTTCACTTCTTTTCAGGTACTCACAGACGGAGCAAAACGAAGGTGCCCTAGCTCGCGAGGACAAGCCACGCGCAAAGACGATCCCGGTCAACTGGCGGGAACAGTAAGAAAGCAATCAACTGTGGAGTTTGTGTGAAGGATGGTAATGAAAAATAAAATTAAAGAGATTATGCAAGTAGAATACTCAGGAGAACCAACCAAACAATTAGTATTAGTGGTATTTAACTATGAGTGGTTTTGATAATACCATTAATCATGATATAAAAGTTCAACCCTAATATGACATTGTGGAGGTTAATTGTGAAATAAGATATTCAAATTTTGATCCTTTCATATTTGCAACAAATGCAATTCATGTATATTATGTACCTTATCAAAAATAAATAAAAATAGTTGATTGGTGGGTGGTTATTAAAACCAAACCAAGATGTACTGTTGATGATCGATATACCTTAGAGGTTTCTTATCAATAATCAACAACTAACATTAATATCACAACAAATGGGGAGCTACTTGGTCATTTGGTGGATGAAGACGAGTATGAGGAAGTAGATGAAGTAGACATGATAGTTGTTGAGAATTCAAAAGAAAGTAAGCAAATTGAAGAGGAAGAAAAGGAATACGAAATTGTTTTTGAAAGTGAATTTGAGTATGATTCTAAAGATGATGAAATCTTAAATCAGTATAGATTGATGATTACTTTAATGGTAATAATGGTGATACTGATGAGCAAATCATTTTCTTTATGATAGTTTTAATTTGTATTTGTGTTCTATTTTTTTCTAATTTATTTTATTATGTTTTATTGATTTAAAAAATTTGTAAATTTTTTAGTTGTGGAAAATATCTAAAATTGATTATTGCAGATTTCAAACAAAAATCATGGTAAAGAAGTTACTTTTTGTGAACATTTGACCAAACAACATTCAAGACGTCCTTCACAAATTACTTGTGCTTCTCGACTAATTGCTTTCCCGTCCATTGATTCATCATTCAGAACATCTAAGTTTGCACTCAACCTTTGGCACAAGGAGCACTTAATTCAAGTTCAAAATCAAATGTTGATCAATCATTCAGAACATCTTAGTTTACAGCTCAACCTTTGGCACCAGGAGCTTTTAATTCAAATTCAAAACCAAAAGTTGATCAATCATTAAGAACATCTCAGTTTGCAACTCAACCTTTGACACCAAGAGCTTTTAATTCAAATTCAAAACAAAATGTTGATCAATCATTCAGAACATCTCAGTTTGCAGCTAATTTAACATCAAATGAAATTAATTCAACACCAGATGAAACTAATTCTACATCAAATGAAAATTTTGTTGCATCGAAGTCACATGGCAATTATGTCAAGTCAATTTTAAACCTTGATGGGCAAGGGTATATACATCAATGTAGAATGTTGCACGGTTTTAATAAAAGCTTTTATTTTTAAATTCTTAATCATTACTGTTAGGAAAACCAAATTAATAATAAACTGTATGTCATTTTGTAGATTCTTACCTTCACGCCCTGCAACTAATGGGATTGGAGATATCCTCAAAAGTCATTATACCAATTCATGGCCATCGTGGAAGAAGATACCAATTAGAACAAGGGACTTATGGATTGGAGAGTTATTGGTTGATTTCATATAATTAACTTTGTTTAATTATGTAGTCTAATTTTATTATCTACCGGATCATAGGTGGGCAAGAAAGAATTTTGAAATGCGAGGTGTTTTAATCATGAAAAATAATCTAAATAAGGCTCGACAATTGAGCCAAACTGGATTGGAGATAGTACATGGGATATATTATGTCAGCAATGAGAATTTGAAGAATTCCCAAAAAAAAGAACGATCGGGAAAATAAATCAAGTCTCTGGTTGTGGAGGTTTTGGAAGGGTCTCGTCACACATGGGGCTCTATTAGCACATCTCAGCATAGATATAATATGGTAATTTATTTTTTAACTATTTTCTTTTTATAACATCTCAATATATATACATATATATATATATATGTATATATATAATATGAAAGTGTGTAGAAATTGTGTGAAATCCTCCCACTATATTAGAATTGTTTCATCGCACGCACCAACAATGTAAGGACAACTCTTGGGTGGATAAAAAATCTGAACAAGTAAATGTAGTGAACTATTACCTTTTATTTTAGTTGTTCTGTTATATTTTATGTTTTTTCATTTTCAATGAATATGAATTACTTCAGAATAGAACTCCCCTTTTGTTCTTCGAACTTTATGATGTGTGGCCACATCAAATGGGAATCTCTTGCATAACCTATCAATTCTCTGCTAACTTTCAATTAGTTCTTTGTTAGATTGATCTTTTTATCGTGAACACTCTGTTTGATTAAATGTTAAAGTTATTGTTAATTTTTTTATCCATGTGCTCAAGTTTATGATGATAAATCTGTGAGAGAATGCTGGGCACCCATTTGCATGTTTCACTACAACAACTATTGCTCTGTTTATTTTCTTGATCAATATTCTATTGGTATGAATATTCAATTGATATTAATAGGAAGAATTTACATGTACATTTGAAGACTTAACACAAAGTGCATCTGCACAAGGAATTCCCTCCCCCCAAAATGAGTTAGATGTCTGATGTGATGTAGCTGGAACCAAGAATGGGAGGATATATGGTCTTGGAATGGAATATACTATTATTGGAGGTAGGCCTTACTAATTTGGCTCATCTTCTTCCTCAAATGGGTGGATACAAAATCAAGAGCTTGATAAACTTAAAAGAGATATGAAGTAGTTAAAAAAAGAAAGAGATGAGCTTCAAATAAAAAAATTTAAACATTTAGAAAATTTTTGAGAAAAACAATGCAATGATTCGACAATGGATGAATAACATCAATCTTCAATCCATGCCACCAAGTTTTGAGGAAACTTAAGATGAGGATGAAACATAACCACCCATTCAACCACTCGGTCCTTATCAAGGTAATTTTGTTACACTATTCTATATATATTTTTAAATTTCAATCTTGATAATAATTTTATTTTATATTTTTGAAAAGTAGATGATTATTGTTATAGCTAGCATCAAAAGTTCACATGGTACACCACTGAGCACTGGCTCTTCATGAAATAAAGTTCACAAAAAACCAATAGATAAAGCTTTTTACTTAAAAAATAAGAAAGAAATGTAGAGTTTTTTAGGGTTTGATTGACCAATAATTTTTGTTTTCTTTTTCTTATTGTCTTTTCTAAAATTACATAAAAGAAGAAAAGTATAAGTTTCTCCATTGTCTGTTTATTTCTTTTTTCTCCACCTCATAGTAACTCGTGATATTCTTTTGTCCATGATATCTCATGACAAATTTTGACTATTTTGATTTTATTTAATTCTACCATACCTTGTTTATTATTATTCATATAATTAATATGAAACTAAGAATGAAAAAATAATAACCACTTCCTAATTCTACCATACCAGTTGCCAATAAAAACAAATATGTTTTATATGTTATGAAAAAAAAACCTGAAAAATTTGTAGTACTTAAGAAACAGAGTCAGTTTCCTCTACTCTATTATCTATAAATACAATGAGGAAGAAGAAGCAAGAAGATAAGAAAAGTAGGCATGAAAATAAGAAAAATGATGAATGAGGAAGAAGAAGCAAGAAGATAAGAAAAGTAGGCATGAAAATAAGAAAAATGATGTCTGTGAAGATTTTTCTAATTTACTTTAATTTAGATTTGTAAACAGTGTATGAAATATGAATAATAATGAAGAATTATCCTTAGAAACTAGCCTTAGGTGAAGGACATTATCTTAGAAATGCATTCAGATGGAAAGACCCTGTTGGAGCATGGCAGGAGAGACCACTAGGACACTTTGGAGACGTTAGCTACAACCTCCAAATACCAATTTCTTCTCCTCTTTTTCTATTTTTCTTCTTCTTAGGGATGGTAAAGCGGGGTGGGCCATGCAGGTCGACCCGCTAGTAAATAATGTGGGGCAGACTCAATTTTTCAACCCGCTGACCCGCTCTAGCCCACCCCGGATAACATGCAGCCTTTACGGGCCAACCACAGGGCGAAGCAAGCGAGCCCGCTGGCCCTTAAAAAAGAAGTTTGTCTGATTATGACTTGGCAGTGGGCAAGGGGCAAGTTGGATTGATTTTTCTTTTCCATTCATTTCATATTCTTCTTTCATTCCAACGTCGTTGCACACTTTAGGCTTTCTTCATTCATCCCATTTTGTCGCTGCAACATTCAACCCACACACACGCACGGTCGTCGGCATCGCTACCGCGGAAAAGGTTGAGCATTGTGTGATGAATGCGGGTTGGCCCTTATGCGGGGCGGGGTAGAGAATCCAACCCGCATTTATTACACGGGGCGGGATGACCCATTTTGCCATCCCTACTTCTTCTTAATAATAATAATAATAATAATAAATATTTAATAATAATAATATTAGTAATTTAGAAATTATTTTTTAATAATAAAAAACACTTTAGAAATCACTTTAGATATCAATAATTTTTTTAGTCTCTAAAATAGTATTTAATTTAATTAATATAGTGATTAATTATTTTTTATCTTAAAATTAGTTTCTATTTAATGTTTATGTTGTAGTGTAAAAAATAATCTAAAATCAAATCTAATATGAGTTTTAATTTAAATAACCAAATGGTATAAAGAAATGTTAACATCTCCTCACACATTTTTTTTAAAATATCACTTACTATGTAAACATAAGTACCCTAATTGTTAATAAATTCTTAAAATATAAAAATATTTTGTTTATAGTTGACAACACTACAAAATAAAAGGTTTTGACGGAAGTTATTTAGCGGAGGTTAATATAACCTTAGGAATTGATTTAATCAATTGATTTTTTTAACCTTCGTTAAGTTCCAATGGTTATTCTAAAACCTCAGTTTGTTGAGGTTTTTTTAACCTTCGTTAAATTTCAAAGGTTTATTTTAAAACCTCAGCAACATAACAAAGGTTTTTTTAACCTTCGTTAAATTCCAAAGATTTATTTTAAAATCTTAGCAAAATAATGGAGGTGTTTTTTTATTGAACTTAAAGCTTTGATGTCTCCAAATCCATAGAGATTGCTTGAAGACTGGGTTGTTGCTTGTGGGCATGGGTTCTGGGTAGAAAAAAACTGTTCAATCCACTCTTAGCTTAATCCAAAATTGAATCAATCAAGTTCTTTCAAAAGAAAAGTGTTTTTCAAAGTGAAAAACAACCTGTTGATTTATCGTTTCAATTGGTTGTTTTACACTCAGTGGTTTCGAGAAGGATTTGAAAAAGCTGAAATTGGCTGACCTCACAGTCAAGGCCAATTCAATCGGAAACCCAAAAATTAGATATGGGCCACGAGAAGCGGATCCCAGATCACACACCAGTTATCAGTACGGGAGAAGCCTAGATCACGAGTGCCCACGCATGTAGAGTGGACGACGCGTTCAGGCGTGACACAAAGTATAAAAGCCACTGGAAGGATATGACCAGCAAGGGCCACGATCAGAGGTGAGTTACATGCATGGCACGTGAACAGCTAGGGCACTCTCAGAGGTGGGTGGCCCCAGAGATCAGGTGCACGAGGAGGCATCCAGGTGGTCATCCCGTTTGAGGTTTCACTCTAGTTAAGGACCCCACACACTAAGTTATCCTAAGAGTAAGATAACAACAGTGCTGGGCCCGCCCACTAAAAAGGCCAGTTTCAGGTAAACAGGAAACCCTAGTTTTTAGTCTATAAATAGTAAGTTAACAAGCTTGGCCGGGGGAGAATCCTCTTGCGCCGTTACACATACAAGAGCAAAAGTATACAATTTTTCGTGTTTCCTAGCCCTAGTACTGACTTGAGCATCGGAGTGCAAACGACCGCTAGGGCACCCATTTTCTTTGTGTTTTAGGTGTTCATCATAGGACTGGCACAGGCGAACACAAGGACTCTGGACGTGAGCGTGATGTGGACGCAAGAAGGCGTTTCGTGTCAACCGGCAGGAACATTTTGCGCCCACCGTGGGGCCCGATACAAAACACTGTCCCACCAGCAAGAACTAGGAAGGTTCAAGAGATGAGAAGTACGAGGCAAGGACCTGCTGCACCAAACGGGGGAGAGGGCCTCACCCTGCAGCAGGTTATGGAGATGATGCAAGCCCTTCAAGAGGAAGTGGCCGTGTCAAGAACAAATCAATAATGCATCCAAGCTGATTTGGTAGCGTCGCAAGCCATGAACGAGGAGCTGCGCAGAAATCTGCAAACCCACACGGCATAACGTGAGGGTGCAGATGAGGAGCTTGTGACACCCCTTAGAAAATTCCAAACACCATTCTCGACAGAAATTGTGGATACAGTGATACTAGCCACGCTTGTGAGGCCCAAGGTGACCTTCACCGGGATGGAAGACCCGGAGGCCCAACTTGCGGCCTACCATACACAGATGATGCTAGTTGGGGGCTCCGATGCGACGCGATGCAAGCTGTTCATGAGCACTCTGGCGGGAACAGCGATGGAGTGGTTCATGAGCCTCCCTGATGGCCACGTAACGTTGTTCCCGCAACTCACAAATTTGTTCAGGGCACAATACCTCGCAAATCAAGCCCCCCCGTCAGTCTCCTACGACCTCTTTAATGTAAAACAGTATCAAGGAGAGTCTCTGAAGGAGTCCCTCCACCGTTTTTTAGCGCAAGTGGTGAGGTTGAACCTCACAAAAGAAAAGATGATGGTGCATGCATTTAGAAAGGGCATCTTGTCGGGACCCTTCAGCGAGTCACTCATCCGGAACCACCCCAAGACCTTCGCAGAGATAAAGCATCGCGCGGTGGCCCACATTACGACGAAGGAAGAACTTAGCGAAAAGCGAACATGCGTGGTCCCCACGCGGCCACGTGCGGCAGATCGTCCTCAAACCCTAAGGGTCCACGAGGCAACGACAGAGATGAAGGCCCCCGTGAAGGAACAACCCTATCAAAGGCCTAATACGAGGGGGCGTGGGAGAGATAATGCGCCGCCAAGGCACGACTTCATAGTAGAACTGAAAGACCTCATCGCTATGCCAAACATAGTGGAAAGACTGAAGGTGCCTCCCAAGACCGACAAGAAGCTCGGGCCCAACAAGAACGCATGGTGTGAGTTCCACCAAGAGTACGACCACCCCATACGCAATTGCTTAGCACTGGGACATCAGCTAGATGAGCTGGTGAAGAGCAGTCTCCTAAGAGATTATCTGTTAGAAAAACAGGGAACCGAGGATGCGGCGACAACAAGAGGTGGCCCGGGGCACGAAGTCCCTGTACACGGTGAGGTCCACACCATCGTAGGAGGGTTCTCAAGCGAAGGTTGTACCGCTTCTCAGCGAAGGAGATATGCACGAACGGTGATGTCGGTAAAAGCACAAAGAACCGGCGAAGCCTTCGACGTAGACCTGGTCTTTACCAAGGTTGACCTAGAGGACGTTTTCCCCCATGACAACGATCCAGTGGTGATCTCAGCGGTAACCGCAGGAAGGAAGGTACACCGCGTGCTAGTAGATTAGGGAAGCTCGACAGACGTAATGTTCTGGACGACTTTCAACAAGCTGCAACTATCCCCCGACATGCTAAGGCCCTATGGCGGCTGTCTCTACGGTTTCGCAGGAGACCAGGTAGAGGTGCGGGGATACTTGGAGTTAAGGACCACCTTCACGGATGGCACCGCGTCACGTACGGAGAGCGTTAGGTACCTTGTCCTCAACGCCTCCTATGCTATAATATGTTGTTGGGTAAACCAACGCTAAACAGGTTAGGGACGGTGCCGTCGACAAGGTACCGGACCTGACGGGGAAGTTGATTACCATCAAATCAGATCAGAAGGAGGCCAAGCGATGCTACAAGAGAATGGTCTTCATGATTCAGTAGATGTATGCAAGATCTTCTTCTGTTAAGACAGAATGGTTGCTCCCCCTTGGAGTTAGAATCCAAGTTACAATAAGAGCAAGCACCCTTTCATCCAACTTCAAGCCTCCAATAGAACAAGTTTTCACTTGGGCTTGTTGATTCTTCAAGCAACTCTTATAGTATTGGACTTTGTTGAAATCCTCCATTACTCCAAGATTTCCCTTGTTAATCCTTAGACCAGCATACTTTAAACCCGTTACTGCAGCCCACACATCATGGGTAATCTCCATGTCTACACCTTTCACATGAGAAACAAGGTTGTTTCCTTCACACTTAAGGTTGGTGTAGAATACCCGAATTAAATCAGGGTATATGTTTCCCTTCATCTCCAAGAATCTTCTCAGCAACTGATCTTTTAGAAGCTTTCTCACATTGTCAAGCTTTTGACTTTTCAGCCAATCAAAGGAAACAACTTTGGGGTTGTTGATCACCTTTGTGCTTGTTTCAAAACGATATCTCTCAATGAGCTCATTATCCCCTAAAAACCAGCCCTCGAGTCTCCCTCTAGACCTCACAGCTCTTGTTTTGATCCTCTTTGATGTAGGAGGAGTGGACTCCATGATAGCAGAAAAAGAGGCAAAGGGTCTCACACAAAGAAAGCAAGAGATGTTGCAAGAGATGTCTCAATTGATTGTTCTCGTGAGAGAGAACAGCTGCACCAAAATTTATAGAAAAGCTGAACCTTACTACAATCAATTGATGTGAGTGGGTTTCAGTCTTCAAAGAGAAAAGACTTGACCAAGACCTGCACAGAAAACGTCAGAAAAAGCAGAAAACCACATGGTCATCACGTGATCTTTGACTAGTCATAAAGGCTCTTGAATTTTCAAGATTATGGAATATATTCCTTTATGACGTGTTGTAACTTCCTTCAGAACATAATCAGGCTTTCAAAACAGCTTTATTGACTTAAGATATTTTCATAATTGAGATCTACAATAGACAGAATGCAAAAGAAATTAAATCCATTCTTTCACAGTGCTGCCAGAGAGGAAACAATCGGTTGTTTCGAGGAAACAATCGGTTGTTTCTAAGAAACAATCGATTGTTTTTCTGCAGCTAGTAGACAAATTAAGATTTTTCAAATATTGACTGAGAGAGATTAAAAAACAGATGTAATTATTCAGAGAAAGAGTTTTTAAACATGAAATAGTAATTAACAAATCAAAGGCAGAGTTAAGGAAGGTCTTATCCTTTTATGAGGTCCCTTCAATGAGTCATTTGTTTGTGATCAAGAAGTTTCTTTTGACTTTTGAAAAGACTTGGACTGGTACATAACATTTATTCAGTTCCAGTGTTAATCTTTTCCTTCCAAGAACCTAATTAGATGACTCAGAGCCTCATTTTCTTCTAGATTCCCTGCATAAACATGAATTCAAGCAACAAGGTTTGGTCCCCTTACAAATGTGGGTCCATGTGATTTATTTTTATCATTTGAAACCTCACAACCTTTGGGAATCCATTTCATAAAACCTCTGGGAACAAAATATTTCCTTATTTTGCAGAATCTGACAGAATGGCCTCTCTTCATGCAATAAAAGCATGTAACAACTGGTTGTTTCGACTTAACAATCGGTTGTTTTACTGGAAATTTTGAAAAATTATCTTGCTTGTTCTGTGGATTAAAACCTAATCCAGCTCTTCCAAACACACAATTTGAGATGCCAAGACATTCTCAAAGTTGGATTTTCCTTTTGAAAGCTTATCCACAGTACTAACAAGATAATGTACTTTCTTTTCAAGATTTTCACAATTTTCACAAACTAGAGAGTCACACATATGAGAAGAGTTTTTGCAATGATTTTCCAGATTTTCAAAATCAATTTTTGATTTTTCCAGCTATTCTTCAAGTGTCTTAACCCTCTTTTCAAGCCAGTTGTTAAGTCCTTTCAAACGGTTGTTTGAGAGAACCAATAAGTTAGCTTCTTCATGTGTTTCTTGAAAAGCTTCAAGCAATTTACTATAATTTTCAGCATTTAGAGAAGCACATGAACTTACATCACTTGAGCTACATGACTCATCCTCTTCTTCTGCAATCAAGCATATGTTTGCTTTTTCTTCTTCACTTGATGATGAGCTTGATGAGGAGACTTCATTCTCATCCCAAGCTATCTATGCTCTTCTTCACTTTCCCTTTTTCTCCTTGTGGCTTGATTTCTTTTCATTGCTTTCTTTGTTTGGGCAATCTGCTTTAATGTGCCCTTGTTCACCACAACCAAAGCAAGTATAGTTGTTAGAATTGAAATCACTAGTTTTCTTATTGCCATACCTTTCTTTGTTGGCTTCTTTGTTGCGATTTCTCTTCAAAAATCTACTAAACTTCTTGGACAGCAAACTAAGGTTTTCTTCTTCACTTTCATCACTTGATTCTTGCTTTCTAGATGTGGGTGAACCTTTTTTGTACTGCAGCGATTGACTCACCTTTAAGCATTCTAAACATTTCATATTCCTGAATTAGAGTATGCTTTCTAGCTCTCTTCACATCATCGGTTCCTTCATGAGTCACCTCCAAAGTGTACCACATCTCCTTGGCCGAAGAGCATTGAGAAATCCTGAAAAATTCAACCGAATTCAAGGCAGATGTTATGATGTTCTTAGCAATACAATCAAATTTGGCCTTCTTGTTTTCAGAATCAATCCATTGAGATCAAGGTTTTTCAATGGAAGATCCATCTATTTCAAATTTTGGAATAAAATGACCATTTTCAATTGCATCCCAAATTCCCTTGTCAAGAGATTCAACAAAGATTTTCATCCTAACTTTCCAGAATTGGTAATTCAAACCACAAAAAAGAGGTGGTCTGTTGATTGATGCACCCTCTCCAAAAGGTAGTTTTTTAGCGATTGAAAAAAGATTTTAGGATCAAACTTGAGTATTTTTCAAGTACCAAACTCTTGATGCCAATTGTTAGATTGTATGGCTTTAAACTAGAGGGGGGTGAATGCTTTAAAGGGGGTTTTCGCAATCTTTTTAGGATAGAATGAAATTATTTGCAAGAAACCAGATTTAGGAATTCAATTTGCCAAGAACAAAGCTCAAAACAGAAAAGCAACAGAAAAATAATCGGTTGTTTAGCAGAAACAATCAGTTGTTTATACCAGTAAAATAACAATAACTGAAATTAAAGAGTTTAAGGAAGAGAGAATTGCACAAACATTTTATACTGGTTCACTCTTAACCCAAGAGCTACATCCAATTTTCCACAAACCACTGGGGAATCCACTAGGTAATCAAATCCAGATTACATACACACACCACCAAAGAAGTGACCTTGATCCCCTTAAGACACACACTTCCTTTGGCTCAGCACATACACCACCAAGAATGTTGATCTTGACAACCTCAAGAGCACACAACCCTTCTTGGCTTTACAACACCAGAATGTACACAAATCACAGAACGAATTACACTGTTACAGAATCAACTGAAATCAATACAGAGTAATCTTATTTCACTTCTCTCTTGAATAACCAAAGCTCAAGTTCAAACTCAAATGCTTCAAAACTCTTTGAAAAACTCAAATTTGTTTTTCTTTCTTGTTTGTTATAAAACATTAACAAACTATTTATAGTATTCAAATCTTGGTCAAAGCATTTAAAGCAGGAGCGTATTCAGTTATGAAATCAATTAAAGCTCTTTTAACAAACAAAGTTGTTTTCTGTTAGGATTCCAAACAAACAATCAGTTGAAATAGCGAATCAATCGGTTGTTTGGGTTTGACAGCAAGTCAACCATCCAAAACAGTTTTCAAACTTTTTCAAAAAAGTATAAAACAATCGGTTGTTTCGACAAAACAATCGGTTGTTTCGACAAAACAATAAGTTGTTTTTCACTTAGTTTGAAAAACACTTTAATCTTAAAAGATTTGAAAACACTTAAGCTTTAGATTCAACAAAGAGTGGATTACAAATATAATCTACCCCAGATCCTATTCTAAAGCACCTCAGCAACAACAAGCAGATCCCGCCTTCCATCAAACATAAAGGATTTGGATTCTTCGAAGCTTGAACACACTTGATTCAACAAATCCAAACTCTTCAAATTCAACAACCATCAATTGTACCTTTGCCAAATATTTAGCTAAGTGTGGTCCCTTGCTTGCAAGTTTCCTGTTACTTGCTCAGTCACCAATTGTGAATCAATCCTTACTATTACCCTCCTGACTCCCATATTTGTCACTAGCCACATTCTTACTGACAATGCCTCATATTCTGCTTGGTTATAGCTCACCCTAAAGGCGAATTTGAGGGACTGCTCTATCAACAGCCAAGGCACCCTTCTCCAACTTTTGATATCTCACCTCTACCCCTATGAAGTGTTCGGCTCACGAAGTAGACATACCTATTTCTCATTTTGGACTTCCTACATTATCACTGTACTTATTGCTCTTTCTGTCATACACAAATATAAGTAAATAGGCGAATCTGCTTTTGGTTTTATTAGTGTTGGTGGCGAAGCCAAGGCCTATTTCAAACTTCGAAAAGCATCCTCAAACTTTTCCATCCACACAAAACGATTATTTCCCTTCAGGCATGAAAAAATGAGAATGATCTTTCCCCCGCCTTCGGAATAAACCTAGACAACGACGCCATTCTTCCTATCAAAAGTTCTACCCACTTCACTGAAACCGGACTACGCATCCATGAAGTTTAGCATTTCACATCCTGAGACTCCATCAACCAAAGCATCAATGCTTGACAAAGGATAAACATCTGTGGGACAAATTTTATTCAACTCGGTGAAAACATTCACATTCTTCACCAAACATTTAGTCAACTTTTTTTCTAGCTTAGCCCCCATCTGAATACCAATCTTTACAATCCTACCTTCCTGTAAACTTATGATTTTTATCTCCTCCACTGGCTGCAGTCATTCCTCATCATACTCCACTCTTGGATCTAACTCTACCCCTTCAAACTCTCGTTCCCTCCTCTCAACATTCATACATTTTTTTTTGTTTTTTAGGCTCCCCTCATAACATTTTCACGCGGTCCTTTGGTCTACTTTAATCATTTCCACTGTTCCCCTATCGGTAGGATATTTCATCCTCATGTGCACTGACGATACCACCGCCCCTAACTTATTTATTATTGGTCTTCCTAACAAAATGTTATAAGAGGAATGAGTATTAACAACCATGTACCTGATCCTAATTGTTTTGGCCTCATCCCTTTCTCCAAATGTTGTTCGGGCTTCCACCAGGGTTCCTACCAACATCTTACATTTTTACTCATTCGATCCCCCGCAAATCAACATTTGAGCTCTAAAAACTTTTATATGAGCATCCGGGTCTTGCCTTCCTGTAAATTAACCAACTTTTCGAAATACATAATTTGGGGGAATTGGCTAATTCAAAATTTCCTCTGAAAATGGTTGAAAATCTGGTTCCACCTCCACTTCCTGTCATCCACTGGTGTTTTGGCAACCAAGAATTACTTTTGGGCTTGAAGAATGACTGCTAAAGGGAAGAATATCAAGAGCAAAGTCAATCTTTGTACCTACACCTTTTAATTGTATATGTCAACATTGTTTGTACTGCTGGACTACTGTATTATCATTCTGATTTCTGCCTTGTACAACCCTTCTCATTGTCTATTTTGTGAGAACAAATTGGGGGAGAAGTTTATGCTTGATTTGGTTGTATAGATAGCTTTAAAATTGTGCATTATGTTGTTGCTATTATGCACTTGAAAGCACTTGAACACTTTACTTTTTCTGGTTTTTCTACTAATGTTGTATATGCAAAAAACCAGTTTGTGTGTCTTGTTATCTTGCTGCTATACTTGCTTTGTATATGCATCAATTCTGTGTTGTGGGACCTTTCAAGTACAGGTGTTATGACGAAGAATAATAAAAGTGATGCTTATGGTTCAAGAGCATACACCTTACTCAAATTCATGACCTATGTAAAGTAAGTTGTATATGTTCATCCTATGCTTTTGGCTTCATAAGACTAAATGAAATTCTAAACATGCTTAAGGTAATGCAAAGGTATGATTGTATTTCATTATGCATTTCCCATCACATTGAAAGATGATTTGCTTTGAAAAATAACATTTTCTTGTTGTCTCAGAAAAACAATTGATTGTTTTCACGAAACTGTTGATTCAAGTGTGTCCAAGCTTTGAAGAATCCAAATCCTAAGTGTTTGATGGAAGGCTGGAGGTGCTTGATGTTGCTGAGATGCTTTAGAATAAGATCTGGGGTAGATTATATTTGTAATCCACTCTTTGTTGAATTTAAAGCTTAAGTGTTTTCAAATCTTTTAAGTTTAAAGTGTTTTTCAAAACTAAGTGAAAAACAACCTGTTGTTTTGTCGAAACAACCGATTGTTTATACCAATTCACAAATATAAATTGAATTTAAAGAGTTCAAGGGATAGAGAGATTGCACACACAAGTTTATACTGGTTCACTCTTAAACCAAGAGCTACATCTAGTCTTCCCAGAAACCACTGGGAATCCACTAAGCAATCAACCCTAGATTACTTACAACATCACCAAAGAAGTGACCTTGATCCCCTCAAGACAAGACACACACTTCCTTTGGCTCAGCACAAACACTACCAAAAATGCTGATCTTGACAACCTCAAGAGCACACAACACTTCTCAGCTTCACACACAGAGTTTTTACACAGTACAAAAGGATTACACTTGTTACAGAAAGATCTAAAATCAATACAAGATGGAAATCCTAGTCCACACTCTCTTGATCAAATCAATCTTCAACTCTTCAAAAGCAAAATCAGTGAAAAACTCAAATCTGTTTTTCTTTTATTAAATCTCAGCTCTTGTTTGTTACATAATCTGAACAAACTATTTATTGCTTTCAAAGACTGGTCAAAGCATTTAAAACTGGAGCATATTCAGTTATAAAATCATTTAAAGCTCAGTCAAAGCACAAAACATTTTTCTATTATGGTCCCAAAACAAACAATCGGTTGTTTTGATTTGACAGCAAGTCAACCATCAAAAACAGTTTTGAACCTTTCTAAAAACATCTAAGTATAAAACAACCGGTTGTTTCGACAAAACAACATGTTTTTCACTTAGTTTGAAAAACATTTTCAATTAAAAGGTTTAAGAATGCTTAAGCTTTGGATTCAATTGAGAGTGGATTTACACAGATAATCTACCCCAAATCCTATTCTAAAACACCTCAGCAACAGCAAGCACATCCAGCCTTCCATCAAACATCAAAGGATTTGGATTCTTCAAAGCTTGAACACACTTGATTCAACAAAAAGATCTTGTGATTGGGCTGCCCAAGCTCAAGTTTGAGAAGGACCATATTTGTGAAGCATGCCAAAAGGGGAAGCAAGTGAAAAACTCTTTTAAAATAAAAAATGTTGTTTCTTCTTTAAAACTCCTTGAGCTACTTCACATGGATCTTTTTGGACCTTCAAGAACCATGAGCCTTGGTGGCAACTATTATGCTCTTGTTATTGTGGATGACTTTTCTAGGTTCACTTGGACTCTCTTCTTGGAATCAAAAAGTGATGCCTTCTCTGCCTTCAAGAAGCTTACTAGAAGGTTGCAGAACACAAAGAACAACAACATTGGCTTAATAAGGAGTGATAATGGAGGACAATTTCAAAATGAGAAATTCATCAAATTCTGTGAAAAGATGGGAATTCTACATAATTTCTCAGCTCCAAAAACTCCACAACAGAATGGTGTAGTGGAAAGGATGAACAGATCCCTTGAAGAATTAGCAAGAACAATGCTAAGTGAATCTTCTCTACCCAAGTAATTTTAGGCTGATGTTGTTAGCACCTCTTGCTATGTGATGAATAGAGTGCTAATAAGGTCAATCTTGAAGAAGACTCCCTATGAACTCTTCAATGGAAGGAAACCAAACATCAATCACCTTAGAGTTTTCGGTTGCAGCTGTTTTGTTCTAAACAATGGAAAGAAAAACCTAGGGAAATTTGATGAAAAAGCTGATCATGGAATCTTTATTGGCTATTCCCTAAATAGTCATGCATATAGGATCTACAACAAAAGGCTAATGACTGTAGAAGATGAAGTGGATCGTAAAAGCATTCAAATCTCAAAGAACAGTGTTGAAGAGGATGAGCAGAACATCAATTTGGAGAAGTTAGACTTCTATGCAGAAAAACAACTGGTTGATTGCTCGAAACAATCGATTGAAATTCTGCAGCAAAGTGAGTTTGCCCAAAGAATGGAGGATTCCTAGATATCTGTCAGTGGAGAACATCATTGGGCAGATAAAGGAGGGTGTTTATACACGTAGCTCTATCTCAAACTTCTGCAGGCACACTGCTTTTGTCTCTCAAATTGAACCAAAGTCAATTGAAGAAGCTCTCAAGGATGAAAAGTGGGTTGAAGCTATGCATGAAGAGCTGAATCACTTTGCAAGAAATGAGGTATGGTTTCTTGTCCCTAAAACAACTGAGATGAACATCATTGGATCGAAATGGGTCTTCAGAAACAAACTGGATGAGGATGGTATGATCACAAGGAACAAGGCAAGGCTAGTTTCCAAAGGCTACAATCAAGAGGAGGTAATTGAGTATGGGGAAACCTTTGCTCCTATTGCAAGATTTGAGGCTGTGAGGTTGCTGCTAGCTTTTGCATGTATGAGTGGGTTTAAACTCTTTCAAATGGATGTCAAGAGTGCTTTTCTCAATGGTTACATCAATGAAGAAGTATATATGGATCAACCACCGGGCTTTGAAGATCATCATCACCCCAATCATGTCTTCAAGCTGAAAAAGGTTTTGTATGGACTTAAGCAAGCTCCAAGGCAGTGGTATGAAAGGCTTAGAAACTTCCTTTTGTCACATGGTTATGAAAGGGGAATGATTGACAAGACTCTCTTCATCAAGAAGTCAAATTTTGAAATTATCCTTGTGCAAATCTATGTTGATGACACCATCTTTGGTCCTACACAAGATAGTTTGTGTGAAGAATTTGTGGCAGTTATGAAAGGTGAGTTTGAAATGTCTACGATGGGAGAACTTTCTTTCTTTCTTGGATTGCAGGTCAAGCAAACAAAGGATGGAATCTTTCTATGCCAATCAAAGTATTGTAAAGAAATTCTCAAGAAATTTGAAATGGAAAGTTGCAAGGAAGCAAGAACACCTATGCCCTCAAGTTGCTATATGGATGCAGATGCTGCTGGAAAAGGGGTAGATCAAACAAAATATAGAGGTTTTATTGGCTCTTTGCTCTATCTCACAGCAAGTAGACCGAACATAATGTTTGCGGTATGTCTTTGTGCAAGATATCAAGCAAACCCAAAGGAATCCCACTTTAAAGCTGCAAAGAGGATTCTGAAATATCTCAAAGGAACAACAAATGTTGGTTTATGGTATCCTTCTCACTCTCCTATACATTTAATTGGCTATTCAGATTCCGATTTTGCAGGATGTAAGCTCGACAGAAAAAGCACAAGTGGTACTTGCCATCTTCTTGGTTTAGGTCTCATCTCATGGCATAGTAAGAAGCAATCTTGTGTGGCTCTCTCTACTGCAGAGGCTGAATACACTGTTGTTGGAAGCTGCTGTGCACAAATTCTCTGGCTTAAACAACAACTTGCAGATTTTGGATTGAAGATTAGCAAGGTTCCCTTGATGTGTGATAACACAAGTGCCATAAATCTTACCAAAAATCAGATTCAACACTCAAGAACTAAGCACATTGAGATTCACCATCATTTTATAAGGGATCATGTGAACAATGGAGACTGTGAAGTGAAGTTCATTGAGACAAAACTGCAACTGGCTGATATTTTCACAAAACCACTACCAAAAGAAAGGTTCTTCTTTTTTAGAAACGAGTTAGGCATTCTTGACTCTCAAAATCTTTCCTAAAACTGTTTTATAATTGTTATAGTCTATTTGTGAAGACAAATAGGGGGAGAATTGATTGGTTCTTGTATGTCTTTCTCTGAAAAAGTGTTTTAAATCTGCTAAAATCTCTGATATCATAACTGTTTTTGCTTCTGCTGACAGAAACAATCGACTGTTTCATACAAACAACCGATTGTTTATCTGGTATATTGTTTTCAAAATGTGAAAAACTAACCTGCTGTTGTAGGAAACACTGGATTGTATATATGTTGTTTTTGCAGAAATTGCTTCAAATTCAATCAAGTCCAACACAAGCAACCAGGGATTTGTCTTCATCAAATAGGGGGAGATTGTTGATTCAAGTGTGTTCAAGCTTTGAGCAATCCAAATCCTAAGCGTTTGATGGAAGGCTGGACGTGCTTGATGTTGCTGAGGTGCTTTAGAATAACATCTCGGGTAGATTATATTTGTAATCCACTCTTTGTTGAATTTAAAGCTTAAGTGTTTTCAAATCTTTTAAGTTTAAAGTGTTTTTCAAAACTAAGTGAAAAACAACCTGTTGTTTTGTCGAAACAACCGATTGTTTATACTTCGGTGTCTTTAAAAAGGTTTGAAAAAATGTTTTGGATGGTTGACTTGCTGTCAAACCAAAACAACCGATTGATTCGCTATTTCAACCGATTTTTTGTTTGGAATCCTAACAGAAACAATTTTGTTTTTTAAAAGAGCTTTAATTGATTTCATAACTGAATACGCTCCTTCTTTAAATGCTTTGACCAAGATTTGAATACTACAAATAGTTTGTTATTGTTTTATAACAAACAACAAGAAAGAAAAACAAATTTGAGTTTTTCAAAGAGTTTTCAAGCATTTGAGTTTTCACTTTGAGCTTTGGTTATTCAAGAGAGAAGTGGAATAGGATTACTCTGTATTGATTTCAGTTGATTCTGTAACAGTGTAATTCGTTCTGTGATTTGTGTACATTCTGATGTTGTAAAGCCAAGAAGGGTTGTGTGCTCTTGAGGTTGTCAAGATCAATATTCTTGGTGGAGTGTGTGCTGAGCCAAAGGAAGTGTGTGTCTTGAGGGGATCAAGGTCACTTATTTGGTGGTGTGTGTATGTAATCTGGATTTGATTACCTAGTGGATTCCCTAGTGGTTTCTGGGAAACTGGATGTAGCTCTTGGGTTAAGAGTGAACCAGTATAAACTATTTGTGCATTTCTCTCTTCCTTAAACTCTTTAATTTCAGTTGTTGTTACTTTTACTGGTATAAACAACTGATTGTTTTTTTGTTGCTTTTCTGTTTTGAGCTTTGTTCTTGGCAAACTGAATTCCTTAATCTAGTTTCTTGCAAAGAATTTCATTATATCCTAAAAAGTTTGTGAAAACCCCCTTTAAATCATTCACCCCCCCTCTAGTTTAAAGTCATACATTCTAATAGAAATAACCAATTGTTTTACCTCTAGCACATTTGAATAAAGCTGTTATGATTTCTTATGCATGATTACAGCTGTTTCGTTTCCTTCAAAACCCATTGTGGGTCAATAATGCATTACCTCTGAATCAGATAATAAAGAGATGTATTCTTTGTTTTCCTTGTTAAACTTGGTGAAATTATTCACATTCTTCTCCAAACATTCAGTCAACTCCTTTTCTAGTTTAGCCCCCATCTGAATACCAATCTTTACAATCCTACCTTCCTCTAAACTTATGGTTTTTATCTCCTCCACTGGTTGCAGTCGTTCCTCCTCATACTCAACTCTTGGATCTAACTCTACCCCCTCAAACTCTCGTTCCCTCCTCTCAACATTCATACACCTTTTTTTTATTTTTTAGGCTCCCCTCATAACATTTTCACGCGGTCCTTTGGTCTACTTTAACCGTTCCCACTGTTCCCCTATCGGTAGGATATTTCATCCTCATGTGCACTGACGATACCACCGCCCCTAACTTATTTGTTGTTGGTCTTCTTAACAAAATGTTATAAGAGGAATTAGTATTAACAACCATGTACCTGATCCTAATTATTTTGGCCTCATCCCTTTCTCCAAATGTTGTTCGGGCTTCCAAATAACCACGCACTTGAACCGGGTCTCTCGAGAATCCTACCAACACTCCATCATAAGGCTCAAACTCATCCAACAACCCACCCATAACCACAAATGAATCCCAAAAAACTACATCAGCCTTGGTCCACTGAAACCCTGTGAATCCTTCGACTCTTCATTATTATTGATATAACTATTGGATCATTGTCGTGTGGAAAAACATCCTTTAAATCATCTTCGATAAAACTTAGATTTGGTGTTCGTATTTTTTTTAGTGGCTAAAGGCATTGCTGACTGAGCATACCTTTTTCGATTTGCACTCGACACTCCTCCCGAGAATCCTCCTGCGATAGTATTAATTCTCCCATTATTGGTTTTTCATGTTGGTCCCCTGCCTCCTTTGCTGCTTAATCCTCCTTCAACACCTTCATTCTTTCGCCATGCTCTTCTCCTTCCTTTGCTTTAAAGATCTGTAACAGGCCCTTTTTTTATCAATACCTCAATTTGCCTTGACAAGGTATAACATTGTTCGGTATCATGGTCATACGCTTTATGAAAATAGCACCACGCATTTTTGTAACCTCCCATAAACCTCGTTGTTTTCTCTAGAAAACACAAAAGTTTGGCCATGTTCACATCTTCGACAATTTCTTTATGAGATACTATCAATTTTGGTGGGGCCCAATCAAACCTTCCCCCTCTCTTTTCATTTGAATGCTTGAAACCTCCATAAGGACCAACAACTCCCCGATTCCTCCCTTTTTACCTCAAAGGCCCTCATTTGTTGTTGATCGACCGTATTCCTACCACTGCCCTTTCCGCCATTGGTGGTACTCCTACTATGCCTTCTTCACCACTTTCTTCCTCCCTCTTTCTAATGGTAAACTCTTCTGCTTTAATATGGGACATTGCCCTAAGGTTGATAGCCGCCATGTCTTCAGGTCTTCGTCGCACCAAAGTTTCTCGAACGAAGTCCTCGAATGAACACTTCTACAAATATTTCTTCATTTGGTTGTGGAATTTGTACAACCACTTCGTTAAAGCGATGCAAATACTGTTTTATCGATTTCTTCTTTGATTGTTTCACCTAAAAAAGGTTTGTTGTCTCCAGGGTTTTGCTTTGTTTGCCGCAAAGTGAGAAAAAATAATTTGGTAAAAACTTCCAACAACGTGATAGACCCTCATGGCAAATTACTGAACCAATCCAACGTCATTCCCACCAGGGTTCCTACCAACATCTTACATCTGACCTCATCGCAAATCAACATTTGAGCTCTAAAAACTTTTATATGAGCATTCGGGTCTTGCCTTCCTGTAAATTAACCAACTTTTGGAAATACATAATTTGGGGGAATTGGCTAATTCAAAAATTTCCTCTGAAAATGGTTGAAAATCTGGTTCCACCTCCACTTCTTGTCGTCCATTGGTGTTTTGGCTATTGATTTGCCTCCGTAACTCCTCATTTTGTCTCTGAAGTCACTCTCGCACCCTGATTGACTCCTCCATCATTTCTCTTGCTTGAGTGTCTTCTCTTCTAAAGTCCTTCTGAGCCCTTCAGAACTCCTTTGCGCACTCTTCACTTTGTTTTACATTGTCTCCATCATCTCCATCAACGTCTGAGTTGCATCAGGTGGGTGAAACTCCATTTGCTTCCTCCCCCGCAGTGGTTTGTCGCGTTCTTCTCATAATCTTAAAATTCCAAGTTATGTATCGGTAGTGGAAACAATTTTACCTACTCCACGGTGGGCGCCAAAATATTCCAAACAAGAGTATTGACGATCTCAAACCTAAAACATTCAGTGTAGCAAAAAATAAGTGTACTCTTAGCTAGTGTGTGATTTGTCCCTCTTACTTGTGCGTTCTTTGATATATACTGAAAATATCCATCATATCCCTTTTGTATTGGGTCTTAATATTGACCTAATTTAGTAATAAAGGCTAATTATTCAGTATCCCTTCATTTATACTGATACGGTATTGATATCTTTAATATAAATATCGGTAAACAATCTACTTAATCGTATTGTCGAGTCTTGTCCATTATACTACCGTAAGAATAGAACTTGTCAAAAAGCTTATAAGACAATCTAAGAACTTAAATAAGGTGCTTACACATTTTAATAGCTTAATTTGCAACCACTATAACACAAAAATAAATTACTATTATAAAAATTATTATATTATAACAATGACCTATATATTTTTGTATTAAAATGAGAAGCGATATTAAGCTTACTAATTAATTGTAAAATTCATCAATCAATTTTGGTTTTGGACAGAAAGTTATTTTTTTACTGCAACTTTTCTAGAAAAAAATCAACTAAACTAAGTTTTATTTTGTATAGAAAACTAACATTATTATAAAATGTTAATTTCTCATAAACAATCTCCTATACTTAAAAAAAGCTAGCAAAACATAGACGTTATTGAACAGAAAAGACTTCATTACATGGAGGAACTTGTGGATTGTAGCATATGTTATACCACCAATAAGATACATTTGTCCTAAGGGGTTGATTGGAAGTGAAACATAATTACTAATTAGCTCGCGAAGAATATAAAAAAAAAATAGCATGTAATTAATTAGTCAACACATTATTGATGTTGATTTAATTCCAATCTTTTAGCTTTTAATAAATTTAGGCTGATACACAAAAATAATTAGATAAAAAATTAGAAAATTCAATTTTTTATAATTTAAAGAAAAATTTAATTATTTAAAATTATGCAGTTTTAATCTAAAAACATAAAAAAATTAGGTTTTATATTTTTTAATTTTTAAATATCTAAAATTGTATAATATTTATTTTAACATAGACTAATTTCAAATTTCATATTTTTACACATATATTTAAAATGCTAGTAATATTTTTTTGCAGGTATAAAGTAATGATATTATATAGGGTGATGACGTTATTTATAAATCTTTAAGTGTTTATGATTTTTGAAATTTTAAATATCTAAAGTTGTTTAATATTTATTTTAACAGAAAATTAATTTAAAATTGTCTAATATAAATTTCTAAAATTTCAAAGTGGAACTTGCATGTTCCACTAATGAGTGAATACTATTAACTATTCTAGTATATGTAAATAGACTTGGATTTTCATAAAGGAAAACAAGTAACTTTAAATAATCCGGTTTGGTTCTTTGGGACTTTTAACTAGAAAAGTAGTACTTGGGTAATGTACTCATTGTTATAGTTTGGCCACTCACTTATTTCCAATGGGTTTGACCTTAGGTTATAGATAAATAATTTTTCGAGTACTTTATCATTTAAAGTCCTCCAATTTTACTCATAGGTTGTTTTCAACACTTAAATTGACTCGGTATATTTCATGGGTCTCATAATATAAAATATATGAAATAAAATAGGATACAATGTGTCGGTGATAGTTTAGAAAAAGAAATAGAGTAAATAGGCAGTTTTGTATAATAAGTATTAACATGTTTCGTATAATAAGAAAAAACAAAAAGAATATTAGTACAAAAACTTTAATTACATTAGTTTTATTTGAATTTTGTTAATGATTGAGGTAATTGAGCCTTTGAATTTTGTTAAAGATTGAGATAATTAAGTGTAATTGATATTTGTTAGAGAAAAATAAAACACCCTAAATGTTTTGATTATGTGATTAAAAACAATAAGTGAAGAGCTTGAAAGGGACGAAGTAGTTGCGTATGAGAGTTTGTTGATCAGATAAGGGGTGCATATGCTTCATCTAACATAAAGCATTATGTCAAATTTCACTTTATCTCGTAAATTAATTAAAAATCATTTAAATCATTTAATAAGTATAGATAGAGATTTCAAACTGGCACACATGAAAAATATTTTAAAGTTTGAGTTTAAAAAAAAATGAGAATGTCTTCTTGCTTTTAAGATTAATTGTATATTAATATTTATTTATTAATTTTTCTTTAATAAATACACTTCACAATTACTAAAGAACAAACATAGTTTCATCTTGAACGAATTCAAACAACACTAATCAAGTTAAAAAAAATATTTTAAAATTATTATTTCTTTTATTATATTAAAATGAAATATATTATTTATTCTCTTAAAACATCTCTGTTCCAAAAGAAAAATGTGATTAAAAAGTTTGTATTTCTTATTATCTAATACCGTGCACTTGATTTTCTTATTTAATTACTTTTATACAAATTTTAAAGTGCTTCATATTTTAATAATAGTATTTAGTATTTACGTTCCTGAAAAGTATTATAAGAAAATTATCCACGTTATATTGGTTTAACTAATTAGAATCAACGAAGAACATATATGACTATCTCATGTTAAAATTACGTTTTGAGAAGTTATAATGTGAATTAACATTAAATTAGCGTTTTTATAAACAAGTAAATTGGTAATTATGGGTAGGAGTAACCTGGTAATTAAGTTAAATTGTAATCTGTAAAGCCATGTAAGTTTATGTTTAACAGAGAAAAGCGATTAAGAAAAAGGAGGGAAAGAAGAAGAAGAAGAAGCAAAAGAAGTGATAATTATGAGCATGATATATAGTTTAGAAGCAGAGTCTTCTCTTACAGGCCTCAAAAGGCAGAGTGTAGAAGCATCCTAAATCTCTAACAATTTCTTCAATCAAATCCTTGCAGATATAATCTTGCAAAGCCAACCCAATTCTTCCAAGCTCTCGTTTTTCTCCCCATTCAATGTCCCTGCACACTTCATCAACACTTTTTATCATGGCTTTGCTACTCCACATGACCAAATGGTCTTCGTCGTTCACTTTCTTGTTCAATGACTCGCATGCCATTCTCTCGTACATGTAAATGCTGCTGATTTCTTCTTCTCCTGGCTTCTTCAGCAACTGTTGTTTTTGTTGTTGTATTCGTGCTGCACACAAAAATGTCATCATCATCGTTAATCATATCATGTTTTATTATATTACAGATACAGAACTGATTCCATACATAATAATAATAGTTAATACTCAATGTTTTAATCTTGTAAGAATTGGATAAACTGACCATGTTGAGTTATTAGAGACTTTCTGCACTTTGGTTAATACTGTGTATGTGCATTATTTGAAAAATAAATAATTTGAAAGTTGAACATGTCCACAACAATATCCTCAAGCCATCACCCGCATGGAGAGGATGGTTTGGGTGGGGCTATAAATTAACAAATCACCTAAAAAGTGAGTCTCTGCGTGGCAGGTAAAGCTCCAAAGGTGGGTGCACTCTTTTCTCTCTCCACCCTCCTTTTTCTTTTGAACATCTTTTTGACTGCCTCAATTCATGAGGCACAGTCTTTAGAGTGAGTATATCAATTGTGGTCCAACATCCATCTACCAAAGTACCACATTTTATTAGTCTTTTGGTATTTTGGAACCAGAAAACACAAAACCAACCTATGGGATTCTTTAATTTTGGTTTCTAGCTAAAAACAAATAGTAATTGCTGGGTAGAGGACATGAAGTATTTTCATCTGTGGTGAAACGTACATGGCAGGAACATTTGGAAAAGAGGAATTATTCAGTGGTTTCATTTTAACAGAACTGTGGATCACTTTATGTTAAATTGGGTGCAAGATGATTGCAGTGGTAAGAGGGAATTAATTTGTCTCCCACTATGATGGTCATGATGGTGTGGTTTACAAACAAGTTATGATTTCGAAACATGGAATCCTAAAAATCATGGGCAGCAGCAGTGTGCTTTTCATCAAACATCATTGTCTCTCCTCTTCAAGGCTAAGCAGTAATAACCACTTTAACACCATCCAAGTTAATTACAAACTATGCTTCTTTCCTCCGGCTTAGGGATTGTGGATGTGCTTTCACAAAATGACAACTAAGATGTTTGGAATTGGCATTATTATGGCACATGCCACTTATATATTGATTTTAATAATAATAATAATTAAATAACTTCACTTTTTGACTTAGCATAATCTTACAACTAATCCCAAAATTTAAAGGGAAACAATTTTGCTATTAATCTAGATATAACAACTAAGTTTAAGTAGCCTGTGCCAATTCCTTTTTCACTTTAGTCATTTCATACCTAATAAGGGAGAAAAGAAAACACTTTTGAAAATTTACATATCAACTTTAAACATGTGCAGAAGACAAGATAAAAGAGACCAAAAGAGGTAATCAGCTCATCTAATGACCTAAATCCTATTTCTTCTCCTGAAAAACCTATGCATATAAAAACATGGAGTACGAAATAGTAACAAGGAATATTTAAGCCACATGAGTTGAAACTAAATTATAGAATCATTTTTCTCAGGATTATAGACTCATCACTTTCTCTTTCTCCTCCTCCTCTTCTTCTTTACAACGCATATCTACCCCGATAAGATGATCATTGAGTATTATCTAAAACTAAAACTAAAACTAATTTGCTAACAGTGTTTTGTGGAAGAATTTCGGTAAAATTATTTTTAAAGAAATGTGATTTATGTTTAGATGTATTTATTCTACAAAATCAGTACATTTTCAGAACAATATTTAGTTAACGTAAAAGTTCAAAATCAATTATTGAACTAAAATAAATTTATTCATATAGAACCAAGTGAACATTTGTAAAACCAACCCCGTACTAAAAAAAATTGGTAGTATAACAGGTTTTAAATGAACGAAGCTAATTACACTTCTTGACTCCATGCAGAAGTATTTATTATAAGCATATCTTATAAAAGAGTAATTACAGATAAAGAGAATTATAGTAGATTTTTCGTTGGTCACGTTAACCTATAATTAAAATTAAAAATAATTTAATTTAAATTTAAAATGATGAAAAAACACCGTGGGAATGGATACTAAGGTTAGTAAGAGGCTTACCAAATGAATGCCGTCCCGAGGGGCAACTAGGACTGAGTGGAGAACGAGTGAACTCGTCGAGCACGGACACGGGACTCGGTTGCTGTTGCTGTTGCTCCCCGTTAATCACTGAACACTTCACCTCCGAAACCGTTCTCAACTTATCTTCCAAGCCAATGGAAGCCACCGCCGGCGACGGTGACTGCGGAGGAGGATCTGTCAAACGCACGGCCTCGATTATCTTCTTCAGCGCTTTGAGATCCTCGTCGCATCTCTGCAACGCGCCGAGAAGTTTCTGCCTCTTCTCCACCACCGAATCCTGCGGCGCCGGAGGCGCCTCTAATCCCATGAGCCTCGCTACAAGCGCCGGCCCCTCGCGCCGGTTCTCCACCGGAGGCGGCTTCACATTGGTGCGGCGAATCTCAGCCGGCAACGTCGGGCTCCTCGGAACTTCGCTCGACAGCTTCCGGTGGCTGGTGGCGTCCTTCGCATTTTCCGGAGGCGAATTTTCGGCGGCTGCGCGAACGGAATTCTTATTAATCTGCCTCTTTCCTGAGAAAAGGACAAAAGAAAAGAATATTGTGTGACTAAAATTTTCCGAGAAAGGAACGAAACAGATATGGTGTGGGCCCGAAGAAATGCGAAACGAAACGCACCAAATGTGAGGAAGCGACGAGAGCGACGAGCATTGGAATTGGAGATGAAGTGGAGAATGCCGGACATGCAGCCGATTGTTTTCGCGTGAAGCTTCTCCGGCGGAGTTTCTCGCCGCGACGACGACGGCGACACCGCGCTGCTTTGTCGCTTCATTACTCTCTCTCTCTTTCACACACACACACACACTTACTCTTTCTTTTCCTCGTTTGACTCGCCTACCCCTGTGTTTGTGTGAAAGAGCAACGGTTATCACAAAAACAACGTAAACTAAAGCAAATTGCACGTGGAATGTTAATTATCATGTTTCGGTTACTTTTTCTCTTTTCGTTACTGTCTTTATTTTTCTTTTTTCTTTTTCTTTTTTATCTGTGGGATGATAATTAATTTAGTGATAATTACGTGTCTCCTTTCTATTTTCCATGAGATTAAGTTAAGTATTTGTGCATGTGATTAAAAATAGTTTTAGTGATTGAATGTGAGAGAAATAGGTGGTGTGGTAGTTGAGTAAAATGAGGGAGTGTGAGGTTTGTTGCACGGGATGTGAATGAGTGGCACCCCCAAAGAGATGAAAAGAGTGGTTAAAAGGAAAATAAAATGATGCACAAGTGGTCAATTGGTCATGGTTTGGGCATCCAATTTTGCATGACACTCATTATGAACAAAGGAGGAACCCTACTTCTAACCTCCTTTCAATTATAAAACCCAAAAACTAGTTAAACCTGCAAATCATTATCTAAACCCTCTCTACTCTACTTTTAATTTTCAACTCATTCTACTTTCAACTGAACTTCAATTATCCTTCCTATTACACACCATTTCTATTTTTTATTTTTTTTTGCTTTGTATCCAATATTTGTAATTAGAGGCTATATATTTTACTAAAATTGCTAAATCAGATTTTCCTTTTACAAGATTAATTGAAAACCATCAAATAATTTCATTCTCCTCTAATAAATGTATTCTAATTAGGATAACAGAATATAAACAAACAAAGAGATTTTTCTTCATATAGAACTATTTTTACTTTTATTTTCTCATCTAACACTCTTTTGTTTTTATTTCTCTATCTAGCATCATTTTTTTTATTTTCCTATCTAGCATAGTTTCAAAAAAAATTAAAAAAATTTATTTCTGTTTTAGTTTTTATTTTTATTGTTGTTGTTTTTATTTTTTATATTTATTTATTTATTTATTTCTTTGTTAGATAGGGAAATAAAAAAAAAAATACTAGATAAAAGTGGAAATAATGTGAAAAAAAAAATCTCACAAAGAAAAATGGTCTTATTTAGATAATTTCTATAGTATCTTCATTTAATAGATTTTATGTTAGTAACTATTTTATTCTAGATATCCAGCTTCAAGGAAGAGTAGTTAAAATCAATTATTGATTTTTAGTAGTCCAATTGATTGTTAGAAACTAACTTTAATTTAATTAGCATGAATTATTTGTTTGTACATTTAAGATGAAAGTACAATGAGATTTATTTATTATTAATCACTTTTGATAATGAATAACTTGATACCTGTTTTTACAGCTAAGTCATGCTACCTCAGATATCAATAGTTCCACTACATGATTAGGTTATCTGACCAACTTAATTTATGACAAAGGGAATACACTATTTCCTAACTCATCAACCTCTGCACTATTTATTAGGTCATCTGACTTACAAGGTAAGGGATACCTAATTTTATTAAAGCTTTAACACTTCCATGTACTACCCTTCATCTCTACTTTTATAAAACTATTGTGGAAAATATTTCATCAGAACATAGAAATATTTCAAAAACAATAAAAACTCATTTTTCACTACAAATTTTTCAGCACTTACAAAGAAGAAGAGATAAAAACTCATTTCAGTTTTACATAAAGGTTGATCCTCCTCTCACTCTCTCTCTCAAGTTAATAATTAATAAAATCATTATCTTAAATTTACATAATCAGGTTAATAATTAATATAAGCAAGTTAATCACTATATCATGATAATTACCATATTATAGATTATTTGACATTATTAATTTTAACAAAACTAATACATGTCTTTTACTGTAGCATGCATATAAAATATAATCAATGGATTCCCATTGCTTTTGGCTTATTCCATGATTACCATTCATAGCTTAAATCTAAAGTCATCGATTTTAAATAAAAAAGATAAAGTAAAAAAAAGTACAGTCATTATCGATGTCAAGTTGGTGAATGGAATTTCTCTGATTAAAAATAACCCTGGAATTCTGTTGCAGACGAAGGGTTGTGTTATTTTATACCCAATTATAAGCCCAAATTTCAGTAACATTTGTTTTCCGAAAAAAAGACAAGAGAGAAACAAACAGGTTTAAAGATTCATTTTAATATATGAAACTCATTAACTCCTCCTCACGTGTCTATGTCGAACATACGTATTGTACATCGACACTTATATGATACTCGTATGATATGTATGGGTGAAGTGTTCAATCCAAAAAATATTTGCTGAATTTTAATAATTTTAACATGGTTCTAACACAATTTTAAAAATAAAAAATATATTAATTTTCTAAAAATTTAAATATATTGTATAAATATTTATTATGATTATAAAAATAAGTAACAAATCTTTTTGAATCAGCAATAAAAAATATCTTTCTGTTTAAGAAAAATTGAAAGATATACTTGTACACATAAATTTTTATTTTTATTGTCAATTTATATAATTTATAATTATATAATATATAAATTTGTGTTCTTATATCTTAAGTTTTAAAGATTATACATATTTTCATATTTGTGTCCTATGTAGAATTGATCTCAGTGTCTCTACTAAATAGATTGTCATGCTCTACTTTCAAAGAAAGAGTTAAGTTATAATGAAAACAACTCTGAAAAAAAAATAGACATTTTTATATTTTTCAAAAAGTATAAATTCTTTTTAGAAACTATCTCACTTTTTTCAAATTTTACATCTTAATGTCTAACTAATAATTTTTTAATAGTGAACTTAATTTGATCCAGAAAGCAGTGGTTGTAATAACCTTTGTGTGCGCAAACATCAAAGCACTCCATTGATTATTATGACTATTGGAACTAATTGCTGTTTTTATCTTTTAGCTTTTTCATAGGTTTAAATCTACTTTTTTTACATTTCACGTAACTAGATTTGTCTCTTTCTGTAAAAAAAAAAATCCAAATATTAATTTCTTCAGGTTGTAGAAGTTACTTTGAATTAGGTGCAGTAAATATGTTTGACCTAATTCCTTTCAACGATGAAAGAGTTGAGAGAAAATAGTTAATAGCCGCCGCAATTTAAGGCATTTGACCAGACTTCTAAAATATAGCAGCTTCCCAATATTAAAAAACAAAAAAACGAAAAATGCATAGAATTATCAACAATGTATGTGCAGGTGTGTTATACTAAGGTTCAGTATTTAGTATGGAGAGAAAAAAAGAGAGAAAGAAAATAGAGTGGCAATAAAAGCTATTTGATTTTTATTTTTATAATTGATTTGTGGGGAAAACATTTTTTTTCCTTGCTTTTCTTTCATTGAAATACTTTGCAGGTCTTTATGAGAGTTTTATTTTAATAAAATTATTAAAGATCTTATATCGATTATAAATAAAGACATTTTTTAGTATATAAGTAAATGCAAGCTTCATTTTATGAGTCAATTTTATATAGTTAAATTACGTTTAAAGTCTTATTCTTATAAGAATTATTTAAAGTCTATTCTAACAAGAGTTTATCCACTATTAGATTGCTATCAAACTATCTATAAAATTTATCCACTAGTATCACAAACAAGTTGGTAGGTCTCGATATAAGTTTTCTAAGATTGAATTAGACTTTAAAGTCTACTTCTTAATAAAAACTTATATGTTATAATATAGGTACACTAGTTGTTTTTCATCATGGGTTTCTCTCAATTGCAAATTTCATATATATATATATATCAAATTTATTCTCTTAAAAAATATTGTTTGATTTCAAATATTTTCTCAATAGTTATCATCCATGTTCTTACAATTTGAGACTGAATATCCCCTATCAAGCTTGCTTCGTCTTCTCTTCAGTTTCGGTTGTCCTCCTTCTAGGTTCATGAGAGTGAGGTACCTACAAAGATACTCCGACGCTCAAGTCAGACGAGGTATATTTAATTGTTCAGTTTCAGTGTTTAAACAACCATTACCTTTTACCATAGGGGTGCTCTTTTATTTATACTTTTCTATTGGGTCTTTCGTTGTTGCAAGGATTAGCACAAGCCCAATTGTCCCTTAATTATGTTTTGTGCTTCTTAATCAAGATTAGTCTATTTAACATGTAATTTTGGCGTGGTATTCATTTTGACTGGAAAATTGTGAGGCTGCCAGCGGTGGCCGGTTTCTCAGCCTCTCAGATACTGGTAGGACACATGCCCCTCAGGCTTGAGTTTTTTTGAAGTAAAACAAAAAGTCTTAGTCTATTTTACTTACTTGTTGTTTCAGATACATAATGCTGATTGTTTTGTTTCGTTCATCATGCTTTGTCGCATACCCGCGAGGGAGGAGTGCCTTACCTTGGTTGTTGTTCATGATTAACGTGGAAATGTCGTGTCATGTCAGTTCATGAACAGTCGGGTGATCTGGGCCACTCCTTCTCACTTGATCCAACACTCAAGATTTCTGAACCGTTTCATTTCCCCTCCTTTTTCTGATGCTATAAAATAGTGTGGTAGTGGTCCCCTCATTTACTCATTTTCCTTCTTTCACCTCTTTCTTTCTCTGATTACCCACCAAGCTAAAAGTCGAGGTAAGCATGTCTTTTTCTTTCTCTGATAGCTCTACCTTGAAAGTGTCTAAGTTTGTTGGCTGTGTATTGCCTTGTGAGGTCGTGCATCTCTTTGAGACCGCTTCAGCCAATTCCAAAAGTTCCTCAGAATCTTACCATGTTAGTGGTCAAGCTAACGTGGGTGGGGTTGCCGGAGACGTTTGTCTTTCGGTTGATCCCGTAGTTAGTGCTGTTGAGCTGGACGCCCTTCCAATTCGGGCTACCGGGTTCGAGTGGGTTGACTCCAGAGTTCAAGAACATTCTTCTCGGTTTGGCACCACTGCTTCGCAAAATCCTTTTAGCGCTAGTATAGATATGTTGGATCTGGAAGCACTCGACGAGGTCATTTCCCTCTGAAGGTGCTTGCCATCCGACGTTGTATGTTTAGGTAGAGATCCTATGTTGGGTGATTATTTTTTCTTTTACTTGTGATTAATAACAGATGATCATGTTCGTTTTCCTTTCAATGAATTCATCATTGGTGTGTTGTGGGCCTTGAACGTAGCTCCATCACTACTTCACCCAAATAGCTCGGCATATATCCAAGATTTTCGGCTCGTGTGTTTGTCGCTATGTTTAAGGCCGACACCCCAGTTTTTTAACAAATTACCTGGGTAACTGAGTAGGGTGGTTGTCCTTGATAAGTCAACTGAGGTCGTGCTTGTTGGTCCCTTTCACTTCTTGGTATAAGAACTTTAAGGGGAATTTCTTTAAAGTTGTGGTCGGGGAGGAGGGTCGTCACTTTTTTATGATGGTGACACTCCTTGGTTTCCCTTCTATTGGACTCCTGAACCAACACGCTTTCGTGTATGGCCAAGGTCTTCACTAACCCGAGAAGTTTTGGCAACTTTGTTCGTTTTAGACAAGCTTCCCCTAAAAATCCCTACTTGGCATCTGTTGTGGGTTTTCTTGTCACCAACTCGGCTTCGTGACACTGAGGGTGAGCTTTCGTTTTTATATGCACTTTCGTCTTTTTTTATGTTTGTTTGACTTTTTCCTTTTGCAGCTATCATGGACTCCGTGAATTCGAAAGAAGGGAATTTTTTTTATAAAAAGTTACTAAAACAGAGGCAGGTGGTGCCTGGAAAGGCTCCGCCTGTTCAGGTCGAGGCCGTAGAACCACTGCGAACGGTTCGGGCTAGTGAGACTTTGCCTCCCATTAATCTGAGTTCAAAGAAAGCTTGTTGGGATCATAAGAAGTCGTCTCGACACCACTCAGATAGGTCATCTTTTAGAAAATCTCATAAGAAACTAGGTCAAGTTCATCACGGGAATTCTTGGGTATAGATATGCATCTCGGCGAGAAGGTTTCAATCCCATTAGGATCGGTAGAGAGGGAGTGTCATGTCAACCACAACTTCTGAGTTAGCCGAGTCATTTTTAGAGTTGAGCACTCGGGTCGTCCTCCTGGGCAAGCGGATGGACACCGTACTTAAAGAGAAGGGTGGGGCTGACATAGAAGGCTTTAAGACTCAATTATCCAAGTCTACCTCCTCTCTCCAGTATGCTCTAGATTCCAACAGTGCTTTGATTGGCCAAAACAAAGACTTGGTCGCCAAATTGGCCCAACTGAAATTGGATAACGATGCGCTATTGACTCGCTGCCTCAATGCCGAGGAGGAAGAGAAGGTTCTGTCGGTCGAAAATGATAGTTTAAAGCAAAGTTTAACCGACATGACCATGACCTATTACGCTGAACAAGACAATACCGAGCGGTTGCAGATGACCTTGCACAAAGTGGGCGAGGACTTTCATCGGACCCAAGACTTCGTTCTCCATCAACATGAGCTTGGTTTCAATAAGGCCCTGGATCAAGTGGCTCATTTCTACGGCATCCCCCTTAACAAAGGAAAGTTTGACATGAAAAAAGATTTCTATAAGGGGAGCTCATGTTGGTCATTGACATACCGGAGGATGATGGTGGCAAAGAGTCTGCTCAGCCGACAACCCCTAGTCTTGAAAATGTAGTCGGGAAGGCTTAGTCTTGTTACCTTAGGTCGAGATTGTTTCTCGACCTCTTTTTGATGATGGTTAATGTTAGAATATATGGCATTAAACAAGAGGGGGTGAATTGTTTAAAAGGGGTTTTTGAAAACTTTTTCTGGTTTAATGAAATTCTTTGTATAAATCCAGAACAGGAATCAAGTTAGCCAAGAACTCAAGCAGTTATATAGCAATACATAGAAAAACAATCGATTGTTTCTTTGAAACAATCGATTTTTTATATTAGTTAAGCTTAAAACAAAATTTAAATGAGTTCAGGGTAAGAGAGAATAACACAAACAGTTTATACTGGTTCACTCTTAAGCCAAGAGCTACATCCAGTCCCCAGAAACCACTGGGTAATCCACTAAGCAATCAAACCAGATTACAAAACACAAACCACAAAAGTAATGCCCTTGAACCCTTCAAGAAACACACTACCTTTGGCAAACCACACCAAGAGTATTGATCTTGAACCCCTCAAGAACACACAATACTCCTTGCAACACAACTCCAGAAATATAGAAGGTTTTGAAAGGATTACACCTGATCACAGTACAATCTGAATTGAGTACAATTTCAATCCTATTTCACTCTCTCTTGAAAATCCAAAGCTTGATGTGAATCTTGAAATCTTAGAATCAAATTTGTCAAACTGAATTTCTTAAAACTGTCTCTTATTTGTTTGAAAACATAAAAAAACCATTTATATGTTCCAAAGATTGGTCAAAGCATTTAATGAAGGAGCGTATTAAGTTAGAAAACATTTAAAACAGATTCACCATTCAAAACTGAATTCTGTTAGGATTTTCAAAGAAACAATCGGTTGAAACCACGAAACAACCGATTGTTTTGGTTTGACAGTTAAGTCAACCAAACCAAACACCTTTCAACCTTTTTCAAAAGCTCCTAAGAGTAAAACAACCGGTTGATTCGACAAAACAACAGGTTGTTTTTCACTTAGTTGGAAAAACACTTAATTTCAAAAAGGTTTTAGTTCACATTAGTTTTAGATTCAACAAGGGAGTGGATCACACTTTATTCTACCCAGATCCCACCCAAACACAACAGCAACACCAGTCTTTCATCAAACACATTGGATTTGGATTCTTCAAAGCACTTGATCACTCTTGATCAACAATCTCCCCCTATTTTATGAAGACAAATCCCTGGTTGCTTGTGTTGATCTTGATTGAATATGAAACAGCACCTGCAAAACAAAAAGCTATGCAATCCAGAGCATCTCTCATAGCAGGTTATGATGGCACATAAACCAGTTTTCTACATAACCATAACAGTAGAAAAACTAGCCAAACAACTAAGTTAAAACATACCAAACTGCAGCACCATACAAACCAGAATGCAGCAAAACATTAAATCAGAGTTATAACAGTTTTAAGACAACACATTAACCATATTCTCCCCCTATTTGTCTTCATAAATAGACTTTAGGAAGAGATAAAAACATAATAGTCCAAAATAAAGCAAGGCAAGCATAGAAAAAATAACAAATCTTGACTTCAATCATCTTTTCCATACTGCAGCTCAAAAAGTTGGTTCTGAATAACTTCAATCTATTCATCCAGGGTCTGAAAACGTGTGTCCATGCTTTGAAATCTGTTGTCAAAGTTCTGAAAATTTGTAACACAAAGATCATGAAGATTTCTTTGATTTTCAGCAAAGTTGTCCAGCCTATTGACCATGAATCTCTCAAAGGAAAACATTGAGGGAATCCTATTTCCTTGATGTCCAACACTTGTTCTAGTACCTAAGTCAGCAATAGGTTGTTCTTCATCTTGAACATTAACATCATCACCTTCAACAACTTCTTGATATCCTTCATCATGTTCAGCATGAGCACCACTTGAGGAACCACCATGTTCACCATCCTTACTTACCCATCTTCCATTAACCTTGGTAAAACCCATCTTGGTTAATGAACCATTGTTCACTTCATGTGTTAATTTCACCAAATAAGATGTTTCATTCTCAAGATTCAGTTCAAAATAGTTTAAGAATTTAGAAATCAAGATAGCATGAGGATAATGATAGTCACTTAACCTCATAGATTTCTGCATGTGATCCTTTATGATATGAATCCAATTTATATTGACTTTGCTCATAATGCAGTATATGTAGACAAGATCTTCCTCAGTGAGAACAAAATGGTTGCTCCCTCTTGGTGTTAGAATCCAAGTGACAATGAGAGCCAACAACCTTTCATTCAACTTCAACCCTCCAATAGAACAAGTTCTTACTTGTGCACGAGGATTCTTCAAACAAATTTAATAATATTGAATCTTGTTGAAATTTTCCACCACACCAATATTCCCTTTGTTGATTCTCAAACCAGCATACTTTAAGCCAGTCACAGCAGCCCATACCTCATGAGTAATCTCCATATCCACACCCTTGACATGAGAAACAAGATTGTTACCTTCAAACTTTAAATTGGTGTAGAAAACCCGAATAAGATCCAGATAGATGTTCCCTTTCATCTCTTAAAACCTCTTTAGCAGTTGTTCTTTGAGTAGTTTTCTCGCATCATCTAGCTTTTGACTCTTCAACCAGCTAAAAGAGACAACTTTTGGGTTGTTTATCACTTTTCTACTTGTTTCAAAGCGATATTTCTCAGTCAGTTCATTGTCTCCTGAAAACCAACCTTCAAAATGCCCTCCTAATCTTTCAACTCTGGTTTTAATTCTTTTTTATGATGGAGGAGTGGAATCCATGAAACCAGAATGAGAGAAATCATAAAAACAGAGGAAAATATTATATGCAGCAAGAGATATGCCAATGGGTTATTTTTGTGTAAAAAAATAGTTGTAAAGGGTTTTATAGCAAAACAAAAATCCTCTTTGATCCTTTGGTTGCAGTGGGTTCCAGTCTTCAAGAAGAGGAATCTGGTCAAGCTTGCACAATAACCACGTCGGCCCATACCAGAAAAACACATGGTCAACACATGTGGATTTGACTAGTCATACAGGCACTTGAATTTCCAAGATATGGAATATATTCCTTTTATGACAAGAAGTAACTTTCTCCTGAACAATCAGACCTCATGACTGCTTTATTGACTCATAATCCCTTTAAAAAAGAAATCTATAAAAGATAGAATGCATAAAGAAATTAAATCAATTTTATGCAGTGTTGTCAGAGAAGAAACAATTGGTTGTTTCGAGGAAACAATCGGTTGTTTTTCTGAAACAGCAACAAGTTTTGAATTTTAAAAACAGATAAGAATCAAAATGTAATTGTAAACATATAACACACATAGATGTAGATTTTAGCATGGATTAATAACAGAAAAACAAAGACAAAGAAAGTCTTATCCTTTTGTCATGAAGTCCCTTCAATGAGTCATTATTCATGATCAAGAAAGCTTTTTTTGGCTTTCAAGAGGACTTAAGCTAGTACAAAACCTTAATTCAACTCTAGACAAATTCCTTTTCTTCCAAAAGCTTGATTTGATAACTCAAGAGCCCATGCTTCTTTTAGTATACCTGCAACACAACAAATTCAAGCAACAAGATTTGGTCCCCTTACAAATGTGGGTCCTTTTGATTCACCTTTATCACTGGAAACTTCATAACCTTTGGGAATCCATCTCATAATACCTTTAGGAACAAAATATTTCCTAATTTTACAGAATCTAACTGAGTGGCCTCACTTCATGCATTAAAAACATGTAACAATCGGTTGTTTTGATCTTTCAATCAGTTGTTTTTCTGGCACTTTTGAAAAAGGCTTTGAAATCCCATTTTTCTTGTTTTGAGGATTAAACCCCAAACCAGATTTTCCAAAAACACATTTTTGGGATGCCAAGATAGTTTTAAAGTTGGATTTACCCTTTGAAAGTTTATCCACAGTTCTTACAAGATAGTGGACTTTACTCTCAAGAGTTTTACAATTTTCACAAGCTTTTGAGTCACACAAGCAAGAAGATTTTTTGCAATGCATTTCAAGATTTTTAAAATCAGTTTTTGAATTGTCCAATTCTTCTTCAAGTGCCTTGACTCTATTTTCAAGCCAGTTATTCAACCCTTTCAATCAGTTGTTTAAGAGAGCCAATCGGTTAGCTTCTTCATGAGTTTCTTTAAAAGCTTGAAGCAATTGACTATAGTTTTCAGCATTTATGGAGGCACAAGAACTTACACTGCTTGAGCTGCTTGAATCATCATCTCCTTCAGCCATCAAACACAAATTGGCTTTTTCATCTTCACTTTATAAGGAGCTTGATGAAGAGACTTCATTTTCATCCCAAGCAATATAAGCTCTTTTTTATTTCCCCTTCTTTTCCTTATTGTTTGACTTCTTTTCCTTGCCTTCTTTATTTGGGCAATCAGCTTTTATATGCCACTGTTCTCCACAACCAAAGCAAGTGTAATTGTTAGAATTGAAATCACTAGTTTTCTTGTTTCCATACCTTTCTTTGTTGGATTCCTTGTTGCAGTTTCTCTTCAAGAATTTGTTGAACTTTTTGGACAGCAAACTAAGAGTTTCTTCCTCACTTTCATCACTTGAGTTTTGCTTATTCTTGTGCTTGACAGCTTTCAAGGCAATGTTCCTTCCATGCTTGTCTTCACTTTCTTGAACATTAAGTATATTCATTTCCAACTCATGTTCTCTAAGCTTTCCAAACAAGGAGGTTGTGGTTAAGGATGTCAAATCCTTAGACTCAGAGATGGCATTAACTTTTAATTGCCAAGATCTATCAAGACACTTTAGAATCTTGATGTTTAACTCCTCTTTGTCAAAGACTTTTCCAAGACTCATTAGATGATTGACAATGTGAGTGAATCTCTTTTGTACTTCAGCAATTGATTCTCCTTTGAGCATTCTAAACATCTCATACTCTTGTATTAGAGTATGTTTCCTTGCTCTCTTCTCATCATTTGTCCCTTCATGGGTGACCTCTAGAGTATCCCACATTTCTTTAGAAGATGCACATTGTGAGATCCTGAAAAATTCATCAGAGTTCAAAGCAGAGGTTATGATATTCTTGGCAATGCAATGAAACTTGGCCTTTTTATTTTCACCATCAGTCCATTGGGACTAAGGTTTTTCAATAGAAGCATTATCCTTTTCAAATTTAGGAATAAACGGGTCATTTTCAATTGCATCCCAAATTCCTTTATCAAGAGATTCAACAAAGATTTTCATTCTAACCTTCCAAAACTGATAGTACAAACCACAAAACAAAGGTGGCCTGTTAATTGAGGCACCCTCCCCAAAAGGTAGTTTCTCATCCATAGAAAAAAGATTTTTAGGATCAAACTTGAATATTTTTCACGTACCAAGCTCTTGATGTGAATTGTTATAATATATGGCCTTAAACAAGGGGGGGGGGGGGGGGGGGGTTGGGGGGTGAATAGTTTAAAAGAGGTTTTTGAAAACTTTTTCTGGTTAAATGAAATTCTTTGTATAAATCCAGAACAGGAATCAAGTTAGCCAAGAACTCAAGCAGTTATACAGCAGTACACAGAAAAACAATCGGTTGTTTATATCAGTTAAGCTTAAAACAGAATTTAAAATGAGTTTAGGGTAAGAGAGAATCACACAAACAATGTTCACTCTTAAGCCAAGAGCTACATCCAGTCCCCAGAAACCACTGGGTAATCCACTAAGCAATCAAACCAGATTACAAAACACAAACCACCAAAGTAATGACCTTGAACCCTTCAAGAAACACACTACCTTTGGCAAACCACACCAAGAGTATTGATCTTGAACCCCTCAAGAACACACAATACTCCTTGGCAACACAACACCAGAAATACATAAGGTTTTGAAAGGATTACACCTGATCACAATACAATCTGAATTGAATACAATTGCAATCCTATTCCACCCTCTCTTGAAAATCCAAAGCTTGATGAGAATCTTGAAATCTTAGAATCAAATTTGTCAAACTGAATTTCTTAAAACTGTCTCTTACTTGTTTGAAAACATAAAAAAACATTTATATGTTCCAAAGATTGGTCAAAGCATTTAATGAAGGAGCGTATTTAGTTAGAAAACATTTAAAACATATTCACCATTCAAAACTGAATTCTGATAGGATTTTTAAAGAAACAATCGGTTGAAACCACAAAACAACCGATTGTTTTGGTTTGAGAGTTAAGTAAACCTAACCAAACACGTTTCAACCTTTTTCAAAAGCTCCTAAGAATAAAACAACCGGTTGATTCGACAAAACAACATGTTGTTTTTCACTTAGTAGGAAAAACACTTAATTTCAAAAAGGTTTTAATTCACATTAGTTTTAGATTCAACAAGGGAGTGGATCACACTTTATTCTACCCAGATCCCACCCAAACACAGCAACAACACCAGTCTTTCATCAAACACCTTAGATTTGGATTCTTCAAAGCTCTTGATCACTCTTGATCAACATTTAAGAGGTTGCTACTTTGTTTGGCAGCTTTTTGTTTTATTTATTTTTGTTGTTGTATTGTCGACTTTGTAACCATCATTTTAATGATAATTTTACTTGGTGTTTATCTTTATTGTTCTTGGTTTTATTTCCTATACGTGTTTTCCTATAACGTATTTACAGTATTTTTACGTTTTTTTCCGGAGTCGCTAGTTTTTTGTGGTTTATTTTACTTTGACCTTTTATTTCGACAATTCGGTAGATATTCATTCTTTCACAAGGGATCCATTTTTTGGATTCTTGCTTGTTTAGTAACCTTATCGGTAGGGATCCATTTTTCGAATTTTTCCTTGGCCGATAAGTTTTTTGATTTGGAGACTTTTGTGCTGAAAAGATGCATTCATTGATGTGCCTTGTTAAAACCTCTCTAGTAGGCAAGAGATTCGATAGTATGAAAGAGTAGACATGTAAAATCTTAATTGAAATAAAATTTTAAATGGCTAGAGTTCCATGTTCTTGGGATGCGTTGTCCATCGATCTTCTCTAGCCGGTATGCTCCATTGTTTAGACTCTCGACTACCCGGAAGGGTCCTTCCCATTTGGATGCGAACTTTCCTTTGATTTTGTTCTTCTGGGCGTCTCCCTTCATCCTCCACACTAAGTTCCCTCCTACGAAGGATATTGGTTTGGTTTTGGCGTTGTATCGTCGGGAAGCTCTCCTTTTACACGCTTCCTCCCTTATATTCGCCTTGTCTCTTAGCTCTTATAATAGGTCGAGTATCGTTCGTGTGCATTCTTCATTTAGAAGGAAGTCGACCAATTGCTTACGAATTGTAGGTTCGCCTACTTTTACCGGCAACATTGCATTTGTTTTGTACATTAAGTTATATGGAGTTTCGTCAGTTGAAGAGTGAGGAGTGCACCTGTATGCCCATAAAACCACCACCAACTCTTCAGTCCATCTTCCCTTGGTCGTCCCCAATCTCTTCTTTAGCTCATTTAGAATGATTTTTTTGGCGGCTTCGGCTTGCCTGTTCGATTGAGGATGTTTGACCGACGTTACCTTATGCTTGATGGTTAGCTTCGTCAGGAAATTTCCTAACTTTTTGTCGGTGAATTTTTGTCCATTATCTGTGATGATTGTGTTTGGTATGCCAAATCGACAAATAATATTCTTCCAAAGGATTCACTTGGTGAAATAGTCCACAGCTACTAGTAAGAACTTCATTTGTCTCGTAGCGGGAGGAAAAGGGTCGACAACATCCATCCCTCATACTGCGAAAGGCCAAGGTGAATTGATGCTTTGGAGTTGCTATGCCAGGAGATGAATGAGTGGTCCATTTTCTTGACAGTTATTGCATTTTTTGCTAAAATTAAAATAGTCAACCCGTAGTTCCAGCATATAGTAGCGGACTCGGCTAGCCATGCTTCTTCCTTCCGAGTGTGTTCCACACACACTGTTGTGCAGTTCGTTCATTATGTACTCGACTTCAGTTTTTTTCAGACACTTCAAAAGAGGGGTGGAGAAACCTCTTTCATACAGATGTTGACCGATTAGGGTGAACTATGATAGTTTCCGTTGTAATGACGGGTCGACTTTCTTTCCCGGTCTTCCACTACTTTTTTTGTGGTGGTCAGCCAGTTGAGTGATACTGACTCAGTGTTCAAGCATTCTTCAACCTTTACCGTTGGTTCGACCAAGTTCTGTTGAATGACTGTGTTGAGTCTTCCTTTGCCTTTTCCACCGGCTAGCTTAGAAAGGATGTTCGTTCGAGTTTTCTCCGTATTTATTTCATCAAAATCGGCCATTAAAGCGGACACACGGTGGAAATACTTAATAAAAGCGAATCCTTTATTTGGTACTCCTTGTTGACTTAGTTGACTGTTAGCTGGGAGTCACTTCGGGACTTCAACTTTCACGCTTCCATGTCTTTCGCCAAGAGAAGACCGACTAAGAGGGCTTCATACTCGGCCTGATTGTTCGATGCTTTGAAACTATAGTTCAGGGATTGCTCTATTATGATGTCTCCTGGTCCTTCAAGGACTATCCTTGTGCCTCCTCCGATTTTATTAGATGAGACTTATAAAACCCACCATTTGTTGACAACCTACTCGCCTTGAAGCTTGGATATGAAATCGGTTAGGCATTAGGATTTGGTAGGTCCTTTAGGCTCATATTTGGTTCAAAACTCGGACAACTCGACCGAGCATGCTATCATTCTCTTGGCTAGTTTGGGTTTTCAAAGGACCTTGCTTATGCGATAGTCAGTTTTAATAATGATTTCGTGGCTTTGGAAGTAGTGTCACAACCTCCGAGTTGTATATACCAGCACCAAATCAACCTTCTCAATCATTTGGTATCGAGTTTACGGATCCTGCAACACTCGGCTGACAAAGTACACATGCTTTTGTTCGTTTGTCCCTTGTGCGATTGTCGTGGTTATGGCCTCGGCTGAAACGACCAGGTACACAAATATAGATAACAAGTATAGAATATAAGAATAAAGTGGCGTAATGGAACTGAAGGAAAATGATGGAAGAAGAAAGCTTATGGTGTGAATTAAGAAGGGACACACCACTTGGAGTATGATTCCTCCAAGATAAGTGTAGAGGGCCGCCACTTGAGAGTTCTCAACTCACTCAAGATAATACCTAATGCTTAGAGTAACCAAGTCTCACACAATTTGTGCATAGTTTTCCTTCTTTTATAAAATTCAATATGAAAAATACAAGGAGGAAGCTAATTTATGCTAAAGACACCTATTCTAGCCTATTTTGTTAATTTATTTACAACTTATTGTATTCTTAAGAAGACCACAAGGAAGAACATTTAATGTTCTAGTCTTAGCCCATTTCTCCTTCTAGTGAGGTATGCTAGATCCTTGGTGGGGTTTTCACTTGAAAGTTGAGATGACTTCTCATAGTGTGAATGGTAATTTGAGTCCTTGGTCATCTCCTTGTTGGCTTGGATTGTATCAGCAGCCAACCTTCTCTCTTCCCCCAGTCTCTCTTCTTTTGTGTTATTAGTTTCCCATCGCGACATATCGCCTATCTATGCAACATTATTCGTGGATCGATCCCCGACATATCAACTATTGTCCAAGCGAATAGGTCCTTGTTGTCGGTCAATACCTTTGTGATTCTTTGTTTATCTTACCCTTTAAGATTCGCTTGTTTTGTTCAAATTTTCCAATCCACAAAGGAGTGGTTTCACCCTTTGGTTCTACTCTCAGTTTTTCGTTTGGTCGTGGATCAAATTTTTCGTTTTTGGTTATCGAATTCACTTCCTTCTTCTGCAAGACATACCTCGGTAAAATTCTTAAGGTTGTCGCATAACATTCCCTTGCAGTTTTATGGTGTACTCTCAGCCTTGCAATACCTCCATCTTTAGCTAGAATGGCTCCCAATCTGTTTAAAGATGATCTTCCAAGTAGTACGTTGTAAGAAGTGTCGACATCAACGATTAAGCATCTGATCTTAATAGTTTTCTGCCTTACGTCATCTCCAAACTTGGTGTAGAGGTCCACATATCCTCGTGTGTCCACCCTTTCCCCTGAAAAGTCAACGATATACTCATCATAAGGTATGACTACGTCTGGGGAGAGTCCCATCTTTTTGAAGGTTTTCATAAATAGAAAGTCCACCAAACTCCTTTGGTCAACCAAAGTCTTCATCGTGATTACCATGGGATCGTCAAGATCAGGGTCTATCCCACTAAAATCCTCGTCCGTGAAGGTTATCGATGGCATGGTTCGTCTGTTTCTCCCAACAGAGTTGACGGAGGAGAGATTACGCATATGGTGTTTTCGCGACGAATAGGAGGCTCCTCCTCATGCGAACCCACCATCTATGGTATAACTCTTTTTGGAGGCCCACTTTTTACCCTTTCCCGGTCAGCTATTCATTTTGGCGTTCGTGATCTCAACTGATAGTCTTTACTACTGGTTCTTGGTTCCCTTCTATCGCACTTTCTTTCGTCCCTCCTCTCTTTATTCTCAAAGCATCTCAAGTGACTAGCTTGCACTAACTCTTATATTTGATGGTACCGACAATGCCAACTTTGGTCTGCGTTAGGTGGTGTGGGAGTTCTTTTGAATGGTAAGTGTTCAAGGCTTCCTCGAGGACTCTTGACCATTCAGTGGTCAGTGTAGTGTAGTATGAGAATCTGATTAGCTTCAGAAACTCCTTGGGTCTTCTCGATGGTGTTATCGCCCGTGGTAGCTCTCTTTCTACCCTTTGATTCTCAGTGTCCTAGGTCACCTTTGTTTTGAATTCCCTAAGCTCTTAAAGCTGCATGAACTTCGCGGCCATTGTCTCAGTTCATCCATGCTATCGACCCGTTTCTTACACAGGCTGTCGGAGAAAGGTCCTAGCTTAAGGGTTGTCACGAGATGGTGGAGAGCTACTTCCGAACTTAAGTCTTGGATATTGAGAGCTACCTTACTGAATCTTTCCATAAATGATCAAAGCGTTATGGACTTCTCCTGTCGAATGTTAACAAGGGAAATGGAAGTTAGATGGTTGGGTTCTACTCGTGGTGAATAGAGCCAAGAACTTGGATACTAGGGTGTCGAAGAGTCGACCATAAGGGGTGGTAGATGAGTGAACCAATTCAAAGAAACCCTCTTTAGTGAAGTAGGAGAAACGCAACAAAGTAAGGCGCCATCCGCCGTATACAGGCTAATATGGGTTACATAGGCGTCAACATGTTCGTCTGGGTCACCATTGTCGTCGTATTTATCAATTATCGGGATTTGCCACGTATAAGGTAGCGATACCTCCATAATTGATTACGGTGTTGGCGTGAGGACAATCATACGGCTCTGCCGGAAGCCATGTGCACCGTGAGGTGGGGATGTGAACTGTTTTCTCCTTCCAATCGCGTTTGCATCCTATTTTTAGAATACCCGTGGTTCCTTAACCCTTCTTGGGTTGTCGGTGTGTGCTCGAGCTCCAACCTCCTCTTCATTGTTTCGTACTTAGCTTTGAAGACCTTTATCTACTATGAGTTCTTTCGTTTCATGTTTTCAAGCTCTCTCTTCATATCCAACATCATAGCTACTTGATTTACTTACAACCCTTACTCGTTTTGCTTGTCGTTTCCCATCATGCTTCGTGTGGCTACCATGCGATTTCTCGATAGGTTTTTGTTTCGGTCCCACGATGCACGTCAAAATGTTCTTACAATTTGAGACTGAATATCCCTTATCAAGCTTGCTTCGTCTTCTTTTCAATTCCTGTTGTCCTCCTTGTAGGTCCGTGAGGGTGGGGTACCTACAAAGATACTCCGACGCTCAAGTCAGAAGAGGTATATTTAATGGTTCAATTCAGATTTTAAACAACCATTACTTGTTACTATAGTCCTCTCTTATTTATACTTTTCTATTAGGCCTTTCGTTATTTCAAAGATTAGCACATACCCAATTATCCCTTAATTATGTTTTGTGCTTCTTAATCAAGACTAGTCTATTTAACCTGTAATTTTGACGTGACAATCATTTTGACCGAAAGACCGTGAGACCGCTAGCAGTGGTCGATTTCTTGGTCTCGGATACTGGTAAGCCATTAATCAAATTTAATTAAATTTACCTTTCCATTATATTTGGGAGGATTATCTCTTATAAAATATTATAGATTTAAAGAAAGATATTAATGACAAGTTTCAATTATCTTTGTTGTCACTCTAGTGGTGTCCAAATGATACAGAGCAGTATTATGATGTTGCATTATAATGCATCAAATGGTCCAACTCTCTTTCTCATTTTTGCTTGAGCAATATATCTCACTTGCGTGGACATGTAATAAAAAAAAACCTTAGACAACAACTCACAATCCTTTCAAACTTCCAGCAAAACCTATTCTATGAAATAAATAATATTAAGAAGTGTAGAATGCTTAAATACAACCATTTTTTTCTCAAATCTCATTTTTTCAATCCCTTTAACTCAAATGATCAATCAACTAAATTTAGTACATATCTCACTTTAATAAAAACTAAGCTTACTCAATTTCTCCATAATCAAAACTCAATTTAAAATACACTGCTAATTCCACCAATCTGGCAATCCAACAATCACCATACGAGATTGCATAAACATTCTCAAAATGATCATAAACTTTCTAATGTCTAAAGCCTACACAACAAATTTCCATATTCAATTTAATTATTATGTCTAACTCATTTTAAATAAGTTATCGATGATAGTTTTCCTTGCCTAAATGTGGCTTGCACTTTAAGCAAAAGCTATAGAAGGATTGAAGAACATCAAATTTATAGATACCTAAGACAACATAACCAAAAACAACCAAACTTCGATCAAAAGGCTAAAGTATAATAGATAAAATCACTTTTATCAACTTACCAAATCAATGTTGAGCAAGAAAATTAGCAACAACAAAAATTGAAAGATTTTCAAAATACAAAGACATTTACTCAAAACTTAAACTTGTTCAAGTAGTAATATTCTTAACTTCCCAATTATTTCAAGGTATAATCTAATATTAAAAAGATGAGAATATGAGTGAGAATCATAGAGAGATGCACGATGAATAAAACCTAAAGAGAGGATGTATTTTTCTTGTTATGAAAATAAAAAAAATAAGAATAAAGAAAAAAAAGAAAGAAAGAAAGGTTGATGGGCCTGATAAATGGGATGTTATTGTAAATGGCCCTTTTGTTTCTAAATTTGAAAAAGATGATACTTTAATTAAGAAACCTTGGTCCCAATGGACTGAGAGTGAAAGTAAAAGAGACCAATATGATTGTATTGCTAACAACATCATCACTTCTACTCTAAATTCTGATGAGTTTTTCAGAGTCTCACAATGTGTTTCAACAAATGAGATGTGGGACATCCTTGAGGTTACCCATGAAGGCACCACTGATGTGAAGAGAGCAAGGAAGCATTCTCTGATTCAGGAATATGAAATGTCCAGGATGCTAAAAGGGGAAACCATATCTGATGTACAAAAGAGATTCACCCACATTGTGAACCACTCATCAGCCTTGGCAAGATCTTTGAAAGGGAGGAGCTAAACATCAAGATTCTCAAATGCTTCGACAGATCTTGGCAACCAAAAGTCACTATAATTTCTGAATCCAAGGATTTGACAAATTTGACCACAACCTCCTTGTTTAGTAAGCAAAGGGAGAAAGAACTTGAGATGAACCGACTGAATGACCAAGAACATGAAGAGAAGCATGTGAGGAGCATAACTTTAAGAGATGCTTATCATAGGGATGGTCAAGACTCAAGTGAAAGCAGCGATGGTGAAACTCTCAACTTGCTAACAAGAAAGTTCAGCAAGTTCTTGAAAAAGAACAATCGGGACAAGAACCAATCTTCGGAAAGGTATAATAGTAAGAAACTTAATGATTTCATTTCTACAAATTATACCTGTTTTGGATTTGGTAAACATGGTCATTGTTGAACCAAGTGGTGTTCAAGCTTTAAAGAATCCAAACCCCTTTGAAGGATGTTGAAGGCTAGGCTGTGCTTGTTGTTGCTGAGCTGTCTTAGATAGGATTTGGGGTAGATTGTTTATGTAATCCACTCTTGATTGAATCCAAAGCATAAGCATTCTTAATCTTTTTAAAAGAAAAGTGTTTTTCAAACTAAGTGAAAAACAACCTATTGTTTTGTCGAAACAACCGATTGTTTTATACTTAGGTGTTTTTAGAAAAGGTTGAAAACTGTTTTTCAAATGGTTGAGCTGTCAAAACCAAAACAACCGATTGATTCGAGGAAACAACCGATTGTTTGTTTTGGTACCATAACAGATAAATGGTTTGTGCTTTAACTGAGCATTAAATGATTTTCTAACTGATTACGCTCCATTTTTTAATTTTTTGACCAATCTTTAAATGCAATGAAAAGTTTGTTAAGATTTTATAACAGACAACAACTTTGATATATACAGAAAAACAGATTTGAGATTTTCAACTTACTGATTTTAAGTTTTTGAAAAGTTAAGATTGCTTAGAGATTGAGTTTGATCAAAGAGTGTGAGATAGGATTTTCTCTTGTATTGATTTCAGATTTCATTCTATAACAAGTGCAATCCTTGTATCTGTTGAAAGAATCTTTGTGTGTTTGCTGAGAAGTGTTGTGTGTTCTTGAGGGCATCAAGATTAGCATTCTTAGTGTTGGTGTGTTGACCAAGAGAAGTGTGTGTCTTGAGGGGATCAATGTCACTTTCTTGGTTGTGTTGTAAGTGATCTAGGTTTGATTGCTTAGTGGTTTTCCTCAGTGGTTTTCTGAAAAGACTGGATATAGCTCTAGGTTTAGAGTGAACCAGTATAAATCTCTGTGTGCATTTTCTCTATCCCTTAACTCTTTAAATTCAGTTTTTATATTTGTAAACTGGTATAAACAACCGATTGTTTTTGCGAAACAACCGATTGTTTTTCTTGTGTTGTGCTTTTAGCTTTGTGTTTTGAAAAACGGATTTCTTAATCAAGATATTCTCGAAGTAATTTCATTCTTGGCTTAAAAGTTTGCGAAAACCCTCTTTAAACAATTCACCCCCCTCTAGTTTAAAGCCATACATTCTAACAGTCATATCAAGGCCGATTGTCCCAACAATGAAAGCAAGAAGAGAGGAACAAGAAAGAAATTTGAAAAGAAGAGCAAAGCTAGAAAAACCTACATTGCATGGCAAGAAAATGATGATTCATCCTGTAGATCATCATCGAAGAAGATGAAGAAGCCAATCTATGTTTGGTGGCAAAGGAGGAATCAGAAACAAACAGTGTAAGTTCCAACACTTCCATAAACTTTGAAAATTATAGCCAACTTTTTTATGCTTTTATAGAGACTCATGAATAAGCTACTAAGCTAGCCCTTTTGAACAACCACTTGAAAGGCTTAAATAATTGGTTGGAAACAGAGTCAAGACTTTGGAAGAAGAGTTGAACAATTCAAAAATATATTTTGAAAATTTGGAAATGATTTACAAGAACTCTTCTTGAAAGTGTGATTCTAGCTTTTGTGAAAATTTTGAATCACTTCAAAAGAAAGTCCACTATCTTTTAAAAATTGTGACAAGTTTTGCAAAGGCTAATCAAACTGTTCTTGCATCTCAAAAATATGTTTTTGGCAAAGGTGGACTGGGTTTTAATCCAAACAACAAGAAAATATCAGTTTCAAACCATTTTCAAGTTTCTTTAAAAAAACAACTGATTGATTTGTCGAAACAACGGATTGTTTTGTGCTTTTACTGCATGAAAATGGGTCATTCTGTTAGATTTTGCAGAGTAAGGAAATTTTCTGTTCCTAGAGGTGTTTTAAAGTGGGTTCCTAAGAATTTCAAGGATCCTAATGTTCCAGTTAATGCTCATGGACCCAAATTTAAAAGGAGACGAAATCTTGCTCCTTGATCTTATTTCTTGTAGGGTTCTTTGATGGAAAATCAGCACATGTGGTACCTGGACAGTGGTTGTTCAAAGCACATAACAGGGGATAAAACTAAGTTTGTTAATCTACTTCTCAAGCAAGAAGGTCATGTGACATATGGAGACAACAACAAAGGGGAAATTCTTGGAAGAGGAACCATTGGAGACAAGAACACCTTTTTGATGCATGATGTGCTATTTTTGGAAGGACTCAAGCATAGTCTACTTAGCATAAGCCAGCTGTGTGACAAAGGTTATCAAATAACCTTCAAGCCCAACACATGTGAGATACGGCTTCCCAAATCATAGGAAATTTTGTTGATTGGTAAAAGGATCAACAATGTCTATCTTTTTTATATCTCACATTGTGCATCTATTGGTTGCCTTCTAACCAAACATGACGAATCATGGTTATGGCATAGAAGGATAACACATATCCACATGCATCATCTAAATAAGTTTATCTCAAAAGATCTTATGGTAGGTTTACCCAAACCCAAGTTTGAGAAAGACCACATATGTGAAACATGTCAAAAAGGGGAAGCCAATCAAACATTCTTTCAAAATGAAAAACATTGTTTCAACTTGCAGACCCCTTGAACTGCTGCACATGGATTTGTTTGGTCCTTCAAGAACCATGAGTCTTGGTGGAAACTACTATGCACTTGTTATTGTTGATGATTTCTCTAGATTTACATGGACACTATTTTTGGAATCCAAGAGTGATGCATTTTCTGCATTCAAAAAGCTTACAAAGAGACTACAAAACATGTGTTGCAGTAACATTTGTGTCATTCATAGTGACCATGGGGGGAGTTTCAAAATGAAAAATTAAGTGGTTTTTGTGAAAAAACTTGGTATTTTCCATAATTTTTTTGCTCCTAGAACTTCCCAACAAAATGGGGTTGTGGAAAGGAAGAATAGGTCTCTTAAGGAACTTGCAAGAACCATTTTGAGTGAGTCTTCATTGCCAAAATATTTTGGGTCGATGCTGTTAGCACAACTTGCTATATGATAAATAGGGTTCTCATTAAACAACTTTTTGACAAAAATCCCTTATGAACTGTTTAATGGGAGAAAACCCAACATTGATCATCTAAAAGTGTTTGAGTGCAAGTGTTACATTTTAAAAAATGGAAAGGAAAACCTTGGCAAGTTTGATGAAAAAATGGATAATGATATCTTTCTTGGTTATTCCTTAACTAGCCCTGCTTATAGAGTGTATAATAAAAGGCTTATGACTGTGGAAGAATCCATTCATGTTGTCTTTGATGAGACTAACCATGCAGAACAAGAATCTATGAAGAATTATGTAGAAGAAAATGATCAGAACACCATTCTGTAGAAGCTGAAATCTTGTCCAGAAAAACAATCGGTTGATTATGCGAAACAAACTGTTGAAATTCTGCAACAGGATGAACTTCCCAAAGAATGGAGAATTGCTAAATACCTTTCTGTGGACAACTTCATTGGACAAATTTTTAAGGGAGTATCTACTCGAAACTATATCTCAAATTTCTGCAAACACATGGCTTTTATATTTAAAATTGAACCTAAATCTATTGGTGATGCACTTAAAGATGAAAATTGGGTTGCTGCCATGCATAATGAGCTGAATTAATTCACTAGAAATGATGTGTGGTCTCTTGTTCCTAAAACTGATTGCATAAATATCATTGGAACCAAACAGATGTTTAGAGATAAATTGGATGAATATAATGTAATAACAATAAACAAAGCTAGGTTGGTTGCTAAAAAATATAATGAAGAAGAAGAAGAAGAAGAAGAAGACATTGGCTATGATGAAACCTTTACACTTGTGGCCAGATTAGAAGCTGTGAGATTATTGCTTGTATTTTCTTGTATGAGTGGCTTCAAATTGTTTCAAATGGATGTTAAAAGTGCATTTCTCAATGGATTCATCAATGAAGAAGTCTATGTCTCACAACCAGCCGATTTTGAAGATCACCAACATCTTAATCATGTGTACAAGCTGAAAAAGGTCTTGTATGGACTCAAGCAAGCCCCAAGACGTGGTATGACAGACTTAACAATTTTCACTTGTCTCATGGTTATGAGATAGGCAAAATTGATAAGACTCTTTTTATTAAAAAGTCAAAATTTGTCATCATTTTGGTTCAAATTTATGTTGATGATATCATATTTGGTGCTACTAATGATTACCTGTGTGAGGAATTTGTGGCAGTTACGCAGGGAGAGTTTGAAACCTCTATGATGGGAGAGTTATCCTTCTTCTTAGGGCTGCAGGTCAAGCAATTAAAGGATGACATCTTTCTTATCCAAACTATGTACTGCAAGGAGATTCTCCAGAAGTTTGAGATGGAAAACTGCAAAGATGCATCCACACCAATGTCAACAAGCTGCTATATGGATGTTGATTTGACTGGAACAACAGTGGATCAAACCAAATTCAGAGGATTGATTGGTTCTTTGATTTATCTCACTGCTATCAGGTCTGACATCATGTTTGCAGTTTGTCTATGTTCTAGATTTCAATCAAATCCAAAAGAATCTCACTTCAAGGCTGCCAAATGAATTCTGAAATATCTTAAGGGCACAACCAGTGTTGGTTTATGGTATCCCTCTCACTTTCCTATACATTTGGTTGGTTATTTTGATTCAAATTTTGCAGGGTGCAAGCTGAATAGAAAAGGCACAAGTGGCACTTGTCATCTTCTTAACTCAAGCCTCATATCTTGGCATAGCAAGAAGCAAGCTTATGTGGCTCTCTTAATTGCAGAAATTGAGTATATATATGCTAGTAGTTGCTATGCTCAAATCCTTTGGATCAAATCGCAGCTAGAAGATTTTGGATTGAAGGTCGACAATGTTCCTTTGCTTTGTGATAACCCAAGTTTTATCAATCTCACTAAAAATCAGATTCAGCATTCAAGGACTAAACAAATTGAGATTCACCACCACTTTATAAGGGATCATGTGAGCAATGGGGATTGTGAAATTCAGTTCATTGAAACTGAAAAGCAACTTGCAGATATCTTCACTAAGCAACTACCTAAGAAAAGGGTTTTCTCATAAGAAATGAGTTGGTTATTCTTGATTATCAAAATCTTTCTTAATTTATTTCTTATCCTTTCTTTTATTCTAATTGTGAAGACAAATAGAGGGAGAATTGATGCTTTATGTGTTGTATTATGTTGCTACACTCTATGATGATTTATTCTGATTTATGTTGCTGCTATAACTCTTATATACACTTTGATCTACACCTAAGTTTGCACTAGTTTATACATTGTTTTTACTGGTTTTACTGCTTGAAGGCTTATGCAGAAAACTGGTTCTTGTGTGTCTTTTTAAATCTAGGTTATCCTGCTGCTATGTATGCTTTGTATATGCTTAATTTTTTTTCCAAAATCTATCAAATTCAAACACTACAACACAAGCAAACCAGGGATTTGTCTTCACCAAATAAAGGGATATTGTTGAACAAGGTGCTTTGATGTATCCAAATCCAAGAGGAATGCTTGAAGACTGTGTTGTTGGTTTTCTGTGTGTGTCTAGTAGTCTTTGAATTGTTAATCCACACTTTAAGATGATCCAAGGTTAATTGAATCTTAATCTTTTTTTAAAAAGATGATTTTTCTAAAGACTGTGAAATTTCAACCTGTTGAAACGTCGATTCAACCGATTGTTTGACACTTAGTGGCTTTTAAAATGAGTTTGAAAAGCTTGGATTTGCTTTGACTTTGTTGTCAAACTAATTAAACCGGTTGTTTCAAGAATTCAACTGGTTGTTTTTTCTGAAAACCTTAACAGAATTTTATTAAGTTGTTCCAATCTGTTTTAAATGATTCCAACTGCTTTTGGTTTTTTATTTAACTGTTTTAACCACTTGATTTAAGTATAAAAAGGTTGTTTTACGCTCCTATGCATTAACTAAGAAAGAGAGATTAATCGAAAACAGTTTTCAAGAATTCAAAGAGCCTTTAGATCATCTCAAGTGTGGAATAGGATTGAGTCTTGTAATTCTGAACTTTAATCTTTTATTTACCCAGGTGTATTCTATTCCCTTCTTCTCTGAACATTGTAATTTTGTGTCTTATGGTGTGGTGCAGTTTCAAAAGGTGTTGCTGGAAACTGTGTGGTTTGACAAAAGTGGTGTGTTCTTCAAGGCTTCAAGATCACCACTTTTGGTATGTTGTTTGTAATCTAGGTTTGATTACATAGTGAATTCTTAGTGGTTACCTGAGGGCTGATGTAGCTCTTGGTTAAGAGTGAACCAGTATAAACATCTTGTGTGAATCTCTCTATCCCTACACTCATTAAATTGTTTTATCATTGTTTATCAAATCTGCTGGTATAAACAATCGGTTGTTTCGCAAATCAACTGGTTGATTTTCTGGAATCAAACTAAACATTTTTCCTTTTGGTTGAAAAAATTTCTAACTAATTGATTCTTCATAGCCTTTCACTCTACCTTCAATACTTGCGAAAATATTTCAAAAACAACTCACCCCTCTTGGTTAAGGCCTATAATTCTAACATTAACTTCATACCTAATATAGAATATCTAACCAATTACTTTAGAGTGTCTTCTATTTCCTTTTTTTTTCTTTTTCATTAACTCATTCTTATTATTTAAGTCTTATGTGTCTCTTTTTATGTTTATTCTTAATCCTTTATCTTCATTTCTAAATTTGTTTCTCATCCTTTTTTCCAAAATGGATTTGGCTAGTTAGAAGGTGAACAAGTATAATTTATATCCAATCAATCAAAATTCGATTTAAAGTAATCTTTTTTTTTTACTCTAAAGTCTTCATATTCTTAATTTTTTTCTCTTTAGACTTGTTTTAATAGAAAAAATATCAAATTATGAGTTGGAAAATCGTTTTATAAATTTTATATTTTTTTTTATTTGGTATATCTTGCTTGAATGTCGAGTTATCGCTCAGGTGTAGAACATTATCATCTTAATGACCATGTGAACAATCAAGCGATAACATTTCTTGCGTAAGATGGGGTAGAGGTTAAGTGATAGAGGGGTCATATCAATCCTCTCTCCTCTAACACTCTTAACACTCCAGACATTTGATCGCTCAAACGATAAAGCATTAGTAAGATAGGTAAAGTTCAAGAAATCTTTTAATGTAAATAGAGTAACATATCGCTCAAAAGTTATCTTTTTCGTTTAAGCGATGTGTGTTGTCACTCAATCAACTTGCTTGTAGTTCAAGCTAGGATGAAAGTTCAAATGCTATTTCCCTCTAGAAGCATATCGCTCAAGGATTGACATGATGCTCATTAGGTGTCAACATTGCAGCTTGGTCAACATTAAACGACACCTTAATAGTTACTTAGTGCTTGAACAATAATTCACCGATTAAGCAATATCAATCCAAAATTGCAACAATTTCATGTTCCACGTATAATATCAATCTCCATTATATATTTTAATCATCATTCTATTAAATACACTCTGTTTTAATTATCCAAAGCACCAAAACATATTTCAATAGATTTTATAATCACTTTCAACTAAATTGGAATACTCTTCGATAATAGTATAACATAGTTGTATACAATTATACCCTAACTCCAAATATTTTCACTTCAATTCAACCCAACAATGCATATCACACATCTAATTCAATATAAAATGAAATAGATACAACTTAATTAGCTCTATTATCAGGAGATTGTGTATTTATTAGCAAAATTGTTCATGTACACCTCTATAGACCTTCAATATACTACTAGAACTCTTAAAATGTTAACCATACATTGTCAACTCTTTCCCCTGATTAGAAATCAAAGGAAAGAAGAAAGAAGAGTTTGATCAATAGTAAATAATTGAATAGTTACTTTACCCAAAAATTTGTTCAAACTAACTTTGACTACTTACTACCTCCTCAGTTACTATGGAAATAAATAATTTCCGAGTTCAAAACCCTAGTGATAGTTCAAAGATAATATACACTACAAGAAAATCATGAAATATAACTAATTTTAGAGATAAAAAATAATTAGTTATTATAGTAACTAAATTAGAAACCCTTTTAGAAATTAAAAAAAAAATTGGTTTCTAAATTAGTTCCTATTATTGCTAAATAGTTTCTAAATTGGTATCTAATTAACAAAAACCTTGGTAGCTAATTAGATACCAATTTAGAAACTATTTAGCAATAATAGGAACTAATTTAGAAACCAAAAATTTTTTAGTCTCTAAAATGGTCTCTAATTTAGTCACTATAGCAACTAATTATTTTTTGTCTCTAAAATTAGTTTCTATTTCATGATTTTCTTGTGGTGATAAATATTTTAAAAAAAAATAAAATTTCTAATAAAATAAAAAAATATTTTTCTAATATATTATAGAATTGTTCACTATGCCGATTTGGTTTAATTTTTAATTAAAAAAAATCTAAACCATACATAAAAAATATATGCAGTTTGATTTGTTTGGGCTCAAAAGAAAAAAAAACACAACCAAACAAAACTAATTTATGTGAGTTAGTTTTGGATTAGTTTTTACTATTTTTAATTTTTAATTCTAATTTTTTTCTTTTTATTAAAGATTTATTCTTTCTTTTTATCTTTTAAGTTAAAATATAATAATAGAAAAATATGTTACTCAAAATCTGATAATTATATTGAATAATAAGTCAATAAAATCATAAGATTAAATATTTAAAATTATTGAAAGCTACACTCATATTCTTGCCGTCTAAAAATCACAAATAAAAAACAAAAAATTAATATTAACTTGATAACATAAAAATATAACAAGATATCAATATGACAAATTTAATTTGACCAAGTCACAAAAAAGAACATAAAAATAAATTATAACAATTATGAGATCAACTATCAAGTTCATATAGTTACACATGATTAATTTCATCTACAATAACTCACAGTTCTCTTTAGTTCCATCTTGAAAATTTAAATTGTAAATCCATCAAATTCTTATAAAAAAATTCAATTGATCAATTTGATTTTGAACATTCATAATATTATACCATAACTGCATTGTGTAATTTTTATTTCTTTTTATTGTCATAGGTTTTTCAATAAGATACATTCGATATAATGAAATTCACATAAGAGACATGATATTACAAGAAAAAAAAATATTTTAACAGAGGTTTTTTTTTACATTATCAAGGATTAAAATCTCTGTAAAATATCATAGGTTTCAGAGTCTCCATGAAATACCATGAATTTAAAAAACTTTCGTAAAATATTATGAGTTTCAAAACCTCTGTAAAATATCATGGATTTCAAAACTTCTGTAAAATATCATGAATTTCAAAACCTCCATAAAATATCATGAGTTTCAAAATCCTCCGTAAAATACCATTCGTTTAAAAAACCTTCGTAAAGTACCATAGGTTTCAGAACTATGAACATCTATTTTTTTACTCATTTATCATTTATGCATTCATGTGTTTTTCAATCACAATTGCTTACATCTATTGTATTTATTTATCTATGTTTGATAAATTACTTTTTCAATTAATAAAACAAATAAATGGATAACATTCATCAATTGACAATTTATACATATGTAACTAGATTTAAATTTATACCAAAATATATCAATTAGACACATTGAAATTCAAACTTACATAGAATGAGTTAAAAAAAACTAGGACGAGACACTAAAAGAAGAATACTTATGAAGTACTACGAAAACATAACATATTGTTCACATAGCACAAAATAGGACAAATCGTTTTCACATTATATTCTTCAACTATCACATATGTTTCTCTTATGCCCAAAATTTGCTATATTACTTGTCACACTTCCTTGAGCAGAAACCTACAATATAAACATTATCATAATTTGAAATATAAAATTTGAAAAAATAAAATAAGTTATTTAACTTTTTAAAAGATTACCGATGACGAATTGGACAACTTGAGAGACAATTGACCTTGATAATTTTGAATAAAAAAAATCACCATTGCCTCAAATCTTTTGTCATGTTCTTCAAATCCTTTGTTTTGTTCATCCAATTGTGACTTTAATGCAATGACCTATACTAGAACACAATCTATCGTGAAAAAAAGTGAAAAGAATCTATATACATTAAAAAATAACCAATCTATCAACAAGAGCTACGCTACATTTGCTACAATTGTTAATATTGTCCAATAATAGTCAAAACAACAACATTTTCAATCTTGTCATGACAATCTAAAGTAAAGAAAACCAAATTGCTACATAATAAAATGTGTACAATAACCTAATTCTCCAATTTTCTATAAGATGAAGAAGATGAATATATCCCAGTGCAAGAATTCCTGGTATATCCAAACACATAAGAAGGACAAGTTTTCAATCTCTTCCCTCGGACACGACCACAATGTTCTTGACTTCCTAAGGCATGAGCTAGTGAATATTCAATTGATATATCTTCCTAAGCACAATGTATTTGATTCATATGCTTGAATTTTTTCCTACAAACAGTAAAAAAAAGTTATGAATGAAGCTTGCATCCAATTTGGTTGAGTTTTTGTCTTTACAAAAATTGTGCTTACTACCATCTCTCTTGTCTTATCATTCACAAATTCTCCATTAACATGCTTATGTGTTGTTACTCATACTTCTCCTCTATTAACTTTTCGACCAAGCTCTTGCTCCTATAAAATTTAATAAAAGTATATGAATCACGATATATGATATTACAAAAATTATTGAAGAATCAAGTTACCATTATAGAAAAAAAAAATCCTAAAAGCGTCATTAACCATGACACTTACGGGATCATTAGCAAAAATCCATGCTTATTTGATTGGGAAACTGGAGATGTTTCAGTTGTATTCCGTACAAAACTTGTCTCACCATGTAAAATCCAAAATGTATACCCTTTTGAAAAATGATGAAGAATCAAGTGCTCATATGTTGCTTCTCAAGTTTTCCATTTGTTAAGATTGAATTTCAGACATGGACAAATTATCTTACTATCAACGCTCTTATTAACAAATGCAGAGTCCAAAAATTTATTCAATTGACCCATATACTGATATGTATTTCTAGACATGTCAATCCAAGACTTATCCATATCTATATGGAATTGTTTGATAAAAATAAAAGCAAAGCTAGCAGAATTTGTAAAAACAAAATGTATCAATAGGAGAATTAGAATGAGTAGTAAAATAGGAGAGAAAAACTTTTAGAATGTAAACAAATCAGATCCAATGGTAAAACAACAATCAAGAGAAATTATTTATATATATATATAATATTAAGATAAATTTTAAAATATTCTTTTATAATTTTTGGACATAAGTAAACTAATCATCTATACTATTTGACTATTTGTGTGAATTTTTTATGAAAAAATATACCTTTTTATTTTTGCTGAAAATAGTATAAGGTAATGTATATAATTATACAAATACTTAAACAATCTGTTAAATATCAGATTATCCATACAATGATAAAATTTAGTGCCAAAAATCATTTTTTTCTTTATTCTTTATTTTACTTTTCAAAAACAATGTTGGTGATTGCATATGTAAAATTGGATTTCAATAGCATAAATGTTAGACCGAACGAACTGGCCCAAACTAATTAAATAAAATAAAAATTGGTGGGTATATAAATAATAGGAGCAACAAATAGTTAAAGTGTTGGGACGGCGGAATGGGCCCAGACTTTTCAATATAAGATGGTGAATATATAAAAGGAAAATTCTCCTTGCACCATATCAATTATATCAACTTCAGTCTGCACCCAATCTGTCATTGAAAATGGCTAAAATGCTCCTGTGAAATGATGAAAATGAAAAGAGGGTGTAGATCAAAAAAATACTTTCAGAACCTCTTTTTCAGAAATATTCCGGATTTGGATATCCATAACACATTTTTAAATTCCAAAAATTATTTTTCGAAATGTATTTTCAAAATTTCTTTTCTGGAACAAAATTTTTACTTTTAAATTATATTTTTTGAATTTCAAATTTTTAAATTCAGAATAGAGGATAATTTTGAAAATTTAAAAGATATATAATGTAGGTTGAAATTGATATAATGCATGAAAAACTTGCCTATATAAAAAAGGGTTGACAAATAGTTGAAATGTTTGGCCGAATGAACAGACCCAAAGTTTTTTAAAAGACTAAGGATGAGAATAAGGCAATTTCTCCCTACACCATATCATTTTAGATGTGCACCCAACAAAAGTTTTAAAATCTCATTTTGCCCTCTCTTCTTTGTTTTGAAAAAGGTGCAAGGCTGAGGTGCAGAGGAGCTTGTTCGTTTGAGGTGCAGAGGTGGTGATGTTGGTGTGGTGGTGAAGGGAACGTTTCACTCTTAGCTCCAGTTCACATTATTTTGAGGTAAGTCAACACAACCATCTTCATTTTTGCATTTTTTTTAGCTGAGATATTTCCGGATAATGAAATCTGAAAGCCTGGATATTGACTTATGGGTGCATGAGTTTGGAATGCATTGTTAGTGACTTCGAATATACAAATCTGTAAGAAAATTAGGTTTCCAGTTTAAGCTTCTGAACGCACATGTCCATAAGTCAAATATCAATTCTGAACAACTTTATCTGGAAGTAGATTTTTGAGTTTCGAATATGAATATCTAGAATGGTTATATGTGTTATGGATTTCTAAATCCGGAAGGGTATTTTGAGACTTACAAATATTAATATCCAGAAGCTAACTGATGTGTTTTTTTTTAGCATTGTCAATGGATACAACAGACTCATACATGGGAATTTCAAGAGAGATTGATGTGTGGGATGGATTAAATGATGTTGATCTAGAGCAGTCAATAACTTATAATGCGTTAGATAATGAACATAGGGCACATGAGTGTAGTGACACATTTACTACAAATGAGGTAAGGTAAATGTTAGGCGTGTGAACCTTATTGTTTATGAATGATTTTAAAATTTGGCATATGCTATTGTAGGTATTTCGTAATCGAGATGAGTTGTTATAGTGAGCGAGAAGTGTTGGCTATAGTTATGAATTTTTTATTGTTATATTAAGGTCGGAAACATGGGCGGGGCAACGAAGAAGGATGACATACGTATTATTAGGTTGCGAGATAGGAGGTAAATACAGACAGTATAAAAAAGACGCAGATATCAGTCAAACAGGAAGTAGGAAGTGTGAGTGTCCTTTCAGATTGCGAGGGAAACCAATCAAAGGTGGTCAAGGGTGGATGGTTGAATTAATTTGTGGTTCTCACCATCGTGATTTGGCAGAGACATTGGTGGTTCATCCGTATGTTGGAAGGTTAAGTGTTGAGGAAAAGGTTATGGTTAAGCATATGACTAAAACTTCAGTGAAGCCAAGAAATATTTTACTAACCATGTGTACCGCCCTGGTAGTCGGGAGTGATGACGTGGCATCAAGCTATTGTATAGGCGTGTTGATGGGGCGCCTGACTGGCAGAAGGGAAGGAAGTCGGGGGGCTCGTGTAGTCGCCAGTTATTAAGTTGGCGTGCTCCGATCTCCAGCACACCAGAACCGGCGGTCACCGGGTTAAAGATGAAGTCGCCAGATGTAAACCCAGGCGACCATGTGATTAGAGATCGCCGAAACAAGGACATCGCCGGAGATGAAGGCAGGTAGACATTTCCCAGCTGGCCAGAGGATGAGGTCGGGGGACAGCTTGCTTGAGCATACACGGTGGAACAGGTGGTGCAGATCATCAAGGCGGCCGGCGAGACCACAGGGAAGGTGTATACGAAGGCACCCTAACTCGCCAATCCCAGTAGAGATCGCGCTCCAAGTTAACTATGCACTGAGCAGTATCATGCATAAGTAACTTAGCCAAAGGAGAGTCAGAAGCAGCGCCCAAGTCAAGGAGGCTCCAGATGATGGCACGTGTACAGCTGGATGCGAGCCATGTGTCCAGATGTGTAACTGCCAGGAGAGAGAAAGTGACCAGGTATATAAGGGTTTCCCAACGAACTTCTGAGGTACGCACGTTCAGATTGTCTTCTTTACGCTTGCGAGTTCTTGAGTATACTGAGAGAGAACTGGTTCACGGTTCCTTGAGAGTTCTTGAGTGTTACTCTTAGTAATTGGTGGTTCAGTCACTGACTTGGGCGTTGGAGTGCGATCGGCCGCAGCGGCGCCGCTCTGTTCTTTTGCAAGTTCTTGAGGTGGATCGCGGTGAAGGACGGAGATTGACGCGGCGCACACGTCGATCCAAGTTTGACGAGGCAAAACTCCATCGTTCTGGTCAACAGGCAGGATCATCAGGCGCCCACCGTGGGGCCGTGTAAAACCTGTTCCCATCCACAGCGTGAGTTCTTGGAGGTTTTCGCGGTTTTCTGTGTGGTTGTGTGCTGGTGCAACCATTGTTCGTTGTTCGTCTAGGTTTTGTTCGGTGATTTCGCGTTTTCCACCGTTCGTTTGGATTTTTGTTCGGTGAGGTGAAGTTTTCTGCTGATTGCGCGAGTTTTGTTCGTTTCGCGAAGTTCTGACCGATTGATCGCTGAATCGATCGTTGCTGAAGGAGGTGTTGTTCGTTGCACTCTGTGATTCGTCAAGTTTCATGAGAAAAATGAGAAGCAACCGTTCAAGTCCAGTTGTGCCCGTTGCTGCTGAAGGCGCCAGCGCCATGACCATGGCGCAGATGGTGGAGATTATGCGTTCGTTGCAGGCGAATGTGGAAGCCTCGCGCATAGAGCAGGCGAGAATGCATGAGGACCTGGTCGCCTCTCGGGCCAGGAATGATGAGCTTAGCAAAGTGACTGAAAAGCTGCGTCAAGCTCTTCAGGAGCAGCGAGGACGTCCCGTCAACGCCGCCTCGTGTTTTTCCTATGCCTTTCGCTCAGGCGATTACTGACACGCCTATCCCTGCGAGTGTGGTACCTGTGAAGGCTGTTTTTACCGGCGTGGTGGATCCTGAGGCTCATCTCACCACGTTCCATACGCAGATGATGCTGTCGGGAGGATCAGACGCCGTGTACTGCAAGATGTTTGTGAGCACACTCCAGGGAACGGCGCTGGAATGGTTTGTGAGCCTGCCTACAGGTCACATAACCAACTTCCAACAGTTTTCAAAGATTTTCGTCGAGCAGTACATCGTGAATAAGGCACCGCCCAGGGTGTCTTATGATTTGTTTGATATAAGGCAATATCAGGGAGAGTCCCTCAGGGACTACCTGAATCGTTTTGGGGCGCAGATGGTCCGATCGCCGGCCAAAGATGAAGAAATGCTGGTCTACGCATTTAAGAAGGGCGTGCTGCAGGGACCATTCTGCGAAGCATTGATAAGGGCTCACCCTGCCACGTTTGCTGAGGTCAGGCGACTTGCGGTGGCCCACATCGCCGACGAGAGTGAGGTCGCCGAGAAGAGGGGAAGCGTGGCCCCCACTAGGCCACGTGCTCAGACCAGGATCCAGCCACAGAGGGTGCTGGAGACAGCGGCGGCTAGAAGGGATCAGAGGACTCGCCATCCTTATGATCCAAGGAAGAACAAGGGCAGGGGCCAAGGACGCCCGCAACCAGCACGTCGGGAGTACAATCGCCCGCCTATGCACAAGTTTGTCATGGGATTGGCGGATCTGATCGCCATTCCCAATATATTAGCTAGGCTGAAGGCGCCCGAGAAGGTGGGCGACAAGGTGCTGGGACCAAAGCCAGACGCCTGGTGTGAGTTTCACCAGGGCTTTGGCCACACCGTGGATTCGTGCTTAGCTTTAGGATACCAGCTCGACGATCTGGTCAAGAGCGGGTTCCTCAACGACTACTTGCTGGACAGAAGAACGGGGGGCGCGTCGAGCTCCCAACCAGCAGGTGGAGAGGCTCAGCAGCACGAGATGCCCACACACGGGGAAATCCACACCATTGCAGGGGGTTTCTCGGGTGGTGGATGCACCGCATCACAGAGGAAGAAGTACGCGAGGTCTGTGATGACGGTGGATATGTTTGAGGACCACTCGCCGGATGTGGACATTATGTTCACCAAGCAAGATCTTCGGGACGTTGTGCCTCATGACAACGATCCCATAGTCATCTCGTTAATCACAGCAGGAAGAAAGGTCCACAGGGTGCTGGTGGACCAAGGAAGCTCGGCAGACGTGATGTTCTGGCCAACTTTCACGCAGTTGAAGCTACCCCTTGACCAGCTGAGGCCCTATGGAGGGTGTTTGTATGGTTTCGCTGGTGACCAGGTGGAGGTCAGGGGGTACATATAGTTGAGGATTACGTTTACAGATGAGGCGGGTTCAAGAACAGAGAAAATCAAATACCTTGTCGTAAACGCTCCTTCAACATACAACATTCTGCTGGGAAGACCCACGCTCAACAGAATAGGCGCTATACCGTCGACCCGGCACATGAAGGTGAAGTTGCCGTCTATGGAGGGGGTGGTGATCATCATCAAATCCGACCAGAAGGAAGCGAAGAAGTGCTATGAGAATAGCCTGAAAAACAAGAGGTCGGTGAGTTACGTGACAACCACCCCGCCTCTCGGTGTGAAGCCCAGATCGACGGTAACAGAAGAGACCGCCGGAGGAGACGTGGTGATGGTGGATGCTGAGCTGGGGGAAGGGAACGCTGGTCTGGAGGAAGAAGAGGCGAGGAATCGCCCTGAGGAAGCGAGAGAGCTGGGAATCGCCAGGGCGGTGATCGCCAGAGAAACCAGGCCAAAACCCGTCGAGCAGTGGCTCAAGAGAGAGATCGGGGGAAAGATCTTCAAGCTGGGAAGATCCCTGGAGGTTGAGCTCCAGGACCAGATCGCCACGGTGATAGAACGGCATCTGGATGCTTTTGCATGGTCCGCTTCGGACATGCCCGGGATCGATCCCGACTTCTTGTGCCATCATTTGGCGATGGACAACCAGGTGAGACCAGTACGACAGAGGAGAAGAAAGTTCAACGAGGAGAGGAGGCAGGCGATTAGAGACGAAACCGAGAAGCTCCTCGCTGCAGGCCACATCAGGGAAGTCCAGTACCCTGAGTGGCTAGCCAATGTCGTGCTGGTGAAGAAGAGCAACGGAAAATGGCGCATGTGCGTCGACTTCACCGATTTGAATAAGGCTTGCCCAAAGGACTCATATCCTTTACCAAGCATAGACGCCCTGGTGGACAGTGTTGCAGGGTGTAAGTTGTTGAGTTTTCTGGATGCCTTCTCGGGGTACAACCAGATAAAGATGCATCCCATGGATGAAGAGAAGACTGCCTTCATGACCGAGAGATCGTGCTACTGCTACAAGGTGATGCCGTTTGGGCTTAAGAACGCGGGGGCCACGTACCAGAGGTTGATGGATCGAGTACTTGCACCAATGTTGGGAAGGAATGTGCAAGCGTATGTGGATGACATGGTCGTGACCTCGCCAGAGAAAAGCAAGCACGTTGTGGACTTGGAGGAGTTGTTCACGACGATCGCCAAGTTCAGGTTGAAGCTGAATCCAGAGAAGTGCATCTTCGGCGTGGAGGCTGGGAAGTTCTTGGGTTTCCTCTTAACTGAGAGAGGAATAGAGGCCAACCCTGACAAGTGTGCCGCCATCTTGGCGATGAGGAGCCCGACCACTGTGAAGGAAGTACAACAGTTTACAGGTCGGATGGCCGCCCTATCTCGCTTCGTGTCAGCTAGCGGAGAGAAGGGCCACCCATATTTTCAGTGCTTAAGGCGGAATAACAAATTTGCCTGGACGAAGGAGTGTGAGGAAGCCTTCGTCAAGCTGAAGGAGTATCTGGCGAGCCCGCTGGTTTTGTGCAAACCGCTGGTAGGAACCCCTCTCAGGTTGTATTTTGCTGTAACTGAGAGGGCGGTGAGTGCGGTGCTCGCCCAGGACCAAGATCAGGCTCAAAAGCCTATTTATTTTGTTAGTAAGGTGCTGCAGGGCCCCAAAACGAGATATCAGGCCCTGGAGAAGGCTGCGCTGGCTGTGGTATTTTCGGCGAGGAGGTTGCGCCACTATTTCCATAGCTTCACGATACTGGTGATGACCGACCTGCCCATCCAAAAGGTCTTGAAGAAGCCCGACGTTGCGGGAAGGATGGTGAAGTGGGCAGTGGAGCTGTCGGAGTTTGATATTAAGTATGAGCCCCGAGGTCCGATTAAGGGACAGATCTTCGCAGATTTCGTGGTCGAGCTCTCGTATGAAGCGACACGAGTTGAAGGGGACGATTTCCGTTGGGTGCTTTCAGTGGACGGATCGTCGAACCAGCAAGGTAGTGGTGCTGGAGTCATCTTGGAGGGACCCAACGGCGTGCTGATCGAACAATCTTTGAGGTTTGCCTTCAAGGCCAGCAACAATCAAGCAGAGTATGAGGCGCTGATCGCCGGAGTTTTGCTGGCCAAAGAGATGGGAGCTAGGGTGCTGATGGCAAAGAGTGACTCGCTGCTAGTCACGGGGCAAGTAACAGGCGAGTTCCAGGCCAAAGATCCACAAATGGCGGCTTACCTGGAGTATGTGCAGGAATTGAAGAGTTCCTTTGCCTCATTTGAAGTGGTGCATGTGCCCAGAGAGCAGAATGCCCGAGCTGACTTGCTGGCTAAGCTCGCCAGTTCAGGCAAGGGGGGTAGGCAGAGGACGGTGATTCAAGAAACTCTGAAGACGCCGAGAGCATTTGTAGCAGATCACCTGGTTCTTCAGATAAGCAAGTCGATGGAGAAAGCGGCGAGAAGTCACAGATCCCTGACTCAAGAGACCTTGAGGTCGCCAAGAATAAGAGCATGTCGGGGGGAGAGGGTGAACATGACGCAGGTCTGCGCTACGCATGAGCCAGACACCTGGGTGACGCAGTACAAACGATGCTTGGCAGATGACCTTCTCCCGCTGGATCCGACAGAGGCCAGGAAGATAAAGAAGAATTCTAGTAAGTTCACAATGATTGATGGCGAGTTGTACAGGTTCGGGTTCACTCACCCGCTCCTGGAGTGTGTGCACGGGGAAAAATGTACGAGAATTATGGCAGAGCTCCATGAAGGGATATGCGGAAGCCACGTCGGGGGTCGAGCTCTGGCCGCAAGGACTCTCCATGCAGGTTACTACTGGTCAACGATGAGAGAAGATTGCAAGAGGTATGCGCAGTGTTGCAAACAATGCCAACAGCACGCCGATTGGCACAAGGCGCCTCCCGAGGAGTTGAAGTCGATCTACAGCCCTTGGCCGTTTCATACATGGGGAATCGACATCCTGGGACCATTCCCGCTGGCGATCAGGCAGATGAAGTACTTGGTGGTGGCGATTGAATATTTCACCAAGTGGATCGAAGCAGAACCAGTGGCCCAGATCACCGCACACAAGATCGAAGGTTTCGTGTGGAAGAACATTGTGTGCCGGTTTGGTGTGCCCAAGCGCCTGGTGTCGGACAACGGGACTCAGTTTGCAAGTCACCTGTTGAAGAAGCTGTGCGAAGGGGTGGGAATTCAACAAGTGTTTGCATCCGTCGAGCACCCTCAGACGAATGGCCAAGTAGAGTCAGCGAATCGGGTGTTGCTAAGAGGTTTGAAGAGAAGGCTAGAGAAAGCCAAAGGAAGTTGGGCTGAGGAGGTACCCCGTATAGTCTGGGCGTACCACACCACCGAACAGTCAGGAACCCATGAGACCCCGTTCAGCTTGGTCTATGGATGCGACGCAATGATTCCAGTGGAGATCCAGGAGAGCTCGCCGAGATTCCAGAACTTCGTGGAGGAAGACTCGAATGAGGAGAGAAGGTTGAACCTGAATCTACTGGATGAGGTCAGGGAAGAGGCGAGATTAAAAGCTGAGGCGGTGAAGAGAAGGATTGAACGAAGATATAACTCGAAGGTGATGTCGAGATAGTTCAGGGAGGGCGACCTGGTGATGAGGAAAGCCCACCAGTACGAGATGGAGAATAAGCTGTCGCCTAAGCGGACGGGACTGTTCAGAATAACCGAGGCGCTCGGGAACGGCGCCTACCGCTTAGAGACGTTGGAAGGAGGGGCGATTCCTCGCACTTGGAACGCCACGCACCTCAAGTTATATTACAGTTAAGAACTTTGTAAGTAAAGACAAACACGAAGTTATATTACAATGTTTCTGTTAAAACAGTTTGGAGGGGGCACTCTTTTTTCCCTAAGGAGGGTTTTTAATGAGGCCACCCAATAAAGAAGAGTTTTCGAAGCTTAAAGTTGTTTTAGATTGCATGCTTGTTGTTTTCCGAAAGTTTTGAAGAAAGACCTTGTCACTTATATGTGATTTAAGGCAAGTTAAAGATATATTGCATGCTTTCTAAAAAGTTAAAGTTAAAGTCCTCATCGTCTTTCGGCGATCGGAGGCACCAGTTAAAGTTAAAGTCCTCATCGTCTTTCGGCGATCGGAGGCACCAGTTAAAGTTAAAGTCCTCATCGTCTTTCGGCGATCGGAGGCATCAGTTAAAAGACCTTAACGCCCTCGCGCGTCCTGAGGCGAGATAAAAGACCTCCTCGCCGTCGAGCGAGTGCAGGCGAGGAAGAGTGAAAAGTCCTCAGTGTTTCTGGGGGAGAGGAGATGTAACCCCTGGGGCAATGTAGAGGCACCAGCAAAAAGTCCTCAGTGTTTCTGGGGAAGAGGAGATGTAACCCCTGGGGCAATGTAGAGGCACGAGTTAAAGACCTTCTCGCCTATGAGCGAGTTCAGGCGAGTTAAAGACCTTCTCGCCTATGAGCGAGTTCAGGCAAGATAAAATCCTTCTCGTCTCGAACGAGTTCAGGTATGGTGTAGAGGGTGGAAGAAGTTTGGAGGGTGGCTAAGGCAGGTTCGAAGAGAACGCCTAGCCACCTGGTCTCTTGTTCTGAAGTTCAGGGAAGTAGAGAAATATCCGAAAGGCGCCTCTACCCCCAGATAAAGGAACAATGGCCAAGTTATGAAGGCAGGAAGAAGCTGATATCGCCAAGAGTCTTTGGCGACCAGGAAAAATTCGAACAATGACAAGAGAGCCAAGACCCGTTTTCATAAGGCAGATCAGATGAGCGGTGTCTTAAGCCACTAGTTGAGTTGAAGTTTGTTATTTGAAGAGCGATTTCACGCTAAGGTTCATTACCTTGAGGTTACAAGCTGTTAGAGTGTTTTATTCGAAGATCGGTGGTTCGAAGCAGTTAAGTATACGATTGCGCTTACGAAGTTACTAAGTTATTTCTTTCAAGTAAATTGTGCAAGGAAAGATAAAGCGGACAAAGAAGTTACAAGAAGGAGCGCAAAGACCTTATCATAAAGTAAGCATCAGTTTAAGGTACATGTACAGAAAAAGAGAAACTTTATTACAATCATATGTAAGGAGAAAGCATAAAAGTAGTGGATGGAGGGAATCAATCAGTCCTCAGCAGGAACAACCTTCCCGTCCACCACCTCGTTATTGAGAGACACCATGGTAAGATCTAAGTCGGGGTACAGGCAGACGAACTGTTCCCGGGCGGCCTCGAATCCAGCAGCAAGAATCTGGGCAGAGCTCAGATCAAGTTCTTCGATCTGTTTCTTTAGCCCCTCGTTCTGCTGCTTCAGCTCTTCAGCTTGTTTCTTAAGTTCTTCAATGGTTTCCAGAGCTTGAAGAAGGTCTTCAGCAACCTTCTTGGATTCTGCCTGCACCTGGCCCAGTTCAGGGCGATCTTCCTGTTTTCTTCGTTGGCTTCAGCGAGCTTGGCCACGGTGTCGTCTCTCTCTTTCTCCACCTTCCCCAAGAAGACCTCCCGATCGGCTGACCTTTTCTCGAGGTTCTTTACCTTGGCGGCGTCTGCTTTGATCAACGCCTCCAGTTCAGCCACTTTGACGCGATAAGGTACCAGCTTGCTCTCCAGCTCAATCTTCTCTTGAGCCAAGAGCTGCACCTTATGGCGTAGATCGGTGGCCTCCTTGCGTGCCACCCGGAGCTCGGTGCTCATAGCATCTTCAACTCGGGAGTGTTCGATCTCGGCGAGTGTTAGATTGCAGGATAACTTCTCCGCCTCAATCCTTATGGTGCTATTCTCAGTTCGAAGTGCGAAGAGGTCATCCTGGAGCTTCCTGGTGGAACTCTCCACAGCTTTAGATATGATGGAGGGGAAGTCCTCCGCCATCATCTTCAGTTTTGCTGAGAAGGGCTCCCACACCCTTTTGACCTCAAGAGAGAGGTTTGCTGGTGGAGGCACCGGGGGGGCTTGTTGTTGGTTCTCGCCGCCACCTTCTTGAGTTGGATGTTCAGTGAGTGCTTCTTGGCGTGGTGGCGACGTCGGGGATTCAGTGATGAGGATTGGAGAGTTGTGGGCACCCTCATCCCCGATTGGTGCGGCGTTTGCGGTTGAGGCATTTGAAGGAGGACCCCCTCCAGCTGATACATAAGGCGTGGAGGCGCTCGGGGGGTTCTCCATGAAGTTAGGCTCGGCGGCCTCAACCACAGGAGGTGCAGACGCCAAAGGAATCGCTTGGACTGGCGAGGCGGGAGCTGGTGGAGGAAGCAATGTTGGAGGCGGAGCAGGTGTGGATGGTGGTGTTGATGTTGGAAGAGGGGGTGTAGCAGATGGTGAAGAAGGCGCCACCCTCTTCCTCTTGGTGACGAGGCCATCTTCAGTCGCCTCTTCGTCTTCTTCTTCTTCCTCATGAACCACTTGAGGGGCTTTCCTCTTTGGTTTCCTGAGGATAAGCTTTTTGCGCTGATTGACGGGCTGGGCCTCGGAGGAAGTTGGGCCTTTGGGTGGCGATCTGCCCTGTGCAGCGGCGATCTCCACCACTGAGTTTGGCACGGTCTGGGAACCCGATGCCAACCCGTGGGCTCGGGCGAGCGCCCTCAGTTCAGCGAGTTTCCCCTGGCCTAACATACGATCTGCATAATGCAAAGATACATGGATTAACTCGGAGAGAAAAATAAGCGCATAAGTCAGTATGCAGCAAAAGCAGATAAGTGGTGCAGAAAGTAAAACCAAAGTCTTGTGCACAAGACACAAGACGCCCAGAAACAGTTGGCAGAGGTAATGTTAAGGTAATGACTTAGACGTTGAGGTGAGTTCTAACCTATGCGAACTTCGAGTTGATCTTCGAAGAACTCGAAGGAGATGAGCGTGGTGGTGAGGAAGGTAATATTAGCGTCTGCCACGCTCTTCCAGAAGAAGCATAGATCCTTGTCCAAAGCACCCATGCTATCAGGACTCCTTGGCCTCCTGAAGCTGCCTTTGGACTCCTTATTCCCCTTGTTTACCCAATACAAGGGGAAACCGTCGAGCAGTGAGGCGTCCTTGTCGTTTGGGCGCACCTGGACAAACTTGCCCTTCCAGTCTTTGTAAGATTGCTGGAAGATAGAGAGGATCGACCTCCCAGCAATCCCGTTCAAGCTCACCCACAGGCGATCTCCTGGGTGCTTGGCTTCGAAAAGAAAGAGAAAAACGTCCACTGACGCTGGCAAGCCAGATGGTCGCACATGATATGGAACGCCCGCACGAACGCCCAACTGTTGGGATGGAGCTGGGCGGCAGCGATGTCGAGCTCGGTAAGAAGCTCCCTTTCAAAGCGAGTGAAGGGAAACCTAAGTTTCACCTTCTTGAACAGAGTGGTGTAGACGAAGCAGAACAACCCGCCGTTGTTCCCTTTGTCATCGGCGCACACTGGCATGTCGGGGGAGCAAGGTAGCACCACCATCTTGTCGTCATGCTCCTTGTGGAACGACAGGTGAGGCTCGTCCCCTTTCTTCAATCGAAGAACTGCCCCAGCAGAGTTTACAGAAGATGTTTCCTTCAACAAAGTCGAGGTGGCCCATGGGTACAATTTTTTGAAGTCTGGGGAGGGAACAGAGGCTCCTCCGGCGACAGGGGGAGTGGCCTGAGCCAGGTTAGAGCGGGAGGGTGCAGGCCTCTCAGCCTGGGAAGAAGAAGCACCAGGTGCTCGCGGTTGGTTGTGTGCTTGAGATGAAGGGTTTCGTGACGAGGGAAGAGGATTTGGGGTGATCTTTGAGCGAGCCATCTGCAAAGGAAGAAGAAAAGAAAAGGTGATCAGGGTTCGCAGAGGCTGACTCGATCGTGGAAGAAGGGTGAAAAACGAACGAACGAAGGTTCGTTGTAACGAAGACGAAGCCCTAAGTTACGAGAAAGGGGAAACAGGAAAAACAGCCCACAGCGTATGGACCAGACAGTTAAGGGATGATGCGAATCGGTTAAAATGCAGGAAAAATCAGCAGAAGAAGTAAAAGGGGTACCTTTTTATGATCGGAAGAATGATGAAGGAAGTTGGTGATTCGGGAGGTTGAAGAACGTCGTGAGCTTTTGCAGAGGAAGCTTGAAGCGTTTGAGAATACGAGGAAAGTGATGGAACAGTGGAGCGAAATGGGTTTAAGGGTTTTTCGAATGAGTTTGAGAAGCGCAAACGACAATTAAAGGTAACCGTTGATGAAGCCACGTGTCGAGCGATTGGAGGAGTGGTTGGTGGAGCGTCAGGAAAGCAGAAAGTACAACCGCTTGGAATTCTGTGCCAGCGCCACGTAGATGGTATTGACGTGACTCCTTTAGTCTTTTCGCTGGACAAGTCTTCGCTTAAGACTGGGGGGCTTGTGTACCGCCTTGGTAGTCGGGAGTGATGACGTGGCATCAAGCTATTGTATAGGCGTGTTGATGGGGCGCCTGGCTGGCAGAAGGGAAGGAAGTCGGGGGGCTCGTGTAGTCGCCAGTTATTAAGTTGGCGTGCTCCGATCTCCAGCACACCAGAACCGGCGGTCACCGGGTTAAAGATGAAGTCGCCAGATGTAAACCCAGGCGACCATGTGATTAGAGATCGCCGAAACAAGGACATCGCCGGAGATGAAGGCAGGTAGACATTTCCCAGCTGGCCAGAGGATGAGGTCGGGGGACAGCTTGCTTGAGCATACACGGTGGAACAGGTGGTGCAGATCATCAAGGCGGCCGACGAGACCACAGGGAAGGTGTATACGAAGGCACCCTAACTCGCCAATCCCAGTAGAGATCGCGCTCCAAGTTAACTATGCACTGAGCAGTATCATGCATAAGTAACTTAGCCAAAGAAGAGTCAGAAGCAGCGCCCAAGTCAAGGAGGCTCCAGATGATGGCACGTGTACAGCTGGATGCGAGCCACGTGTCCAGATGTGTAACTGCCAGGAGAGAGAAAGTGACCAGGTATATAAGGGTTTCCCAACGAACTTCTGAGGTACGCACGTTCAGATTGTCTTCTTTACGCTTGCGAGTTCTTGAGTATACTGAGAGAGAACTGGTTCACGATTCCTTGAGAGTTCTTGAGTGTTACTCTTAGTAATTGGTGGTTCAGTCACTGACTTGGGCGTTGGAGTGCGATCGGCCGCAGCGGCGCCGCTCTGTTCTTTTGCAGGTTCTTGAGGTGGATCGCGGTGAAGGACGGAGATTGACGCGGCGCACACGTCGATCCAAGTTTGACGAGGCAAAACTGCATCGTTCTGGTCAACAGGCAACACTTGTTCAATCATAAATAACTAAGTGCACTAATATTATAAGGCCAATTTTAAGGACAGAGATAGTAAGAATATCATTGAGGGCAGAAAAGAAAAACACATAATTAATGCATTCCAGATAAAAATATCCAGAACCCACAAAACACACTTCTGGATAAAAATATCCGGAACCCACACAACACACTTCCGGATAAAAATATCTGGAACCCACACAACACACTTCCAAATAAAATATCCAAAACCCACAACATACTTTCAGATAAAAATATCCGGAACCCACAACACACTTCTGGATAAAAATATATGAAACCTACAAGCAATGTGAAAGGTCTCCTTCTTTGTTGCCTTGGCTCTCTATCGCTGTCGAAGCCCCTAAAAAACGTTGTCTGAAGCTTCTGAATGCTGCCTTCGTCTGTGTGTAAGGTTTTCGCCACTGCCTCAATGAGCAGAATAATGGACGGTGCTTGGCTGCTGGGTTGGGTGCACTTGTAACCTAATTTTCAATTCATTAAGGGTGTTTTGATATTTTCACAGGGATATGTTGGGTGCAGCCCAAATTGATATGGTGTAGGGAGAATCTACCTGAGAATAATAACTAGTCGTGCCAAAAAGCAAACGGGCTTACACACCAACCAACAAGGAAATTAAAAAGAGACAGCCATAGCACATTTCACTTGTTATGTTATTTATATGCAAATGTTCAATACCCCTGCACGCACCAATTGCAAAAAACTTTAATTGAAATAGTTTAAGACCTTATGATGTAGAAACACATGGTGGTACCACAAACATAAAAAGTGATGGAGCAAGTAACTGATGGCCCAAACGTATAACCTCCATGCACCAAATCTATCCCTACTCATTCAAAACTTAATCATAAGCATACCAAGTCTCAAGTGAAATCAAACACCCACATGAACTAAAAAAAGAATGCAGACGCAGAACAAAACCTAAAATAAAATTTAGGTGTTGGCGTAGAACACAACTTGAAAAAAAAAACTAGGTGCAAGTACAGTAGTATGCTCCCAAACCAAAAAGCAGACAAGCATGCTTAACCAATATGGGCAGCCAACGCAAACAAGACAAGATCTCAAAAGAATACAGAAGATATCTTCAAATAGAAGAAAACTTTCAAACGATAACTCACAACAACCATTTACGAAAACTAGCAAAGAAAAGGTGCATGCAAACGAGACACACGTGAGACATACACAAAATAGAACTGATGCAACCAAAAACTATTTGCAAAACACAACAAACATATACACCCATATACGTTCAACTAAAAGTAAAAACTATAGCCAAAACACTATGACTTGGGAAAGTTAACTCGGCACAGAAATTGTTCAGATGCAACTTCATCAACGCTTTTTGTTTACATGGACTGTAATATCGGGGTTTTTGACCATGATGGGGTTATTTTTTTTTGTTTTTACCAAAATGGGGTCCGTTTAAAAAAAAATTACAAATTTAGGCAAGTCGTGTCAATTTGGCACTACTTCATATGCACAAATCGTCCCAATTAGACACGACTGTGCCATGTCATACTGAAGTCGTGCCAACTTGGCACGACTTCTGCCACGTCATAATTTTTTTTTTAATTTTATTGTTTATATATTGGGTAGTAAGTTATATAATGTTAAAAATTAATTTGATACATAATTTTCTAAGAGTGTTAGTTTTGGTTAGGGAGGATCGTAAGGGCGGGGAGAAAGTGGGTTAAATGAGTTCTTTAGAAGCCATGAGTGTAGAGCAGTGTGAAGTAACCAAAAAATTCACTCAACTTAGAGAGTGGCATTATGTGGTGACCCTAGAGGGAATATGTGGTGACCCACATTACACTTCTTGCACATACCCAGGGAAAATTTTTCTAGAAATGGGAAGTGAGAGTTCGTGTTGGGTGTAGTGTGGCATGAGGTGGGGAGAAAGTGTAGAGCAGTGAGAAGTGGGCACAATCTATTTGTTTATACTATAACATATTTTTGTTAAGGTCATTATGTTATTTCTACTATAACTTATTCCATTCTTTTTATTCACTAAATTTGTTATACACCAAGATGTTTTTAAGTCATCTTTGTTATTTCTTTCCAGGTAAAAAACAACGCTTTGAGTAAATGTTGACGAATGCGACAATGTATTCAGGATGGAGTTTATGAATGACATGTGTACAATTTTGTTATGTATTCTTTGTTAGAATATATGGCCTTAAACGAGAGGGACGTGAATTGTTTAAAGGGGGTTTTCGAAAACTATTTTAGCTAGAACAAAATCCTTTGTATGAAACTCAATCAGAAATTCAGTTAGCCAAGATATAAAGCACAAAACAGCAAAGCACCAGAAAAACAATCAGTTGTTTATACCAGAAAAGCAATAACAACTGAATTTAAATGAGTTTAAGAGAAGGAAGAGATACACAAACAGTTTATACTAGTTCACTCTTAAACCAAGAGCTACATCCAATCCCTATAAGCCACTGGGCAATCCACTAAGCAATCAATACAGATTACACACAAAAACCACCGAAGAAGTGACCTTGAACCCTTCAAGAAACACACTTCCTTTTGCACAACACACACCAAGAATGTTGATCTTGACAACCTCAAGAGCACACAACACTCCTTGGCTACAACACCAAAAATTACAAAGAATTCAGAAAGAATTACACTTGTTTACAGAACAAACTAAAATCAATACATATGTAATCCTATTCCACTCTCTCTTGAGAAAACCAAAGCTGAAAAGTGAATGTTCAAAAACTTGAAAGCAATCTCTCACAACTGAAAAACTCAAATATGTTTTTTTTGTTTGTTATAAAACATAAACAAACTATTTATAGCTTTCAAAGATTGGTCAAAGCATTTAATACAGGAGCGTATTCAGTTGAAAATTATTTAAAGCACACTCAACCAACAAAACAGAATTCTGTTAGGATTTTCAAACAAACAATTGATTGAAAATCACGAAACAAACAATCGATTGTTTTGGTTTGACAGCAAATCAACCAACCAAAACAGTTTTCAACATTTTTAAAAACACCTAAGAGTAAAACAATCGGTTGTTTCGACAAAACAACAGGTTGTTTTTCACTTAGTTTGAAAAACACTTTAATCTTAAAAGATTTAAAAAACACTTTAGCTTTATATTCAACAAAGAGTGGGTTACACAAATGAACTACCTAGATCCTATCCTAAACACAGTAGCAACTCCAGCCTTGCATCAAACACTTGGATTTGGATTCTTCAAAGTCTTTGATCACTCTTGATCAACATTCTCGAACAATGGTGGTAGATGTTCAATCACCCACTTAATGCAATGGGTGGGTTGTATATGTTTGTATGAAAATTTTGTGACTGTATTGAATATATTTTGTAAGATAAAAGTGTGCATGGTTATCCTAAAAAAATATATTTTTTACAAAATGTTATGTTTTCTCTTCTTTTAAAAATCATTAGTCAAATATTTATTTTGGGAATAAGAATGTGAAAGATTTTTCTAAATCCAAGAATTATGTGAGTGCTCTTAGAAGTGATGCATTTTAACTTGACACACCTAATTTGGTTCCACCCAAAGGCCAAGATTACTTGTATTTAAGCACTGATGTTTTTTCGTTTGCACTTAATAATATCGTTCGAGCCAAACAAGTCCAGTGGTGAAGGGGTGCCTTTTCGATCACACTAAAATTAATGCCTTGAACGAAATTCTCCAGTGGTGAAGGGGTGCAGTTTAGCTTGCACTAAAAATATTGGATTCAGCCAAAATGATCCACTGATTGAGAAATCAACAATCACAAACGCAATAGTGAGAGAGAGAGATAAGGAAGCGTAACCTGATTGAGAAATATTGCCTCACTCCAATATTTTGAGTGTAACCTAAAAAACACCCCTTCAATACTGCATATTTTGGATCAATAAAATAGTTGGAGTGCAACTTAAAGTGATTCCCTTCAGCACTGAACCATTTTCGCTTAATCCATATTTTTTGGTGCAAGATAAACTCGACCTTGTTCCGCGCTGGACCATTTTCACTTAATCCATTTTTTTTGTCAAGCTAAACTAGACACGTTTAGCACTGGACCATTTTCACTTAATCCATATTTTTTGGTACAAGCTAAACTGGACCTGTTCAACACTAGACCATTTTCGCTTAATCCATTTTTTTTGTGCAAGCTAAATTGGACCCGTTCAGCACTAGACTGTTTTCGTTAAATCCAAATTTTTTGGTGCAAGCTAAACTTGACCCGTTCAGCACTGGACCATTTTCGCTTAATCCATATTTTTTTGTGCAAGCTAAACTGGACCTGTTCAACACTTAACCATTTTGGCTTAATCCATTTTTTTGGTCCAAGCTAAACTGGACCCGTTCAGCACTAGACCGTTTTCGCTCAATCCAAATTTTTTGATGCAAGCTAAACTGGACCCGTTCAACACTGGACCGTTTTCGCTCAATCCAATTTTTTTGGTGCAAGCTAAATTGGACTCGTTCAACATTGAATCATTTTTGCTCAATCCAATTTTTTTGGTGCAAGCTAAACTAGACTCGTTCAGCACTAGACTGTTTTCGCTCAATCCAAAGTTTTTGGTGCATGCTAAACTGCACCCCTTCGCCACTGGATCATTTTAGTGTGACCGAAAAGGCACCCCTTCACCACTGGACATGTTTGGCTCGAGCGATATTATTAAGTGCAAGCGGAAAAACATCAATGCTTAAGTACAAGCAATCTTGGCCTTTGGATGGAACCAAATTAGGTGTGTCAAGTGAAAATGCATCACTGCTAACAGCACTCACATAATTCTTGGATTTAGAAAATTCCTCTGCATTCTTATTCCCAAAATAAATATTTGAGTAACGATTTTTAAAAGAAAGAAAACATAACATTTTGTAAAAATATATTTTTTAGGGATAACCATGTACACTTTATCTTACAACATATATTCAATACGGTCACAAAATTTTCATACAAACATATACAACCCACCCATTGCATTAAGTGGGTGACTGAAAATCAACCACCATTGTTCAAGAATACATAACAAAATTGTACACGTCATTCATAAACTTCATCCTGAATACATTGTCACATTCGTCAACATTTACAAAGAGCGTTGTTTTTTACCTGCAAAGGAATAACAAAGAAGACTTAAAAACATCTTGATGTATAACAAAGTTAGTGAATAAATAGATTGAAATAAGTTATAGTAGAAATAACAAAATGACCTGAGGTGCACTCCAGTGGTGTGAACTATTCAAATTACTATCTAATGATGTCAAGAGCGAAACAAACCCAATAAAAGGACTACTTGAGACCTAAGAATGGATACAACATCATTAGTTATTATTACATATTATTCAAAGTTATACCTCATTTGAAACAGTTAAGTTCTTTAACAACATATATATTTTGTACGTACCCCCTCAATTGTATTACGTATCCCATTGAATGTATTTAGATTGACTTCAGTTAAACCCATGACCTCGAACACAAAACTTCTGAATTGGCAGGCTCATTTGTGGCATATAACAAGTACAAATAAAATAAATTTAAAAAATCTCGTGCATAGTTATATGGATAATAATTGTTTTAAGAAATGGAAATTAAAATCGAATGTCAAATATGTTATGCATTTTACTAATAGTTACTAGGATCACCACAACCAGTCACCCTCTAAGTTTAGTGAATTTTTGTGCCCACTTCACACTGCTTTACACTCGTGGCCTCTAAAGACCTCAATTAAACCACTTTCTCCCCACCTCATGCCCCACAACCATGACGAACACTCACTTCCCATTTCTAGAAAAAAATTTCCCTAGGTATGTGCAGGAAGTGTAATTTGGGTCACCACATATTCCCTCTAGGGTCACCACATAGTGTCACTCTCTAAGTTAAGTGAATTTTATGGTTAGTTCACACTTTCTTACTCTCATGGCTTCTAAAGAACTCATTTAACTCACTTTCTCCCCACCTCATGCCCCTCCCTAACCAAGAGGAACACTCACTTGACATTTCCAAAAAACGTTTCCCTGAGTCTGTGCAGGAAGTGTAATGTAGGTCACCACATATTCCTACTAAGGTCACCACACACGGTCACCCTCTAAGTTCAATGAATTTTGTGCTCACTTCATAGGGGTCTATCTCTCATGGCATCTAAAGAACTCATTTAACCCACTTTCTCCCCACCTCATGCCCCTCCCCAAACAAGACGAACACTCACTTGACATTTTCAGAAAAAGATTCCCTGGGTCTGTGCAGGAAGTGTAATGTGGGTCACCACATATTCCTACGAGGGTCACCACATACTGTCACCCTTTAAGTTCACTCATTTTTATGGTCACTTCACACTGCTCTACGCTCATGGCCTCTAAAGAACTCATTTAACCCACTTTTTCCCTACCCTCATGATCCTCCTTAACCAACACGAACACTCACTTGAAATTTCCATAAAAACTTTCCATGGGTCTGTGCAGGAAGTGTAATGTGGGTCACCATATATTCGTACTAAGGTCACCACATGTTGTCACCCTCTAAGTTCAGTGAATTTTTGTGATCACTTCACACTGCTCTACACTCATGGCCTCTAAAGACCTTATTTAACTTACTTTCTCCCCAGCTCATGCCCTACCCCAACCAACCAGAAAACTTTATTAGTCTATTTTACCATTTTCACATCTAAATTTAATAATTTAACTTAATATAATCTTCATTCTGCATAGGCAGTAACGATATCTTATTAAAATTTCAGAATTATTTGGCATTTTGCTACTAATGGAATACTATTGTAATGTGGTTCATGGATCACGAGTTACATAGTATAGTGGCACAATTTATCACAAAACAGTTTGTTGAGGAAAACATGAATTGGATAGTTTTTGTCTCTTGATTATTTCCCAGTAATAGCAAACTCTTGGCTACCCTTGTGTTTGATTGTAATATGTTCTGATATATTTAATCTGCATAGAGAACAAAAATAAGGTTTTCTTACCATAACTTTCAACTACTGAACTTGTTTATGTACTTTCTATAATGGAAGTGGGTTCTTCTCATATTAAAATATGCAGAGATAACTTCACAGAATCATTTTCATTTCTAAAGTAACAACAGTGAATAAATTAGGAACATACAATTTCAACCATCGAGATTAAACAATTGCCTTAAAAATTTTGGTTCCTCATCAACCTAACATTCGAAAGAAAGACTTTGCATTATTTACATACCAAAACACATATATGCAATAATCACTCACATGATTAACAAATTCCAAAGAATCATTCTGCATTTTTTATACCATTGTGTTTGATTATAATATGTTCTGATATATTTAATCTTCATAGAAAACAAAAATAAGGTTTTCTTACCATAACTTTCAACTAATGAACTAGTTTATTTGTGTACTATAATGGAAGTGGGTTCTTCTCAAATTAAAATATGCAGAGATAACTTCACAGAATCATATTTTCATTTCTAAAGTAATAGTTGTGAATAAATTAGGAACATACAATTTCAACCATCGAGATTAAACAACTGCCTTAAAAAATTTGGTTCCTCATCAACCTAACATTCCAAAGAAAGACTTTGCATTATTTACATACCAAAACACATGTATGCAATAATCACTCACAGGATTAACAAATTCCAAAGAATCATTCCGCATTTTTTATACATTAAGGCACATATATGCAATAATCACTCACATGATTATCTATCCAAAGCAAGACTATGCATTATTTACACACCAAGATACATATATGTAATAGATACTCATACAAGGATTAACTATATACAATTTCAGTATATAATGACCTCTCTCTCTTTGTCTATATATTCAACCGTGACTGAATTCACAATAGAGTCTCGATATTTGGACAACTCATACCAACATCATTTTTCTTCACAATATCATAGCTTCAAAAAAGGCATTTTTGGGAGAAAAAAAATTCTAAAAAACCATGCATATTTACATAAACTAAGGACACCAAAATATATACGGTTTAACAGTATATTCTACAAAAAATCATCATACTCCAGAAAAATAAGCAAATACTAAACACAGACAAAATGTAACATTTGATCACCAATAGCACCACCCAACCACCGTCAAAACAGTCGCACCCACCACCACGACAAACCACCGTCAAAACAGTTGCACCCACCACCATGACCAACCACCGTCAAAATAGCCGCACGCACTACGACGACCAACCATTGTGAAAACACGCGCACCTACCACCACGACCAACCATCGTCAAAACAGCCCCACCCACCACGACGACCAACCACCGTGAAAAGAGGCGCACCCACCACTACCACCATCAACGTTCGAAGAGAATGCTTGAGGAGAAGGTGAAAGAGGATGTGGAGGAGAAGAGCATAAACGGAAACTGAGAGGTGCAACCCCAATGTCTAACCTAATTTCATAATGTCACCAAAGACACTCAAATGTCCTCTTTTCTTAAATTTTAACTGGACCCCACAACACAAGTAAAATATTATTTTCTTTGCCACATCAGTCTTTGTATGCTGGAGCAACAAATTTAGGTTGTTCAAATATCGGGACTCATTTATATAAAAGTGTGTTACGTGAGAGAAAACATACAAGCAAAGAAAATTAATGGCACGCAAAGAAATTGTCAGATTAACAAAAAAGAGAAAAGTTTCTTTGACATCATTAACAGGAAAAAAACATACACTTAACACTCTAACTAATCCACACTTTAGCTGCTTCAAACCAATTTTAAACGATCACAAAACAACTCAATCATTCCACCAAATGCTTCAAATCAAATCACAGATTCAGAATAATACTTACTCAGCTACACGCGTGTATGATTTACACAAAAAAATATTTACAAATAATGTTTTAATTAATTTCAATTCTGCAGTGCTAATTTTATTTTACCACCATAACTTCACCAATTTAAGTCTAACACCAAATCAACCAAATTCAATTTTACCAGTGAGATGCGTTCCAGCCAAAGCACCGTTTCGATTTGCTCAAAATAAATTCAATCCCTCCAATTCCAATCAACCAACAAATACTGCAAAATGCTAATTACACCAGTAGCTGCCAATTTACACTGCACCAAAACCAATTTCAGATTTCCACTGCTGGAAAAAATAAAAATTCTGCACCAAACTTTCATAAATCAGCACTGAAACAGCCAGCAGAAAATCACCGGAAAAGTGTGTTACTGCCAACGATTCTGCTCCAAAAAGTGCGTCACTTGAATTTCACCGTTCTCCGATCAATCTCGTGTCACCGATTCATGAATGCAAATACCGATTCGAAATTTGTCGAAGCTTGCGATGCACAGTAACAATAGCAAAAACACAGGACCAATAAATTTCTAAATCGAAAACTAAAATGGAAGAAATAAAAAACACAATTGAATTTCAATCTCCTTACCACATCCGCACCGAAATCAGTACTCAAACCAGAGTTAGTGAAAATGGAGAATGGAGAAGAAACCTAACCTTGATTTGTGTTCACCTTGCCTTGAATCGAAATAAAGGGACGGAATATGCAGTGGGGTTCCAGTGGAGTGCGGTAGGAGTTAGACGGAAATGAGAGGGAAATGAGACGCTTAGTTTTACTTGAATTCCTAAAAAAACTCCCTACACTTGCTTGTATTTATACTTATTCAAATAATTTTGTGGCTTATGTTTTTAAGTTGCTCAATCAAATATTAAGGATCACATTGATGGGATCGTCAATTCTTCATATTTGCAAGCTCATGAAGTACAAAAACAAGTAGAAATAAGTTAACAAGTTGAGTTATTAAGAATTGAACTTCAAACTGACTTATGAAATAAAATTCATAGTAATTTATATGTTTATCTGAGTCAATTTTGAATCTTCAACAAATTTTTTTTATGAGAGGTTTTTCAATTCGTGCATGAGTCTACAAATTTGTGGTTGGTTCAATAGCGGATGGTGTGATCCTTCATTAGGATAAACTTGGGTGGTGTGATCCTTCATTAGGATAAATTTTATATTACTCTTATATCATTATATCATATTAAGAAGTGAATTTAAATCTAACTCAATCTTATACGTAAAGAGTTTATAACTTTCACTTATTTTTAGTATGGAATGTTTTTTATATCCGGGGAATTGACATATCAATTAAGAAATAGATGAGATTGCAATGAGGTTAAAAAGAACACATGCAAAAGGGAAGGTAATAATAATTATGACATAGAAGAAAGAACTACGCTGACATAGAGAACTTTTAAACCTTAATATATTCTAACTTTTTTTTAAAAAAAAATAACAATTTAAGAACCAAAATATAACATTATAGATAAAACATTAATTAAGGAGTAAGATATTTATAATATATATATATATATAGTCTTAAGCTGTGAAGCTCGGATACGCCCAAAACCGAGCTGTTTGCGCTTTCGATACGCCGTCGACGTGGATATACGGCGGGTGCATGCACGACGCGGTGTTGGACGCAGCTGTATGGGTCAAATACGACTTTTCTCCAGAACATGGCGGAGGAGACGCGGTCCACTCTTTAAACCCTTATTTCATAGAGAATCTTAACTAAAATCTCAAATAAAATCATAAAATCTTAAACCAATCATTTAAATAAAAAAAATATATAAAAATCTTTAAAAAATCCAGAAATAAAAAAGGAAATTAATAATAAATAAATTTTTTTCCTTAAAAAAATTATAATTTGAAAAATAAACTCTATAAATATGAGTTAGAACGAATAACAGAGCATCGTTGAACTCAAATAGAAGGCGTAAAGTGGTGAGCCTTCCAGAAGAAGAAAGGAAAAAGAAGAAAGAAAGAAAAATAAGAAAAAAGAGAACCTGGTGGAGAGAGGAAAGTAATTATCCTTAGTTTTAATATTATAATATCACTTTCACACTGCCCAATTGTCCATTCAATAAATCCCTTTGGATTCCATGTTAAAATTCTTAAACTTTTTTTCATTGCCATTAAAATGCATACCTATCATTGTTACACTATTGTTACAGAGACAGGTATACTCTTTCATATAATTTACATACAATACAATATTAATTTGAATTTAATTTTTTTATTAAATTTTTAATATTTTCAAATAATTTATATATAATTATATTTATTAGGATTATTTTTTATTCAATATTTTAATCAGCATTGTAGATCTGAATAAAAATACAGTAATTTTGAATTTAAGTTTTAATATTTTCAAATAATTTAAATATAATTTATTATATAAATATATCATTGTAATTCTGAATAAAGATACAGTAATTTTTAATTTATTTATTTTATTTAATTTTTAATATTTTCAAATAATTTAAATATAATTATACAATATTATGTATTCTTATATAATTTAAATATTTTATTTTATTTTTAAATTACTAACATGAAATAATTTTTTTATATTTTAAATATTCACTTAAATTTTTATTAAAAAATAATATTTTATAAAGGTAAATTAAACTTTTAACCTAAAAATATTAAATATTGAAGATAATTTATTTTCTAATAATTATATTAAAACAAAAAATATAAAATAACCTTAAATAAATAACATAATAATTGAATATATTTTTTAAAAATAAAATATATTATAATTCATCTTTAATTTCTTACATATTTTATTTTTTATATTTATAATTTGATTTCTATTAAATGAATTTATTTGATTTCTATTAAATGAATTTATTTGATTTTTATATGTAAGTAAATCTTTTATATTTAATTTATTTTATTATAGGAAATTAAGATGAATATACCCAATCAAACTACCGAACAAGAAGATGAAACAAAACCTTTGTGGAGATATGTTTCAAAGTTAAGGAAAACTCCTGGTGGTGGAAATAATATGATCAAGTGTAGCTTGTGTGATTTTTCATTTAATGGATCTTACACTCGAGTAAGAGCTCATTTGTTAAGAAATACAGGGGGAGGAGTTATAATTTGTGCAAATGTGACCCCGTCAAAACTGGTTGAGTTCAAGAAATTAGACAATGAAGCATATTGAAAATAGAATATTAAAAAAAGAATAAGGTTCATTTGCCACATGTATATGATGAAGGAAAGCAGACCAACAATGATCTTAACCTAAAACTGAAAGGTTATTTACAAGCTGCTTTCAATATTCAAGCGAAGATACTTTTGATTGTGAAGTTGCGAGGATATTTTATTCTTCAGGACTACCATTTCATTTAGCAAGAAGTCTTTATTATAGGAGTGCCTTTTCTTTTGTAGCTAATACTTCTAATCTTAGTGGGTATGTACCGCCAAAATATAATAAACTGAGAGGTCATTTACTTTCAAAGGAAAGAAGGCACGTAGAAAACCTTCTGCAACCTATAAGAAACTCATGGAATCAGAAAGGTGTAACCATTGTTAGTGATGGGTGGAGTGATCCTCAAAGAAGGCCACTTATAAATTTTATGGTTATCACTAAGATTGGACCAATGTTTTTGAAGTCAGTAGATGGGTCTGGTGAAATAAAGGACAAAGATTTTATTGCTAAACACATGAGAGATGCAATTATGGAGGTTGGGCAAAAAAATGTGGTACAAATTATAACTGATAATGCATCTCTATGTAAGGCAACAGGTATGCTCATATAATTAGAATTTCCTTCAATCTACTGGACTCCTTGTGTAGTGCACACCTTGAATCTTGCATTGAAAAATATATGTGCAACAAAAAATACCGAAAAAAATAATGATACTTATCAACAATGTTCTTGGATCTCACAAATTGTTGATGATGCAACCTTTATTAAAACCTTTATTATGGGGCACTCTATGAGATTATCAATGTTCAATAACTTCAACTCATTGAAATAGCTTTTTTTTGCTTCAACAAGATTTGCTTCAACCATAGTCATGCTAAAAAGGTTTAGAAGTTTGAAGAAAGGGCTCCAAGAGATGGTTATTAGTAATGAATGGTCTTCTTACAAAGAGGATAATGTCGATAGTGCACAATTTGTGAAAGAAACTTTGTTGAATGATAATTGGTGAATGAAGGTTGATTACATATGTAACGTCCAACCCTCGGGCGTTGACCGGACGGGGGCGTTGACCGGCCTCGGGCGTTGACCAAAGTCAACATGATGGGGCTCCGAAGTTGGAACTCACAGAAAGTACAACAGGCCGGGAAAGTGTTCCCTTAGGCTCACAGGTTCGCGGGTGAGGGCGACCGTGGAGGGGGCGGCACGGTGGCAGGGCGTGGAGGCCTCGGGCCTCGACACCTCAATAGTAAAGATAGACAAAGAAATGTGGTTTTCAAGCCACACCCCCAGTTACCAGTAGGGAGAGACCCAACTCACGAGGGATTCGTGCATGAGGTGTAGGGACGCGGTAGTACGCACCATCGTCAAAGAGCCACTGGGACCGAGACGACCCGAGGGAGGGTCACGTCCCAGAGGGTGATCTGCATGCATGGCACGTGAGGAAGGCATGTGACTCCCAGGGCGGATGACTCGGAGGTTAGGTGCATGAGTTGGCACCCAAGCAGTCATCCCGTTCCAGTTGCACTACGACAGGGAAATCTTACACACTGGACGACCCTAAGTTTGGGCGTTAGTGTCGCTAAGACGCGCCTACAGAACGCTTAAGTCACAGCTAAACAGGAGGGCAATAACACCAAAGGTATATAAGGTTGACAACAGACATAACTAAGGTACGTTTTGACATTTTACAGAAACACTCTACGCTTTCGTAAGTGCAAGTAACGCATTTCCGAGAGTGAACATAGTGAGAGGGAACACACAGTGATCTCAGAGTGATAGTTTGACGTTCATTTTCCGAGATACTGACTTGACCGTCGGAGTGCAAACGGCCGCGAGGGTGCCCTTTGTTTCTCTGTTTTCAGGTGATTCTACCGGAGGAAGGGAACGTTGGAGCGAAAGGTTCTTGCAAGTGAAGTCAACAAAAACGCACGAAGACGTTAGGTCAACCGACGGGAACATTTGGCGCCCACCGTGGGATACGATCTAAAACATTTGTCCCAACCGCAAGAAATTTCAAGATTCATCAAGAAAGTTCAAGATTCATCGAAAAAAGTTCAAGATTCACCAAGAAAGTTTGAAGTTTCGTTAAAACAGTTCAAGATTCGTCAAGAAACATCCAAGAATGAGGAACACCAGGCAAAGTTCTACGGCGCATGTGGGAAGTGAGAGCTTGACCCTACAACAGGTGATGGAGATGATGCAGGGCCTCCAGAAGGCGGTGGCGGCGTCAAAGGCGGAGCAGGAATGTATCCAGCTGGACCTTGCAGCGTCGCAAGCAAGAAATGAGGAGTTGCACCGCACCAACGAGGAATTGCGTCGCGGGTTGCTTAACCAGGCTGGGAGTCGTGAAACAGAGGATCAAGAATGTGTTACACCTCCCAGAGAGTTCCACATGCCCTTCTCGCAGGCGATCATGGATGCGGTGATACCGTCCACGTTCGTAGGGCCGAAAGCTACGTTTACTAGTATGGAAGATCTAGAGGCACATCTCACTGCGTTTCACACGCAGATGATGCTGGTTGGCGGTTCTGACGTCGTGAGGTGCAAGTTGTTCATGAGCACGTTGGTGGGGATAGCAATGGATTGGTTCATCAGTCTCCCAGACAGCCACGTGACTTCGTTTGCACAGTTGTCACAGTTGTTCAGGGAATAGTATATCGCGTACCGCGCTCCCCCACCTAATTCTTACGATCTTTTTGACATAAGGTAGTACCAGAGGGCGCATTCTCAGGGTATAATCAGATCAAGATGCACCCAGAGACGAGTGTAAAACAACGTTTATGACCGAGACGTCCTGTTATTGTTATACAGTGATGCCATTCAGTCTAAAGAATGCGGGAGCCACATACCAGAGGCTGATGGACAGGGTCCTTGCACCCATGCTAGGAAGAAACGTCCATGCCTACGTAGATGATATGGTGGTGACCTCGCAGGAGAGGGGTCAACACATAGCTGATCTGGAAGAGCTATTTGCTACAATAGCAAAGTACCGCTTGAAGTTAAATCCCGAGAAGTGTGTGTTTGGGGTCGAGGCGGGGAAATTTTTGGGTTTCCTACTCACTAAGCGTGGGATAGAGGCAAAGCCAGACGGCGATTCTCGCCATGAGGAGCCCTGCCTCGATAAAGGAGGTACAACAACTGACAGGGCGGATGACTGCCCTGTCCAGATTTGTATCCGCTGGAGGAGACAAGGGTCACCCTTATTTCCAGTGTTTGAGAAAAAACAGCTGGTCTGTATGGACCGCAGAGTGTGAGGAAGCATTCCTCAAGTTAAAGGAGTATTTGGTCACCCCTTCCGTGTTGTGCAAGCCACAGCTAGGCGTGCCGCTCTAATTGTATTTTTGCAGTGAAGGAGCGAGCGATCAGCTCAGTCCTCGTTAAAAAGCAGGACCAGACGCAAAGGCCAATATATTTTGTAAGCAAAGTACTGCAGGGGCCAAAGGTGAGATATCAGGCCCTGGAGAAGACGACCCTAACCATGGTGTTCTCGGCCAGGAGGCTTCATCATTACTTTCAGAGTTTCACGGTGGTGGTAATGACGGACCTACCTATCCAGAAGGCGTTGCAGAAGCCAGATGTAGCAGGGAGAATGGTACGCTAGGTCATGGAGCTCTCGGAGTTCGATGTTCATTATGAGCCCCGAGGCCCCATCAAGGGCCAGGTGTACACGAATTTTGTAGTAGAGCTCTTCCCAGGAAGTGCGCAGCCAGAGAAGGAGGTCAGTTTTCGATGGGTGCTCTCGGTGGATGGGTCCTCCAACCAGTAGGGGAATGGAGCAGGTGTAATCTTAGAAGGGCCAAACGGGTTGTTGATCGAGCAGGCCCTGAGGTTTGCTTTCAAGGCAAGCAACAACCAGGCGGAGTACGAAGCCCTCATAGTTGGGATGCTCCTGGCCAAGGAGATGGGGGCACAAAGCCTACTGGTGAAGAGTGATTCCCAGTTGGTTACGGGTCAAGTCACCAGGGAGTATCAAGCCAAGGACCCACAGATGGTCGCATACCTGGGGTATGTACAAGTCCTGAGGAAGGCATTCGCGGTGTTTGAGCTGGTGCACGTCCCGAGGGAACATAATGCTCGTGCTGACCTACTCGCCAAGTTGGCCAGTTCGGGCAAGGGGGGAAGGTAGAGGACAGTGATACAGGAGACCCTTAAGACACCACGGACGTTTGTCGCTGATAACATGGTAGGCGTCCATCAGATCAGTACGTTTAGAAAAAGGGCGAGGAGTCACCGGTCGCTGACTCAGAAAGCGCTGAGGACGGCCAGTGTGAGTGCCTATTCGGTCTCGATGGGAGAAGGGGATCCTATGAAGAGGGGGACACGTGGATGACGCCCTACAGACGCTACCTGGCTTATGGGATACTCCCATTGGAGCCCGAGCACGACAAGAAGATAAAGAGAAATTCTGCCAAGTACACCCTTCTGGATGGGGAGTTGTTCAGGCACGGTTTCACTCACCCAATCCTGGTGTGTGTGGGTGGAGAGTAGGGTACACGTATAATGGCAGAGCTCCATGAGGGGATTTGCGGTAGTCACGTAAGAGGACGCTCTTTGGTGTCGAAGGTAGTCCGTGCGGGTTATTATTGGCCCACGATGAGAGAAGATTGCATAAGGCACGCCCAGCGGTGTAGGCAGTGTCAACAACACGTCATTTGGCATAAGGCACCTCCAGAAGAGCTGAGGTCGATTTACAGCCCGTAGCCTTTTCACACGTGGGGAATCTACATTCTGGTGCCCTTCCCTTTTGCGATAAGGCAGATGAAGTATTTGGTAGTGGCCATTGAATACTTCACGAAGTGGATCGAGGTTGAACCGGTAGCACAGATTATAGCCCATAAGGTGCAACACTTTGTGTGGAGGAATATAGTATGTCGTTTTGGCGTGCCAAGGCGTCTTGTCTCTTACAATGGTACACAGTTCGCAAGCCAGCAGCTGGGCAAGCTATGTACAAAGGTCAGGATAAAGCAGGTGTTCGCATCGGTCGAGCATCCTCAGACGAATGGGCAGGTAGAGTCCGCCAACAGAGTCCTACTCAGGGGTCTGAAGAGGAGACTCGAAAAGGATAAGGGGACCTGGGCGGAAGAGAATCCTAGAATACTATGGGCTTACCGCACCACGCCTCAGTCCACCACTGGAGAGACACCTTTCAGTTTGGTGTACGGGTCGGACGCGATGATCCCAATATAGATTCAGGAGAGCTCGCCGCGCTTCCAGAGCTTCGTGGTTGAAGAGTCCAATGAAGAGAGAAGGGTGAACCTGGATCTACTGGACGAGGTGAGAGAGGAGGCGAGGATCAAAGCTGAGGCAGTAAAGAGAAGGGTGGAGCATAAGCACAGTTCCAAGTTAAAGCCCCGACAGTTCCAAGTCGCTGACCTGGTAATGCGGAAGGCTCACCCATACCAGTTGGAGAACAAGTTGTCCCCCAAGTGGACTAGCCCCTTTAGGGTGACGGAAGTCCTGGGAAACGGGGCGTATAGACTTGAGACCCTGGAGGGAGGCCCCATTCCTCGGACTTGGAATGCAGTTGTTCCTACCGGTTGACCAGATTGTTCTTCGTACGTAGCTTCAAGCTACGTATCAAGGACTCCTTCGTCTTCGTTCCAATCTTCACCCTTCGTCGCCGTGAATACCTGAAACAGAGAGACAAAAGGGCGTCCTCACGACCGTTTGCACTCTGACGCTCAAGTCAGTACTGGCAGAAAACACCATGCACCTCCGTATCTGAACACCGCAGACACCGTGATCAGAAGGTGCGTAACTAAATTCTCTCTCGTTCTCAAGTCACTCGTGCGTACAGTGTGAAAGCGTAAAATGACTCAAAACGTGTAAAACGTACCTTAGTCTGCTGACAACGAGAGTTTTTATACCTTTCCAGTGTTTCTGCCACGTGTCTCCTTCTGACTTGAGTGTACCTCTGCGCGGGTGGCCTTACGACACTGTAACCCAACTTAGGGAAATCCCAGTGTGTAAGTCTCCCTTCTCGAAGTGCATCTGGCGCGGGGGGTGACTACCTGGGTGCCAACTCATGCGCCCCAGCTCCTAGACACTCGCCCTGGGAGTGTCTCTGCCCTCCTCACGTATCATGCATGCAGATTACCCCTTGGGACGTGGCCCTCTCATGGGTCGTATCTATCCCAGTGGTTCTCTAACGGTGGCGCGTACTACTGCGTTCCCACGCCTCATGCACAGATACTCCGCGAGTTGGATCTCTCCTTGCTGGTACTGGGGGTGTGGCTTGGAAACTACATTTCTCTTCTATTATTACTCTTTCGGGGTACCGAGGCCCGATGCCTCCACGCCCCTACCGTGCCACCTCCTACTGTGCCGCCCCCTCCACGGTCACTCCCACTCGTGGGTATCAGGGGGTGGCACCACCCAACTATAAGCACTCCTTGGTCCGAACCCAGTCAACGCCCGAGGCCTGGTCGACCCCTTCTCACCTCACTGCGCCCCTGATGGGTCCTACCAAGTGTTAACTTTGGTCAACGCCCGAGGACATGTTGGTACACCAGCCAACCTCAAGTTTTATTTAAGTTAAAAACTCTTGCATTGTATATAGTTTAAGGGGACACTCTTTTTCCCTTACAAGGGTTTTTTAATGAGGTCACCCAATAAAAATTACATTTTCAAGTATTCCTGAGTTTTCTGTACAATGCAGGGGAGAACGTTGTCGCTCTGGTGTTTAGACACCTTGAGAGGGAGGGGTAGCCTCCTTCGGGGCACCTCCTCCTCGAGCGTGGGCGCCAGGCGCGGACAACATGGTTCAGTAAGAAACGAACCCGTTGCCTTGATGTTTAGGCACCTCAAGGAAGAATGGCAATGCCTTATGGTACGCCTCTCCTCGAGTGTGGGCATCAAGCGTGACTAGCAAAATTCGACTGGTGATGAACAGGTTGCCTTGGTGTTTAGACACCTCGAGAGGGAGTGGCAGTATCCTTCGGGACGCCTCCTCCTCGAGCGTGGGCACCAAGTGCACCTGTCATCTTGGTGTTTAGACATCTCGAAGAGGGCGGCAGCTCCCTCTGGGGACGCCTCCTCCTCGAGCATGGGCACCAAGTACAAACAGTAGGCTTCAGCCAGATAATTCCTCCTTCGCCTCTGAGCGAAGATGAGGCCAAAAACACGCCTTGAGGGTAGACACCCCAAGACAGCAAAGTGTAAGCAAGTGTCAAAGCAAAAGGTTCCTTGTCCAGAGCAAGAGGTGAAGACAAGGGAGCTCAAAGGATCACGCATACTTGCTGCCTTCGCAAGTCGTTAAGCAAGTTAAAGAGAGAAGGTGAGACAGCATGCTACCTAAGGTTCAAAGTTTTAGAGAATCTTAAGAACGTCGTATGAAGTTAGCGTCAGAAGCGTTGTTAATAAAGGAAGCAAGTAAGAGCACAAGCAGAAATGAATAAAGCATCTAAATTAAGGTGTAGGTGCATTCAAAATTATAAGTGTTCTTGAGAATACAGTTCAAAGCTTAGAAGACTAAGAGGCATTATGTTTAGAACGCCTTGGCACAATTTATCCATCGACGATGTGGTTAGCCGTTGCGAAAGGAGAAGTGTCCATCTCAGGGTGCTTGCAAACAACCTGAGTCAGGGCATCTTCGAACCTGGCGGCATAGGCATCAACAGCGTCATCAAAGAGTTCTGTTTTGGCCTTCTCGAAGCCCTCAACTTGGGCAGTCATCTCCTTCTCAGTTTTCTCTGTAAGCTCCCCCTTGGTCTTCTTAAGGTTTTCAGCCTGCTCAGTAAGTTCCTCCTTGATCTTCTCAAGGGTCTCAGTTCTCTCAATGAGCTCAGTTTCAACCTTACCCAGATGCACCTCTCGGGTAACCGAGCACTCCTCGAGGCTGACCATTTTAGCTTTGGTGGCCTCAGCAGCTTCTTTGAGTTCCACCACCTCAGCACGTAGTGGCACCACTTTATTGAGCAGGGTGGTGTATTTTTGGCCTTCCTCGTGAAGTCTCTTGTTGGCCTCCAGCTCAACCTTTCGAAGAACGCCCAGCTCTTAGGTCAGAGAGGTTTCCCGGATGAAGAAGCATTAAGCCTGGTTGGCCAGTTGCTCCTTAGCTTGAGCCAGTTCGTCTGCCAGGGCTTGTTGCTCCTTGGTCCTCACCTCAGCCTAGTGGAAAGAAAAGTTGACACGAGCAAAGAATCCCCCAAGGCTGAGGGCCATGCCCTCTTGCAGTGCCTCATCAACAGAGTTTCCCATGGTCTCTTGTTTGTAGCCTCTCAGGATCTGCTGGAGGACCAGGGGAAGCTCAGGAGCAGGCTCATGAACACTCTCGGCCCCTTCCTCGATTGCAAGAAAGTTTGGAGGTGAGGAGACGCTTGGAGGGTTGTCCCTGATTAAGGCAGGGCGCCTGGCAGAAGAAGAGTGGGAGGTGGCTACCATTGTGGTTTTCCTCCTCTTGAAGGCAGGGCCCTCCACGGTGTTCTCATCGTCGTCAGAAGTGATGAGCCCCACCCCTTTGTTTTTCTCTAGGGGGCCTGGAGGTGGAGAAGCCCTGATTGTGGCCAGAGGAACAACCGCAATGGGAACTGGAGAAGTGGGGGCAGGTGTAGCTTGTGGTGAAGCGGGAGCAGAAACCGCTTGTGGCGAAGCAGGGGTAGGAGTGGTCTGAACAGAGGGTGCAAAAGGAGTAGTAGGGGAGGCCGACGGGGCAGGATGTGCAGAGGTACCTTCCTTGGTAGTTACATCATCACGAGTGGACAAGACATCAATAAGCCTAACCCGCTTCTCTGCGTTCAGCACCATGCCTGCACCAAAGAGGAGGAGATAAGAATAAAGTAAATAAGAGGAACCAGAGAGCCAGTGCAAGTATGAGTCAACAAATACAAAAGAGGCATAAGTAGAGTGAAGTATGAAGAAGGTTAGGAAATGATTCCTATACCAATATAGCCAACGAGCCTAGTTGGGCTATATTCGTTTTTGATAAGTTCAACGGTGTTGAAGATCACCCCCAGACTGGCCAAGACCTGACATACCTTGCGATCAGCTGAAGAGAGCTCATCCAAGGTCTTGGCCTTCTTGAACTTGAGCTTCTCTACCCATTATAATGGAAATCCATCAAGGGCAATACGGTCACGTTCAGAGCAGCATACCCTGAAGAATTTTCCTTTGAATCCTTTATAGGATTGCTGGAATAGAGTGAGGATAACTCTCCCAGTTATCCCGCTAAAGCTAACCCATAGGTTCTTCCCTGGGCTTTTGGCTTCAAAAAAGTGTAGAAAGACATCTACTGATGGGGGATGGTCGAAAAAGATACAGATGATGGAAAATGCTCTGATGAAGGCAACGTTGATCTCAGTTAGTAACTCCCTCTCAAAGCTATTGAAGGGAGGCGCTGCCTAAGGCGTTTAAATACTGTTTGGTAGAAGAAGAAGAATGGTTCCCCGTCGTTGGAGCGATTATCAACACAAACAGGTTCACCAGCTATGCAAGGGTGAACGGAGATGTAGGCGTCGTGTTCCCTCCCGAACGCTCTACCCTTAAAATCGGGTTGACTATCCAAGTGAGCCCTCCAGTCCGCAAGGGAGGTCAGGGAGGAGGTTTCAGCGAGGAGTTCGTCGAGGGCCCAGGGGTACAAAGGTGTATAATTGATGCTGGGAGGAAGAGGGTTGACAGTGACTTTCGTTCGTGCCATGATGAAAGAAAGCTAAGAAAAACAAAGAAAGGAAGAAACAAAGGTTCAGCAAGGGGAAAACTACGACGTGAAACTAGAAAGCTCAGAAAACCCTATTCTCGTAAAAACCCAGAAATAGGGGAATGAAGAAGATGCAGAGGAAGATTCGAAACATAAAAATATAAACAGACACAGATAGTTTTTCATGCGCAAAATCATAAATGAAGAGCAATCAATGGAGAAAAATCGTACCTTTGATGGTTGATGAGCGAAAGTTTCGGTTTTTTGTATGAAGAAATCAAAGAGCTCGAGGAAGAAGACGAAAAGTGTAAGAAAGGTTTCGAGTGATGGAACAGTGCACGAAGCGCGCGTTTTTGAAAGGCTTAACTTAAACTTGAGAAGCACAAGCGACGTTCAGTCTTAGCCGCATGATCAAGCCACGTGTGCGTTGATTACAACATGAACAGGAAGGCGTCACTTCGATGCATTGTGCGCGTCCTATCACAAGAGGCCACGTAGGTCGGTAGGGCGAGGCCATAGTCTCTTCGCTGAACAAGTTGACAGCTCGAGACTAGGGGGCTTGTGTACCGTCCGGTCCTCAGGCATCGACCAGCCTCGGGCGTTGACCGGCCTCAGGCGTTGACCCTAAACCCTAAACGCACGAAGACGTTAGGTCAACCGGCAGGAACAACATACTTGCTTTTACTACTCCTATTTATGATGTACTCAGAAAAACAGATACGAATATGGTTACTCTTCACTTAGTATATGAAATGTGGGATTCAATGATTGAAAATGTAAAAAGGGTCATATAGCATCATGAAAGGAAGGCAAAAGTTGAATACTCATCATTTTTCGAGGTAGTAAAGTTAATATTAATTGATGGTTGGACTAAGAGTAGCACATCACTTCATTGTCTGGCTCATTCTTTAAATTCAAGGTAATACAATATAATTATATTTTATTGAGTACATAATATTATGTTAATTTATGTTTTTATATTTTTTATGTAGATATTATAGTCATGAATGGTTAAGTGAAGATTCACACAGAGTTGTCCCACATCTAGATAAGGAACTTACTCAGGAAAGGAAGAAATGTTTTATGAGGTACTTTGATGATGCGGATGTAAGGAGAAAAGTAAATATAGAGTTCGCAAACTTTTCATATGGAAGAGAAGATTTTGTCGATGTTGACTCTTTAAGGGACAGAGGTCAAATGGATGCAAAATCATGGTGGATTGTTCATGGAGTTCATGCACCAACACTTCAGAAGATAGCTCTTAAACTACTTAGACAACCATGTTCTTCTTCTTGTTGTGAAAGGAATTGGAGTACCTACTCCTTTATACATTCTTTAAAAGGAAATAAGATGACACCTAAAAGGGCAGAGGATCGAGTATTTGTCCATAGTAATCTTCGTCTTCTCTCAAGGAACTCCTCACATTACAAAGAAGAGGAAACTAAATTATGGGATATTGCAGGAGATGACTTTTCATTTGATGACAATGGAATTCTCGATATTGCTAGCTTATCTCTTGAAGAACCAGAATTATAAATTGTATTTTTTAATGAAGATGAATAAATGTAAAAGTTAAACATTATGGTTTACATAATTACATATTTTTTTATAGCATTTTTATAAATATTTTTCTTGATTTTTTTCATATAACAAAATATATTACTACATTTTAATTTATACATAGCCGTGTCCCGTGTCCTATAATTTTCAATTTAGCCATATTTCCGTGTTCGTATCCGTGTCGTATCCGTACCTGTATCTGTACCCGTATCCATGTCTGAGCTTCATAAGTCTTAAGTAGAGTTCTTAAGTAGAAGAATATTTCAAAACAAAGACAAATATGAAAACCAATGAGTTATAGGCTTCACTCAAACTTAGCTAGTAAACTGATAAACCATACATTGCATTCCTCAATTAATAATAACAGTATATTCCTTATTTATTCTGAATTGGAGTGAAACAGTTAGAGGAAAAGCATAGAGAAGTGGTGTTCTAAATGATAACATTGGTACATCAACATAACATTATGGAATTAACCATGTCACACATCAAACTCTGCACACACAAACACATCATCTCACAGATCATTGTTCTGTTTTCTGAGGTTGGCACAAGAAGGTAGCATCAGCATTCTCATCACTGCAGTAGAGGCAAGGATGCTGTTCAAACCCCTGACCTTGCAGCACCTTCCTGGCCCTCACCACCACCTCTCTGTTGCTCAACCCACCCTCCTTCTCCCTCAGCACCATCTCCACCGCGTTGCTGAACGCCCCATAAGCCTTCCCGCCGCCGGCGCCAGGGTTCATGTCCGCCGAGGTCTCGTCCGCCTGGCACCCGCTCAGCAGGATCCCCTCGTCGGGTCCCAGCGCCTCCAACAGAGCATGCGACACAGTTTGAAACCTCAAACTGGCGTCGGATCCGAAGAGTTCCAGCATGTGGGTTCCAATGTCTGTGGTGGTGGCTTTGGTTTGGGAAGAGAGGTGGTGTAGTATGGAGTCATAAGGGATAGTCTTGTGGGTAAGGGTGTTAGTGGTTTTCGATATGGGACCTTTTTGAAGCGATGAAGATGGACCTACTTGCTCTTTCTCTTTGTCGATGAGGCCTCCACTGTGGCACGAGTCTGAGAGGATTGTCAGGCTTGCACCCTTTGCTAACCTGTTTACTAGTTGCCGGAAGTCCAAATCTGTATGTTTCATCACTGTAAAATGAGTAATGATGTTTTGATATACAACTACTTTGCTTCAGTATACAACACTTAAGGTGTTGTTGGGCTGATTGTGCAAAGTAGGCTTAAAAATGAATGATGTGAAAGTGAAGTGAGAAGTGGTGATTGGATATTTCAATTGTGTGATTGGAGAGGGAACTATACAAACCAGTGATGAGATTGAAGTCACAAGGCACAATAGCCTCCTCATGGTGGAAGTGGTGGCCATGTTTCTTGGAAGGGATTCTAGTTCCATGTCCACTGTAGTGAAAATATAGCACATCTCCTGCTTCAGATCCATCAACCAACTTAGCCAGTGCCTGCTTGATGTTAGCACCAGTGGGCAGTTTACAAGAGTTTGGTGCATCAGTGAGCACCTCAATGTCATTGTCATCAAACCCAAATCGCTTCACCAAAGTCTCCTTCATGGCCAACACATCGTTTATGCAACCATGCAGCTCATTGCCAGTGTTGGGGTAATTGCACCCCACCAAAACAGCCAACCTCTTCTTCTGCCCCTCCATTTTGATCTCACTTCAAAGATTTGAAAACAATTGAACAAAGTTTGTTAGAAAGATTGGTTTCTCTGTGTCATTATTACTCACTCAGTTTCCTCCATTTATATAATTCTTGGGGGAGCATTGCATTTGGCTATTGGATTTGCCACAAGCAACATAGTAAGACGTTTGTGTTGGCTTACAAGCCAGGGAACTTCTGTTTTGGACAAAAACGTGGTGTGTGTGAAGAACCCTGCTCAACTAACAATTGTTACAACTTTGGAATGTTATTTGGGAAACAATAGTTATGGTAATTTGGATCACAAGTTCAAAAATTAAAGATGGTAATTGGTGAATCTCAAGTTGTTATCTTGGAAACTATAATAAAGAAATTTGCAAAACAGTTGAAAGGGGTTTTGCTTGAAAACTATGAAAAGGGTGAATGAATAGTGACATGAATTTGGTCAAATCCACTTTTTTTTTTCTTTTCTGGTTAGTTTCCAAGGAATAAGAAAGAAATAACGTGTTTCCCATTTGACTTGAAGTAACTTTTTTAAGCTAAGAAGAATATTTAACTTGAACTTTTTGACTGTCTGTATAATCTTGGAAGTTTGATCTAAGTCTAAGCAACATCATATTGAAAATGACATATCATGTGATTGATCATCCAAAGAAACGTATACACTTGGTTCATCATTTTACAGCAATTGATAAGTGTAAGCAGATTCTCTACATAGAATCTCTAATTAATGAGAACTTTCAAATTTTAAAATTTTATAAATTTGCATTAAACATTTATTTATTTTTGTCTCTTAAATATACTAACTTCATTCTTTCGAAGGGATCCATGACTTTCACATACCCACTAGATGGTTTAGGTTTACCATGTGTATGAAAATAATGTTGTATCAAGAATTCAACACCTAGAGGAATTATAATTATTTTAAATAAAAGATCTAAGAGACGAACTTTTGATTTTTTTAAATTAAATCTCCAAATTAACAAGTAAAGCTAAGCTATTAAATGGCCATTCTCAGATTACTTGGAAGCCATGCTAAGCTTTATAATCATATTTTGTTTGAAATAAGTTAATTAATTGATGTTATTATTGTTGTGTTGATAGAGGCCTTGCGTGCAAGTAAACCTGGTATAGTTTGCGCATTTCTCCCACCGGCCAAAAACAAGTTTCCCATAAAATTAAAGTTTCTAACTTGTAAACCTTAAGTATCATTCTTTTTGGGCGAGTCATTATTGTACCTCCGGGGTAGGGGATCGTTCATCAATAGTAGTTGGAATGGGTCGACCGGCCAAATAAGTATCGATAAAAACCACGTTGCCTCGTTTTCCAAATATCAAATCTTTGTGGTCGCTCTCTAGCTGTTAAGTATGCTTTCGGGCTAATGGGCTATTAGTATGTATTTTCTTTTTCTTTTTTTTTAAAAAAAACTTCACTCAATCTTGACGATAATATTTGTAAAAGTAATTAACTCATTATTATTGAGATTTTAGAAGATTCATAAAAGTGATTTTTGAAAATTTTGTTATTTGTTTTCACCGTTACACAAAAAAATTTGGTTGTTTTAAAGGGGTATTCAAAACATCAACAACAGAAAATTAAGGTTGAAAACACAAATAAAGTTGATTCACTGAGACGTAGATGATCACTTTATGTACGAAGTGTTGCGCAAGTCCTTTAAAATATTGCTATAAAACCGAATCGAGATATTGTAAAAGAAGTTGTTAAAGGAGTTGTCAAAGATCTTAAGACGTTGCAAACGAAAGTGAATATGCTTTGAGGATGGCGCGCACAACATCCATTTTTTCTCGTGTGGTCCAAATCTGGTGGAGAGGTTTGGAACATTACAAATCCTCTACCTTCTTCCATTTCCGGAGGTCTTCCCCCTTTTTCGACAGTTCCCTTCAATTTTGGCGGTTAGTCTCATGGAGCGGTTTTGTTGATTTGTGTTCTTCTCCATCAATAAATATATGCCTCCACTTTGCTCCAAAAATATATCTCTCATGGCTTTCTTCCTTTTTTTTCTCTTCTTCATTATTTATCTCTTCCTTTCTAATATTTTTGGTATCCTGGGTTTTCACTCTCTAAGAGTTGCTTGTGATGGGAAAAAACGCATGCGGAAGCAACACACAGTCACGAATCAACTGCAGAAAATAAACAACACAAGATTTAACGTGGTTCGGTCGCCAACTGCAACCTACATCCACACGGACAACTATAAGGTTTTCATTATGTTATGTTGCACACCAATTACAAGTACAATGATCTCTTTAAATAGAGATTATAAAAGGGACACAATGATTAAGCCCATTCACTAAACATGGTGTCTAGTCAGCCCAACCCAATTACTCCTGGCTTCATACCCAACAATCTCCCACTTGAAGCCACGGAACAATGTTCACCTGCGCTTCAACTATGTACATGTACTTCTGTAATCTGTTGACGAAACTCAATTTTCCACCTCTAGTTGCCACCAGCCTTCTTAATCATTTTGAAGACTTCGTTAAAACTCCCCTGAGTTTCAACACGTCAGTCACTGATGCGTTCTCTGTTCCTACCGGCTCCACTTACAGGAACTGCCGGATCCTGGAACAACCTAAGAACAAACACTATCCATATTCAACAAGAAATTTTCTAGAGAAGTTTCAACCGCCGGAATACTGGTTCTCCTAACCCACTGTCGTCTAGGAACCTCAGTTAAGTACCTCTGACTGGTCTACTTGAACCTTTCCATGCTCGTTCATCCTGAATTTGACCTGTGGTTTTGGGTTTCTCTCTTGTAAAGACAACCCTCTTCTGCCTACAAGATTCTGTGAATCGGACTTTGTTTATCTTCTGAACTGGGATGGTCACTCCCTCAAACGGTAATCTGACCATATACAACGAACCTCTCTTTCTTCTGCAGACCATGACAAGATTTCCCTTGACAACCTTCCACTACTGATTTTCAAACTTCACTTCATGTCCCTGTTCGTCCAACTGCCTAACAGAAATCAAACTTTTCGTCAGGCTTGGAACAACTCTGACATCCTTCAAAGTCCAGAAACCAACTGGTGTCTTCAACACTATGTCACACATGCCCGTAACATCAAGAGTTTTGTTGTCCGCTAGTCTTACCTTTCCAAAGTCTCCAATAACTAGATTTTGCAATGCTTTAGAATCCATGACCCAGGAATCCACACTGGTATCCGCACAACAGGCTAAAAGGTCCTTGTCCGCGAAGTCTTCTGCAATGTTGACTTATTTATCATTTGGGCATTGATTCCTGAAATGCCCCACCTCCTTGCAATTCCAACATGTTACACTTGAGCAATCCCGAGTCTTTGACTGACTCCTTCTTTTGTTCTTGCTCCCACTATCTCTGATATTTTTCTTACCTCTAATGACATATAGCGATTCACTAGATAATTCCCCAAAACTCCTTCTTCGGACATCCTCGCCAAGAATGAGATCATGAATCTTTTCAAAAGTGAATCCATCGGATCCCGCTAAACTGGTAACTGTTGTAACTATTCTGGACCAACTGTCAGGCAAATACAATAACAGTAGTAAAGCTTAAACTTCATCATCGAACTTAATGCCCACTGACATAAGTCTGGCTAAGATCGAATTCATTTTATTAATGTGCTCAGTAACTGAATTGTCTTAACTTCATGTTGCAGTGAAAAGCAACCACCCCCCGCGCCTAGCACTGCACTGTCACTGTTGCACCAGCAGAAAAACGCAAGTGTCACCCTGCGTCTTCCGTGACTGCCATCGCACTGCACCTTTGTGTCGTCTCGTTCACCGCAAGCACCTGCACCTGTTCGCCGCGAAACGTGATATGTCGCCGCACTAGCACATTTCGCCGCACTTCCTGGACACAACCCTACTACGAGCAAGCCATTTGCAGAACGTCGCGAGACGCCACCACTCCTATCGCGACCCACACCACTGCACGTCGCACCGCCTACTGTGCACACCTGCCGCGAGTTGCAGGTTTGTGTTGTCGCGAATCCTGGGCCACTGTGAAACCCTAACTTTGGGACGTCGTTGCAACCCCTGCGAAACCCTAGCTTTGGGACGTTGTTATCGCTTTTGCGAAACCCTAGCTTTGGGATGCTATTGCAACCCCTGCGAAACCCTAGCTTTGGGATGTTGTTGCTGCTTCTGCGAAACCCTAGCTTTGGGACGCTAATGTCGCTCCTGCGAAACCCTAGCTTTGTCACAATTTTCACGTCTCGTCGATTAATTTCTACTGATTTAATCTCTAGTGTGTAAACGAACCAAGCTGTGATGCCACTTGATGGGAAAAAACGCACGCGAAAGCAACACACAATTACGAATCAACTGTAGAAAATAAACAACACAAGATTTAATGTGGTTCGGTCACCAACTGCAACCTACATCCACACAGGCAGCTATTAAGTTTTCATTATGTCCTGTTGCACACCAATTACAAGTACAATGATCTCTTTAACTAAAGATTATAAAAGGGACACAATGATTAAGCCCACTCACTAAACATGGTGTCTAGTCAACCAACCTAATTGGTCATGGCTTCATACCCAACAGCTTGTTCGTTTTGATATCCTTGGTATTATTCGAGAAGTTTTTGTTGTGTCCTAGGGGACTTGCGCAATACACCACAAATAAGTCTTTATAGACAGTGATCACTCATGCCTCAAGAAATCATTTTTGTTCGTGTTTTCAGCCTACTTTTACTACAATCGTAGGACTTATGACTGACAATACAGAAAACAACTGATACTTATATAGAGATCTTGCGCCCGATATTCATGAGTGTTATAGTGATGTTGCGAATTTCTCATGCAAGTGACCCACTTGATACTTATATAGATGATTTCATCACACTACAAGAAAATGACCATTTAGTCACCGAATTCAGCGACCGAAATCGCCACTAAATATCCCCAGTCTCAAATCTGCAACCGAAATAGCGACCGAATGAATTGTTACTGATTAGTTAGTTTGGCGACCGAATCAGCGACTGAACATGAGAGTGACAAATTGGGAAAAGTATATCTGCGACCGAATTAACGACTGAAAATGTTTATTTTTTAGCCACCGATTTTCTTTTGGTCACTAAATGTAATTGCTTATTTTTTTTCACCGAATTAGCGACTGAAAATGTTTATTTTTTAGCCACTGATCTTCTTTCAGTCGCTAAATGTAATTGCTTATTTTTGTCACCGAATTAGCCACCGAAAATGTTTATTTTTTAGCCACCGATTTTCTTTCGGTTGCTAAATATAATTGTTTATTTCTGTCACCGAATCGGTTCGTCAAATATGTTTATTTTTTAGCCACCGATTTTTTTTCGGTCGCTAAATATAATTGTTTAATAATAATAATAATAATAATGATAATAGTAATAGTAATAATAATAATAATAAATAGGTTGAATGTGACATGATAAAGAGATTTAAAAATTAATTAGTAATGAAGATGAATGATAGATTATAAATGTAAACAAAAAACTAAATCATCATTACTAAAAATACATGTTCTGTGAATACAAAATATAAAATATAATTAAAATATAAAATATTACTAAAACTGCTATTAAAGTTAAAAAAAAAATTGTAGATAAAAGTGTGTAATTTCTTCTATTAAAAAAATATTAACTACTATTCTAGAAATTTTAAACACCTTCCGGTAGATGACTGAAAGGTGAAGGTTCCTTCTCACAAGTGCAGAGAAAGAAAAGGGAGAAAAAAAAAAGTCACCTAAGAATGTGGTAATGACGTATGTGCCCTCATTTCTTTTATAAATTTTTTTATGAATTAATTATACATTGTACATCTATTTTTTCTTTATTAATCAGAATTAATAAAATACATGATTTGAAATTTTAGGCTTTATAATAATATAATATAATTATATAATATAATAATAAAATAAATAATAATATTATAAATATTTATATATTTATAATAGTAAATTTTTTATTAATATTAATAATATAAATGTTTAAATATTAAAATAAAAATAATATGTAAAATTAATTTATAAAATAATAATGTTAATTAAAATAATTTTTTAAAAATAATGATAATAAATATAAATTAAATAAATTAATAATAATTAAATAAATGTATTAAATAATAATATTATTAATAATTATTATTTTAATTTTATATTCTTTTATTTATAATTAAAATTTTACATTATTTTAATTAACTAAAATGTACAAAAAAATTATTTTTTTATACACAAGGATAAATTTGTAATCTTACAATTTATACCATTAAAAATAATTAGAATATCCTTTACAACCATCATATCATTCACCAATTTGAATAAACTTTCCTCACACATCCACTCTAACATACCCCAATCCAAACAACCTAAACTTTCTTCACACTTCCACTCTCTCACACCCTCAATTTTCCACTCCCCCACCCCCTCTAATCCAAACAAAACCTTAATCCCAAATTTCATCTTCCAAAGCGTATTCCAAATTCCAAATTTCAAATCTCAAATCCCTTTGAACTCCAAAACTACTCCCAAATTCGCCCACACATTGATAATCTTCTTCAAATGCTTCCATGGTTTGGTTCTTCTTCGATTCCTTCTTCCAATTCATGTGCTACTCAAGTTCACGGTAGTCGTCGTCTTCTTCTTCGTTCTTCTGCGGTTCATTCTTCTTATTTTTCCTTCGATTTTCTCATGGTTAGGATGTATGAGTGAGCTTGTTTTCTAATTGTGTTTTTAATCCTCTTATGGATAAATGTTCCTAATCTCTCTTGGTCTCCCCCTTCCCCCTGAAACATTACAATCTATAAAGCTTCAGAAGCATCTCAGTGATGAAGATCATCCATATCATAACTTTAGCACAAGTCAGTGATTGATTTAATTTCTTTTGTTTTTTAAACTCGTACAATTGAACTTTGAACTTTTGCACCATCCTACTTGTGGTTGGATTATTTTGTCAAAGAACTGATAATGAGTTATCCTTGATTATGTGTCCAAAATCTTTTAAAAAATCCAGTATGTTATTTTTTCATAATTATTATTTTAATATTAAGAATAACTGGCTAGTTGATGAATATGATAATAAATGCTAGGAGCTAGGTTTTATATTTTTTTCGAGTTATCTTTTTGGCTTGTCAGATATTGAAGACATGTGGAATATTTTTTTGCCATACCAAAGCATTAGGAAGTATTTTCAGACTGATGCTTTGTAATGCTCTTCGTGACATGCTTTCTTCATCATCAAGTTAATTGTTTTCTTGCTTTATATTTCCTTTTCTCCACTCTTGTAATCTCACCAGGAGAATGAAATGATTGAGCAATTTCACACGAAGTTAAGTATTGGAAAAGCTTCTCACAATTTTTGAGGTCATGTATATGTATATGAATATGTTGTGTAGGTGAGTGGATCAATATCTTGTATGAACTACAGTTTAAAGAAGAACTTTAAACTAAGTCTATTTTTGTGTCAAATATATGCATCTCTTTAAATTGATCCTTGTATTCTTGTGGGGAAATTAGCTACTACCTTAAAGTAATTGAAATTTGATTATTTTAAATGCTCATCTTATATTTTGAAAATAATTGAAACAATTTCACCAATTATGCAGCTGCATACTTTCATTTATTTAATGAACTCAGTTGTGTCATTGCTAACGTATGCAAGCCTCTGCTGCCATCTAACTATACTACATGGGGTTCTCATCATAATTTTATATGGTAGTACACATCTCTTCTTTTACAACTTAAAGGTTATGATAGTCCAAATAAATGTTACTGTAACACAATATATATATATATATATATATTTATTTGGTGACAAGATAAGATTCTTAATCAAGTGATAAGTGTAATTAAAAATTCAGAAGGCTGTTGTGAGTCAATATTCTTTCATGTTTTCCCCGTTTATTTTTCTTGTTGATTATATGAACCATTAATCATTCATTATTTTTCTGATCTGAAAGGTTTTTTCTCATATAATATGCAGGGTTATACCGAAATAATAAAGCAAAGATCACTTCTCACTTCCATGGAGAACTATGTTACTTAGCTTCTTGAAATTGGGAAACCAATCTTCACCCCTTTGTGAGAACCTTACTATAATCCCTGATTTACGCATGTGGTGTTTACATATTGCTTTAAATAACTATATATAATCTTAAGAAATCAAACATTGAAATTGACATTTTTTTATCTTGTGAAAATTCTAGAGTTTTAGAAAAAAAAGAATGAACACGAGTAAAAATGAACTTTGTATATTATTCACTGGGATCAATTACAATTACAAGAAGCTTCATATCAATCGTATAGGATGTCTTCACCAACTCACACAACTAACAAATTAACTGTAAAAGACCAAAGAAAGAAAAAAAACTACGAAGCATTGTTAACACATTATAATTTGTGTTCTGATTATGCATGCAATCACTAATGGACTTATGTGCACATTTTCAAAATTGTTTAACTTGCTATTTCATTGGTTGACATCAGTTTTTCCTATGGAATCTTGAGGAGATTCTTGCCTGAAGAGGAGGTGGAGGCTATGAAAGGTCTTTCACTCACTGTTGATGGAAATGGTGTTGTTTTTTATGTACCCCATATAGCTTTTTATCTTGGTCATGTTTTTCTTTGTATTACATTTGTCCTTCAGGTAAGGAAAATGAAGCTAATGTAAGTCTAGAGCCTGTTTTCAACGTGTCCACCCATTAAGCATGTTTTATGTTTTACTCGAATCCAAGTCCCTTTAGTTACCAAAAAAGATTTAACCACTACACCAGACAAATTCTTTTGTCATATTATAATTTTTATTATATTTATTATTATTATTATTAATATTAATAATATTATTACTATATTGTATATTATTATGTGTATTCATATCTTTTAAATATCAAATATTATTAATATTAATAATATTATTACTATATTGTATATTATTATGTGTATTCATATCTTTTAAATATCAAATATTATTAATATTAATAATATTATTACTATATTGTATATTATTATGTGTATTCATATCTTTTAAATATCAAATATTATTAATATTAATAATATTATTACTATATTGTATATTATTATATGTATTCATATCTTTTAAATATCAAATATTGTTAAGTAAAAATAAGATAGAAACATTTTCTCTCATCATTTATGAGTTTCAACCTACTATTTTAATAATTAAGTTACAGTCAAAAATATATTAAAAAAATTTAAATTTATAACACAATAAACATAACTAATTTTGATTTGTTCTTACTAACATAAAACTAAAAAAGAGAAATATAATAATGAAAAGAAAAAAAAAAGAATAATAAGATGAGAAACTCTATAACAAACCTTAAGAAAAATATTTATTTTCCAATCCTTTTCCTCTTCTCCGCAACAATGTTCAGAACGCATTCATCCTCCCCGTCAATGCCCACATCAACAATGATGCCAAGTTAACTTTGTACCTTAAAGAAATTACGTCATCATTATAGTGAATCACTAATTTTGATTTGTTGTTACTAACATAAAACTAAAGAAAGAGAAATATAATAATGAAAAGAAAAAGAATAAGATGAGAAACTTCATAACAAACCTTTAGAAAATATTTATTTTCTAACCCCTTTCCTCTCTCCGCAAGAATGTCATATTCGCATTCATCCTCCCCGTTGATGCCCACATCAACAATGGTGTCAAGATAACTTTGTACCTGTGCAATCTGAATTCTCTGTATTCCGCCTTCGATGTACGAAAATGAAAAGCAGAGTAGAAAACTCACTTATAGAGACTAACGTGTGATGCATGCTCTTCTTCTTACTCTTATCTTGAAGAATGAATCTTTTTATCTAATGGAAGTGATATGAACAAAAGAGATAAAGTGAGAAAGAGGGAGGAGAGAAAAATGATAATAAAAATTCCAAATATAAATTCAAATTGAAAAGAAATTGTGAGTGAAAATTGAAGAAATAAAGATATATTTCAAAAAACTAAATTCAAAATTGTTTTACGTTCAAAAACTCCATTCTGATAACTGTTTCAATATTTCCAAAATAACTAAAAAAAAATTAACTTTTTTATATATATCAAAAACAGTTATATATATATATATATCAAAAACAATTATAGGGAATCCCCATTATATATATGGTATAGATTATTAATATTATTAATATTAATATTATTAATATTATTAATATTAATATTAATAATATTAATAATATTAATAATATTAATAATATTAATAATATAATTTATATTATTACTATTAAAAATATTATTAAATATTGTAAATATTATTATATTATTAATATTAATAATATTAATATTATTATTACTAATAATATTATATAATTATTAATATTAATATTAATATTATCACTAATATCAATATTATTATTATTACAATTATTAAAAATATTTAATTCAAATCTGTATGTAAAAATCCGTATGTAATGCTCACTTTAGATACGAATCCAAATCCGTATGTAACGTTGACTTTACGTATGGATCCAAATTCGTATGTAATGCTCACTTTACATACGGATCCAGATCCGTATGTAAAAATTCGTATGTAACGCTGACTTTACATATGTATCCAAATCCGTATGTAAAAATCTGTATGTAATGCTTACTTTACATATGGATCAAGATCTGTATGTAATGCTCAATTTACATACGGATTTGAATCCATATGTAATAATCGATATGTAAATATTAAATTTCTTGTAGTGTAATGCATTGATACAAATATGGTTGATTTCATTCCTAATAGAATATGTGCTAAGAAAATTTTCAACCACTCAGCTTCATTTCCATCCATTTCGAGAGCAACAAACTCAGATTCCATTATTGATCTTACAATAATTGTTTGCCAGACTGATCTTTATGTAATTACATCACCCCCAAGTGTAAACACATAACTATTAGTAGATTTTGTTTCATTTGAATTAGAGATCCAGTTAGCATCATTATACCCTTCTAGCACAAGTATACAATGACACCTTTTATGTATTCCATGAGTCTTGTAAGTGCATCCCAGTTATCCTAATTAGGACATTGAGTATGTTTACTCAATCTACTTACTGCATGAATAATGTGTGTGGTCTAGAAAATTCAATTAAATGTAATAAGCTCCCAATTATCTAGGCATACTTAGTTTGAGAAATAGATTATCTGTGCATGTTCAATCTGGTTTAGCTCTATTGGAGGATTGAGAAAAGATTAATCTTTAGAGAACCTATGAAGAATTCAATGGTGGAAAAACTTGGGGATCAACCGCTTTTTATTTGCGATTTCCATCTCTTTTATATTTTCTACATAACTATCTTAACCCCCTTTTTATTATTATTGTTATTACTAACTTTTCATTGCTTGCAAATAGATTTTGAATTCGGTTAACTGAATCACTATTGGATTCGTTAGGAGACGACTTGGGGTCATCTGACCACATCTATGCTAGAATATATAGCCTTAAACGAGAGGGGGGGGGGTAAATTGTTTACGAGGGATTTTTGAAAACTTTTTCAGGTTTAACAAAATTCGTTGTGTGAATCCAGAACAGGAATCAAGTTAGCCAAGAATTTAAGCAATAAAACAGCAAAGCAACAAAAAAATAATCGGTTGTTTCTTCAAAACAATCGGTTATTTATATCAGCAAAGCTTAAAATAATATTTAAATGAGTTCAGGGTAAGAGAGAAATACACCAACAGTTTATACTGATTCACTCTTAAGCCAAGAGCTACATCCAGTCCCCAGAATACCACTGGGTAATCCACTAAGCAATCAAACCAGATTACAAAACACAAATTACCATAGTAGTGACCTTGAACCCTTCAAGAAACACACTACCTTTGGCAAAACACACCAAGAGTATTGATCTTGAACACCTTAAGAACACACAATACTCCTTGGCAACACAACACTAGAAATATAGTAGGTTAGAAAGGATTACACATGATCACAGTACAATCTTAATTGAATACAATTGCAATCCTATTCCACTCTCTTTGAAAACCCAAAGTTTGATGTGAATCTTGAAATCTTATAATCAAATATCTCAAACTGAATTTCTCAAAACTGTTTCTTACTTGTTTGAAAACATAAACAAACCATTTATATTTTCCAAAGATTGATCAAAGTAATTAAAGAAGGAGCGTATTCAGTTGAAAAACATTTAAAGCAGATTCACCATTCAAAACTAAATTCTGTTAGGATTTTCAAAGAAACAATTGGTTGAAACCACGAAACAATCGATTGTTTGGCTTGAGAGTTAAGTCAACCAAACTAAAACAGTTTTCAACCTTTTCAAAACTCCTAAGAGCAAAACAACCGGTTGATTCAACAAAACAACAGGTTGTTTTTCACTGAATGGGAAAAACACTTGATTTCAAAAAGGTTTTAAATCACATCAGTTTTAGATTCAACAAAGGAGTGGATCACTTTCTATTATACCCAGATCCCACCCAAACACAACAACAACACCTGCCTTTCATCAAACACCTTGGATTTAGATTCTTCAAAGCACTTGATCACTATTGATCAACAATCTCCCCCTATTTGATGAAGACAAATCCATAGTTGGTTGTGTTGATCTTGATTGAATCTGAAACAGCACCTGCAAAACAAAAAGTTATGCAATCCAGAGCATCTCTCATAGAAGGTTATGATCATACATCAACTAGTTTTCTGCATAAATCCAAAAGCAGAAAAACCAACCAAAACAGACATACAAACCAATAATGCAACAGAAACTTAAAACAGAGATATAGCATAGTTATAACATTTTGTAGGACAACACAAAAACCATATTCTCCCCTTATTTGTCTTCACAAATAGACTTTAGGAAGAGATGAAAACAGAATAGTCCAAAGTAAAGCAATACAAACATAGAAAGAACAACAAAGACTTGTCTTCCAAGCTTCACAATCGGTTGTTTCATGATATCAACCGATTGTTTTTCTTCAATCTTCTTTTCCATACTGCAACTCAAAAATCTAATTCTGAACAACTTCAATCTGTTCATCAAGGGTCTGAAAACGTGTATCCATGCTTTGAAATCTATTGTCAAAGTTCTAAAAATTTGTAACACAAAGATCATGAAGATTCATTTGGTTTTTAGCAAAGCTATATAGCCTATTGACCATGTAACTCTCAAAGGAAGACATTGAAGGAGTCATATTTCCTTGATGTCCAACACTTGTTCCAACACCTAAGTCAATAGCAGGTTGTTCTTCATCTGGAACATCCATATCAGCACCTTCAGCAGCTTCTTGATCTTCTTCACCATGTTCAACATGAAAACCACTTGAGGAACCACCATGTTCACCATCCTTACTTACCCATCTTCCATTGATCTTGGTAAAACCCATCTTGCTTAGTGAACCATTGTTCACTTCATGTGTTGATTTCACCAACTCAGATGTTTCATCCTCAAGATTCACTTCAAAATAGTTTAAGAATATAGAAATCAAGATAGCATAAGGATAATGATAATCACTTAACCTCATAGGCTTTTGCATGTGTTCCTTGATGATATGGATCCAATTAATCTTGACTTTGCTCATTATGCAGTATATGTAGACAAGATCTTCCTCAGTTAGAAAAGAATGGTTTCTCCCTCTTGGTGTTAGAATCCAAGTGACAATGAGAGCCAACAATATTTCATTCAATTTCAACCCTCCAACCGAACAAGTTCTTACTTGAGCATGAGGATTCTTCAAACAGCTTTTGTAATATTGAATTTTGTTGACATCTTCCACCACACCAATGTTCCCTTTGTTGATTCTCAAGCCATCATACTTTAGGCCAGTCACAGCAGCCCACACTTCATGAGTGATCTCCATATCGACACCCTTGACATGGGAGACAAAATTGTTATCTTCAAACTTTAAATTGGTGTAGAAAACTCGAATAAGATCCGGATAGATGTTCCCTTTCATCTCTAAGAACCTATTCAGTAGTTGTTCTTTGAGAAGCCTTCTCACATCATCCAGCTTTTGACTCTTCAACCATCTAAAAGATACAATTTTTGGATTGTTTATCACTTTTCTACTTGTTTCAAAGCGATATTTCTCAATCAATTCATTGTCTCTTGAAAACCAGACTTCAAGACGTCCTCTTGATCTTACAACTCTGGTTTTAATCCATTTTGATGATGGAGGAGTGGAATCCATGAAACCAGAATGTGAGAAATCAGAAAAACAAAGGAAGATATGAGATGCAGCAAGAGATATGCCAATGGGTTGTTTTTGTGTAGAAAAACAGCTACAGAGGGTTTTATAGCAAAACAAAAATTCTCTTTGATCCTTTGGTTACAGTGGATTTCAGTCTCCAAGAAGAGGAATCTGGTCCAATCTTGCACAAAACCACGTCAGCCCTTACCAGAAAATCACATGGTCAACACATGTTGATTTGACTAGTCATAAAGGCACTTGAATTTCCAAGATATGAAATATATTTCTTTTATGACAAGAAACAACTTTCTCCTGAACCAAATCATACCTCATGACTGCTTTATTGACTCATAATCCCTTTAAAAAAGAAATTTGTAAAAGATATAGTGCATAAGGAAATTAAATCAATTTTATGCAGTGCTGCCAGAGAAGAAACAATCGGTTGTTTCGAGAAAACAATCAGTTGTTTTTCTGCAGCAACAACAATGATTGAGATTTAAAACAAAAATAGAGAATAATCGAAATGTAATTGTACATGTACACATAGATGATGAATTTAGCATGAATTTATAATAGAAAAGCAAAGACAAAGAAAGTCTTATCCTTTTATCATGAAGTCCCTTCAATAAGTCATTATTTATGATCAAGAATGCTTCTTTTGGCTTTCAAGACACCTTAAGCTGGTACAAAACCTTAATTCAATTCCGAACAAACTCCTTTTCTTCCAAACGCTTGATCAAATAACTTAAGACTCCATGCTTCTTTTAGTATCCCTGCAACACAATAAATTCAAGCAACAAGATTTGGTCCCCTTACAAATGTGGGTCCTTTTGATTCAGCTTTATCAATGGGAACTGCAGAACTTTTGGGAATCCATCTCATAATACCTTTAGGAACAAAATATTTCCTAATTTTACAGAATCTAATTGAGTGGCCTCTCTTCATGCAGTAAAACACATGTAACAACCGGTTCTTTCAATCTTTCAATCGGTTGTTTTTCTGACACTTTTGAAAAAGGCTTTGAAATCCCATTTTTCTTGTTTTGAGGATTAAAACCCAAACCAGATTTTCCAAAAACACATTTTTGGGATGCCAAGACAGTTTCAAAGTTGGATTTACCCTTTGAAAGTTTATCCACAGTTCTTACAAGATAGTGGACCTTACTCTCAAGAGTTTTACAATTTTTACAAATTTTAGAGTCACACAAGTGAGAAGAATTTTTGCAATGCATTTCAAGATTTTCAAAATCAATTTTTGACTTTTCCAATTCTTCTTCAAGAGTCTTGACTCTATTTTCAAGCCAGTTATTCAACCCTTTCAATCGGTTGTTTGAGAGAGCCAATCGGTTAGCTTCTTCATGAATTTCTTTAAAAGCTTGAAGTAATTGACTATAGTTTTCAGCATTTACGGAGGCACAAGAACTTACACTGTTTGAATCATCGTCTCCTTCAGCCATCAAACACAAATTGGCTTTTTCATCTTCGCTTGATGAGGAGCTTGATGAAGAAACTTCATTTTCATCCCAAACAATATAGGCTCTTTTTTACTTTCCTCTTTTTTCCTTATTGTTTGACTTCTTTTCCTTGCCTTCTTTATTTGGGCAATCAGCTTTTATATGCCCTTGTTCTCCACAACCAAAGCAAGTGTAATTAATAGAATTGAAATCACTAGTTTTCTTGTTTCCATACCTTTCTTTGTTGGATTTCTTGTTGCGGTTTCTCTTCAAGAATTTGCTGAACTTTTTGGATAGCAAGCTAAGATTTTCTTCCTCACTTTCATCACTTGAGTCTTGCTTATTTTTGTGCTTGGCAACTTTCAAAGCAATGTTCCTTACATGCTTGTCTTCACTTTCTTGAACATTGAGTCTATTCATCTTCAACTCATGTTCTCTAAGCTTTCCAAACAAGGAGGTTGTAGTCAAAGATGTCAAGTCCTTTGATTCTGAGATAGCCGTGACTTTAGGTTGCCAATATCTATCAAGACACTTGAGAATCTTGATGTTTAACTCCTCTTTGTCAAAGGTTTTTCCAAGACTCATTAGATGGTTGATAATGTGAGTGAATCTCTTTTGTACTTCAACAATTGATTCTCCTTTTAGCATTCTGAACATCTCATACTCTTGTATTAGAGTATGTTTCCTTGCTCTCTTCACATCATTTGTTCCTTCATGGGTAACCTCTAGAGTATCCCACATTTCCTTAGCAGATGCATGCACAATGTGAGATCTTGAAAAATTCATCTGAGTTCAAAGCAGAGATTATGATATTCTTGGCAATGCAATCAAACTTGGCCTTTTTATTTTCAGCATCAGTCCATTGGGACCATGGTTTTTCAATAGAAAATCCATCCTTTTCAAATTTAGGAATAAAAGGGTCATTTTCAATTGCATCCCAAATTCCTTTATCAAGAAATTCAACAAAGATTTTCATTTTAACCTTCCAAAACTGATAATTCAAACCACAAAACAAAGGTGGCATGTTAATTGAAGCACCCTCCCCCAAAGGTAGTTTATCAACCATAGAAAAAAAAAATTAGGATCAAACTTGAATAATTTTCAAGTACCAAGCTCTGATACCAATTGTTAGAATATATGACCTTAAACGAGAGGGGAGTGAATTGTTTAAGAGGGGATTTTGAAAACTTTTTCAGGTTTAACAAAATTCGTTGTGTGAATCCAGAACAGGAATCAAGTTAGCCAAGAATTTAAGCAATAAAACAGCAAAGCAACAAAAAAACAATCAGTTGTTTCTTCGAAACAATCGGTTGTTTATATTAGCAAAACTTAAAACATAATTTAAATGAGTTCAGGGTAAGAGAGAAATACACCAACAATTTATATTGGTTCACTCTTAAGCCAAGAGCTACATCTAGTCCCCAGAATACCACTGGGTAATCCACTAAGCAATCAAACCAAATTACAAAACAGAAACCACCAAAGTAGTGACCTTGAACCCTTCAAGAAACAAACTACCTTTGGCAAAACACACCAAGAGTATTGATCTTGAACACCTTAAGAACACACAATACTCCTTGGCAACACAACACTAGAAATATATTGGGTTAGAAAGGATTACACATGATCACAGTACAATCTTAATTGAATACAATTGCAATCCTATTCCACTCTCTTTGAAAACCCAAAGTTTGATGTGAATCTTGAAATCTTATAATCAAATATCTCAAACTGAATTTCTCAAAACTGTTTCTTACTTGTTTGAAAACATAAACAAACCATTTATATTTTCCAAAGATTGATCAAAGTAATTAAAGAAGGAGCGTATTCAGTTGAAAAACATTTAAAGTAGATTCACCATTCAAAACTAAATTCTGTTAGGATTTTCAAAGAAACAATTGGTTGAAACCACGAAACAACCGATTGTTTGGCTTGAGAGTTAAGTCAACCAAACTAAAACAGTTTTCAACCTTTTCAAAACTCCTAAGAGCAAAACAACCGGTTGATTCGACAAAACAACAGGTTGTTTTTCACTGAATGGGAAAAACACTTGATTTCAAAAAGGTTTTAAATCACATCAGTTTTAGATTCAACGAAAGGAGTGGATCACATTCTATTATACCCAGATCCCACCCAAACACAACAACAACACCAACCTTTCATCAAACACCTTGGATTTGGATTCTTCAAAGCACTTGATCACTCTTGATCAACAATATATACTATCATCTTTTTAGCATTAGACAGGTCTATACTGGAATCATATTTAATTTGACTGTTAAACGACACCTATCACATTTAATGAACTTTTCTAGACTAGATATTGCTTATGCAGTAGGTAGACTGAGTAGGTACACTCAATGTCCTAGTCAGGATCATTGTGATATGCTTGTGAGACTTGTGAAATACTTGAGAGGTACAATGGATTATGGCATTGAATATAATGGATTTTTCGCATTGCTAGAAGGTTACAGTGATGCTAACTGGATCTCTAATTCAGATGAGACAAAATCCACTAGTGGTTATGTGTTTACACTTAGAGGTGGTGCAGTTACATGGAGATCAGTTAGACAAACAATTATTGTAAAATCAACAATGAAATATGAGTTTGTTTCTCTCAAAATGGCTGATAATGAAGTTGAGTGGTTGAACAACTTCTTAGCAAACATTCTGTTAGAAATGAAACCAACCCCATCTGTATCAATGCATTATGATTTCCAATCGACAATAGCTCTAGCTAAAAATAAAACTTACAATGGAAAGCACAAACATATACAATTGAGATATAATTTAGTGAAGCAACTGCTAAAGAGTGGAACGATTTTTATTGACTATGTCAAGTCATAATAAAATTTGGCAGATCCTCTGACAAAACTTCTAGGGAGAAAACTGATTTTAGAAACATCAACGGGAATGAGACTTAAGCCACTTGCAAACAAACAAGTGATGAAAACCCAACCTTTGTGATTGGAGATCTCATGAATAAGGTTCATATGTGTAAAAACAAGTCACTTGTTAGTTCTGCTAGCACTAAAATTGATTTAAGATTAAATTTCTCCATTTTTGTGGTATGTGAAAGTGTTAGATACTGCATTATCAAGAGGATAAACTTTGTGGTTAAAATTTTGATTCAAAAGAGTTTTAACGATTAACAAATTTTTAATGATTTTCATATCCCTTATGGGTGGTGTATGATTTGAAACATACACTTGATGAAATCACCTATATGAGTGTCAAGTGAGACTACTTGCATGAGATCTTGGCGAGATATCTATAACACTCATGAATATCGGGCACGCGCATGACCTAGTAAGCGCAACACAACAATAACAACAAGAATTGTGGGGTTGTATTGTGATTTATAACCACTAACACATACTAAGTGTTTTGATTCATATAGCTTGCTAAACCAATTACACTGTGTGTTAAGTTCATCAATCTAGGTCTGTTTCATACAACTTGTTATGCCAGCTTTGATGCATTACATATTTTTCGAACCTAGGATTTCCTTTTTTTCTTCTCTTTATCTTTTAGCTTTTGCAATATGTGGGGGATTGTCGTAAAATGACTACGAGTTAAATGTATATAAATTTCAAAAGAGAAACCGTTAGAGATCGCACGAAGAACGTCATTTCTGGTGGCTCGTTTTGCAAATCGAAGAACACCGTGTAAATGCCTGTGTTTTTTTCGGTGGTTCCTTTTCTATTTTGTTTTCAGATACAGTTTGTACCTTTGAGATTGGAACTAACTTTTGGAACGTTACAATCCTTGTTCCACATTACTTCTCCTTTAAAGGTTCTCTCCCACCTTTTCCAATGACATCTCTAACGACATTTCAGATCCTACAAAAAACTTCCATTTTTTCCCTTTTTTTTGTAGATTTGAGCTTTCCCCTTTGCCTATAAATAAGAGTCACAAGACTTTCCCCTTTGCCTATAAATAAGAGTCATAAGACTTCTCCAATACACTAAAAAAAGTTCAAGCTTCTCTCTTTTTCTTTCCTATTACTCTCCAAAATAGAATATATTTAGTGCTCTTCTCTTTACTTCCATTTTTTGATATCTTCGATTTTATTTTTCAAGAGTTACTTGCTAGTTTTGATATCCTCAGATTATCCAAGAAGTTTCTGTTGTATCCTGTGGGACTTGCGGAATACACTGTGGATAAGTCCTTACAGACAGTGATCACCCACGCCTCATGAAATCAACATTGTTCGTGTTTTAAATCCTTATTTACTACACCTAGAATTTTTCTTGTCCTCAAGTAAAGTAAATAAATATAAATAAATCATTTTTGAATTAAAATATTAAAACATTGTTATTCACTAAACAATAGATTAAGTTAGAAACTTATGGTGTTTCCAACTTCAAATATAGAACACATATAGATACAATCAACTTCTTATGTTTAAATAGGTTCTTATGTTTATGCTATTACTTAATTAGGATTGTTATTTTGCAAATTGGAATGGTTGAAGAGAATAGTAATATTCCCCTATGTGAAAATGAAATTGAGGAAGATGATTTTGAAAAACAATCGGAAACTATTGCAGGTGAGAAAAAGAAAAAAGGATAAGACTACCACTACTTATTGTTGGAAGTATTTTACTAAGATTGGGGTGGATAAGGATGGAAAAGAAAAGGCAAGGTGCAATAGTTGCAATAGAATATATCTAACTGGTGGAAGAAAATATGGCACTTCTCATTTAAATCGTCATGTTATGAAATGTGATAAAAGAAAAACTGAAGATGTGAGTCAAATGATTTTAGATATGCAGGGAAAGTTGAAAGGAAAAAAGATAGATCAAGTTGTACATCGTGAATTGTTGTCTAATCTAATTATTAGACATAATTTGCCTTATAAATTTGTTGAGTATCCTGAACTTAGAACTTGAATAAACTACTTGTGTCCTGATGCAATTATGATTTCTAGAAACACTGTTAAGGATGATATTGGAAGAATGTATATCAAAGAAAAGACAATACTTAAGGGATTGTTTGATTCTATTCCTAGTAAGATATGCTTTACTACTGATTTATGGACATCTATTAATATTGATGGTTTCATATCATTGATTGTCCTTTTCGTTGACCTAAATTGGAAGTTAAATAGCAAGCTACTCAACTTTTGTCATATGCCTGCCCCTCATATAGGTTTTGAGTTGTCTAAGAAAATTTATGAATTTTTACAAGATTGGGGATTAAAGAAAAAGAATATTTTCTATCACTTTGGATAATGCTTCTGCTAATGATGTTCTCCAAAATACTTTAAGAAGCCAACTTCTTTTACAAAATGGTTTGATATGTGGTGGTGAATTCTTCCATGGTCGTTGTTGTGCACATATATTAAATTTGATTGTTCAAGAAGGATTAAAGGTGCTTGGTGAGGCTTTGAACCAAATTAGAAATAATATCAAATATGTGAGGGGTTCAGATAGTAGAATGGTCAAATTCAAACAATGCCTTGAAAGTTTAGTGATATTGATGCATCATGTGGGTTGTGTCTTGATGTCCCTACAAGGTGGAACTCAACTTACTTGATGCTTAAAAGTGCTCTTAAATATCAACGTGTTTTTGGAAGTTTGCAATTGGTTGATGAATCTTATAAATATTGCCCTTCAGAGGAAGATTAGAAGAGAGCATAAAAAAATTGTAAGTTCTTGCTACCCTTTTATGATATCACTACCTTGATTTTTGCTACAAGTTATCCAACTTCCAACTTGTATTTTTTACAAGTTTGGAAAATTCAAAGCTTGTTGATTGAAAACGTGAAAGATGAAGATGCACTAATTAAAATATATGGTTGAATTGATGATGGTCAAATTTGAAAAAATACTGGGATGAATATAGTGTTGTACTTGCATTTGGTGCAATTTTAGACCCAAGGATGAAGATAGAAACATTGATTTTTTACTTTGAAAAGATTGATTCATTGACTTGGGAGCTAAAAGTGGAAAACATCCAAGCAAAAATTATACAAACTTTTTGTTGAATATTCTAGCAAAGGTTTGAGAACAACATCAAATACTCTAAAGCGTAAACAAAGACAATCTTCATCCTCATCTACTTCTAAACCAAATCTTTTTTATGTAAGTTGCTTACTTTAATGTACTTCAGTCAATATTTTAGTTTTTGTTGTACTTGCCCCATGTTACTAACTTATTACATATACAATAGGAATTAAAAATGTGCAAGCTTCAAGTAGCTAATCAAAGTGGAAGAACACAACTTGACACTTATTTGAATGAGCCAACTTTGGATTTTGAATTTTTGGAGCATATGGATGTCTTAGAGTGATGGAAAAATAATAGTCAACACTTTTTGGATCTTGCTTTAATGGCTAGATATTTGTTTAGTATTCCTATAACCACGGTTGCATCAAAATCTGCATTTAGCATTGGTTCTCGAATTCTTAACTAGTATAGGAGTTCTCTTTTGCCTGAAAATGTGGAAGCAATTATTTGCACTTCTAGTTGGAAACATGGTTTTTCTGAGGGTAATTTATTTATTTTAACCAATCCTATTGTTATTGTATTACTTTTTGAAGCATGGATTTTCTAAGGTTAAATTCATTCTTTCATTGTCATTGTTCAAATGTATGCAAATGATGGAAAAGATTATAATTATCAAAAAGTGGAAGATGAAAGTTCTTCTAAGGTTGCATCTAATGTTCTTGAAGTGGAAGAAGATGATATAATAGCAACTGCATAACAAGTGTTTGATGTGGTAACTGCTTTTGATTGTTAATCGATGCCACCAGATGCTTATTCAGTGTTGTTTTTTAGTTCATCAAAACTCTTGTAACTATTGATGATGTGTATTATGAATGATTTTCGGTCATCTTGTCTAATCAATTTCAGAATTTGTAAGGTGTAGTTTGTCATATTTTCTTGTATTCCACAGGCTTGATTAATTCATAATTTCAAATTACATCAATTTCCAGAGACTTGATTTATGTTTGTAATAATCAAACATGCAGGACGGGCCACGAAAACTAGCTCGCATTATGTATGTGGGCGCGGGCCAACCCAGCCCGCATTTTGCGGACCTAAATGGGACGGACCGACCAGCTTTCCCACCCCTACGCATAGTTATAGATGGAGAATGACCCAAATTAGTGGAAGAAAAGAAAATTGTTCCATAGTTTATGCACTAATTGCCAGAAACTGACGACACTACCAGAAAAGGAGGAGATTGCTCCTCCGTTCATGGTAACGCCGAACCTAAAACTCCCAAGAGAACGAATCATTCCTGGAACGACACTTGACTTGCAGAAAAAAAATCCAAATTTGATTTTATTTAGGTCTGTGAAATCTTCCTTCTAAATCTGAAATGAAATGGCCATGCAGAGATGTTCGCGCAATGCACTTCTTCTCTTACAATACCAATTTGGTTGTACAATACCAATCATCTATAAAAGGAGAAGGGATGGAGCTAGGGTTTGGTGTGCCGCTGGCTGCAGTTGTACTGCTTTGCTTTATTTTTTTTTGTGAGCAACAAACAATCTTTGGTGCTCTAATGGATACGACGAAGGAGGGTGTTGGAGGTGACATTGAGCGGCGCGACGACGACTGGGGTGCTGGCAGTTGAACAGAGTGGAGCTCGGTGTGCGACATTTGGGGAGCGGGCATTGTTGCGGCATGCGTCTTCGTGCGCGCGGATGCTAACGGCACTGGGCGGTGCGACAGTTTGGGCGCGGGCGCAAAGGCTGGCGGTGGTGGGCGACGGAGCGGTTGAGGCGTAGGCGCTGAGGCGTGCGACCTAGTGTGCGTTGTTGATGGTGGAAGTAGGATTGAGTGAAGTGGGGACTGTTTTGGTGGTTCAGGGGTGGGAGTTTATTCTCAAAATGAGAACGGGTTGTTAATTGATCGAGGAGAGACGTGAAGGTAGAATGAAGGTGGTCATGCTTTGCTTCTAAGATTTATTGTCTTCTTGAGTAGTCCTCTAGTTGACTTTGAATCCTCACGAGTTGTGTTTGAATGTTGATGATGACCTCTTCTAAGTTTTTGGAGGCTGGTGTGGGAGGCATGAAGAACATGAATGAAAGCACCATTGATAGAACAGTAGTGTGTTTTACTGTCATTAACTAATTCTAAGTCCTAAAGAGTGCTACTACTAAAACTAGGGTTTACTAACAACTTTTCTTCCTTTTCTTTTTCAAAATATCCCACATATATGTATGTAAGAATTAGGTTAATATACTTGTTAGACTTATATGCTCTTTACCTCCTAACATTTACCCAAAAAACCAACCTAAACCAGTCTTTACCCAGAGCAGAATATATGCATACCTCCCTATAAATTCAAGAGAGCTTTCACCTAGACAAGGTGAAATTTAAATTCACAGATTTAAGGCCACTAAGTCCAATCAGAACAATTATAATACGGAATTAGTTTGATTTGGACAAAACAAATCATACGTTTAAAATTCGAAAGAGTTCATATTTTGAATTCTTCTTTAAAACAAAGTCCGTGTTTAGAATGTTTCGAACAAGCCCAAGTCCAATCCCCTATCTACCGTATATGAAAAAAATTTCCCTTCTTGACTAAGGTCATAACATTATTTCCCTAGGATCTATCTCTCTTACCTTGTAAAATCAGCACATTCATCAACCAAATTTGCACTAAAGTCCCATATATATAGATAGACAGATGGACAAGTGATAGGTAAAAAATTCTTCATGCTGTGCAGAGATATGGAGGCTCAGATAGATTTCAGATTCAGAATAAAAAAATGGGAAATGTTCAAAGATCTTTCCAAACATTAAAGTCAGTACTTGAGGCATTATAGTTAATAACATTGTCTTGACAACCTAAAAAGAAGATACTCCGAGTGGAATCAATGTTCACTAAAGCATGAGCTGTGTTAACTGGACTTGCAGCTACAGCAATCTCATCCCTTCCAATGGTCACTTCAGCATAACCATCATTTTCCCTACTGTTCTCCAACTGCATATATTCAAACATTTTGCAAGTCATGATTCATAAAGCCAGGGCGTGTGTGGATTGCTACTATCAATTTTTTCATAACAAAAAATCTTTGTTTTCTTATCATATTAAAGAAATTGATCATGTGCCACTTTTACACCCTCTTCAACCATTCATAAATCCCTCTTAATATAACTTTTTTAAATCAGATAATAATATAAAAATCATAATAATTCTATTTTAATTAAATTTTAAAACAAATAAACATTATTTATTTAAAATTTTCTTTTAATTACTTATTTTAAAAATAAGCACTTTTCAGATTATCTTAATAAACAAATCATGGATAAATTTGTTAGTGTTTTCTTAAAGTATTTCTTTAATAAGATAAAAATATTTCAGCTTTTTTATATGTTTGAATAAGTAATTTTCGTGCATTTTTTTTATATATAAAAAAGAAAATTCTATTTGCCTTTTAAATAAGTATTTCCTTTAAAAGTCACTTACTTCTTACACATTTACTTAAAGTTCAATCTTTTTAGTTATTCTGAACTTTGAGAGTAAAAATTAGAACATGCTACAAATAAAAGAAAATAAAATGGTGGAAATTGGTTTTTTAATTATAAGGATGAAAAAGAAAAGAATAAGGTTATTTTCTTTTGTTACAAGTGAGAATGTACAGGGAAAAAGACATGGAGCGAAGCATGATGATGATAATGATGAGGAAGAGCAGGTTGTTACCCTAAACCTGGTTGCAGCGCCCCAAATGAGGAAAGTCTCGTTACAATCGTGATGTCTGTGATTTCCTCTTCGCTTTCCAGGCCGAATTTCTCCCACGTGAAGCGACGAACACGTCACAGCTCCACCTGCACAACACAAAATAAATAACTCTTCAGAATCTCTGCCCATGGCGAACGAACGAAGAGCAACGAGAACGCCACGAAACGACGAGGTATTGGATTGGATGAAGAAAGTCACGATTGGAACCTGAAACGCCGGAATCGAGGGCGAGAGCGATAGGATCGAAGAGCCAGCCGCGGTTGTCCTTGGCGACGTGGGAAGAGTGGAACCTGACGAGGTTGGCGAGCGCGTCGCGGTGGGAGGAGTGAGGGGGAGTGCGGGAGACGTGCTGGGTGCGGAGTGAGATCCACGCGAGAAAGAGGAAGATGACGAGAAGGAAGGGGATGGGGTAGGGTCGCTGGATGAACCAGGTGATGATTGAGGGACGGATCTGTTGGGACGTCGTCGTTTGGGAGTTGTTTATGTAGCTCATTCTTCTCTGCGTCGCCATTGTGTTGCTGTTCCTCTCTCTTTCTCTCTCTCTCTCCACTCTCATCTCTCTCATTCTGCGATTTTCGAATTCGATTTGGAAATGAAAGTGGAAGAAGTTAACACTTGCTAGTGTTTTCTTGTGGATCAAATTTTCTGCTGTGTTGCTATTTTGCATAAAATAAAGTATTGGTGGAAAATCCTAACTGCTTAAGCATTAGTGTAAGAAAACTAAAGTATTTCTTTTTTGGATTTAAAACGTGCTAATAAAAGAGGATTGTCTATTTTAAAACTAGTATGACATGAATTAATTTCTATAAAATATAAAATATGGGTAATTGAAAATAGAAGTTTTTTTCTCTTATAAAATAATTATTAATATTAAAAGAAAAAGAAAACATAAATATTAGAGTAGGCAGTATTTAAAGGAGAAGCTAGGGGGACGCTGCTGCTATCACAAAGCGGAAACTGGAACAGTCGGATAAGAGGGTAAGGGCGGTGCAGTGCTTCCATCACACTATTCAAAACTCTCTCTCTTCTCGCTCTCTTTCTATATATACATATACATACCGTATTCTCTTCTCTTTACTCTTTAATTTCATCACAATCTTTCTTCCCTTCTTCTTCTTCACCGCAAATTACATTTTCACTGTTCGCCGCAAGGTTTATTATCTTCCGCAAATGATTATTTTGCCTTTTCGTGCCAGTATTCTAGAGACTATTGTTGTTATTTCGTGTTACATTTCGTAATTGTGCTGAATCTTTGGTTAATGATATCTGTTGTTTTAGCCGGTTAGGTTTTCATGGTGGGTTGTGGAATATGGACCAGAACACAATTGTTTTTAGGTTTTGAGTTTGTTTTTCTCTTTTCTATTGTTGTCTTTGTAGAACATCTTCGATGGCGTCCCAAATTATCCGTGAGTGGTCTGGAATCAATACATTCGCCCCTGCTACCCAGACTAAGTTGCTTGAGCTCTTGGGAAAACTTAAACAAGAGGTTTTGTTTTTATTTATCCTCTTAAATTATACCTTAGTTTCGTGGTTATTGTTTTTGTTTTACTGTTGTATACATGGTTGGTTGTTTATTTGTTTTCTGCCTGCGAATTTTGGGTTTGTTATGGTGTAGAATGTGAACTCCTTGACTATACTTGTGATGGGAAAAGGTGGTGTCGGAAAATCTTCAACTGTCAACTCCATCATTGGGGAAAGAGTGGTTTCGATCAGTCCTTTCCAGGTATGAGATGATACTTTCCTGTGATGGTCTTGGTTATGGTGTTGTTGTCAGACTATTATGTTTATGTGATGTTGTTCTTTTGTTGCAAAGTCGGAAGGGCCAAGACCCGTGATGGTATCACGATCAAGGGCTGGTTTTACATTGAACATTATTGACACTCCTGGTCTCATTGAAGGGGGATACATCAATGATATGGCACTTGATATTATAAAGCGGTATGTGCTTAATTGCTTGTTTATCATGTGAAGCTTTACCTGTAAACATGTATATGGTCTTAGAATTTTTTTTACTGTGTCTGCTCTTCTTCTACTTACCCCCGTTTTTTTTTTTCTTGTTTTGTGGGAATCTGTGTTTGTGTGAGTAGTTTTCTTCTGAACAAGACCATAGATGTGCTGCTTTATGTGGATCGCTTGGATGTGTATCGAGTGGACAACTTGGATAAATTAGTTGCCAAAGCTATAACAGATAGTTTTGGCAAAGGAATATGGAACAAGGCCATAGTAGCACTCACACATGCCCAGTTCTCTCCACCAGATGGATTGCCTTATGACGAGTTCTTCTCACAAAGATCTGAGGCTCTCTTGAGGGTTCTTAGGTCAGGTGCCAAGATAAAGAAAGAAGTCTTTCAGGTATTTATACCTGTAAATTGAATCTTATACTTCAAGAGCATCAACTTTTGTCAAAATTGTATGTAAGCATCAGAAGTCAAAGCATTTCGATTTTAGTGCTCTGTTCCTTGTATCGGCATATAGTTTTAAATCCCAAATGGTGGGGGCAGTGCAGCCAACCCCAAAACTGCTATAGTGGGATCTCAGACAGCAGGATCACTGCAAATTTCAAGATGGTAGTTATGAGCTGAATAAGATAAATTACAGCATGTAAAGGCTAACAAATTAAAATTACATGAAGTGAAAGATATTATCCATAATTAATAATCAAAACTAACTGTCTAAATCTAAAAGGAGAAGTCAATAATCATAAAAATCTATAAAATCAAATTAAGCCTCCAAGTAGATTTTGGCTTAACCTGTCTCAAGGGTAACCATTGAAGTATGAAAAAAAAAAAAAGACAGAACAGAACACACGAAGAACTGAGGGGTGAGCAGGTACAGCTGAATCAAGATTTAGGAAAAAATAAGGAAGGTTAGTGACCAGACTCGGAAAAGGTCATACCTTCTCAAGACTTTTTGTAAAAATTGAAAGAAGTCGAGGATGTGCAAACTATCAACATATTACAGTTTGTGCAGTACTAAAAAGTGTGTATATGTGACATCAAATACTTGGTTCTGGTGATTCATATTGAAATACATGACAGAACAGTGTGTGTTGTGTGTTTAAAGCTACAAACAACGTTTTGAAAGCTATTCTTATAAAAAAAGGGGGTGAAAGCATGAAAATAACCCCAAAAAGTTGTTGGATTAGGGGTAATGAGATGTTCACCCCCTTATTTCAGAACAGTGGCAGCCAGAATTGTGAATTGCAATGATTTTGGGCATGCCTGTGTTGTGGGTATGACAACACAACACATTAACCCTCAGGTGGTGTAATTTATGTATCTGTGACCAGTCACAGTGCAGCACTTTGATTTGATTGAAGCTATTGATAACCATAAATTGGAAGAAAAAGATTGGCCATTCAGTTGATCATGTTTTCCAAAGGCATTACCTTATCCAAGTTTTTGTTTACTTATGGTATAGTTAGCTTCATTGCTCCATTTATGACTCTTGACCAATTTATGTGTATGGCCATATTGGTACAGAACATGTTATAAAACCCATAAAACCCAGATTTGAACTGTCTGGATGGACTGTGGGTTAACCCAAACCTGGTTAGTTGAAAACTGGATTTGAAATTTTTGAATCGAACATGCATTGATAGATTGAACTAGTTCAATTTATTTAAGATTTTGCACCGAAAGAATAAATCTAGATTTTAACCTGGGAGATACATTGGTTGGGTAACCACAAAACTTTGTTTCTCTAAAAAATACATCTCCAACTATTTTAAATTTGATATGCATTTTTAAGCTTTAAGAATTGTACCAGGACCCATGATAAAAGGCGATGGACTTACCTGGCCATATGAGTATCAATTTCTCAGTATAGATTTTTCTTATTTAGTATGTAGTCCATATTATATTATTAGCATATTATAATATGTGTATATGGTAAAGGATGTGATGAATATTTAATATTAATTAATTGTATGTCAATAATCTATTGTGTTTAAAATATAATTTAGTAGTCTGTATGATATGATTCCAATAGCAAGATATAGGTGATTCTTTGACATTTTATGGAATCAACTTGAGCTGGAATATGATTAGGCACTTTTCTAGAATTGGATCAATGTTCTATCATTCAAGAACTCACCAAAACTTAAGTAACCAAGCCAAAACTCATATGGAAGTCCATTTCTTGTCGATTGAATCGGTTAAAAGGCATAAGAGTTCAAATGAACCGATTAAAATGCCTAAGAATTGAAATGCACCGAACAAAAGCAAGAAAGAAGGAAGATGAACCGATTATATTCAGCAAAGAAGAAGATGAGCCGAACAAATCATGAAATAAAGCTAAAGCACCGAATATAATTGCAAGGAAGAACCTAAAACATGTTTTAAGAGTTCATATGGACATAGGAGAAGAAAGGAATGGATGGAAAAGAGAGAAGACTTATGTGGTTGAAGAACTTGGTTGATGAACACGCCACTTGAAGTGTGAATGCTCCAAGATAAGTGTGAATTGCCGCCACTTGAGGAACCAAGGCACTCAAGATGAGACTAGGAAGAGGAGAAGGCAAGTTCTCACTCACTCAATCACCAATTTGGGAGAGTTTCATTACTTCAAAAATCAATTCTATTATTTGAAGGACCTAAGCCCTCCTTTTATAGGAGCAAGGGCCGGTCATGAAACTTACAAGGCTTGCACCTCAAGCTAACCAAAAGTCCCCTTTCATGCTACTCACTTCTAACGCCTATAGTGAGACATGAAGAGTCACCTTCTAGAAAATTCTAAACTAAAGCCTAAAGATGCTTTACAAAAGAGGTATCTAATGTTTCCCTCTAAGCACCTTCCTAAAAACTATATATATTTAAACATTCTACTTTTTATACAAAAGACACTATAAAAAGAGAAAACAATCTACCACTACTTCCTAATTCTTTAAACTTGCTTCTTGTAAGCTTTGAGGTAAGCTAATGTCTTCTTGAGCCTCTTCAACTTCGGCCTCTACCTCCTCTTGATCTTGATCTTCGGCCTCGACCTCTTCTTGATCTTGATCTCCATCACTGTATATAATTTTTACTTTATACACAACTGTTATTAGTTGTATTGTATACTTTACATAATATTATTTGTTTGTGGGATATGCACGAATTTATGGTTCCAGCTTAACCCTGGCTCAATTGCATCAGAACCCCAACCCCAACCCCAAAACCTTTTTCTTTACTGGTTCATAGGTTTGTCTGGTTTTAAAATATTGAGGCATAGCATAAACATAGCTGTCAATAGTGTTCTACAGTGGCACAGCAATGGAGATGCCAGACTGCTTTTATAGACTTCATGGTAAAGAGTTTTTGTGGCCTGTCTCAGTCAGATATTGGTCACTCCCAAAATTTGTGGTCATTGATGCCACTACTGTTGACAGAGGAAAATCCCTTCATTACCCAACGAGTGGTCATTTTTCTCTTTCTATATACAATTCAATCTTTTTTTCAGAGAAAGGGAGAGAGAGAGACCTACTCTGTTTCTATTGTGAAAACTTGAGAGTGAACATGAAACCAAACAGCAGCACCGGCAAAGAGCACCTTCATTTCCAACAAACCAACATCTCTGATTTCAGTTTCGGTTGATTCTAACTGTTACTCTTTTTCTGCCTTCATGTTCTCTCTCCAACAGAGATGTCTGTTCTGTTTATGGGACCGACACAGTTATTTCATTTTACTGTTCTATGATTTTTCCTTGTTTCTTCCCCTTGTCTTCCAAGTTATAGTGAGTTTTGACCTCATTACTGTTCTTTATGAATAGTATTCTGAAAACTGTCCAGCCATCATCTGGACAGAGCTGCAGGGCTCACTCTTATTCCACTTCACTCTTTCTTTCTCTGTTTTGCAAAAGATTGTGCAATTCAGGGGATGCATACATTATCCTTTATTCCTTATCTGTTTTACTCTCTTTCCCACTTTGGTTTTCAAAAATTGCGCAGTGCAGGGAATGCCTTCCAGTTTCTTTATCCCTTGACCTGTGTCATCAACTCGTATGAGTATTAGCTTAAGATTATGAACTTTTGTTATTAATAGTAAACTTTTTTAGGTATTTTTAGCATGTGTAGTATACAATTTTAACTTGTATTGTATTACATTGCCGCTTGACCTCTCTGTATAGTGTAGTTGCCCCTTTGGGTTTTTCTTGAGTGTAAGGTGAGTTAAATTTGGCTTGCTTTTTAGTTTATCCTGTCAATTGATATATCTGATTGAAGTTGAATATATGGAATTTCTAGGATACATTATCCTTTATGGAGCCCAGATAATTAATACAAGATAGGTATAGAATATGTCATGGACTTGGAGATACACGAAATTATTGATAATATATAAAACAATACAGTCTAGATATGCTAACACTTAACATTGTTATAGGAAAAAAATTACATCATTGAAAAATAATTGTAAAATTAAATTGTAGCGGTGCATGATTTGTTTCTCTGGTCAGTGAAGATAATGCTTAATTATTAATGGTATTACGAGACACAGTACTGAAGCAATGTGCGAGATACCCAAGCATACCAATTAATTAATTTTAAAGAAGAAAAATGAATAAAGCAACCAGGATTCGTAACTTATCCTTACTTTGTTATGAGACAGTACCCATTTTTAAGCTTTTATTTTATTTTATTATAAGCTCAAAACGGCGTCATCCTGAATGTTTATTTGATTGATATTCTGAGGATTGGGAGAGCGTCGTTTTGATGTATAAATTACCTTTCTTGTTGGGGTATAGACTTGTATATATGTTTCTTTCTTGCTGAGGTAAAAGTCCGGATTTTCTTTTTGTTTTCGTTCATTTTTTAATAATTTGAAATTCAAAAATTGTTATCTGATGCATTTTCTCGTGCACGTGTGTATAATAACTGATAATTACCATGCTTATTATATCTAACTTTCTTTTTAAAATTTTAGGCTGCTTCTATGCCTGTTGTTTTAGTTGAGAACAGTGGGAGATGCAACAAAAATGACAGCGATGAAAAGGTTGTATATTTGATTCCTTATTTATATCTTTTTAATTCATTTATCTTGCTTTGTCTGATTGAGAGAACGTATACTTGGTGTTAGGTTCTTCCAAATGGGACTGCTTGGATTCCCCATCTAGTCCAAACAATCACAGATATCGCGTTGAACAAAAGTGTGTCTATTCATGTTGACAAGAATTTGATTGAAGGGCCAAATCCGAATCAGAGAGGAAAATTATGGATTCCTCTGGTGTTTGCTCTCCAAGTAAGAGCACGTTGTGAACTTTGAGGCTTATTTGAAATTTATGAATTTCTTTTTCTTCTGTTTATTTTATTTTCCTCTCTGCAGTATTTCCTTGTCATGAAGCCAATAAAAGGACTGATCGAGAGGGACATTGCAAATGAGAGGAAGCCAGCATGGGAGAGACGCGATGCCGCATTTCGGAAGAGAGATTTTTATTAGCTGTGCACTCTGTGCCCATGAACTTCCATTCATCTTTAGCAGCTTCCTTTGCTTACAAATTTGTTTATTGTCTTTGTTTTTATCAGTGAACTTGGATGTTATACTGTAATTGCTAGTAGTCTGCGGCATAGGAATTTAATCAAGATTGAGAGGATTTCCTGTATGCTGGGAATTTATTTTGCTTTTTGCATGATTTTAGTAGTTAATGTCTAGTAAACTTAACTCTACATTTAACTACCATCGTTGATAGCTTGTCAGTAGAAGAAATTCGGGTGTTTCTTCCTATTTTCTGGAATGAAGTTTTTTACATGTTGGAATACTCAATTCATTCATGAATAGGAATTGATAGAAGAAATTTGTGGGGGCATAAACTGAGTTCCGAGCAACTTCAATAGTAAGGGTTGGTTTGCTTCACTTTGAGGGTTCAAATTGAAATTTTATGATGATATAACTAATTATTTTAAAATAAATATATTCACCAAATTTTAAGTTCAAGTTAAGCAATTAATTCTGTTATTTTTATTATTATTAAAATACATAATCTTACCAACTAGTTCTCAATTTTCACTAAACTTTTAGCTTTCACTAACATAGAAAATTGAATATTTTCATCTCTCTTCGTGAAAATGTATTAAATTAAAAAATGATCTAATGTATACAACTATTTTGATTTTCTTTTACAATTGAAAGTTTGGAAATTTATAGAAATTGGTTTGTATTGTTACCAAATTAAGAACTTTGGTATGAACACATGAATGAAATAAAATAGTAATAGTAAGGAAGGGTATAAAAGAAATACAATTATAGAAGATAAAATAAATATATTAATATTATTAGTCGGCCAGGTCACAGTCCACCAATGCAAGGAATCTTGTATTGAAGAGGGTTAAACGGCGTTGATGTCAAAGAGAAACGACGACAAACAAATACATCCAAAAAGCAGTGACACGTGACAGGCGCGTGGGACCCACCATCTTGGTTAACGACACCGTCCATTTAAAACGCCGCCGTCTGTTCAATTCAACGCTGGGATTCATAACGGGTCTCTCTCTGTTTCTCACAAATCCAATCATTTCCTCAAAGACAAAAAACAAAAAAAATCACACTCACAACACAAAGACCACCACCAATCCCCAATCTCTAACTTTTCCCCAGAAAATTTCCATTTTCTCCCTGAGATTCCCGCAAAATTTTACAACGCCTCTTTTGCCTCCGCCAATTCAATTCCTAGTCGTCTTCTCCAATTCCAATGCGTCCATTTTGAGCTGGAGAATGAGTTCTCCCAACTCTTCCCTTGTCAGTTTCCTTAGATCTCTCTTCAAACCCTCCACAATCTCCGCGTTCGACTTCTCTCGTCCAATTTTAAGTCTCGCTTAGGTAAATTCAATTAAGTTCCTTTGTTATTAGATTTGTAGTTTTGCAGTGAAGCCTTAAAGAGTTTTGGTGTCCATTAATTCACCTAAGGATATTTAATTTTTTTTCTCTTTAAATTTTAGTTAAAAGCGTTTTACTTGGGTTTTATCAATGTGAAGTCCATGGATGATGTGTAGGTTCTAGTTAAGGTTCTAAAGAACGATCCAAGACCGTGATTTTGGCCGCAGCATCAAGGTTTTGGGGTGTTCTAGACCAGGATAGCAATTTAAAACCTTAGTTATAGTATTTTGTGGAAGTACCAACAGGATGGATAAATTTTGATGATTTTATTTCGTTTCTCTTGCAAAATTCAGCTTAGAGTGGGCCAAATTTGATGATTCTGTTTTGTTCGTCTTCCAAAACTCATCAGTTCATTTTTTTTATGCTTTTTTTTTTCTTGTCAAATTGTAGTTCGTAGTATAACTATGTATCACGCAAAGAAGTTTTCGTCAGCTAGCATGGTGCCCTATAAATCTCAAGGTGGTGCTGAACAACTTGCAAATGTTGAGGTTTTGGGTGGATCTGCTGCCAAAAATGCCACACCTGCTGGAGGAAGTGGGAAGCAGCGTTTAAGGTGGACATCTGATCTTCATGACCGTTTTGTGGATGCCATTACACAACTTGGTGGACCAGATAGTGGGTATTTCTTTTCAATATTGAGATTAATACACTTTATGCACGGTTTTTTCCTTGGTAATTTATTATTGTCTTGCAAAAGCGTGTAGGAAAGAGAATGCAATATAGGAATTGCTTGTCCAATTATCAAGTATGTAATGTAACCTATTGAATTCTGTGATCAATTTATTCTTGTAACTGTTGAGATAATTGTTCATTTGGTGACTTGCATTCCAAGGTTGCATTTAGTTGCATACTCGTTGATAATACCATGCTTGGACTGCAGGAATTGAGTTCAATTTAATGTAGCCATTAAATGAGAGCTAATCCTTTTTTGAATTATAAATGACTAGGAAGTGCCAATATTCTTTTTAATGACTAGTTTTATTTTGCCTCAAATTTTTTAATGTTTTCAAAACTTCTTGAGAGAAGTGTTCAAGTGCCAATATTCTTTTTAAGAAAAAGTAGTCAGATCTGATTAAGCATTCTTTGTTGAAAAAATAACTAGCAATGGTGAGTCATGTTGGATTAACTCCCAGTGTTTCTTCTCTCTGTGGAATCCATTGTTTGACAGCAAATCTTGTTATTTGAAACTGCTGGTTTCTACGTTGTGTGCATGCAAGGCAGGCTGGTGACACATTTTCCAGAACTTGAATTTTACTATTTCGGTGGCTGATTATTTTTATTTGATCATGGAAAATACTAAACTTTTTCTTCTCCTTTTTGAGTTGGCTTTTACTTCTTTAACCTGATGATCTGCGGAAATTTAGTTATATTCCTGGAAACTTTTTAAATTTATTTTAATTATTCATGGCAGGAGCAACACCAAAAGGTGTCCTTAGAGTGATGGGTGTTCCTGGACTGACCATTTATCATGTTAAAAGCCATTTACAGGTATTGTTATATGGTTTAATAATTTAGGCATGTGCATGTAAAATGTCAACATTTATACTCAATTTGACATTGATCCTAATTCATCTTTGATGATATCATTTTATGTAGAAATATCGTCTTGCAAAGTACTTACCTGAATCACCAGCTGATGGTAAAGGTGTCTTGTTTTTTCTTATCCTTGCTTCCCTAAAGCAAATTAATTAGAATCTGTTGGGTTTTTAAAATATCGATTTTGATCTTTTAGACTCTAAAGATGAGAAGAGAAATTCTGGAGACAGCTTTTCTGGCGCAGATTCTTCACCGTGGGTATTCCAATGGTTTTCCTAAGATAATTTATTTATAATTCTTATTGTGCTTCCTCTTAATATTTTAATAAAACCTTTACGGCCTCCAGGGGAATGCCAATCAATGATGCCTTAAGAATGCAGATGGAGGTACAGAAACGTCTTCATGAGCAGCTCGAGGTTTGTTACCTATCTTAAATTTTTCCTAATTGTTGAAAGAGAACCCTATTTAGTCGACAACACTGTATGCTAAAAGAGCCAAAAAGCAACAAGCAATGATAATACATACTAATCTGTGAACTGGAAATAGAATAATGGGGTTAAGAATAACATTCAATAATTTACTCCTGTATGTCCCTGGTGATAGCATACATACAAATCCCTTGTGTTTAGAGTTCATACAACACACAAAAATGTTTTACAAGTATCTAATTTGGCTGTTGTATGTTAAACTTGGATACACTACTTCAGCCATCCTTATATATGTCATTTCCTTTTATTTTTTGTTGATTGAATGAAATTGGAACATGTGACATGTATCTTAAAAAGAAATGACTGAATAAACATTCATATATGATTGATGAGTGATCGGCCGAAATTTAACTTACTATGGAAAACTTCAGATGTTGCTTATAATTTTGAGAGATGAGTCCATTTTTAGCGCAATGGTTAAGATTTAATTTCGAATTACATTTTCTTCATTTGCCAAAACTTTTGGTACGGTCTGTAAGTACATTTGGGGTAAATAAAAAACACTGCTTAATTGTTTGGCCTGTATATTTTACGTAATTATTTGAAAAATGCCAATTATGTTTGTATCCGTGAATCATGCATCTTTTGCTGGCTGAGTGGACTTATCACATGTATCTATTAAATTTGTTTTCGGATGGAGAAGAATAATTATTTAGCCTCAGGACTTGCGTACATCGATAATAAGATAAATGCTACTTGTTAATTTTGTAGTACTGTACTTCTATGAGTAAGCATTTCTGGATATTGATAAAGCCTTTTATATTTTTCGATTATACACCAGGTTCAAAAGCAATTACAAATGAGAATTGAAGCACAGGGTAAATACTTACAAAAGATCATAGAGGAACAGCAGAAATTAGGTAGTACTTTAACAACCTCAGAAACACTTCCTTTGTCGCATGATAAGCACACTCATCCCCACTCGGAGGCTTCTGGATCTAGTGATGCCCTTGCAAGCCCTTTGTCTCCACATAAAAAACAGAGAATCGATGATGTCTTCACTGCTTCCCATGTAAGAAAGACTGAACAAAAGAATGACTGCAATGTTGGTCAATTGGATCCAAATTTGTATGATGATACTGGGTTTGGATTTGACTTGGAGACAAAAAAGGATGAACATAAGGAGAGTGGACAGTAAGAACTAGGTTCCTTTTGTAGGTTACGTGTGTTTTCATTGTAATCTGTAGTGTATTTTTCTGGTAGAAAATACAAATCATGCTTTGTATATATTTCCATGCAATCCATTTGTACATATTAATGTAGATATAGATGCATTCTTCTCCTGTTGTGAGAGTCATAAAGAATGCACTCTCCACCCAACAGAAATGCTGTGTGGTCATGGATGATGAATGTTGGGTGCAGGATACTTGTCGATGTTCAGGTTGCTATGGTCCAAGCCCGAATCAAATAGCTGGAGAGACATTGTTTGATCCTTGTAGCGGACCTAATCATGGAAGATAGCGCTTGGTTCTTCTTGATGGAAATAGTAATGACAAGCTTCCCTTTTATATTAATTTTCTTCCAGATTAATGTTCTTGGCATAGTTAGACCCGTGAATGTGATGCTATGGAACCTATATAATCCAATGAATTTGCTAAATATAAAACTGACGTGGTTAGAAGCTGTCATCTAAAACTCAAACACCCTTGTTTGGTCCAAAACTTGTCCTTACTATTTGTACTAAAAACCATGAAGAACAAATATAGAATAATTTTATTTCTTTTTTTCTTTTCAGTTCTCAAGCTGCGGAGCAATAATAGTACATATGAATGTCCATCTTAACGTTTACGAAATTAAAGATCCAATTGAAAATGATCCACCCCTTTTGTTCATATGTATTTACAGCAATTGAAGTATATAATTTGGAAATTTAAAAGATATTACTAATTAACTACTATTTAGTTCAAAATCATATATATGTAATAAAGAAAAAACTGTTCTTCTATAGAATTGTTTCTTCGATAAAGTGGAAACTAAAGTTTTTGGAATGGGATTCTAGTGTGTAGTGCTTTGAAAAAGATTTCTTGTTGAAAGCTTGTCTCCAAGTCTAACCATTATAGCTTTTTTCACGCAAGATTTTGTTTCTGGCTGAGTTTAATAATAACAGAACAAGAATGATTTTCACTCTTTAGATGACTTACTTACAAGCTAGTATTACCAAATATGCACTATATATTTTAATGGAAAGTCGTTATGAAGAAAGTCCATTAAGAAAATTGAATTTAGATACAAATAGTATTGAAGTAAAGTGATACATAATTAAAATTTCCATCTCAAATCAACTTTGTACTGAAGATGTAAAATTTTCAATACAATAAAAAATATTAGTGTAAAACGCTTATAAAATATGTGAAAATGTAAAACTATATCACATTAATTAAAAAAATCATCTTCCCCGATAGTGTTTAAGAGGGTTGATAAATGCTAAAGATAGTTGCTTAAAAAAAGTTTAGCTTTGGAGCATAAACCGACTTTGCTCAAACACAATTTCTTAATAAATTTGGACGAAAAAATTACGCAGGAGATAAATTATCGGATCAATGGAATAGAGTGTGCAATAAAACTAAGCAAATAGAAACTCAAAATGACAAACAATACAATTCATATCTAAAATAATAAAAAAGAAAGAAAATCAATTTTAGGATTCAAAAACTCAGATTAAACGATTATTTTGGCACCTTTACCATTGGAGAGAATTTCATTGAACAGATTCAAGACACAACTTAAAGTAAAAAATCTCTTTAAGCATGCCCTAAACTAAAAAAGATAAAAATAAGTCTCTAAAACTTATATTAAAGAATATCACTTAAACCACCTAACTTATTAATCTTAGACTATTTTCTTTTGGTGATACCGGTGGTTTTATTCTTGGACTATAATATTAAAAAATTGCACTTTTGGAGACTTTGGAATTTTCTTATTTTAAGGGACTCAAATGTTTCTTACTGCACATTCTTATTTTGCGTTTAGTCAAATATACTTTTAGGTACCAAAGCAATTTTGGTTTTAAAACAATCACATATAATTCATTTCTTTGGTATCACGTTCTTTCACCTCAAACTTCTTTTTTGGTGTAGTCACCTCAATATTGATTGGAATCTCCCGTCAATTTTCCAATCATTCTACAGTTAGTAACTTCAAATCAAAAACCAATTTTCTGTGCAAAGGTTGACATTTGCATTGTACAGGTGGGAAAACACTAAGTTGCTAGCATTTCTCCTCAAGAAAATTAGTATAAAACCAAAGGGTTAACTGGTTATAGCAATGCAACCAGGTAATGGTCATAGATTGCACTGCACCCTCAACAGAATAGGACATACGAAAAAGGTCAAAACAAAAGTGTAATTTTATAGATGTTCCTCTTTCTGTTCTTCAATTAAAATTGAAATTTCATCTCAGTAAAATGCAGCAACCTTTATATGACCTTTTAAAGCACAAGTTACATAAAAACTTCAAATTTAACTGAAGAACAACATCAAATCATCTATATTACTATATCTATTGTTCTGTCCTCAGAAATGGTATTAAAGATATACTGTGTTCAAAATTAGACTACAGCATGCTTATAGTGCAGAGTAAGTTGGAAGTGGGGCTTATAAAATGTACATATAGGAAAACACTCTTACAAGGGGACATGCTGAGGAGAATAAATAGCAGCACTTCCCAGAGAAAATAGATTTCCAAATGTTGGAAACTTGAGTGCCAAGCATATATGTCGCAAATGATATCTATGGAAGTGCATGAAAGTTTGGCAGAAACTCGTTTGCAGTGAAGCCATCAAAGGGGAGCTGAACTAGTTCTGCGAAGCTGATGTTTAGGGTCAGGTGGCGGTGCACTTGGCAATACCTTCTCTATCTCCTGCAAGAAAGATCATAAAAGAACAGTTACTATGAGCAGAGATAAATCATCTAGTACCATCTCCAAAGCTACTATTACACAAAACTATTTTTGTTTGCTATTTTCTATTCAACAATGTAAATAATTCAGTAAATTGAAGAAAAACAAACACAATTATGATTGGTTGGTTGCAACCTCAAAATATTAGCTGACAGTATACCATATTGTTGGTTCAAAGATCATTTTGGAAGGGTAAAGCCATCTTACTGACACAGGTCCTTCAAGTTTTACGATCGAGAAGCTTGTCCAAGAAAGTTCTAAGATATATATAACTGGTGTGGATAAATTATGCATGCTCATCTATTATTAAAATCTAACTACAGATATTTCCTTTTGATTCCACAAAAGGACAACCACAGACAATTGGCTTAATCATGAAATGTTATCTTTCTTTTTTATATATTTTAAAAGAATGGTCACTTTTACGATATAAATATTAGTCATTTTCATGCTCTTCTGCTGAAATTCACATAGCTGAAGATTTATTGTAAGACTTTTATAACTGGCAGGTTCCCTTTAGTTTTATCAGCAGTAAAGTTACAATGAAGAGATGGATCCACCAAATGTTACATCAAAACTGAAGACAAACTAAAAAGGATTTATGCCAACAGTGGTATGAGAATAATATTACAACAATATACAATCATATGTGGGCTCACATTATAAATTCACCTTTTTGTGATCAGTACAAGACTAGGTGATTCCAAATGGAATTACTTAAGGCTGCAGACATAGTTCTGAACACACATAATAATTAAATGCTTCAAAGATCAAATCATTCTAGAATTGTACAATTCACAACACCAACAGAAAGCAGATATTTATGATCAAGATTATTACCATTCACAACTTATTTCTTCCAATTTCAATAGAATCAGGTTTAGTTTTGTGCATTTACTGATTATTATCATTGACTTGAAATGCGGCAGCCAGACTAACTGCAAGCAAAATGGTTGGCCATATGCCACAAAGTGCTCCAAAGTCCAAACTAGGCACCTGGCTATCTTTAGCCAAAGTGAATATTTTTTTCACATTGAAATCTCCGTACCTCTCCACACTACAGAGAATACATTTCCAGATAAGGAAGGGAGAGAAGTCAAACACCTTATCTCAAGTTTGGAAACAATTTAAACGTCTGGAGTTAGTATGTAACACACTAAATTTCTTAACTGTTATATAATTATTTGTAATCAAGGGGTAGAAAAAATTCAGGAGTATTTACTCGTACACAAGTTGTTTATCTTTTTTATTTTGTCACACAACAATGAGTTCTAGAGAAGTCTGCTGAGCTACCTCCTTATGATCCTTCTCAGCACTTTTTTCTTCACCTGATATGGTCACAAAATCTTAGAGTCTCTATCATATGTCCTACTTTAAAGAACCCTGATCTGTTCTTTGTATAGGTGTTCAAATTACGTGCTCAATTCAAGCACTAAATATTTCACTTTTATCTATCACCATAAACTCTCTGATGAAGTCATCAGCATAAAATCCTACACTTTCTGCAACTCTTTTACCCAAAAATTTGAAACAAATTCCTTGGAGCCATGGCAGACAGAGTGTTAATACTATACACCCTCGAAAACATTAATCAGGAAAAAAAGTATATTTCATTGCTAAAGAAAGGAGAAAATATTTTAGACCGAACAAATTCAGAAATCATCATTAATCAGAACTTGTTTCCATGAAAGAAATTGTCACAATCAAAATGAACATGTCCTGAAATTGTATGTCTTCTAGGGCTAATTCCAAGAAACTAGGCACAGACAAAATTTTCAAATAAAGAATATTCAGAATAATGCATGCATAAGGAAAGAAGAGAACAAAGGAAAACAGAGAATATGACCAGACTAAAAGTAGCTCACCAGCCTAAGGTCATGGCCTGCTTCATTTCAATAGTGTAATTAGAAGAGAGGAAAATCATATCCAAGAAAAATCAAAATGTTTAAAAAAAATTGAAGTTAAATGGCGATTATTAAATTGTAGTTGAAGTTGAATTGGTTTAAACACTCCACTTAATAAAAAAACCGTTGGCTGGCTAAACTAAATCACCAACAAACATTTCAACCATTCATTGCCTAACCAATATGGCATTTATCAATCTGGCCAACAAATACCAGCAGACAAGAATAAAGCAAAGACACATACAGACAAAGGAATTCAAACATACATTCTGTCTTTTAAGTCTTTCGTTCTCTTCTTCTAAATGCCAAACTTTAATCTCCAGTTCATGTGTGTAAGCCTGTCCATTCAAATATACACAGCATTGTATAAAAAAAAGGAAAACAACAAGACTTCAAAGCAACACACCATGCAAAAAAAAAAACAAAAATAACCTGTTTTCTAGCCCGGGATCGAGCTGCGGATTCCCTATTTTTAATCATCCTCTTCTGCCTCCTCTCAACAGTTTTCTCAATCACATTACCTGAGGCAGCCCTTTTCCTACCTGCAGTTTGTGAATCCGATAAGGCACCCATCAAAGAAGATGGCATTGCTTCAGAGTATCCTGCATCCAGAATCGGATTCACCACAATCGGCATAGGCTGTTGAACAGTCATAAAACCTGAAAAACCTGGCATCATACTATTCTGCTGATTTTGATGTTGTTGTTGTGGCTGTTGCTGCACTGAAGGGAGCTCGTATTGCAGCCAATGAGCATGTTGTGATGTGTTGTGTTGGGAATCAACCCCTGGCATGGCCATGGCACTATCCTCATTAGAGAAAGGCTCAGTAGTCACACCAGCCTTCACCAAGAAATCCTCCAGGGTCATCTCACCCAGTGTAGGCTGTCTTTCTCTTTCCTGACTAACACTCTTCTTCTGTTGCATATCTCTCCAAACCTCATCAATAGTTTTCTTGCTAAGATCCCCACACAATGTTAGACTCCCTTGAGGATTCAAAGATGATCCAGCAGAAGCTACCTGACCTTGCTGCATGTATGCATCACTTCCAGATTCAGCAGACCACACACCCTTGAGCAGCTCATCCAGATTCATGCTTCCTAAGGGTTTCCCCAAATTTCCAAGCTGGTTGTGCACCTCATCAAGGGTGAGATTGTACAAAGACCCTTCCCTAGCCAAACACCCACTCTTTGGCTCCTGGACTGCCCCACCTTGAGATCCCATTATCTTAACCCCAAAACCACCCTACAAGTCTACATGTATGATCTCCAAATATAAATAAAACCTAAATTCAAAATACCCTCACAACTCAATTGCAACAAAGAGACCTGAAAACCAAAAGTAAAGTGTCTAACCAGTGATTGCTTGTGACATCCTAAATGAAGGAACTTGTCACCAAATTAGAATTCGGAAAAACAAAACACAAGGATGTTCTCTTGAATTCTGAGATTTGGTGAAAACAAGAAACAAACACAAAGCAAGCAGTGTGAAATGGGGTGGGAGAAAACCGGTCCCAGAAGAAAAAAAAAAAAGGTGACCCAGATCAGATATCAAATAGAACTAGTAACAAAGAAAATAATGATGCAGAAGAGACCCTCACTTGATGATGGTTGGTGCAGAGAAAAAGCTAGAACTAAATATGCATGTCATGATATTTGTTATATGACCACAACTAGTATGTGGTGTGTCCTAGAACAAAAGGCCAAAATTGATCCTGCAGGACCCTGGGCGTAGAAAGAAGTATTTTTTGTGTGAAAGATAGGAGTGTTGAATATTCTGAGGGAACATTGCTTATCTGAAGCAAAAGAATGATTAAGGTTTCCCTTCAAAGGGAAAAAGAAGAATTTAGAAATGAATAAAGAAATTTTAGAAAGTGCTGAAGGAATAGACTATTCTGACTTGCTAACTTAAAACAAAATCTGAGGGTACTACACTTTCAGTCCTTCACCAACTTGCTGCTGCATGATCCAATCTGAATCTTAGAACAAAGTGGGGACAACAACCACGCCAAGCGAGGAACAATTACTTTTTATTTGGAAAAGATAAATGTGTTATAATTAATGCACTATAATAACAATAATTACTGTGTAATCATATAACATAAACTTGTAGTAGAATACTCTAAACATCACACTAATTGGAAAGAACCTACATTCTCTCCCTTTCTCTTTTCCCTCTGTAACTACTCAAACTTTAATCATTTTTTCTCTTTCCACTTTCTAAACTCTAAACCTTTAATAAATTAACAGTTCTACTTCTTAACCCTTTCTTCACCTCTTCCTATGCGCCTATAAATAGGCTAAAATTTAAATACAAAAATCCAAGATTTATTATCATATATTTCTTTAACTTTTATTTTTCTCTTGTTAAAATTGAAATTTCATTTTAATAATTCTCAGTCCCATTTAAAAAAAAAAAAAGCTTTAATATATGCACTCTGATTCTTCAATCCGAAACTGCAGGATATCTTCCCAACAGAGAAATCTCAATAAAGGTTAAGTTTTTTTTGTCTTTTGCGCATTAATCATACCTCCATTCATTTCCATTTGTCTGTTCTGAAATGAAAATGATGTTTATTATTGTTTCATCTGACTTTATAAAAATTTAAAAGCAGTAGTAGTTATCTTTTAGTTATATATTTTAATCTTTATTTACAACCTCATCAAATAAAAATCAATTTTTAGAAACCAAAATAATTAGTTATAATAGGAACTAAAATAAAAAATATTTTAGAAACTAAAAAATAATTAATTTCTAAATTAGTTTCTATTATTTCATATTATTGATAAATAGTTGTTAAATTGATATCTAATTAGCAACTAAGATTTTAACTACCAATTATTTAGTTTCTAAATTTGGTAACAAAAACATTGGTTGCTAATTAGATACCAATTTAAAAACTATTTCACAATAATAAAAACTAATTTAGAAACCAAATTTCTTTTTAGTTTCTAAAATACTTTCTAATTTAATTATTTTTACAACTAATTATTTTGGTTTCTCTAAATTTGTTTCTATTTTATGATTTTCTTGTAGTGTATTGTTAGTAATAAATTAAGAATCTTCCATATGAATAATAATTTTGTTGTTGAGTTGCCTTGTACTGAGAAATTTTTGGGTGTAGAAATGTCAACTTCAAGGATTATAACATTATATATGTGAATAATGAAAGTGTAACTAACAGTCTCAATCTGAAGTTTCAATGTTTGATTTGAACAGCAATAATAGGGATTGGTGATACTAAACTAGTGCTTAGACCCTCATCTTAATTAGTTGTTATGTTTGGTTTAAAAAATAGAGAGAAAAATAAATAGTTTAAAAAACTAGAAGAAATATATCATAATAAATATTTGATTTTTGTATTTAAATTTTAAATACAAAAAACTATTATCTGTGATAGAAGTAAAATAAGAAAGATAAAGAAGAAGGATCAACTCTTTCATTTCATGTCAATTTAGGAGATAGGTATATATATATTATAGTACCACAAAAATATTTCTCTTTCTTTCCATTTTTTTAGCAAACAAATAGTGAAAATTGATATTTTTATTCTTTTCATTTTCTTATACTTCAAGCATGGTCAATTTTAACAGTTAATATGGCCATGTGATTACTTAAAACATTATAGATATTTAAATTTTAATCTTGAATGTTTAAATATAATTTAAGGATTTATATTTACTACTTTTTGTTTATAAATAATAAAACGATTGGATTGATTCTAACTCTTGATAAATCTCAAATTTCGATTTTAAATTTTATCTTTTATTTTCAATTACAAAAAAAATCTTATTTTCAAATATTTCTAAAATAATTCATCTCAATTTGAGTCCCTGGTTCATTTTATCAGTATTATTTTCTCTCTATCTTTGTATCTATCTATCTTATTTATTACTATTAAGAAGTTGTGCATACTTTTCACAATTTTAATGATTATATTAAGATGAAAAAAAATAACAAATGACCTATATTAAAACTTAACTAAAATTAAATTAATGTGTCTCTCTATTCTCTTTTACGTTTTTTTTTTCTTTTGTTATTAAATGAACAGACTTTGGATAAGGTTCTTAAAATCCAAATTGAATTTTATATTGTATTTAATAATAGTTTGTTAATAATAGTTTGATTTAAATTAGAAAGGAAAATAAATATCAAGCTAAATTGTTTATTGCATATAAATACGTGTTATGTTTGTTCAGAGTTAATTACTCACTAATAAACATACATGAATATGTTTATTTATTTATTCTTTTTACATTTTTAATTTTTAATGTATTTTTTTTCAATATATTTTTATATATCACAACATAATGACAATTTTTTAATTTTAATTTTAGTATAAAACTGTGTAATGTATTTATAAACAAGAAAAAAATTAAAATTATAAATATAATAATAATAATAATAATAATAATAATAATAATCTTATCATAAAAAATCAAATTATATATTGTTTCAATTGAGTATTTAATAAAATATATTATAAACTAAATTGAGAAGTTTACAATCTGAATAAATTCTCCATACAAATTCACCTAAGCAATCATAATATAATAATTAATTAGTTTTTTAAAATCTTTATTTCATATGTATCTTCATTTATGTCATTTAAAAAAAAATCATATGTATCTTCATTTATGGGTAAAACTTTATTGGACAAAATTCTATATCTAGAAAAGTATTAAGCCACTAATGGTGGTATATTCATAAACTCACAATTTTGTGTTAGAATATTTTATTATATTGTCTTTGTGTACGTTAATAAGTGACTAATGTATTTATAGTTAAAGTGGTATTAGTCCATGTGACGTATTAAACAGATTAAGTAAATGAGATATTATAAATGATGATTTAATCGTATAAATTAAGATATTAGTAATAAGAATTAGAAGAATATTTATATATCACGATGATTAGATTGTTTTCTTCTTAAATTTCAAATTAATTACGTAAAAAAGAAAAAAAGAAAGATAGGTTATTTCTTGCTTATTGTCCCGACCAGTCATCGGTCATCGATTTCAAAGATCAACCTCAGACATAGCACACCGGTGCATGATAGGGGAAGGGGTCACCTAAGGTGGGCCCCAGACACACCTATTAGGGTATTGGTTAGTCTTTAGTCATCGGTACCATAGACCTCAACGTCAGAAGGAGGGATCGGACGTCGACGGTTCGAACAGTTATATTGGCCCACGTGAGGTGGACCCTAAAATTATCCTAAGTTATTAGTTAAATATCAAATATGAGAGAAGCCTGAGTCACGAGGGATCCATGCACGTGAAGTGTATAGTGCATACAGGCGCGACACGTGAGAATAACCTTTGGAGGCGCTAAGGCCCACTAGGGTTAGGGTTTCCAAGGGAAGTTGCATGCATGACACGTGAATACTTAGGGCACCCGTATAAACAAATGGCGCCAGATATTAGGTGCACAGGTTGGTACCCAGGTGGTCACTCTGTAAGTCGTTGGACTCCAGTTAAGGGAAGTTCTATGTGCCAAATACGCTAAGATTATGTAAATAGCGGCGCAAGGACGTTCTCCAAGGAACCCAAGACAAGGGTAACAACACAAGGTAAATCCTAGTTTCAACCTATATAAAGGGTGCCAAGAACCCTAGCAAGGGACACAATTTCTAAGACTGAAACTACTTTATACACTTGGTGTTTCTTTGCCCTTATACTGACTTGAGCATCGGAGTGCAAACGACCGTCAAGGCGCCCTTTGTCTTTGCAAGTGAGAGATTTCTTGATCAATGAAGGACGATTCTCAAGTGGAGATAGTAGGGCCAAAGACTGCCATTCGAATCATCCGGCGAGGCGAGTCAACCGACAGGAACACTTATTCATCAAATGACTTTTGTGGAAGATTTATTTGTACAATATTAAATAAACAATCCACTTAGTAACCTTGAAATTATAAATAGTATATAATTACTACAAGAAAATCATTAAATAGAAATTAATTTTAGAAAAAAAATAATTAGTTGCTATATTAACTAAATTATATATTATTTTATAAAATAAAAAAATTATTAGTATCTAAATTAATTTTTATAATTAATAAATAATTTTTAAACTTATATCCAATTATCTATCAATGTTTTAGCTATCAATTATGTAGATTCTAAAGTTGGTAGCTTATTAAATACTAATTTAAAAATTATTTATCAATAATAAAAATTAATTTAGATATCAATTATTTTTTAATCTTAAAATAGTATCTAATTTATTTAATATAAAAACTAATTATTTATATTATTTAAAATTATTTTTTATTTAATAATTTTGTTATAGTGCTCCTATTCTAATAAATTATTATAAATTTTATAAATTAGTTTCTTTCATTTTCTATGAATTGTTTCACAATATTTTTAATTTGTTCGTTCAAGCAAACCAACACGGAAATCTAGTAATTATAATTAAAAACAAGTTGCAATAATTTCTTTTTCATTTTTCTTTTTACAATTTCAAGTATAAACTAAAGTTTCTTTAGGTATTGGTTTACAAATACTAATAACAGGTAAAAGAAAAGGACAAATATCCAATATGTTTTAAGTGTAATTTGTAAACCAAAATTTTTAGAAAATATGATAATTAAGATATACTTAATTTTTTATAAAATATTATTTCATATTTTCATTAATACTATATACTCTTTAAAAAAATCAATTTTACATTGATATATTAATTCGAAGATCTGATGTATTAGAGGGGTGTATTATCTAGTATATATAATGTTTTTTTAATATTATTAATGTGTTATTAGCAAACTAATATAAAAAGGAATTGCATTCATTTTCATTGAGTGAAGAAAGAATCTTTAACAAATATGAAATAGTAAAATATTTAAATAAAAATAAAAGTATTGAAAGATTTAATAAAAGAAAAGATATTGAATAAAAAGTAAATTAAATAGTAGAAATAGTTAAAAGTTAATTAGAGTTGCAAGTAAGAGGTAGAAGGTGAGAAGAGGAGCATGCAAAAGGGACAAAGTCATTGAAAGGCACATGTAATGTATGCATAAGAGTGCGCGTGCGCATTCCACCGAGGACCAATTCCACGTGCGCATGTTTTGTTTCCCATGAAATGCTGATTTCATTCAACCTTCCCATTCTTCTATTTTCCTCACAAACGACTCATTACAAATTACCTTCCAACACATACATCGGAACAATCAATCAAATTCACCACTATATATTGGAATGAGTTCCACTATAAAACTCCAAACATTTCTACTCCAAACATTTCAAAACATGCAAAACGGACCAAGTTAAACTATCAAATTCTCAAACTTAAATTCAACTCAATAATCTTATAAATCAACTTAAGTTTAACTACCCTCTATATTTATGGATCAGTTCATTTTATAATTATTATATTTAAAAATACAAATATTATAATTTATTTTTAAAACATATATATGGATTATAAATTATATATTAAATTATTATTGTTCTTATAATAAGGACCGATAACACTCAAACAAATTGACAATACCAACTTCTTCAATTGATCTTTCGGTTTTGGGCTTTCGTCTATTCTCTTGATTGGGCTTTCGGTTTCTCTCCAGGTAGGGCTCTCGGCTTCTCTCCTCACAGATAGGTGTGTGTACCTATAAGGCGCTCCGATGCCAAAGTCAGAAATAATTCAATGTTCATCAGATCAAATTCACTTTGCCTTACCTCTTGGATTGCTCCCCTATTTATAGGGTTTTCTTCTTGAGCTTATACCTTGTTTGGGCATTTCTTTCTGCACCTCTTTATTACTTTATGCACACCCATTAATTTGGGCTTTGCTACAGTGTTAATTTTATCTCTTTTTTATATATGTTGTTCTCGGTATGACTTCTCGGTCACATCTCTCGGTCCTGGCAGTACACTAGCCCCCTAGGCATAAGGTTTTACTTTGTTTTTTATAAAAGCGTTATGCCTAATATTATGAAACGTGTCAGTAAATCTTTTTGAAATCATTTTAATTTTGCATTAAATGTCTCGTTTTGTGTGTTTTCTTGATCAGAACAAATGATTTGATGTGAAAGACTCACTCAACCGTTAGATGCAAAATATTTGAATGGTTTGAGAGGTTATGATGTTTCAATTCTTAGGGTTTTACCTCCACTATAAATACTTAGGGTTTTACCTCCACTATAAATACTTTGCTTGATTTACTACTTTGGGTGTTATCTTATTTTGCTCTTTTCCGAGAGATCCAACAAATTGTTTCAAAGGTATAATATCTATTTCGAGTTCTGTTTCTGATGAATTTTTGGGTTTTTCGAGCCCGGGTGGTGAATCTATTGGTCGAGTGGTGTGGACTCAGGAAAATCCAGAATCAAAGTCTTCGTCTGCTACCCTTTCATGCATGAACGATTCGAATGAAGCCACTACTGTTCTTATACCCCACAGAGTCGAAAGAAATGCACCTCAAAGAACTCTTCATCCTAGTTACAACTGGGTTAACTCTAAAGTTCGAGAATTTTTCTCTCGCTATCGTTCTTCTTATGAGCTTCGTGATTTTCTTTCTAACACCCAAATTTATTCTTCTAGTACTGATGAGAATATAATTTCCTTTCGGCGCGCCGGGAATGTTGATAATGTTTGTCATGGTCGTGAAGATGACAAGAGTGACTTTTTTTATTTTTATGCTTGTTTTTTCAGTGATCTTCATATTCGATTTCCATTGAATGATTTTCTAATGGGTGTACTTAATTTTCTCAATATTTCTCCCACCCAACTCCATCCAAATGGTTGGGCTTCTATACAAGCTTTTAGCTTCTTGTGTAATCTATTTTCACTTTCTCCTAGCCCAAAATCCTTTTTGTACTATTATAGCTCTTGGCCTGGTAAACAACCAAGCTGGTTATCTTTAATTAGTAAACCTAGAATTTATTTTCTCAAACCCTTTACTTCTTCATATAAAGACTTTAAAGGAGGTTTTTTCAAGGTCTTTATAGAGGAATATGGAAGAAAATATTTCTTTAACGGTGATACCCCTAAGTTTCCTTTCTATTGGACTAACGAACCTTTGAAGTTCAACTCTTGGTCATACCACTCTATGGATGCTGATGATCGTCGTGTAATTGAGGTTTTCGGTCACTTCTCCTACCAGATTCCCACCCGCGCTTTGTTACGGTTATACACTTCAAAAATACCGCGAAAAGATTTCATTAGTATGTATTTGTTCACATTTTTGCTAGATAGTCAGAGATTCTTAACTTTGCTAAATCTTTTATTGATTTTCATATTTAATGGCGGCTACCAATCCGAGAGCACGAACTTACTTTTCGAAACTTCTGAATAAGGCGGGTGATGTAAATCCTCGTCCTGAATCGATTGTTGATCATGCGGAAGGAGTTGAAATGGTTGAACCTATCTCCTGGGTGGAAGCCATTGAGCCTGTAAATGATGATCATACCGCTGGCCCTTCAAAGAAAAACAAGAAAAGAGCTCGAAGTGGCAAGAGATCTCATTCGTCCTCTCAGCGTCATCGTCACGCTGAAGGAGTTTCAACATAATTACTCCCATAATCAATCTTTGTTGCAAGCACTAAATTTTCAAATTTCATTCAAACTTCTGTGAATGAGTCCTCGTATAACATGCTGAAAGCTTCCGATGCTGCTACCTTAACTAATTCTATTATTGAACTTTCAAGTCGGGCCCTTCTGATTGGAAAAATTATAAAAGAAAAAAGTGCAATTGGTATCTCTTCTGCTGAGTTTGACAAAATGAAGACCGAACTTGCTGAGGCACATGAAAAGATCAAGTCTTTAACTCTTAAAGTGGAGGAAATGAATGTGTTGAACACTCAATGTGAGTCTGAAAAGGAGAGTCTTAAAAGTAAGATTACAGAGCTGAATTTCGAAAGGTTGAAGAGTGATGAAGAAAGAAAACAACTTCTAACTGAAAATCAACAACTGAATGAAAAAATGTTGGAGTTGTCCAGTGCTAAAGAGATTGATAATAATGCCATCAAACTTATGGAGAAAGAAATAGATCAACTGAAAACAAGCGTGTTTGAAGTCAAAAGTTTTGTTATTGAGCAACATAAATTAGGTTTTGATAAAGCTCTTCAACAAGCCAAATATTTTTACAAGATTCCTATCGACGAAGGGAACTTTGATATGAAGAAAGACTTTTATAATGGTGAACTGGTTCCCATCAGTGAGATTCCGGAGGTGGAGGATGCAGTAGATATCAATATCATGAATTAAACAAGTTACTAGATCAATTTTTTGTTATAGATCTCGTTTAGTTGTCGGGAATTAAATCATTTTGAGTGCCATTATGGCCATACTAATGTATTACCTGCATTTTTAATATAGAACTTTTCGATTTCTCTTGTTTTATTTTGTTATTACTTGTTATTATAAGCAGACTGATCTAATTGAATGACTTGTTTTTTATTACTTCTCGGCTAATATAAACTTTAGGGACGTATTTTATGGATAACCTTTTAATTGAAATTAACTTAATCGATGTGATTATAAACATGAGTTCCCAAATTGTCATAGATATTATTGACCATACCTCTCGGTTAATATGACGAACTTGAAAGGTTGTTTCGTTACGTATAGGAACCTTTCGGTTAAAACTTTTTCGATTTTTGACATAAATTCCTAACTTACTTTTAGATGTTCTCGGTGAAACCTCTCGGTTAATATAATTAACTTGAAAGGTTGTTTCGTTACGTATAGGAACCTTTCGGTTAAAACTTTTTCGATTTATGAACATAAGTTCCTAACTTATTTTTAGATGTTCTCGATGACACCTCTCGGTTAATATAATTAACTTGCAAGGTTGTTTCGTTACGTATAGGAACCTTTCGATTAAAACTTGTTCAATTTATGAACATAAGTTCCTAACTTACTTTTAGGTGTTCTCGGTGACACCTCTCGGTTAATATGTGATTTGTTTATCATGAGTTGTGAATGCATTTGAAATTGAAAAGCGTTGATGATATGTATTGGGAGGGTTTCACCTGTAATGAAATCATCCAGGCCCAATAGATTTTTTGAATGTTTTATTTTGGCAGGGTTTCATTTGTATTGAAATCGTCCATGACCAAAATATTATGATATCTCTCTCGACAGGGTTTCACCTGGAGTGAAATCATCCAAGACCGAGAGACTTGTAAGTTGAATTTTATTGAAACTAACTTTTCTGCTTGCACAAAATCTTCATTATGTAGTAAGTTTATACACAAAATTCTTTACATCATCTTTCAACTGAAATAAAACTTTAAATGACTCGCATTCCATGTTCTCAGTAGTACCTTTTCGTCTAATGTTTCCAACCTGTATGCTCCATTTTTTAAGTTTTCTAAAACTCTAAAAGGACCTTCCCAATTTGATGCTAACTTTCCTTGTTGTGGATCCTTTCGAGCGTCAGTCCGCATTCTCCAGACCAAATCGCCTTCATTAAAACTCATAGGCTTTACTTTTGCATTAAACCTCTTAGATGCTCTTCTATTTACTGCTTCTTCTTTTATTTGCACTCTTTCTCTAAGTTCTTCAATGAGATCCAAATCCGTTCTTAGACATTCATTATTGATGTTCCAATCTTCTATTTGTCTTCACAATGTTGGCTCATTAATCTCTACAGGTAACATGGCTTCAGTACCATATGTAAGATTAAATGGTGTTTCGCCAGTTGAAGTTTGTAGAGTACACCTATATGCCCATAAAATCTCTAGTAGTTTCTCTGCTCATAATCCTTTCGCACTTCCTAATCTCCTTTTGAGTTGCCCGAGAATAACTTTGTTTGTTGCTTCTGCTTGTCCATTTGTTTGCGGATGCTCAACTGAAGTTGTTGTAGACTTAATCCCCAAATCTGCATAGAATTCCATAAGCTTTTTATCAGTGAATTGTCGGTCATTGTCAGTTATGATGGTATGTGGGATTCCAAATCTACATATTATGTTTTTTCATACAAAAGTTTGGACTTGTTGGGCAGTTATTTTAGTCAAAGCCTTTGCTTCTATCCATTTAGTGAAGTAATCCATAGCGATAATCATGAATTTAGTTTGTCCACGCCCAAGTGGGAATGGACCAAGTATGTCCATTCCCCACTTAGCAAATGGCAATGGTCGAAATGATTCCTTGCAATTCTTGTGCTGGTATATGATTAAGGCTTCCAAATTCCCGACATTTCTTGCATGCTTTGACATATTGGTTGCAATCTTCTCGGATCGTTGGCCAGTAATATCCAGCCTTGCATATTTTCGTTGCCATTGTTCGGGCTCCATAGTGTAATCCACAAATTCCTTCATGAAGTTCTTTGGTTACATATTCGACTTGTTCATGTGAAAGACATTTTAACAAAGGCGTTGAAAACCCTCTTTTGTATAACTCATCACCTATTAGAACAAAACTGGCTGTTTTTTTTATTATCTTAGGGTCTACTTCAATGCCTAGTTCCAGATTTTTTATTACTTCTACGTATGCCTTGATCCAGTCATCTTTCGTGGTTGTAACATTGAAACATTATTCTAAACTAACTGTAGGTTGGTTAAGAGTTTGTTGTATAACTGAATTATGTTGAACCTGTCGTTGTTGACTTGTCAGCTTGGATAACGAGTCTGTCTTTGAATTCAGTTCTCTTGGTATATATTTTATCTCGGCCTTAACAAAGCATTGCATAATTTTTAGCACTTTAGCATAATATTTCATTAACAATGGATCTCTTACCTGATACTCTCCTTGTATATGTCCTACTGTAAGTTGAGAATCGTTTTTGCATATGACATTATCAACTTCCATGTCTCTTGCCAGGAGTAATCCTGCAATTAGAGTTTCATATTCGGCTTGATTGTTGGATGCTTTAAACTCAAGTCTTAACGCCATCTCTATTTGGAAATTTTCTGGTCCTTCAAGTACTATCCCAACACCGCTTCCTTTCTTGTTTCATGAGTCGTCCACATGTAACGTCCATTCTTCCAGTTGTGTTGTCGTTGGCAATTGAATGATACAATATGCAAGTGATTGTGCCCTGATTGCTCCTCTTGGTTCGTATTTGATTCCGAATTCTGAAAGCTCCACACACCATGCAACCATTCTACCTGCAAGTTTGAATTTTCTTAATATTTTAGATATTGGATAATCAGTTCTCACAATTACCTGATGATTCTAAAAGTATGGTCGAAGTCGTCTTGTTGTGTACACAAGTGTTAAAGCTATTTTTTCAACCAAGGGGTATCTGGTTTCGACATTTTGGAGGGATCTACTTACAAAATATATTGGATTTTGTTCTAGATTTTCTTGTATTAAGATTGCTCCTATAGCTTCTTGTGAAGTTGCTCAGTAGACTATGAGAGGTTGGGCTGGTATAGGTTTAACTAGAATGGGTGGTTCGGCTATCATGCTTTTTAACTGGGAAAATGGTCGCTCACATTTTTCACTCCACTTAAAAGTGTCAATTTTTTTCAACAATTTTACTATTGGTTTTATTTTTTCAGCTAGGATTGGTAAAAACCTTGCCAGGGCATTCAATTTTCCAACTAGTCTCTGTACCTCTTTCAAATTTGTTGGACTTCTCATCTTCATTATTGCTTCACATTTATCAGGGTTTGCCTTAATGCCTTTGCTGGTTAGCATAAACCCTAAAAACTTTCCCCCCTCACACCGAAAACACATTTTTCAGGATTCAAACGTATGTTGTATTTTCTTCAAGATCTTCCACATGTCGTTGCACTTAAACATCTTGTCCATCAACCTTTGATATGTTGCTCCAGCATTTTTTAAACTGAAAGGCATAACTTTGTAACAATAATTAGCCGTATCGGTGGTGAAAGTTGTCTTAGGAATATTTAGTCTATACATCTGTATTTGATTATAACCCGAATAAGCATCAAGAAAACTCATCATCTCTTGGCCAGATGCTCCATCAACCAATCAATCAATACTTGGTAGTGGGATATGAATCTTTTAGACATGCTTTATTTAAATCAGTGTAATCAGTACACATTCTCCATTTCCCATTTGGTTTCTTGACAAGCACCACATTAGACAACCATGTTGTATATTGGGCTTCCTGAATGAAACCGGCTTGCATTAACTTCTCAGTTTCTTCAATTGCTGCTTTTCGTCTTTCTTCACCCAACTTTCTTCTTTTCTGTGCTACAGGTTTTGATCCTTGACAAACTGATAACTTGTGAGAAATTACATCAGGATCTATTACTGGAATATCAGCTGATTTCCATGCAAACAAATCCCTGTTTCTACGCAATACAACAATAAACTTATTCAACAAGTCTCCAGGCATACTTTCGCCTATGTATGTACATTGTTTTTCATTTTCTCCAAGCACAATAGATTTGTTTCTTCTTTTGGTTCGAACCTCTCATCATTCATTCTTGGGTCCAAATCTACCATGGCCACCATATTTCTGCCATCTTCTCTATCTGTCTTTAAAGTCATCTTCAGCCCCGCTGCATAACAATTTTGGGCATCTCTTTGATTAACATAAATAGTTGCTATTTCACCCTTCTCGGTTGGGAATTTCATGGCTAGATGTGGCGTTGAAACTATTGCTCCCAACTTGTTTAAAGAAGACCTTCCCAACAATGCATTATATGACGTACAAGCATCTACTACCAAATACCTGATTTTAATTTTCCTTGTTGCACTTCCTCTTCCAAACGTTGTCGCCAAGTCAATATACCCCTTTGTACTCACCCTTTAACCCGAAAAGCCAATAATTTGCTCTCGGAAAGGCACCATATCTTCCTCTTTCAAATGTAATCTCTTAAAAGTATCTCAAAATAATATGTCAACTGAGTTTCCTTGATCAACCAGAGTCTTCATAGCTGCATACTCTGCTATTTCTACTGTTATTACCATTAGATCATCATGATCGGGATCGATCTCTTGAAAATCTTCATATGTAAAAAACATTGGTGGCAAAGTTCTTCTTTTCAAAACATGATTGACTGTTCTGACAGTTCTCCAATATTTTTTTTCGTGCTGACGATGACTCCTTCCCAGAAAATCCTCCCGAAATTGTGTTAATGAAATCTCTCATCGGTCTTCCTAGACTTCTTTCTCTACTTCTTCTTACTGATTGTGTATTTTGGTAACCCCTTTCATTTCTTGCTTCTGGTCTACCCCTTCTTCTTTCCACTATTCTATTATCTTTTCTCTCAAACCTTTCCGACCTCCTTTCTCCTAACTCTCCACCTTTTAGTTCTCTCTCAGGACTTTGCCTCATTCTTACATTTCCACTCCTGACGAAACGCCTCAATTGTCTGGCTTGAATTAACTCTTATATTCTATCCTTCAACCCAATACATTCTTTTGTGCTTCCATCACACTTGTCTATGGTTAAATTTTTCCAATTATCAGGTAACGGGGTATCCACTATAACATCATAAAATGGATGTTTTCTACAAGATATTCCAGTAAAAGCTCCAGAAGTCTCAGGTAATCTTCGCCTCATTATTATGAACTCTTTCATTTGCTGGTATTCTTGGCTGGGCAGTTTCAAAAGATGAATTCAAAATTGTTTATTCTTGTAACTTTCTTTTCATATGTGCATTTTCTGCTCTCAACATACTTAACTCTTCTTCATTACTTTTTTTTAACATTTCGAATTCTTTTTGTAATTGTATTAACATTGCCATTGACATCATATTTTGGTTATCTTCCTACTCTCCACCCTGCTCTTCTCTTCTACTCATTTCTGCTTCAACTTCTTTAACTATCTCTCGACCCCACAGTGGGCGCCAAAATGTTCTTACAATAAGGACCGAGAACACTCAAAAAAGTTGACAATACCAACTTCTTCAACTGATCTTCCAGTTTTGAGCTTTCGTCTACTCTCTTGATTGGGCTTTCGGCTTCTCTCCAGGTAACGCTCTCGACTTCTCTACTCACGGATAGGTGTGTGTAACTGCAAGGCGCTTCGATGCCAAAGTCAGAAATAGTTCAATGTTCATCAGACCAAATTCACTTTGCCTTACCTATTGGGTTGCTCCCCTATTTATAGGGTTTTCTTGTTGGGCTTATACCTTGTTTGAGCCTTTCTTTTTGCACCTCTTTATTACTTTATGCACACCCATTAATTTGGACCTTTATTAATTTGGGCTTTGCTACAATGTTTATTTTATCTCTTTTTTTTATATATGTTGTTCTCGGTATGACTTCTCGATGACATCTCTCGGTCCTAGCACTACAATTATATTTAAAATTATTTTAAAATTATGTTTTTAATATGATTTAAAAAATTTAAAATATATTTTAATTTTTTTTAACACAAAGTCAACTTAATAAAAGAAGAAAATTTATAATATTTTTTAGCCAACACAAATCTATTAAACAAATCATCAAAATAGGTTCATTATAAAAATTTATAACATAAGCATCTGTTGAAGTCGAAGACAGACGAAAATAAAGAAAGACTGACACAATATTTTAATTTGTGAGGGTTTAATGTCCCACAGAAAGTGAATGTAAAATATGAAATTTGGGTTTCCTGTGTCAACTTAGTCCACACAAAATGATTATGAAATTTGGATTACTTGTATCGACTTAGCCTACACAAAATGGGGACTAGTATTCACCAATCCCACATCAGGGTAATATTAATTTAATAAATAAGATAGTGCCATGCGTTTGAATAAAAAAAATGGTAGCTTGAATTTAGCCCACGTAAAAAAAATATTAAAATAATTAATAAGTTTTAGTGTGATGTGAGTTTATTTTTAGGATTGCATATTTTATGAGTTACTCTTTTGTTTATGCATTTTGAGATTAGAAGAATATGGTGAGAAACCCAAAGAAGATTGTTACTGGACACGAACTTAACCAAGTGGTTAAGTAAGTGTGAAGGTTCTCTTCTATAAGGCAAAAAGAAAAACACAATTATATGGTGTTGATGATGATGAGGTGCAAAATTAAAGAACATACAATGGAAAGAAACAAGATGGAAACCAAATAGGAATGGAAGAACACAAAAACATAAAAAGGAATGGAAATGACACAAGTAAAAAAGGAAAAAGATGAAGAGATTAAGAAAGCTTGTGAAAAATGGAGCAAGGAATCACACCACTTGGAGGGTAAGGGAATTCCAAGATGAGTAGTGAGGAGGCGCCACTTGAGGTGCACTACTCTCAAGATAAGATCCAAGAACAATTTGGAGACAATGCTCACTAATCACTCAAACAAAGTTTCTCTTCTTAATTCAAGTTCAAGTGTCAATACATGGGGGAAGACACCATTTATATAGGAATGAGTGACTTGGAGAGCAAGATGAGAGAGGGGTAGAAATGGGAAAGGAGAGGGGCGGCCTAGCGTTTAACTCTAGGTCAATGTCGCCCCCTTAGGCTTAGTTTCTAGAATTTAGGTTTAAAACCCTAATCCTAGGTGCATTGTCATAAAAAGTGGGTTTTGACACCCAAAATATACTAATTGCACCCTACTTTAGGTTATTTTTCTATTTGGACCCCCAAAGTGAGCCCAATTTATTTATATAAACTTATCTTTTAAAAAAAACATAAAAAAGAACATCCGATACTCTGGTCTATGTCCAGTTCTTCTTCTGTTAAAGTCTTTTTGAAGTTTGGTGGGGCCTTATCTTGGATGTTGAGATGACTGACTTAATTGTGAAGTGTTTATTGTGTCCCTAGTCATCTGTTTGTCAAGATGGTTTGCATCATGCCCCCCAAGTTGGAAAGAATTTGACCTCGAATTTAGAACTCCTGCAAATAACATAGTTAGTTTGTTCACTTGATTTATATATGTGATTTGTGAAGCAAACTTATGTTTATTGAATTTTAGGAGTCTGGGTGGAATGGTTCTAGTTACATGTAATGTTTGTAGAGAATGTGTATGATCAAAGGGATTTTGGTGTAAACCTTTAGAAGGATTTTGAAAAGTATTCCCACATTTCTCTAACAAATGTTGCATGTAATTAGAGCTATGAATAGATGAACAAGAGAAGGAATGAGAGTACCGAAGTGAGCCGACAATAGTTATTTTTGGATGGATCAACATTACGATTTTCACCACATTTGGTGAAGTGATGAGCCCCGTTTTATTATTTTCTTCGTCTTTTTCATATTTTCTTTTTTGTTTCATTTTTATTTGGTCTTTATTTACTTCTTTTGGAGATAAAGGTTTCAATATGATCTTATGGCCTTGGAAGTGAAAAGAAATCTTGTTAGATAGGTCATCATGTAGAGTTTTCCTATCATGTTGTCATGACCTTCCTAAAAGAATATGGGTTGCTTCGATTGGCACAACATCACATAACACCTCATCTTTATATTTACCAATTGAGAAAGATATGAGGACTTAACTATTAACAATTATTTTACCCTCTTCATTTAGCCATTGCAATTTGAAGGGATGTATATGAGAAATTGATGTGAGTGTAACTACAAGAACACATGATTCTTTGACATTCTTAGAAGCAACTTGAGCTGGTCATAAATGGCACCTTACTTTAGAATTGGATCAATGTTCTAATTCAAGAACTCACCAAGACTTAGCACCAACCAAGACTCATATGGAAGTCCATATATTGTCAAATGGAATCAAAACCCAAGAAATGAAGAACAAGAATTGCAAGCTGGACAGAATTGAAATAATAAACTACTGCACCGAACAGAAACTAGAAGCAAAGCTGGAAAACAAAAATTCAAACGGTAGAAATGAAAAGAAACAACAAACAAAGCTAATCTACCGAATGGAATTGAAAGAACATGAAGGAAGAACACTTATAGAAGGAGTTTGCTGGATTTTGAGAATTGGAAGAACACTTCACGCCACTTGGTTCCTTGATCCAAGATAAGTGATGGAGTGCCGCCACTTGAAGCTCACCATTGCTCACAAGATAAGGCAAAGGAAGAAGAAGACTCAAGACTCACAATTTCTCTCCAAATTTGAGTATAGTCTCTCTACTATAAAATTCCAATCTGAATTGTACAAGCTAAGCACCTTTATTTATAGCCTAGAGGTGCTGAAAATGCAAGCTAAATGGCACACATATGCAATGAAATTCGATTTGGCACCCCCTAGGCTCCTATCTACACTCCCCCCTAGACTCCCTTACTACTTACACCTTTTTATTACATTCACACCCCTATTCTACAAAAGAAATAAGAAGAGCCATTTTATTATACTCTTGTCCCAAAGCTCTTGCCATGCTCCTAGTAATTCGTTGGGCTTGGGCCCCTTGTTGGGCTTGGGCCCCTTGTTGGGCTTGGACCCCTTGATGGGCTTGGGCCCCTTGTTGGGCTTGGGCTTCATGGCCTAGAGCATCCTCTACTTGGTTTCCATCATACTCCCCGGGTTGGAGAGAATTCGTCCACGAATTTGGGAAACCTGCAGCAAAAGGAGTGAGATCAGTAACATTGAAAGAATTCCTACCAAGATAAGTAGAGGGCATATCTAACTCATAGGCATTATCATTAATCCTCTTGATGACTTGGAAAGGGCCATCACCACGAGGCATAAGTTTGGACTTCCTTAGAGAAGGAAATCTATCCTTTCTCAAATGAAGCCAAACCCAATCACTGGGCTCAAAGATTAATGCCTTTCTTCTTTGGTTGGCAGTGTCAGCATACTTACCAACTTTCTTCTCAATTTGTAACTTGATGCGGTTATGCAAATCTTTAACAAAAGATGCCTTTTCAAAACCGTCTTTGCATAGAACCTCATCAAGGACAGGAATGGGAAGAAGATCTAGAGGTGTGAGGGGATTAAACCCATAAACAACCTCAAAAGGAGAATGGTTAGTGGTGGAATTCACTACTCTATTATAGGCAAATTCAACATGAGGTAGTAAATCCTCCCAAGCCCTTGGATTCCCGGAAATAAAGCATCTTAATAATTGACCCAAAGTTCTATTAACCACTTCGGTTTGACCATCAGTTTGGGGGTGGCAGGTAGTAGAAAACAGAAGTTTGGTGCCAAGTTTCCCCCATAAGGTCCGCCAAAAGTGACTTAAGAACTTAGAATCCCTATCAGATACTATACTTCTAGGAAGTCCATGCAAACGAACAACTTCCTTGAAGAAGAGATTTGCAATATGGCATGCATCATCCACTTTGTGGCATGGAATAAAATGAGCCATTTTAGAAAAATGGTCCACTACCACAAAGATGGAATCCTTACCCTTCGATGTCTTGGGTAGTCCTAAGATAAAATCCATAGAAATATCAATCCAAGGCATTGTAGGGATAGGAAGAGGGGTATATAAACCATGGGGTTGGACCTTAGATTTAGCCTTCCTACATGCTATACATCTATCACAGAAGGTATGTACGGATTTGCGCATGTGAGGCCAAAAGAAATGTTCATGCAATGTTTCTAAGGTCTTAGCTACCCCAAAATGTCCCATAAGCCCACCCTCATGAGCCTCTCTAACAAGAGATTGTCTAATGGATCCTTGGGGAACACAAAGTCTTTTTCCTTTGAAAAGAAAACCATTATGTAAGAAAAAGTCTTTGTGACCTCCCTTGGAACACTCTTGATAGATTAGAGAGAAATCTAAGTCATCATGATAAAGTTCCTTTATGTGATCAAAACCTAAATATTGAACATTTAAAACATTTAACAAGGTATATCTTCGTGAAAGAGCATCGGCCACTACATTAATTTTACCTTGTTTATGTTTGATCACATAAGGAAATTGCTCAATAAACTCCACCCACTTAGCATGTCTCTTATTAAGCTTGCTTTGGCTTTTCAAATATTTAAGGGACTCATGATCACTATGAATCACAAATTCCTTTGGAAAAAGATAATGTTGCCAATTTTGCAAAGCTCTAACAAGAGCATAAAGTTCTTTATCATAAGTGGAGTAATTGAGATGACTCCCTTTGAGTTTCTCACTAAAATAAGCGATGGGGTGTCCTTCTTGAAGGAGGACGGCCCCAATGCCTATATTAGAGGCATCACACTCTATTTCAAATGTCTTAGCAAAGTTAGGAAGGGCTAGAATGGGGGCTTTAGTTAATTTATCCTTCAAAGTTTGAAAAGCATTTTCTTGCTCTTGTCCCCACTTAAAAACCACATCCTTCTTTACTATGGCATTTTAAGGTGCGGCAATTGTACTAAAGTCTTTCACAAACCGCCTATAAAAACTAGCAAGGCCATGAAAGCTTCGTACTTCATTGACATTGGTGGGTGTAGGCCAATGTTGAATTGCTGCAACTTTTGTTTGATCTACATGCACCCCTTTATGACTAACCACAAACCCTAGGAAGTCTATATGATCTAATGCAAAGAAACATTTAGCATGGTTAGCATACAACTTCTCCTTCCTAAGGGTTTCTAGAACTTGTCTAACATGTGACTCATGATCTTCTAAGGACAAGCTATATATAAGAATATCATCAAAGTAAACCACAACAAACTTGCCAATGAATGCTCTTAAAACATGATGCATGAGTCGCATGAAGGTACTAGGAGCATTAGTCAAGCCAAAAGGCATGACCAACCACTCATATAAACCAAATTTGGTCTTAAAAGCGGTTTTCCATTCATCACCATGTTTAATTCGAATTTGATTGTAACCACTCTTAAGATCAATTTTGGAAAATATTTTAGACCCATGTAATTCATCCAACAAGTCATCTAACCTAGGAATGGGATGCCTATATTTGATGGTGATGTTATTTATAGCGCGACAATCCGTACACATCCTCCATGTCCCATCCTTTTTAGGGACAAGTATGACAGGCATAGCACATGGGCTCATGCTATCTTGTACCCACCCCTTAGCTAATAAATCCTCAACTTGTCTTTGAATTTCTTTGGTCTCTTGGGGATTGGTCCTATATGCAGGGCGATTTGGTAAAGAAACCCCGGGCATGAAGTCTATTTGGTGTTCAATCCCTCTTAGAGGTGGTAAGCCTTTAGGAGGATCTTGAAACACATCTTCATATTCCTTTACCAAATGGTCCAAACATGTGGGACTATCCTTAGCCGACTCATATTCAATAGGTCTAGGAATAGCTAAAAAAATAGGCTTGTGAGTAACTATTACCTTTTGAACTTGTTGGGAAGATATGAGAAGGCTTCTCTTGGAATTTTTAATTTCTTTTTCTTTCTCTCTCTTTTCTCTCATTTTGACTTGGTCCTCATGTACCTCCTTTGGAGAGAGAGACTTGAGAATGACTTTGTGTCCATGGAAGTTAAAAGAAATTTTGTTGGTAAAGCCATCATGAAAATTTTTTCTATCAAATTGCCATGGCCTACCTAAAAGGATATGAGTAGCTTCCATTGGAACAACATCACACAAGACCTCATCTTTATATTTGCCAATGGAAAATGTAATGAGGACTTGTTTGTTCACCACTATCTCACCCACCTCACTCAACCATTGTAACTTGTAGGGCTTGGCATGAGAGATGGTAGGCAATCCAAGTTTGTCTACCACTCTTGTGCTTGCCACATTTACACAACTCCCCCCATCCACAATCAAAGAGCAAACTCTATCATTAATAAGACACCTTGAATGAAAAATATTTTCTCTTTGAGTTTCATCAAAAGGTTTTAACACTTGTCCAAGCATGCGTCTTATTACTAATAGGTCACCCTCATGTGGGCTTTCACTTTCACTCTCACTTGGGGATCTAGAAGGTGAGGAATGTCTAGAAGATTCGGACCCATGCTCACTACTATCTACCCCATCATGCATATACATAGTGCGTTTAGTAGGGCAATTAGAAGCAATATGTCCATAGCTCAAACATTTAAAACACTTCTTACTAGACGATTTTTGTGGTGATTTAGGCCTAGCATTGGAAGTGGAAGGCTTAGACTCTCTAGGTTTGAAAGTAGAGTCCTTAGAAGGGATGTTTGAAAAAGAGTTTTTATTTTTCCAAGAAGAGTGGTAGTAGTTATCTTTAGAAGAATTTTTGAAAGCATTTTTCCTTGCAAGTTGATTTTCAATTTTGCTAGCAAGGTGCACCACATTTTCCAAAGAAGAATATTCTTGTAACTCTACCACGTCTTGAATATCCCTTCGAAGTCCACTCACAAACCTAGCTATCTTAGCCTCCTCACTCTCATCCATATTAACTCGAATTAAAAGCGTGTCTAGTTGTTTAAAGTAATCATCCACACTTAGCGCGCCTTGATGAAACCGTTGGAGTTTCAACATAAGGTCTTTCCTAAAGTGTGGGGGTACGAATCTAGCGCGTAAACATGCTTTCAAATCGTTCCAAGAGACCACGGGCGGCCTCTTGTGTAGGTCAATGTCCATGAGGTATTGATGCCACCATTGCATGGCATAGTCCAAAAATTCTAAAGAAGCTAACTTAACCCTATGCTCATCCCTAACCCCATTTACATCAAAAATTTGGTCCACCTTAGCCTCCCATCCTAAGTATACATTGGGATCACTATCACCACTAAAACTAGGAAGTTTTACATTTGGAGAACAAGGGCCAGCCACATGTTGGCGCCTCTCTTCATGGTGATGATGTCTTGGCCTTGGATTGTCTTCATAATAACCATGGGAGTGCCTTGAAGAATGCCGACTAGGAGGAGGAGTTCTTTGCTCTCGGTTTTGATGCATTTCCTCTCGGTTTAACTCCAAACTTTGGAGTCGTGCTTCCATCTTCCTTATCACCTCAAGATAGTGAGCATTGGATTGCTTGGCATTCTTTAAGTCCTCATAAAGGGCTGCCTTTTGTGGTGAGCACGGTTTGGAGGACTCTCCACTAGAGAAATGAGCCATGAGCAGAAAATACACAAAAACAGAAAACAAAACAGTGAAAGAAACTTGTTAAACAATTAAAAACAGTGAGATATAGGTTGTTGGAAAAATGCCCAAGAAAGCACTCAAACCACTCCAAGAAAATATTCTGTCCTCAACCAAGCCTTGCTTGTGAAATGGAGTAGCTTCAAGTGAAATATGTTACAGCAAACCAACTTACTTAAGAACAAGTCTCCACACAACTTTTAAGAAGAACAAAAAGACAAGCAAGAAAAAGGTGTAAACAATAAAAGCTAAACCAAAAACAGAGAGTAATGTATGACAAACTAGAAAGAATATGAATGAAAGACAATCAAGAAAAATAAGGAACTCAATGAATAAAAAAGGCACACAAAAAGAGTCCTAAAGAAAAATGCTAGAGTAGATTAAAGAAAACAGAAAACAGCTACTGGAATTTTTTTTTTTTTTTAAAGCAAACTATGCTATGTTTACAGATTTAACTGTACCGATTGAAAGCGAACTGGAATGTGAAAATTTAACCACAGAAACTTCAATGTCTTAACTCAAAAATGGCACTGGAATGAGGTAAAAACAGTAAGCCAATTGAGAGAAATAAATTTTTCAAAATTGCTGCCCAATTACCGTATTCTTTTCGGCAGTATTGTACACTCTTCGTATTTTATTTATCATTTTTTTGTGTACTTGGAATTTTTGAGTGATTCTTTTTTCTATGCTTTTGTAACACTTTGAAGTATGTAAATCCAAATTTTCACAAATTTCCTATGAGCCAATTAATTGCAGTAAATTGAAAACAGTAGCACGTTTGTAAGAAAACAGAGGAGCCTATTTAGGAATGAAAAACAGTATGATGAACTAGCAAAGACATAATGGAAATTGTGTAAAGGAACTTGTATAGAATGAAAATACAAGCATGAACTCAAATCTAAAAATGAAAATGCACAAAGGATCAAGCAATAAACTCAAAAAACAGAAAGTAAACCAAAGCAAGAAACAATCAAAGCAATAAAAGTACTACTAGAAGTAATGACAATTATGGAATAACATGACTAAGACAAAACTTGACATGATTACAAAATTAAAAGACATATAACAAGATATAACAACAAATGAAAGGAAGCTTAAGGTTAGCTCTAGGAAGGAAAATGTCATTCCAAAAGAGCAGCCATACTCATATGAACAATGAGTGCTAGAAACCTTTTCACAAACACATGGTGTAACAAAAGAAAACAGCAAGAAAACTCAAAATAAATCCTAAAACAGAATGGTAATCAACTTGAATTTAAGAGCTCTTGAAATGTAAAGTGCAATACAACTCAAAATTTAAGCAAGAAACAAGCCTAGGCTCTAGATACCACATGATGTGAGTGTAACTACAAGAACACATGATTCTTTGACATTCTTAGAAGCAACTTGAGCTGGTCATAAATGGCACCTTACTTTAGAATTGGATCAATGTTCTAATTCAAGAACTCACCAAGACTTAGCACCAACCAAGACTCATATGGAAGTCCATATATTGTCAAATGGAATCAAAACACAAGAAATGAAGAACAAGAATTGCAAGCTGGACAGAATTGAAATAATAAACTACTGCACCGAACAGAAACTAGAAGCAAAGCTGGAAAACAAAAATTCAAACGGTAGAAATGAAAAGAAACAACAAACAAAGCTAATCTACCGAATGGAATTGAAAGAACATGAAGGAAGAACACTTATAGAAGGAGTTTGCTGGATTTTGAGAATTGGAAGAACACTTCACGCCACTTGGTTCCTTGATCCAAGATAAGTGATGGAGTGCCGCCACTTGAAGCTCACCATTGCTCACAAGATAAGGCAAAGGAAGAAGAAGACTCAAGACTCACAATTTCTCTCCAAATTTGAGTATAGTCTCTCTACTATAAAATTCCAATCTGAATTGTACAAGCTAAGCACCTTTATTTATAGCCTAGAGGTGCTGAAAATGCAAGCTAAATGGCACACAAATGCAATGAAATTCGGTTTGGCACCCCCTAGGCTCCTATCTACACTCCCCCCTAGACTCCCTTACTACTTACACCTTTTTATTACATTCACACCCCTATTCTACAAAAGAAATAAGAAGAGCCATTTTATTATACTCTTGTCCCAAAGCTCTTGCCATGCTCCTAGTAATTCGTTGGGCTTGGGCCCCTTGTTGGGCTTGGACCCCTTGATGGGCTTGGGCCCCTTGTTGGGCTTGGGCTTCATGGCCTAGAGCATCCTCTACTTGGTTTCCATCAGAAATGGTGGGTAATCCAAGTTTCTCCACCACTCTTGTACTTGCCACATTTGTACAACTACCCCCATCAATTATCAAGGAACATAATTTGTCATAAATAAGGCACCGGGTATGGAAAATATTTTCCCTTTGACTTTCATCAAAAGGTTTTTGAAGTTTCCCTAACATGCGTCTTACTACTAAGTAATCACCTTCACATGGTATTTCACACTCGTCCTCACTTGGGGCTTTTGAAGAGGAAGGGGAGCAAGTTGTAGATGATTGGGGACTATGGTCACTCACGACTATCCCGCCTTTAACCATCATTGCTCTTTTACATGGGAAATTACAGAAATGTGCCCAAAACCTAGACATTTAAAGCATTTTTGAATTGAAGATTTGGTGGGTGATTTAGGAGTAGAATTAGAAGATTTATCTTTAGAATTTTTATGATGTGAGGTGGTTTCTTTTGAGAAATTGGAAGGAGAGTCTTGGTTTTGAATTTTGTGTTTGTCCTTCCAAGATGATTTGTAAAAGCCATCATATGAGTATTTTTTAAAAATAATTTCTCTTCAAAACTTGTGATTCAACATTGATGGCTAGGTGAACTAATTTTTCCAAAGAAGTATACTCTTCTAATTCTACGTCATCTTGTATTTCTCGCCGTAATCCACACACAAATCTAGCAATATTTGACTCTTTACTTTCATGCATATTAATTTTAGTCAAAGTTACTTCTAAATCTTTGAAATACTAGGCTACACTCCTAGATCCTTGATGAAGCCGTTGGAGCTCCAATAAAAGTTCCTTCCTATAGTGAGGATGAACAAATCCTGCGCACATGCATAATTTTAAATCACTTTAGAGACCACGAATGGCCTCTTGTTTAGTCCAATGTCCATTATAGTTTGATGCCACCATTGCATGGCATAATCCTCAAATTCTAGGGAAGCTAACTTAACCTTTTGGTCCTCTTCAACCTCATACAGATTAACATTTGTTCTACTTTAGCTTTCCATCCTAGATAAATGTTTGGGTCACTATCCCCATTAAAAGTAGATAATTTTACAAAAGGAATGGACTTCTTTTGTTGATGTTGGTGTTGATGGCACCTAGCTTCAAAATTTTGCACTCTCCAATCTTCTTCTTCTTCTTGACTTCCATTGTGCATGTAATGTCTAGTAGCTCTTCTAGGCACGCATCTCCTTTCCCTGGCTTGTCTCTCTTGGGTGTCTCCAAGGCGTTGCATCCCTTATTCCAATTGTCTCATGTCTTCCTCCTTTTGAACCAAGCTCCTATTGGCCTCTTCAAGTTCCACCAAAAGGTGTTCCTTTTGAGGAGATAGTGGTTTTGAAGATTCACAGAGGATAAATGATGCATATTTGCGTATAACAAAAATTAAACAATTAGTTTTAAACAACAAATAATGCATTCTCACATGTATCATTTGTCTATTTAGTAAAGGATGGATAAAAGGTTGAATTCACTCAAGAAAGGTTTTCAATTTTATTTATTTTTTTGTCAAAGGGTCTACACTTGGTAGCAACACTTCAAGTGAAAAAGGTCAAAGCTCTTATCACTTGCTCATACAAAGAATCCCAACAAAACTTTAAGAGACTTTAAAGACAAACAGGAAAAGTTGAAAGAAAGAAAGGTAAACCAAAAAGAAAGTAAGATGGTGACAAAACTTAAACAAGACAAACAAGAAAAGCACTTTTGAAGACTTAAAGAAACTTAAACTTTTACCTATGAAGTTTTAATTTTTTTAGAAATTGTGAAAGAAAGAAAGATAAAGTTCCACAAACGTGAAAACAATTTGCCACATAAAAAGAATCCTTTTAATACTTTAATCTTGAAAAGTGAATGCCTCAAATTGTTTCTTTTGTCTTTCTTTTTATGGATTCAATAATTCCACATTCTTGACATGCATATTTTTACTTCACTTTCTAATTTCACAAAGAGAAAAGGAATCAATTCATATGATCACTTGAATTCTTTGTTTGGAACTAAATCAACTACCACTTAAACAGTTTCTAGTTGCTTTTAGTTCTTCACAATTAAAAACAAAAATAAGTAGAATGAATGTAGAGACTTCTAGAACACAAAGAACATAAGACTCAAGCAAAAGAGGTAAGGGGAAAAAAAGGTATAATTACTTTTTTGGTCCTTACATTTATGGTCAATATTCAATTTACTACCGTGGTTTTTAAAAAAATCAACTTGGTTCCAAAGTTTTTTAAAAAATATACAATTTAGTTAAATTTCCACTAATGACGTTAACTTTTGATGATGTGGCAACTATGAGTGACATTGTTACTCACACATGCATCCACGTCAGATCCTTGTCATCACCCTCAATCGTAAACCCTTTTCTCTCCCCTCTCTCTTCCAACTCTAATCATCTTCCTCCGACGACCACTGTCATAACAATGACTTTTCCTTCATCATTTATCATACCCTGCATCACAGTCAAAAACAATTTTGATCCTCATTTTTTAACCCTGAAATTCACCATTTCATTCTCTCTTCCTTCAATCCTCCTTCTTTGTTTTTGGTTGCAATATGAATTCACAGTCTGCACATTGAGGGTATCACATAAACCTTTGGGAACATCGAGGGTATTGCAGAAGTTTCTGGGAATATTGAGGGTATTGCAAAAACATTATGAATTTCATTGTTGGGTATTGTATACTCAATAGAAGGAAAGATTAAAAAAAGATGGATAACAATAAAGTTGTGAGTGGCCAAAGACTCAACAACACATCTCGTGGCAACGTTAGCGGTGCATCCCGTGACAGCGACAATGACGCATCTCGTGGCAGCGGCGCATTACGCAGTAGAGAGGCTAACCAAAGAATGTGTGACGGAGGAGGCGAAGGCCAAGCCAGAGAGTGCATGTGGTGAAGGATGTGCATGTGACAGAGGCGACAATGGTTGCATCGACGCAGAGACAATGCAAAGATGCTAGGTTTTTAGAGTGAGGGTGAAAGAGGGGAACAGACTTAGGGTTCATACACGTGGGCTCCACAAATGCACTAGTGTCCTACCTTATGTGCCACATCATCAAAAGTTAACGTCGTTACTGAAAATTTAACGAAAGGGACCAAATTGTATATTTTTTAAAAAACCTTGGGACCAAGTTGATTTTTTTTAAAACCACCGTAGTAAATTGAATATTGACTCTAAATGTAGGGACAAAAAGGCTATTATATAAAAAAAATGACAAAATAATTCAAAAGCAGAATTTAAAGTGCATAACAATTAAAAAAGACAAAATTATAAATGACAAGAATTTAAATGCGTAATTGAAATTGCTTGAAGATAAAGCAATAATTTAAATGTGCTTGAATTTTAAAGCATAAATCAACTCAAAAGCAATTAAGCACAAGATAACCATGCTCTGATACCATTTATGATGTGAGTTAATTTTTAGGATTGCACATTTTATGGGCTACTCTTTTGTTTATGTGTTTTGAGATTAGCAGAATATCGTGAGAAACCCAAAGAAGATTGCCATTGGACACGAACTTAACCAAGTGGTTAAGTAAGTGTGAAGGTCTTCTTCTAGAGGGCAAAGAGAAAAATACAATTATATGGTGTTGATGATGATGAGGTGCAAAATTAAAGAACATATAATGGAAAAAAACAAGATGGAAACTGAATAGGAAAGGAAGAACACAAGAACATAAAAAGGAATGGAAATGGCATATATAAGAAAGGAAAAAGATGAAGAGATGAAGAAAGTTTATGGAAAATGGAGTAAAGAATCACGACACTTGGAGGATCCGGAAATTCCAAGATGAGTGTGAGGAACCGCCACTTGAGGTGCACTACTATCAAGATAAGACCCAAGAACAATTTAGGAGACAAAGTTCACTAATCACTCAAGCAAAGTTTCTTTTCTTAATTTAAAGTCAAGTGTCAATATATGGGGGAAGACACTCTTTATATAGGAAGGAGTGACTTGGATAGCAAGATGAGAGAGGGGTAGAAATGGGAGAGGAGAGGTGGCCTAGGGTTTGACTCTAGGTCAATGTCGCCCCCTTAGGCCTAGTTTCTAGAAACTAAGTTTAAAACCCTAATACTAGGTGCATTGTCATAAAAAGTGGGCTTTGGTACAAACTCAAAATATACTAAGTGCACCCTATTCTAGCTTATTTTTCTATTTGGACCCCCAAAGTTAGCCTAATTTATTTACATATACTTGTCTTTTAAAAAATTCATAAGAAAGAACATTTGATGCTTTGCCCTATGTCCAATTCTTCTTCTGCTGAGGTCCTTTTGAAGTTTGGTGGGACCTTGTCTTGGATGCTGAGATGACTGACTTAATTGTGAAGAGTTTGTTGTATCCCTAGTCGTCTGTTTGTCGACATGGGCTGACTTAGATTGACATATAACAACTCAACTCAACATGGGCCCATGATAACTCAACTCAACATGGGTCTGGTCCCACTCAGCTCAACATTAGACTAGACCGAATAGGCTCGACATTGTCCTAGGATGACTCGAATCAACATTTGCCCGGGCTGACTCGACTCGACATTGACTCGGGCCATATCGACTCGACATCAGCACGGGCCGACTCGCCTCGACATCGGCACGGGTCTACTCGACTCGACATCGGCTCAAGCAGATTCGACTCGAAAGCGGCCCTGGCCGACTGAAATCGACATCCGTTCGGACCGACTCGGCTCGACGTCGGTCCAGCCCGACTCGACTGGACATCGACTTGGGCTAACTTTGCTCGACATTGGCCAGGCTGACTCGACTTGACATCGACATGGGCTGACTCAACTCGAAATCGAAACGAGCTGACTCGGCTCCGCACGGCCTGGGATGACTCGGCTTAGCATTGGCCTGGGCCGACTTTGCTCAACATTGGCGCAGGCTAACTCGTCTCAACATCGGCGCAGGCGACTCGTCTCGACATCGACTCGGGCTTACTTGACTCGACACTGGCCTGGGCCGAATTTGCTCGACATCAGTCTAGGTCGACTCGGTTGGACATGGTCCCGGGCTAACTTGGATCGACATGGGTCGGGTCGACTCAGATCGACATGGGTTCGGTTCGACTCAGATCGACATGGGTTCGGTTCGACTCGAATCAACATGGGCCCGGGTTGACTTGGCTCGATATCGACCCAGACCAACTCGGCTCGATATGGGCACGAGCCGACTCTGCTCGACATGGGCTTGGGCCGACTTGGCTCGATATAGGCTAGGTGTTGACTCGACTTGGACTCTGGCCCACTCAGGTCGACTATGGCCTGGGTTGACTCAGCTCGACTTTTGCCTGAGCTGACTCGACGCGACTTTGGCCTGGGTTGACTAGACTCGACTTGATTATGGATTGATTCTACTCAACGTGGATCCTAACTAAGTCAAAATCCATTTTGGATAATCCAAAAATGTATGCAATTTACATCTAATCGATATCCAATTAAATATTAAAATTCAAAAATATAAATTTAAACTTAAAATAAATCCATTTAAATAGATTAAAAATAATATAAATTTGTATAATTATAAATTGGATTTTTTCCTTAACACTGACGAAAGAGTAACATCTTATCAATGTTGCTTAGTATCTTCGAAGAACAAAACAAACTACTTGAGGAAGGAGTATCATCTCATCAATTTTTAAACTGTTTAAATTTATCGTATGTATCAAAATCAGTTTTACAAGTTAAATTTAAACAAATTTTAATATCTTAATTAACTTTATTTAATGTTTTATTTCAAAAATATGCATGTTTTTAAATCTAATTACTATTATCAATCTTTTTGCTGATAAAAAAATTATTATCAATTACTATGTCATTAGATTGTGACAAATAAAACACTTATTGAAAAAACAAACTACCTAATTATCATTATATATTTTATATACATACATAAAAATAATAAAAAATATTAATTAATTATTCATTCAGTCAAATAAAAAAATTCATATATACCTAAATCAAATCACAACATATATACATAAAAGTAAAAATATATATATATAAAAAAATATATTAAAAATTTGAGGGATAATCGATTTTGTAGGGTGATAATCATTTATGCCTCAGAACACTGAATGAACCAGTCCACCGTGTCGATGACCACCACGTACCATCAACCAACGACGACCACCAACCTCGCACCACGCCCACAGTCTACCACCACCAGCGAAGCCACACACTACCACCACGAGCGAAGCCACACACTACCACCACGACCAACTTACACCACACACCACCAACCTCCAAAGACCTATTCATCAAGTCCAAACTCTTCATAGCACAATCACCTCCTCCCTCAACTCAATACATTCAGAACACACATCTCCCCTTACTCTCCTCCCATTATTTATTATTTCATTAACTCATTAACCTATACTTTTATGATAATCAAAGGGTTAGGGAATCTCTAGTGCATGAGAATCTTTATGTGCATGAAATATTAATACAATTGAATTGAATGACATGGTTTATTTGAAAAAGCAAAGGGTAAGATGGTAAAACCACCTTTAATTGTGGTTTTCTCTACATATCACTTCATTTCATCAAAAGAACCAAATTGTCTATTTTTCACATTCGCCACCCATTCCTTGTGAAGTGTAGGATACAAACACAAATATCATTTCCTTTTCTTTCTGGATGAACAATAATCATCTGCAGTGACATTAATGTAAAACTAAAGAGCATCAAAAGTTTTTATTAGGTCAAACAATCCTTTATTTTCCAAAATAAAAATAAAATTTGATATATAATATGTACATGTATTAATTATCTCATATTTTCAGATCATCCATATATGTGTATTTATGTAGCATATGTTCTTTTTAATGTCATTGATAAATTACTAGTCTTCTAAAAAATATATATCTTACACTATTATACATTGACTTATGTTTTTTTATTATCTCTTATTTCTTAAACTAATCTTTGTCAACTAACATCTTTATCTCAAATTATACTAACTTTTAATTAATATATATACATAAAATATATAGTAAATATTTAATATAAGGTTTTTAATATTTTATGTAATAAATTGTTAAACAATAATAATAAATTAAGTATTAATATAAGCATGTATTTTATATATTAGATATTTATTCTTAACAATTTTTAATAACAGTTTGATTTAAAACGGTTATAGCTTTCGTTATTGTTGTAAAAAGCAAGATATTTTTTATGAAAATTAAATAAGAAATAAGTATTTCTTATATTAATCATATTTTTCATATGAGATTATTATTACTTATGCAACTTCTTTATAAGCTCGAGTAAATATTTTGTCTCAACTAGAACATTCTCTTAACATAATTCAACAAGATGTTTTAATATTTAATTAAAATCATATTTCAATAATATTGTATAGGTATATGTTATACATCTCATTAAAATTATATAATAAAATATTGTCCAATTACAATATATTAATCCAAATAAAATTATGATAAATAAAGTAAATAAACACATCAATCAATAATTATTAAAATGCAAAAAATTTCAAAATAACATAACCAAAATAATCTATTATTATTAATTATTTATAATTAATTATATTTTAATCATAAAGAATTATTTTTAAAAGTTTAGTTTTTCAAAAATCTTTGACCTTAAAATAATTGATTGTATCAAAACATGAGGAACTAAATTTTACACAAAAATAATGAATTAAAACTTGACATAATCGATTTAGTTTAAAACTTGACAAAAACTTAACTTATTTTAACATAATGTATTATTTTCCGTCAAATGAAAAGTTGTAAGGTTGAAATATGTACAAATAATTCATTATAAACTTATTACAAGCGATTATTGGACTATATGTTCATAAAAAAGTAAAATATTATTTTAAATTATCTCATACAAGATCACACTTTTATATTTATTTTTTTCCATACAATAATTAAGTATCGACCACATCCACAGCAAAATATTTTTTTTTTATGGGCTAAACCTCAACCACCATATAACAAATTTAAATTAACTTTTAATTTTTTTTAAATCTTTATCAAACCTATGTTTAAATCGATTTTTTATTATATAAATTTAGTGTTACATTTTTGTGTTTCTTAAACCCGCACAAGTTAACTAATATTACTTTGTTATTTTTTTTTAAATTATTGGCATGGATTTTACGTTATTTTAGGTTGATGTTATCTTTTTAATTATTTTTTTCCATTTTGCATTAGCTTTTGGTTGATATTATCCTTTTACTTCATTTTGTATAGGTTTAATCGACACAAATAGCGTCTATTACATAAAAATACATATGCATGACACCTAAACCATATTATTATTGATTAAGTTTAACCTATACATTTAACACCTTCACATGATATATTGGAGTAAGTGTCTATTTTCTAAAGTCCAATATTTTGACATCACAAAAATTAACTACACATCTAATAACTTAATAAAATAATATTTTGATATTTTTTTATTTAAAATACTAATATATATTGTTATAATGATTATCAAATGAATGTTTTAACTTTTTAGGGTCAAACTATACCTTTTTAAGTTCAAATAAGTATATATTATTACGGATCAATTTAGAGTATTTCTTTTTACAAGTCATAAATTTAAAAATTTCTAAATTTGTCCTAGTATTAAACGGTAAGGGATAGGGCTTGTGTTGTGAGTTCTTTGAATATTTTTACATACTTCATCTTTGTATGGTGGTTCTTAATGGTGATGCATGAAGTGTGAAGTGGATTTTGATACAAAATTACAATAAAGTGAAAATAATGAAGGAAGGAAAATTTAGAAAGGTGGGTTGCAGGCTTCCTTTTGAAGTTTTATTTGATTTATAACTTTGACTTTAATTTTGAAATAGTACAATCTTAGTCTAGAGACCTTCCATATTACACAATCTAGAATATCATACATAAAAGAATTTTGACTTTCGGATTGTGCAATCCATAATAACCCAAAAGTTTAAATGTATTATGAATTGCATCATTCGAAAGTCAAAATTGACTTATGAATTACATAATTTAGAATACATTTTAGACTTTCAAATTGTATTATGGATTAATAATTTTTAATACAATCTGGAAATTCAATTTGTATTCCGATTATGTAATTCACGGACCAATTTTGACTTTCAAATTGTGTAATCTAAAATATAATTTGTACTTCTAGATTGTGGAATTTAAAAATTAATCTTGCACTATTTTTTTAAGTCCATACTTAATTCATTTAAATGTATCATAATATCAAGTATTACATTTTTTTGTAGCCATTGTTACCATTACTTTACTAGTGATTATGACTTACAAAATTGGAATTTAAATTTTGGAACAAAATATCATATGAAATTGATAAGTTGTCTCATATAAATTTGATATTGTGAAATTGATTACTTCATTTAGACTCTTAAAAAACTTAGAAGGTTATTCTTTTAGAGCAGATAACTTCCCTTTAAGTAATTGCTAGTAACAAAACAACAATATTTACAAAAAGGACATGAAAACAAATGTAACTTTAAGAAATTAATAATTTATTTACTTGTAAAAATGTTACATACTGGTAAAATTAGTATCTCTTAGTCAATCATACATGTGTTTCAATGCGTCAACTCCCCAGGAATATTCTTCACACATCTATAAATCACTAAAGATACCCAAGTATGACACACTAATTTATGTTACACTTTTTGTTAACAAAAATTGTACATCTCGTAAGATGCAAAAATGAGCCATTACAATCTCATCTATGGTGAACACAACACTCCTTATAACCTTACAAAGCCAAACAAGACCTTGTGTGCACCATAACAATGTCTCATCTTTATCATAACATCACCTATGTGCACGCCTAGCAATTCAACCAATATTGTTGTAATTATAGTCGCATCCAACGTGAAGTATATGTAGAACTATCCCACAATAGGAATATGAAACAGTGTCGAAACATCATCAGTGTGATCATCATTTCAACTATAAGAAAATAGAAACTATTGGTATCTTGTGCCACTTCTCTATAAAGTAGATACCAATCCATTGTAAGTTATCTATAATTGATATTGCACAACAATAACAAATAATTAATTTTTTTTTTTGGAATAGTCATCCGAGAATATAACTAACACATCAGCAAAGGAAGTTTTTGAAAACAAACCTTATTCCTTTATGATAACACCGGCAGGGAATTGAGTGGTGGAGACAATTCCTAATAGCGAGAATATGTGTGGTAATACTGGGTTTGCAACACTGGCATGGAGGAAAGAACAACGACCACATAAAAGGGAAAAGACAAAGTTAAGAAGGGAAAAGAAAGAAAAAATAGATTAAAAATATATATTATACATTAATGATATTTGTGTCATTTAACCGCTCATGAAGAACACATGGAAATTATGAGGTGCAGAGAGAAATTTGAGTGTTTCGAATACTATTAGGGCTTCATCTAATTGTGAAGGTTAAGTTTACAAAAAATAATAAAAAATTAACGTTGAAATCTATTACATGATATTCATTTAATAGTGTCACAACGGTGTGTGTAACACTAGTACAAACATACCACTAATATGTTTATATTGAGTGTGATATCAGAAAGATGAAGATCGATCTTTTAATCTGCATTTCAAGTAAACCTAAATTATGAGTTACGACAAATCTTAGAATTTGTAGATAAAATGTAGGCTTTTAATTACATTTATTATGCCCGATCTCCCATTTTTCTTTAGAGCATATATATTAGCATACCAATTACAAGAAGATAACAAAAAAAAAATTATTGGATGCAGTACTTCGAATAATGCTACTAAAACTTTTCAACTAGATTGAGTTCAACTTCAATATTTTGTTTTAATAAATGATTTTATTAAATATCAACGCTGTTAATGGTGTAAATTTCATATTTCTAAAGCATTACAAATAAAAAATGGAATTACAAAGCTGTCTTGTTTTAAATTAAGCAATTTTAAACTTATCTAGATTTAATTTACAATTTAAGTGTATTACATATAATAATATTGTATCAAAGATCAAAATTACACGTTCGATCCCTAAGCATGACTGTTGGAAGATTTTAATTTTTATAAAAACTAATATTATAAATTTAATATAAATATCAAGATATTCAATAAAAACATACCATAAATTGACAAAATAAAATACAATTTAGTTCATTTAAAAATATGGATTTACGGTACAAAATATAACTTTATACAATTTGACAAATAAATTAAAATTATTAGAACAATTGTGACAAAAGATAAAAAAAAATCCAACTAAGAACACTTTAAACGGAGGGTATCATGATCCCATTGAAACATGCTGTACCATAAAATCTAAAATTCCAAATTTTAAAAAATTTGATGTTATAAGAATATAAATAAACTTTAAGTTATTAAATATAAATCTTGTAAAACTACTATAATAAAGAAAAGAAATCTTTAAAATGATATATTATAATAAAATCCAAAATAACATAAGACCCTTCGGCCCAAGAAGTATACCTATTGAAATCTCACACTTAGTTTAAGGCAAAGAAGATATGACTGAATTACACGTCATTTTGAGTTGATTAGTGTGAACAGAGTACAAATATAAGAAAAAAGAAAAGTGAAATGAAAGATAATGCCATATGTCATGAGCACGATGATTACCTTAGAAACCTATAACTTTTTACGAAGATTATGGTTAAAAATTCAAAAATAGGATCATCATCTAATTTGAAATAGCTAATCCAAGTCCACAGCAGTAAAAGAAAAACAACTATGCAATAACATCACAAATTTACAAAGAATGAAATAGGCATCTCCTACAAATTTCAATGGTAATGTAAATTCTATTTGATTTAATTTCTCAAATAAACTCTAATAAAAGAAAAATAAAATAATATTAACATATCTGTAAACTATAATCAATCTACACCAATTCTATCATACTTTAAATAATTTTTTAATTTTTAACATAAAATTAATTTTAACTCAGAAATTAGTTACATTATTTTCTTATTTTTTCTTTCATAAAATATCCCGTAAGAAAGTTCATCCAAACATGCCCCTAGTTATATTCAATATACTGAATGCAGCATCCAAACAAAAAGAGTTATAGTATCACCAGAATTTATTTTTCTCACACCGAAGTTGTCCAATATAAGCACAATAGAAGCACAATACACCATAGAAGCACAATACACTGTACCATACCTTCCAGTCCATGAAAGCCACCTATTCAACTGACAGTAAGCAGGACAACAATCAATCAGTATTACAAGTTGACTTCATCTCTTCAGAAAGAAGATTTAAGTAGAAAATTAAACATCCATAAAACACAATTTTAGGAAAATGTGATTTTCCGAATGTAACCACACTACAGTAAGTTTAAAAAGGATTTCTTAACATCCAAGAGTGAATAAAGAATTCATGAAGCATATATTGGAAGAAACATTTTGAAGACTGGTTCGGGGCAGCACCATATATAAATTAACAAACATGATACTAATTATAATCGTAAGCCTCGTACAACCATTTAACATTTCTGATAGTTACAGGAACAAAACATTTCATATTTTAGTTGAAAAATAAAATAAAATAATTTACCAGACATATCGCTGGGACCAGAGAAAAACCCCAAATTGATAAAAAACAAAAATCCACAGCGTTGACAACTTCAAAAAACAATTTTAAACAAGCTTGGCAATGACAATGAAAGATTGACAATTTCAAGTTAAATGAGAAAAAAGAGGACCCCTGTGTGTTTTTCGGTTGCAAGGTAGAAAAGAAAGGCTTCAGAGAACTAAACAAAATACAAACATTCTCAACAAATTAAAAGGATATGTTTATTTTATTCTTTTTAATCTAATCAAATAACACTATTGGTGCATTGTTTAAAGCATATGGCCATCAAACCTGCAAAATAACTGCAAAGATTAGATACACATACTGCTATCAGAAGTAAAATAAAAAGAAAAAGAAAAAAACGACTTGATATGTTGGGTTTAACCTATATTTTAAAGGGGATGAGATATTAATAACCAAAAGCACTTGACATACAATGAAATTTCATTTTGATGATCACATGTTGAAGAAGAATGAAATTGTAAAGAAATAAATAAAATAATAAAAAAACAAAGGGAAACAGTATCAATCAATCATAGAAAACACTATGAAGCTACTTGTGAATACCAAGTTGAATTGCAATGGTCCACACAAACATAAATTTCAAAATATAGTTTGTTCAGCATCCCAAGCTCCTCATAATCCAGATAAAACTTTAACTCGCAATACAAAAACAGTTCCATAGGGTTTTTTTAAGATAAACTGTCAAAATACTACAATATTTTGAAACTGAAGAAAAGAAGAAAACGTAGGTGGCGAAAACAGAACTCCATTTGATATTTTAAATGTTCTGATAATTGTAACATTTCATTATAAACACGCCAATTGCATCAGCTCCTTAAACTTCAGAAGAATCACCAGGCCAGTAATAAAATACTGATGCACTTATGAGGAATCTGCAAAAATGAATAAAAAAGCATGAAAAACAATTTAAGTGGAAAAAAATGGAAGGGCCCAAAAACCACGCTTTAGCAAAATTGGCTGAGAACTATTGAAAATCAAACTCCAAGATCAAAATTCTGACATTCAAGGTGATGAGAATATCACAGTTGGAAAAGTTTTTTTTAAAAAAAAAAAAACTGTTGCAAATATAGAGAAAATCACTTACCAAGGAAATATAGGACAGAAAAAAGTTTGCAACCGTGAGAAAACCAAGAAAGAATATTTTTTTACATAGACACGAAAAAACATTGAAAAAGACTAGGAATTTCATGCTTCCGTCAGACCTCATCCAGACATTGTTTTCTATCTGGTCGGACATGGGATGTCTGGGGAAACATGAAACTGGAATCAGTAATAGTCCACAAAATTAGGCACTGATGCATGACACTAACATTTAAGCTGGGTGGCTCGCTACTACAACCCAAGGCATAGATGAAAGATATGACTGAGCTCATCGCCTTCTCTCAACTCAATCCTCTCTTAGTCCATCATCTTATCTTCATTGTTGTCTCTCTCACACTGGCAGCCCAAGCCTCTATTCTTTGTTGTGACTTCACATTCATGAATGGTTATATAGCAGACTTCACATTCACAAGTCACCTGCTGTTTTGCTGTTCTATTCTACACATTACTTCAATTTCTTTGTTCCTCTGTTTTGCTCTCCAATTGTACTTCTCAATAGAAGTCTAATGGTTAGGCTGTTTTCTGTTAGTGTTTTACTTCACATGGTGTGAAGAAATTAAACTTTTATCTAACAAGTTGCTAAATTGTAACTTTAACTTGTTGACACTTCTGGGTCGCATGTGACCTAAGGCATTTTTATTTAAAGCTTCACTAAATATTAACAGTAACTTAAGGGTAATTTTTCTTATCTATGCTATATTTGAAAACACAAATAGTTTAAGTTTAAAAACTATTTTTGTTTAGGTAGGATGCACTGGTTCACATTGTATTCACAATTTGTGTCCCCCTCCTTGGGAAAATCTCAAATTTAAAAACCATGCATTCAACAAATTATTAAAATATAATAATATTCACAATATGCATGCATGTATGAACAGTATAGGCAGAAAAAAAGAGTATGAACAGTTAAGCTTATGCTGTTATGCAGAATCCAACAGAAATTCCAAGGAACATTTAAAGTTTATATATTAGCTTCCTAAAAGCATATCTTTAAGGGTCCATTTGTTTGAGATTCTTTTATATGGAAAATATTTTTAAAACTGAAAATATATGTTTAAATAAATTATAATACTTTGTAAGTTATTCAGGGGATTTTATCCAGAAGAGAAAATAAATAGCTTATGGAAAAAGATATAAACAAAAGATGTACCACAAAATTATAATACATATGTAAGTTTTTCATGGGACTCATAAAGTGCTTCAGAGTTTTGTTTCCACAAGCTAAAACAAATAGCTTCTAGAAAAAATATATAAACAAAAGATGTATCACAGAATTAACTTTTATTAGCTTGCTTAAACAAATAGGACATATATGCAATAACCTTGAATTTTTTTTGTTTCACTTCCAACCAGAATTTCAGGTAATAAATAAGTAACCCGAATCCCCTTTGTTCTCAAGAAATTGAGAACCAACAATCCAAAGAGTGTTAATTAGACACAAACCTCTTATGTATGGCCCTATTCCAAATTCAAGGGACAACATGAATCAGTATTTGACAATCTATCCCCAAAATTAACACTTCCATTTTCCTCTGTTGCAAATATTCATAACACGCCAAAAAATTTACCTGCGGCATTTTGTTGCTATAATTGAAAATTAAAAATTCTTAATCAAATTATAAGGAAATCACATTTCTTTTATCATCTATGTATTATTGTATGTCCATTCCATAGTTGATCCAAGGTAATAAAGATATATACTTTAATCAAAACAGACAAAAATTTATGTTACTAAACACACAAAAGTTACATTCTAAGCTTCTACAAATAGACCGTGGATATAAAGCATTATACAATGTGCTGTAGAACACACCATGTTTTTATACTAATCAACAAGAGCTGCCCGACCAAGTGGTCATTCTTAATCCAATAGAAAAAAAGAAAACCAAACACAGTCAATTACACATAGGCTATATTAGAGGGCTAGAGGTGATAGAGAAAGGATGTATTCTCCATATAGAATATGGGAACTTCAACATACAAAATATTAACATGACTATAACAGTCCCACAAAGGACTACACTCAGCAAAAGATGTGAAAAGGTCAAGCATAGAGGAATTATGAACAAGAAAAAGAGAATCCAAAAGAAAAAGCAAGGAATAAACAAGAACGCTTATGAATGAAAAACTATATAAATCATTGATGTCAACTACAAACATCTGGTCTATCCCCAGTTCACCGTCATTCTTTATTCTCAGTTAGTTACTTTCAACTCCTCCTGCACCTCTTTTATCTACTTTACTTACCAAAAAAGATTTACACAACTACACTCCTCATTCCAACTCCTAAGACCTCCCACTACACTGTCTAAATTAATTGCTTCATCCTCCATGTCCAATGACATAGATAGAAACAGCCATAATCCAATCAACAAATGAGAATGAACACTATAACATCATGTTCCAGCAGAAAGATATAAATTCTAGATCACAAGAGGCTACTATTGTTACCTGAAAGAATAAGCAATTTGAGTTCATGTCATGCAATCAATATATCCTATTTGCCACACTAGAAAATTGACAATATAAGCATTAGTGCCCTGTTTGGTAGTGACTAAATACGCTGGAATGAGAGTGAGGGTGGGTAGGGAAGAGATTGAATAGAAGGGCATTTCAGTGGTTTGGTACAGATATACATGGGAATTAGTTTAAAATATTTGTTGGTGCAAATAGGAAAAGGATAGAACTATTTGTGTGATGTTTTAGTCTCCTTGGATCCCATATAATCAATTATGGCATATATCATGATCGATTACAAGGAATGTATATGTAACAAAATGTAAAAAATTAATTCCAAGTAGTGAAGAAAAGTTTCTTTTCCACTTTTTTCTCTTTTCTGAAACCAAATCATCTCAAAAAAGTTAACTAACACTTTTCTCTTCCATTACTCTTACTTAAATCAAACAACCTATATCTCTACGCTATTCCTCATCTATTTCCCTTCTTTTCTTTTTCACCTACCCACTTTCTTCCGATCTGTCAAACACCGTATAAGATACCAAAAAAGGAAAAACCAATACCTTGCTTTCACTTTCTCCAAAATCTACTCCACATTCCCAGTTACAATTCTCCAAAGGATAGAACTATTTGTGTGATGTTTTAGTCTCCTTGGATCCCATATAATCAATTATGGCATATATCATGATCGATTACAAGGAATGTATATGTAACAAAATGTAAAAAATTAATTCCAAGTAGTGAAGAAAAGTTTCTTTTCCACTTTTTTCTCTTTTCTGAAACCAAATCATCTCAAAAAAGTTAACTAACACTTTTCTCTTCCATTACTCTTACTTAAATCAAACAACCTATATCTCTACGCTATTCCTCATCTATTTCCCTTCTTTTCTTTTTCACCTACCCACTTTCTTCCGATCTGTCAAACACCGTATAAGATACCAAAAAAGGAAAAACCAATACCTTGCTTTCACTTTCTCCAAAATCTACTCCACATTCCCAGTTACAATTCCAATATGATAATACAGTACCCAACAGATAAAACTAATGCCAAGCAGGAAAACAAAATCAAACATCAAAGACACAAACCAAGCACACACAACAAAACCATACCTAATGCCCCATGTAAGGCGCACCACCACTACCATATTGCCCTCTTCCAGAACCACCCTGCCCTATCTGCTGATTCTGATTCGGATATGAAGCCTGCAAGCCCACCTGGGTTCCATATCCTCCAATGACACCGGGACTAATATTTGACTGAGCACTGTAACCACTCTGTACTCCAGCCCCCGAAGCAGGCACACCAGGGTTCACCGCAGCACTCGTTCCAATACTCCCCAACAAATTCGTCAGCCCCAACGTCCCCTGCGACGCCAGGAGGGCCGTCAACGCCTGCCCCAATGCCGGATTCAACGTTGCCTGGTTAAACCCAATCCCTGGCCCAGCTGGAGCCATCAAGTGCCCCGGCTGTGCTGCCGCAGCACCACCAACATACGCACCACCTGTATTGGCAGTATCATTCCTCTGATACTGGGTCCGCTGAGCCTGGGCATTTACGTTCCCGTGTTGCTGCTGCTGCAACTTCCCAGGCTTGGGCCCATCAATCGCCTTCTGGCAGTGCAAAATATGCCCCTCAAAGTCCTTATGAGGCTCCTCCAAGGCTCTCCTCGCACTCTCCGCACTCCTGTAAACAAACAAACAAAACCCTTTCGGTTTTCCGGTTAGCTTATCCAGCCCCAAAGGTCCCTCTTCAATTTCCCCGAACCGTGAAAAGAACGCCAGAAGCTTCTGCGGATCGAGTTCCGCACCGACGTTGCTCACGTAGATCTTCCTCTGCGTGTACTCCGAACCCGACGATGACAGCACCGGCGCCGAGGAAGGCAATGCCTGCGGCTGGCTCTGGCTGCCACTGACGGGGCCGATGGACGCCAGCTGGCACGCCGTCATACGGTTGCCGATCTTCTTCTGCGGCTCCTTGAGAGCGTTGCGCGCGCCGCGCCGCGTCTTGAAGAGGATGAAGCCGTAGCCCTTGGACTTGCCGGAGACCTTATCGGTTACGGCCTTGCAGTCCTCGATCTCTCCGTACTGCCGGAACGCACTGATTAGGGTTCCCGCTGTGGTGTCCCACCCCAACCCGTGCACAAAGATCTTCCTGTGCACGGGATCCTCGTTAGCGGCCTTGCGGATCCGGTCCGCCACGTCGCGGTGATTTGCTGCCGCCTCGCTAAGAAGGTTCACGATCTGTTCCTTGCTTAAAGGTTCCAAAAGCTTCTCGATCGGGTCGTCGTCGTCTTGTTGTTGTTGTTGTTGCTCTTGATCGTCTTCTTCTTCTTCTTCTTCTTCCTCCTCCTCCTCCTCTTCTTCTACTTCCTCTTCTACTTCTTCTACCTCCTCTTCTTCCTCTTCGACTTCCTCGTACTCGGGTGGCGCAATTTGGGGTTCAGGTTGGTGAAGCTTGAGCGGAGGCTCAGCGGATTGAGAAGATTTGGGTGCTGCCTTTCGCTTCTTCCCCATCGGCGATTTCTCAAGTGCAGTGCAGAAGGTGGCACTAGGGTTTTTTCTGATTAGGATTTAGGAATCAATCACATTCACTCTCACATGATACTCTTCTATGTATTTATTTTATTTTTTCTATATCCTCTTTTTTAGCCGCCACAATTCTTTTTCTATTTTGCTTTCCGGATAAGAAGATTTTAAGGGGATTATATGGATTTCTACCTTTCTTTCCTCCTCTTTTCAAAACTTTGTTTTATATTTCCATAATTATTTCCTCCACTTATTCACAATATATTGAAAAAAAATTTAAATTACATGTCTTATAAGCCTTTTAATATATATATATATAGGGATATAATTTTTTATAACTCTTCTAGTGTTATATGTAATAGTATATAAAGTTTATATTCTTATTTTACCCTTAACTTATTTTATATGTAATAATATATTCTTATTTTACCCTTAACTTTATTTTAAAATTAAAAAATAATAATCAAAACAAACTATCTATGTGATAAAACTAAGTTTATATATCTTTCAACAACATAATGTATCCCAAATTATCCTTTTTTATCCAATATCATTATTAATTATATTTTTAAAAATATAAGAAAAAAAAGATTACTTCTTTTCTGCTAGGTTTTAATAAGATAATTTTATCTTTACTATTATATAATAAAATAGATGATAGTATAATTTATAATTATAAATAATTGTATAATTCATAAGAGATTATATATTCTTTTTATACTATTCACCATATATGTTAAAGACGTATATCTTATATTGGAGAGAGTGCGATAAAATTAGACTTTTAACAAGACTTTATTAAATCAATTTTTACAAATATCATAAACTTAAAGAGAAATAAAGAAATTCAATATATATGAGAAAAGTTTTTAGAGACATTCTAATTAAAACAAAACTAAATAGCTTTATCGAGTTAAGAAAATCTTAAGGGTTCTTAAGATTAGTATAGATAAGAATAACATCTTCGTGTCTATATACTTGTGTTATGTAAACTTAATTCTCATTTGTTTGGATCATATGATTCAGTTAACTTAACCCAATGTGTTTATACTCATTTTACTCTTAACACTTTTTGGATACAAGGCTTAGTAAGGGATGTGTTTTGCCACACCTTTACACGCCTACCAACACCTATATAAGGAGAAATCTTACACACATTTACAAAAAATTGAATGCATGTAAACAATAAGTATATTTTTTTTAGAAGAGGGTGATTCTTTCTCTTTCCTTTGAGAACTCTTATATTGGATGAGATGTGAAATTGCAAACCTCCACCATCTTTCTTGTTTCCCTAATGCCTATGTCCAGTGTCTTTTAAAGTTCCTTATTTTTCAACTTCATTGTTATAACTAGTTCCTACTAAAGATATATTTCTTTTTTCCCTTCACTCCCTTTCTTGGTCTATAATCTTATTCTTTGAGAACCTTGCTTAGTGGTCTTCATTCACAACTCATACAACCAATACCTTCCTATTTTTACTAAGAAGTACTCACCTTTCGTCATAGAACCATTATGCCAAGTCAAACCATGTTATGGTATAAACAAGTTTCAATATGATTAGATGGTAAGTCTAAATATGAGAGTCTTGTCATAAACACTCATGATTTTGATCACCCTCTTTCCTTAGATTTTACTATATGATAGGAAAATTTTGTTTTCATATTTTCATAGTAGAAGCTAAGTAAAGATAGAAACACCAATTTCGTTTCTGTTTCAAAAAATCAACATAAGCAAGGTGTGCAAACCTTGTGGATGAAAATAAGTAAGGTATATCAACCTTATGGGTGAAAAAAATGAGGTGTATCATCCTCATGATGGAAAAAAGCAAGGTGTACCAACCTGTAAGGCTTTGGAATTCCATTTTTCTTACTCTGTGGATAGAAACCTAAACTAGATTTTCCAAAAATACAATTTTGATATGCTAGAACAGTCTCAAAGTTTGATTTTCCTTTTGAAAGCTTATCCACAGATTTTACAAGGTAGTGAACCTTCTTTTCAAGAGATTCACAGTTTTCACAAAAACTAGAGCTACACTTGCAAGAAGAGTTTTTATAAATCAATTATATATTTTCAAAATCATTTTTCAAAATTTCCAACTCTTCTTCCAGTGCTTTAACTCTTTTTTCCAACCAATTATTTAAACCTTTCATTCAGTTGTTCAAGAGAGCCAATCTATTAGCTTCCTCATGTGTTTCTTTGAAAGCTTCAAGAAGCTGACTGTAATTTTCAATATTAACAGAGGTGCAGGAACTTACACTGCTTGTGTCATTTTCACCTTTGGCCATTAGACACAAATTTGCTTCTTCTTTAAGAACTTGCTGAATTTCTTTGACAGCAAGCTAAGATTCTCTTCTTCACTGTGTCATCATTTGAATGCTGACAACTTTTGTTCCTAGCAGCCTTCAATGCAATTGTCCTCAATCTCTTGAGCACTTAGCCTGTTCATCTTTGACTCGTGCTCTCTCAACTTTCCAAACAATGAGGTAGTGGTCATGGAGGTTAAATCCTTTTATTCATATATGGCAGTAACCTTGGGCTACCATGATCTACCAAGACACATGAGAATTTTGATATTTAGCTCCTCTTTATCAAATGTTTTCCCAAGACTCAAAAGATAATTCAATGTGAGTAAACTTTTTTTGCACTTCTACAATTGTTTCTCCCTTCTGCATTCTGAACATCTCATATTCTTGTATGAGAGTGTGCTTTCTTGCTCTTTTCACATCATTGGTGCCTTCATGAGTCACTTCAAGAGTATCCCACATCTTCTTTGTTGTTAACATTGAGACCCTGAAAAACTAATTAGAACTTAGTGCAAATGTGATAATGTTCTTAGCAATACAATCATATTGTGCCTTTTTACTTTCTTGCTCCGTCCATTGGGAGCAAGGTTTTTTAGAAATTTCTTCTTCATTTTCAATCATAGGAATAAAAGGACCATTTTTTATTGCATCCCAAATACCTTTGTTAATTAATTCAACAAAGAATTTCATCCTTACCTTCCAAAATTGGTAATTCACACCACAAAACAGTGGTGGTCTATTTATAGAAGCACCTTCCCCAAAAGGTAGCTTATCAGCCATAAAAATAGATTTTGGATCAAACCTTGAGTAACTTTCAAGAACCTTGCTCTTTATGCCAATTGTTAGAATTGTAGGCCTAAAACAAGAGAGGGAGGGGGGTGAATTGTTTTTAAACGTTTTTCGCAAACTTTAAAGGTGTGGAGAAAGCCAATGAATAATCAAAGTCAAAGGAATGAAAATGCTCAAGTTACAAAACTGTTTTAGTTTATTTCCAGAAAATCAACCAGTTGTTTTTGCGATTCAACCGATTGTTTTTATCAGCAGTTTATAAAAATAACTTAAAACATATATAATTGAGATTAGGGAAAGAGAGAACCACACAACCAAATTTATACCGGTTCACTCTTACACCAAGAGCTACATCCAGTCCTAAAAAATCACTAGGTATTCCACTATGTAATCAAACCTAGATTACAAAACACAAACACCAAAGACGTGATCTTGAGCCCTTCAAGAAAACTCACCATTTTTGATACACAATTCACTACAAGTCAAAATACCCTCTGACTATAGACACCAGTACCTTACAAGTTTTACAAATATGAAACAAATACAAGTAAGAACAGGAAGGATCACACCTGATACAGAAGGATTACAGTAGTTTCCTATTCCACTCTTAACCAAAACAAAACGTTAAACAATCTTGAAAAACTTTAATCTTTTTGGTAATTTGATCTTATTTTCTTCAGAGATGTAAACACCAATTATCTATTCTCAAAAATAGATGTTTAAGACTTTTAATGAAGCACCAAAACAATTTCGAATCATGAAAAACAAATTTACCAGACTAAACAAATTTTGTTAAGATTTTTCAAAAAACAATTGATTGAAAACTCGATTCAACCGATTGAATTGGCCTTGACTATTAGGTCATCCAATTTTAGCCTTTTCAAATCCTTTTCAAAACCACTGAGTGTAAAACAACCGATTGAAATGATAAATTTGTTGAACCATGTGGTGTTCAATGTTTTGAAGAATCCAAACCCTTTGAAGGATGATGAAGCCTCTACTGTGCTTGATGCTGTTGTGCTGTTTTAGTCTTGTTCTGGGGTAGTTCTATGTTGTAATCAACAACTTAGATTAAATCTCAAAGCAATTAGCATCTCAATTTTATCAAAGCAAAATGTTTTTCAAACTAAGTTGAAACAACCGATTGTTTTGTCGAAACAACCGATTGTTTACACTTAGGTGTTTTGAGAAAGTTTGAAAACTGTTTTTGAATGGTGTTTTTGTTAAGTAACAAAACAACCGATTGATTGGAGGAAACAATCGATTGTTTGTTTTAAAACCATAACAGAAAAACTGTTTTCTTTGACTGAGCTTTAAATGCTTTAACTGAATACGCTCCAGTCATTAAATGCTTTGACCAATCTATTTTAAATGCAATTAAGAGTTTGTTAAGATTTGATAACAAACTATATTCTTAGATATATTCTGAAAAACAGTTTTGATATATTAAGAATCTTGAAACATAGTTTTCATAGAAGAAGAGTTTTTCAAAGTATTATGAGATTGCAAAAGAGTTGAGAGATTGATCAAGGTGCTGAATAGGATTCTCTTGTATTGATTTCAGATTTTCATCTGTAACAAGTGTAATCTGTGTAAACTGCTGAACAATTTCGTTTGTATGTGTTGCTGAGATTGGCTATGTGTTCTTGAGGTGTTCAAGATCAGCAATCTTAGTGTTGGCCAAGGAGAGTGTGTTTCTTGAGGTGTTCAAGGTCATTCTCTTGGTTGTTGTTGTAAGTGATCAAGGTGTGGTTGCTTAGTGGATTTCCTCTGGGTTTCTGAGAAGACTGGATGTAGCTCTGGGTTGGAGTGAACCAGTATAAACAGCTGTGTACAATCTTTCTATCCCTAACTCTTTAATTTCAGTTTGTTTGTTGTTTGCTGGTATAAACAACCGATTGTTTCGAAGAAACAACCGATTGTTTTTCCTGGTATTACAGTTTTGCTTGCTGTTTTGGCTAACTGAATTGCTGAATCAATTGGTTTCTGAAATAAGTTCATTCTAGCTTTGAAAAGTTTGCAAAAACCCCTTTAAACCATTCACCCCCCCTCTAGTTTAAAGCCATCTTTTCTAACAATTGGCATCAAGAGCTTGGTTCTTGTAAGTCATTCAAGTTGATCCTAAAATCTTTCAAAATGGCTGATAGACTACCGTTTGGGGAAGGTGCCTCAATAAACAGACCACCCTTGTTTTGTGGTTTGAATTACCAGTTTTGGAAAGTTATAATGAAAATATTTATGGAATCTCTTGACAAAGGAATTTGGGATGCAATTGAAAATGGTCCTTTTATTCCTACATTTGAAAAAGATGGTTCTGTCATTGAGAAGCCATGGTCTCAATGGACTGAAGCAGAAAGTAGAAAGGCCAAATTCGATTGCATTGCCAAAAATATTATAACCTCTGCTTTAAATTCTGATGAGTTTTTCAGGGTCTCACAATGCAAATCATCAAAAGAAATGTGGGATGCTTTGGAAGTCACTCATGAAGGAACAAATGAGGTGAAAAGGGCTAGAAAGCATGCTCTCATCCAAGAGTATGAGATGTTTAGAATGCTGAAAGGTGAAACCATAGCTGAAGTGCAAAAAAGGTTAACACACATCATCAATCACCTTATGAGCCTTGACAAGACGTTTGATAAAGAGGAGCTGAACATCAAGATCTTAAAATGTCTTGATAGAGCATGGCAACCAAAGGTAACTGCTATTTCCGAATCTAAAGATCTAACATCATTAAGTGTTGCCTCTTTGTTTGGAAAACTTAGGGAACATGAGCTAGAGATGAATAGACTCAATGTTCAAGAAAGTGAAGACAAGCACACAAGGAGCATAGCCTTGAAAGCATCCAAACATAAGGGAAAACAAGATTCAAGTGATGATAGTGATGAGGAAAATCTAAGTTTGCTGTCAAGAAAATTCAGCAAATTCCTCAAGAGAAGCCGCAACAAAGACAACAACAAGGATAGGTATGGAAACAAGAAACCCAATGAATTTAATTCAAATAACTATACTTGTTTTGGTTGTGGTGAGCAAGGTCACATAAAGGCTGATTGTCCCAACAAGAGTAAAGAGAAAAAGACAAGCTACAAGGAGAAGAAAGGCAAAACAAAAAGAGCCTACATAGCTTGGGATGAAAATGAAGTGTCATCATCAAGTTCTTCATCAAGTGAAGATGAAAAAGCCAACATATGCTTAGTTGCTGAGGATGATGATGATGATTCATGCAGTTCAAGTGAGGTAAGTTCATGTGCTTCCTTAAATGAACAAAACTATAGTGAATTGCTTGAAGCTTTTCAAGAAACACATGATGAAGCTAATAGATTGGTTCTTTCAAACAACCGATTGAAAGATCTTAACAATGGGCTTGAAAAGAAAGTTAGATCACTTGAAGAGGAACTGAGAAAAGCAAAAAGTGATTTTGAAAAACTGGAAAAAGATTTCAAAAATGCCTCTTGCAAGTGTGATACTCTCAATTGCACAAATTGTGAAAATCTTGAGAAAAAGATTCACTATCTTGTTGAAACTATGGACAAGCTTTCAAAAGGAAAGTCAAACTTTGAGAATGTTCTAGCATCTCAAAGCTGTGTTTTTGGAAAGGCTGGTTTAGGCTTCAATCCACAGAACAAGCAAGATAGATTTTCAAAAAGTTTTTTGAGAAAATCAGAAAAACAATCGATTGTTAAGACGAAACAACCGGTTGTTACATGCTTTTACTGCATGAAGAAAGGCCACTCTGTTAGATTCTGCAAAATTAGAAAATATTATGTTCCTAAAGGTTTTATGAAATGGATTCCTAAGGGATGTGATGTTTCTACAAGCAAAGAAAAGCCAAGTGGACCCAAATTTGTAAGGGGACCAAATCTTGCAACTTGAATTTGTTTATGCATGAAAAATGAAGAGAAAAGGAAGATTTGAGCCTTCTGATCAAGCTGTTGAAGAAAAAGGGCAGTCATTGAAGCTGAATCAATGCTGTGCAAAAGGTCAAAACAGTGAAAAGAAGTTTTCTTGATCAACAAGCAATTGGCTCATTGAAGAAACAACACAAGGATAAGACCTTCCTTTTGTTTGCTCTCAATTTCTGTTTCAAAGTTCTTTCTTATGATTAATTGTCTTTCAATCAATGTCATGTGCCTTAATCTGTTTCTGTTTATGGTTAAAAATTGAAAAATCAAGTTTTTAACTGCTGCAGAAAAACAACCGATTGTTTTGAGTCTGATAGCACTGTGTAGAAATTGATTTAACTGATTTTTGAATTTCTAGCTGTTGCAGATATTTTTCAAAGGGAGAATCTTGGTCAAAGGATCTGTGTTGAAAGCTGATCACGTTCAGAAAGGATTTACAACAGTCATAAAGGAATATATTCCAAAATCTTGGAAAATCAAAAGCCTTAATGACTAGTCAAAGATCACATGTGAAGACCATGTGATTTTCAGCTTTTTCTGACATTTTCAGTGTAGAACAGAGTCAAGTCCTCTCTCTGAAAATCAGGTACCCATTGAATGAAATTAAATTCAATTTGATTCTCTTACTGCTATAAAATCAGGTGCAGATATCTTTCAACAAGAACAACCAATTGCAACATCTCTTGCAACATCTCTTGCTCTATCTCTTGAAAAAATTTGGGTTTTCTGCTCTCCTCTGTTTTCGTCTCTGCTATCATGGAATCAACTCCTCCCACTGCTAAAAGAGTCAAAACCAGAGCTGTAAGGTCTGGAGGAAGGCTTGAAAGCTGGTTTTCTGGTGACACCGAGCTCATTGAGAAGTATAGATATGAAACAAGTGTCAAGAAGATAAACAACCCCAAGGTTGTGTGCTTCAACTGGCTGAAGGATCAAAAGCTTGACAATGTTTGGAAGCTTCTCAAAGATCAGTCTCTTAGAAAGTTTCTGGAGCTCAAAGGTAACATATATCCAGATTTGGTGAGAGTCTTCTACACCAACTTGAAGTTTGAGGGAAACAACTTGGTCTCTCATGTAAAAGGTGTGGAGATGGAGATAACCCATGAGGTTTGGGCTGCTGTAGCTGGACTCAAGTTCTCTGGACTGAGAATCAACAAAGGAAACCGTGGTGTGGTAGAAGATTTCAACAAGATTCAGTTCTACAAAAGTTGCTTGAAGAATAATCAAACTCAAGTTAGCACTTGTTTGGTTGGTGGCTTGAAGCTAGATGAGAGGCTGCTTGCTCTCATTGTAACGTGGATCCTAACTCTTAGGGGGAGCAATCACTCTGTGTTGACTGAAGAAGATCTGGTTTACATCTTCTGTATTACCAAGAAAGTGAAGATCAATTGGATTCACATAATCAAAGAACATATGCAAAAAGCCATGAGGTTAGGTGATTACCATTATCCCTATGCTGTTTTAATATCTAAGTTTCTACTCTATTTTGAAGTTAATCTTGAAGATGAAACTTTTGAGCTGGTCAAGTCAACTCAAGAGTTGAACAATGGATCACTCAGCAAGATGGGCTTCACAAAAATAGGTGGAAAGTGGTTAAGTAAGGATGGTGATCATGGTGCCTCATCAAGTGGTGCTGCCAATCTTGAACTAGATGAAGCTGCTGATATGGATGTTCAATATGAAGATCCAACTGAAGATTTTCAAGATGCTGGACCTAGCACTAAAGATGGAAATCAAAGAGAAAGAATGCAAACCATGTCACCTTTTGAAAGACTCGTGGTGAATAGTCTTGATAGCTTTGCTGAAAATCAAAGGAGCCTTCATGATCTGTGTGTTAACAACTTTCAAAGGATTGACACAAGGTTTGACAACATGGATGCAAGGTTTATGACTCTGGATGAATAGATTGAAGTTGTAAAGAATCAGATCTTTGATCTTCAGTTTGCTGATGAAGAAGATTGAAGAAAAACAACCAATTGAAAATCGAAACAATCGATTGTTTTTGGCTGTTCTCGTTTCTGGTTTTTAAAATTTCTTTCCTTCTGCTGTTGCTGTTTTATTCTGATGTAATGTGAACAATGTTTTTATTTTATCTCTTATCTTTGTCTATTTGTGAAGACAAATAGGGGGAGATATATGCTGTGTTTGAAGTTTGTTAATTTTCTGTTTTTCATAGTGTTAAAAACATGAGTAACATGAAGTTTGGCTCTGATATTAACTGTTTTAAGCTTTAATTGTTTATCTGTATACTAACAGAATATCAGAAAGTTCAAAATATTGCTCAAAGTTCTTTTGCAGAAACTGTTTCAGATTTAATCAAGAACAACACAAGCATCAGGGATTTGTCTTCATCAAATAGGGGGAGATTGTTGAACCATGTGGTGTTCAATGTTTTGAAGAATCCAAACCCTTTGAAGGATGATGAAGCCTTTGCTGTGCTTGATGCTGATGTGCTGTTTTAGTCTTGTTCTGGGGTAGTTCTATGTTGTAATCAACACTTAGATTAAATCTCAAAGCAATTAGCATCTCAATTTTATCAAAGCAAAATGTTTTTCAAACTAAGTTGAAACAACCGATTGTTTTTTCGAAACAACCGATTGTTTACACTTAGGTGTTTTGAGAAAGTTTGAAAACTGTTTTTGAATGGTGTTTTTGTTAAGTAACAAAACAACCGATTGATTGGAGGAAACAATCGATTGTTTGTTTTAAAACCATAACAGAAAAACTGTTTTCTTTGACTGAGCTTTAAATGCTTTAACTGAATACGCTCCAGTCATTAAATGCTTTGACCAATCTATTTTAAATGCAATTAAGAGTTTGTTAAGATTTGATAACAAACTATATTCTTAGATATATTCTGAAAAACAGTTTTGATATATTAAGAATCTTGAAACATAGTTTTCATAGAAGAAGAGTTTTTCAAAGTATTATGAGATTGCAAAAGAGTTGAGAGATTGATCAAGGTGCTGAATAGGATTCTCTTGTATTGATTTCAGATTTTCATCTGTAACAAGTGTAATCTGTGTAAACTGCTGAACAATTTCGTTTGTATGTGTTGCTGAGATTGGCTATGTGTTCTTGAGGTGTTCAAGATCAGCAATCTTAGTGTTGGCCAAGGAGAGTGTGTTTCTTGAGGTGTTCAAGGTCATTCTCTTGGTTGTTGTTGTAAGTGATCAAGGTGTGGTTGCTTAGTGGATTTCCTCTGGGTTTCTGAGAAGACTGGATGTAGCTCTGGGTTGGAGTGAACCAGTATAAACAGCTGTGTACAATCTTTCTATCCCTAACTCTTTAATTTCAGTTTGTTTGTTGTTTGCTGGTATAAACAACCGATTGTTTCGAAGAAACAACCGATTGTTTTTCCTGGTATTACAGTTTTGCTTGCTGTTTTGGCTAACTGAATTGCTGAATCAATTGGTTTCTGAAATAAGTTCATTCTAGCTTTGAAAAGTTTGCAAAAACCCCTTTAAACCATTCACCCCCCCTCTAGTTTAAAGCCATCTTTTCTAACAATTGGCATCAAGAGCTTGGTTCTTGTAAGTCATTCAAGTTGATCCTAAAATCTTTCAAAATGGCTGATAGACTACCGTTTGGGGAAGGTGCCTCAATAAACAGACCACCCTTGTTTTGTGGTTTGAATTACCAGTTTTGGAAAGTTATAATGAAAATATTTATGGAATCTCTTGACAAAGGAATTTGGGATGCAATTGAAAATGGTCCTTTTATTCCTACATTTGAAAAAGATGGTTCTGTCATTGAGAAGCCATGGTCTCAATGGACTGAAGCAGAAAGTAGAAAGGCCAAATTCGATTGCATTGCCAAAAATATTATAACCTCTGCTTTAAATTCTGATGAGTTTTTCAGGGTCTCACAATGCAAATCATCAAAAGAAATGTGGGATGCTTTGGAAGTCACTCATGAAGGAACAAATGAGGTGAAAAGGGCTAGAAAGCATGCTCTCATCCAAGAGTATGAGATGTTTAGAATGCTGAAAGGTGAAACCATAGCTGAAGTGCAAAAAAGGTTAACACACATCATCAATCACCTTATGAGCCTTGACAAGACGTTTGATAAAGAGGAGCTGAACATCAAGATCTTAAAATGTCTTGATAGAGCATGGCAACCAAAGGTAACTGCTATTTCCGAATCTAAAGATCTAACATCATTAAGTGTTGCCTCTTTGTTTGGAAAACTTAGGGAACATGAGCTAGAGATGAATAGACTCAATGTTCAAGAAAGTGAAGACAAGCACACAAGGAGCATAGCCTTGAAAGCATCCAAACATAAGGGAAAACAAGATTCAAGTGATGATAGTGATGAGGAAAATCTAAGTTTGCTGTCAAGAAAATTCAGCAAATTCCTCAAGAGAAGCCGCAACAAAGACAACAACAAGGATAGGTATGGAAACAAGAAACCCAATGAATTTAATTCAAATAACTATACTTGTTTTGGTTGTGGTGAGCAAGGTCACATAAAGGCTGATTGTCCCAACAAGAGTAAAGAGAAAAAGACAAGCTACAAGGAGAAGAAAGGCAAAACAAAAAGAGCCTACATAGCTTGGGATGAAAATGAAGTGTCATCATCAAGTTCTTCATCAAGTGAAGATGAAAAAGCCAACATATGCTTAGTTGCTGAGGATGATGATGATGATTCATGCAGTTCAAGTGAGGTAAGTTCATGTGCTTCCTTAAATGAACAAAACTATAGTGAATTGCTTGAAGCTTTTCAAGAAACACATGATGAAGCTAATAGATTGGTTCTTTCAAACAACCGATTGAAAGATCTTAACAATGGGCTTGAAAAGAAAGTTAGATCACTTGAAGAGGAACTGAGAAAAGCAAAAAGTGATTTTGAAAAACTGGAAAAAGATTTCAAAAATGCCTCTTGCAAGTGTGATACTCTCAATTGCACAAATTGTGAAAATCTTGAGAAAAAGATTCACTATCTTGTTGAAACTATGGACAAGCTTTCAAAAGGAAAGTCAAACTTTGAGAATGTTCTAGCATCTCAAAGCTGTGTTTTTGGAAAGGCTGGTTTAGGCTTCAATCCACAGAACAAGCAAGATAGATTTTCAAAAAGTTTTTTGAGAAAATCAGAAAAACAATCGATTGTTAAGACGAAACAACCGGTTGTTACATGCTTTTACTGCATGAAGAAAGGCCACTCTGTTAGATTCTGCAAAATTAGAAAATATTATGTTCCTAAAGGTTTTATGAAATGGATTCCTAAGGGATGTGATGTTTCTACAAGCAAAGAAAAGCCAAGTGGACCCAAATTTGTAAGGGGACCAAATCTTGCAACTTGAATTTGTTTATGCATGAAAAATGAAGAGAAAAGGAAGATTTGAGCCTTCTGATCAAGCTGTTGAAGAAAAAGGGCAGTCATTGAAGCTGAATCAATGCTGTGCAAAAGGTCAAAACAGTGAAAAGAAGTTTTCTTGATCAACAAGCAATTGGCTCATTGAAGAAACAACACAAGGATAAGACCTTCCTTTTGTTTGCTCTCAATTTCTGTTTCAAAGTTCTTTCTTATGATTAATTGTCTTTCAATCAATGTCATGTGCCTTAATCTGTTTCTGTTTATGGTTAAAAATTGAAAAATCAAGTTTTTAACTGCTGCAGAAAAACAACCGATTGTTTTGAGTCTGATAGCACTGTGTAGAAATTGATTTAACTGATTTTTGAATTTCTAGCTGTTGCAGATATTTTTCAAAGGGAGAATCTTGGTCAAAGGATCTGTGTTGAAAGCTGATCACGTTCAGAAAGGATTTACAACAGTCATAAAGGAATATATTCCAAAATCTTGGAAAATCAAAAGCCTTAATGACTAGTCAAAGATCACATGTGAAGACCATGTGATTTTCAGCTTTTTCTGACATTTTCAGTGTAGAACAGAGTCAAGTCCTCTCTCTGAAAATCAGGTACCCATTGAATGAAATTAAATTCAATTTGATTCTCTTACTGCTATAAAATCAGGTGCAGATATCTTTCAACAAGAACAACCAATTGCAACATCTCTTGCAACATCTCTTGCTCTATCTCTTGAAAAAATTTGGGTTTTCTGCTCTCCTCTGTTTTCGTCTCTGCTATCATGGAATCAACTCCTCCCACTGCTAAAAGAGTCAAAACCAGAGCTGTAAGGTCTGGAGGAAGGCTTGAAAGCTGGTTTTCTGGTGACACCGAGCTCATTGAGAAGTATAGATATGAAACAAGTGTCAAGAAGATAAACAACCCCAAGGTTGTGTGCTTCAACTGGCTGAAGGATCAAAAGCTTGACAATGTTTGGAAGCTTCTCAAAGATCAGTCTCTTAGAAAGTTTCTGGAGCTCAAAGGTAACATATATCCAGATTTGGTGAGAGTCTTCTACACCAACTTGAAGTTTGAGGGAAACAACTTGGTCTCTCATGTAAAAGGTGTGGAGATGGAGATAACCCATGAGGTTTGGGCTGCTGTAGCTGGACTCAAGTTCTCTGGACTGAGAATCAACAAAGGAAACCTTGGTGTGGTAGAAGATTTCAACAAGATTCAGTTCTACAAAAGTTGCTTGAAGAATAATCAAACTCAAGTTAGCACTTGTTTGGTTGGTGGCTTGAAGCTAGATGAGAGGCTGCTTGCTCTCATTGTAACGTGGATCCTAACTCTTAGGGGGAGCAATCACTCTGTGTTGACTGAAGAAGATCTGGTTTACATCTTCTGTATTACCAAGAAAGTGAAGATCAATTGGATTCACATAATCAAAGAACATATGCAAAAAGCCATGAGGTTAGGTGATTACCATTATCCCTATGCTGTTTTAATATCTAAGTTTCTACTCTATTTTGAAGTTAATCTTGAAGATGAAACTTTTGAGCTGGTCAAGTCAACTCAAGAGTTGAACAATGGATCACTCAGCAAGATGGGCTTCACAAAAATAGGTGGAAAGTGGTTAAGTAAGGATGGTGATCATGGTGCCTCATCAAGTGGTGCTGCCAATCTTGAACTAGATGAAGCTGCTGATATGGATGTTCAATATGAAGATCCAACTGAAGATTTTCAAGATGCTGGACCTAGCACTAAAGATGGAAATCAAAGAGAAAGAATGCAAACCATGTCACCTTTTGAAAGACTCGTGGTGAATAGTCTTGATAGCTTTGCTGAAAATCAAAGGAGCCTTCATGATCTGTGTGTTAACAACTTTCAAAGGATTGACACAAGGTTTGACAACATGGATGCAAGGTTTATGACTCTGGATGAATAGATTGAAGTTGTAAAGAATCAGATCTTTGATCTTCAGTTTGCTGATGAAGAAGATTGAAGAAAAACAACCAATTGAAAATCGAAACAATCGATTGTTTTTGGCTGTTCTCGTTTCTGGTTTTTAAAATTTCTTTCCTTCTGCTGTTGCTGTTTTATTCTGATGTAATGTGAACAATGTTTTTATTTTATCTCTTATCTTTGTCTATTTGTGAAGACAAATAGGGGGAGATATATGCTGTGTTTGAAGTTTGTTAATTTTCTGTTTTTCATAGTGTTAAAAACATGAGTAACATGAAGTTTGGCTCTGATATTAACTGTTTTAAGCTTTAATTGTTTATCTGTATACTAACAGAATATCAGAAAGTTCAAAATATTGCTCAAAGTTCTTTTGCAGAAACTGTTTCAGATTTAATCAAGAACAACACAAGCATCAGGGATTTGTCTTCATCAAATAGGGGGAGATTGTTGAACCATGTGGTGTTCAATGTTTTGAAGAATCCAAACCCTTTGAAGGATGATGAAGCCTTTGCTGTGCTTGATGCTGATGTGCTGTTTTAGTCTTGTTCTGGGGTAGTTCTATGTTGTAATCAACACTTAGATTAAATCTCAAAGCAATTAGCATCTCAATTTTATCAAAGCAAAATGTTTTTCAAACTAAGTTGAAACAACCGATTGTTTTTTCGAAACAACCGATTGTTTACACTTAGGTGTTTTGAGAAAGTTTGAAAACTGTTTTTGAATGGTGTTTTTGTTAAGTAACAAAACAACCGATTGATTGGAGGAAACAATCGATTGTTTGTTTTAAAACCATAACAGAAAAACTGTTTTCTTTGACTGAGCTTTAAATGCTTTAACTGAATACGCTCCAGTCATTAAATGCTTTGACCAATCTATTTTAAATGCAATTAAGAGTTTGTTAAGATTTGATAACAAACTATATTCTTAGATATATTCTGAAAAACAGTTTTGATATATTAAGAATCTTGAAACATAGTTTTCATAGAAGAAGAGTTTTTCAAAGTATTATGAGATTGCAAAAGAGTTGAGAGATTGATCAAGGTGCTGAATAGGATTCTCTTGTATTGATTTCAGATTTTCATCTGTAACAAGTGTAATCTGTGTAAACTGCTGAACAATTTCGTTTGTATGTGTTGCTGAGATTGGCTATGTGTTCTTGAGGTGTTCAAGATCAGCAATCTTAGTGTTGGCCAAGGAGAGTGTGTTTCTTGAGGTGTTCAAGGTCATTCTCTTGGTTGTTGTTGTAAGTGATCAAGGTGTGGTTGCTTAGTGGATTTCCTCTGGGTTTCTGAGAAGACTGGATGTAGCTCTGGGTTGGAGTGAACCAGTATAAACAGCTGTGTACAATCTTTCTATCCCTAACTCTTTAATTTCAGTTTGTTTGTTGTTTGCTGGTATAAACAACCGATTGTTTAGAAGAAACAACCGATTGTTTTTCCTGGTATTACAGTTTTGCTTGCTGTTTTGGCTAACTGAATTGCTGAATCAATTGGTTTCTGAAATAAGTTCATTCTAGCTTTGAAAAGTTTGCAAAAACCCCTTTAAACCATTCACCCCCCCTCTAGTTTAAAGCCATCTTTTCTAACAAAATCAATAGGTTGTTTTTTACTACTTTGAAAAACACTTTTCTTTTGAAAGAATTTGATTGATCTAGTTTTGGATTAAGCTAATAGTGGATTGAAAAATTCTAATCTACCCAGAACCCATGCCCACTAGCAGCAACCCAGACTTCAAGCAATCTTCTTGAAGACATCAAAGCTTTAAGTTCAATAAAGAATTGATTCATGTTGGGCAGTTGAAACATTTTGTTAGAGATGGAGGGATAAGGATGAGACAAAGCCAGGAGAAAGAGCCAAGAGGAAGAGAATATGGGGAGAGAAGGGAAGATCGATTTTAAAAAAGAGACAATAGAAGAAACAAAAGGAGGGACGAAAGAAGAAAAGGGAGAATGGAAGGGAGAAATGAAAGAAGTTATCACAATCCTCAACAAACGAGAAAAAGCCGAGAAAGAAGTTTAGGAAGACCTGTCAGAGGTTTCATCAATACAATTTCTGGAGGATAGTCTTCGTCTACAAGGAAGCAACACTAGAGGAATGCTAGAATGGTTAACAATGTTTTCAAAAAGAGAAATTTACCACGAATGCTTTTTACTGATGAAGATTTTCAAGAGATTGATCCGGAACATGATGACCCAATGGTGATAACAGTGGACTGTGGAGTATGCCGTGATGAAGACTCTTGTTGACCAAGGAAGTTCAGTTGATATTCTATTTTGGGAAACTTTTCGTAAGTTACATTTAAATGAAGAAGATATGGTACCCTTTTGAGAACAAATAATTGGATTCTTAGGAGAGAGGGTTGATACTAAGGGGTATATTGATTTTTCAACAACATTTGGGAGAAGAAATGCAACAAAAAAAGATTAAAATAAGGTATTTGGTGGTGGATGCATGCGCTTCGTATAATGCTTTGTTGGGAAGGTTTTCTTTGAACAAGTTGGGAGCCATAATGTCAACACCACATTTGGCCATGAAATTTCTGACTGAACGTGGGGATATAACAACTATTTATGTTGATCATAAAACTGCCCGAGAATGTTATGCAGCAAGATTGAAAATGAAAAACCCGAGAATGATGACAAACAAAGAAGATAGTAGAAACATGGTGGCTATGGTGGATTTAGATCCGAGAATGAATGAAGAAGAGAGGTTGGAGTTGAGAGAAGAAACAACATTTATTCAACTAGGAGAAGATGAAAAACAATGTACATATGTTGGTGGATGCATGCCAGTAGAATTGGAAAATTGACTGATTGCAACATTAAGAAGAAATAAGGACTTATTTTCTTGGAAGGCAGCTAACATACCGGGGATAGATCCCGACGTCATTTCTCACAAGCTTTCTCTTTGGCGAGAAGCAAAGTTGATAGCCCAGAAAAGAAGGAAGTTGGGGGAAGAAAGACGAAAAACAGCTTTCGAAGAAACTGAAAAGTTATTACAAGCTGATTTTATTCAAGAAGCTCAGTATACAACTTGGTTGTCAAATGTAGTACTCGTTAAAAAAGAAAATGGAAAATGGAGAATGTGTATTGATTACATTGACTTAAATAAGGCATGCCCGAAGGATTCATATCCATTGTTGAGTATTGATAGATTAGTTGATGGAGCTTCCGGCCAAGCAGTGATGAGTTTCTTAGATCCTTACTCCAGTTATAATCAAATACAAATGTACAAGCCAGACATACCCAAGAAAGCCTTCACCACTGAAATGGCTAACTATTGCTACAAAGTCATGCCTTTTGGCTTAAAAAATGTTGGAGCAACATATTAGAGATTGATGGATAAGGTGTTTAAGGAACAAAATGGGAGGAATATGGAGGTTTATGTTAATGACATGATTGTTAAGTCATGTATGGTGGAAGAACATGTGAGAAATCTTGAAGAAGTTTTTGCAAAAAATAAGAAAGTACAATGTACGTTTAAATCCTGAGAAATGTGTTTTTGAGGTGAGAGGTGGAAAGTTCTTAGGGTTTATGTTGACCAATAGAAGCATTGAGGCGAATCCTGATAAGTGTGAAGCAATTATGAAAATGAGAAGCTCGAAAAATTTGAAGGAGGTGCAAAGGTTGGTTGGAAGATTGAATGCTTTGGCAAGATTTTTGTCAATTTTTGCCGAAAAATCAAAACCGATAGTAAAGCTATTAAGAAAAGCCGAAACTTTCAAGTGGAATGAGCAGTGTCAGCAAGCCTTTTCAATGATCAAAGAGATGATAACTGAACCTCCCATCCTGATTAAACCCGTGTCAATCCAACCCATCATTGTATATTTAGCAACTTCACATGAAACCATAGAAGCAACCTTGATCCAAGAAAATCCGAAACAAAAACCCATACACTTCGTGAGTAGAGCCCTACAAAATGCCGAAACCAGATACCATTTAGTTGAAAAAATAGCCTTAACCCTTGTGTATACAGCAAGACATCTTCGATAATATTTTCAGAATCATAAGATAATTGTGAGAATTGATTTTCCAATAGTAAAAATCTTTAGAAAACCAGAGCTTGCAGGTAGGATGGTAGCATGCTTAGTGGAGCTTTCAGAGTTTGGAATCAAACACGAACCGTAAGGAGCAATCAAAGCACAATCTCTTGCAGATTTCATCATCCAATTGCCGATAACAACAACTGAGCAGGAAGTATGGATTCTACAAGTTGACAGATCATCAAACAAGAAGGGAAGCGAAGTAGGAATTGTACTCGAAGGATCGAGAAGTTTTCAGCTGGAGATGTCCTTGAAATTTTTATTTAAAACTCCAAATAACTAGGTCGAATACGAAGCTCTAATTGCAGGTTACTTTTGGACAGAAACATGGGAGCTCATAATGTTATATGCAGGAGTAACTCTCAATTAACAGTAGGACATATAAAATGTGAGTATTAGGTAAAAGATCCATTGTTACTAAGGTATTATAATAAAGTTTTAAACATTATGCAATGCTTTAATAATGCCGAAATCAAGCACATCTCGAGAGAACAAAATACAAAGGCAGATTCATTATCCAAGTAGGCCAGTCAATGAAGGCAGACTCAACATAACTCCATTATACAACAAACTCTCAATAGTCCAACAATTGGAGTAGAAGAATGCTCGACAATCACAACAAAAAAAGATGATTGGATCAAAATATACACTGAAGTAATCAAGAATCAAGAGCAAGGTATTGACAATGATATTAAGATAGCAAGGAAAGCAACCAACTTTGTCATTATAGGAGACGAGTTATATAAAGAAGGACATTCAACTCCATTACTAAAGTGCCTTTCTCAAGAGCAAGCCGAGTATGTGATCCGAGAACTTCATGAAGGACTTTGTGGATTATATTGCGGTGCACGAACCATGGCAACTAAAGTTTTGCGAGTCAGATACTACTGGCCAACAAGAAGAGAATATTGCAATGAATATGTGAAAGCTTGAAAGAAATGTCAAGAGTTTGGTAGTCTTAATCATATACCTTCTCAAGAATTATCGTAGCAGTTGATTACTTTACAAAATAGATAGAGGTGGAAGCTCTCACAAAAATAAAATTTCAGCAAGTCCAAGCATTTGTGTGGAAAAATATAATTGTAGATTTGGTATCCATAAGCTATTATAACTGATAATGGTAGACAATTCACTAATAAAAAGCTTATGGAATTCTATGCAGATTTGGGAGTCAAATCAGTTACAATTTTTGTAGAACATCCGCAAACGAATGGACAAGCAGAGTCTGTCAACAAAGTCATTCTCGGCTAACTAAATAGAAGACTTGGAAGTGAAAAAGGATTATGGACTGAGAAGTTACGAGAGATATTATGGGCATACAGATGCACACCCCAAACGACACCTGGTGAAACTCCATTTAATCTTACATATGGTACGAATGCCATGATACCAGTTGAAGTAAACAAACAAACTTTGCGAAGACAAATCGAAGATTGAAATATCAATAATGAATGTTTGAGAACAGATTTAGATTTAATAGAAAAACTTCGAGCAAAAGCAAAAATAAGAGAGAAAGCAGTAAAGAGAAGAGCATGCAAGAGGTTTAATACTATAGTCAAACCTAGAAGTTTCAATGAAGGAGATTTGGTGTGGAAGATGAGAACTGATGCTAGAAAAGACCCACAACAAGGCAAACTAGCACCTAATTGGGAAGGCCCATTCAGAATAATAGAGAAATACAAAATGGAGCTTAAAGATTGGAAATGTTAGATGGAAAGATTATACTGAGAACATGGAATGCAAGCCATCTGAAGTTTTATTTTAGTTAAGTACATTGTAAAGACTAATGTCTTTTTTGTGTATAACTTCATGACACAAATGCTTTTCCTTGTATAAAGAAACTTTCGTGCAAGATCGAATTAATAACGAAGAAGTTATTCATGAACATAAATCTTTCTTAATCTGTTCCGTCCGGTTGACCGGGACGTCTTCGTGCGCGACCTCAACCGTCAGCTAAGGACTCCTTCCCACTGTTTGCCTGTGAATTCCTGCAAAAAAGTGGACAAAGAGGCGCCCTAGCGGCCGTTTGCACTCCGACGCCCAAGTCAGCCAGCAAGAAACACCAAAAAACTGTCCACCCACGTATCTGAGCACCGCGTATGACACTCTGAAGGTGGTCAAAGAACTGTGTATCTGTGTGTGTATTGTCTCCTTTAGGCAAAAATATTCTCCAGTCACTTGTACGTAACCTTAAAGCACGGGCAAGCAACCAAAGAGTTTCTCGTAAGTTTGCCAAAGGTTCCAACCCTTTTCCCGACATTCTCAGCGCTATTTAAACTGCCCAGCATTTAAAGCGCCTTAAAGCGCTTTTAATCTCTATCGTAACGCACTCTTTAAAGCGCTTAATTACGAAACGTAGCGCATTTAAGACGTTGAAACGCTTGGGAGCCCTAATAGTACCAGAATGCTCGAAAGGGAAACTGTATTGAATATCTTTAATTACCTGGCACCTGACTAGAGGGTGTTTCCATTCTGGCATGGCTGTTGTACACGTGGAGGGCCTCACGACGCCATGACCCCATCTGGGGGCGTTTCTGCCCATCTGGGGACGTTTCTACGTGTGGGTCCTCCTGCCTGGGAGTGCTACTGCGCTAGGGGTGGCTTTTTGGGTGCCAACTCATGCCCCCAAGTATCTAGCCACTTACTCTGAGAGCGTATCTGCCTTCCCCTCACACCCTGCACCCGGTTATCCTGGGCGTGACCTTCCTCTTGGGTCGTATCTGTCCCGCAGGCGTCTCTGGGGCAGCAGGGGTACTTCGCGAGTCAGGCTGCCCTTCACTGGTACTATCACTATGGCCTTGAAGCCACCTTTTCCTTCTCTTTATCACTTTCCCGAGATATCGGGACCTGAGGCTTTCCCACGACGTCGCTCCCTCCATGGTCTTTCCTACCCATGGGTATCGGGGAACCACACCGTGATTGCCTTGCTTTTACACTGTTTGATCTGGCGATGCCCTGGTTGGGCGACGCCTCTACCCGGGCGACGCCTTGCCTTGGCGACGCCTTGTCCTCTTGGCGTCTCTACACCTGGGCGACACCTTGAGTTGACTTTGACTCTCCAGCCGTTGACTCTGACCTTGACTTAATCAACGCCCTGATACGGGACGGTACACAAGCCCCCCAGTCTTAAGCCGAAGACTTGTCTTCAGCGCAAAAACTAAAGCCTTGCCCCCGCCATCCACGTGCCTTCCTGATGACGTGTCATTCTCTGCTGACTCAGCAAATTTTCGAATTACTGACGCGACATTTTCTGAACCACAGGGGTATTCTTAATGAGCGATTGGACATTTCCTGAAATGGGAATGATTACACCTTTTGGGGCTGCCCTTGATCGCGCGCCACGTGGCCCATCGCGTGGCCCTCCTTTAGAGACCCTTGCGCTTCCCCTGGGCAATCAACCCTCTGACGCGTGGCCCGATCCTACGGCCCTTAGTTAGCGCTTCTTGAGTCGCGAAATGTAACGTTCAAGTTACTCCAAACCCCGCGCTCACCCTACTGTTACATTCATTCACTCTACTACTTTGCCCTGTTCATCGCCTCCAAAACCTCTCCCCTCTGCAATTGCGATTCTCTCCTTCCTGCGCTCTCATACCGCCTCCACTTCAACAGCAAAGGTATGGTTTCGAGCACTCTCAACTCTTCACTGTCGTCGCATTATAGGAAACTGCCTGGGACTGTTGTTATTCTCGTATTTCTCTGGATATTGTTTGTATGCTTCGTTGTTCCTTTCGCTTCCCTTCGTTCTCTTGTGGGTAGGGCGCTCCTAGGGTTCTTCCATTTTCCCCTTTTCTTCTCTCCAAACCCCTTTTCTCTGAACCCTTTCTCTCTCTTTTGATCTTCAGCATTGGCGTTGATGGCAAAAACCAAGACCACCGCGCCTCCCCCGCTCCCCAAGTCTCATTATAGGGGCGAATATGACTGGGCCCCCGACGAACTTCTGGACGAATGTTCCCTCCTGAACTCCGTCGAGGACGTGGAGGCCCACAGGGGGAACCCTGCTCTCTATAACTTCAATGCTTTCCACAAAAGTCATGACTCCCAAGTCCTGGTAAGCCGAGTGCGACCTGGGATGCCCGTTTGCGCGGACTCACGGGATACTGGGGGATGCGCTTTCTTCTTCCTCTATCAGATGGTGCTCAAAAGGGTGGGCCTGCGTCTACCCCTCACTCCCTTCGAAAAAGAGCTACTGACAGAGATAAACACTGCTCCCGCCCAACTCCATCCCAACAGTTGGGCTTTCGTGAGGGGGTTCCAAATTCTCTGCGGCTATCTAGGCGTTCCCTCCTCTGTGGACGTTTTTCTCCACTTCTTCGAGGTAAAGAAGCAAGGGAAAAGCCTCTGGATGAGCTTTTCTGGGATCGCCGGGCGCATCATCCTTACGCTCTTCCAGAATTCGTTCAAAGGCTGGAAGGGGAAATTTTTCAAGGTACGCGCGACCAAGCGCGATCCTACCATTCTAGAGGGCTTTCCCCTGTACTGGACAGACAAACCCATAACTATGAAGCCCTTGGCTTTGGACGAACTTGCCCCGCCTGACCGGGATATATGCAAAGCCTTGGCGGGACCGGGGATAGTCTTCGATACCGCCAAGCTCATCGCGAACGAATTCAATGCCCATGGGCTTTCTACATATTTCGGTATCTGCTCTTGGCGATTCATGATGCATTAGTTGTTATGGTTATCTGCATTACCATTTTTCACTGTACAATGTTACTTGTATTTCGCATCTCTTCCTGTATTGTGAATCCACATAACTGCTCTAGTACTAATCCTTGTTGTTTGGCCTGTCTTGATGTAGGATCGGTGATGGGCGCTTCCAAAAGAATAATGTTGGCGAAAGCACTGAAGGAGGCTCGTGCCGCCAAGGCAGGGTCCGTCCCAAAGACTTGTACCCTTGGGCCTCGAGCGAACTTCTTGATGAGTGTTCATGCTTGCTCTCCACCAGGGCCGTACGAGAACACAAAGGGGAGTTGTGTTCTTACGACCACCGGGCCTTCGCGAGGAGGCACGATGACGACATCGCTGTGCTCCCATGCACTCTGGGGGAGCCAGTGTGTGGAGACGAACGGGCCAACAACGGGGTCCCTTTCTTTTACTTTTACCAGGTGGTGTTCAAGACCATCGGGGTGCGCTTACCCTTCTCCTGGTTCGAGAAGGAACTGCTGACGGAGATCAACGTGGCTCCAGCCCAGCTATACCCCAACAGCTGGGCCTTTGTCAAGGCCTTCGATGTCCTCTTTGGGTTTCTGGGTTGTGCACCCTCGGTTGACCTCTTTCTTCACTTTTTTGAGGTGAAGAGACAGAGACACAACCTCTGGGTAACTCTCAGCAATGTACCCGGAAGAGTTCTCTTCACGCCCTTCCAAAGCTCGTTCACGGGGTGGAAAGGCCGGTTCTTCAAGATCTGTTGTACTGATCTTGTTCCCGACGCCCTCGATGGGTTTCCGTTGTACTGGTTGAGAGAGGAAAAGGTCCCCAAAGCCAAACCCCTCAAGAATCTGGCTCCAAGTGATCAAATAGCTTGCCGGATTCTTGCTGAGGCGGGAGGTTTTGACTCTGCTACGGTGATCAGCTTGGAGTTCAACGCTAGGACCCTTGAGAAGTACATAAGTAAGAACCACTGCCTTAGGCAACATCGGCCTTCGTTACTTTCTAACTGTGCCTGTCTTTCTTCACTGTGTCTCTAATACATCTGTTCCCTTTGTGCAGGTTCGAAAATAAGCCAAGAAAAGAGGACACGACTTACTCGAGCGCTGCGGGCTGGGAAAGGGGCTTCGCCTTCCTCCAGTGATGACTCTGATGAGCGCTGAGAAGTGACTTGTTTGTGTTTTTGCATTTTGTACTGAACATTGCTTGTAACAACAACTTTTCAATATCAATTCTTTACAACGCCACTTCACTTTGCATATGCTTCATATACCGCGCGACTTCCTTTCATCTCGTTCTGCCAACGATGCATGCTTTTACTTGGGCGACGCCTTCTTTCTGGGCGACGCCAGGACCTAGGCGACGCCTTCTTCCTTGGCGACACCATGGCCTAGGCGGCGCATCACATTACTTCTAACAAAGAAAAATAAAGGCTGAAAACCAAGGCACTTCTTTTTCTCAACTGGTTTATCCATTTATTAGGGTGACCTCATTAAAAAACCCCCGAAAGGGAAAAAGAGCGTCCCCTTCAGCTAAATTGTTACATGCTGCTTACATAGGTCAAATGAAATAAAATTTTAAGTTGGCTGCATTCCAACTGCGCGGGATAGGGCCCCCATCTAAAGTCTCCAGGTTGTACGAACCGTTGCCCTTAGCCTCAGTAACTCTGAAGGGCCCGGTCCACTTGGGAGACAGCTTATTCTCCAACTCGTAAGGGTGAGCTTTCCTCATCACTAGGTCGCCCACCTGAAACTGTCGTGGCTTTACTTTGGAGCTATATTGCCGCTCCACTCTTCTCTTCATCACTTCAGCTTTTATTCTAGCTTCTTCCCTGGCCTCTTCTAGCAGATCCAGGTTTACCCGTCTCTCCTCATTAGATTCCTCCACCACAAAGTTTTGAAAACGCGGTGAGCTTTCGTGTATTTCTACTGGAATCATCGCGTCCGACCTATACACCAAACTGAACGGCGTCTCCATAGTAGAGGATTGGGGCGTGGTGTGGTATGCCCATACGATCCTTGGCACCTCTTCCGCCCACGCCCCTTTGGCCTTTTCCAACCTTCTTTTTAACCCCCTCAGCAGAACTCTGTTTGCTGACTCTACTTGTCCATTGGTCTGGGGGTGTTCGACCGACGCGAACACTTGCTTGATTCCCACTTCAGCGCACAGATTTCTCAACTGCTGACTGGCGAACTGGGTACCGTTGTCAGATATCAGGCGCCTGGGTACGCCAAAGTGACACACAATGTTTCTCCACACAAAATGCTGTACCTTATGCGCAGTGATTTGTGCCACGGGCTCTGCCTCTATCCACTTAGTGAAGTATTCTATGGCGACGATCAGATATTTCATCTGCCTGATTGCCAGTGGGAAAGGGCCCAAGATGTCAATTCCCCATGTGTGGAAAGGCCACGGGCTGTATATGGACCGCAACTCTTCTGGCGGCGCCTTGTGCCAGTCGGCGTGCTTTTGGCATTGCTTACACCGCTGGGCGTGCCGTGCGCAATCCTCTTTCACTGTTGGCCAGAAGAAACCTGCGCGTATTACCTTGGAGGCTAGGGACCTTCCTCCTATATGGCTTCCGCAGATGCCTTCATGTAGCTCCGCCATTATCCTGGTGCACTCATCGCCACTGACGCATGTTAGGATAGGGTGAGTGAAACCGTGTCTGAACAACACTCCATCCACTAAGGTATATCTTGCGGCGTTCCTTTTGATTTTCTTACCCTCTTCAGGGTCCACTGGAAGGGCCCCATCCGCCAGGTATCGTTTATAGGGCGTCATCCAGGTGTCTCCCGTGGACAGGACACAAACCTGCATCTGCTCTTCCTCAGACGCACCCGCGTATATACTGATGTGGGGCGCCCTCTGCGTATCTTGGGTTAATGAGGAATGACTCCTCGGCCTTCCCCTTGATGCATAAATCTGGAGGACATCCACCCTGTTGTCTTCCACGAATCGACGCGGGGCTTTGAGGGTTTCCTGGATCACTGTCCTCTGTCTACCCCCCTTGCCTGAGCTGGCCAGCTTTGCGAGCAGGTCGGCTCTGGCATTCTGCTCCCTCGGGACGTGTATTAACTCAAGAGCGTTGAACGCCCCTTTCAGCAACTGGACGTATTTTAGATACGCCGCCATCTGGGGGTCCTTCGCCTGGAACTCACCCGACACCTGCCCCGTAATCAACTGGGAGTCGCTCTTCACTAGGAGGTTCTGTGCGCCCATCTCCTTGGCCAAGAGCATCCCTGCAATCAGGGCTTCATATTCTGCTTGGTTGTTACTTGCCTTGAAGGCAAAACGCAAGGCCTGCTCGATCAGTATGCCGTCGGGTCCTTCCAGCACTATTCCCGCACCACTCCCTTGCTGGTTTGAGGAGCCATCAACCGAGAGCAGCCACTGTGAACTCGCTTCCACCTGTTGCTCACCTCCGGGCGAAAGTTCTGCTACAAAATCCGCGTACACCTGCCCTTTGATGGATCCTCTAGGCTCGTACTGTATATCGAATTCTGACAGTTCCACTGCCCAGCGTACCATTCTTCCCGCCACATCGGGCTTCTGCAGCACCTTCTGTATGGGGAGGTTGGTCATTACCACCACCGTAAAACTGTGAAAGTAATGACGGAGCCTCCTAGCCGAGAACACTACCGCCAGCGCCGCCTTCTCCAGTGCTTGGTACCTTGTCTCAGCTCCCTGTAAGGCCTTGCTTACAAAGTAGATGGGCTTCTGACTCTGGTCCTGCTCTTGGACCAACACAGAACTGATGGCCCTATCTGTTACAGTAAAATACAACCGGAGGGGCACGCCCGTTACCGGTTTGCAGAGAACTGGAGGCTTCGCCAGGTAATCCTTCAGCTTAACGAAAGCCGCTTCGCATTCCTCAGTCCATGCAAAGCGACTGTTTCTCTTGAGACACTGGAAGTACGGGTGCCCCTTTTCTCCTCCGGCGGAAACAAACCTCGAGAGCGCTGCCATCCGCCCTGTCAACTGTTGAACCTCCTTTACCAATGTCGGACTCCGCATGGCGATAATAGCCGCACATTTGTCGGGGTTCGCCTCTATCCCCCTCTCGGTGAGCAGAAAACCCAAGAATTTACCGGCCTCTACCCCGAAAACACACTTCTCGGGGTTCAACTTGAGGCGGTATTTGGATATTGTGTTGAACAACTCCTCCAAGTCTGCCATGTGCTGCACCCTGTTCTGCGACGCCACCACCATGTCGTCTACGTAGGCGTATACGTTCCTCCCGAGCATTGGCGCCAGGACCTTGTCCATTAACCTCTGGTACGTGGCGCCCGCATTTTTGAGCCCGAAGGGCATCACCTTATAGCAATAACTGCATGTTTCAGTCATGAACGCAGTCTTGCTCTCGTCTCTGGGGTGCATCTTGATTTGGTTATACCCTGAGAAGGCGTCCAGAAAGCTTAACACCTTGCTGCCAGACGCGCTGTCCACTAGGGCGTCGATGCTGGGCAACGGATAGGAATCCTTTGGGCAAGCCTTGTTCAGGTCCGTGAAGTCAACGCACATTCTCCACTTTCCGTTCGCCTTTTTCACCAAGACGACGTTGGCGAGCCACTCAGGGTACTGAATCTCCCTAATGTGGCCAGCACTCAGCAGCTTCTGCGTTTCGTCTTTCACCACCTGTTGTCGCTCCTCATTGAACTTCCTCCTTCTCTGCCGCACAGGGCGGACTGTGGCGTCCATGCTGAGGTGGTGACACAGGAAATCGGGGTCGATGCCCGGCATATCCAAGGCGGACCATGCGAAGGCATCCAGGTGACGCGAAATCACTTCTGCCACCCCTTCCTGTTCTTCTGGACTTAGCGAGCTTCCTAACTTGAAAGCTTTGCCGCCAATATCCCTTTCTAGGGTTTTAGCTGCAGGTTGCTCCCTATTATCGTCTTCGGCGGGCGCCGCTTCTCCGGGGGGCACCGCCTCTTCCACGGGCGCCTCCTCCATTGGCACATCTGCTTCGGGCATCGCCCTTTCTGCTATGGCCTCTTCAAGCGTCAGCCCAGCGGGCGTCGCCTCAATCATCGTGGCGTCCGCGCTCGGCGGACGTTCGTACACCATGAAAACGCCTCTCTTCGTCTTCAGGCTGTTTTCGTAGCATTTCCTCGCCTCCTCCTGGTCTGATCTGATGACTATCACCCGGCCACTGAGGTCCGGTAGCTTCATCTTCATGTGACGGGTGGAGGATACTGCACTCAGACGGTTTAACGCCGGTCTGCCCAGCAAAATATTGTATGCAGAATTGGCGTTCACGACGAGGTACCGAATGCTCTCTGTACGGGAGGCCTCTCCGTCTGTGAACGTAGTCCTCAACTCCAGGTACCCCCGGACCTCTATCTGGTTATCCCCAAACCCATACAAGCATCCCGTATAGGGACTCAGCAGATCGGGGGACAACCGTAACTTATTAAAGGTCGACAGAAACATGACGTCCGCCGAGCTTCCTTGATCAACAAGCACTCTGTGGACTTTCCTTCCGGCCGTGACGACTGAGATGACAACGGGATCGTTGTCATGAGGCACCACATCTCGGAGGTCTCTTCTTGTGAACACAATATCTGACTCCCAGGGCTCCCCCGAGAGCCTCTCTTCGATTGAATTCACCTCCCTCGCGTATTTCTTCCGCTGGGAGGCGGTGGGTCCTCTGCCGGAAAAACCTCCAGCAATGGTGTGGACCTCGCCAAGCACAGGCATCTCGTGTGCTGGCTCATCTGCCGGCGGCGGCAGGGTGGCGGTCGTGGTGGACTCTGCGACATAATCTTTCAAAAACCCAGTCCTCACCAGCTCATCTAGCTGGTAGCCCAACGACAGGCAATTATCAATTTGGTGCCCGAAAGCCTCGTGAAATTCGCACCAAGAGTCTTTGCGGGGCCCTAACACCTTGTCGGTCTTCGTCGGTCGCCTCAGCCTCTCGGCTATGTTGGGCACGGCGATCAAATCCTTCAACTCAACTACGAAGTTGTACCTCGCCGGTCTTGCTCTTTCTCTGGCAGGGCGTTCGCCTCCTGCGGGGCCCCGGGGCTGGGGCTTTCTGGCTTCGTAGGGGCGTCTCGCCTCTGGCTTCTTTCTTCCCGTCGTGGTCTCATTGACTCTGACGGGTTGAACTCGCGCCGGTCCCCTCGGGCGTGAGGGCACGACGCTGGTGCGCTTCACACATACCTCTCCTTCCGAAGCGATATGCTCTACCGCCCTACGCCGTAATTCAGCGAAAGTCCTAGGGCGATTGCGGATAATGGATTCTCCAAAGGGCCCGGGGCATACGCCTTTCACAAATGCGTACACGATCATAGGCTCCTCTGTTGTACCAACCTTCACAACCTGGGCCCCAAAGCGATTGATATACTCCTTCAGGGTCTCCCCCTGATACTGCTTCACGTCAAACAGGTCGTAAGAGACCGGCGGCGGGGCCTTGTTGGCCAAATACTGTTCTCTGAATAACCGCGACAATTGGCGGAAAGATGTGATATGGCCCTCGGGGAGGCTAATGAACCAGTCCATAGCCATCCCGGTCAGGGTGCTCATGAAGAGCTTGCACTTGGCGGCATCAGAACCGCCTATCAGGACCATCTGTGTGTGAAATGCAGCGAGGTGCGTCTCTGGGTCCTCCATCCCAGTGAAGATTACCTTGGGTCCCGCGAACGTGTTCGGGATCGCTGCATCTAGGATCTCCTGCGAGAAAGTAGTGGAAAACTCCCTTGGTGGGGAATGGTTCTCCGTCTCGTCCTGTCCAGGCCGCCTCCGATCGTTTCTCAGGCCCTGGCGCAACTCCTCATTCACACGGTGGAGCTCTTCGTTGCGCTCATGCGAGGCGTCAAGATCTGCCTGCATGCGCTCCTGCTCCATCTTCGAATCCGCCATGTCCTGCTGCAGCCCCCTCATTATTTCCAGGACCTGCTGCATGGATAGGTCTGCTGGGGCTGCGCGCGCTGCTCTTCGTCTGGTGGGGGCCATTGTCACTCCAACCTCCTTCACCGTTACTGTAGCTTGGTAAATTTTCCTCGAACTTGCGATGGGACTGATGTTTTATATCGAGCCCCACGGTGGGCGCCAAATGTTCCGTCCGGTTGACCGGGACGTCTTTGTGCGCGACCTCAACCGTCAGCTAAGGACTCCTTCCCACTGTTTGCCTGTGAATTCCTGCAAAAAAGAGGACAAAGAGGCGCCCTAGCGGCCGTTTGCACTCCGACGCTCAAGTCAGCCAGCAAGAAACACCAAAAAACTGTCCACCCACGTATCTGAGCACCGCGTATGGCACTCTGAAGGTGGTCAAAGAACTGTGTATCTGTGTGTGTATTGTCTCCTTTAGGCAAAAATATTCTCCAGTCACTTGTACGTAACCTTAAAGCACGGGCAAGCAACCAAAGAGTTTCTCGTAAGTTTGCCAAAGGTTCCAACCCTTTTCCCGACATTCTCAGCGCTATTTAAACTGCCCAGCATTTAAAGCGCCTTAAAGCGCTTTTAATCTCTATCGTAACGCACTCTTTAAAGCGCTTAATTACGAAACGTAGCGCATTTAAGACATTGAAACGCTTGGGAGCCCTAATAGTACCAGAATGCTCAAAAGGGAAACTGTATTGAATATCTTTAATTACCTGGCACCTGACTAGAGGGTGTTTCCATTCTGGCATGGCTGTTGTACACGTGGAGGGCCTCACGACGCCATGACCCCATCTGGGGGCGTTTCTGCCCATCTGGGGACGTTTCTACGTGTGGGTCCTCCTGCCTGGGAGTGCTACTGCGCTAGGGGTGGCTTTTTGGGTGCCAACTCATGCCCCCAAGTATCTAGCCACTTACTCTGAGAGCGTATCTGCCTTCCCCTCACACCCTGCACCCGGTTATCCTGGGCGTGACCTTCCTCTTGGGTCGTATCTGTCCCGCAGGCGTCTCTGGGGCAGCAGGGGTACTTCGCGAGTCAGGCTGCCCTTCACTGGTACTATCACTATGGCCTTGAAGCCACCTTTTCCTTCTCTTTATCACTTTCCCGAGATATCGGGACCTGAGGCTTTCCCACGACGTCGCTCCCTCCATGGTCTTTCCTACCCATGGGTATCGGGGAACCACACCGTGATTGCCTTGCTTTTACACTGTTTGATCTGGCGATGCCCTGGTTGGGCGACGCCTCTACCCGGGCGACGCCTTGCCTTGGCGACGCCTTGTCCTCTTGGCGTCTCTACACGTGGGCGACACCTTGAGTTGACTTTAACTCTCCAGCCGTTGACTCTGACCTGGACTTAATCAACGTCCTGATACGGGACGGTACATAATCATTACTATAAAAACCTCTCGGCCTATGATGCTTTCACTCCAAGTGAAATCCCTCCTGAAAGTATACTTCATATAAATTCAAAAACCTCTCGGCCTAGGATGCTTTCACTCATGGTGAAATCCCTCCCAAGAATATACTTCATGCAAATTATAAAACCTCTCGGTCCAGGATGCTTTCACTCTAGGTGAAATCCCTTCCGAAAGTACAATTCATACAAATTATAAAACCTCTTAGCCTAGGATGCTTTCACTCCAGGTGAAATCCCTCATAAGAGTGTACATACAAATAGTAAAACCTTTTAACTTAGGATGCTTTCAATCCAGAAGAAATCCTTCCCAAGAATGTATTTCATCCAAATTATAAATCTCTCGAGGATGTCTTCACTTCAAGTTAGCTAATGCCGAAAGGTTGGACTGGGGTTAAACCTAAAGATGTGACCAAAAGCCTGTCTAGGCCGAAAAGTCAACCGAAAGGTTGATAAAGATGTTCAAACATTTTTACAAGATGAATTAAACAAACTAAAGGCAAAAGCTTTGAATATATATATATATATATATATATATATATCATTTGACCTTTTGGTTATCTTTTTAATCATCTATTTATCTTTTTAATCATCTAAACTTCAAGGAAAAACTTCATATATATATATATATGCTTCAATGTAGTACAACCAAAAGAGGCCAATAAAGACCAAGATGAAACATATTCAAAAGCTCGATAGCTACTAACCGGGAGCTATTACAAAAAATCAAAACTAAAGTTGATTCACTTTTCGACATTAACACGTTCATTGCCATGCACATCTCCTTCTGATGCATCTTCGTCAGGAATTTAGTCAATTGGAACCAACTCACCATTATAAAAATCTTTGTCGATATTAAAGTTTCCTTCATCTAAAGGAATCTTGTAATAATACTTGGCTTGCTGAAGGGTTTTGTCAAAACCTAGCTTATGTTGCTCAATAACATAGCCTTCGGCAACAAACACATTTAATTTCAGTTGGCTTATCTCCACTTGCAAATGATGAATAGTTTCGGCATCAACTTGTTTTGCAGAAGATGAATCAAATAAGCCTTCTTTCAGTTTGTTGATTTTCATCATGAAGTTTCAATATTTCAGCAGTCAAATCATCAATTTCATCCTTTAACGATTCCTTTTCAACTTTGACAATTCTTTAACTTGAGTAGTCAAAGAACCAAGCCTTTTACCTAACTCGGAAAACTTTTTTTTCAACCTCTCAAACTCAACAGAAGAAATACCACTTATGCTTTCTTCTTTGATAACCTTGCCGATTAATAAAGCCCAACTTGCAAGTTCGACTACCAAATCCGCCAAGGAAGGAATATCATATGTCTTCAGCATATGATGAGAAGGCCCATCAAGATTAGTCTGAACAAATTATGAGAAATGTGTTGATGCAACAAAAATTGTGTCTAGAAGAGGCCAAGAAGAACTTCTGGTAGCATGGCGATGACGTCTAGAAGATGAATGTGATCTTCTAACACTTCGATCTCGCTTCTTGCTCTTCTTCGAGGGCCCAACATTAACATTTTTCAATGTTATCAGATTCAACGGGAACCTCTACTCGAGCAATGGGTTTGACAACCTCAACCTCTACTTCATGATGAATTTATTTTTCAGGTCGAGGAGTTAAACTCCAGCTTTGCTCACAATCTTTGAGAAGTAAGATCGTCCTTTCGGGTTAGTTGCCGCCATCAAAATCGAAAGTCAACAAAAGATTTAGCAAAGATAAAAATCTCTTGTCATAAAGAAAGAACTCGAAAAAATCACCTACCAATAAAATCTTTTCGTGGCCTTTTAGAGGTGTATAATCGTAACAAAGCACGAGTAGGAATCTTATGGGATAAGTGACTGAGTACTTCAAGAACATGACAGTCTTCGGTATTCATCGAATAATATGAGCAGGAACTAAACTTCAAAGGAGAGTTGATCCAGTAGAAAGGGAACTTCGGAACATCACCATCAAAGAAATAACTTCTTTCAATCAGTATTTGAAAAAACCACCTTTAAAGTTCTTATATGAAGAAGTATAATGGTTTAAGAAAACAAATTTTTGATTTACTAATCAAGGACAACCAACTAGGTCGCTTGCCAGACCAAGAACTATAATAATACAAGACAACTTTCAGACTAGGAGACCATGAAAGAAATTTACAGAAAATACTAAAAGCTTGTATAGAAGCCCAACCATTAGGGTGAAGTTGAGTAGGGGCAACATTAAGAAAGCGAAAAACACCCATTTGAAATTCGTCTAAGGGAAATCTAACATGAAGGTCAGTAAAAAGACATTTATAAAAATAGAAGAATTCACAATTGTCACCTTCATAGCCATGACAAACATTGTCAATGGCTCTGGCGTGCCGAAAAAAAATGATCTCTTCATTTGCATCAGGAAAGTAAATATAAATGTTGGAAAGACAACTTCTAAGGGCTGAAGAAGAACGATACCGAGAAAAATATTCTCGAACTTTAGAGTTAACCCAATCATAACTGGGACGAAGACTTGGCCTCCCTTCTGTTAGAATGTATGGCTTTAAACTAGAGGAGGGTGAATGATATAAAGAGGGTTTTCGCAAAATTTTTTGTCTAGAATGAAATTCCTTTAAGAAAACTTGATTCAAAATTCAGTTTGCCAAAAACACAAAGCAATTTAATACAACACCAGAAAAACAATCGGTTGTTTCGCATAAACAATCGGTTGTTTATACTAGTTGACAAATATACAAACTGAAATTAAAGAGTTTAAGGGAGAGAGAGATTGCACACACAATTTATATTGGTTCACTCTTAAACCAAGAGCTACATCCAGTCTTCCCAAAAAACCACTGGAGAATCCACTAAGTAACCAAACCTAGATTACTTACACACACCACCAAAGAAGTGACCTTGATCCCCTCAAGAAACACACTTCCTTTGGCTCAGCACATACACCACCAAGAATGTTGATCTTGACAACCTCAAGAGCACACAACACTTCTCGACCTCACACACCAGAGTTTACACAAAGTACAAAAGGATTACACTTGTTACAGAATGATCTGAAATCAATACAAATGAAAATCCTATATCACTCTCTCTTGATCAAAGCAATCTTTTAACTCTTGAAAGCAAAATCAGTGAAAAACTCAAATATATTTTTCTATGATTAAATCTCAATTCTTGTTTGTTACAAAAGATGAACAAACTCTTTATTGCTTTCAAAGAATGCTCAAAGAAATTAAAACAGGAGCACATTCAGTTACAAAATCATTTAAAGCTCGGTCAACATACAAAACAGTTTTCTGTTATGATTTGAAAACAAACAATCGATTGAATGTGCGAATCAATCGGTTGTTTTGGTTTGACAATTAGTCAAACACCAAAAACAGTTTTCAACATTTTTCAAAACACCTAAGAGTAAAACAATCGGTTGTTTCGACAAAACAACAGGTTGTTTTTCACTTAGTTTGAAAAACACATTCAATTAAAAAGGTTTGAAAATGCTTAAGCTTTGGATTCAATCAAGAGTGGATTTACACAGATAATCTACCCCATATCCTATTCTAAAGCACCTCAACAACAACAAGCACATCCAGCCTTTCATCAAACTCAAAGGATTTGGATTGTTCAAAGCTTGAACACACTTGATTCAACAATATCCCCCTATTTGATGAAGACAAATCCCTGGTTGCTTGTGTTGGACTTGATTGAATCTGAAGCAGTTCCTGCAAAAACAACATATATACAATCCAGTGTTTCCTACAGCAATAGGTTAGTTTTTCACATTTTGAAAACAATGTACAAGACAAACAATCGGTTGTTTACACGAAACAATCGGTTGTTTCTATTAGTAGAAGCAAAAACAATTATGATACTAGAGATTTCAGCAGTTTTAAAACACTTTTTCCAGAGAAAGACACACAAGAACTAATCAATTCTCCCCCTATTTGTCTTCACAAATAGACTATAACAGTTATAAAACAAATTTAGGAAAGATTTTGAAGGTCAAGGATACCTAACTCATTTCGCAAAAAGAAGAACCTTTCTTTTGGTAGTGGTTTTGTGAAGATATCAACTAGTTGCAGCTTTGTCTCAATAAACTTCACTTCACAGTCTCCATTGCTCACATGATCCCTGATGAAATGATGGCGAATCTCAATATGTTTAGTTCTTGAGTGCTGAATCTGATTTTTGGTAAGATTGATAGCACTTGTGTTGTTACACATCAAATGGACCTTGCTATTTGCAATCCAAAGTCTGCAAGTTGCTGTTTGAGCCAGAGGATTTGTGCACAACAGCTTCCAGCAGCAATGTACTCAGCCTCTGCAGTAGAGAGAGCCACACAAGCTTGTTTCTTGCTATGTCATGAGATGAGGCTTGAACAAAGAAGATGGCAAGTGCCACTTGTGCTTTTCCTATCTAGCTTGCATCTTGCAAAATCAGAATCTGAATAGCCAATTAAATGAATGGGAGGGTGAGAAGGATACCATAACCCAATAGTTGTTCTTCCTTTGAGATATTTCAGAATTCTCTTTGCAGCTTTGAAGTGGGATTCCTTTGGATTTGCTTGATATCTTGCACAAAGACATACCGCAAACATTATGTCCAGTCTACTTGCTGTTAGATAGAGCAAATAGCCAATCAAACCTCTATATTTTGTTTGATCTACCCCTTTTCCAGCAACATCTGCATCCATATAGCAGCTTGAGGGCATAGGTGTGTTTGCTTCCTTGCAACTCTCCATTTCAAATTTTTTGAGAATTTCTGTACAATACTTTGATTGACATAGAAAGATTTCATCCTTTGTTTGCTTGACCTGCAATCCAAGAAAGAAAGAAAGTTCTCCCATCATAGACATTTCAAACTCACATTTCATAGCAGCCACAAATTCTTCACACAAACTATCTTGTGTAGCACCAAAGATGATGTCATCAACATAGATTTGCACAAGGATAATTTCATAATTTGACTTTTTGATGAAGAGAGTCTTGTCAATCATTCCCCTTTCATAGCCATGTGACAAAAGGAAGTTGTTAAGCCTTTCATACCACTGCCTTGGAGCTTGCTTTAGCCCATACAAAGCCTTTTTCAGCTTGAAGACATGATTAGGATATTGATGATCTTCAAAGCCCGGTGGTTGATCCACATACACTTCCTCATTGATGTAGCCATTGAGAAAAGCACTCTTGACATCCATTTGAAAGAGTTTAAATCCACTCATAGATGCAAAAGCCACCAGCAACCTCACAACTTCCAGTCTTGCAACAGGAGCAAAGGTTTCCCCATAGTCAATTCCCTTATCTTGATTGTAGCCTTTGGCAACTAGCCTTGCTTTGTTTCTTGTGATCATACCATCCTCATCCAGTTTGTTTCTGAAGACCCACTTCAAACCAATGATGTTCATCTCAATTGTTTTAGGGACAAGAAACCATACCTCATTCCTTGCAAACTAATTTAGCTCTTCATGCATAGCTTCAACCCATTTTTCATCCTTGAGAGCTTATGAGCACTTGATTTTCTGCTTATAAATTTGCAAAGGAGTATGACCATATTTTTCTTTGGAACCTTTGAGTTGGTTTAAGGTAAAACAAGTATCGCTAAGTTGGAAAAAAATAGACTTGAGGCAGTTTTTCTAATTGCATCTTCTGTTAAAATGTTAACAAATTTCTTATAACTCTTGTTTTTGGATGGACATTTCAGATAGTTTTATCATAAGGGTTCACTTTGATACATACATGAAATTCTTATTGTTTTTCAAGAACAATAATGCTTTTTTTTTTTATCGATGTTAAACAACTTTTTTTTCAATGACATCAACTTAGGTTATTTTCAATTGATATTAATGGGGAGAATTTTTTAGCTGAGACCAAAAAGTTAGAAAAAAAAAACTCTTAATTATCGACATCAAAATATATCTCTAATGGTGTTAGTTGAAATAATAGACTTGGTTTCTTAAATTATTTTCCTTAATATTAGTTGGAAGATTTTGACCGACTTTGGCGGAAGAATAATTTTGATCAATATTGATCCAAAAACATCACCAATTATGTTTTTAAATTATTAAATATTATGTAATATGAAAGTGAATTTTGTATTTGATAATAATTGAAATGCCCCATCTAAACAAGAAAAGTTAAATTTAATAAATTTCAATTATTCTATCCAAATAAAGTATTTATAAGTTATTTTATTTTTTAAATTGTAAAATTGTCTACCTAAATACACTTTCAAAGTTTTTCCTTGATACTGTGGATGGTAGAGACACTCCAATGACAAGATGGTTGAATGCAATTATCAACATATTCTTAACATTGACAATAAAGAGGGGAGGACATATTGAAGTCTATTTATAACTTATCTTCCTTAATAATTTTTATTTTGTTTTTATCCTAAAGGCTTTATCTAATTTCTTTGTTTCATTTTTTTAAAGTATTACATAAACCATTTTGTTAGAAAAATATAAAATTATTAGGGACGAAAGTTAGAATAAGAGAATTTTAGTAATTTATTTGAGACCGAAAATGTACCCATGTTCAGGTTTGGCTTCATATTTTTATGGCCTACCTCAAGGATATTGTGGTCCTAAATTTCATTTAGCTATTGCAAGTGGTGTAGGTGTGCCCATTACTTAGATGAAGCAACAAACAGAAGGCCTTTGGTCACTTTGCTAGAGTCTTTATTGACCTAGATTGAAATGGAGAATTGCTGAATCAACTTTTGGTAGAAAGAGAAGGCTAATCCCTTTTTTACTGATCTTGATTATGAAAGATTGCCAGCATTCTATGCTCACTGTGAAATGATTAGGCATGAGGTCTCTAGTTGTAGAAGATGTGGGCATAAAGGCAATTGGGAGTGGAAAATAGAAAAATCAAAAGGGGACAACTCTTAAACGAGGGAGCTGTAGAGTAATATGGTGATGAAGGACTCTAGAATTTAAACTAAATTTAATAAAATGATGTTTGCTACTATTTATATACTATAGTTTCACTTTATCTTTACTCAATACAGGCTTATAAGTAGTACTAAAAAAGATGTGCATGATGTGTTTGCATAAAATCCCTTCACAGGATTTGAAAATCAAGCTTTTTGATAATAATTTGAAGGATATTCCCAGCTTGTGGTGTCTATGTGCAGATATCTTTAGACCCAGTTGTGGTTCAAGAATCTGCTCAGCAGGTGGCTTTTTCACTGATGTTGGATAACTCAAAAGTTTTTGCATCAGTAGTTTATGCCTCTACCTGTTATCTGACGAGAAGACATCTGTGGGCAGAACTTTGTGGTTCCGGGTCCTTGGTTGTTTGTGGGTAATTTTAATTCTGCTTGGAAATCATGAAAGACGTGGTTAGTTCTCACAATCTAACAATTCTAGTCAACATTTTAGACACTGGATTGAAGGTGAAAATCTGGGCAATTGTATACTGTGGGGAGCCATTTTACTTGGTCCAATGGCTGTAAAGGGTTGGCTAGCATACATAAGAGGTTGGTAGAACTCTCTACAATTAAGATTGGGTGAACAGGTGGAGTTCTGTATCCTGCACCACCTTAGAAAGGTGCCATTCAGATCATTATTCATTATTATTACAACTCAAGAAGGATAACTGTCTTAGGGGTTCAAAACACAAATCCAGGTTCATTTCTATGTGGCTATATACCTCATCCAGATTGTAGCGTTATAGTTGAGGAAGTTTGATCAAAGCCATGGACTGAGGTCCTATGTATTTTAGCTCAAAAATTAAAGGAGCTACAAACTAGATTGATGTAGTGAAACAAACAGGTTTTTGAGAATGTATACCGATGAGAATAAAAAATATGTTATCAATAGAAGAAATGGACAAGGGCCAAAGCATTTAAAGTTCTTCTTATTAGTCTTTGCAAAAGATGAGGCCCAAGCCCAAAGCCCAAGCCCAAGAAAGCCCAAGTCCAAACCATGAGGGGCAAGGCCAAACATTAAATAAAAGAGCATCATTTGAATTACTTTTGTATAGTTGTAGGAGGTATGAATATTAAATAAAGAGTGTGAATAGTTAGGGGGGTGTAGACGCATTTTAGGAGGTGCTGAAAATAGGAAAGGAGTCACACTTACTTCATGACTAGGTGACACCAATTTGCATTTGAATTTGGAGGGAACTTTGAGTTTCATTTGTGTTTCATTTCAGCCCTCTTCTATTATAAGTAGAGAGGTTGGGCTCTTGTAAATTCAGATTTGGATAATTGATATAGAGAAACTCTACTCATTTTGAGAGAGCCTTTTGTGAGATTTTGATCTCCTTAGCATAGTCTCATCTTGTGAGCTTTTGGAGAACTTCAAGTGGCGACTTCCTTCACTCATCTTGGGACTCCATCACCAAGTGGCGTGATCATTCTCCTAATCCATTCCAGCCGGACTTCAACCATCTAAGTTCCATTCCTTTCATCTCCTTTGTTGTTTTCATTCGGTAGTTTCAGCTTTTATGTCTTGTTCTTCAATTTGTACCGTTTAGTTTGGTTCTTGTGTTGTTCTTGAGTTTCTAATCGGTTCATTGTGTTCTTTGGATGATTTTAATCGGTAGATATGTTTCCTCTTTCAATTCTGTCCAGTTTTAGTTAATTACACATTTCAATTGTGTTTCTATTTGTGTTCTTGATTTGTTCTTGTTTTCCTTTCAATTCCGCCAAGTGTTTGTAATAAGGACATGACACTCATTGTTCAATGAGTTTGACTTCTCTCTTGGATGGCATTATCCTCCATTGAGATGACCTTAAGCCTCCTTAAAGTGTTGTTTCTTATTAAGTGTCTATCCAACTCATATCATATACTCTATTGCTATGAAGAATCTGAAGAAAATATATAAGTTGGTGGACAAAGTGGAATATCAGGATGAGCTTGCTCAAAAGGAAAAAAGAGGCAATGATTGAATTAGAGAAGGCATTACATGCGCAAAAGGAGCATTGGAAGGAAAAGTCAAGGATTAAATGGCATCATGAGGGTGATAAAAATACTAAATTTTTTCATCAAATTTCAAAGGTTAGACAGGTTACAAAGCATATCTCGGTTCTTAAAGTTGGTGAAGAACTAATTAGTGGAGCGCAGTTAGAACAACATGAGTTTCCTACTATAGAAATCTGTTTGATATGAGTAATGAATGTGTGGAAAATGGTTTGGTCAGTAAGGTGATTCCTAATCTGGTTTCTGAAGAAGAGAATAACGATTTGATGAAGATTCCTTCTAGGGAGGAAGTAAAGGAGGTTGTTTTTAAGATGAATTCTGATGGTTCACCTGATCTAGATGAACTTGGGGCCAAATTTTATCAGTTTCTTTGGCACATTGTAGGCAATTTTGCTCTCAAGCATGGGTTTCTCAGAGCATTTTGTATCATAGTTTTCGAGTATACGCTTTGCCTAAAATTCTTAAGCATTTGGATGCTTGCATCAATAATTTTCTTTGGACTGGATCTATTAGTAATGTAAAATTGGTCACTCTGGCTTGGTGGAAAATGTGTGCTCCTGTTAAATATGGATGTGGCATTGTCATTAGTTCATGTGAAGATTTAAACAATGCTACTTAACTAAAATTAGAAAGAGAATTGGTTGCATCAAAATGTGATTGGGCTGCTATTATGAAAGATAGAGGGCAAATTCTTCCTACACCATATAATATCAATTTGAAGATGCATTCGATTTCTAAGTAAAATAACAAAATTAATCCTACAAAATGACGAAAATGATCTTAAATAAAAAATGGTGTGAATAAAAAATACTTTTGGAATTTTTTTTTCGAAATATATTTTTGGATATGGATTTTCGAAACATATTTTTATATTTTGAAAATTCTTTTTCATGATGCATTTCTAGATTTTGTGTTCTGTATATTTTTTTACCGAAATATATCTTTTGCATTTTGAATTTACTTTTTCTAATATAAGATTTTGAATTTTGAATTATATTTTTTGAATTTCAGATTTTTAATAATTTTGGAAATTTTGAAAGGTGATAGGGTGGTCTTTAGTGTGGCCGGGGGTGAGAGGTGTATTACATAAAATGAAGTCTTTGAAAATTCCTTTTGGCAGATGGTAACAGATAAATGGTTGAGTTATAAAATAGATTTTGGTTTATCTCTATTAATTTTTCTAGGAGGTTTGATTTGGTGCCTCTAATAGTATTGTATATTTTTTTATAAAGTAGATATGATGCAAGTAATTAATATAAATGGAGGTTGTGTACCTAATTAGAATTTCTATTTATATAATTATGTTTTGCACATCATTTATTAAAAAAAATTATGTCTTTCTACATTAAATTTTCCACAAAGTAATTTAGTTGGTTGGAATTTAGGACGCCATAGGAAATTATCATGTGACACAACACAACATTCATATCATTCAAAGGGATGCCATTAATTTATCAGAAAAAAGTGGGACAATACTGATTTAAATGAGTCCATGCAGGCAACATGACAGCTCAATATTATAATTTTGTAAAGTATATATTATAAGAATGCATGGTTGAAAGGGTGGTGGTCATCTTCTTCTACTGGTGAGTTTGTGACATCCCATAATTAGTCCCAAAAAACAGGTGTTGAAAAGAGCACCCATAAAGCAACAACTCCCAACCAACTTCTGTAGCTTCCATTTCCAAATGCAGAAATTTGTTGTAATAAAAAAATCAAACTTTGCAGCAATTCTTGGTGAGTGATCAACAACATCTCTCTACTTATTATATAAACAAATGGTTTCACAGTGGTTAGTTGCTATGTTAAATTGAACTTTAAAAACTTGGGTTTCATTCTCCATGCCATGGCTTCTATTCTACTTCTTCTCTCTTTGTTTGTGCGTCCAAAGAATATAAGCCAAGTTTCCATTGTTGCTGATTCCTCTTCAGATATTAACCAAGACACATCAGATTGGCACGTGGGATGGAAAAAGCTAAGAGAGAATGATCTAGACATTGGGTTGGAGGATATAATGGGGGAGAAGATTCTGCAAGAGCCAAAAGTTAGCATCCATTTGATTTAAGATTATACAATAAGTTATGTTCTATTCTGTTTTTTCTTGCCCCCTGCTTCAATCTGTAATATGACACTATATAGATAAAATTGATAATAGAAAAAAATGTTGAAAGATTACAGCATTCTTCTGTAGCTATATAATCAAAGGAACATATAATGCTATGGTTTGAAGAACCAAAGTGCTATAATCAATCTATTTACCTTAACTGGTGCTGTTTTTTCTACTTTAACTCTAAATTATTCTTAAATTTGCTGCAGTGTAGATATGAGAGGTGCTTTGAAGGTGAATTCATCTATTTGTGATGGTTATTCAGTCTAAAATCTCATATTATGCATATTACTACGTTGGAAAATTATGTTTGAGGGTAATTTTTTCTACAACTAATATTTTTTTAGTACCCTTTTATTCATTTAATAATGGACTTTTTGGAATCAACTTTTTAGAGTACTAGAAGTTCATTCAAAATAAATAGAATAATCCAAGATATTTTTTATGTGTAAAAAGCTGAATTCTTATGAGTGTAATGGCCATAACAATAATTCAAGGATGAAAAAAAAATTATATTTGTAGATGTTTACTATAAAATTCACAATGATATAAAAATTAAATTTTTAATACATATTTATTAGTAAGAAATATAGATATTTTAGTTACATATTTACCATTACAGAAAAAAGATTATTAAAAATTAAAAGAAAACAAACAATATAGAATGAGGTCAAAACTTTCATATAAGAAAAAACTTCTTCAAATGTCAATTAGAACATAAATTTTTAACACCTTTTAATAATATAGAACTCTAAAAACAAAATACGTAGCAAACTAATAAAATCTCAAAAAAGCAAAAACTCTCATTTTTTATTAACAGAAATCTTAATTTATCAAAAAGTGTTCATGAATATCTAGTATTGATACGGTATAGACTTATTATCTAACTATTTTTTATTTGAAATCAAGTCACTAAAGTAAAATTATTGATGAAATTGATATTAATAATTAAAAAATTATTTAAAATTTGATTTTATAAATTCATGTTTTTTATTTAAATTTATGAAATTAAATTTATTTTTAAAGATAATACTTTATTTAAACATATATTTATGGTACAACTTATTTTAATTTTTTTTCTCATAAAGACTAATTTTATTTACATCAATATTTCTTGATACAATTTTATTTGAATTTTATTTTAAGATTAATTTTTTATTAAAATTTTATTTTAAAGAATAAATTTTAATAATCTTATTTAAAATTTTAAAAATATAAATAAAAAATATTTACAAGTATAAAATAATTCGTAAATATTTTTCAAAGATGCTAGCTAGATAGCGCTGTTAAATGTATCCTTATTAACATTTCTGTAAACTAATTTTTGGAAGATTAATTTAATTTAAGCAAAATCAAATAAATGTGGTTCCAACATATGTGATGATATCATGTATTAGGTTCGGAATCTACGTATGATTTTGAGTTCATTAATTAGAAATAAGAATTAATCATATTTACTCCAGCATAGAATTATGTATAAATTATTTGAACTTGTAGAAAACTAATTTTAGTTTTTTTGTTGGAAAATTATTTAAATATATTTGTAACACCCGTACTATTTCATACTTGAAGTAACATATTCTTTTAGTTTCATACTATATGAAGTTATTACATACAAATAGAGGGATAAGTTATAAAAGATCGTGTGTGTATATATATATATAAAAGGTGAACTTACTATTGTAATATGTATACAAACATTAAGATTAGAAAATAAAATATGTTGTAATGATTGTCAGTTGCATTAATCAAAGAAATATAACGATTAATATTTTCTAAAACATTAGTATTAAATTCAGATTCAAAGAGTAATATTTGTCGTAATATCTAGTTTATCTTGCAATATATTCTTTCTGATATAAATCAATATAGAAACTTACCATCACAATATAATTTCTTACACATTAAGAGAAGTTTTTTTATTACGGGTTATAATAATATCCACTAAACATATACTTACTCGAGGTTTAAATTTTTTTTAGAAGTTTCCGCGGTTTTTTAAGGAACTGCAGGAAATTTTTTATTCCTTTTTATATTTTCAGGAGATGAGTCCTAATAATTTTTTTGTAGGCTATAGAAAAGTATCCATCGCTTTTTTTCATGGAGGAGCCCTAATGCATTTTCAAAAGCTTTGCAAGCTCCAATCCTAGAAAGCTCTTTATCTCTCTGCTGCAAGCTCTTCATCTCTCTGTCAGTCCATCTATACTTTTTCCTATTTTCATTTTTTCCGTTTAGTTTCTCTGTATATTTTTACTTTGAAATCAAACCACCCTTCGTTTCTCGGGTTGGTCTTTACTAAAAGAACTATCTGATTTATGTGGGGTCGATTTTTACCGTAGATGATCTAAAGGAGGTCAGAAGTGGTTGTTAAGTACAAGGTACAACCATTGTTGTTTCTCTTATTTTTCCTTATTTTTTTTAATGAAATGTGCACAAACATGTTTATGTTTATATATTGATGTATTCATCGTTCAAGGTTTGATTGATTTTACTGTGTCCATGATCTTGAGAAATTACTATGCAAAAATTTAATGTGAGAAATGAGAGAATACATTGTTGCAATTTGTGTTATTAAAACTGAAGAAACACTATTGCATCACATATTTTGAAGAAAATGCAATTACAACATTGTGGATTGTGGAGCTTGCAGAAATCACCATCAAGATCGTGTTATATATTAATTTTTAATTTGTAGTTGTATTGGTCTTGTATTTGCTTCTTAATCTTAAAACACTGATAAAAACCAGTTTGAATCCAAAATATTAAAGTGTAGAATTAGGTTTTAGTGTGAAACATGTTTTTATTCTCCAAGTGAGAAGGAGCATTAGAAAGGGCATTACTATAAGAATTGTGAATTGTGTTAGTTAATTCATTTGAGGCATTCTTCATAGTGTACCACATGATTCCATTAGATAGCCTATATTTTGGTACCATACTTTTTAGGTTAAAAGATATGGATAAGCTAACTACAACTGGACTGCGATAAAATGTGTCCAACTTATTTTTGTTTCTTATTAAGCAATTATGTTAGTGCTAGTTAATTCTCATGTCTCAACTCGTTAAACTGCCATCTAAAAGGGATACAAAGGGTCACGTCTCAAACCCAATGAACTAAGCCTCGTCTTTGTTCTCATAAGGACGTGAGCACATGTGCAGAGGAGAGCCATAAAAGTAATTTTCCTTTTTGGTAGAGATAAAGTAACTTTTAACCACATAATCATTTTTTTTAATTTAAGGGTATATAGTGTGTGTTTGGTTAATTATCTTTAAATCCATGTTGAGCCAAAAAATTACTCTATAGTTTTTCCATTCTTCTATTGTAGTAAAAAATTTAAAACACATACCTTAAAAAGATTAACCTAAACTCACTGATAAATTTCACTATTTGATTTCAGTCATTGAGTTATCACTTTGAAAGTGATTTACTTGGAATTGGTCCACATCAAAGATTATACTTTTTTGACTATAGGTACATCGCAACATTGTGAACCCAGTTTACCAAAATGCCCACACCTTAGGAAAATTATTGTACCGTTCTGATACTGTCAGGAATTTGGCCGACGAAATCTGGTAGGTATTAGGTCGATGACGACGATCTGTTAAGAGGTTCTAAGTCTTTACGCTTCGTGAACTCTGCTCAAGGCTGGGGGGCTGTGTACCGTCCCGATACTTCCAGGAATTGGGCTGAGGAGGCTAGCTAGGAATTAGGCCGATGAGGTCTACTAAGAACGAAAAGCAGGCCTAAGCCCGATCCGACTGTCTTCACAAAATAACATCATAAATAAACCGCCTTGCCAAGGTTAATGAATGCCTTGATTTGCTTGCACAAATATCCCTGATTATATCGCGTAAATGCTCTGATTTGTTTGCACAAATATCCTTGATTATATTGCGTAAATGCTCTTATTTACTTGCACAAATATCCTTGATTATATTGCATAAATACTTTGATTTGACTGCACAAATATCCCTGATTATGTCGCATAAATGATTATATGACAGAAATATTCCTTTCTTAATACATGATGTTTAGATTTTATGAAAAAAAATACTATAATATGTCATACTAAAGTTTGGAGAAACCAGGGTCAAAAATCCAAGCTCATGAAGGCTTATAAATAGACGACCACCCACAGTGATGAAGATGTGCCTTCATAGTTTCGGTTTTTGTTGGTGAATGGCGGAAGCATCATGGATTGAAGATGAAGCAAGGTCCTCCTAAGAGTTGTGGTGACCTTGAAGGTGCATGAGAGGTAGGGATTGAGAGTGGTGAGGCCAACTCTACTTGGAAAGGGGAAATTTGTGAAGATTAAAAGCCTAACCCAGGAGGTTTTGGGCAAGAAGTGAAATTGGCGCAATTTGGCAGCAATTCACTAAGTATATTAATCTTACAAAATGAGAGCCAAGCACCTCAATTTATAGTGTTTAGAGGGCTGGAAATTCAAAAGAAAGTGGAGGGAAATTCAAATGAATTCCCTCCCAAAAGTGGAGCCTAAATGAGCACATGGGGAGGGGTGTGTCTAGTTTGTATGCTCACCCCCTCCATGGGCTTTCTAGACCGGCCTAGGTAAATTTAGAGGTTTTTAGAAACTCTAAGTTTACCTAGGTTGGTGTTTTAGGTGCCAAAAGTAATTCTAAGAAAAATTACAAATAAAGTTCCTATGCTAATTTTGACAAGAAATTTAAAAACTATTTTACACTAGAGTTTATGACATGTAGAATGCGTCTTCTTGACCCCTCTTTGACCAGAACTCTAGTGGTTGCCTCAATTTGACATTTTGGTGGTCTTTCAATGGATTGGTGTTGGGGCCTCTTCCATCACACAGGGAGTATCTCAACTCGCTTTTTTACATTATATTCACTATATACACAGAATTTTATGCTCTTACTGACTTGAGCGTCGGAGTGTAATCACAGGAGGAGCCCCCACTCGTTCTCTGGAAGCTTATCCACTAAAGCTTGAAGAGAGGCCACCAGGAGCTCATCCGAATTTCGACCAACCTCGAGCCGACGAGAACATTTGGCGCCCACCGTGGGCCCTCGGTAAAACGGTTCCCACAACCATTCCCATTATATTAGAAAGATACAAATCATGAGGACCAGACAGATGCCAACCCCTGAAGCCGAAGAGGTTGTCACATTATAAAAGGTAATGGAGACAATGCGTACATTACAATGCGAAAACGAGGAGTCGAGAAGACAAGTTGAGCAATTCCAAGTCGCTCAGGAACTCCTCCGGGAAGAATCTGCGGCAGAGCAACAAAGGTTAAGGGACGAGGCCGAAGCCTCCAGACGACTAATGGAGGATGCCATCCGGGCACATGAGGAGCTGCAAAGAGTAAATGAGGATCCAAGAAGGAAATCCCGAGGGAGGACGGATGCAGGACCTACAGACTGAATTCAAGGAAGATGGCGGAGGGATCCCCGTCCGTTCTCTTAGGCCATTATGGAAGAACCAATTCCCCCTCACTACATGATGCCAAAAATGTCGCTTTCTCAGGCCTTGATGACCCCGCGACACACCTTAAGGCTTTTCAAGCCCAGATGCTGATCTCAGGGGGCTCGGACGCCATCAGAAGCAAAATGCTTCAAGGCACCTTCGCTGGGACAACCTTAAATGGTTCAGCGTCCTTCCGGGTGGAACCATCCACTCATTTCAAGAGTTCTTCCAACTGTTTGGTGAACAATTTGCGACCAACGTGGTGAAACCACCACGAATGGTCGACCTCTTCGATGTCAGGCAAAGGGAAGGCAAGCTGCTTAAAGAATATCTCAATCGTTTTTGCGAAATATCAGTATGCATTCAGAATCCGCAAGACGAGATGGTAATAGACGCCTTTGTGAAAGGGTTACGGGCGAACCCATTCAACGATTCACTGCTCAGGAATAGGGCGGTGTCAATGACGGAAGTCCGAGAACGCGCCTCAGTGCACATAGCTACCGAAGAGGCTATCCGTCGAAAGAAAGCATAGGAGCGCCGAAGCGAAGTACAAGGAGCGCCCCCGGGAAGCCCAATCAAGGGTAGCCAAGAATACAATCGTCAAACGCACAGGCAGAAGGTACGTACCTTATGTGGCACATAAAGAAGTAGAGAAAAAAAGTGTCCCTCATACGCAAGCACCTCCAGCCCTACCAGTTTTCACCGTCCCATCGAGGCGTCTATTGGACAATCTGGCTGTCTCTGCTAGGCTAGAGCAACCCAGGAAGACCAACCGTGTCTTGGGATATAACTGGTCCGCCTGGTGTGCATTCCATCAAACGCAGGGCCACGACACGGAAAGATGTCAGGTCCTGATGTTCCAACTAGTAGGGTTAGTAGACGCCGGTCACCTCAAGCAGTATATACAGACCAAAGAGAAAGAAGTACCACCCCATGGAACAACTTCAAAAGACAACGACCACATCACCCCTGTGCTGGGAGATTTCAACACTATTGTCGGCAGATTTTCGGGGCGAGGAACATCGGCCGCAGGCTGAAAATGCTACTCTCGGGGGCAGCTAGTACACGAGATCTTAGAGTTGAAACTAGTACTCGAACTGATCATATATTTTTCAAGCGCAAACAAGGAGGATGTCTCCCTTCATGAAAACGACCTCGTCATAATCGCAGTAATAATATTGGGGCGAAACGTACATCGAGTGCTTGTTGACCAAGGAAACTCAGCTGATGTAATGTTCCTGAACACTTTCGAAAGCCTACAAATTCTGAGGGACTAGCTGAAGCCTTTTAACGAAACCTTAGTTGGTTTCAATGGGGGGCAAGTGGAAGTACGGGGCTACGTAGAGATCTGAACGACTTTTGCTGACGAAATAGATGCGAGCACCATTACCATCAAGTACATCGTAGTGAACACCCCATCGTCTTACAACTTGCTTCTAGGACGACCCTCGCTTAATAAGCTTGGGGCAGTACCTTCCATCACTCACCTTAAGATGAAGCTACCCTCACCATCTGGGTTAGTGATCACCCTGAGGGTGGACCAAAAGGCGGCCAAAAAGTGCTACGAAAACAACTTAAAAACTCAGAAGGGGTCATACACTATCGTAACCTCAAAAAGGGTTTCGGACCTAGAAGCGGACCCAAGGATGGAACAACGGGAGGGGTGACTAGCCAGTCGGGGAGGTAAAAGAGATCGATTTAAACGACAGGAAATTCAAACTTGGGGTATCGGTAGAGGGAGCTTTCGAGAAAGATCTGCAAGAAGTATTGTCAAAAAACATGAGCGCCTTTGCCTGGTTGACCATCGACATGCCAGGTATTGATCCCGATTTCTTATGTCACCGATTGATGATTGACCCACAGACGAGCCCGGTCTCCCAAAGAAGGAGGAAGTACAACGAAGAAAAGAAGTTGGCGATTCAGGAAGAAACTACCACACTAGTATAAGCAAATCACGTCAAAGAGATTCAATACCCGACATGGTTGTCTAACGTGGTAATGGTGAAAAAGGCCAACGGAAAATGGAGGATGTCCGTTGATTTCACCGACCTTAATAACGCATGCCCAAAAGACTCTTACCCTCTGTCGAACATCGATGTACTGTGGACAATGTGTCGGGCCACGGTTATCTGAGCTTCATGGACGCTTTCTCCAGGTACAACCAAATACGCATGCATCCATCTGACGAAGACAAAATTGCTTTCATGTCTGAAGTGACCAATTATTGCTATAAAGTGATTCCTTTCAGCCTCAAGAATGTGGGGGCGACATACCAAAAAGACAAGCAAGAAAAGCTTAAAAGAAAGAAAGTTAAACCAAATTGGAAATAAGATAATGACAAAACTTTGAGAAGACAAGCAATAAAAGAAGTTTAAAAAAAAGACTCAAAGAAACTTACTTAAACTTTAATTATGAAGGTTTGCATGATTTTTAGAAATTGTGAAAGTAAAAAGGATTAAATTCCACAAGTATGAACACAATTTACCATATACATAGAATCCTCTTTAGTAATTTGCAAAGTGAAAGTTGAAATGTGAATGCTTTTCAAAACTTTTTCTTTTTGTCTTTATATTTGTGGATTCAAAATTTCCATATTCTTTTTTCTGCATGCATATTTTTTTTTTGTCATTCCACTTTTCACTTTTCCGAAAAAAATGTTGGTTTTGGATTCAAAAATCATATGAACACTTGCATTCTATGTTCGGAATGAAATCAACCACTACTCAAACAACTTCTTATTTGTTTTTAACACATCACAATTAAAATCAAAATAAGTAGAAAGGAAATAAGACTCCTAAAATACTAAGAACATAAGCCTCAAGCAAAAGATGTAAGGAAAAAAAATTGACACGAAATAATATTCAAAGGCGGAATTTAAAGTGCTTAATGAATAGAATTGCGTAATTGTAGATGACAAGAATTTAAAGGCGAAAATGAAATTGCTTAAAGGTAAAAGCAAGAATTTAAAAGGTGCTAGAAAGTAAAGGGTCGAAATCAACTCAAAGCAAATAAGTACAAAATAACCTTGTTTTGAATACCACATGATTTAAGTTGATTTTAGGATTGCACATTTTAATTGGTTGCTCTAGTTTATGATTTTGAGATTAGCAATTTAAGGTAAGAACCCTAAGAAGATTCCCACTGGACACGAACCTACTCTAGCCTATTTTCCTATTTGGACCCCAAAAGTGAGCCCAAATTATTTACAAACATGTTTTTGTCTTTTAAGAAGACCAGAAGAAAGAGTAGTTGATGTCCTGGTCTATGCCAAGTTCTTCTTCTAGTGTGTTCCATTTGATATTTGGTGGGGCCTTGACTTGATTGCTGAGATGACTGCTCATAGTGTGAATTGTTTCTTGAGAACTTGGTCATCTTCTTGGCTATTTAGATTGTATCAACAACAAAAGTTGCCACCTTTTGTGCCTGCTCTGGTGCGGTTGGTGCGCAGCGTGGTGCGGCTAGTGGGACGGTGGCGGATGGGGTGAGCTGGTCGGCAGCTTGTTAGCTTTTGTGAATGGCGGACGACTTTACGAGTTTCCTCATCCCATGGGCTTGTTTGATGGATCGAGAAATGTTTCCTAATAAGAAAGCATCTGTTATGCCAAGCCAAAGGAAGATTTTTTCTTAAGCTTTGGGAAATACATGTGACATTCTTTTGTCCCAGCTACCTACTCCTTGTATTAAGGGAGATATAGTTGTTGTCCGGGTTGATAAGGAAGATTACTTGGCTGGTCTTGAGGATTGCAAGACCCATCTACATGGTTGGATTATTCTATCTAAGGGGGATAAACCTCTCAAATACCTTGATTTAACTAAAATGGTGCAGCTTGTGTGGAAGGTTATTGGACCGTGGAAAGCAATCCCTCTTGGGAAGGGTTTCTATGAATTAGAGTTCTCTTCTTTTGAAGACATGCGATGGGCTCTTGGGAGGGGTTCATTACAGTTATTTCCTGGTTTCTTGAGATTGTTTGCTTGGACAAAAGACTTTATTCCATCTATAAAACCCAGGCTTGGGTTAGAATCTACCATTTGCCTTTGGAATAATGGAGACTAAGGGCAATATTTTCCATTACCAGAGACATTGGTAGTCCTTTGTCTTTGGATGTTCATACCACGAGAAAGAATTGGGGTTTGTTTGCTAGAGTGCTGGTAGATATTGATATGTTGTCCCCTCTTCCCGATCACCTCTTGGTTGAACGTTCAGACTTTGCTTTTATAGTCGACGTGGAATATGAATGACTCCCTCCATTTTTCTCTCACTGTAAGATGATTGGGCATTAGCTTGCTTGGTGTCACGTAAATTCTTGTCAATTACAATTTCACCTTTTTATTCATTAAACACTTTAAATTATGCTTTTGAATTATTATTTTTTTCAAATTTTTTTCTTCCCTTACCTCTTTTGCTTGAGTCTTATGTTCTTATCCATTCTACTTATTTTTGCTATAATTGTGAAGAACTAAAAAGCAACTAGAAACTGTTTAAGTGGTAGTTGATTTAGTTCCAAACAAAGAACTCAAGTGATCATATGAATTGAATCTCATTCTCTTTGTGAAAATTTGAAAGTGAAGTAAAAATAAAATATGCATGTCAAGAATGTGGAATTATTTAGTCCATAAAAAACAAGGACAAAAGAAACAATTTGAGGCATTCATTTTTCAAGATTAAAATATTAAGAGGATTCTTTTAAAGTGACAAATTGTTTTTGTTGATCAAGGATGATCTTGTGCTTTGGTGTCTCCAAATCCATGGTGTTTGGTGGAAGGTTGGTGTTGTTGCTTGTGTGGGTGGGTTCTGGGTAGATTGAAGTGTAATCCACTCTTTGTTTGAATCTAAAACTAAATTGAATCAAAACCTTTTTTAAAAAGATTGTTTTCTAAAGAAGTGGAAAAATAACCAGTTGTTTTATCATTTCAATCGATTGCTTGACCCTTAGTGGTTTTTGAAAAGGGTTTAAAGCTTTTTGAGTTGGTTGACTTTGCTGTCAAACCAATTCAATCGGTTGTTTCAAAAATTCAACCGATTGTTTTTTGAAAATCCATAACAAAATTTTTATTAATTTTGGTAAATCAGCTTTAAATGTTTTCTAACTGTTTTGACTCATGCTTTAAATGTTTTTAACAAACCTTTGGAGTATATAAAGGTTGTTTTACACTCCTGAAGGATTGAAACCGTTTACACAGTTTTTAGATTGAGAAAACATATTTAAGTTTTCAAGATTTGCATCAAGCTTTTGGATTTCCCAAAGGAGTGGAATAGGATTGTTGTAATCTTTCGTTTTTTATATTGATCTAAGTGTAATCATTCCTCTTTCTCTCTTGTATTTATGAAATACTTGTGGTGTGTGCAGAATCAAAGGTTGTTCTGAATTTTGTGGTGTGTTTACCAAGATAAATGTGTGTTCTTGATGTGTTCAAGATCACTTCTTTGGTGTGTGCAGAATCAGAGGTTGTTTTGAATTCTGTGGTGTTGTGTGCCAAAGGAAGTGTGTGGCTTGATGTGTTCAAGGTCACTTCTTTAGTGTGGTTGTTTGTAATTTGGATTTTGATTGCATAGTAGATACCTAGTGGTTTTTGGGGACTGGATGTAGCTCTTGGGATAAGAGTGAACTAGTATAAATTGCTTGTGTGCTTTTCTCTTGCCCTGAACTCATTTACATTATGCTTTTATGTTGTTTTAATTACTGCTGATAAAAACAACCGGTTGTTTTTCTGGAAATCAACTTAAACAGTTTTGTTTCCTTGATTTCTTTCTCTGTGATTTTGCATTGGAGTTCATTATACCTTCAAAGATTGCGAAAATCTTTTATGAACAATTCATCTCCCTCTTGTTTAAGGCCATATATTCTAATAGTTTTCACATTCGTTGAACTTAATCCTTCTTACTTTTATATTTTTTAAGAAAATTAAAAACTTCATAGTTAAAAGTTTAAGTAAGTTTCTTTGAGTCTTTAAAAGTGCTTTTCTTGTTTGTCTTGTTTAAGTTTTGTCATCATCTTACTTCCTTTTTGGTTTAGCTTTCTTTCTGTCAACTTTTCTTGCTTATCTTTAAAGTCTCTTTAAGTTTTGTTGGGGATTCTTTGTATGAGTAAGTTATAAAAGTTTTAACCTCTTTCACTTTAGTGTTGCTACCAAGTGTAGACCTTTTGGCCAAAAAAATTTGAAAACCTTTTTTGAGTACCTTTTATCCATCCTTTACTAAATAGCCAATTAATACACGTGAATGAGTGTATTATTTGTTGTTTAAAACTAATTGTTTAATTTTTTTTTATACGCAAATATGCATCATTTATCCTCAGGGGAATCTTCCAAACCACTTTCTCCTCAAAAGGCACACCTTTTGGTGGAACTTGAAGAGGCCAAGAGGAGCTTGGTTCAAAAGGAGGAAGACATGAGACAATTGGTAGAAATGATGCAATGCCTTGAAGACACCCATGAGAGACAAGTCAGGGAAAGGAGATGTGAGCCTAGAAGAGCTACTAGACATTACATACAGTATGGAAGTCAAGAAGAAGAAGATTGGAGAGTGAAAATTTTGAAGCTAGGCGTCATCAACACCAACATCAACAAAAGAAGTCCATTCCTTTGGTAAAATTACCTAGTTTTAATGGGGATAGTGACCCAAACGTTTATCTAGGATGGGAAGCTAAAGTAGAACAAATATTTAATGTGTATGACATTGAAGAGGACCAAAAGGTTAAGTTAGCTTTCCTAGAATTTGAGGATTATGCCATGCAATGGTGAGATCAAACTATAATGGATATTGGGCTAAACAAGAGGGCAGTCATGGTCTCTTGGAATGATTTAAAATTATACGTGCGCACACGATTTATTCCTCCTCATTATAGGAAGGAACTTTTGTTGAAGATCCAACGACTTCATCAAGGATCCAGGAGTGTAGACGAGTATTTCAAAGATTTAGAATTAACATTGACTAAAAATTAATATGCATGAAAGTAAAGAGTCAAATGTTGTTAGATTTTAGAGTAGGTTACGGCGAGAAATACAAGATGTTGTGGAATTATATGAGTATACTTCTTTGGAAAAATTGGTTCACCTAGCCATCAAGGTTGAATCACGTGTTTTGAAGAGAAATTCTTTTAAAAATACTCATAATGATGGCTTTTAATCATCTTGGAAGGACAAACACAAATTTTAAAACCAAGACTCTTCTTCCAATTTCTCAAAAGAAACCACCCCACAATATAAAAATTATTGAGATAAACCTTCTACTCCTAAATCACCCACCAAAACTTCAAGTAAAAAATGCTTTAAATGTTTAGATTTTGGGCACATTGTTGCTAATTGCCCAAGTAAAAGAACAATGATGGTTAAAGGGGGTAGTCGTGAGTGACCATAGTTCCCAATCATCTTGAGCTAGCTCCCCTTCCTCTTTAAAAACCCGTAGTGAGGACGAGTGTGAAATACCATGTGAAGGTAATTTGTTAGTAATAAGATGTATGTTTGGGTAACTTCAAAAACCTTTTGATGAAAGTCAAAGGGAAAATATTTTCCATACCGGGTGCCTTATTAATGACAAATTATGTTCCTTGATAATTGATGAGGGTGGTTGTACAAATGTGACAAGTACAAGAGTGGTGGAAAAACTTGGATTACCCACCATCTTTCATACAAAGCCCTACAAATTACAATGGTTTAGTGAAGAGGGTGAAATGATGGTTAATAAACAAGTCCTCATAACATTTGCCATTGGAAAATATAAAGATAAAGTTTTATGTGATGTTGTGCCAATGGAAGCCACACATGTGCTTTTGGGAAGGCCTTGGCAATATGATAGAAAGATTTTACATGGTGGACCCGTACAGAAACACAAACTGCACCTCTAAGGTATTCTTCTTCATTATCTTTTTCATTACCAATTCATTCTAAATACTTGACATCTTTGATAAAGAAGTTTAGGATGACATTCAAAAACCTCCTAAAGGTTCTTACCTTCTAAGAGGATTTTGACAAACCAATCAAATCTTCCCTAAACATTCTCTACAAACATGGCTTGTATCTAGAACTCATCCATGCAAACTCCCAAAGCTTCATGAACATAAGTTTGATTCACAAACCATTTCTAGAAATGTTTTTATCTTCTTTGTGAACAAACTAACTATGTTATTTACAAGAATTCTAAATTCGAGGTCAAATTCTTTCCAACTTGGGGGGGCATGATACAACTCAATTAGATAAGGAGAAAACCAAGGACACAACAGACACTTCACAATTAAGTCATTCATCTCAGCATCCAAGACAAGGCACCATCAAACTTCAGAAGGACCTCACCATAAGAAGAACTAGACATAGGCTAGAGCATCACATGTTTTTCTTTCTAGTCTTTTTAAAAGACAAGTTTATGTAAATAAATTGGGCTCACTTTGGGGGTCCAAATAGAAGAATAAGCTAGAATAGGGTTCACTTAGCATAAATTGGGGTGTACTTAGCATAAATTGGGCTTGTGCCAAGCCCATCTTTCATGACAAGTGCTTCTAAGTTTAGGGTTTCTTTGACCTACCTTCTAGAAGGTTTCTCACGAATGACGCTCCTACCCCTTTATCTTGTTCTCCAAGACACTCTCTTATAAATAGAGTGTCTTGTCTCATGTATTTCATACAATTGAAATTGAATAGAAAATAAGTTCTGCTTGAGTTATTAGTGAGTTTTGTCTCCTAAAGTTCTTGAGTCTTATCTTGAGTGTGCAACACCTTATGTGGCGGCTCCTTCACCACTCATCTTGGAGTACCTCATTCTCCAAGTGGCGTGACAACCTTCTTTCATAAGCTTTATTCATCCCTTCCTCTTTTTATCTTTCTTTTTGCATCATCCATTCCATTCCTCTTTATGATATCATGCTTGTCTTTTAATTTTGGTTATCACTTGTCTTGGATGCTGAGATGATTGACTTAATTGTGAAGTGTCTGTTGTGTCCTTGGTTATCTAATTGGGTTGAATCAATAACCAATCACGGCTAAGCTCACTAAGTATTGTTTGGACATCAACCACTCCTAATTAAACAAAGTTTGATTAAAGATGCGATCATAGAGATCACAAGTGTTTGCTCACTTAAGAGTGTTAACGTCTTATGACATATACAAATATAAGTACTCTTTTGTAGTTTGCTATATGTATACAGTAATATTCTTCTACAAAGCTTTAGGGTCAGAAAAAGTTTTTGAGAGCGTTTTAGCACATATGAGTGGGGGAACCCCACAATATTCAACAATTAAGTCATTTTGTTAATCCGGATCAAACTTTCATAAAAAATGGTACAGGTTTGCTACACATATTAGTGTTGTTTCCTCTCATTTACATCACATATTGCTACAGATATAACTTTTAAACTTAACATTTTGTTACATTTTCTTTCTATTACTGAAAACTAGTCAATTTGCCAAAGATAACTCCATTTTCTTTGAGTTTCACCCTCATATGTGTTTTGTTAAATCTTAAGGAACAAATAAAGTCCTTTTTAAGGAATTGTTGGTGCTGATAAAATTTATTGATTTCACAATCTTAAGCATAAAGATCCATCCTTGGTGGTTCAACCATTATTCGTTCTTTGTTCAATGTTGTTAAAGCTATTAGACATACAAATTCCGAAGTAAATTTTGTTTTTGTTTCCAAGAGGATCAAGAAATACCCTATTGTCAGGTGCAAGAAGAAAACACCAAAACTATTCTTCTATCCGATTAGAATTGAGGAAGGGTATATTAACCCTGTTAGAGCAGTTAGCCAAGACTAACCTTCTCTGTTATAGAGTAGCTATAAATAAATTATTGTAACTGATTTTGTTTGAGTAAATAAAAATCAAACCATTCAATTAGATATTTTAGTCCATTGTTTCTTTTAGACATTACAAAAAACAATGTGATACATGTATATATCCCCTTATAGGAATGATGGTATTTGGCAATGGCAAGCTGCATAACTAAATTTTTTACAGACCTGATGCATATCCACGTTTTCAGAGCCATGTCATATCGTTGTCAACCATAATTCTGCAACATTTTCTAGATCCAAGCTCCCAATACTTTTGCTTCTGGAGCAAAAAAATGAACCAATAAATTATATATTTAATAAACCATTGCCAACTTTGGTCTGCATATACAATGACGTTGGTCTGCCTTTTACAACCCCTATTGACAACAATGCGAAGTCTTCATTCACATAGTTTCCATAAACCCAAGGAGAATATACATGCTAGCATTCATATCACTAGCATTGCTGAATGCTGTGGTCTCAGTGCTTAGTGCAGAGTCCACTCCCCATGAGTGAATTAACAATGCGTAATTAGTCATCTGTTATACAATAAATGCACTAAATCAAGCCTTAGCAGCAGCGGGATTTCGACCAAATTGTATAATCATTGGCTTTCCTTTTAATACATATCCATTCACCCGATTCTGCAAAATGGTAATATGAAATATAAACCATTACTAATACAAACAAGAAGATAACTTGATGAAAAACTTGAGACAGTTATTCAAAATTACCAATATTATTAGCATGTCAAACTCTACATACTACAGTAACAATCAACAAAAAAAACTGCAAGAATTTTGTAACAAAGAGAAACGAAACTGCAATTCTAAAGGAAATAAAAATCTGAAACCAAAATCGTCTTGATTAAAACAATTAAAAAGAACACAACCAATCTCCTGTGAGAAACATACCAGAGCAAGATGAGCCAATTCAATAGAGGGGAATGTCAGAAATGCTTGACCCCTCATTCGTCCTTCCTGAAATTGAAAACTTGCTATTAATTTCAGTCTCACAGATATGCTACTACAAGAATTTCATGGGGATATAAATGAAAGTTAGTTGAGTCAGCACTCAATCATGTAACCCCAAACTGGCATGTTAATCAACTGGATGATATAACAAATAGAAAATATTTATTTTGGAGCTATATTTGCATAGCCTCAACAGATTAAAGTTGGTTATGGAATGTGAATGTCCTACCTGCATTAGTTTGACTTGAAGACCAGACTTAGCAGCCTCAACACTTCCAAACAAGGACCCTGTAGCAATAAAGGTAAAATAAGGTAAACTGTGGAGGTAACATCCATACAATATATTATGAAAATCTCAAAATATTTAATTTTATTAATTCATTATGTTTCTTTTTTGGATTGTAAAACATTCAAATTGCATGTGACAAGTATTAAACAAGACCTGAATCCAGTAAAAGTCTTGGGAGCTTACCAAATATATAATAGAAATCATCAGCAGTCACATCTTTTGCCAAATTCTTAACATACAACACAGGAGCAGGATTTCCAGCTGTATAGTTCTGTACAACACAATCCATCAGTTAAAAAAAGTCCCATAAAGAGGCATGTGTACACCATGGAAGCTCTAATAAATTATTTCTAGATCAATCTTTCAGAAGTCATTATACTGTAGTAGAAATAAGGTGAGAACCAGAGAATTGTGCCTCAAGGGTCAGGAGGAAATCAAGAAGATCATTCGAGCGTGCAGCTTAATGAAATGGATTGGTGGTAGAAAGAGAATGAGAATTCAGCAGGGAGGGTAGTTTAAAGGGTAGTGGTGGTTGAGAAAGGAGAAGAAAAAAGTAAGGTTAGTTTTGGAGTGGAAGGAAGCAGGCCCTCAAAGTTCCTCCAGTATTGTTTTTTCTTTCTTTTCTCTTTTTTTTTCAGGAGTCTGTTCATGGTCTCTGGAATGATATCAGTTCTGTAGCTTATATAAAATATTTATATGCATAAATATTACCATACAAAGTAGTTGCTCTTAAGGAAAGAGGAACCGTTGGACAACACGGGCATTTAGAGAATAGTAGAGTCAACGTTCCCTTAGTTTAATCACTTCATCATCCAAAATTCAGTATCAGTACCCACTGATGATGAAAATCTTATGATTGACCATGGGCTGTGATGAGACTTAAGATTATGTAAAAGGATAACAGCCTAGCAGTAAGGCTCCTCACTTAAGATTAAACCAATACAAGTTTATTGCACACAAAAACTAGCTAAAAGGAGCTTCTAAAAGATCACGACTGGGAAATCCAAGCTACTCCTAAATTTATTTGTCAAAAGTGCAAGCTCTCTAAATTGGTGAGATAGGATACTTTTCAAAGCTAAACAATATCTAAATCTTTGCTCACCTGCTCAACCAAGCAAGTGCAAAGTAATTTCAAATTGCCTTTGGTTTCAGGTAATCAACTAATTAAAAATAATCCGATAACATATTTTGGGACTTTCTGTTTATATTCCCTGTTTTCGCATACAATTACAAAATTGTCACCTTTTTTCTAATTTTGTTTCTTTTTTTCTAATATTTGTACAGGAAGTGGTGGAAACAGTGAAACAAAATGAGAGCAAGATGGCCTTTTTATTTAGAAAAAAAAGGCATATGCACCAACAATGCAAAATAGTTTTACACTGTCATTCCAATCACAAGCCATATATGGTAAGTTTGTTGACTTTAACAATAATTACCTTAAAAGTAACACCAACGGTGATTTGTGATTACATGAATATCTAAAACAGTTTTATGTTGTCACTGTATGGTCATTAAATTCTTTTATAATTGTTTGTGAAGACATGCAGTGGAAACGAACTATTCCAATCCAAACAAGCCGTACATTTAATTAGATATAACTACATCTAGCCTTCTATTAGACCAACTCATGCTCTGCAAATATTTTGGTGAATAACTAGTCAAAATTAAAAAATTCAACTTATGTGCAAGAAAAGACATAGTGAACTTGTGATATATATTACATATCCAGCAACAGAACAAATTCCTTAAGACAAGTATATTGTGTTCTGTTTCAAGATCTTTGAAGCAAATTGTTCTTATTTATATCCCACAGTTAGTCCTCAGTCACACAATTGTTCTTAAATCACCCAGCAGAGACTAAATTGGGAAATAACTTGGACTACATGGTAAATGTTAGATTTCCAAAGTGGTGTAAAGCTTGCTTCTTTCTGTTGCACATGTAGTACTGGAATGGAACAGTAAACACAGATATTTTTATCAGTACCTTAAACATTGGAAGGGATAAGATTTCCTCAGGAGGCAACTTTCCTCTCTCTAATTCATCTGGAGTCAAAAATTTGTTAGGATCTGGAGCATCTTTTTCTGGCTCTTGTAACTCTTGTGTTGTCTCATCATCTGTATGTTTATTTAGTTTTGCTTTGGGGACAATGTTGATCTGTAAATCAAAATGAAAACCTAAAATAAAATGATAAAATCATTGTTAATAGTTTTCCAGAAACCAAACTCTAAGAAAGAAATACCTTTAACACATGGTTCTTTTTTATCACAGGGAATTCTTTTGGAACCAAGGTGGATGGTTTTACTCCAACGGACTCATGAGCCACACCTTTATCAATAGCAGGGCCAACAATGGTCCTACGCCTGGCACGCTTTTGTCCAGACTTTTTTGTGCTTGCTTCGTACTCCTATAAGCTTGTTATTAATTTTTTTTTAAATGACTAAAGAGATAGGAAAAAGATATCCCCTAATCGCTTCATATTTTATAGTTTGATATTCAATTAAAATCATTTATGTTTAAAAAAGCGTTTTCAAACTGAACGACAACAGGAAACTACAGCATAAGAACATTGCGAAGTGGTACAAAAGGAAATTTCTATGAAATATTACCTTAAAAGATACATTAAACTTGAGAAGGGATGAAAACAAAAAAGAACATAAATGTTTTATACCAATTCTGAAATATTTAGGCAACCTGTACGTGCAATTATAAAGGATGTTAGCAATACTGAAAGCAGTGAAGAAGTTACCTCATCCGAAGATTCCATCTCCGATTCACCACTGGACAGATCTGCACACTGAGGATTTATAGTTACAGTAGGAGGAGGTGGTACTGGTACCTCTGGAGGTAATGGAGGTGTGGGCAGTGCCATACGAAATGGAGCAGGGATGTTCATTTTGTTCATCAAGTGTAGAACCTGCATTAGAGAGGTACAATCAATATGATTACTATTTGAGGTCAGATCCGTACAAAACAAGCTGACAGAAAAAGGTTACAGATGATTGAAATAGGAACCAATCAATCATAGAGGTCTCAACCAGTGCTGGAACAACCTGAGTGTAAAAGCGGGGAACAGCAATTAGAGCATTCACAATATTCGTTAATATATTTCCATCAGGTGGAGGGTAAGCATACCTGGGAAACAAGTTGAGTTAGATTACATACAAACTTATCATCATGCAAAATACCATACCATCCTTGATTAATATTAGGACACATAATAGTATTAGTTAAGATATTTAACAATCTCAAATGTATTTCATTTATTTCTTTATTTATTTAGCAGCATACCACTAAAAACTAACTTTATTTCACTCCAAATGGTCAATTCCAAAAGCTATGAAAATGAAAAGGCAAGATAATCACAGAATCTAGATCTTTGATATCATAAACAAAAGAAAAGAAGAATTGTACACATTGAAAGTATTGCAGTTTACAATGACATTTTGTTTTTCCTAGTAAGTTATTATTGAATCCCATGCAATAAAAAAAACACTCAGACATAACAATTCTAAGTGAAATAAAGGTAGAGCAGACAAATTCAGAGGAAAATGGAGAACATATAGATAAACTGCTTATTCTTAAAAATGTTCTATATTCAAGAAATTTATGCTTGAAAGAAGATCGTTGTGAAGTAAAATGGGTTACAATGAGATTACACCAATAAATCTCAGTTGGACAAAATTCTCACAATAAATCTTTCAAATTGATTCTAGACTATACTACATCAACCTCGGTAGCATATAACCGTAGTTTTCTTTCATTTTATTCTCATTAATCCATTCATTCAATTTTGTTAAATTATTTATCATATTTGTGTGCCGGTTGGCACCTGGCATCCCTTTTTGCGATAAAGCAACAAATACTAACAAGAGCATCAAATAAGAAGAAGCAGCATACTCAAGTAGAGGAGGAAAGGGATAATGGACACCAAGTCTATCAGCAATTGGCTCGGGAATAGGGAGGCCTCTTGATTTTGTATCTCCATCAACAAGTTTGCTTACATTTGCATTCCTCTGCATTGATGTTTTAGAGTCCTTACCCAGCAGATCACCGCTACTATTTTCACCATTACTAGTTAACTTACTCGCTCTCTCTGCTGACAAGACTTTACCAAGAAATCTCAACCTGATCAACCCAAAGTAAACAGATACAATTATTTAAAACAAATATCAAGTTTTCTTCATAGTGTTTCAAAATCAGGAACCAATTCCAAAAGATATAAAAATAGATTACAACAATGTAAAACCAAACAAGAAAAATATATGCCAAGGCTGTCTCTTCAAATATGAAAAAAAATGCAAAAGGTTAAATTAATAATACCCATTTAGTTGACGTTGTGCTTGAGATGCCACCATCTCATTTTTAAAATCCACAAAAGCACAATTGTTCAACCTGCATTATATGATTATATCAAATTAAGATAAAGCATCATTTGGCAATGTCATAAGCACAAATAAATTGGAACAAAAGTAATAAAATAGCCAAATATCATTCAATTCTTCCATGTCATTAAATAAAGAACGTGTATGGATGACTTGAAAAAAACATCACCAATGACAAAACCGAGATTCAAGTAGCACAGTAAGTTTGTGATAGGAACCCAGTTTAAGATAAGCTGACAATATCTTATTGATTGAAAATGTACCAATCATTACAAAATAAAAACCCTTCTAATCCGAAGAGAAAAGGCTCTTCAGAGAAGAAATGGTCCTTCTTTTAGACTCCCAAACTAAAAGTACATACTTAGCGTGACTTTCCTGCTTTCTTCTCTCTGTATATGTACAGACAGGAATAAAACTATTATTAGAAAAGGGTATATTACAATTTTGAAGAGCATGCGTATAACATTGATATTAGGATGTCCTAATTAAGATGCCAAATATAAGCACTGCTAGTAGTACAAATATTGGAAACTGTAGCATTATTACAAGAGTTAATAGAACAAACATAAAAATGTTTAGGCGTAAACAGGAGACTTGAAAACTGTAACAGGCCATCAGAACCAACACATCCATGAAGAAGAATGTAATTGGATTCCTGAGATTTTACAAAACAATGGTGAGGAAAGAATTCAAAATAAATATTATTATCGTGTGCAAACTTGCTTACACTAATCAGATTCTTGATAATTGAAGGAACATTCAAAAGATTGCAAGAGTTAAGTGTATATTTATTCTTTCCATCTAGTTAAGTCTAATTTAAAAGAAACAAATAAATATGGGAAATACTTTTAACACTGTAAGCAAACTGCAAAATTGACATGGCAGCACAATATTCATTAAAGAGTTAACCATGGTCATATTCAAACACCCAAGACCTTCAAATTGCAAAAGCAGTGGGAAAATAGAAACCTTTGGCAGTTACATACCTGGCACTAGAGCAAGGGCGCACCAAGAAAGCACCGAAATTTGCGAAGATTCGAGAAAGGGTGTCATGAGGAATGGCTTCTGGTAGGTGCTTAATCAAAAGGGTCACCGATTCTGCTGATTTCGCGTCACAAGGCTTTGATTCTGTGCCCTCTGACACAAACTGATGCACGCGGCCGTGAGGGGAAGAATCGCAAGCCATGAAATGTAATGTGCTACTACTTCCTCTTCTATATCACAACTCAATTCAAATTTTACATAATTTCATCATTTAATTCAAAAAAAAAAAGAGAGGGCTAAGGTCAGTTGGTGGCTGAATATCGGTGAAAGAAGAGTGCTCTAAGACTACAACTCTTACCAAAACTATAAAATCCTTATAGAAACTAGCGGTCGCTATCAGCATTTTTTATTTTTTTTATTTTTATATAATTAAATACAAAATTTAATCAAATTAAACAATATATTATTATTTATGTTAATTTTTTATTACTTACATTTATATTTATTTTTAATTAAATATGTTTAAAATAATTATAAATGAAATGAAATGTAATATTATTGAAGAATTTAATATTTTAAGAATGTGATTCTTAACTAAAGAAATTGAAGTTATTAATTTAATTATAAAAAAACTAAACATCTTTATATATAAAAATATAAAATAAAATATATACATTAGAGAAATAGGAAAAGCAAAATAAGATAAATAAAAAAAATGAAATAAATTAGCATTACATAATTTCAGAATTTCAACATTAGGGTTTTTGAAGCATTGAAGAGACGGAAACCTGGTGAAGTGGCGATGATGAAATGTGAAGAAGAACAACAATAGAGTTTTAGAATCTCCAAATTAGGATTTTGGAGTTTTCTTATATATCACTCTTTCAGAATCTGAAAATTAAGATTTGGGAGGATTTTGGAGACATTAAGATGTTTTTATATTATTTCTCTCTCATAGTTTTCTTATATATCACTTTTTTTTTTTTTGCCTAGAAAAAGTAACCGTCCATAAATTCACATTTCACCCCTCTCTCTCCACTCTTCCCTAATAAAAGGGACCAATAAGTGAGAACACATCAAATTTTAAAATTAAAAATATGCTTATTTAATAAAGAATAATATCAGTTTAAAACAGAAAAGTAACCAATCTCTCTACTATCCTACCAGTTAAGTGATAACAAAATAAAATATTTTACTTCCAAATGATACTAAAAAAAAAAAAGTGGATCTTTAACAATAAAAGATTTTCATCTAAGACATCAAAATATTATTTATTTTAAAACATTAATAATGAATACCCTTTTTAACACTACCTTAATAATCATCACCCTTTTCGATTTTGTTGTGTAATGTATTAAAATGTAGAAAAATAATAAACATTAGAAAAATTATTAAAAAAATTCTTAAATATAAATCAAAACTAAAAGCAAAACAAATTATAAAAACACTGTAGCAAACAAATAAAGAAAACTAAGAATCAGTAATGCAATGCAAACATACATACAGCAAGAAAAAAAAATTAGTATGTGACAGAAAATAGATAGCTAAATTAAAAATATTTTCAGAAAATATTTTAAAAAATGTGAAAATAAATATATAAAATATGATAATATTTAAAAAACACTTTGATCTATATATTAAATATTGCTTATATAAATTAAAAAATATAATTAAAAAATATCTTCATAAAAGAATTCGCAAAATGTAAAAATAAATATATAAAATATGATAATATTTTAAAAAACATTTTCATCAATATATTATTTAAAAAAGTAGCATAAAAAAATATCTTTAGAAAATATTTTTAAAAATGTGAAAATAAATGTATAAAAATCACTTATATTTTCCATTTGGTTATGTAATGTATTAAAATGTAAAAAAATTATAATAAACATTAGAATAATTATTTAAAAAAATCAAAAATATAAATCAATACTCAAAGCACAACAAATTATAAAAACACTATTGCAATGCAAACACACATATAGCAAGAAAAAAAAGTATGTGACAGAAAATAGATAGCTAAATTAAAAATATTTTCAGAAAATATTTTACGAAATGTGAAAATAAATACATAAAAGATACTAATATATTAATTAATATAATAACTCACCAAACAGGGGTTAAGAAAATCATCGTAATCCCTAAACCCCTTGATCCTGCCTGTTGACCAGAATGCAAGAGCCTTGCCTTGTCAAAGGTAGCTTCCTCTGGATCGGCTTTGCACCGTGTTAGCTTCCGTCCTTCACCTTGATTCACCTCAAGAACCTGCAAAAGACAGAACGGCGCCGCTGCGGCCGATCGCGCTCTGACGCCAGCGACTGAACCACCAAAATACTAAGAGAAAACTAAGAACTTCAGGAACCGTGCAATGTTCCCTCTCAGCGTACTCAAGTTTTCGCAAGCGTAAAAGAAGTATTCTAAAACGCACGTACCTCAGAAGTTCGTTAGAATCCCTTATATACCTGTGCACTTTCTCTCTCCTGACAGTTACACATCTGGACACGTGGCTCGCATCCAGCTGTACACATGTCACCATCTGGAGCGTCCTCTACTTGAGCGTCACTTCTTACTCTTCAGGCTTATTCGACTAAGTTATCCATATAAGGAGTAACTCGGTGTATAGCTGCCTTGGAGCGCGATCTCTTCTGTGAGACGAGTACGGGTGTCATCATACACACCTTCCCTGTGGTCTCGCCGACCGCCATCATGATCTGCTTCACTTGCTTCACCGTGCATGTTCGGGTAAGCTGTTCCCTGACCTCAACCTCTGGCCAGCTAGGGAATGACCATCTGACAACTTCATCCTTCGCTTCGAAAGCCTTGAACAAGCTTTCCTGATCTTTCGGCGATGTCCTCCTTTCGGCGATCTCTGATCACTTGGTCGTCTGGGTTCGCATCCAGCGACTACGACACAAACCTGGTGACCGCCGGTTTAGGTATGCTAGAGATCGGGGCACGCCAACTTAACGACTGACGACTACACGAGCCCCCCGACTTCCTTCCCTTCTGCCAGCCAGGTGTCCCGTTCAACACGCCTATATTATAGCTTGCTGCCACGTCATCACTTCCGACTACTTGGGCGGTACACAAGCCCCCCATTCTTAAGCGAAGACTTGTCCAGCGAAAAGACTAAGAGGTCACATCACTGCCGATCTACGTGGCGCTGGAACGGAATTCCAAACGTTCGTACCCTCTGCTTTTCTGACGCTCCACCAAACCCCTTTTTCCAATCGCTCGACACGTGGCTTCATCAACGGTCGTCTTCAGCTGTCGTTTGCGCTTCCAAAAACGTTTGAAAAACCCTTAAACCCTTTCATTTCCACTGTTTCATCATCTCTCTGCATTCTCAAACGCTCTGAGTTTTCTCTGCGAACCCACGACGCTCCTCAACTCTCTCAATCTCCAACTCCCTTCAACGCTCATCTGATCATCGAAAGGTACCTCTTTTACTTCTTCGGTTGATATTTGCTGCATTTTAACCGATTCGCATCATCCATTATCTGTCTGGTGCATACGTTGTGGGTTGTTTTCTCCTTTTCTTCCCTCTCGTAACTTAGGGCTTCGTCTTCCATTACATTCGTCACAACGAACTCCCATTCGTTCGTTCTCCATTCTTCGTCCACAATCGAGTCGTTCTCTGTAACCTTTGTTCATCCTTTTTCCTTTGCAGTTCCTGCGATGGCTCGCACGAAAACCACCGCGAACCCTCCTCCTCCATCGCGAAACCTACCACGAGCATCTGGTGCTCCTTCTACCCAGGCTGAGAGGCCTGCAACTTCTCACTCCAATCTCGCTCAGGCAACTCCACCAGTCGCCGGAGGAGCCTCCATTTCCACACAAGACTACAAGAAGCTCTACCCGTGGGCCACCTCAGCTTTGTTGAAAGAAACCTCTTCCATAAACACAGAGTTGGGCGTGCACCGACTAAGGAAAGGGGACCAATCCGATCTCTCATTCCATAAGGAGCATGACAGCAAAATGGCCGTGCTGCCTTGCCACCCGGATGAGCCGATCTGTGCCGACAATAAAGCGAACAACGGCGAGCTGTTCTGCTTCCTCTACGCGACGTTCTTCAAGAAGGTGAAACTCCGACTTCCCTTCACTCACTTCGAGAGGGAGCTATTAACCGAGCTCGATGTCGCCCCCGCCCAGCTTCATCCCAACAGCTGGGCGTTCGTAAGGGCGTTTCAGATCATGTGCACACACCTGGGACTGCCAGCTTCGGTTGACGTTTTCCTCTTCCTCTTTGAAGCTAAGAATCCAGGAGACCGCCTCTGGATTAGCCTGAACGGGATTGCGGGGAGATCAATCCTCTCCATCTTCCAGCAATCTTACAAAGATTGGAAAGGAAAATTCGTGAAGGTGTGCGCCAACGACCAAGATCCTTCCCTGCTCGACGGCTTCCCCTTGTACTGGGTACACAAGGGGAACAAAGACGCCAAAGAGAGCTTTAGGAGGCCCAGAAGTCCCGACAACATGGGCGAGCTAGACAAAGATCTATGCCTTTTCTGGAAGAAAGTAGCAGCCGCCAACATCACCTTTCCCACCTCCGCAATAATCTCTTTCGAGTTCCTCGAGGACCAACTCGAAGCTCATATAGGTTAGCCTTTACCTCGACACTTAGGTTTTCGTTTTGCGTTGGGACTGATTTCGCATCTCTGTTATCTACCATCGGGCATCCTGCTTGTTGTGCACTGGACTTGGTTTTTAATTCATGCGCCATTTGTTTGCATTATTCACACACATACTCGTATATCTTGCTTTTGCTTTTGTGCTTACTTGTATATTTTTACCCTGTGCAGACCTCATGTTGGGCAAAGGCAAATTAGCTGAACTGAGGGCGCTCGCCCACACTCATAAGTTGGCGACGGGTTCCCAAACCGTGCCCAACTCGGTGGTGGAGATCGCCGCTGCCTAGGGCAGATCGCCTCCTCAAGGTCCAGCTCCTCCAGAGACACTGCCCGCCCCTCAACGAAGAAAGCTCATCTTGAGGAAGCCAAAAAGGAAAACCCCTCAAGTGGTTCAAGAGGATGAGGATGAGGATGATGAGGAAACTGAGGACGGCCTTGTCACCAAAAGAACAAGGGTGGCACCCTCTTCACCACCCGCTCTTCCAACACCAACACCGCCCTCTCCCCCAGCTCCAACACTGCCAGTCCAAGCAACACCCTTGGCGGTCGCGCTCCCCATGGTTGAAGGCAGCGAGCCTAACTTTATAGAGAACCCTCTAAGCGCCTCCACGCCTTTCGTATCTGCTGGAGAAGGTCCTCCTTCAACCACTTCTATTGTTGGGGACGCACCAGGTGGGGATGAAGGTGCCCACAACTCGCCGATACTTATAACCGAGTCCCCCACTTCACCACCACGCCAGGACGCCCCCCTCGCTCTACCAACTCAAGAGGGTGGTGGTGAAAGTCAGCATCAGGCTCCTTCAGCACCCCCACCAACAGCAGCTGCAAGCCTTCCCCCCTCGATCGAAGAAGTCTGGGGGCCCTTCACAGCTAAACTCAAGATGATGGTAGAGGACCTCCCCTCAATCATAACAAAGGCTGTGAAGAGCTCAAACAAAAAGCTTCAGGACGAGATCTCAACACTCCAGGAGGAGAATCGCCTGATAAGGATTGAGGCAGAAAAATTGTCTTGCAATCTGATGATGGCAGAGATCGATCACTCAAGGGTGGAGGATGCCATGAGTGCTGAGCTGAGGGTTGCACGCAAGGAGGCCTCCGATCTACGCCAGAAATTGCACCTCCTAGCTCAAGAGAAAATCGAGCTGGAGAGTAAGCTGGTTCCCTACAGGCTCAAGGTGGCCAACTTGGAGGCATCAATAAAAGCGGATGCAGCCAAGGTAGAGAACCTTGAAAAAAGGTCGGCTGATCGGGAGGTTCTCCTCGGAAAGGTCGAGAAGGAGAGGGACGACGTCGTGGATGAGCTCGCCAAGGCTCGAGAGGAAAACAAGAAAATTGCTGCTGAGCTGGCCCAGGCGCGGGACGAAGGCAAAAAGGTTGCTGAAGACCTTGCTCAAGCTCGTGGGGAAACTGAAGAACTAAAGAAACGAGCTGACGAGCTGAAGCAACAAACCGAGGAGCTCAAGCAGCAAACCGAAGAGCTTGAGCAAAGCTCCGCCCAAGTCCTTGCCGCTGGGTTCGACGTCGCCCTGGAGCAAGTCGCTTGCCAGTACCCCGAGCTCGACCTCTCCATGGTGTCGATATGCAACGAAGTGGTGGACGGGAAGATCGTGCCTTCTGAAGATTAATCGCTTCCCTCCATCACTTATTTCTTGAGATTTAGTGCCTATTTCTTTTTGCACGATCTTTACTTGTAATTTTCTTTCCTTTGTATTCAAACTGGTACAACTTCTATTATAACTTCTTCCGCTTTTGCACCTCGTCTCTCTGTTTACTTCGCTTTTCCTTTTTAACCTTCATCTGCTTTTCTCCCTCGCCGAATGGTTCAACTTATCTTGTAGAAATCACTTTAAACAAATTAACTTAGCGATTCCTCAGGCTCAACCGTTTACTCACTGCTTCAAACTCGAGCAAACTGTCAATCTTATATCAATTCATCAACTGTTAACTCAAAGTAAAAACTTGAGCAACTCATTAACCTTCAAGCGATGACATTTAGTATAACTTGCAAACTTTAAGGCAATTAGCTACTTACTAGGCAGCAGGTTTCAACTCAAACCGGTATTACAATACAGTTTACCTGATCTGCCTGGCAAGGTTAGCCCTTACTCCTGTCATCGCCTGGACTTCTTCTGATCGCCATGGGGTCCTGGCGATGTAAGCTTCCTCTTGCCTCCATAACTTGGCTATTGTTCCCTCGTCTGGGTAGAGGCGCCTTTCGGATCCTTCTCTACCTCCCTGAGTTTCAGAACAATAAGCCGAATAGCGAGGTGTTCTCTTTGAACCTACCTTAGCCGTCCTTTAAACTTCTTCCACCCTTTACACCATACATGAACTCGTTCAAGACGAGAAGGATTTTATCTTGCCTGAACTCGCTCGATGACGAGAAGGACTTTATCTGGCCTGAACTCACTCGACGGCGAGAAGGACTTTCTCTCGCCTGCGCTCGCTCAACGACGAGGAGGACTTTTCTTGCCTTCATAACTTGATCATTGCTCCCTCATCTGGGGGTAGAGGCGCCTTTCGGATCCTTCTCTACCGCCCTGAGTTTTAGAACAATGATCTGGTCTTACTGGATCAATATTGATGTTTCGCTTAAAAGGGAAAAGGCATTTTCCTTCCCTTCCCGCCGTTTAAGGTCACAAACACCCCTGACTTTTCAGTTCATCTGGCCTGAACTCACTCTGAGGTGAGAAGGACTTTTTCTCGCCTGAACTCGCTCGACGGCGAGAAGGACTTTATCTGGTGCCTCAACTTGCCCAGGGTGTACATCTCCTCCCCCCTGGATGCACTGAGGACTTTTTCTCTTTCTCGCCTGCACTCGCTCGAGGGCGAGGAGGTCTTTTACTTTTCTCGCCTCAAGACGCACGAGAGCGTTGAGGTCTTTAGTCGTCGCTGGTGCCTCCGATCGCCGAAAGACGATGAGGACTTTAAAACTTTAACTACTGCCGCCGATCGCCGAAAGGCGATGGGGACTTTAAAACTTTAACTGATGTCGCCGATCGCCGAAAAGCGATGGGGACTTTAAACTTTTCACTGATGCCGCCAATCGCCGAAAAGCGATGGGGACTTTAAAACTTTTAGAAAGCATGCAACATAACTTCAAACTCGCCTTAAATCACGTACGAGTGATAAGGTCTTTTTCTAAAACTTTCGAAACAACAAGCATGCAATCTTAGAAACTTTAAACTTTGAAAACTCTTCTTTATTGGGTGGCCTCATTAAAAACCCTCCTTAGGGAAAAAAGAGTGCCCCCTTCAAACTGTTTTAACAGAAAGCTTGCAAATCTCTTCGTGTTGGTTTTTACTTACAAAGCTTTAACTGTAATATAACTTGAGGTGTGTGGCGTTCCAAGTGTGAGGAATCGCCCCTCCTTCCAACGTCTTTAAGCGGTAGGCACCGTTCCCGAGCGCCTCGGTTATTCTGAACGGTCCTGTCCACTTAGGCGATAACTTGTTTTCCATCTCGTGCTGGTGGGCCTTCCTCATCACCAAGTCGCCCTCTTTGAACTGCCTTGGCATCACCTTCGAGTTGTATCTTCGTTCGATCCTCCTTTTCACTGCCTCGGCTTTTACTCTCGCCTCCTCCCTGACCTCATCTAGCAAATCTAGATTCAACCTTCTTTCTTCATTCGAGTGTTCCGCTACGAAGTGCTGGAATCTCGGCGAGCTCTCCTGGATTTCCACTGGAATCATTGCGTCGCATCCATAGACCAGGCTAAACGGGGTCTCATGGGTTCCTGACTGCTCGGTGGTGTGGTACGCCCAGACTATGCGGGGTACCTCCTCAGCCCACGATCCCTTGGCTTTCTCTAACCTTCTCTTCAAGCCTCTTAGCAACACCCGATTGACGGACTCTACTTGGCCGTTTATCTGAGGGTGCTCGACGGATGCAAACACCTGCTGAATTCCCACCTCTTCGCACAGGTTCTTCAGCAGGTGACTTGCAAACTGAGTCCCGTTGTCTGACACCAGGCGCTTAGGCACACCAAACTGGCACACGATGTTCTTCCATACAAAGCTCTCGATCTTGTGTGCGGTGATCTGGGCTACTGGTTCTGCTTCGATCCACTTGGTGAAATATTCAATCGCCACCACCAAGTACTTCATTTGCCTGATCGCCAATGGGAAAGGTCCTAGAATGTCGATTCCCCACGTATGAAACGGCCAAGGGCTGTAAATCGACTTTAACTCTTCTGGAGGCGCTTTGTGCCAATCGGCGTGCTGCTGACATTGCTTGCAACACTGTGCATACTTCTTGCAGTCCTCCCTCATTGTTGGCCAGTAGTAACCTGCACGGAGGGTTCTTGCAGCCAGAGCTCGACCCCCGACGTGACTTCCACATATCCCTTCATGAAGCTCGGCCATAATTCTTGTACATTTTTCTCCGTGCACACATTCCACGAGTGGGTGTGTGAACCCAAATCTATACAACTCGCCATCAATCATTATGAACTTGCTGGAGTTCTTCTTTATCTTCCTAGCCTCCGTCGGATCCAGCGGGAGAAGGCCATCTGCCAGGCATCGCTGGTACTGTGTTATCCACGTGTCTGGCTCATGCGTAGCGCAGACCTGCGTCATGTTCACCCTCTCCCCCCGACATGCTCTTATTCTCGGCGATCTCAAGGTCTCCTGAGTCAAAGACCCGTGACTCCTCGCCGCTTTCTCTGTCGACTTGCTTATTTGAAGAACCAGGTGGTCTGCCACAAATGCTCTAGGCGTCTTCAGAGTTTCTTGGATCACCGTCCTCTGCCTACCCCCCTTGCCCGAACTAGCGAGCTTAGCTAGCAAGTCTGCTCGGGCATTCTGCTCTCTGGGCACATGCACTACTTTAAACGAGACAAAGAAACCCTTCAATTCCTGCACATACTCTAAGTAAGCCGCCATTTGTGGATCCTTAGCCTGGAACTCGCCTGTTACTTGTCCCGTGACTAATAACGAGTCACTCTTAGCCATCAGCACCCTAGCTCCCATCTCCTTGGCCAGCAAGATTCCCGCGATCAACGGCTCGTACTCTGCTTGATTGTTGCTGGCTTTGAAGGCAAACCTCAGGGACTGTTCTATCAGCACGCCGTTGGGCCCTTCCAGAATGACTCCAACACCGCTACCCTGCTGGTTCGACGATCCGTACGCCGAGAGCACCCAACGAAAATCATCCCCTTCAACTCGTGCTGCTTCTGACGAGAGTTCGACCACAAAATCGGCGAAAATCTGCCCCTTGATTGGACCTCGGGGCTCATACTTGATGTCGAACTCCGACAGCTCCACCGCCCATTTCACCATCCTCCCAGCTACATCGGGCTTCTTCAGGACTTTCTGGATGGGCAAGTCGGTCATCACCAGTATTGTAAAACTGTGAAAATAGTGGCGCAACCTCCTCGCCGAAAATACCACAGCCAGTGCAGCTTTCTCCAAGGCCTGATACCTCACCTCCGGGCCTTGCAACACCTTGCTGACGAAATAAATAGGCTTCTGAGCCTGGTCTTGGTCTTGGGCGAGCACCGCACTCACCGCCCTCTCAGTCACAGCAAAATACAACCTGAGAGGGGTTCCCACCAACGGTTTGCACAAAACCGGCGGGCTCGCCAGGTACTCTTTAAGCTTGACGAAGGCCTCTTCACACTCCTTCGTCCAGACAAACTTGTTGTTCCGCCTTAAACACTGGAAGTATGGATGGCCTTTCTCTCCGCTAGCTGATACGAAACGAGACAGGGCGGTCATCCAACCTGTAAGTTGCTGCACCTCCTTCACGGTAGCCGGGCTCCTCATCGCCAAGATGGCAGCACACTTATCATGATTTGCCTCTATTCCTCTTTCAGTTAAGAGGAATCCCAAGAACGTCCCTGCCTCCACGCCAAAAATGCACTTCTCGGGGTTCAGCTTTAACCTGAACTTGGCGATTGTGGTGAACAACTCCTCCAGGTCCGCAACGTGCTTGCACTTTTCCGGCGAGGTCACGACCATATCATCCACGTACGCTTGCACATTCCTTCCCAGCATTGGTGCAAGTACCCTATCCATCAATCTTTGGTACGTGGCCCCGCGTTCTTCAGCCCAAAGGGCATTACCTTGTAGCAGTAGCACGATCTCTCGGTCATGAAGGCAGTCTTCTCTTCATCCATAGGATGCATTTTTATCTAGTTGTACCCCGAGAAGGCGTCCAGGAAACTCAACAACTTACACCCTGCAGCACTGTCGACCAGGGCGTCTATGCTTGGCAAAGGATACGAGTCCTTTGGGCAAGCCTTGTTCAGGTCAGTGAAGTCGACGCACATGCGCCACTTCCCATTGCTTTTCTTCACCAGCACGACATTGGCTAACCACTCAGGGTACTGGACTTCCCTGATATGGCCTGCGGCGAGGAGCTTCTGTGTTTCATCCCTGATCGCCTACCTCCTCTCCTCGTTAAACTTCCTTCTTCTCTGCCGCACTGGTCTGACCTGGTTGTCCATTGCTAGATGGTGGCACAAGAAGTCGGGGTCGATTCCCGGCATGTCTGAAGCAGACCATGCAAAAGCATCCAGATGCCGCTCTATCACCTTGGCGATTTGGTCTTGGAGCTCAGCCTCCAAAGATCTTCCCAGCTTGAAGACCTTTCCCCCGATCTCCCTTTCGAGCCACTCCTCGACGGGTTTGGGTTTAGCTTCCTTGGCGACCACCGCCCTGGCGATTCCCAGCTCCCTCGCTTCCTCTGGGCGGTTTCTCGCCTCTTCTTCCCGATCGGCGTTCTCTCCCTCGACCTCAGCATCCCGCATGGTGACATCGCCTCCGGCGGCCACCTCCATCGCCGCATCAACAACTCGCCATTCTGTTGGCTTGGGCTTCATACCGGGAGGCGGCGTCGTTGTGATGTAACTTACTGACCTCTTATTCTTGAGGCTATTCTCATAGCATTTCTTCGCTTCCTTCTGGTCAGATTTGATGGTGATCACCACCCCCTCCATCGACGGCAACTTCACCTTCATGTGCCTGGTCGAGGGCACGACTCCTATTCTGTTGAGTGTTGGTCTTCCCAACAGAATGTTATATGCTGAGGGAGCATTCACGACGAGGTACTTGATTTTCTCCGTCCTCGAGCCCGCCTCATCCGTGAATGTAGTTCTTAACTCGATGTACCCCCTGACCTCCACCTGATCGCCAGCAAACCCATACAAGCACCCTCCATAGGGTCTCAGCTGGTCAAGGGGCAGTTGCAGCTGCGTGAAAGTCGGCCAGAACATCACATCTGCCGAGCTTCCTTGGTCCACCAGTACCCTGTGGACCTTCCTTCCCGCTGTGACAAGCGAGATAACTATGGGATCATTGTCATGAGGCACAACGTCCCTGAGATCTTCTCTTGTGAACGTAATGTCCACATCTGGCGAGTGGTCCTCGAACATGTCCACCGTCATCACAGACCTTGCATATTTCTTCCTCTGTGACGCGGTGCATCCACCACCCGAAAAACCCCCAGCGATGGTGTGGATCTCTCCGTGAGTGGGCATCTCATGCTGCTGAGCCTCACCACCCGCTGACTGGGAGCTCGACGCGCCCCCCGTCCTCCTGTCCAGCAAGTAATCATTGAAGAAACCTGATGTGATTCCACTAGCCATATAGAGAATGATTCTTGACATTCTTAGGAATCACCTTGAGCTGGACATTATTGAGGCACTTTTCTTAGAGTTGGATCATTGTTCTAAGACAAGAACTCACCAAAAACTAGTACCAAATCCCAAACTCGTTTGAATGTTCCACATATTGTCAAATTGAATCAACAAAGAGAGGTAAAATTAAAACACACCGAACAGAAAAGGATGATAAGCAAAATGAACCGAACAAAGTGAAATTAAAAGGCAAAGAACAGAAAATAGGTGCTGGAAAACAAGAACAGCCGAACCAAAACAACAAGACAACAAGCTTAGAACAAGGAATTAACAAAGAAGAAAGGAAGGAGAGAAGAATTGCTCATGAAGATTGATGAATGATGGATGATCTCGCCACTAGAAGTGTGGATGCTCCTAGATGAGAGTGATGCCGCCACTTGAGGACTCCATGGATCCTTCAAGATAAGACTAGAGAAGAAGGCTCAAAAGCTCTCCAATGCTCACTCCAATTTTATGTATAGTTTCTTTAGATAAATTCAAATCTGAATTTTACAAAGAGAGCACCTCTATTTATAGCCTAAGGTGCTGAAAATGCAAGCTAAAACAATTCAAATTTCCCTCCTAAAGCAAGCTAAAACCGGCGCCTATTTCAAGTCATGAGGAAGGTGTGACTCCTTCCTTCACTTTGGCACCTCCTATTCTACTTCTACACCTATCTACTAACACACCCCCCTTAAAGCTCCCAACTAAAGCCTAAAAGATGCTATAACAATAAAGGTTTCTAAAGTTTCCCTCTAAGCACCTTCAACTAAAGAAATTACAAAAAGAGAAAATAAATGTCCTCTAGCTCCCAAAGCTTTGAACATGCTTCTTGTAATCCTTTGAGGTGGGCTTTGACCTCCATGGGCGTCCTCCATTTGTGCCTCCACCTCTTCTTGATCTTGTTGGTTGGTCTCCATGTCCTCTTGAGCTTGATCTCCATCATACTCCCCGAGTTGGAGAGAATTCGACCACGAATTCTGGAGACCTACAGAAAAAGGAGTTAGATCGCTGAGATTAAAAGTATGACTACCTAAGAATGTATCAGGCATATCTAACTCATAAGCATTGTCATTAATTTTCTTGAGGATTTGGAAAGGTCCATCCCCTCGAGGCATTAGTTTGGACTTCCTTTGAGTAGGAAAGCGATCCTTCCTCAAGTGAAGCCAAACCCAATCGCCCTCATCAAACAACAATGCTTTTCTCCTTTTATTGGCAAGTTCAACATACTTGCCAACCTTCTTCTCAATTCTCTTCTTGATGTCTTTATGCAAAGTTTTCACAAAAGAAGCTTTTTCATCCCCATCTTTGCACAAGACATCTCCAAGAAGGGGAATAGGAAGAAGATCAAGAGGTGTTAGGGGGTTAAACCCATAGACAACCTCAAAAGGAGAATGTGAGGTGGTAGAATTTACTACATGATTATATGCAAACTCAACATGGGGTAGTAAATTCTCCCACACTCTAGGATTCCCCGAAATAAAACATCTCAATAGTTGTCCCAAAGTTCTATTCACCACTTCGGTTTGACCATCAGTTTGTGGGTGGCAAGGGGTAGAAAATAAAAGCTTAGTCCCAAGCTTGCCCCACAAGGTCATCCAAAAGTGACTCAAGAACTTGGGATCTCTATCGGACACTATAGATCTAGGGATCCCATGCAAGCGAACCACTTCTTGGAAGAAGAGGTTTGCAATGTGGCATGCATCATCCACTTTGTGGCAAGGAATAAAGTGAGCCATCTTTGAAAAACGATCCACTACCACAAAAATGGAGTCCTTTCCCTTTGATGTCTTGGGTAAGCCTAAGATGAAATCCATAGATATATCTACCCAAGGCATTGAAGGGATAGGAAGAGGAGTATATAGACCATGGGGATGCATTTTAGATTTAGCTTTGCGGCAAGCTATGCATTTATCACACAAACTATGAACATGTTTATGCATATGAGGCCAAAAGAAATGTTCATGCAACACATCCAAAGTTTTAGCAACCCCAAAATGTCCCATCAAACCCCCCTCATGAGCTTCTCTAACAAGAGATAATCTAACAGAGCTTTGAGGAACACAAAGACGTTTTCCTTTAAAAAGAAAGCCATCTTGTATAAAAAAATCTTTGTGTCCTCCCTTAAGACACTCTTGATAGATGAGAGAAAAATCAAGGTCATCATGATAAAGTTCCTTAATGTGATCAAAACCAAGATATTGAGAGCTTAAAAGATTTAGCAAAGTGTATCTTCTAGAAAGAGCATCCGCCACAATATTTACTTTGCCTTGCTTGTGTTTGATCACATAAGGAAATTGCTCAATGAATTCCACCCACTTAGCATGCCTCTTGTTAAGTTTGTTTTGACTTTTCAAATATTTAAGAGATTCGTGATCACTATGGATCACAAACTCTTTGGGAAAAAGATAGTGTTGCCAAGTAAACAAAGCCCTAACAATTGCATATAATTCCTTATCATAGGTGGAATAATTGAGATGACTCCCCTTCAATTTCTCACTAAAATAGGCTATGGGGTGGCCCTCTTGAAGGAGAACAACCCCAATACCTATTCTTGAAGCATCACACTCAATCTCAAATGTCTTAGTGAAATTAGGAAGGGCCAAGATGGGAGCATTAGTCAATTTTTCTTTCAAAGTGTTAAAAGCATTTTGTTGTGCTTCTCCCCATTGAAAGACCACATCCTTCTTCACTATGTCATTGAGTGGTGCGGCAATGGTACCAAAGTTTGGGACAAATCTTCTATAGAAAGAAGCAAGTCCATGAAAACTTCGGACCTCATTCAAAGATTTTGGTGTAGGCCAATTTTGAATGGCCATCACCTTTGTTTTGTCCACATGCACCCCTTTGCAACTCACAAACCCTAGGAATTCTATATGATCAAGAGCAAACATACATTTAGCAAGATTAGCATACAAATGTTCCTTCCTAAGGATTTCTAAAACTTGCCTAACATGCAACCTATGGTCATTCAAAGATAAGCTATAAATGAGAATGTCATCAAAGTAAACCACAACAAACTTACCAATGAAAGGTCTAAGAACATGATGCATGAGGCGCATGAAGGTATTTGGTGCATTAGTTAAACCAAAAGGCATAACTAACCACTCATATAAACCAAAGTTGGTCTTAAAAGCCGTCTTCCATTCATCACCCGGTTTGATACGGATTTGATTGTAGCCGCTTTTAAGATCAATCTTTGAAAAGATTTTAGAACCATATAATTCATCCAACAAATCATCTAGTCTAGGTATGGGATGCCTATACTTAATGGTTATGTTATTTATGGCCCTACAATCCGAACACATTCGCCATGTGCCATCCTTTTTTGGCACTAAGATGATAGGCATAGCACAAGGACTCATGCTATCTTGCACCCACCCTTTCTCAATCAAAGCCTCAACTTGTTGGCGAATTTCCTTGGTTTCACTTGGATTGGTCCTATATGCTGGACGGTTTGGTAAAGAAGAGCCCGATATCAAATCAATTTGGTGCTCAATCCCTCTCAAAGGTGGAAGTCCATTTGGAGGATCTTGAAACACATCTTGGAACTCTTCTACCAAATTTTCCAAGCAATGAGGACTATCAACAAGTGATTCTACTCTAAGAGTTCTATGGATGGCTAAAAAAAGAGGGTGATGAGCCACTATTTCCCTTTCAATGTCACGCCTAGACACAAGAAGTGTAGGCTTAGAACTCTTATCTTTTTTATCTTTTTCACTCTCCCTCTTTTTCTTCATGATAACTTGGTCCTCATGGACTTCTCTTGGAGAGAGAGATTTTAAAGTAACCTTGTGACCATGGAATTCAAAAGATAGTTTATTGGTAAAGCCATCATGTAAAACTTTTCTATCAAATTGCCAAGGCCTTCCCAAAAGAACATGAGTGGCTTCCATGGGCACAACATCACATAATACCTCATCTTGATATTTTCCAATGGAGAAATGGATGAGGACTTGTTTATTGACAACTATTTCTCCTACCTCACTAAGCCATTGTAATTTGTAGGGCTTTGTATGAGAGATAGTAGGCAATCCAAGCTTGTCTACCACTCTTGTACTAGCCACATTTGCACAACTACCCCCATCCACTATCAAAGAGAAAATGTTGTTTTGAATAAGACATCTTGTATGGAAAATGTTTTCCCTTTGACTTTCATCAAAAGGTTGTGAAACTTGGCCAAGAAGTCTTCTCACAACTAACAAGTCTCCTTCAAGTGGACATTCGCTCTCTTCCTCACTAGATGTATGAGAATGCAATGAATGCTTAGGAGAATCCGAATCATGCTCACTAACTACAATGCCCTCATGCATGTACATACTTCGTTTGGAAGGAAAATTTGCAGCAATATGACCATAACCCATACATTTAAAGCATTTAGTATTAGACGTTCTAGTGGGAGATTTAGGCCTAGAAGTAGATGGCTTAGATTCCTTGGGTTTGAAAGAAGAATCTTTGGAAGGATGTTTAGAAAAAGAAGTTTTGTTTCTCCAAGACTTGGAGTAGTATCCATCATTGGAAGCATTTTTAAAAGAGTTTTTCTTAGCAAGTTGGGCTTCCACCTTCATTGCAAGATGAACTAAAGAGCCCAATGATGAATACTCTTGTAACTCAACAATGTCTTGAATATCCTTCCTAAGACCACTCACAAACCTAGCAACCATGGCTTCTTCACTTTCTTCTAATTCAATTTTAAGCACAAGCGTCTCAAGCTCCTTATAATATTCATCCACATTTAGCGTGCCTTGTTGAAACCGTTGGAGTCTCAACATGAGGTCTTTCCTAAAATGTGGGGGCACAAACCTAGCGCGCATATGATCCTTCAAAGAGTTCCAAGAGTCCACGGGAGGATCCTTGTGATAGATAATGTCCTTTACAATTCCATGCCACCATTTCATGGCATAATCACTAAACTCTAGGGTGGCTAGCTTAAGCTTATGCTCATCTTGGATCTCTTGGATCTCAAAAATTTGTTCACACTTAGCCTCCCAATCTAAATATACATTTGGATCACTAGAGCCATTAAAACAAGGTAGCTTGACCGAAGGAAGCCTAGACTTTGCATCATGATAGAAGCCATTGCCGTAGTGAGTTCTTTCCCCTTGATGATGATGTCTTTGTCCATGGACTTGAGGTGGAGTTCTCCTTCTCCTATGCTCATCTTCACGGCCAAAATCATTTGAAGATGCTCTTGTTGAAGGTCTATGTGCAAGATGCTCATCATGGATTGAAGGAGATGGTCTAGTTTGTTGCACCTCCAACTTTTGCAATTTCTCCTCCAACCGTCTAATTGTTCTTTGAGCTTCATGTAATTCACCAAGGATTGAAGCTTTGGAAGGAGAATTCTGCTTGTAGGATGCATCACTTGAAAATCCAGCCATTTGTAATTAAAAACAACAAACACACAAAAACAGCAAACAAGTTAAAAATTAGCAAAAACAGTGAGCTTGGCAATGAAACTGCCGAAGTGAAATGAGGCAGAAAAAGAGGTCACTCTCAAAGAAATAATGTTCTTGCACCAATCTGATCTTGAGGCCTTGGAATCCTCAAATGAAAGATGTCAAAGCAAGCACACAAATCTCAAGAGCAACCACCACAAAACCAAAGAACTAATAAAGACAAACAAGAAAAGGTATAAGCAAAGAAAGGTAATTGCAAAAGGAATACTATATGTAAGACAAACTCAAAGATTAAGGAATGAAAGACAAACAAGAAAATAAAGAACTCAATGAAGAAAGAAGGCACACCAAAAGAGTCCTAGAGAAAAGTACTAGAGTAGATTCCAAAAACAAAAACAGAACTACAAGAGAACAATGTTGTATGCAAACTGTGCTATGTTTACAGATTTAACTGGAACGACTGAAAGCGAATTGGAATGTGAAAAATTAACCACAGAAACTTCAATGTCTTAACTCAAAAATGGCACTGGAATCATGTTAAAAAAGTAAGCCAATTGAGAGAAATAAATTTTTCAAAATTGCTGCCGAATTACCGTATTTTTTTTCTGGCAGTTTTGTACACTTTTCGTATTTTATTTATCATTTTTTGTGTACTTGGAATTTTTTTGTATTTCTTTTTGCTCTGCTTTTCTAACACTCTGAGGAATGTAAATCCAAATTTTTACAATTTTTCAGTGAACCAATTAATTGCAGTAAATTGAAAACAGTAGCACGTTTGTAAGAAAACAGAGGAACCTATTTAGGAATGAAAAACAGTATGATGAACTAGCAAAGACATAATGAAAATTGTGTAAAAGGAACTTGTATAGGTCTAGAATACAAGCATGAACTCAAACTAAAACAGAAAATGCACAAAGGATCAATATCAATTCAGAAAATTATATGACACCAAAGCAAGAAACAATCAAAGCAATAAAAGTACTACTAGAAGTAATGACAATTATGGAATAACATGACTAAGACAAAACTTGACATGATTACAAAATTAAAAGACACATCACAAATTTTAACAACAAGTGAAAGGAAGCTTAAGGTAAACTCTAGGAAGGATAATGCCATTCCAAAAGAGCAACCATACTCATAAGAAGAATGAGTGCCATAAACCTTTTCACAAACACTTGGTATAAAAGAAAAACAGCAAGAATACTCAAGTAAAAAAAATCTAAAACAGAAACTTAAATTGCAAGAAAAAAAAATTAAAGAGCTCTTGAAATTAAAGTGCACACAACTCAACAATTAACAAGAATGAACCTAAGATTCATGATACCACATGATGTAATTCCACTAGCCATATAGAGAATGATTCTTGACATTCTTAGGAATCACCTTGAGCTGGACATTATTGAGGCACTTTTCTTAGAGTTGGATCATTGTTCTAAGACAAGAACTCACCAAAAACTAGTACCAAATCCCAAACTCGTTTGAATGTTCCACATATTGTCAAATTGAATCAACAAAGAGAGGTAAAATTAAAACACACCGAACAGAAAAGGATGATAAGCAAACTGAACCGAACAAAGTGAAATTAAAAGGCAAAGAACAGAAAATAGGTGCTGGAAAACAAGAACAGCCGAACCAAAACAACAAGACAACAAGCTTAGAACAAGGAATTAACAAAGAAGAAAGGAAGGAGAGAAGAATTGCTCATGAAGATGGATGAATGATGGATGATCTCGCCACTAGAAGTGTGGATGCTCCTAGATGAGAGTGATGCCGCCACTTGAGGACTCCATGGATCCTTCAAGATAAGACTAGAGAAGAAGGCTCAAAAGCTCTCCAATGCTCACTCCAATTTTGAGTATAGTTTCTTTAGATAAATTCAAATCTGAATTTTACAAAGAGAGCACCTCTATTTATAGCCTAAGGTGCTGAAAATGCAAGCTAAAACAATTCAAATTTCCCTCCTAAAGCAAGCTAAAACCGGCGCCTATTTCAAGTCATGAGGAAGGTGTGACTCCTTCCTTCACTTTGGCACCTCCTATTCTACTTCTACACCTATCTACTAACACACCCCCCCTAAAGCTCCTAACTAAAGCCTAAAAGATGCTATAACAATAGAGGTTTCTAAAGTTTCCCTCTAAGCACCTTCAACTAAAGAAATTACAAAAAGAGAAAATAAATGTCCTCTAGCTCCCAAAGCTTTGAACATGCTTCTTGTAATCCTTTGAGGTGGGCTTTGACCTCCATGGGCGTCCTCCATTTGTGCCTCCACCTCTTCTTGATCTTGCTGATTGGCCTCTATGTTCTCTTGATCTTGATCTCCATCAAAACCGCTCTTGACTAGGTCGTCGAGCTGGTATCCCAGTGCTAAACACGAATCAACGGTGTGACCAAAACTCTGGTGGAACTCGCACCAGGCGTCTGGTTTTGGTCGCAACACCTTGTCGCCCACCTTCTAAGGTGCCTTGAGCCTGGCTGCTATGTTGGGGATGGCGATCAGATCTGCCAACCCCATGACAAACTTATGCTTTGGCGGGCGATTGTACTCCCTGGGGCGCCCTGGGCCCCTTCCCTTGTGTTTCCTTGGATCATAAGGATGGCGAGTCCTTTGATCCCTCTTGGTCGCCGCTGTCTCCAGCACCCTCTGTGGCTGGATCCTGGTCTGGGCACGTGGTCTAGCAGGGGCCACGCTCCCTCTCTTCTCGGCGACTTCACTTTCGTCGGCGATGTGGGCCACCGCAAGTCGCCTAACCTCAGCAAACGTGGCGGGGTGAGCCCTGATCAGCGCCTCACAGAAAGGTCCCGGCAACACGCCCTTTTTGAAGGCGTATACCAGCATCTCCTCGTCTTTCCCAGGCGAGCGGACCATCTGTGCTCCAAAACGATTCAGATAGTCCCTGAGGGACTCTCCCTGGTATTGCCTTATGTCAAACAGGTCGTAAGACACCCTAGGTGGCGCCTTGTTCACAATGTACTGCTCGACGAAAAGCTTCGAAAATTGCTGGAAATTGGTTATGTGACCTGTAGGCAAGCTCACAAACCATTCCAGCGCTGTTCCCCGGAGCGTGCTCACAAACATTTTGCAATACACAGCATCTGAGCCTCCTGACAGCATCATCTGCGTGTGGAACGTGGTGAGATGTGCCTCAGGGTCCTCCACGCCGGTGAAAGTAGCCTTCACAGGTACCACGCTCGCAGGGATAGGCGTGTCTGTGATCGCCTGAGCAAACGGCATAGGGAAAACGCGAGGTGGCGACGACGGTGCGACCTCTTCAGCGACCGGGCGTCCTCTCTGCTCCTGAAGAGCTTGGCGCAACTCCTCAGTCACTTTGCCGAGCTCTTCATTCCTGGCCTGAGAGGCGACTAGGTCCTCATGCATCTTTGCCTGCTCTATGCGCGAGGCCTCCACATTCGCCTGCAGCGCACGCATGATCTCCATCATCTGCGCCATGGTCATGGCGCCTTCAGCAGCAACTGCACAACTGGACTTGAACGGTTGCTTCTCATCTTTCTCATGAAAACTCAGCAAACCAAAGTTCGACGAACAAAACCTCCTTCAGCAACGATCGATCCAGCAATCAACCGGTTAGAAATTCTCAAACTCCCTAAAACCTCCGCAAACGCAACTGCAACAGCACGCCGATAGATTCAGACGTCGAAACCTTCACATAAACTTGCAACTTCACTACAAAACCACCGCTTCTCCAGCAAGCCCCCGATTCCCTAACCAGAAACGCAGTCGAACGGAAAACACACCGAACAATCGATTGAAACCCGCGCGAACAGCAACAAACTCCAAGAAAACCGATCGAAAGCTTGAACGAATGGTGGAAAACCTCACACTACCGATTAAAACCCAAACGAACGGTAGAAACCTCGAATTCACCGAACAAAACTTGAATGAACGGTAGAAAACTTGAAATCGCCGAACAAAAGCTTGAATGAACGGCGGAAAATGGTTGCACCAGCACACAACCACACAGAAACTGCAGAAACTCCAAGAACTCACGTTGTAGATGGGGACAAGTTTTACACGGCCCCACGGTGGGCGCCTGATGATCCTGCCTGTTGACTAGAACGCAAGAGCCTTGCCTCGTCAAAGGTAGCTTCCTCTGGATCGGCTTTGCACCGTGTTAGCTTCCGTCCTTCACCTTGATTCACCTCAAGAACCTGCAAAAGACAGAACGGCACCGCTGCGGCCGATCGCGCTCCGACGCTCAAGTCAGCGACTGAACCACCAAAATACTAAGAGAAAACTAAGAACTTCAGGAACCGTGCAATGTTCCCTCTCAGTGTACTCAAGTTTTTGCAAGCGTAAAAGAAGTATTCTAAAACGCGCGTACCTCAGAAGTTCGTTAGAATCCCTTATATACCTGTGCACTTTCTCTCTCCTGACAGTTACACATCTGGACACGTGGCTCGCATCCAGCTGTACACGTGTCACCATCTGGAGCGTCCTCTGCTTGAGCGTCACTTCTTACTCTTCAGGCTTATTCGACTAAGTTATCCATACAAGGAGTAACTCGGTGTATAGCTGCCTTGGAGCGCGATCTCTTCTGTGTTGCGAGTACGGGTGTCATCATACACACCTTCCCTGTGGTCTCGCCGGCCGCCATCATGATTTGCTTCACTTGCTTCACCGTGCATGTTCGGGTAAGCTGTCCCCTGACCTCAACCTCTGGCCAGCTAGGGAATGACCATCTGACAACTTCATCCTTCGCTTCGAAAGCCTTGAACAAGCTTTCCTGATCTTTCAGCGATGTCCTCCTTTCGGCGATCTCTGATCACTTGGTCGTCTGGGTTCGCATCCGGCGACTACGACACAAACCTGGTGACCGCCGGTTTAGGTATGCTAGAGATCGGGGCACGCCAACTTAACGACTGGCGACTACACGAGCCCCCCGACTTCCTTCCCTTCTACCAGCCAGGTGTCCCGTTCAACACGCCTATATTATAGCTTGCTGCCACGTCATCACTTCCGACTACCTGGGCGGTACACCCCTAATAAACAATTTTCAAATTCTAAGGAACAAACCATAATCCCTGCAACTCACCCATCACTGCAATGCCTCTCAATCACGATCCTTTGGATGGAAACTTCCTATATGTTTTCTCATATAGTAACCCCTCTCATTGGTGCAATTTTTTCTGGTACTTAATTTCTCTTTCAATTATTGTGAGCACAATAATTATAATATTGTCATCATATAATGCCAAAGACATTCATAAATGAATAATCAATAAAAATTCAAACAACACTTACGGATTGATTTCGTGGTTCTGGAACGGAAGTGGTTATGGAACTTGCGACTTCTGGTAATCTGAATTTGAAAACAGAAAGTTTGATGGGATAAAAGTGAAGATGATCGGGAGAAAAAGATGATAGAAAGTTTGATGGGATAAAAGTGAAGATGATCGGGAGAAAAATATGATATAAATTTGAATGAAAAGGAGAAAAAGATAATAGAAAGTTTGATGGGATAAAAGTGGAAAATGAACTGAAAAAAAAAATGCAATTGTAGAATGTTTAAACTCTTTGAGATATAAAATTTAAACAAAATAATAAGATATAAAGATAAAGATAAATTTAAAATAAAATAAGATGGTAGTTAAAAGAGAAACCCTCTTTATATATAGGTATAGAGGTATAGATAATAATCATATTTAAAAAATGTATAAATAACGGCGACCAAATTAATAAAACTGATTTATATTTTTTATATGTAAAGTCAAATTGAAATTTTTTTAAAGAAAAATAATTAAATAATGTTTCTACCTTTTATAATTATCCTTTACTAAAATTTGATATTAAAAATAATATAGTTGAAAATAAAGGGCAAGTAAATTTGAGATATTTTATAAATAATGTCATCTTCTATCTATACCTATAAACGGATTCCTCTTTTGTAACTGTGGTATGTATATATTTATTCTTAGAAAAATATTTTTTTTATTTTTTTTATATTATTCTTTTGTAACTTATTCTGGTATATATATATATATATATATATATATTTATTCTTAGAAAAATATTTTATTTTATTATTTTATAGATTATTTTTTTTCTTTTATCTATATTTATATTTATATCTATATTTATATTTATATCTATATCTATATTTATATCTATACCTATAAATCTATATCTATCTATAATTCTTTTTTAACGGCTTCTGGTATATATATATTTTTTCTTATATCTATATCTATGTTGTCATTTATTTTCCTGATATAATAATGATATCAGCTTCAAAGAGACTTTTGTTTTTTTTTTTTCTTTTCTTTTATCCAAATGGTGATAAACACCCTCCCTCCCTTAACATAGAATCATTGAATTCACACCAATAAATTTGATATATTCAAACACCATAACCAACACTGTCTCCTCAATGAGTTCAGTTTCTTCCCATTTATGAAGTTGAAGCACTGCACTGTTTCACATTCTTTCCCAGTAAACACCCGGACCACAAAAAGTGCTGCCACAGAACCAAAGCATAACAATTTTTCCACAACTTTGAGTATAGACAAAGCTAATAGTTTGCTTCTTGCATCGGTAGTAATCAGATTGAGATATGCTATGAATGGTCGTAAGCTTTACATTCTCTTAAGCCAAAAGATTTAGTAAAATGGAAGAATTAAAAATGAATAAAATTAAACTTAGAAGAAGTAAACGAATCCGTACCAATATCATCAAGGAAAAGAATGATAGACAGAATACAACGTTCATTATCGATTATCGAGAGGTTTGAGAACCTCAATTGTGGCCACATCTAATGTATTTGTCCATAATTTGGTACCCACAATGCAAACAATTTAAAACCATGATATTAAATAAAGTGCCTAAGATTACAACACCAATTATAGGTATAAGTAAACAGTGCATTTCTCATAACATAGGACCTCTAACTCTGCGCTTGATCCAACCAACAATATTTTCAACCTCAATTTTAGAAATAGAATCCTCATTGTCATTCTCATGACCATTTTAAAAAGGGTGCTCAATTTTGGATCGTGGTAAAGAAAACTTTCACTGAAATAGTCATAAACCAATTACATTTGTCATTTTATACCCTTTCACTGAGAGGACGCTTGTTGGAATAGAAATCGCTTGGAGTTAACTCTGCCTAGAAATCAAGTAATGGAAGTCAGTATTTGAGTAACAACAATCACCTTTTAGTTTAAACTCAACAACCGAAACCGTGTTGGTAGTGGACGAAACCTGGTGATGCTTACCAAACATTGAACTATTGATAAATACACTGAAAGAGATACGAAAACTAAACAAAAGTCAGTTTTCACCATAAAAAGACATTAACGACAAATAGCAAAGGCCTCCGGTTAAAAAATGTGAGCATTCATCGTAGACATGGCAAACAACCCCTAACAATTTAATTTCTTTAAAAGGGGGTGAAAATGAAGATATGAAGGAAAATCTAAAACTGAACGGAAATCAAGAAAGAGAAATTGAACCTATAATATCTTTTTAGCAGCACTCCCTTGTATCTTCTACAATATTTCCCTAATATTTTTCTCACTCTCAAATTTGAAGAGACATTCCCTCTTTCTATGCAACTGTTTTTTAAAATTAACCACTCTCTCAATTCAAAACCGCCCATCTTCTCCATTATTTCCACTAATATTTTTCTTTCTCTCAAATTTGAAGAGACATTCCTCTTTCTATGCAACTATTTTTAAAAAGTAACCACTCTTTCAATTCAAAACTTCCCCAACCTCTATTTCAATTCAAAACCGCCCCCACTACGTATACCAAATATTGTAGAAAAAATAAGAAATGACACAATGACCATAATACAATAATAAAATTAAATATTAATATAAGGATAAAATGGGAAAATAAATGAAGAGCAGTTAAGAGGGGAATCCCCTTTATATATAGGTATAGATATTCAAATGTAACAAACCTAAGGTTTATTTTTTCCTTCTCAAAGAATTTCAGTACCTCTATTTAATGAAGAGCAGTTAAGAGGGGAATCCCCTTTATTTAATGATTGGAGCGTAAGCAGTTAAAACATTTAAAGCTCAGTAAACAAGAAACAAGTTTTTCTGTTATGGTCCCAAAACAAACAATCGGTTGTTTCCTCGAATCAATCGAATGTTTTGGTACTTAACAGTTCAACAATTCAAAACAGTTTTCAATCTTTTTCTCAAAACACCTAAGTATAAACAATCGGTTGTTTCGACAAAACAATCGGTTGTTTTAACTACAATAATAAAATTAAATATTAATATAAGGATAAAATGGGAAAATAAATGAAGAGCAGTTAAGAGGGGAATCCCCTTTATATATAGGTATAGATATTCAAATGTAACAAACCTAAGGTTTATTTTTTCCTTCTCAAAGAATTTCAGTAATTTAATGAAGAGCAGTTAAGAGGGGAATCCCCTTTATTTAATGATTGGAGCGTAAGCAGTTAAAACAAGCTCAGTAAACAAGAAACAAGTTTTTCTGTTATGGTCCCAAAACAAACAATCGGTTGTTTCCTCGAATCAATCGAATGTTTTGGTACTTAACAGTTCAACAATTCAAAACAGTTTTCAATCTTTTTCTCAAAACACCTAAGTATAAACAATCGGTTGTTTCGACAAAACAATCGGTTGTTTTAACTTAGTTTGAAAACATTTTACTTTCACAAAGATTGAGAATGCTAATGCTTTAGATTTAATCACAGGGTGGATTACAACATATAAACTATCCCAGAACAAAGCTTAAACCAGCACAACAACATCAAGCATAGCAGAGGCTTCAACATCCTTCAAAGGATTTTGGATTCTTCAAAACATGAACACCACTTGGTTCAACAATCTCCCCCTATTTGATGAAGACAAATCCCTGATGCTTGTGTTGTACCTGATTAAATCTGAAGCAGTTCCTGCAATAAAACTTTGAGCAAAACATTGAACTTCTGATATTTTGTTAGCATACAGATAAACAGTTAAAGTTCAAAAACACCTAATATCAGAAACATATTACATAACCCAAACTGTTTTATCAACTAAAAACAAAAACTTAAAACACAGCATATATCTCCCCCTATTTGTCTTCACAAATAGATAAAGATAAGTGATAAAATAGGATATTGTTTTTATTACATCAGAATTAAAGCAACAACAGCAGAAGGAAGGAAATTTTAAAAAACCAGAAATATCAGCCAAAAACAATCGATTGGTTATCGAAACAATCGGTTGTTTTTCCTTCATTCTTCTTCATCAGCAAACTGAAGATCAAAGATTTGATTCTGAACAGCTTCAATCTGTTCATCCAGAGTCATAAACCTTGCATCCATGTTGTCAAACCTGGTGTCAATCCTTTGGAAATTACTAACACAGAGATCATGGAGGCTCCTTTGATTTTCAGCAAAGCTATCAAGCCTATTCACCATGAGTCTTTCAAAAGATGACATGGTTTGCATCCTTTCTCCTTGATGTTCATCATCAACACTTGGTCCAGCATCTTGAAAATCTTCAGGTGGATTTTGATGTTGAACATCCATATCAGCAGCTTCATCTTGTTCAAGATTAGCAGCACCACTAGATGAGGCACCATGATCACCATCCTTGCTTATCCATTTTCCACCTACTTTTGTAAAACCCATCTTGCTGAGTGATCCATTGTTCAACTCTTGAGTTGACTTGACCAGCTCAGAAGTTTCATCTTCAAGATTAACTTCAAAATAGAGTAGAAATTTAGATATCAAAACAACATATGGATAATTATAATCACCTAACCTCATGGCTTTTTGCATGTGTTCTTTGATTATACGAATCCAATTGATCTTGATTTTCTTGGTGATGCAGAAGATATAAACCAGATCTTCTTCAGTTAGCACAAAATGATTACTCCCCCTTGGAGTTAGAATCCAAGTTATAATGAGAGCAAGCAATCTCTCATCAAGTTTCAAACCTCCAACCGAGCATGTACTAACTTGAGCATGATTATTCTTCAAGCAACTTTTGTAGAATTGGATTTTGTTAAAATCCTCCACCACACCAAGGTTTCCCTTGTTGATTCTTAGACCAGAGAACTTAAGTCCAGCAACAACAGTCCATACTTCATGAGTTATCTCCATTTCTACACCTTTCACATGAGAAACTAGATTGTTTCCCTCAAACTTCAAGTTTGTGTAGAACACCCTCACCAAATCTGGATAAATGTTTCCCTTCATCTCCAGGAACTTTCTGAGAGATTAATCCTTGAGCAGCCTTCTCACATGATCAAGCTTTTGACTTTTCAGCCAATCAAAACATACAACCTTGGGGTTGTTTATCTTCTTGATACTTGTTTCATACCTATACTTCTCAATGAGATCATTGTCTCCAGAAAACCAGCCTTCTAGCCTTCCTCCAAAGCTTACAGCCCTGGTTTTGACTCTCTTTGAGGTGGGAGGAGTTGATTCCATGACAGCAGAGACGAAAACAGAGGAGAGCACACTTCACAGATTTTTGCAAGAGATGTTGCAAGAGATATTGCAAGAGATGTTGCAATTGGTTGTTCTTGTGGAAGAAATCTGCACTAGATTTTATAGCAGTAAGAGAATCAATATGAACTTAATTTCATTAAAGGGTACCTGGTTTTCAGAGAGAGAGGACATGACTCTGCTCTGCACAGAAAATGTCAGAAAAAGCTGAAAATCACATGGTCTTCGCATGTGATCTTTGACTAGTCATTAAGGCTCTTGAATTTCTAAGATTTTGGAATATATTCCTTTATAATGGTTGTAACTTCTTTCTGAACATAATCAGCTTTCAACACAGATCCTTTGACCAAGATTCTCTCTTTTAAATTGATCTGCAATGGATAGAAATTTAAAATAGCAATTAAAACAATTTCTTCATAGTGTTGTCAGACTCAAAACAATCGGTTGTTTCGAAGAAACAATCGGTTGTTTTTCTGCAGCAGTTAAAAACTTGATTTTGAATTTTAACCATGAGCAGAAGCAGTTTAAAGCAGATGACATTGATTAAAAAAAAATTTAACCATAAGAAAGAACTTTGAAACAGAAATTGAGAACAAATAAAGGAAAGTCTTATCCTTATGTTGATTTTTCAATGAGCCATGTGCTTTTTGATCAAGAAGCTTCTTTTCACTGTTGAGGTCTTTTGCATAGTATTGATTCAGCTTCAATGTTTTTCTTCAGCAGCTTGATCAGATGACTCAGTTATTCTTTTTCTCTTTATTTTTCTTGCATAAACAATTTCAAGTAGCAAGATTTGGTCCCCTTACAAATTTGGGTCCGTTTGTCTTTTCTTTGCAGTTAGAAATATCACATCCCTTAGGAATCCATTTCATAAAACCTTTGGAACAAAATATTTTCTAATTTTACAGAACCTAACAGAGTGGCCTTTCTTCATGCAGTAAAAGCATGTAACAACCGGTTGTTTCGTCTTAACAATCGGTTGTTTTTCTGATTTTCTTGAAAAACTTTTTGAAAACCTATCTTGCTTGTTCTGTGGATTAAAGCCTAAACCAGCCTTTCCAAAAACACAGCTTTGAGATGCCAAGACATTCTCAAAGTTTGATTTCCCCTTTGAAAGCTTGTCCACAGTTTCAACAAGATAGTGAACCTTTTTCTCAAGATTTTCACAATTTGTGCAAATGAGAGTATCACACTTGCAAGAGGCATTTTTGAAATGATTTTCCAATTTTTCAAAATCACTTTTTCCTTTTTCCAGATCCTCTTCAAGTGTTTTAACTTTCTTTTCAAGCCAACTGTTAAGATCTTTCAATCGGTTGTTTGAAAGAACCAATCTATTAGCTTCATCATGTGTTTCTTGAAAAGCTTCAAGTAATTCACTATAATTTTGTTCATTTAAGGAAGCACATGAACTTACCTCACTTGAGATGCAAGATTCATCATCATTTTCAGCTACCAAACATATGTTTGCTTTTTCATCTTCACTTGATGAAGAACTTGACGATGACACCTCATTTTCATCCCAAGCTATGTAGGCTCTTTTTGTCTTGCCTTTCTTCTCCTTGTAACTAGTCTTTTTCTCTTTGCTCTTGTTGGGACAATCTGCCTTTATATGACCTTGCTCACCACAACCAAAACAAGTATAGTTATTTGAATTGAATTCATTGGGTTTCTTGTTTCCATACCTATCATTGTTGTTGTCTTTGTTGCGGTTTCTCTTTAGGAATTTGTTGAATTTTCTTGACAGCAAGCTAAGGTTTTCCTCATCACTAGAATCTTGCTTCCCCTTGTGTTTGGATGCTTTCAAGGCTATGCTCCTTGTGTGCTTATCTTCACTCTCTTGAACATTGAGTCTATTCATCTCTAGCTCATGTTCCCTAAGCTTTCCAAACAAAGAAGCAACACTTAATGATGTTAGATCTTTAGATTCGGAAATAGCAGTTACCTTTGGTTGCCATGCTCTATCAAGACATTTCAAGATCTTGATGTTCAGCTCTTCTTTATCAAAGGTCTTGTTTAGGCTCATAAGGTGATTGATGATGTGCGTAAACCTTTTTTGCACTTCAGCAATTGTTTCTCCTTTAATCATTCTAAACATCTCATACTCTTGGATGAGAGCATGCTTTCTAGCTCTTTTCACCTCATTTGTTCCTTCATGAGTGACTTCCAAAGTGTCCCACATTTCTTTTGATGATTTGCATTGCGAGACCCAGAAAAACTCATCAGAATTTAAAGCAGAGGTTATAATATTTTTGGCAATGCAATCGAATTTGGCCTTTTTGCTTTCTGCATCAGTCCATTGAGACCATGACTTCTCAATGACAGATCCATCCTTTTCAAACTTTGGGATAAAAGGACCATTTTCAATTGCATCCCAAATTCCTTTGTCAAGAGATTCCATAAATATTTTCATTCTTACTTTCCAAAACTGGTAGTTCAAACCACAAAACAAAGGTGGTCTGTTAATTGAAGCACCTTCCCCAAAAGGTAGTCTATCAGCCATTTTAAAATATTTTTAGGATCAACTTGAATAACTTTCAAGAACCAAGCTCTTAATGCCAATTGTTAGAAAAGATGGCTTTAAACTAGAGGGGAGGGGGGTGAATTGTTTAAAGAGGGTTTTCGCAAACTTTTCAAAACTAGAATGAATTTATCTCAGGAACCAATTGATTCAGCAATTCAGTTAGCCAAAACAACAAGCAAAAGCTATAGTACCAGAAAAACAATCGGTTGTTTCGTAGAAACAATCGGTTGTTTATACCAACAAACAACAAATAAACTAAATTTAAAGAGTTAGAGATAGAGAGATTGTACACAATTGTTTATACTGGTTCACTCCAAACCAAAGCTACATCTAGTCTTCTTAGAAACCCTGAGGAAATCCACTAAGCAATCACCACTTGATCACTTACACAACAACCAAGAGAATGACCTTGAACACCTCAAGAAACACACTCTCCTTGGCCAACACTAAGATTGCTGATCTTGAACACCTCAAGAACACACAACCAATCTCAGCAAACACAGAAACGAATTGTTCAACAGAGTACAAGGATTACACTTGTTACAGAAGATAATCTGAAATCAATACAAGCAGAATCCTATTCCAACACTTTGATTAACCACAAACTCTTAGCAATCTCAGCACTTTGAAAAACTCTTTTGAAAAACTTTGTCAAAGATCCTTAATTGTCAAATCTGTTTTTCTGAATTTATTCAAAGATGTAGTTTGTTATCAAATCTTAACAAACTCTTAAATTGCATTAAAAGATTTGTCAAATGATTTAATGATTGGAGCGTAAGCAGTTAAAACATTTAAAGCTCAGTCAACAAGAAACAAGTTTTTCTGTTATGGTCCCAAAACAAACAATCGGTTGTTTCCTCGAATCAATCGGTTGTTTTGGTACTTAACAGTTCAACCATTCAAAACAGTTTTCAATCTTTTTCTCAAAACACCTAAGTATAAACAATCGGTTGTTTCGACAAAACAATCGGTCGTTTTAACTTAGTTTGAAAACATTTTACATTCACAAAGATTGAGAATGCTAATGCTTTAGATTTAATCACAGGGTGGATTACAACATATAAACTATCCCAAAACAAAGCTTAAACCAGCACAACAACATCAAGCATAGCAAAGGCTTCAACATCCTTCAAAGGATTTTGGATTCTTCAAAACATGAACACCACTTGGTTCAACATGTTGAACCAAGTGGTGTTCATGTTGGACGAACTGGTAAAGAACGGTGCCTTAAAGGACTACCTACAGGAGCCACAAGGGGCCCTAACGTCAGCGGCCCCAACAAGAGATCAGGGGCATGAGGTGCCCTTACATGGAGAGATCAGCACCATCGCTGGAGGATTCTCAGGAGGAGGCTGCACCGCCTCCCAACGTAAGAAATACGTAAGGGGAAAATGACAGTAGAAGCACAGAAGTTGGACCAGACGCCCGAGCCCGACCTTGTCTTCACGAAGACTGATTTGCAGGATGTGGTCCCACACGACAACGACCCAGTGGTGATCTCAGTGGTGACAGTGGGCAGAAAGGTGCACCGCGTCCTTGTAGATCAGGGAAGCTCGACCAACGTGATATTCTGGTTGACCTTCAACAAACTGCAATTGTCTCCTGACCAGCTGAGACCTTACGGTGGCTACCTATATGGTTTCACGGGAGACCAAGTAGAGGTGCAGGGACACATAGAGTTGAGGACAACCTTTACTGACGGCACAACGTCCCGCACTGCTAACATCAGGTATCTCGTTGTTAGCGCTCCCTCAACCTATAACATTCTTTTGGGCAGGCCTACTTTGAACAAGATTGAAGCGGTAGCCTCTTTGAGGCACATGAAGATGAAGTTGTGATGGAAACCAAGTAGAGGATGCTCAAGGCCATGAAGCCCAAGCCCAACAAGGGGCCCAAGCCCATCAAGGGGTCCAAGCCCAACAAGGGGCCAAGCCCAACGAATTACTAGGAGCATGGCAAGAGCTTTGGGACAAGAGTATAATAAAATGGCTCTTCTTATTTCTTTTGTAGAATAGGGGTGTGAATGTAATAAAAAGGTGTAAGTAGTAAGGGAGTTTAGGGGGGAGTGTAGATAGGAGCCTAGGGGGTGCCAATCCAGGAAGGAAAGTCACACTTCCTTCATTGTCTAGATTGGCGCCGAATTTCATTTCATTTGTGTGCCATTTGGCTTGCATTTTCAGCACCTCTAGGCTATAAATAAAGGTGCTTAGCTTGTATAATTCAGATTGGAATTTTATAGTAGAGAGACTATACTCAAATTTGGAGAGAAATTGTGAGTTTTGAGTCTTCCTCTTCTTTGCCTTATCTTGTGAGCTATGGTGAGCTTCAAGTGGTGGCACTCCATCACTTATCTTGGTTCAAGGTTCCAAGTGGTGTGAATGGCTTCTTCCAATTCTCAAAATCCAGCAAGCATCTTCTTCTATAAGTGTTCTTCTTCCCTTTTCTTCAATTTTCCATTCGGTAGTTTTGATTCCTAGAGTTTACTTCTTTTTCTACCGTTTATTTTTGTGTTTCCAGCATTGTGTTCTTAATTCTGTTTTGGTTCAGTAGCTAGCTTTTAAATTCTGTCCAGTTTAATTCTTGTTCTTCTTTCCTTTTGTGTTGATTCAATTTGACAATACATGGACTTCCATATGAGTCTTGGTTGGTGCTTAGTTTTGGTGAGTTCTTGAATTTAGAACATTGATCCAATTCTAAAGTAAAGTGCCTTTCAAATCCAGCTCAAGTTGATCCTAAGAATGTCAAGAATCATGTGTTCTTGTAGTTACATTCACATCATGTGGTATCTAGAGTCTAGGCTTGTTGTTGCTTAAATTTTGAGTTGTATTGCACTTTACATTTCAAGAGCTCTTTAATTCAAGTTGTTTAGCATTCTGTTTTAGGATTTATCTTGAGTTTTCTTGCTGTTTTCTTTTGTTACACCATGTGTTTGTGAAAAGGATTCTAGCACTCATTGTTCATATGAGTATGGCTGCTCTTTTGGAATGGCATTCTCCTTCCTAGAGCTGACCTTAAGCTTCCTTTCACTTGTGGTTATATCTTGTTATATGTCTTTTAATTTTGTAATCATGTCAAGTTTTGTCTTAGTCATGTTATTCCATAATTGTCATTACTTCTAGTAGTACTTTTATTGCTTTAATTGTTTCTTGCTTTGGTTTACTTTCTGTTTTTTGAGTTTATTGCTTGATCCTTTGTGCATTTTCATTTTTAGATTTGAGTTCATGCTTGTATTTTCATTCTATACAAGTTCCTTTACACAATTTCCATTATGTCTTTGCTAGTTCATCATACTGTTTTTCATTCCTAAATAGGCTCCTCTGTTTTCTTACAAACGTGCTACAGTTTTCAATTTACTGCAATTAATTGGCTCATAGGAAATTTGTGAAAATTTGGATTTACATACTTCAAAGTGTTACAAAAGCATAGAAAAAAGAATTACTCAAAAATTCCAAGTACACAAAAAAATGATAAATAAAATACGAAAAGTATACAATACTGCCGAAAAGAATACGGTAATTGGGCAGCAATTTTGAAAAATTTATTTCTCTCAATTGGCTTACTGTTTTTACCTCATTCCAGTGCCATTTTTGAGTTAAGACATTGAAGTTTCTGTGGTTAATTTTTCACATTCCAGTTTGCTTTCAGTCGGTACAGTTAAATCTGTAAACATAGCACAGTTTGCTTTAAAAAAAAATTCCAGTAGCTGTTTTCTGTTTTCTTTAATCTACTCTAGCACTTTTCTTTAGGACTCTTTTTGTGTACCTTCTTTATTCATTGAGTTCCTTATTTTTCTTGATTGTCTTTCATTCATATTCTTTCTAGCTTCTGTACTGGGATGACCGACCGGTCCAAGGACCCGGTCAACCCACATGTCAAGACCATACTTTAAGGTACGAGGTCGACCATGTGTCACACGTGGCCGACCGACACCGAGTGCTCAAGTCAAAGGTTGACCCAATTAACGAAGGTTAACCCATGGTTAGGAAACGACCTAATCCAACCCTAATTGCTAAACAACCCCCTAATCCGGCCCAACAGCGAGGGCCCATCAAGGTAATATAAATATCACGCATTCCAAGGAATAAGGTACGTCATTATCTACAGTATTCCAGCCAGCCGAATACGATACCCCACTGACTTGAGCGTTGGAGTGCCATCTGCAGGTACCCCACCCGCCTGAGGAGTCATCCAGCAAGGAGAGCCGAAGGAGGAAGTGAGATACGACCGAGCGAGCGACACTCGAAGACAATAGTTCTCCCAGTCCCCAACCTAGTTCGAGAACAATTGGCGCCCACCGTGGGGCCGAGGAGAGCCAGCAACAACCACAGCAGTAGATGGTATCAACCCGCAGCATGGCAAGCATGACCGAAGCAGACCAAACAACAATGATGATGGCCCTTCAGAAGGAGCTAGCAGAGATGAAGAAGGCACATGAGGAGACGGCTAAGAAGAATGAAGAGGAGATCAAAAACCTCCAAGAAGAAAACAAGCGGATGAAAAGATTGGTCGAGGGGGTGCCATCCCTCGCTGTGACTAATCAGGCCGGCAGGTCCCACTATACCGGGGCCGGCATCCAGGCCGAGAAAGACACCAAGAATGATTTCACCCTGGAGATGGATGGGGAATCCCACCCCAGCAAGACCATCAACACCACCGCTCCAGCGGGCCCGGACCGACGCCATCCCTTCACTGACTGTGTCATGGAAACCCCCTTGCCAGACAAATGGAAAGGCTTTAACAGGGACCGTTATGATGGGACGACCGACCCAGATGAGCATGTGGACGCGTACACGACCCATATGAGCCTGTACACCACGGACGACGCAGTATTCTGCCGAGTCTTTCCAACCTCACTGAAGGGCAGCGCTCTGAGCTGGTTCACCAAACTCCCAGCACACTCAATAGACTGCTTCGAAACACTGGTAGCTAAGTTCGACATCCAGTTCGCAACCAGCCGCCCCCACCATCTAACATCCATAGCCCTGGTCGGCATTCGTCAAGAGAGGGGAGAGTCCCTCCGAACGTTCATCGATCGGTTCAGCAAGACCGCTATGAGCATTCGCAACCTCAGCCCTGAGGTGGCGATGCACCACATGCTGACCGCCCTCAGACCCGGCCCGTTCGCTGACAGCCTGTGCATGCAGCCTGCTACCAATCTAGATGACCTTAGACGCCGAGCGGCCAAGTTCATGCAGCTGGAGGAACTTCGTGAATTCAGAAACAACGCCCGAGCCGAGGCAAGCGGGGAAAAGAAAGAAGATAGAGAGCAGCCAGGAAGGTCCCGAACCGGTTGGGACCAGAAAAGGGACAATCGCGGACCCCGTTTCTCCCGCTACACACCTTTGAACGCGGAGAGGACCAAAATTTTACAAGAGGCCCTGAGCGCCGAGTTAATACCACCGCCCCGAAGGGCCTTGAGCCCAGAAAACGCCGACCGCAACAAACGATGCCGGTACCATAAGAATACCTGCCATTCAACCGAGGAGTGCCAAGCCCTGAAGGACAAAATTGAAGAACTTATCCAAGCCGGGCACCTCAGGCGCTCCGTGCGCGGAACCCGAGAAACGCGTCGCTCCCCATGCAAGGAGCAAACGGTCAGGAGACGAGACCGAACCCCCCAGGCCCACGAGATGGCGAGAGGCGGGGAGACCGACGGGGACGAAGAGACGACCCCCCACAAACTGACACCCGCAGAGGCCGAGAAGTGATTAATACCATAGCCGGAGGGTTCGGTGGCGGAGGCAGTACCAACAGCGCACGCAAGAAGCACCTCCGCGCCGTCCACCAAGTAAATCTTGTCTCCGTTCGACCAAGGATGCCACCAATCACGTTCACAGATGAAGATTTCAAGGGGATAGACCCAACCCAGGACGACCCCATGGTGATATCGGTCGACATCGATAACTTCACGATCAAAAAGACCCTCGTGGACCAGGGGAGCTGGGTCGACATATTGTACTGGAAGACCTTCAAAGCCATGAGAATACCGGAGGAGGAAATGATGCCCTACAACGACCACGTGGTCGGCTTCTCAGGGGAGCGCGTAGGGACGAGAGGGTACATAGAGCTGTACACGACGTTCGGCCTGGAAGGGGCCAGCAAAACCCTCAAGATCAGATACCTGGTCATAAACGCCAACACGTCTTACAACATCCTCCTCGGCAGGTCGTCCCTCAACAAACTTGGAGCGATTGTCTCCACACCCCATCTGGCAATGAAGTTCCCTTCCCTCTCGGGCGACATCCTGACCATACATGTAGATCAAAAGGTCGCCCGAGAATGTTACGCCGAAAGCCTGCGGGTCGAGCCCACACAACAGGGGCCCAGCGGCAGCCGCTCGCCCAGGCGAAAGATAGCCGGTCGTGGAAGAAGCCCCCGCCGACACTCACCCCAACCCAAGAAGGGCATCACCATGGCAGACCTGGATCCCAGAGAAGTTGAGCCGAGACTTGAAGCCAAGGATGAGCTGCGACAAGCCGAACTCGACGGGGAGGATCGGTATATAAGCATAGGCACGGCAATGGCCGCCGCCGATGCGGACTTCGTTCACCAAACCCTCAAAAGAAACGTAGACCTTTTTGCGTGGACGACGGCCGATGTACCAGGCGTCCACCCGGACATCATCACCCATCGCCTCTCGGTATATAAAGAAGCCCGACCGGTCGCACAAAAGAAAAGGAATCATGGAGAGGACAAGCGGCTGGCCGCCAGAAGTGAGGCCGAGAAGCTCTTGAAAGCCGGCTTCATAGTCGAGGCGCGATACTCTACTTGGCTAGCCAACGTCGTGATGGTTAAAAAGCCGAGCGGCAAATGGCGAATGTGCGTAGACTACAAGGACCTCAACAAGGCGTGCCCCAAGGACTCATATCCCCTTCCCAACATCGACCGGCTCGTAGACGGAGCGGCCGGCCACAAGATATTGAGCTTCCTGGACGCCTACTCCGGCTACAACCAGATCAGCATGCACCATAGCGATAGAGGTAAAACGGCCTTCACGACGGACGGTGCGAACTACTTCTACAAGGTGATGCCGTTCGGCCTAAAAAACGTCGGGGCTACCTACCAGAGGCTCATGGACAAAATTTTCAAAGGGATGATTGGCCGAAGCGTAGAGGTCTACGTGGACGACATCGTGGTGAAGTCCGACTCGTGCAGCCAACACATCAAAGATCTACAAGAAGTCTTCGACGCTTTAAGAAAGGTCAACATGCGCCTTAACCCCGAGAAGTGCGCGTTCGGCGTCGAAGGCGGCAAGTTCCTCGGCTTTATGGTGACCCACAGAGGAATCGAAGCAAACCCCGACAAGTGCAAGGCCATAACGGAGATGAGGAGCCCGAAAAACTTGAAAGAAATTCAACAGCTGCTTGGCCGACTGACAGCGCTTTCCAGATTCGTACCCCGCCTCGCCGAACGGATCAGGCCGATAGCCGCAATGCTCCGCAAAACTTCGAAATTTAGCTGGAACGAGGAGTGCGAGCAAATCTTCGGCCACCTCAAAGAATTCCTGTCCTCACCGACCGTCATCCAAAAGCCCCGCCTAGACCTACCCATAGTAGTCTACTTGGCAGTATCGGAGGAGGCAGTCAGTGCCGCCCTTGTCCAAGAGGTAGACCGCGAAGAACACCCAGTATACTTTGTCAGCCGGACGCTCCATGCAGCCGAGACCAGGTACCAAATGATAGAGAAGGTGGCATTGGCCCTAGTGCTGACGGCAAGGAGAATGCGCCCATACTTCCAGAACCACGAAATCAGGGTAAAGACCAACTATCCCATATATAAAATTTTGTCTAAACCCGATCTTGCAGGACGAATGATAGGGTGGTCGGTCGAGCTTTCAGAGTTCGACATCAAGTACGAACCGAGGGGCGCCATCAAATCCCAATGCCTAGCGGATTTTGCAGTCGAGCTCCCCAAGAACACAGAAGTCTCAACCAAATGGGTCCTCTACGTGGACGGCTCTTCAAACAAAACGGCCTGCGGAGCCGGGGTCGTCCTTGAAGGGCCTGGGGATTTACTGATTGAGCAAGCCCTCTAGTTCTCCTTCAAGGCAACGAACAACCAGGCGGAATACGAAGCCATACTGGCCGGCCTCAACTTGGCGAACGACCTGGGCGCGCGAGAGGTCGCATGCAAGAGCGACTCCCAGCTGGTCGTCGGCCAAATCAAAGGAGAATTCGAAGTCAAGGAGCCCCTCCTCCAACGATATTAGCACACCGTGCGTAACGTCATGGCCAAGTTCGACGCGGTGGCGGTCCAGCACATACCACGAGAGGAAAACGAGCGCGCCGATGCACTCTCTCGCCTGGCATCAACGAAAAAACAAAGCCACCATCGATCGGTCGTCCAGGTGCGACTAGCACAACCGAGTGTGGGTGACGCCGAGTGCATGACAGTCACCGAGACCCACACATGGATGACCCCAATCACTCAGTACTTGGAGCATGGGACATGCCAACCGGGGGAAGAGAAGAATATCAGACGGCAGTGCGCCCGGTACACCATGATCGGTCAGGATCTATACCGAAGGGGGTACTCTACGCCGCTCCTAAAGTGCCTCACCAAGGAGCAATCCCAATATGTGCTGCAAGAGATCCACGAAGGGGCATGCGGGAGCCACTCCGGAGCCCGAACGATGGCAGCCAAAATAATCCGCGCAGGGTACTATTGGCCGACCGTCCACGGAGATAGTGCCGACTACGTCAAGAAATGCCAAAAATGCCAAGAGTTTGGCCCTCTCCACCACCGAAAACCAGAAGAACTGCACAGCATGACGTCACCTTGGTCGTTCGCTATGTGGGGAATGGACATCATCGGCCCATTCTCACCAGGCAAAGGCCAGACGAAGCATCTGCTGGTCGCGGTGGATTACTTCACCAAGTGGATCGAAGCCGAGCTGCTAGCCACAATCACCGCCCGAAACGTCCAAAACTTCGTATGGAAAAACATAGTATGCCGGTTCGGCATACCACACTCAATAGTCTCCGACAACGGCCGGCAGTTCATCGATCAGGGCCTCATAACTTTCTATGACGACCTCGGCATCAAATCCCTTACAAGCTCAGTCGAGCATCCACAAACGAATGGACAAGCTGAAGCGGCCAACAAGGTTCTGTTGAACGAGCTAAGGAAGAGGCTCGGCACGGCCAAGGGAAGATGGACGGAGGAACTGCCCGAGGTCTTATGGGCATACCGCTGCACCCCACAATCCACCACACAAGAAACCCCTTACAGCCTCACGTACGGCACCGAGGCCATGATACCAGTAGAAGTCGGGGAGCCATCCATCCGACGCCAACTCTTCGACTTATCCCTCAACAAGGAAAGTCTGGCGGTCGGCCTCGACCTCTTGAACGAGCTTCGAGATAAGAGCAAGATACGAGAAGCGGCGTGCAAACTCCGAGCGGCAAGGAGATACAACTCGAAGGTCCAGCCCAGAAGCTTTCAACAAGGCGACCTCGTCTGGAGAATGCGCAGCAACGCTAGGAAGTCGGACGGCAAGTTCTCATCAAATTGGGAGGGACCATTCCGAATCCGAGAAGTGGGAGAAGGGGGAGCTTACCACTTAGAGCACCTATCGGGAAAAATTGTACCTAGGACGTGGAATGCCACGCACCTAAAATTTTATTTCAGCTAAACATGAATAAAATATACGCACTCTTTCCTCGCCCGGCCTGTCCATCGGTCGGAGAGGTTTTAACGAGGCGTTTCACATATAAGTGTATACAACGAACGACAATAACGGTTCGGCCAAGGTGTACCACCTCTCGAGCTGTACCACCTCTCGAGCCTGGGAGGCAACTGTACTGGGATGACCGACCGGTCCAAGGACTCGGTCAACCCACATGTCAAGACCATACTTTAAGGTACAAGGTTTTCCATGTGTCACACGTGGCCGACCGACACCGAGTGCTCAAGTCAAAGGTTGACCCAATTAACGAAGGTTAACCCATGGTTAGGAAACGGCCTAATCCAACCCTAATTGCTAAACAACCCCCTAATCCGGCCCAACAGCGAGGGCCCATCAAGGTAATATAAATATCACGCATTCCAAGGAATAAGGTACGTCATTATCTACAGTATTCCAGCCAGCCGAATACGATACCCCACTGACTTGAGCGTTGGAGTGCCATCTGCAGGTACCCCACCCGCCTGAGGAGTCATCCAGCAAGGAGAGCCGAAGGAGGAAGTGAGATACGACCGACCGAGCGACACTCGAAGACAATAGTTCTCCCAGTCCCCAACCTAGTTCGAGAACAGCTTCTTTAGAATTTTTGGACTATGCCATGCAATGGTGGCATCAATACCTCATGGACATTGACCTACACAAGAGGCCGCCCGTGGTCTCTTGGAACGATTTGAAAGCATGTTTACGCGCTAGATTCGTACCACCACACTTTAGGAAAGACCTTATGTTGAAACTCCAACGGTTTCATCAAGGCACGCTAAGTGTGGATGATTATTTTAAACAACTAGACACGCTTTTAATTCGAGTTAATATGGATGAGAGTGAGGAGGCTAAGATAGCTAGGTTTGTGAGTGGACTTCGAAGGGATATTCAAGACGTGGTAGAGTTACAAGAATATTCTTCTTTGGAAAATGTGGTGCACCTTGCTAGCAAAATTGAAAATCAACTTGCAAGGAAAAATGCTTTAAAAAATTCTTCTAAAGATAACTACTACCACTCTTCTTGGAAAAATAAAAACTCTTTTTCAAACATCCCTTCTAAGGACTCTACTTTCAAACCTAGAGAGTCTAAGCCTTCCACTTCCAATGCTAGGCCTAAATCACCACAAAAATCGTCTAGTAAGAAGTGTTTTAAATGTTTAAGCTATGGACATATTGCTTCTAATTGCCCAAATAAACGAACTATGTATATGCATGATGGGGTAGATAGTAGTGAGCATGGGTCCGAATCTTCTAGACATTCCTCAACTTCTAGATCCCCAAGTGAGAGTGAAAGTGAAAGCCCACATGAGGGTGACCTATTAGTAATAAGACGCATGCTTGGACAAGTGTTAAAACCTTTTGATGAAACTCAAAGAGAAAATATTTTTCATTCAAGGTGTCTTATTAATGATAGAGTTTGCTCTTTGATTGTGGATGGGGGGAGTTGTGCAAATGTGGCAAGCACAAGAGTGGTAGACAAACTTGGATTGCCTACCATCTCTCATGCCAAGCCCTACAAGTTACAATGGTTGAGTGAGGTGGGTGAGATAGTGGTGAACAAACAAGTCCTCATTACATTTTCCATTGGCAAATATAAAGATGAGGTCTTGTGTGATGTTGTTCCAATGGAAGCTACTCATATCCTTTTAGGTAGGCCATGGCAATTTGATAGAAAATTTTTTCATGATGGCTTTACCAACAAAATTTCTTTTAACTTCCATGGACACAAAGTCATTCTCAAGTCTCTCTCTCCAAAGGAGCTACATGAGGACCAAGTCAAAATGAGAGAAAAGAGAGAGAAAGAAAAAGAAATTAAAAATTCCAAGAGAAGCCTTCTCATATCTTCCCAACAAGTTCAAAAGGTAATAGTTACTCACAAGCCTATTTTTTTAGCTATTCCTAGACCTATTGAATATGAGTCGGCTAAGGATAGTCCCACATGTTTGGACCATTTGGTAAAGGAATATGAAGATGTGTTTCAAGATCCTCGTAAAGGCTTACCACCTCTAAGAGGGATTGAACACCAAATAGACTTCATGCCCGGGGTTTCTTTACCAAATCGCCCTGCATATAGGACCAATCCCCAAGAGACCAAAGAAATTCAAAGACAAGTTGAGGATTTATTAGCTAAGGGGTGGATAAAAGATAGCATGAGCCCATGTGCTATGCCTGTCATACTTGTCCCTAAAAAGGATGGGACATGGAGGATGTGTACGGATTGTCGCGCTATAAATAACATCACCATCAAATATAGGCATCCCATTCCTAGGTTAGATGACTTGTTGGATGAATTACATGGGTCTAAAATATTTTCCAAAATTGATCTTAAGAGTGGTTACAATCAAATTCGAATTAAACATGGTGATGAATGGAAAACCGCTTTTAAGACCAAATTTGGTTTATATGAGTGGTTGGTCATGCCTTTTGGCTTGACTAATGCTCCTAGTACCTTCATGCGACTCATGCATCATGTTTTAAGAGCATTCATTGGCAAGTTTGTTGTGGTTTACTTTGATGATATTCTTATATATAGCTTGTCCTTAGAAGATCATGAGTCACATGTTAGACAAGTTCTAGAAACCCTTAGGAAGGAGAAATTGTATGCTAACCATGCTAAATGTTTCTTTGCATTAGATCATATAGACTTCCTAGGGTTTGTGGTTAGTCATAAAGGGGTGCATGTAGATCAAACAAAAGTTACAGCAATTCAACATTGGCCTACACCCACCAATGTCAATGAAGTACGAAGCTTTCATGGACTTGCTAGTTTTTATAGGCGGTTTGTGAAGACTTTAGTACAATTGCCGCACCTTAAAATGCCATAGTAAAGAAGGATGTGGTTTTTAAGTGGGGACAAGAGCAAGAAAACGCTTTTCAAACTTTGAAGGATAAATTAACTAAAGCCCCCATTCTAGCCCTTCCTAACTTTGCTAAGACATTTGAAATAGAGTGTGATGCCTCTAATATAGGCATTGGGGCCGTCCTCCTTCAAGAAGGACACCCCATCGCTTATTTTAGTGAGAAACTCAAAGGGAGTCATCTCAATTACTCCACTTATGATAAAGAACTTTATGCTCTTGTTAGAGCTTTGCAAAATTGGCAACATTATCTTTTTCCAAAGGAATTTGTGATTCATAGTGATCATGAGTCCCTTAAATATTTGAAAAGCCAAAGCAAGCTTAATAAGAGACATGCTAAGTGGGTGGAGTTTATTGAGCAATTTCCTTATGTGATCAAACATAAACAAGGTAAAATTAATGTAGTGGCCGATGCTCTTTCACGAAGATATACCTTGTTAAATGTTTTAAATGTTCAATATTTAGGTTTTGATCACATAAAGGAACTTTATCATGATGACTTAGATTTCTCTCTAATCTATCAAGAGTGTTCCAAGGGAGGTCACAAAGACTTTTTCTTACATAATGGTTTTCTTTTCAAAGGAAAAAGACTTTGTGTTCCCCAAGGATCCATTAGACAATCTCTTGTTAGAGAGGCTCATGAGGGTGGGCTTATGGGACATTTTGGGGTAGCTAAGACCTTAGAAACATTGCATGAACATTTCTTTTGGCCTCACATGCGCAAATCCGTACATACCTTCTGTGATAGATGTATAGCATGTAGGAAGGCTAAATCTAAGGTCCAACCCCATGGTTTATATACCCCTCTTCCTATCCATACAATGCCTTGGGTTGATATTTCTATGGATTTTATCTTAGGACTACCCAAGACATCGAAGGGTAAGGATTCCATCTTTGTGGTAGTGGACCGTTTTTCTAAAATGGCTCATTTTATTCCATGCCACAAAGTGGATGATGCATGCCATATTGCAAATCTCTTCTTCAAGGAAGTTGTTCGTTTGCATGGACTTCCTAGAAGTATAGTATCTGATAGGGATTCTAAGTTCTTAAGTCACTTTTGGCGGACCTTATGGGGGAAACTTGGCACCAAATTTAGAACATTGATCCAATTCTAAAGTAAAGTGCCTTTCAAATCCAGCTCAAGTTGATCCTAAGAATGTCAAGAATCATGTGTTCTTGTAGTTACATTCACATCAAGTTGTCTTCCCTTGAAGAAGAAGTGATCACCATGAAGTCTGAACAAAAGGAGGCCAAAAGGTGCTACGAGAATAGCCTCAAAACCAAAAGAGAAGTGTGCGAAGTCACCACCTAACCTCCAAGGGAAGAAGGGGTCACCCGCCTCGAGATCGCCCGGGAGAGACGACCCGAGCCTACAGAAGAAGTGCTGGAGAGGGAGATCGGGGGTAAGAAGTTCAAACTTGGCAATTCTTTGAGCAAAGAGCACAGGAACAGATTGTTGAGGTCATAGCACGACACATGGATGCTTTCCCATGGTCAGCCTCAGACACGCCTGGCATAGACCCCGATTTCCTAGGTCATCACCTCACCATGGACCCACAGGTCCGACCTGTTCGCTAAAGGAGGAGGAAGTTCAATGATGATAAGTGTCAGGTCATCAGAGAAGAGACCCAAAAGCTGTTGAGCGCTGACCACATCAGGGAGATCCAATACCAAAGTGGCTAGCGAACGTAGTGTTGGTTAAGAAAGCCAGCGAGAAGTGGAGGATGTGCGTGGACTTCACAGATCTCAATAAAGCCTGTCTAAAGGACTCCTACCCGTTGCCCAGCATCGACGCCCTGGTAGACAGTGCCTCAGGGTGTAGACTCCTTATCTTCCTAGATGCCTTCTCGAAGTACAACCAGATTCGCATGCATCCCAGGGACAAATACAAGACGGCGTTCATGACAAAGCTTTCTTGTTATTGTTACAAAGTGATGCCCTTTGGGCTAAAGAATGCATGGGAAACCTACCAGCGGTTGATGGACAGAGTACTTGCGCCCATGATAGGGAGAAATGTCCAAGCGTACGTGGATAACATGGTGGTCACCTCTCAGTTGAGGGACAAACACGTCACTGACTTAGAAGAGCTATTTACTACAATAGCAAAGTACAGGTTGAAACTGAACCCTGAAAAATGTGTGTTTGGGGTAGAGGCAGGCAAATTCTTAGGGTTCCTACTCACTGAGCATGGGATAAAAGCAAACCCTGAGAAGTGCACTGCCATCATAGTTATGCGCAGTCCAATCTCGGTGAAAGAGGTGCAGCAGTTGACAGGGGGATGGTCACTTTGTCCAGATTCGTGTCAGCAGAGGGAGATAAGGGGTATCCCTATTTCTAGTGCCTAAAGAAAAATAACAGGTTCGTCTGGACCAAGGAGTGCAAGGAATCCTTCCTCAAATTAAAGGAGTACTTGGCCAGCCCACCAGTATTGTGCAAGCCACAACCAGGCACCCCGCTTCACTTGTACTTCGCAGTCACAGATTGGGCGATCAGTTCGGTCCTGATCTAGGAGCAGGATTAAGTACAAAGGCCGATATATTTCGTAAGCAAAGTTTTGTAAGGGCTTGAGGTAAGGTACCAGGCCATAGAGAAGGCAGCTTTGGCGGTAGAATTTTCAGCGTGGAGACTTCACCACTACTTCCAGAGCTTCACTGTGATTGTGATGACAAACCTGCCCATTTTCGCAAGGTCTTACAAAAGCCTGATGTGGCAGGACGAATGGTGCGTTGGGCGGTGGAGTTATCAGAGTTCGATGTATAGTACAAACCCAAAGGACCTATCAAAGGCCAGGTCTATGCTGACCTCGTAGTAAAGCTCTCATCGGCACCCACAAACCAAGATGATGGAAGATTTAGGTGGGTCCTCTCCGTAGATGGATCTTCTAACCAACAGGGTAGCGAAGCTAGTGTCATTTTGGAAGGACCAAATGGTTTGCTAATCGAACAAGACCTGCGGTTTGCTTTCAAGGCCAATAACAACCAGGCTGAGTATGAAGCCCTAATAACTGGAATGCTGCTAGTCAAAAAGATGGGGGAAAATAGTTTGATGGCGAAAAGTGACTCCCTGTTGGTAATAGGGCAGGTCACAGGGGAATACCAAAGCAAAGACCCCCCAGATGGCCGCGTACCTGCAGTATGTCTAGATCCTGAAGGAGACTTTCGCGGTGTTCGAGTTGGCACATGTCCCTCAAGAACAAAATGCCCGAACTGACTTACTAGCAAAGCTCACCAGTTCAGGCAAGGGGGGCAGGCAGAGGACCGTCATACAGGAGACCCTGAGGACACCTCGAACCACCACAGACGTCACAACGGAAGTCCAGCAGATAAGCACCTCAGAAGGTGTTAAGAGAAGTCACCGGTCGTTGACTCAAGAGACCCTAAAAGCGCCCAGAATAACCACATACGCGTTACTAGGGGAGAAGTCAATGCAAGTTTGCCTAGTTGAAGGAGGCGAAACCTGGATGACCCTCTATTGACGCTTCTTGGCTTATGGGATACTCCCGCTGGAACCCACAGAGGCAAGAGTAGTCAAGAAGAATTCGAGCAAATACACCCTGATCGACGGGGATTTTTTTAGAAATGGGTTTACTCACCCCACCTTGATATGCATAAATGGTGAGCAGTGCACGCGCATTATAGCAGAGCTTCACGAAGGGATATGCGGGAGTCACATTGGTGGCCGAGCTTTCTCGTCAAAGGCTGTCATCGCAGGATATTACTGGCCAACCATGAGGGTAGACTGTATGAGGTATGCACAACGGTGCAAGTAGTGTCAGCAACATACTGATTGGCACAAGGCACCCCCAGAAGAGTTGAGGTCGATCTATAGCCCATGGCCATTCCATACCTGGGGGATCGACATTATAGGGTGTTTCCCTTTAGCGGTACGACAGATGAAGTACCTCGTGGTTGCCATTGAGTACTTCACAAAGTGGATAGAGGCTGAGCCAGTGGCGCAGATCACAACCCACAAGGTCCAACACTTTGTATGGAAGAATATAGTATGCTGCTTTGGAGTCTCAAAACGGTTAGTGCTCGATAATGGCACCCAGTTTGCAAGCCAACAGTTGGGCAAGTTGTGCACAGAGCTGGGCATAAAGCAGGTGTTCGCATCAGTCGAACACCCCAGACGAACGGGCAGGTCGAGTCTGCCAACCGAGTTTTGCTCGAAGGTCTGAAGAGAAGGCTGGAGAAAGCCAAGGGGACCTGGGCAGAAGAAGTTCCTAGAATTGTGTGGGCTTACCACACCACTCCTCAGTCCACTTCCAAAGAAGCACCCTTTAGCTTGGTGTATGGTTCGGACGCGATGATTCCTGTAGAAATCTAGGAGAGCTCACCACGTTTCCAGAACTTTGTGGCTGAAGAATCCAACGAAGAAAGGAAGGTGAACCTGGATCTACTGGATGAAGTCAGGGAAGAAGCAAGAATCAAGGTTGAAGCCTTGAAGAGAAAGGTGGAGTACAAGTATACCTCCAAGTTGAGACCTCGACAGTTCCAGGTCGCCGACTTGGTGATGCGAAAAGCCCACCCATACCATCTAGAAAACAAGTTGTCTCCAATGTGGACTGGTCCCTTTCGTGTGACAGAGGCTCGAGACACTAGAAGGTGGAGCAATCCCTCGTACGTGGAACGCGACCAACCTTAAGTTTTATTTCAGTTAAGTTATTGCATTATACATAGTTTTAGGGGACACTCTTTTTCTCTTATAAGGGTTTTTTAACGAGGTCACCCAATAAAATTTCAGTTATTCAGTGAAAGAGATATATTTGCAAGAATTTTGTACAGTGCAGTTAATGAACCTCTCCCTTGGGTTAGAAACACCAAGATTGGTAATAGTATGGTTCCTTAGTGAGCCTCCCTCTTGTGTGGGAACGCCAAGGTCAAGACAGATGGGTCACCATTAAAATCCTCCTTTGTTCTAGATGGCGAGGACGAGGTCAGTTAATGAACCTCACCTTTGGGTTAGAAACACAAAGATTGGGAATAGTATGGTTCCTAGTGAACCTCCCTCTTGCGTGATGATGACTTTTTACGGCAAGTGCACCGCGTTTGTCAGAAGTAATAATTGTCCCTAAGGACGAATATCAATCCCACAAGGAACAATGAATTATCGAGTACAATATTCGCTAAATATAACAACAGAACAATAAAAAGAGTTTGAAGTTATTATGTTGGCACTGATCAATAAGAAAACAAACAAAGAATTAGTTGCTTCAATTGGAAAAATAGGGATTAGGTTTCATCTCTCTCACTCTCATGTATTTTGATTAGCATGTCAATATTAAGTTCTTTGATTGAAATTGATGTCCGTAGAAAATTCATATATATCAATCTCTCGCATATAAAATTCTTAAGAATGTTTCCTAAATATTGATCTCTCGCATACTTATAAAAACAACTTAGAAATCACAATCAGACGTTAATGACAATTAACATTTCAAGTCTATCTCTAGCACTCAAATATGTTAAGTAATGATGATTAGGTCTGAATCCTAAAAATACCTCTCGGTCAAATTTAAGATTCTCAATTTGTCACAAAAAGTTAAAAGTAAAACAACAATACCAATAATCAATCAAGAACAGAGTATTAATATATAAGATATCACCTCAATACATAAGAGTTTGAGCATATTACTCCCAATCCCAAAGGGTAGAATTAGCCACGCATACTTCCAGCACCTTTCATTCTCCCAATTGGGTTACAATTCACTCTATGATGTTTTCCTCTCAATCTGGCACACTAGGGTTGAGCCTCTAGCCCTCTATTTATCCTAGTTTTCTAGGGTTAGGTTGCTTCCTGTGTCACGCTAATGGGCTAAATGATAAAACATAAAAAAAAAGCTCAATCTTTCTGTGCATCTTTTTCGTTATGGGACCTTCCAACTTTCTTTTTCTAGCTCAAATTATTCTTCTTTACTCCAAATCTTCAATTCTCCCTAGAAATTTGCAATTAACACCAAATTTGGGAATAAAATGCTCTTATTCAAATAAAGCTCATAAAAATGTAAAAAGGTATAAATTCATAAATTAAGGATTATTTTATATGTAAATTAGCAATAAATCCTCATAAGTTCCTATATTTTACTGAAATTAGGCACTTATCACGTGGGAACACCAAGGTCGAGACAACATGGTTCACCAATTAAAATCCTCCCCTGTTTCTATACGGCTAGGGTGAGGTCAGAAGGAAGAACCTCTTCTTTGTCTTGTAAGACAAAGTTTGAATGGTTTCCAGTTACACGTCTCCCTTATCCTCGTATGGAAAGGTCGAGTCCAGCTAAGTGAACCTCTTCCTTGTAAGACAAGGTCGAGAAAAGTGCGGTTCCTAGTTAAAAATATCCCTTGACCTATGAGCCAAGGTCGAGAGCAACGTCTCTCTTACCTTTATTTGGCAAAGGATCAGGTGAAGAAGAAGTTCGAGTAAAGCATTGCCTCTACCCTAAGACAACAAAGAAAGAATAATGTCAAGCGAGCGGTAAAGAAGCGTGCTACCTAAGTCAAAAAGGCCCTAAAGCGTTGTTAGACTAAGCAAGTCAGGCAAAGCAGTTCATAACGACAAAGGAGCAAGATCAGACAGAAAGCAGATTTTATAAATAAAGAAGTATATGTACAAGTTATTAAATTGTTCATCAAGCAGTTAAATAATTACAACAAGAAGGGAATCACTCCTTAGCGTTGACCTGCTGCCCATTAGTGATCTTCTTGGATAAGCCGGTTTGAGAAATATCCACCATAGGATGTGCACAGGAAACCTGGGCCATGGCATCCTCAAACCCAGTCGTATAGGCATCAACGACATTGTTGGTGAGCTTCTCCTTGGTCTGGTTGAAGATTCCGTCCTTGCAGACTAGCTCTCCCTCCAGATGGCCAAGCCCCACCTCCTGCTGGGTCGCCCTTTCCTCGAGCTTGGCCATCTTAGCCTGCGACTCCTCAGCCTTCTCCTGCAAGTCAACAATCTTAGTTGGGAAAGACAAGATTTTCGAGTGAGCACTTAGGGTTTCCTGGGACTTCTCAAACAGAAGCCTCTTGATCTCCTTGTCGGTTTGTTGAAGGTCTAACACCTCCAGATACAATGCAGTTTCACACTGTTTGAGCTTCTTGATCTGGAGTGCGTCTTGACTTGTTGCCTCCCTCAATTCCTGCATCTCAGTCTTCAGTTATTGCACCTTTGTCATGGCAAGACTGGATGCGACGAGGAAGTCCCCAAGGCATTTAGCTACATGCTCTTGCAGGGGGGCTTCGCCCAAGTTCTCCATCCTCTCCCGGTCTTGGAAGAACTGAATGGGCTGTTGGAGGAAGGCAGGCAGATCCGCAGCAGAAGGCGCGTCGTGATCACCTCTAGAGGTGCTCTCCCCCCCGCCCTTGTGTACCACAATGTCACAAGGAGAAGAGGCACTTGGAGGATTTTCTCTGAAGGAGGGGGCGCGGTCGTCAGAGGCTGAGTGCGTTGGGACCGTGACATCAACTGTTCTTTTCCTCTTGAAGATGAGGCTTGAATAGTTGTCCCCGTCCTCAGAGGCAGTGGCCTCAACTACCCCCTTCTGCTTCTGCCTATGATCCACAGGGGCTGGAGCAGAAGGGCTTGGGGCAGAGGTAGCCGCAGAAGAGGCATCAGCAGGAGCCAAGGCATCAGTAGAAGCCAAAGCGTTGGCATCAGAAGGGCCAGGAGTAGCTTTGCGTTTGAGGGCTACCTTAGCTAGCTGCCTCCTCTTCTCAGCAGTAAGCACCATGCCTGCACAAGAAAACAACAAGGCATAAGAAAGTAAACCAACACAGCATGCAAGTAAACACAAGTTAAGAGCAACATATAAAGTAGAAACAGAAAAGGTACCAATGTAACCATTGAGAGTCTTGGGGTTGTACTCAAGCTTGATCAGTTCAACAGTGTTAAACACCATTCCCAAGCTGGAAAGGGACTCACACACCTCATGATCGGGCAGAGCCAAGTCCTCAAGGCTCTTAGGCTTCTTGAGCCCTGGTTTCTCCACCCAGTAGAGTGGGAACCCATCCAACAGGGTGGGATCGAATTTGTTGCACCCTATCTTGAAGAATTTCCTCTTGAAGCCCTTATACGACTGTTGGAAGAGAGTTAGAAGAACTCTCCCAGCAACTCCATTGAAGCTCATCCACAACTTCTTTCTAGGATTCTTCGCTTCAAAGAAGTACAAGAAGATGTCCACTGATGGCGTATGGCCATAATGGTTGCAGAGGATGGAAAAGGCCTATACAAATGCCCAACTGTTGGGATGCAGCTGGGCAGGGGCGACATTGACCTCAGTCAGGAGCGCGCACTCGGACCCCGTGAATGGAAGGCGGAGGTTGAGCCTGTTGAAAGTGGTTGAATACATGAAGAAAAAGGGGTCTTCGGGTTACTTGTGAGATGCCATGGTGATCACTGCCTGTAAGAACAATGTCATCAACATATACTACAAGATAGATACACCCAACAGTCGAGTGACGATAAAAAACTGAATGATCTCTTTCACTGCGAGTCATACCAAATTGTTGAACAACATTGCTAAATTTTCCAAACCAAGCCCTAGGAGACTGCTTGAGGCCATATAAGGATTTGCGAAGACGACATACCAATCCAGAAGACTCCCCCTGAGCAACAAACCCGGGAGGTTGCTCCATATAAATTTCTTCCTGCAAATCCCCATTAAGAAAAGCATTTTTGACATCCAGTTGATAAAGAGGCCATTGTTGAAGAGCAGGGATAGCTATGAATAAGCGAACATAGGCCATCTTTGCTACTGGAGAAAAAGTATCACCATAGTCTAAACCAAAAAGAGTGGACTTTAAGTCTAACTCAACCCCATAAAACCGGCTCGTGAGGGCGAGTATGATCATTATGCTGAGAGACTAAAGCAGGAGAGTCATCAACATGAGACGTTATATCAGTGGTGTGTTTACCTGACACGCGCAAAAGGGTAGAACAAGTGGAAGTAAAATTGGGCACAATAGGAGATCCCAAAATTTGATCGCGAACGTGAGAATAATCATCAGGAAGGCCATGTAAACCCAATAACATGAAGAACTTGGATCTTTGTTCTAGTTCTTGAGAAGGAGTAGAGGCAGGAGGTAATAACTCATTAAAATCATGAAGAAGAGCATGAAGTTTACCTAGATATTCTGCCATTATACCATCAAGACGTTTGGGAGCAACAATTGTGAGAAGATTTTGACACACACCATAAAGACGTTGAGTATCATTGGTGTATAATAATTTTGCTTGTTCCCAAACTTCTGAACATGTCTCATAGGTACGAAAAATTTGTTTAAAAGATGAGTGAATTGTCGATTTGATAACAATGCATAATTGAGCATCAATTTTCAACCAACGGAAAACCTCATTTTCAGGAACAGTAGGATGAGTAAGATGATCAACATAACCTTGACTCTTAAGCCATAATTTAATATCTGATGCCCAAGTGTCATAATTGGTTCCATCCAATTTTTCAATGGAAAGATGAACATTGACGTAATTAGTATAAATAGATGAATTTGGCATAATGACTGCAGAAGAAGCCACAGTGGTAGCGGTAGCGGAAGACGCCATAGTGGCAGCGGAAGCGGAAGAAGCCATAGAAGATAAGGACAAATCTAGTCACCGGTTAATTGGCGGTAACAATAAAGATGAAGGCTTCGGCAGCGTCTCCAACGGAGGCTCCGACGAGATTCCTGCGACAGCTCCGGCGAGGTGGTGGTAGCTCCGGCGAGACAGTGGGCCGGTGGCTGGAAAATTCCAGTGAATAGTGGGTTCACCAATAGAAATTGAACCCGAAACCGTAACCTTATGCTCTAGATACCATATTGAAGGAAAAGAAAGAATAGGGTAAATCCCTTGTGTATATTGAACACATAGGGTTATGTTTATATAGGAAAAGAAACATATGGGCTAAGCCCATTACATAAATATGAGATATCTAACAATATCTATAATATCTCATAATATCAAATAATATCTAATTATATCTAATGATATCTAACATCCTTAAAAGAGGTAATTTGTGAGGTTTCTGCTAGGAGGCTATCAGGAGCCCAACAGTAAAGTGATTTGTAGTTAATGGAGGGAGGTGGGTTTGGTGTAGTTTTGGTTCGCGCCATCTCAAAGGGAAAAGCTAAGGAATGAAAAATGAAAAAGAAGAAAAACAGAGGTTTAGAGGAGGAAGATGGTGCGACTCAGGAATTCAGAAAAGGAAAGAGACGTGAAAATGAAAAGCATAAAACGTAAAGTGCAGAAAACATAAACAGTCCCAGAACAGTTATAGCATGTTATGAGCATCAGAATCATAAAGCAGGGGAGTTCATAGCATAAAGAACATACCTTTGAGCAATTAGAGTTTGAAGGTTTAAGTGGTTGAAGAAGAAGAGAGAGCGTTTCGAGAGTAAGAAATGCCCGAGAAATGCTAAGTGAAGTAATGAAACAATAAAGGAGCGTAGGGGTTTGAAGGGTTTAACGTATACGAAGAAGCGCAAGCGGCAACAACCCTTGGCCGTTGATCTTGCCACGTGTACGCTGATAAAAAAAGTATGGTGAGATGTCACTTCGGTGCATTGTTCACGTCCTATCACCCGGTGCCACGTAGGTCGCCACAGATGATCACTTAGCCTCTTCGCTGAAGCAAGTTACAGCTCGAGCTTGGGGGGCCTGTGTACTGGCCAGACCTTGGTCATCGGCGCCAGAGAAAGACATCAGACATCAGATATCGATGGTCCGATGGTAATAATGGGTCACGTAAGCTGGGCTCCACAGATAGTATGAGTTAACACCCAGATACCAGAAAGACCTAAATTACGAGAGGATCATGCATGGGGTGTGTATAGTACATTCAGGTACGGCACAGGCAAGTGTTCCCTGGAGGCGCTAAAGCTAGTTAGGGTTAGGGTTTCTAGGGAAAGACTACATGCATGGCACGCGAATAATTAGGGCACACACAAAACAAATGGCGCCACAACGCTGGTACATGAGTTGGTACCCTGGCCGCCATGCTGTTAGAAAGATTGCACTCCAGAAGATGCAAGTCTTGTGTCGCGGCTGTGCTAAGCTTGTGCAACGCGTCACAAGATGCCTCTCCAGTAAACCTTAATTCCACTTAAGGAAAGATCCTTGGGGGATAAGGAAGTTGACCTAATTACAGCTTATATAAAGGGTGGTAAGAACCCTAGAAAAGGTATGTCGTTTCTAAGATTCAAACTGCTTTACATGCTTATTGTTTCTAGTCGAGTACTGACTTGATCGTCGGAGTGCAATCAACAGGTAGGGCCCCCTCTGTCTCAAGAAAGCCACTATTAGCTACCCAAGGAGAGAGCGTAAACCACCCAGGAGATAGGAGGAGCCACAATCTGCCTTTAAAGTCAACGGTGGTTGAGTCAATCGGCGAGAACATCTATTGTACCGACCAATCCTCAAACGTAGTTGACCGCTAGTAATGGTGGGCCACGTAGGCTGGGTCCCACGAGTGGCGTGGGCCAGTGTCTCACGAGACACGTCAGCCAAGGTGCCGAAGAGTGGTCAGGCGTCGATCACCAGGATGTGTTGAAGTGTCCTCGGTCACAAAGTGAGGGCGAAGTGACATCGGACATCGGTGACTCAAACAACAGAGCTGGGCCACGAGAGGTGGATCCTAAACCATACACCAGTTATCAGTAGGGAGAAGTCTAGATCACGATGGGTCCATGCGTGTGGTGTGAATGACGCGTTCAGGCGTAACATAAGTAAAGAGCCACTGGGAGAGCTAAAGCTCGTAAGGGTTACGTACCAGTGGTAGGCTTCATGCATGGTACGTGAGCAGCTAGGGCACTCCCATGACGAATGGCCCCAGAGATTAGGTGCATAAGTTGGTACCCAGGTGGTCATCCCGTCAGAGGTTGCACTCCAGTAAGGGAGCCTTACGCGCTAGATTGCCCTAAGAGTGGGTGATAGCGGCGCTAAGGCACACCCTCAGGTACCCTAATTGTGGATAGAGGAAACAACGGAACCCTAGAGTATATAAAAGGAAGTAATAAACCTAATAAGGTACGCAACATTCACGCGAATACACATACAGATTTCAAAGAGTTTTTACGGCTAAGTGTTTTGGTGTTTCTTAGCCCTAGTATTAGCCCTAGTATTGACTTGCAAACGACCTCTAGGGCGTCCCTTTGTCTTTGCAATTTCAGGTGTTTGATCGCAGGAAAGCACAAACGAAGGCACAGAAGATTGGGCGTGTGATCGTTGTGGACGTACGAAGGCAATCAAGTCAACCAGCAGGAACAACTATCATAAAATATTGAAAGCATTTTTTCTATAGTTATGACAATTAATAATAATTAAAAGATTTATAACTATTTTTTATATATATTTTATCACCATTTTATTTCTATTTTAATGAAAATTTCAAACACTATTATTATATAACTATAATATCATAAAGTTAGTAAAAAAATATTTTTATAATTATTTTTTATCTTCACAATTTCCTACAACTTTAATGTAAATGTTAGTAATATTTATTAATTCTAGTTTTTGTTATCATTAAAAATAGACATAATGGCATACTTACTATTTATTTATTTATTTATATATATATTTAAATAATATATGGTATCTACAATGACGTTATCTCATATTAGTTACATAAGAAAGATTATTTGTATAATTACAAGAACAAACAATAATTAGATATTAAGTAAACTAGCTCTAGTTAACCTAGGTCATTTAGATAAAAGGTTTATTAAAGTTATATAAATAGTTTGATATTGGTTACATATTCTATTCATTAATTGCAAATTTTTTACTCTTATTCCCTTATGCATATAGGAAGATAGTCTTATAAGATCACCTTAGTAATAAGAACATTTAATACCTCCATTGTGGAGTTGAGATGAATTGTATAAGATTATATGGTTTCAACAAGGAATATGATAAACATTAAATTGTATTGATTACTAAACATCCAAGTAACTAGCGAGACCGAATGACATTATTAGTCGAACTACAAAAAGAAGTTAATTGAACTAAAGAAGTGAAACAATGAACAAATCAACGTGTTGCACCAAGAAAATGTACCAATGACAAAATGTTGGAGGTAAACCCTCATGGGTCACACATACTTGAACAAAATGGCAAACACCTAACAATAGATAAAGAAACCCTATGCCACTTGCGGGGGAAACACCTAACACCACCCACTGACATGACCAAGGCTAGGTGTTAAGATGTTAGATAGTCTAGTACCTGATAGACGGTCTAACACTCATTAGAAAGTCTTGTGATAAGAGATTCTATGAGTTTTGATTATAACAAACACTATAATGTGTGATAAGATTTCTAACACAACTATTATATTGATTGGAGTTTTATTTTTATTTTTATTTTTAGCAAGTGGACAAACTCAATTATAGTGTAGATGATAAAAAGTATTTTCGTATCCACAAGGACTAAAGATAACCACGATAGTAATATCGTTCAAAGTGAAGTAAGGATATGATGGTTTTGGGGTGCATAGATGATATTTAATAGATATAATAGATAATTATAGATAATATAAATAGTAAGATTGAAACTAGATGCAAGAAGGAGAAGTTTAGATATTCACAACAAATATTGGGATTAAATCACTTTGTAAATCTCTTTCGGAGATGTTACTTACAAATTCTTCAAGTTCACGGTTTCTTATGGCCAAGTTAATCCGTTAATCATGGCTATCTAGAACAATAAACTATCATAATTAATTCTTTGACTTACAATTAGCTCGCTTCAGAATTAAGATGGAACAATTCAAGCCAAATACTCAATTTTGTTCCCAAACTTTGACCTACTTGGTTGATTTGAAAGAGTTCAGAAAATGAATTTGTTTCCCAACATCATTCAAGTTCTAAAGCCATGAATGATTATTCCTCACATATCAAACATTAATCATTCAATCAAATCATATGAATTGAATTTAAATAAACATTCATAAATAACAACAATTAAGAAATATTACATTGTGATACAATCCAATTAGCCAAGAAGATGACCAAAGACATAACAGATACTGCACAACTAGATTAATCATATCAGCATCCAAGACAAGGCCCCACCAAACCTTAAGAAGGACCTCAGCAGAAGAAGAACTGACATAGACCAGAGCATCAAATGTTCTTTCTTCTAGTATTTTTACAAAACAAATGTGTGTAAATAAATTAGGCTCACTTTGAGGGTCCAAATAGAAGAATAAGGCATAGTAGGTTTACATATCATAAATAAGAGTGTATTTAGCAAATTGGGTTTGTGCCAAGCCCATTTTTCATGATGCATGCACCTAGGATTTGGGTTTTTAACCTAACTTCTAGAAACAAGGCTTAAAGGGTGGTTTTGACCTTTGTCAAACCCGTAGGCCACCCCTTTCCCTTTCTCATTCTACCCTTTACTCATCTTGCCTTCCAAGTCACTCATTCCTATATAAAGGGTGTCTTCGTCCATGTATTGACACATTGAATTCGCTTATAGTAAAGAAACTATGCATGAGTGTTTAGTGAGACTAGTGTTCTCTTATTCTTGGGTCTTATCTTGAGTGCATCACCTCAAGTGGCGACTCTTTTATCAGTCATCTTGGAGTACCTCCTTCTCCAAGTGGCCTGACAACCCATCTTCTTCCATAAACTTCCTTCATCCCTTCCTTTTTTTATCTTCTTTTTGTGCCACCGTTATCTTTCCTCTTTATGTTGTTATACTTGTCTTTTATTTTGGTTTTTACTTATCATTCTTCATCTTTTATGTTCTTTTCATTTTTGCAAGTCTCTTCATCATCATAATCACCTTATTTGTGTTTTTCTCTTTACCCTCTAGAAGTGAACCTTCAAACTTACTTAACCACTTGGTTAAGTTCGTGTCCAGTGGGAATATTCTTTGGGTTTCTCACCATACTCTGCTTAAAAACAAAAACTCATAAACAAAGCTCCCCAGGTTCGAGCTGAGCTTGTTTCAGCAAAAAGACTACTTGCTCGGTTTTGGTGGCTCACGTGTCTTGAGGGTAGTTCCATGTGCAGTGCGAAGCACAAAGCGTTTCTGAGTGGACGTTTCACCACACTCCATCATGAGAGCACACATGGCCTTTCATTAACAGCTAGGAAACATTGTCGTTTGCCCTTCCCAACTCTATGTTTTATAACGTTTGAAAAACTTCGTCATTTCTCACTGTTCCATTTTCCTTTCACAAAGCTTTCGCGCCTTCACTCAAACTCTTTGGACCTCCTTCCTCACCCTGGCAACCTCCTCGCCTCGACTCGTTCTTCGAACCAAGACACCCCCTCTGATTCATGACTATGTACTAGTATCATTTAAAGTTTTCATCATATCAACTGTTCTGGGACTGTTCTGCATTCATTAGATTCTGATTGCTATGTCTATTTAGCTTCGTCTTCTTTCTTGAACCTTGAAGCATTGCCTGAATGTGTGCTTGTACTATGCTTGTTTTAGATAATCTGAGTGATGGATAACCGTAAACTGTACCCCTGAGCTTCTGATACCCTTTTAGGAGAAACCACTATGTATACCTCCCATGAGAAAATAATGCTTTATATGAAAAGAGAACGTCCCAAAAAAATGGTCCTTAAGCTAGTGATAAAGGCCTTAAGCTAGTGCCCTGTAGGGAGGATGAGTAGATATGTTGCGATGAATCCTCGGAACCAAATGGTCCTTTCTGTTATTTCTACACCATTGTTTTAAAAAAATTTCTTCTCCGCCTTCCCTTATATAATTTCGAGAAAGCTCTCCTCACCGAAATTAACGTTGCCCCTGCCCAGCTACATCCAAATAATCGGGCGTTTGTTTGGGGTATTTCCATTCTTTGCACCCACTTCGACCATCAACCATCTGCCATCAGTGGAGGTCTTCTTGCACTTCTTTGAGGCCAAACGCCTAGGTCGCCAGTTGTGGGTGTCCTTCAACGGGGTGGCTGGGAGAGCCTTGCTATCACTCTTCTAGCAATCTTATAAGGGTTTCAAGTGCAAATTCCTGAAAATCCACTGCAATAAGAGGGACCCAACTCTTCTAGATGAGTTCCCCTTGTATTGGACTGAGAAACCAAGATTCCAAGGTGTCAGATGTTTGGAGGACATTCCCCAACAGGAATGAGAGGTGTGCCTTTTCTTCTCCAGCTTAAAGGTGGTTTTTGATATAGCCACTCTCATAAGCAAAGAGTTCTCCCCAGTGGGACTTAAAGCATATATTGGTATCTCTTCCTCATTTACTCTTGATGGTGCAGACTGGTATATTTGTTTACTGAATTTCCCCTATTTTCTTTTGCAGACAACATGCTGGATATGCTTAACAAAAAGGATTTGGTGGCTAGGGCCAAAAAGATGAGGGCAACCGCCCAAGCTTCACCTGCTAAAGATTTGAAGCTCAAGACCGTTCCTGAGGTTGTTCCTTCCGATGATGAAGAAACCTACTTTGGGCCAGTCTCCAAGAGGAGGCGAATGGCTGTCGCTAAGACTGTTGAACACTCTGCTCTAGATGGTCGCGCACGTTCTCCTCAAGCTTTTCCACCCAGTTCACCTCCTTCTGACGGCAGAGTGGTGCAGGAGAGTGCGGGTGCAAGTGTGCTAGAGGGGGGACTGTGGGATCCTAACTTGGATGCCCCCACCTTCCTCGAGAAGACCCTACTATCTGCGTAAGCCAAAGAAAAGCTAGAGAGCTTGGAGGAGGACCAGCTGGTGGAGCAGGCAGTGAGGCAACTAGGACAAGCCTTGACTGCGAACTGCCTGGCTATCTCCAAACTAACGGGTTGTAAAGGCTCAGCCAAGGAGGAAACCCACAAGGTTGTTGAGCTCTCGCAGCAAGTTGGTAGGCTCCAACAAGAAACAGAGGAGCTCCAAAGGTCGCAACAAGAGGCCAAGGCTCTACTAACTGAAAAGTCCAACGAGGTCTTGCAAATGTCTAACAAGAATGCGGAGCTCCAGGCCGAGGTGGAAAGATTGAAGGAGGAGTTGGCCAAGAGGGGCAAAAAGTTGGTCCAAAAGGATGAGAAGCTGGAGAAGGTCAATAGGCTCTTACCGATGATGCTGTCAACTCATACCTGGCAGGTTTTGAGGATGCTATCGCTCAACCTTCGGGAATCTACCCTGAAATGGATTTCTCCCAACTTGGTTTGGGCAAGACCATGGTAGATGGCCAGCTGGTGGATGAGGAGGAGTAGAGTCTTGAGTCTTCCTATAATCAACTGCTTTTTGTAGCTCTTTGAACAATTTCTCAAACTTTTTGTATATATCAGTACCTTTATTTATTTAACTTGTTTGTCTTTGTCACACCTCGACTAGCATGTCTCGGTAAACACGACTATCATAACTTAATCAGCTGATAAAAATATAACCGACCACCTTAGCAATGTAATACACCGATCAAGCATGGTAAACTATAGTGCTCTCAGCGGATCTATCTCATGGACGACCTGTGCCTTCTGGTCGCAAAGGATGTCTCACTTGCTTGAGCGTTGACTAGGCTACATGAGCAAGGGATTAGGTTTTTCGACTTGGTTGCGCAGGACTTTTGCACTTGGAAAGTTTATTCGCTTTCTTCACACATCCTTCCCCAAGGTTAGGGGTGACTTGAGAATCTAACTTGGGGCCAATCTCTACACAAGTCTGTCCTTGACAACCTTTAGTGGCTTGGAGTATCTAACTTGAGTGTTGGCTTACACACCAAGTCTACTCTTAACACCTTCGTGGTGCATTTCTACCTCATAGGGTTAATCTTGGTTCTTTTCCACAGAGTGCCCGAGCTTGGATGGCTTCACCGACGCTGAGGTGGGTTGCCCTCCATTCCTTTAGCTAGGTGCTCTTAGTTAGTGTTAATCGCGGTTCAGTACCTCCTGGACTCAAAATCTTACTGAGGAGAGAACGTACTACCTCATGGTATACGCTTAGGGTACCTGGACTCAGAATCTTAGAGAGACAGGTCACTTTACCCAGCTCAAACCAAACAATCTTAGTTATTGCCAACCACGATTCTGGGCACCTGAGCTCAAAGTCTTACTGAGCAAAAGTTGTTCCCTCTGAATCGTTATGGACTTCGACGCTCCTAGGCTTTAAATCTTGCCAAGGAAGGGTCGTCTTGGAGTCTTACCAAGGAAAGGCCGTATTTCTTGGGACAAATTGCATAAGACGCCTACTCGGGTGATTTGCCAAGGTGGGTCGTCCTACACGATATCCAGTCTTCAACATTTTCTTCGTAACTTTTGGCCTTTAGAATATCTGACCTGGGTGTCGGCTCACACGCCATGTCTACTCTATTAATGTATTTTGGTTGGAGTATCTGACTTGGGTGTTGGCTTACAAACCAAGTCTACTCATAAATAACTTTTATTACTTAAAGTATCTGACTTGGGTGTTGGTTTACACACCAAGTCTACTAAAAAATACCTTCTAGGTTGGGTAATCCATAAGTCATTTCTAACTAAAAAATAGCTTCTGGATTGGGTAATCCATAAGTCATATTATAACTAAAAAATGCCTTTCGAATTGGGTAATCCATAAGTCATTTTTTAAATAAAAAAATAACTACCAGATTAAGCATTCGAGAAACATGTGATCATGAGTTTTGCTTCATTTCTAGATCCGGTATATGTCCAGATTACCTAATTCGTAAGTTTTAAAATTAAATGCTTATGTTCTAGATTATGTAACATGAAACATAGTTTTGGATTCAAATTAACTTTTTGGGTTATGTATCCCGAAATACAATGGTGTATTACAGATTGAATAATCCATAATATTATTTTGGATTCGGGATATAGTTTCATGTTACATAATCCATAAGATAGTTACTTAATATTGAAACTTACAAACTTTATAATTTGTTGATCTGTTTAATTAGCCTATCCAAAACATGAAAAATCAACGACACACATGCGTAAGAAAGTTGAAAACTCTCCAAAAAATGACACAACCACGAGCCATTACCAAAGATCACCAACCGCCGTCAACACCACCACCACAACAACCACCGTCAACACCACCTCCTTCGACCCACAGACCTGTTGAACCAAGTGGTGTTTAAGCTTTGAAGAATCCAAACCCTTTGAAGGATGTTGAAGGCTTGGCTGTGCTTGTTGTTGTTGAGCTGTCTTAGTTAGGATCTGGGGTAGATTGTGTAGTAATCCACTCTTTGATTGAATCCAAGGCATAGGCATTCTCAATCTTTTAAAAGAAAAGTGTTTTTCAAACTAAGTGAAAAACAACCGATTGTTTTGTCGAAACAACCGATTGTTTTATACTTAGGTGTTTTTAGAAAAGATTGAAAACTATTTTTCAAATGGTTGAGCTGTTAAAACCCAAAACAACCGATTGATTCAAGGAAACAACCGATTGTTTGTTTTGGTACCATAACAGAAAAACTGTTTTGTTCTTTGACTGAGCATTAAATGATTTTCTAACTGTTTACGCTCCAGTCTTTAATGCTTTGACCAATCTTTAAATGCAATTAATAGTTTGTTAAGATTTGATAACAAACAACATCTTTCATATATTCAGAAAAACATATTTGAGTTTGAAGAATGCAGTTTTTGAGATTTTGAAAAGTTGAGATTGCTTAGAGATTGAGTTTGATCAAAGTGTGTGAGATAAGATTTCTGCTTGTATTGATTTCATATTTACTTCTGTAACAAGTGTAATCCTTGTATCTGTTGAACAAGTTTCTTCTGTGTGTTTGTTGAGAAGTGTTGTGTGTTCTTGAGGGGATCAAGATCAGCATTCTTAGTGTTGATGTGTTGGCCAAGAGAAGTGTGTGTCTTGAGGGGATCAAGGTCACTTTCTTGGTTGTGTTGTAAGTGATATAGGTTTGATTGCTTAGTGGAATTCCTCAATGGTTTCTGAGAAGACTGGATGTAGCTCTGGGTTTAGAGTGAACCAGTATAAGCATCTGTGTGCATTCTCTCTATCTTTAATCTCTTTACATTCAGCTTTGATATTTGTTTACTGATATAAACAACCGATTGTTTCTGCGAAACAACCGATTGTTTTTCTAGTGCTGTTGTTTTTGCTTTGTGTTTTGGCAAACTGAATTCCTTATCAATTGTTTCTTGAGATAATTTCATTCTTGGCTTAAAAGTTTTCGAAAACCCTCTTTAAACAATTCACCCCCCCTCTAGTTTAAAGCCATCCATTCTAATAATTGGTATCAGAGTTTGGTTCTTGAAAGTTATTCAAGTTGATCCTAAAACTGTTTTTTGATGGCTAAAAAGTTTTCTTTTGGGGAAGGTGCATGTTTAAACAAACCACCTTTGTTCTGTGGTATGAAATATGATTTGTGGTGCATAAGAATGAAATTCTTTGTTGAATCTTTAGATAGGAAAATCTGAAATGTCATTACGAAGAACTATCTCATGCCAATATCTGAAAATGATTCTTCTGAAACTGAACATCTTGATTGTTTAGCTATGAACATCATTGTATCTGCACTTGATTCTAATGATCTGGTCAAGGTTTCAGAATGTAGGTCTGCCAAAGAAATGTGGAATACCCTTGAAGAGTATCACAAGAATCCAAGGAGTGCATTTATGAAAAAAGAAGAATCTTCTGCTGAATCTTTTTCTTTAGAATCCAAAAAGAAGGGTCATGTTAAAACTAAATGTCCCAACAGAAGCAAGAGAAACTTCAAGAAGCATGAGAAGAAAGGTAAATCAAGAAGAGCTTATAATGATAAAAGCACATCATCAAGTAAGGAAGAAAAGGAAAACTTATGCTTAGTTGTTGAAGATGATGATGAATCTTGTAGCTCAAGTGAGGTAAGTTCATGTGCTTCTTTAAATGAACAAAATTATAGTGAATTGCTTGAAGCTATTCAAGAAACTCATGATGAAGCTAATCGATTGGTTCTTTCAAACAACCGATTGAAAGAACTTAACAGCTGACTGGAAAAGAGAGTAAAATCACTTGAAGATGAGATTGAAAAATCTAAAAATGATTTCAAAAATCTAGAAAATCATTTCAAAAATTCTTCTTGCAAGTGTGACACTCTCATTTGCAAAAATTGTGAAAATCTTAAGAAAAAGGTTCATTATCTTGTTGACATTGTGGACAAGCTTTCAAAAGGGAAATCTAACTTTGAGAATGTCTTGGCATCTCAAAGCTGTGTTTTTGGAAAGGCTGGTTTAGGTTTCAATCCACAGAACCAACAAGATAAGTTTTCAAATTTTTTTTAAGAAAGCCAGTAAAACAACCGATTATTAAATCGAAACAACCGGTTGTTACATGCTTTTATTGCATGAAAAAGGGCCATTCGGTTAGATTCTGCAAAATAAGAAAGTTCTCTGTTCCTAGAGGCTACATGAAATGGATTCCTAAAGGATGTGAGGTTCCAAATGAGAAAAAGAAATCAATTGGACCCACAAAGGGACCAAATCTTGTTGCTTCAACTCATGCTTGTGCAGGAATTCTAAAGAAGTGTGAAGGACTAAGTCATATGATCAAGTTTTTGGAAGATAAAAACCAACATTGAAGCTGAATCAATGCTCTGCATTTGTCCAAAGGCCCTCAACAGTTAAAAGAGGCTTCTTGATCATAAAGCACATGGCTTATGGAAAGAACAATATAAAGGATAAGACCTTCCTTTCTCTGTTCTTAATTTCTGTTTTAAAGTTCTTTCTCATGGTTAAATATCTTCTTTAAAATGCTTAACTTCATCTGCTTTGAACTCTTTCTGCTCATGGTTAAAATTCAAAATCAGTTTTAACTGTTGCAGAAAAACAACCGATTGTTTTGAGCCTGACAGCATTGTAAAGAAATCAATTTAATTTCTATTTTGAATTTCTATCCGTTGCAGATCAATTTAAAGAGAGAATCCTTGGTCAATGAACCTGTGTTGAAAGCTGATCACGTTCAGAGAGAAGTTACAACAGTCATGCAGGAATATATTCCAAAATCTTGGAAATTCAAGAGCCTTAATGACTAGTCAAAGATCACATGTAAAGACCATGTGATTTTCAACCTTTTCTGACGTTTTCTGTGCAGGGCAGGGTCAAGTCCTCTCTCTTTGAAAATCTGGTACCCACTCATGTCATTGAATGCTTTTTAATTCTATTACTGCTATAAAATCTGTTGCAGCTTATCTCTTCCACAAGAACAACCAATTGCAACATCTCTTGCAAAATATGTGAGTGAGCTTTTCTCTGTTTTCTTCTCTGCCATCATGGACTCAACTCCTCCCACCTCAAAGAGAGTCAAAACCAGAGCTGTAAGGTCTGGAGGAAGGCTAGAAGGATGGTTTTCTGGAGACAATGATCTAATTGAGAAATATAGGTTTGAAACAAGCACCAAAGTGATAAACAACCCCAAGGTTATGTGCTTTGATTGGCTGAAAAGCCAAAAGCTGGACAATGTAAGGAGGCTGCTCAAAGATCAATCTCTCAGAAAGTTCCTGGAGATGAAGGGAAACATCTACCCAGATTTAATAAGGGTGTTCTACATAATTCTCAAGTTTGAGGGAAACAACCTAGTTTCTCATGTAAAAGGTGTAGATATGGAGATCACATATGATGTGTGGACTGCTGTTGCTGGTCTAAAAGTACTCAGACCTCAGAATTAACAAGGGAAACCTTGGAGTAGTGGAGGATTTCAACAAAATCCAATACTACAAGAGTTGCTTGAAGAACCAAAATGCTCAAGTTGGGACTTGCTCGGTTGGAGGCCTAAAGCTTGATGAAAGGTTGTTAGCCCTCATTGTGACTTGGATTCTAACACCAAGGGGGAGCAATCATTTTGTTCTTACTAAGGAGGATCTGGTGTACATCTTCTGCATCATGAAGAAGATCAAAATCAATTGGATCCACATCATCAAAGAGCACATGCAAAAGGCAATGAGGTTAAGTGACTATCACTATCCATATGCTGTTTTGGTATCTAAATTTCTACTCTATTTTGAAGTGAACCTAAAGGATGAAACATCTGAGTTGGTCAAGTCAACTCAAGAGTTGAACAATGGATCACTCAGAAAAATGGGTTTTACCAAAGTAGGTGGCAAATGGATTAACAAAGATGGTGACTTTGGTGCCTCATCTAGTGCTGTTGCTGATCATGAACAAGATGAACCTGCTGATATGGATTTTCAACATGAAGATCTACTTGAAGCACATCAAGATGTTGGACCTAGTGCTGGTGCTGGGAATCAAGAAGAAACAATGCAAACCATGTCTCCTTTTGAGAGACTCATGGTTAATAGGCTTGATAGCTTTGCGGAGAATCAAAGAAATCTCCATGATCTATGTGTCAGCAATTTCCAGAGGATTGATAACAGGTTTAACAGCATGGATGCACGCTTCATGACTCTAGATGAACAAATCGAGGCTGTACAGAATCAAATCTTTGATCTTCAATATGCTGATGATGATGAATGAAGAAAAACATCTGGTTGATGTATCGAAACAACCGATTGTTTATGGTGGTTGTATCAGTTTTCTATTTTTTCTGTTGTTGCTGTTTTAAACCTGATGTATTAAGAACAGTTATCTTTTTCATCTCTTCTTTTTGTCTATTTGTGAAGACAAATAGGGGGAGATATATGCTGTGTGTTTAGTTTCAGTTTTTTTTTTTTCTGCACAATAGTTTGGATGAGTGAAACCTTATAGGTTTTTGCTCCTATACTTGTTTGTTGATTACTCTGATATTATGCTCTGAATTTCTATACTTGTTACCAAATATCAAAAGTTCTATGCTTTGCTTAAAATTGTATCTTGCAGGAACTGCTTCAGATTCAATCAGGTACAACACAAGCATCAAGGATTTGTCTTCATCAAATAGGGGGAGATTGTTGAACCAAGTGGTGTTCAAGCTTTGAAGAATCCAAACCCTTTGAAGGATGTTGAAGGCTTGGTTGTGCTTGTTGTTGCTGAGCTGTCTTAGTTAGGATCTGGGGTAGATTGTGTATGTAATCCACTCTTTGATTGAATCCAAAGCATAGGCATTCTCAATCTTTTAAAAGAAAAGTGTTTTTCAAACTAAGTGAAAAACAACCGATTGTTTTGTCGAAACAACCGATTGTTTTATACTTAGGTGTTTTTAGAAAAGATTGAAAACTGTTTTTCAAATGGTTGAGCTGTTAAAACCAAAACAACCGATTCATTCGAGGAAACAACCGATTGTTTGTTTTCGTACCGTAACATAAAAACTGTTTTGTGCTTTGAGTAAGCATTAAATGATTTTCTAACTGTTTACGCTTTAGTCTTTAATGCTTTGACCTATATTTAAATGCAATTAATAGTTTGTTAAGATTTGATAAGAAACAGCATCTTTCATATATTCAGAAAAACAGATTTGAGTTTGAAGAATGCAGTTTTTGAGATTTTGAATAGTTGAGATTGCTTAGAGATTGAGTTTGATCAAAGTGTGTGAGATAGGATTTCTGCTTGTATTGATTTCATATTTACTTTTGTAACAAGTGTAATCCTTGTATCTGTTGAACAAGTTTCTTTTATGTGTTTGCTGAGAAATGCTGTGTGTTCTTGAGGGGATCAAGATCAGCATTCTTAGTGTTGGTGTGTTGGCCAAGAGAAGTGTGTGTATTGAGGGGATCAAGGTCACTTTCTTGGTTGTGTTGTATGTTATCTAGGTTTGATTGCTTAGTGGAATTCCTCAGTGGTTTCTGAGAAGACTGGATGTAGCTCTGGGTTTAGAGTGAACCAGTATAAACATCTGTGTGCATTCTCTCTATCCTTAATCTCTTTAAATTCAGCTTTGATATTTGTTTACTGGTATAAACAACCGATTGTTTCTGCGAAACAACTGATTGTTTTTCTGGTGCTGTTGTTTTTGGTTTGTGTTTTGGCAAACTGAATTCCTTATCAATTGTTTCTTGAGATAATTTCATTCTTGGCTTAAAAGTTTTCGAAAACCCTCTTTAAACAATTCACCCCCCTCTAGTTTAAAGCCATCCATTCTAACAAGACCTTCTTCACTCAGCAATAAAATGTAAAACACTGTGTCTTATATTTTTATCCTTTTACTTAAGGGTAATTTAGGAATGTTAAAGTTTATGGGGGTGGCTGAAGAAGTCATGGAGGTGCAGGAAGAAGCTGCCATTTGTTTGATGATAAATCAGTTAGCCTATAAATTTATAAGATTTTACTTTTGGCTGATTCTCCCTACACTAGATTGTTAGAATGTGTGGCTAAAACAAGAGGGGGTGAATTGTTTTCACAAGATTTTTGCAAAGATTAGAAGTAGAGTGAAAAGTTATTTAAAAATCAACCAATTGATTTTCTGTTAAACTGGATAAAATTTAATATTTACAATTCTTTATGAAAAATCAACCAATTGTTTTATCAAAATAGCTTATTGTTTATTCCAAAACACAAGGAAAAAAATATATAAAGAAGTGTATAAGAGTAGGGAAAGAGAGATTCACATAAATAGATTTATATTAGTTCACTCTTAACCAAGAGTTATATCCAGTCCTCAGCTAACCACTGAGAATTCACTAGACAATCAAAACTAGATTAAAAAGCACACTAAGAATGTTAATCTTGAACCCCTTAAGAACACAGAACACTCTTGATCAACAACACAATTTCCAAAACCCTTTTTCAAATTGACTTATACACAATTACAATATTCAAGGAAGGAAATAGAATTTACCCAGGCTTTACAAAGTAGTAGTACAAATGAATAGAAAACCCATATCATATTTCACACACAAACAATGATCCAAAAGCTTTTGATCTTGTCTTGAAAACGTTTTTAATAAACTTTCTTTCTTGTACTTTTCAAAAGATCACAACACAATCTTTATATTGACAAGAAGAAGTGGTTAAAAAAGTTAGATCATTAATTAAAATCAGTTAGAAACATTTAAAAATAGTTTGGAATTCATAACATATTTCTATTAGAAAAACAACTAATTGTTCTGAAAAACAATTGATTGATTTAATTTTTTATTAAGAATTTCATGTAAAATAGCCAGTTGTTTTATCGAAATAATCGATTATTTTTGTTTTACAGAAAAGACAAAAAATGCAAAGCTTTTTTGAAACCTTTGAAAAACACTAAGGGTTTGTTTGGATTAGAGGGTGAGGAGGAGTGGAAAGTTGAGGGTGAGGGGGAGTAGAAGTGTGAAGAAAGTGTGAAGAAAGTTGAGGTTGTTTGGATTGGGGTATGTTAGAGTAGATGTGTGAAGAAAGTTTATTGAAATTTGTGAGTGATGTGATGGTTGTAAGAATATTATAAATTATTTTGAATAGTAAAATTTGTAAGATTACAAATTTACCCTTGTATATAAAAGAAGAATAAATAATGATGAATCATTTTTCATATTTTAGTTAATTAATGCAATTTTAAGTTTCATTTATAAATAAAAAAATGTAAAATAAAAATAAATCATGAATTATAATTTTAAATTTAAGTATAATTTGATTATTTAACATTTGATTATTTTTTTTACTTACTGAATTTATTTACATAATTATAATATTATATAAGAATTTTTAAATTATGTTATGTTATATATATATATAAATATATATAAAATTAATTTTAATAATGATTTTCATTTTTATGAATAGCAAAATAAATATATTTTAAAAAGAAAATAGATATTTAGAATATAGCATGAATATTAAGTAGTTATCAAAATATATAATAGAAAGTCATTATAGTTAATCCGGAAAGAGATATAAAGACATGTTAATTTGTTTGTAATTTTGAAATTATGTCAAAATGAAGAACACAATAATGTTAATTAGAAAAAGAAAAGACATCCCCAGTAATAACATTTTAATCCTTATTGTGGAGACCTTCAAACGGTTTTCTAGAAGACATATTTTATTCCGTTGTATAATAATAATTGCATCTTTTTCATCGACAACGTCTTCAATGCACCATTTCAAATAATTACAGCTTAGAACCATGCCACTTCTAATCTGTTTTCAAGAAAACAATAAAATTGAACAATGAATAAGTTTAAAATAACATTCTTAAGTTTGTTTCAAACCTAATTGAATAAATTTTACCTTGTAGTTGGGACAACCCCAAAAAAAATTTCCAGCATTTTTTTCTATTGTCGCTATTCTCAAAACAACAAATTGTCCACAATCACAAATAGGAGCAACGAAGGCACTTGTGCTCCCAGTAGCATGGGTAAAAGTACCACGTTTTTGCACACTACAACCAGTACAACTAGATGACGACGTGTTCTGATACGCAGACATTGAATGACACTTAACCAATGCTGTCGAAGTTCCGTATTAGGGATTAAGGACACAAATATGATTTATGCATAATAGAAATAAAATGCTAAAAAAGTTGCATTAAAAACAATATGATTATGTAAATAAGTAGCATGAAAAGTAGCATAAAACCTTAATATTAAATAACAATAACAATTCATTAATGTTCAACATAAAAATTAGAAATAAAAATAACAATGACAATAACATAATGATAACACAATCAATGGCCTTGATGACGTCGAATGTCATTCAGAGTATCCTCAATTTGGTCCATCCTTTGATCAACCCTGTCAATTCGGGTATTCATGTTTTGTATGCCGGACAAAATTTGAGTTAACAATTCGGTTTGATTGGGGATTGCCGCCTCAGGTTGACCACCTTCAACATTTTGTGCTGGCAATTCATCCTCTTCATCATCTTCTTCGTGTGCATGGTGAGGTCTACCAAGTTGCCATACGCCATTGATCTGGAATATATTTAATTTTGTCATACTTTTTTTCCCAAAGTAATGATTTCAGCCTAGCATTATTGCTTGTTCATTCGACAAGTCGAAGCCATACACCTGCAAGATCCTCGTTATCAAATTTGCATATGAGAGAGACATCTTGTTATCCCGACATTTGATGATGTGTTGTGTGATGTAATGAGGCCAATTAATGCGTACATTATTTTTTATTAACCACAACATGAAAATATCTTCATTCAGTAGTTGTGCAAAGTTGCTTCTACGAGGGCACAAGATATGCACCCATGTGTAATGCAACAGTCGGTCATTCATTTTTAGACTACCGACATTTTTGAGATTTTCACCTTCAACATCTTCACGAATCATGGACGATAATGCTAGTGCTCGATCAAAATTCAGTTCCTCAACGATCGTCCCAGGGGTTAACTTAAGACCGTCATACTGTAGATGAGCAATGGTCATCAAATCCATTTCTTTAGTGTGTATCATTCTTTCACAAATCTCAATGGCAAGGTGACCAACAGGTATGATTTTTACATTTGTATAAAATACTCTTACCAAATCCTAATAATACGGAAGAGTAATTCCAAGGAAAGGTTGTAAACCTTGCCAATTCAAAAGATTTTTGGAATTCAAATCCTGGAGCAGCAAAAAATGGAGTATGCATAACTTTTGGTGGTAATACTGGTCTTGCGTGAAACTTCTTTTCAAACAGCACCATTTGACGCCTGGTACTAAAGTATCTTGAATAATCAAGAACTTGTTCAATCCTCGTTGCTGGCTGAGGAGGAACGACAACATCTTCTGCTGGAGATTTACCCTTATGGGTTCTATTACGTTTCTGGGATGATGATGCCATGTATAATGCAATTACTACAATAAATAACTAACAAAAGTTAACATAATATCATAAACATAATGGTAGGTCTTTTCAAACACAATAGTGCAAGTTCACAAAGGAAAATATTACATGGCCAATGAAAGTAGAAGTTCACAAAGCAAAATATTACATGTCCAATAATAAACAAACACAATCAAATATTACATGTCTAATAATTAAAGGTAACGCCGACGCAGAGATATGAAATCAATGCCTAGTCATAAATCCAAACAATTTTGTCATGCGACGCTCATATGGCATCCCAAATAGTTGCTTAACTCTTCCGGGATGGTCACATAAAAACTCGTAGCATTGATCCATGAGTTGTTCATCCTGAATGTTAAGCTCCACGAGCATTGCCCAAATATCAGATTCTGAGTACTGGTATGAGGCATGGCGTCGATGATGGTGTACATGCTCAGCATATAGGTCGTTTCTTCGTCTAATTTCGGCAGCTATATCTTGAGCTTCCATTGCTTGTGCACGAGCAATATTCACCAACTGAGAGGCATTTTCATTTCCATCCTTCATTGATGACACGCATTGTTGAAGATTAGTATTCAACATTGCAAAATGTTCATCAATGTCGTCCATAGTAGGGCCTTTTCTCTTTGATCCTCGAGATGAGGATGTGCCTGCAGAGACAGCAGACGACATAAAAGGAGTGTTTGACAGTGTGTCTGAAGGAGTGTCACTAGATTGGAATTGAGGAGCAGGTGATCGTGGAACGTAGTCATCTTCCTCCTCATAGTTCGGTTGCTCGGGGATTTAATCCATATTATTCTCCCCAAGGTTGACACTGAAATTGCTCATGTCAGGAGGTGAATTGATGTCACGGGCTGTCCTGACCCGACTTCCCGTGGCTCTATCATTAGACCACAACTCCTCCATGAGGTCATAATGGCGAATGGGATTCACACGCCATTTCGCCGCAAATGGTTTGGCCTACATACATTTCACATATTAGTATTTGATGTGAAATGTGAAGTAAATGTAATTGTTACATAAAAAAGTACTTATCATTGTACCTTAATCAGCTCACTCCAAACTTCGTCCTCGGCTTCAAAAAGTTTGGTGGTCTGGTTCCATGCGAAACCACTCAATCCACCAAACAAATCATGGACTTCCCTCCACCTGTCCTTCAGGCTTTTCTAGCGGTTCTTCACATTATTTTTCTTAAGACCCAATAAGCCAGCCTCATTTAAAGCCATAACTATGTTAGTGTATCCTTGAGTGGTCCAACTACCATCAATTCTACACTCGTACCTCGTCAATCATTGCATTCAGCAAAATTAGGTCCATCTCCGCCGTCCACTTGGTGAACTCTCGAGAAGAACCTGATGAATTTGAAGCAACATTTTTCCCGCGATCCATCTAATTAACTTAAATAAAGTTAGGATGACAAACATTGAAAAATGGTAGAAAATATATTATTTCATGAAATTAATTCTTTACATAATCTTGCCACATTTCATTTGCTATAGTGTCCCAAATATCACACCCTAGCCTATAATCATGTTCACGAGCATGGGTGGTGCTTGGTTGGACATCTTGTTCTAACAATTCATTATCTACTTCTTCAAGCAGAGACTCATCATTGTTGATCCCGCGTAGAAAGTTATGCAGAATACAACTAGCTAAAACAATTTTTGTCATAGTATCCACATGATAATGTGGCTCAGTCCCACTGGCTATAATTGGAAAACGTTTTTTAAGCACCCCAAAGGTTCTCTCAATTACGTTCCTAAGTGATGAATGTCGATGATTAAACAGCCCTTTTGCATTTTGTGGCCCTCTTCGCGAATATTCTTTCAAATGGTATCTCACCCTGCGATAAGGTGTTATTATATTTCGTTTTAACATAAAACTTGCATCACCAAGATAGTATTTTCCTACAAAGATTGTGGAAAGTTGGGTTAGTATATACTACTACAACCTTTTAATTCTTCTGCACACCCAATCCCCTATAACTAATCTTCTGGAATAACCAAAGGATCATCTCGTACCAAAGCATCTTTCAATATCCTTGAATCGGAGGCAGTTCCTTCCCAACCGGCTAAGACATATGTGAACTTCATGTCAAAGTCACAGGCTGCAAATATGTTTTGGGTTGGCCAATCTTTTCTCCCTCGAAAACGAGGTGCATCAGCACGTGCAACCTTAACACATACATGACTCCCATCTATGGCCCCTAAACAATCCTAATGTAAACAAAAATTCATAACTTTAATTGAACACAAAATAAAGAAGACATTACACATAATTTCAAGTAATGTTATCATCAACAAACCTTAAAGTAGGGGAAAAATCGACTGTTGTTAAGGATGTGTGGTTCTACAACCGTTCCATTTGGTTGAATTAAGAATTCCCCCTCCAACTTTAAAATTGCACTCAAAACATTATGAAAGTGACGGGAAACTGTTTCTCCAGACCGATGGAAAAAGAATGACACACTTCGATTCTTCACATTATGCCCAATAATGTGCAGAAATTTCGCTACTTGTTCTTCCACGGTTGATCGATATGCATCTTTAACAAGTCCAGTTCCCCGTATTCGTTCACATAATTTAATGAAAGCTTTCGGTCCCATGCGAATAATGTGACGAGATTCTTCAATGTGAACCAAGTACTCCATCAATTCTTGTCTGCGACGCTCTTTTTGTGGTTGAGACTCACTGATACAGTTGCTTCTAGTAGGCACCGTGCGTAACAAATTCAATCCAAAAGCAATCATACAAATAATCATGACTGATAAACCTTCATTATTTTTTTTATTTGTTCTTCGGTTTGTGAAATTAAATTCATGTTCGCCGCAACAAGATCGTCATAAATTGCAACTGTTTCCTCAAAGTGTACCATCTCTGCCTCGTCATAATTTCTTTCCGAATTCATACCAAACGCGGTTACCGTTTCAGTGTAAAAGTACACCAATACAATTACCCTAAAACGTACTTTTAATTAATTTAAATAAAAAAATTATTATAAATGACTATATCATTCAACAACATAATTTAATCAAACAAAAAATAAATACAAACAAACAAAATAAACAAAAGCCTAAAATTAATCAACTATCATAACAAATATAACTATATACAAATATTCAAATTTCAGAAATTTATGTCAAATGTATAAAAAAAAAAAACCTAGATATTTAAATATTCTATTTCATTTATGTCAAAAAATTTACTATTTTTTTTAATTACTATATCATTTTTATAATGTTTTTAATTATAACATTAACAATTTATATCAGATTTCTTCTCAAAAGTTTTACTTTTTTTTTTAATTAATACAACATTTTTTATAAAGTTTTTAATTATAAAATTAACAATTTATGTAAAATATAAAAAAAAACTCTACAAATTACAAATTTCTATTTCTACTCGTAAAAATATTCATTTTAAATACATAATTTTTTTTCTTTTTTAATGATAACATTAATAATTTATGTCCAATCTAAAAAAATATTAACTAAACATTATCAAATTTTATTTCGATCCTGTAAAAATATTATTTACAAATAAATAACTATTTCTTATAAACAATTTAATTTTTAAACACTAATAACTATCTACAATTATTATTACAAATTCAAATTTCTTCTCTAAACTTTTTCTGTCTTTTTAAATTACTATAACATTTTTTTATAACATTTAATTCTAACACCAATAATTTATGTGAAATAAAATTAAAAAACCCTAAACATTACATATTTTTTATTCCATTCTTTCAAAATTTTATTTATAAATACTAATTTTTTTTAAAAAAAAATACAAATTTAAAAAAATTAAGTCAAAATCATATTTCTACTCTAAACTTTTACTGCTTTTTTTTAATTACTACAACATTTTTATAATGTTTTTAATTATAACATTAATAAATTATGTTAAATCTAAAAAAAATGAAAATTCTAAACATTATAAATCTTGAATTCCATTCTGTCAAAATTAAATTTTTTAATTCTTTTTTATAAACAATTCAAGTTTAAATAAATAATTATTTTCTACATTTATTATTAAAATATCAGATTTCTTCCTAGAAATTTTACTGTTTTTTTAATTAATACAACATTTTTTATAAAGTTTTTAATTATAATATTAACAATTTATGTAACATATAAAAAAACCTACAAATTACAAATTTCTATTTTCACTTTTCACTTGTAAAAATATTCATTTTAAATACATAATTTTTTCTTATAAACAATTAAATCTTATAACAAAAATTACTAAAACATTTTTTTTAATGTTTTTAAAGATAACATTAATAATTTATGTCCAATCTAAAAGAATATTAACCATACACAATACAAATATTCATTTAAAATAAATAAATCTATTCTCTTATAAACAATTAAATGTTAAAAAAAATTAACTATCTATATTTATTATTAAAAATATAAACAATATTTATCTAAACTTTTTCAGTTTTCTTTAATCACTATAACATTTTTTTATTTGTTTTAATTATAACATTAATAATTTATGTTTAATATAAAAAAAACCTAAACTTTACAAATTTTTGTTTCCATTCGGTAAATCATTCATTTCATACAAATAAATTTTTTTCTTAAATGTTAAAAATATAATAACTATCTACAAAAATTAAAACAGTAAATCAAATAAAGGAATTACAAACAACATTAATTTACTAACTCGTTAACATAATTAACTAAACTAAACCCTAAACAAATTATATTACAAAACCATAATCATCCAAACATAAATATAAAACAGAAACTAAAAACAAAAAGTTAACATAAAAAAATTAAAAAACCTAAAGAACAACACTGAAGAACAACACAATAGAGATCACAATAGGATGAAGAACACACCACGAGTGCCTAAAAACCACATAAAACAAATTAAGAAACACACAGAATTTCACAAAAGTTAGAACATAATCGATTATCCCATCAGTTATATACACAGGATAATCGATTATCCACGTATAATTGATTATGTTAGTATGCGAAAAACAACACTAATCGATTATGAAAATACATAATCGGTTAAGACCCTTTTTGCACCTTTCAGATAATCGATTATGACTTGAAATTTTTACATATAATCGGTTACTGCCTTTGCGTAATCGATTATCTACACCATAATCGATTATGTGACCAGTGCTAGTTCATCCATAATCGATTAAGCACCATTGAACGAAAGACATGCTCTCACCTGAGATGAACCCAACACCTGAGATGAACCCAACACCTGAGATGAAACAACCTATACGTAACTCAAGCCCCTACCACACACTCTAATGCCTTATGAATCTCTCCAACCCCAGTACACACTCTAATGGCTTCGCTTTCTTTGATTATTTGTGAATGGGTGAACCAGATTCATGCATCGTTTTATATAGCATTTAACCAAGTTCCACACCTACCTCACCCACTTCATTCACTCACAGCTTTCACACTTTCAAACGGTCAAAGGATTCTTGAGCCAAGTCAGGAATCTTATGCTTTCATGTGGCATGCTTGCAGGGGGCAGTGTTGTACTGGATTCCAGCACAAAAGCAAGGGCAGCAACATAATTTCGTAACGTTGACGTGGCACTCGCTCTCCTCGTCTTAACTTTCTCTTCATCTTCAAGGAGAACCAAAATCCACTCCCCTTTCTCTTTCCTTCCTCCCTCACCCGCAACCATACATGGAAACAAATGGGGTGGTGTTGTGACTTCTGTCGTCAACAACAGTACCACCCCTGGAAGCAAACAAGGCCTAAGTGTGTGTTTGCTTTTGGGGGTGATGGAGGTTGAGAGTGGGGGTGAATGGGTGTCACCCTTGTTTGCTTCTATGATAGGGGGAGGTTGAGGGTGAAAGTGAATGGAAAGTTGAGGGTATTTAGGATCCTCTCATAATTGAAGAAAAAGAAGAGTGGAATGAGATGAAAAGACCATGGTGCCCTTCATACAATAATATTAATAATGGAAATTATTATTAATAATAATTTTGTGTGTATATATATAACATAACATAATTTAAAGAATCATAAATAATATTAAAATTATCTAAATAAATTAACTTAAGTAAAAAAATTAATTTAAATTAATAAAATTATACTTACATTTAAAATTATATTTAATTATTTATTTTTTCTTTTATTTATAAATGAAACTTTAAATTATTTTAATTAACTAAAATATGCACAAAATTAATAATTATTTATTCTTTTATATATATATAAGGGTAAACTTGTAATCTTACAATTTATCCTATTCAAAATAATTTAAAATACTCTTACAACCATCACATCACTCACGTATCTCAATAAACTTTCTTCACACATCCACTCTAACATACCCTAATCCAAACACACTCACTATTTTCACACTTTCTTCTCACACTCTCACTCTTCCACACCCTAAACTTTCCACTCCCCAATCGAAACAAAGCCTAAGTACCAAACAACCAGTTGTTTCGACAAATCAACTGGATAAAAAACTTGTAGTCACAAGACCTTGAACAACAACTTTTTTAAACTGATTGATTTCAAAAACAACTGACTAAAATTTCACAACTTTTTAGAAAACACTTCTTTTAAAAGAGATAAAGAGTCAAGTGAGCTTTGATCAATACTAGATGTGAATTGACAATACAAAATCTACTAAACAACACACACAAACACTGCAACAGGTTCTTCAAGTCTTCAAAGCAGATTTGGAAGCATCAAAGCACCTTGTTCAACACAAATCAACACAGGCTCTTAATTATTTAAAACACTACCTAGGGTTCATTGAGGCACACCACTGAGAACGACGATGTGGAGAGAAGAGCGACAGTGGAGAAAAGGAGATACCTACGGGGAAGAAGTGTGCACCAAAGAAGACAATGTTAGTGGGTTGTGATACATCACTAGTACAAAAGTTTAAAACAACGACCCATTATTTAATGCGGTTTTAGGGTTAGACGTTGTCTTTCAAAACGTGGTGAAATTTTTTTAAATTAACTTGATTTAAGAAGGCGGCTATTTGTAATAGTCGCATTCTTAAATCAAGCGCTTGATTTAAGAATGCGATTATTACAAATAGTCACCTTCTTAAATCATTTTTTACCCTAATTTTGAAGAGCGCCACTTACGCTTTCATAGTTTCTTTCTTCTTGGCGCTTCATGTTTTCTCTTTGTTTCTGCTCTGGTGTTCTTATTTTCTTATGCGGGCTTCAGTGTTCTCGTTGTTGAACCTTGTGATGTTCAATGTTTTGAAGAATCCAAATCCATTGAAGGATGTTGAAGCCTCTGCTTTGCTTGTTGTTGCTGTGCTGGTTTAAGCTTTGTTCTGGGGTAGTTTATATGTTGTAATCCACCCTTGTACTAAATCTCAAGCAATTAGCATCTCAATCTTTATGAAAGTAAAATGTTTTTCAAACTAAGTTGAAACAACCGATTGTTTTGTCGAAACAACCGATTGTTTATACTTAGGTGTTTTGAGAAAGATTGAAAACTGTTTTTGAATGGTTGAAACTCTTAAGTACCAAAATAACCGATTGATTCGAGGAAACAACCGATTGTTTGTTTTGGAACCATAACAGAAAAACTGTTTTGTGTTTGACTGAGCTTTAAATGCTTTAACTGAATACGCTCCAGTCATTAAATGCTTTGACCAATCTTTTAATGCAATTTAAGAGTTTGTTAAGATTTGATAACAAACTACATCTTTGAATATATTAAGAAAAAAAGATTTGAGAATTAAGATAATCTTTTTGACAGTTTTTCAAAAGAGTTTTTCAAAGTGATGAGATTGCTAAAAGAGTTTGTGATTGATCAAGGTGCTGGAATAGGATTCTACTTGTATTGATTTCAGATATTCATCTGTAACAAGTGTAATCTTTGTAATCTGTTGAACAATTCGTTTGTGTGTTTGCTGAGATTGGTTGTGTGTTCTTGAGGTGTTCAAGATCAACAATCTTAGTGTTGGCCAAGGAGAGTGTGTTTCTTGAGGTGTTCAAGGTCATTCTCTTGGTTGTTGTGTAAGTGATCAAGTGGCGATTGCTTAGTGGATATCCTCAGGGTTTCTGAGAAGACTGGATGTAGCTCTGGTTTGGAGTGAACCAGTATAAACAACTGTGTACAATCTCTCTATCTATATCTCTTTAAATTCAGTTTATTTGTTGTTTGCTGGTATAAACAACTGATTGTTTCGCTAAAACAACCGATTGTTTTTCTGGTACTGCAGTTTTTGCCTGCTGTTTTGGCTAACTGAATTGCTGAATCAATTGGTTTCTGAGATAAATTCATTATAGCTTTGAAAAGTTTGCGAAAACCCCTTTAAACAATTCACCCCCCCTCTAGTTTAAAGCCATATTTTCTAACAATTGGCATCAAGAGCTTGGTTCTTGAAAGTTATTCAAGTTGATCCTAAATATCTTTTTAAAATGGCTGATAGACTACCGTTTAGGGAAGGTGCCTCAATTAACAGACCACCCTTGTTTTGTGGTTTGAATTACTAGTTTTGGAAAGTTAGAATGAAAATATTTATGGAATCTCTTGACAAAGGAATTTGGGATGCAATTGAAAATGGTCCTTTTATCCCAAAGTTTGAAAAAGATGGTTCTATCATTGAGAAGCCATGGTCTAAATGGACTGATGCAGACAGCAAAAAGGCCAAATTTGATTGCATTGCCAAAAATATTATAACCTCTGCTTTAAATTCTGATGAGTTTTTCAGGATCTCACAATGCAAATCATCAAAAGAAATGTGGGACACTTTGGAAGTCACTCATGAAGGAACAAATGAGGTGAAAAGAGCTAGAAAGCATGCTCTCATCCAAGAGTATGAGATGTTTAGAATGCTTAAAGGAGAAACAATAGCTGAGGTGCAGAAAAGGTTTACACACATCATCAATCACCTTATGAGCCTAGACAAGACCTTTGACAAAGAAGAGTTGAACATCAAGATCTTGAAATGTCTTGATAGAGCATGGCAACCAAAGGTAACTGCTATTTCCGAATCTAAAGATCTAACATCATTAAGTGTTGCTTCTTTGTTTGGAAAGCTTAGGGAACATGAGCTAGAGATGAATAAACTAAATGTTCAAGAGAGTGAAGATAAGCACACAAGGAGCATAGCCTTGAAAGCATCCAAACATAAGGGAAAGCAAGATTCAAGTGATGATAGTGATGAGGAAAATCTTAGTTTGCTGTCAAGAAAGTTCAGCAAATTCCTAAAGAGAAACCGCAACAAAGACAACAACAAGGGTAGGTATGGAAACAAGAAACCCAATGAATTTAATTCAAATAACTATACTTGTTTTGGTTGTGGTGAGCAAGGTCACATAAAGGCAGATTGTCCTAACAAGAGCAAAGAGAAAAAGACAAGCTACAAGGAGAAGAAAGGCAAGACAAAAAGAGCCTACATAGCTTGGGATGAAAATGAGGTGTCATCATCAAGTTCTTCATCAAGTGAAGATGAAAAAGCAAACATATGTTTGGTAGCTGAGAATGATGATGATTCTTGCAGTTCAAGTGAGGTAACTTCATGTGCTTCCTTAAATGAACAAAATTATCGTGAATTGCTTGAAGCTTTTTAAGAAACACATGATGAAGCTAATAGATTGGTTCTTTCAAACAACCGATTGAAAGATCTTAACAATGGGCTTGAAAAGAAAGTTAAAACACTTGAAGAGGATCTGAGAAAAGCAAAAAGTGATTTTGAAAAATTGGAAAATCATTTAAAAAATGCCTCTTGCAAGTGTGATACTCTCATTTGCACAAATTGTGAAAATCTTGAGAAAAAGGTTCACTATCTTGTTGAAACTGTGGACAAGCTTTCAAAGGGGAAATCAAACTTTGAGAATGTCTTGGAATCTCAAAGCTTTGTTTTTGGAAAGGCTGGTTTAGGCTTCAACCCACAGAACAAGCAAGATAGGTTTTCAAAAAGTTTTTTAAGAAAATCTGAAAAACAACCGATTGTTAAGACGAAACAACCGGTTGTTACATGCTTTTACTGCATGAAGAAAGGCCACTCTGTTAGATTCTGTAAAATTAGAAAATATTATGTTCCTAAAGGTTTTATGAAATGGATTCCTAAGGGATGTGATGTTTCTAACAGCAAAGAAAAGTCAAATGGACCCAAATTTGTAAGGGGACCAAATCTTGCTACTTGAAATTGTTTATGCAGGAAAAATAAAGAGAAAAAGAAGAACTGAGCCATCTGATCAAGCTGTTGAAGAAAAAGGCAGTCATTGAAGCTGAATCAATGCTAAGCAAAAGATCAAAATAATGAAAAGGAGTTTTCTTGATCAACAAGCAATTAGCTCATTGAAGAATCAACATAAGGATAAAACTTTCCTTTATTTGTTCTCAATCTCTGTTTCAAAGTTCTTTCTTGTGATTAATTTTCTTTTAATCAATGTCATCTGACTTAAACTGCTTCTGCTCATGGTTAAAATTTCAAAAATCAAGTTTTTAACTGCTGCAGAAAAACAACCGATTGTTTCTTCAAAACAACCGATTGTTTCTTCGAAACAACCGATTGTTTTGAGTCTGACAGCACTATGAAGAAATTGAATTAATTGATTTTTTGAACTTCTATCCGTTGCAGATCAATTTAAAAGAGAGAATCTTGGTCAAATGATCTGTGTTGAAAGTTGATCATGTTCAGAAAGAAGTCATAACAGTCATAAAGGAATATATTCCAAAATCTTGGAAATTCAAGAGCCTTAATGACTAGTCAAAGATCACATGTGAAGACCATGTCATTTTCAGCTTTTTCTGACATTTTCTGTGCAGAGCAGAGTCAAGTCCTCTCTCTCTGAAAATCAGGTACCCTTTAATGAAATTAAATTCATATTGATTCTCTTATTGTTATAAAATCCAGTGCAGAATTCTTCCACAAGAACAACCAATTGCAACATCTCTTGCAATATCTCTTGCACCATCTCTTGCAAAAATCTGTTAAGTGTGCTCTCCTCTGTTTTCGTCTCTGCTGTCATGGAATCAACCCCTCCCACCTCCAAGAGAGTCAAAACCAGGGCTGTAAGATCTGGAGGAAGGCTGGAAGGCTAGTTTTCTAGAGACAATGATCTCATTGAGAAGTATAGATATGAGATAAGTATCAAGAAGATAAACAACCCCAAGGTTGTATGCTTTGATTGGCTGAAAAGTCAAAAGCTTGATAATGTGAGAAGGCTGCTCAAGGATCAATCTCTCAGAAAGTTCCTAGAGATGAAGGGAAACATTTATCCAGATTTGGTGAGGGTATTCTACACCAACTTGAAGTTTGAGGGAAACAATCTTGTTTCTCATGTGAAAGGTGTGGAAATGGAGATAACTCATGAAGTTTGGGCTGCTGTTGCTGGGCTTAAGTTTTCTAGTCTGAGAATCAACAAGGGAAACCTTGGTGTGGTGGAGGATTTTAACAAAATCCAGTTCTACAAAAGTTGCTTGAAGAATAATCAATCTCAAGTTAGTACATGCTCGGTTGGAGGTTTGAAGCTTGATGAGAGGTTGCTTGCTCTCATTGTAACTTGGATTCTAACTCCAAGGGGGAGTAATCACTCTGTGCTAACTAAAGAATATCTGGTTTATATCTTCTGCATCACCAAGGAAATCAAGATCAATTGGATTCATATAATCAAAGAACACATGCAAAAAGCCATGAGGTTAGGTGATTATCATTATCCCTATGCTGTTTTAATATCTAAGTTTCTACACTTTTTTGAAGTTAATCTTGAAGATGAAACTTCTGAGCTGGTCAAGTCAACTCAAGAGTTGAACAATGGATCACTCAGCAAGATGGGCTTTACAAAAGTAGGTGGAAAATGGATAAGCAAGGATGGTGATCATGGTGCCTCATCTAGTGGTGCTGCAAATCTTGAACAAGATGAACCTGCTAATATGGATGTTCAACATGAAGATCCAACTGAAGATTTTCAAGATGCAGGACCTAGTGCTGCTGATGGACATCAAGGAGAAAGAATGCCAACCATGTCGTCATTTGAAAGAATCATGATGAATAGGCTTGATAGCTTTGCTGAAAATCAAAGGAGCCTCCATGATCTTTGTGTTAGTAATTTCCAAAGAATTGACACCAGATTTGACAACATGGATGCAAGGTTTATGACTCTGGATGAACAGATTGAAGCTGTCCAGAATCAAATCTTTCATCTTCAGTTTGCTGATGAAGAAGAATGAAGGAAAAACAACCGATTGGTCATCGAAACAATCAATTGTTTTTGGTTGTTCTTTTCTGGTTTTAAAATTTATTTCCTTCTGCTGTTGCTGTCTTATTCTGATGTAATGAAAACAATATCTTGTTTTATCTCTTATCTTTGTCTATTTGTGAAGACAAGTAGGGGGAGATATATGCTGTGTTTCGAGTTTGTTTTAAGTTTCTGTTTTAAAGTTGATAAAACTGTTTGGAATATGTAATATGTTTCTGATATTAGATGTTTTAAGCTTTAAACTGTTTATCTGTATGCTAACAAAATATCAGAAGTTCAATGTATTGCTCAAAGTTCTATTGCAGGAATTGCTTCATATTTAATCAGGTACAACACAAGCATCAGGGATTTGTCTTCATCAAATAGAGGGAGATTGTTGAACCTTGTGATGTTCAATGTTTTGAAGAATCCAAATCCTTTGAAGGATGTTGAAGCCTCTGCTTTGCTTGTTGTTGCTGTGCTGGTTTAAGCTTTGTTCTGGGGTAGTTTATATGTTGTAATCCACCCTTGTACTAAATCTCAAGCAATTAGCATCTCAATCTTTATGAAAGTAAAATGTTTTTCAAACTAAGTTGAAACAACCGATTGTTTTGTCGAAACAACCGATTGTTTATACTTAGGTGTTTTGAGAAAGATTGAAAACTGTTTTTGAATGGTTGAAACTCTTAAGTACCAAAATAACCGATTGATTCGAGGAAACAACCGATTGTTTGTTTTGGAACCATAACAGAAAAACTGTTTTGTGTTTGACTGAGCTTTAAATGCTTTAACTGAATACGCTCCAGTCATTAAATGCTTTGACCAATCTTTTAATGCAATTTAAGAGTTTGTTAAGATTTGATAACAAACTACATCTTTGAATATATTAAGAAAAAAAGATTTGAGAATTAAGATAATCTTTTTGACAGTTTTTCAAAAGAGTTTTTCAAAGTGATGAGATTGCTAAAAGAGTTTGTGATTGATCAAGGTGCTGGAATAGGATTCTACTTGTATTGATTTCAGATATTCATCTGTAACAAGTGTAATCTTTGTAATCTGTTGAACAATTCGTTTGTGTGTTTGCTGAGATTGGTTGTGTGTTCTTGAGGTGTTTAAGATCAACAATCTTAGTGTTGGCCAAGGAGAGTGTGTTTCTTGAGGTGTTCAAGGTCATTCTCTTGGTTGTTGTGTAAGTGATCAAGTGGCGATTGCTTAGTGGATATCCTCAGGGTTTCTGAGAAGACTGGATGTAGCTCTGGTTTGGAGTGAACCAGTATAAACAACTGTGTACAATCTCTCTATCTATATCTCTTTAAATTCAGTTTATTTGTTGTTTGCTGGTATAAACAACTGATTGTTTCGCTAAAACAACCGATTGTTTTTCTGGTACTGCAGTTTTTGCCTGCTGTTTTGGCTAACTGAATTGCTGAATCAATTGGTTTCTGAGATAAATTCATTATAGCTTTGAAAAGTTTGCGAAAACCCCTTTAAACAATTCACCCCCCCTCTAGTTTAAAGCCATCTTTTCTAACACTCGTGCCATTGTAAGTTCATTTCGATCAACTCTCTTTCTTCTTCACCAATGGTTTATATAAAAAAATTGTTTTATTTATATGTTTGTTTTCTTGCATTGGCGAAAGATTCTCTAATGCTTCATTTTCTCTTATGTTTTTGTTCTCGTGCTTCCTTTCGTCTTCTGCGACCCTTCATTGTCTTCTTCGTGCCATTGTAAGTACGTTTCGAGCTCTCTTTCTTTTTCACCATTGGTTTAAATATTTGTTTCGTTTCTCTTATTTGTTTATTTTCTTGTATTGGCGAAGGTCACCTCTGCTTCGTCGTTGATGCCTCTGTCGTTGTTGCCTTAGGGTTTAGGGTTTAGAGTTATATTTTTTTTTAAAAAATTAAAGAAGAATGTGGCTATTTACCATAACCACATTTATAAATGGTATTTAAGAATGTGGCTAAATAGTCGCCTTCTTATCTCTTGTATTTACAACTACGTGTACAACAAATGTGACTATAAATTCGTCGTCTTAAATAAAAAATTGTTGTCTTTTAATATTTTTGCACCAGTGCATAGTACTCATCGAATAAGAAGGTGAGTTTTTTGTGAAATTGGTGAATTCCATATTTGTATATCGGGAAATCTAGAGATTTTCCGGATGGTGTTGTCTGAAAGCTTAAAGAAGAATTGATTGTTTTCAAATTTGGATATCCATAACTGTTTCTGCTATGGAAACCCGGAAGGCAATGGTGTTCCAGGTGCATAAATCCAAAAGTCAAAATGTTTGTGTGTTTTTTTTTTTCATTTAATGCCAGTTTTAAAAAAAAATGATGAGAAGAGCAGTTTCGAGTTTTAAATTTTATGTTGGATGTAGATTAGAATTGGTATGGTTAAGGAAAAAGAGCTTGATAGACATATTAGCTGGTATATATGATGTTTAAGAATATGCCCAATCACTAGCTTATTTTAAGGTAATAATTTTTTTTCATTATGTTTTTTTTATCAGCAATAAATAAATAAATTTAAGAGGGATACTTAAGGGGTATCCCAACCCGTATACAACAGCCACATAGTTACTCCTCCGAATGGAAAGGATAACCAAAGTGTGACTTATCCTGCAAAGAGCTATAACCCCAACCAACACACAAAAGTGCACCAACATGACAGTAACCTGTAGAATTACAACAGCTTCCCAAACCCCAACACCATTCCAAAAGATATAGCATAGCATCTCCTAATATTCACCCTGCACCCTGCAATCCAACCCTCTACACCAAAATAGATTTCCCATTCTTCCGTCTACATACCCCGCTCCAACAGTCTCTTCTTCCTGCTTTCCCCTTAATACCAAAGCTCCACTAGAAATGTGCCTCCAAGCTCACTCTTTGCCTGCTTAACAGCTATAGTGACATTAGAAGAAGTGAAAAGGCACGAGCACAACACTTACTATTTCACAGCCTTTTTCCTTCACCAACCATCTCATTTGCCTATGTATTGACCAACCAGCGACCTCCCAAACCTTCCAGCCGCTACAAATCAGCCACAATATTACGAAACACAATCTTACCACCTTGCTTTCTCTGCAATAGCAACGTCACACCCCTAAGTCAAACTGAGTCAGACCCCCTGAAGTGCGTAACTCAACTCCATCCTCATTGAATCGGCTGCACCCGTGGTAGCACTCCTAACAGCTACCCCCTCCTTTGATACTGGTACATCATACCCATACCAGTGTGCTCCCTTTTTAACATATATGCTCTCCTTTATCAATATGCTTCAGGTTCCTGCAATTAACATTAAAAGAGACCAACCCCGAATCGAGTAGCAGCAACCCAGTTTCCCTGCCCGGAGAAAACTATCTAACCCCTAAGGGACTCAATCCATCACTATAACAGATTCCTACCTACCAAAGACTTCACATGAGGCCAACCAGAGATTAAAACCATCTTCTTCATAACCAGCACAGACACATGTAAGCCAGTAAACGTTAGCAACTTCTTATGCAGATATTTGGGTTGAGAACCCAATCTACAAAGGAATAAGAGAACGAGCGAGCTTTATGCTTCATCCACAACCAAGACTTCAGTTGAGCCCTCTGAAAAACCTCCTCGGCATCTACTACCCCTTGGTGGAAGGTAATCTTATTCCTCTGGTCCCATATACTTCTAATGACATTTGCCCATACCCCTTTCCAGATCTTATTCTGCTTATTACTAACTTGAAACAAGTGAAAACTTTGGAAATGTAGCTTCAGATCATGTTGTTGTACGAATGAAATATCTACCCACTGAAAGCATAGAGACCAAACCTTCTGGGCATATTTACACTCTATAAAAAGGTGTTGACAAGTCTCCTCCTGTAACTGACACAAGGGACACACCATTGAGTTCACCAATACCCCTCTCCGGCTCAAACTCACTCTTGTAGGAAGTCTTCCCATCAACACCCTCCAGGCTGTCACTATCACATTTGGAAAAGCCTTCACCTTCCACAAGAGCTTATACACTTCTCCCTGGTTCCCTCTACCATGCTTAGCTAGACACTCATAAGCAGAGCTCACCGAAAACAACCCCGGTACCTCCTTCCCCCATACCTGGGTGTCCTGGACATTTTTTCTCAAACTGACCCCTGATAGAAGCGTATTAAGGTCCCTCTCCAGAGAAGATTCCCATTCAAATCTACCTCTCCTCCACCTCAAGTCCCACCTCCACTCCGTGTCAACCCATTCACCCATCTCACCCACTGTTTTACCTTGGTTTAAAGATAAAGAATATAAGTGTGGGAACAAAGATTTGAGATCCACACTTCCAATCCATACTTCCTCCCAAAACTTTGCTTTGTCACCACAACCTATTTCCCAACCTAACTCTTCCTGAAACCACCCTTTACCTCCTCCCTCCTTACACATCTTAGAGAGGTCTCTCCACCACCAAGATTGAGATTTGACAGGTGTATGACTGCTTTCTACTCCCAAATCGTATTTGGAGTCCAACAGCTTCTTCCATCTTCCATTCTCTTCCGAAAGACACCGCCATCTCCATTTCGCTAGGAGAGCTTTATTAAACAGGTGTATATCCCTACACCCCAACCCTCCCTCCTCTTTTGGTCTGCATACATCTTTCCAGCTAACCCAAGCAATTGGCTTGGTTAGTTTCCCCCAACCCCACAAGAATCTTGTTTGAATACTAATAATCCTTTTACACACCGAGGCCGGTACTCTAAACAGAGAGAGATAAAACAAAGGAATAGCAGTTAGAACGGAATTAATTAAGCAGATCCTCCCTGCCATGGATAGAAACCTCCCCTTCCAAACACTGAGCTTTGCATTCAACTTGGTTATAACTGGATCCCAAAATTGCTTCTTTCTTGGATTCCCTCCCACCTCCAGTCCTAGATACTTGAAAGGAACCTCCATCTGAATACAGTTCAACGTCTTAGTGAAACACCCTATAGTACTGCTTTGTACATTAATGCCTGCTAACCTTGATTTATGGAAGTTGATCTTCAATCCTGAGGCTAACTCAAAGCCCCTCAGAATGGCCTTCAAGGTTAACACATTCCCAAAGGTATCCTCACAGAGAAAAAAAGTGTCGTTCGCAAACTGTAGAATACACATCTCCACCTCATTCCTTCCTATCTTAAGGCCCGTCAGCATATTAACCTTCAAAGCTTGTCTTACTCCCATTTTTTTCATTATGTTGTTATTCACAAAGAAGATAATTACAAAGACTTACTATACTTATACAAAAGTTAGTTAAATTCTATAAAAGGTTAGGCACTAGACAAGCGAGATGCTAGATTTGGACTATGGAATTTTAAAACGTATATTGAATACTTAGTTTAGGTTTGACTTGACTTATTTTTATCCCACTTACTCCCATTTTTTTATATGTAAGTCTCATGCTTTTATTTATATATGGCATCTTTCTACATTAACTAGTTGGTAATAAAATAAGCATTAAAACCCATAAATGAGAGCAATATAATAATCAAATCACAGTATTAATAGAGAAAAAATATACATTGAAAATGTAAAAGATTTTTATATTATCTTTCAATCACAGATATAGGTAGTTTATTAATTTACATATAATTATTTAAAAAGTAAAATCGATGTTGTAATGTATAAATACTTGAGTTTAATTTTAAAATTTAACTAGAAAAAAATTTAGTTTGATTGCGGGGAAAGTATCCATATTAACCCTTAACCTAAACTTGATGAAATCCGGATTTTACTGTTAAATTAGAATGAAAGCAAAATAAAATTTTTGTTCACATATACTTATATGAATTGTTTATTTTATTTTTCCATGTTTAAGGATAACAGTAATTTGGACATCTTTTAGAAAAAGAAGGGTAGAAAGTTACCCTTTATCCTTATGATTAACAATATTGGTCACCTTTTTACTTTGCTTCCCACAATTGTTATACCTTTTGGATTTTGCTTTACTTTTGACCCCATGAAAGAAGAAACAAAGCACGAAGATGGATGAAGTAACAAGTAGCAGTGCATTATTATGGTGAGATGGAAGAAGCCAAAAGGCACAACCAAAAAAGTGCAGTTAACTTCCCCGCAAGCAGAAAACCTTAATGAACGCTTTGCTTTGAATGGAAAAGAATATGCACATAACATATAATCTCCATCATTGATCATAAAAGAAGAAAAGAAAAAACTCCAAACTCACATCACATGAATGAATATGGAAAAAAACCTTTCTTCTCTTCCAATAACCGATACCCTTATCCCCTTCCCCCGCCACCTCTACCGTGCTCCTATGAACCCCATCACTTATCTATCCATCCATCAATCTTTCTCTTACCCCTTTTTAGCCTTTGCTTACAAACTCATCCCTCTTTTTTGCCTCTCATCTTCTCACATTCACACATGCATATGTTTCTACCTTTCATGTTCCCCCCATCATCTTATCCCTTTACACTCAATTATTAATTTGCCTAACACACACACCCCCACACACAAACCACAAAAGGTAAAAAAATAATAACATCTATAACTCTTTTTTTTCCAATCCCCGTTCAAGTAATGTAACTTTCATTATTTCGATCAGCTTTTCTATAGAGTGTATAAGAATTAATTATCAGTTTCATTTTGCACTTATAGTTTCTATAACATACCAAAATCTGATACCTAACCACAACATTAATCGGTCTGATCCATGTCTATATATATATATATATATATATATATATATAAAGTATGATATAATAAAGTTGATCTGTTATATAGGGTATGTTTGCATGCAACACATGTATAGTGATTTGCACAATTTATAAGAGGTTTTTTAGAAAGGAAGATGGAATAGTGTTAAACCTATGACATGTTTAGGGGTGTCTGTAGGTTAATTTCTTCAGCAAGAGATTCTGGCGGCAATCAATAAACAGTGTTTGGATCCTTTATATAACAGTTATTTCTCTGCAACAAATTAGGATAAGTACAGTACAGTATCCTATATATTGGTTATTAAAAATCAGAGTACTCTTATAATTGGTTAATTCAGGTCAAGATATTCTGACATTTGCCATTGTGTTGCTGCAGAAATTCAAGTCCTCTAGGAACCTGCTATTGTGGTCAAATGAACAGTTTGTATGTAATTATCATTGGGGGGCATTCATGGCTGATATGCTTTTCTTATTATGGTTTGTTTTGGAATGATAAGAGAGAAAATATGAATAGCAATACATTTTAGGAAAAAGATAGTATTTTGGGTAATTATATTATAGGTGTAACTTATCCACCAACTTTTGTCAATCATTAGTTTGTAATTTTTAAAGAGTTTTTTTCTTATAATTATATTTTTTTTCGTGCATTTTATTTGAATATGATATTTCGCTTTAAAAAAAATCTGAATCTAGTTTCATTCGTTGAACCAATTCACCTAAATTTTTATTTACAAAAAATATATAGAAGTTTCTTCAATCACATTGCGTGTTTTTTTATAATAATTATTTTTAAAATTATATATTACTATGACTTTTTTTATTGAAATTTTAATTTTTTATTTAACCAAATATACATGTTTGTCTGTTTCTTCTTTTTTACAGCTGATTTTCTATTTTATAACATGTAGAATTTAATTTCTTTCAACAATTTAATAAGGTTAATTTGGTATAAGAGTTTGAAAAAGAATAATAAAAAAATTAAAAAAATTAAATATTCTAATAAAACGTGTAAACCACAAAGAGATACGTGGTTTATTAATGGCTTATTGATGTAGGTTAAAGAAAATAAAAAACAAAAAATATTCTTTTTCTTTATTGCAATTTAAATTTCTAAATCTTTTTCTCTCCTTTCATTTCCTTTTTCGTCCGTGCAACACACGATAATATTTTGGAAATGCTCTTCCACATGAGGCATCTTATGCGCAGTTTCGTGGAATTATTCACATCACATGCTAGACTAATCGGTGGTCACTCAGATTCCAGTATAACATATTCATTACTCCATTTATATTTATTAACCAAATTTAGTTAAGTTTCATTGATGCCCTTAAAAACAATTTATTTATTTATCACACGGATTTACTATGATAAAAATATCTTAAATATATATCTTGAGATTCTGCTATAGCCTCATACTTATCATTTTCAATTCAGTAATAATTTGGTCAGGAGACTAAAATTTGGACGAGATGAAAGGCACCATATCTTGCGGTGTTCATGAAATTTTGAAAGGAAACAGTAGTCGTATCTTAGAGGTAGGCACTAGCTAGCTAGGTGAATGGAAGCTTTAAATTCACAGGTTGGCAAAGGAGAAAAGAAAATGCACAATTTTCTTAGGAATTAATGCTCCTCACTGTTGGTGGGGTGTCACAGTTCACAAATACATATTCGACAGCGTATAAAAATATATTATGCAGGAGAAGAAATCAAAGGGTAATTTATAAGGAGTGCTAAATAATCTAGAGTTGGATATAATCTAGAAGAAGAAATGGGAAGAAATACAAAGAGGGTTGTGATTTGTTTGTGAAAAAGCGACGAGTTGAAGTTGGAATATATGAAGCAGCTAAAAAATGGAAAGAGGAGAATGAGAAAAACAAAGCCACTAATATAACAAAAGAATATAGATGTACACGATTCATCAAGTCCTTACCCTCGATAAAACCTATGAATACAAAAACTAACATAGAAAAGACCTGGATATCATAAATCTATACAGTGTATGTGTACCCAAGAACTTTCCTATATATCATGTCTAGTACTGTGTATGATCACGTTTATGATGATAAAATCAGTATGTAGAGGACTGTTTGAAACCAAAATAAAAAAAAGAAAGAAGAAAAAGGTATGTGATGATTAATTACTATGCATGATGCTGATGATCCCAAAATGAAAAACCCATGGATCTGCAAACTTGCTTTATGTAATTCTCTTTTCCTCTTCAGTAGTCATCCCACTGCAGGCATTCCAAATCTGAGAGAGGTGCAACTGAAGAAGGACCTTCAAGATCCTCGTACAATGCGCGATTTCTTCCCATGTTGTCCTGCTTCGAAACCACCGAGGATGTTTCAGTGTTTCTGTCGTTGCTTAAGCCCGTTTCTTGTGAGTGGTTAGAAGAGAATTGCTCCATCTTGCACTGTTTCTCCAGTATTCCTCCCAAGTGCTCGTTGTTCTTGGCTGCAAATGCTCTAAGGATAGCTTGATCGTGGTTGGTAATGTTGTTGTTGTTACCGAAACCCGAGCCTTCAATACTTGGCATGATGGAACTTCTGATCCTGTTTTGGTGCACATAGTAATCAGAGAACATGTTTGAGGGTTGTGAGAGTGTGTTGTTTCCAATTGGGTTAACGTTGTTGTTGAGATTGGCTTGGTTGGAGGTGTAACTGATTGTGGGAATCTCATAGCTTCTGTGGTGGTCTTCTGGCTTGATGAGAAGCTGGTGGTGGTTGTTGATGGAGAAACTGGGAAGATAATAACCCTCTGATTGTGATTTAGTTGATGAAAGTGGGTTAGTGGTGTTGGTGTTGCCATAAGGAGGATCCATGAGAGGTGGAAGTGAAGAATAGTCAAGTAGATCATCCCCAATGGAGTTTATCCTCAGAAGGCCAGGAATTGAGGACTTTTTGACATCTGTGTTCTTGTGAAAAACCCTTGAGACAACCCATTCGTCCTGCAATGATAGTATCACCCAAAAGGAAAAAAGAAAAGGAAAGAAAAAATAAACAGAAAACTGTTAGCTTTGTTGAGACAAAACTAAAGCTATATGAAAAAGGAAACACATGAAAGAAACTCCCAAACTAACACAGAAAAGACACTTTTCTAAAAGGAAAAGGTTCACTTTTCATACCTTTGCTGCCTTAGGAAGATTGTAACTTGCAAATTTGCCCTCCAATCTGAATTCATGCATGACCCAATTGGTCTTCTCACCCTTTGGAGCTCTCCCTCTATAGAACACAAGGGTCTTCTTCATCCCAACAAGGTTGCCTTTCCCTTTGTAAATCTCCTTATCTTTTCCAGTGGCCTTCCAGTACCCAGATTCTGTTGCTCTATTGGTTCTCATGCCAGTTGGATACTTCCTATCCTTTTGGCAGAAGAAGTACCACTCTTTCTCCCCTATCTTGGCTTTCTCTGTAAAACATAAACTCAAGCCAGTCAATATTTCATCAAACTTCACAACAACCAAATTAAAACAGAAGCCAAAGTCACAAAACAATTAACTTACTCGGTAAATCCCAAGGTTCGCACTTATTCAAATCAGCCTCTCCAATTGCAATTGCACTGAAACTACTATTCTTCACCTTCTCGGTGAGATAATGAGTGATTATCTCCTCATCTGTAGGGTGAAACCTGAAACCTGGAGGCAAATCTAGAGGCTCCTCGCCTTTGTTCAACACAATAGGCTCTTCCATAAAATCAAATATAAAGGTACTATATATATATATATGTGTGTGTATATATATACCAGAAAAGCCTTTTGTATTTTGAAGCTAGCAAAAGAAGAAAGAAAAGAAGAAAGCTATATATGTGTTTTAGAAGAGAAGGAGAGAAAAGAGGGAGGAAGAATGAATTCTAAGAAGCATAAATGGAAGAGAGCTATTAAGAAAGTGTAACGAAGGGAAGATGGTGTGTTTAAATAGAGGAGCGTGTGCATATACACCTCACACGCTGGAAGATCCGTGGTGTGCAAGGCACTTGCTGAGGAAGCCTACAATTGGTGTTTTGTTTTTTCTTTGTTTTTTTCCCCTATGGTTTTTGTTTTCAAAATACGTGTATTTTATTGGTATATACATGACGTATATCCTATCCGGGTGGTTTCTTCGCTATATCTACCCCTTTGAAAACGAATGTGAGTGAGAAAAAGAAATGGTAAAAAAGGTGCTTTCAAAGCTTGTGGGCCCCAGTTCCTATAGGCTCCCCCACTTTTTCATATTATTAAAAATAATGAAATAAAAACAACTTTATCCGCTAGCTTCAACCTAACTTTTGCAGATTTTCATTACCTGTTTGCATCATCCATTACCCCGTCTCTGTTCAAATCTGTGGAACTGTGGGAGAGAAAGTTGAAAATAAAAAACAAGTCTTCTCCTTCATCTCCCCTTTGCTTCCCACTATGTGTGCTATTGAAAACAGATGTTGCTACTTCTGCTACTGCTACTTAAATTTTCATTTTTTCTACAAATACCAGCAGCTTTAGGTGGGAAGTGGTTGTTTCAGTTGGTGGCTAGCTTGGCTCATCTGCTTCATATAATATTACTATACACATTTGCATCACTTCCTAACCTCATTGAAAATTTAATACCAATCAAATAAATCATATCTAATGCTAATATGATTGCCTAGCTTTAATTTATTATACTAATTAGTATGAAATATATTTATAATTATATTGGAATCATGGCAACAATTAATTCCCACGCAGTGCCTGATGGGAAGAATCCAAAGGCTTTCACAGTTTCACACCAATAAGTCAAAAAATGAAGCAGTAATAAAGGATGGTGAATTTTCCAAGAGCTTTCCAAAATGTTCCACTCTTACCAGGCAATGTGTACATAGCCTACCCTCTAAAATTTTGTGTTGATTTCTGTTATCAGTAATTTTGTGTTGATTTGTATAATGTGGGGCCTTTTTTTTTTCTTTATTAAAAAAACCATCTTTACAACTGTTATCTTATCACCAGTAAAATAAAATTAAGAATCAACATCTGCATCCCTCTTTCTATGTATATTTTTATAAACATGAACTGAAAATAACATTAGGAAGATTATAGTATGTACATGTGTCAAAAGAAGGTAAATATTGGAATATTTTGTAATTCGATTTTTAAATATTTGCCCTTTTGACATCAGAAGTTACAAGTAGCTAGGCTTTAAATTAAGATATAAATTGGAGGGAAGAATTAATGAATCTGTCTTACTCTAAAAATTAAATCAAATACATGTTTTAATAATGTTAAGCACCGATAGCTGATTTTGTTGGTTTGGATGAAAACAATGTATAGAAGTCATTATCATAAATAAATATTTAATTTCACCACTTGTCGTGTATATACGAATAGGATGGACTAGCCACTAAACAAATGGGCTGAATATTGACACCATCTCTGCAACTTCCTTGAAACTTCTAAGCCGAATTTGTGAGATAATAATAAAATGGTCAATATATGGAGGGCATGGAACAAAAAACATGCTCACAAATACCCATTTTAGTAGACCCTCTACTCTACTAAGCATATACCATTAATGTTAATAAAGAGATATTAACACTGAGCAAAAATAAAATAAAAAAAATAAAGAGATATTAACTCTCATCAAAGCCTCACTTTTAGAGGAAATTAACAAGATGATTAAGGCTAATTAAAATCATCTTTAAAGGTCAGCATGATTAGTGCTTTCCTAATTTGGCTTTGGTGAGCCGTAGCTGCCTTCCTAAATCAATATAAATGGGCAAAGAAAAAAAAAAATAACGCGTCTCAATAACGAGATCCAAGGGTGAAAAAGTGAAACATTCCGGCGCCGACATTGAAAAAAAATGAAAACTAGGTTGTTTTTTGGTTAGAATCACTGTTCCAATCCAACACCACCACCTCCTCCTCGTTGAATGCGTGTTGCTAATTTGTTTATGCTAAAACTAACCAGATTAACTGACTAATGACTACCTCCAAGATTTATTAATTCATAATCTTACATGTTACAATTTTTTTAAACACTACTGTTCATAAACTATTTGCATTATTTTTATATATCCAAGTTCGTTAAAATCCACACCCACTTGACACGTGTTCACATTATCAGAAATGAATGTGGAGCTGAGCTGGAAAATCATTTTTTAAAAAGATGATTATAGTTAATGTTAATTTATCATTTAATCTTTAATTTAATTAAGCGTGTCAAAATCGTAAAAGGGTAGTGAGGTGTTAGAGTTAAAATGTTTGGCTGTGGCTGATTCTGCCACATGGCCTCCTAATTTCGCGAGACAATAATCAAACCCCACCACTCCATACGGAATAAATTCCGCTAAACGCACTTTTTTTATTATTCAATATTGAGTTTCATTTTACATTACTGATTAGTGATTGGAATTATTCGGATTAAAATAGGAAAATTATAAAATAATGAAAACGTGTGGACCCCTTCTTTGCTCGGAACATGCTTTGTTGATAATTATTATTATATTGGTATGTGATAAAATAACAACATAGAGGGTGTGTTTGGATTGGAATAGAAGGCTTGAGAGACCCTTTATTTATCTTGCTCTTAAAACTGTTTGACTTTTGAACAACGAAACACAACCGCAAAAGCCAGAATGGAAGCATTCTCCACAGTCCTCACAAACCCCAAACAGGTGACGCTTTATGAGAACAACATGCTTGATTGCAAAGCACCATAAAGGGAGCGTATTTTAAAGTATTAAAAACCAAAATAAAATACATATATAATTGTTGATTAATTTTTTTGCCTCTTTTAAATACCATATCGTATCCAACTAATGACGCTAGATACAATAATTGGTATTCAAGTTTTGTTAATCTCTACCTTAAGACAAACACAAAAGCCTCCATTTAACAGTTTTATGATATAGTTAAAAAATTCATTAAAAGCAAAGTTTTCTTTTAAAGTAGTTAAATCCCTATAGCTGTGCCTCATTGCACGCGTTGGCACATTGATTGACATTGAATGAAGAAATGTGGAGTCTGAGATGAGAGCACAGTGATGTCACATGAAGGTAGGTTTTGATTATATATATAATCCTAGTTCTCTTATCTTAATTAATGTGATTATTATGATTAATGAATGGCATGGTGGGCCAAAGAGGGTGGGGTTGGGTAACACCAATTATTGGTGATATACTAACCTAAAGCGCAGCAATATGAGATTAATGGGAAAGTGTAGGAACCATTCCTTCTAAAATTTGTTACACTGTTTCGTAGTTTCAGACAGTTGCCTCCAAATGGACAAAATTAATCAATTCTAAATTGTTTCTCCTAAGAATAGTGAGAAACAAACGCTTTGTTCTCCGCTAATAGAATCCTGTTTAGAGCATAATCAACACTCTTCCTCACTTCTCCTATGCCTTCTGCTAAAACATAGGACTTCCTTCTGTCTTTATATAATCATTCTCATCGTATTAAAATAATATTTAATCACGGAAAATCGCATTCTCCTAACACTAATTGTTACAAATTGCATATTCTAATTACCATTTGATTGCCACTTTTAAAATTATGTTACATGTTATGGTTTATATAGTAACACACTAATTTGGTGAAAAATAAATTTATTCTAACTTTTGATAAATCTACATATTTCTAGTAATTTTAAATATTATTTTTTATTTTAATTAAGTATTGTGTCTCTTACAAATTTGAATATTTTTAATTGAGTTCTTAATAAAAAATCAATTAAATACTCAAAAATATTATATTTTTCAATTGAGTTTTTGTCATTAAATTTTTTCGTTAATTGGATTATGTGACTCTTATCTTATCTCATTATCTTAATTACTTGTCTCCATATGTTAAAAGAATATGAGGTTTTGTGGTTAATATAAAACAATATTACAATTAGTGTAAAACAACAAATGACTTTTATTGCTTTTATTTAAAATATGTTTGACAACAAGAGACCGTTTGTTGATCGGTATATTGGATGACATCGAAGCCACTAGGGAGCATGATAGTCTCATTATCCAACATGTTTTCAATTAGAGCAAGAAAAGTCACTTATTGTTTTACATTAATCGCAATATCATTTTATATTAACCATAAAATCTTAAATTTCTTATTACGTAGAGACAAGTAAGCAAAATGATCACTAGTACAAAAATTATTGTATGACGACATTCCATGGACAACGGTCAATGAATATGAGTTATCTATTTAAACAGAGTGACATTTTTGAAATTATTGTGAACATATAGACACCGATTAGAAGTAAAATTGTCGTCTATATATAGAAAGAAAGCATAGACGATGATCATTAAGGAGAACCATTGCCTAAAATGTTGCAATAGACTATAGTTTTTGGGCAAATGTAGTCTAATGTTGGCCTTTGAGATAAACGACGATTATTTACTAAGAACCATCACCTATATTGCTTTCTAGAAACTCAAAACCCTTTCACACCTCACTTGTGCGTTCATCTCTTTCGAGCTCTCTCTTTTTCTCTGCAATATTCTCCTTTGTGCGTTCATTTGCACTACCCTTGCTCCATTGCTTCCCTTTGCTCCCTTTCTCCATTGTTTCCAAACCTTCTACAACTTCATTTCTCCATTGCATCTTTAGTGGAAAAGTTTATTTCGTTCCTCTACAGCTAACTTCGCACCTCTAGGCCGCCACCAGCTAAGCTTCCTCTGCTCCCCCCACGAGAGTTGCCTGTGCCACGCCCCCGCCACTAGGTTAGTTCATTTTTTACTGTTATTTATTTATTTTTATTTTTTGATTAAATTTTATCATTAATTTAATATATAGGTTAAATTATAAGTATAGTTTCATAATATTTTAGTTAGAATTCTTAAGTTGGAATTTTTAAGTTTGAATTCATTAATTTATATTGGATTTGACACATTTAATTGTGTCGCAATCCATTCTTGTATAAATGTTTCGTCCATTTTAATTGCATTTTTTTTGTTTTAGTAAAAACTCATATTAGGCATCACTATGAAATATGACATTTCAATTAGGCTAACACCCCATAAATCAACAATATGTCATCACATGAGACATATCATAAAAGAGAAAAAAAGGTAGAAAAACATAAGGGGACAACATTAAACCCATGTAAAAGTAATAAAAAGCACTCCCAGCAAAACCCTAAGTTATGCAAAATATAGGGAGTTGAAACCTATTATGAAAGAAATCTAGAGCAATAGAAGAAGGCAAAGCATTATACCATTAATATTCTCACTTATTCTTAAGACTTAAACAAGCCAAATTATCTACATAGTGGTTGCCTTCCCCAAAAAAATATATGAAACCTTAAACTCCATATTTCCAGATCTTCAAGCGTTTGATTTAATAGCCGCATTTGTAAATCAAAGCGTTTGATTTACAAATGCGGTTATTCAAATAGCCGCATTTATAAATCAAAAAGCTTGATTTACAAATGCGGTTTTTACGTTTAGCCGCATTTGTAAATTTTTTTACCCTAAGAATTTTACGCGCTCAACAGTTTCGTAGTTCATTCTCCGTTTGCGCTCATCTCTTCTTCGTTTTCTCTCGTTTGCGAACTTCTGCATTTTCGAAGGTACGTTATTCGTTTCCATTGCCCCTCACAACTGCATTGAACTCCATTAATGGCTTTCGCTTTCCATTGTGCTTTCGTTTTTAATGGGTTTCGCTCTGCATTTGAAGGTATATTATTCCATTGGCTCGCCGCTCCGCCACTGCATCCGCCGCCGCTCTCGCCGCCATTGTCGTGTTTCCTCTTTCTCCCCTTCCACTCTTCACCAACAACGTACCCACAAGGTTGGTTTTTACATTTTTTAATTTTTTTTTGCATTTTTTGGATTTTGCTTTATGTATTATAATTTATTGTGTATTTTAAATTTTATATTATTTAGTATTTATTATATTTCGAATTTGTATGTTTTTTATGTATTATAATTTGTATTTTCAAAATTTATATTATTATAATTTATAATTTGAATTTGTATGTTTTTTTATGTATTATGTAATTTATATTAAAATTTATATTATTTAGTAGTTAGTTGTTACTTTATATGTTATATTTAGCAATAATACGTTCTGGTATTGAGTCCAAAGATGTTCGACCCTCGACAAACGCGTGAAATAGAACACTGATATAAAAATTCTAATTATTCCAGAATATATAATATGGATAGAAATTGGATGAATTTTGTTCGTATAAGTGAGGAGTACGAAAGAGGAGTAGAAGAATTTATACAATTTGCACAACGTAACGCGATTAATAGTGGTCATGATGGAGCAAAGATCAGGTGTCCGTGCGTTAATTGTTTGAATGGAATGATACTGGATGTTAATATAATGAGGGAGCACCTGCTATGTGATGGGTTTCTTCTATCTTATACAACTTGGACATGACATGTTGAATTATTAAATTTACCACCTGTTTCCATAACTGAAGAATACGTGGGGTCCACCATGGATGAAGTAGTACACGATGATGTAGATGATGATCGATTGGAAGACATGATTCGTGATGTAGGAGCTGAGTCTTCTGCAAAAGCGCATGGATATGAAAGTATGTCAAGCGATGCAGAGACTCCATTGTATCCTGGATCAACTAACTTCACACGGTGTTAAGATTGATGAATTTGAAGGCAATAAATGGATGGACTGATAAAAGCTTCACGAAATTGCTTCAGTTGTTGAAGGATATGCTTCCAGAGGGAAATACTCTACCTAATCGTAATTATGAGGCCAAAAAGATTCTTTGTCCAATGGGTATGGAGTATAAAAAGATACATGCATGTCCTAATGATTGTATATTATACCGGAAAAATTTTGAATTGTTGAAAAGTTGTCCGAGGTGTGGGTTATCACGTTATAAGTTGAAACAAAAAGATGATGATACTATTGAAGATATTCCCATCATTCCAAGGATGAAGCGTTTGTTTGCAAACCCAAATGATGCTAAGAATCTTAGATGGCATGTAGATGAGAGGAAATGTGATGGCATGTACCGACATCCAGCTGATTCTATTTAGTGGAAGAAATTTGATGATGAGTTTCCAGAGTTTGGTAAAGAATCAAGAAATATCCGACTTGGTTTAGCTACAGACGGAATGAATCCGTTTGGTAATATGAGTACAAATCACAGTTCATGGCCTGTTTTACTAGTTATTTACAACTTACCTCCTGGATTGTGCATGAAGCGAAAATACATGATGTTTTCTATGATGATATCCAGTCCGAAACAGCCAGGGAATGATATTGATGTATATCTAAGTCCTTTAATTGAAGATTTGAAGTTAATGTGGGACCACAATGTTGAAGTATTTGACGGATTTGCTAATGAAACTTTCAAGCTTCATGCCATGATATTTTGCACCATCAATGACTTTCCGACATATGGTAACTTATCAAGTTATAGTGTTAAGGGTCATAAAGCATGTCCAATATGCGAAGAAGACACTGCTTCTCAACAATTGAAAAATGGAAGGAAAACAGTATATCTTTGGCATCGGAGGTTTCTTAGAAGTCATCATCCTTACCGGAGGTTGAAAAAAGCCTTTAATGGACACCAAGAGGGTAGTGGTCCACCAACTCCATTAACCGGTGTTGAGGTTTACGAAAAGGTAAATAACATAGACCACCCCTTCGGTAAGTAAAAGAAAAAGTCATCTGTGACAAATATTTGGAAGCAGAAATCAATCTTCTTTGATCTTCTGTACTGGTCGAGGTTAGAAGTCAGACATTGTATAGATGTAATGTATGTTGAGAAGAATGTGTGTGATAGCTTAATTGGTACACTTCTTAACATTAACGGGAAGACGAAGGATGGTCTAAATGCTCGTTTAGATTTGATTGAGATGAACATACGCGGCGAGTTGGCACCCATAGAAATGGGTAAGCGTACATATTTGTCCCCAGCCTGTTACACAATGTCAAAAGATGAAAAAAATTAGTTTTTCTCATTGTCTAAAGGGTGTGAAAGTGCCACAAGGACATTCCTCAAATGTGAACAGCCTAGTGTCAATGCAAGATTTGAAGTTAATTGGGTTGAAGTCTCATGATTGTCACATCTTGATGCAACAGTTGTTGCCGATAGCTATCCGTGGGAGCCGGTAGCTATCCGTGGGATCTTACCAAAAAATGTTAGACATACCATTACCCGTTTGTGTTCATTCTTCTCTTCCATCTGTTGTAAAGTCATTGATACCTCAAAACTAGATGAACTTCAAAATGAAATTGTTGTTATCTTGTGTGAATTAGAGATGTTTTTTCCTCCGTCTTTTTTTGACATCATGGTTCATCCAGTGGTGCATCTGGTAAGAGAGGTTAGATTGTGTGGACCAGTGTACTTAAGATGGATGTATCCTGTTGAGCGGTATATGAAAATTTTGAAAGGTTATGTGAAAAATCATTATCGTCCAGAGGCTTCAATGATGGAAAGGTACATAGCTGAAGAAAGTATTGAATTTTGTTCAGAGTACATGACAAAAGCAAATCCAATAGGTGTTCCAACTAATTCATGGCACCACAGGCGTTCTACAAGTAAATGTTTACGTGGTGTGAATATTGTAAGCAAATCTCGATCAGAAGTCTTGCAAGCACATTTGTACATATTGAATAACACAGATGAAGTTATACCTTACATAGAAGCTCATAAAGCCATTGTGAAGGCAAATAACCCAAGACAAGCAGAGAAATGGGTCTTGATGGAACATAATAGAACTTTCATGCCTTGGTTTAAAGATGAGGTGTTCAAGGATTCAACGACATCAGAGACCTTGACCTGGTTGGCTGCTGGATTGAAGTTTGATGTCATCTCATGTACAAAGTACGAAGTGAATAATTGTATATTTTACACGAAGTCCATGGATGAAAAGAGTACAGTTCAAAATTCTGGTGTTACTCTTGAAGTCGAGTCAATGCAGTTTTCGACTTCGAAAGATACAAATCCAGTACTTGGATCAATGGCATACTATGGGTTTATAGAAGAGATATGGGAGGTTGACTACACTAAGTTTTTCGTTCCAGTTTTCAAGTGTAAATGGGTTGACAATAAAAGTGGGGTTAAAATTGATGATTCAGGATTCACACTAGTGGACTTTCGAAAGATAGGGTATCGAGATGAGCTATTTATAATGGTTCAACAAGCATCTCAAGTTTTCTACGTGAAAGATCCTACGTCAGAACATTGGTATGTCGTTTTACACGGCAAAAAATAAGGGGAGGCCATAGATGATATTGAAAATGGTGACCCCCGTTCATTCACACCAATGATAATTAATAAAGACGACGATGTACTTGATGATGTACATGCAACCCATAAAGACCACAGTGAAGGAATTTACATATGAACTTTCAACCTCCATGCAACTTGTAAATAAGCATTTTAGATTTAGAATTTTATGTATTATTTTTATAAGATTTTAATTCGATGCAGATTAACTAATGTTTGTTACCTAATTTTTTTAACAAAGACATGGATGATGATCAGACCCCACTCAGACCTCGATCCGGACGAGGCAGCAGAGGACCTACTAGATTGAAGAGTCTCGCATTGAGACGTGCTGCTGGTGAGAAGACACGTGTTGACATTGACGTCAACACTGGAGTGGCTTTTGGTCCTAAAGCAGATGAGTTTATGAGCTATCTTGGAATTGTTTCTCGTGAGAGGCTCTCCATTCTGATTAATTCATGGGATGAGGTGTCAGAGGTCGACCGAAACATGATCTGGGAGGATGTTCTGGTAAGCTTTACATTTTGATATAATGCTTTTTAATATTCATTGATTAATTTTAATTTGTTGATGTTATTTTGCAGGCAAACTTTGAAATTCCTGATGTGGAACCGCTTCGATCAAAGATTATATCCAATATCGGACTCAAATTTTGTACCTTTAAGTCAAGACTGACTTCGAGATACGTTTTTGGCGACCTTAAAGACGAAAATCCATGTTTAAAGTACAAACATATTGATGAAGAGACATGACGTCTTTTTAAAGAAAGTCGTCAAAATGAGGCTTGGATGGTAAATGAAGTAACTTAACTTTTTTTGTTTATATAACATTAATAAGTTTATCTTATTTACTTCACTTTGTTTATTTCAATTATGACAGGATCGTCGGAAGAAAGCTCAAGAGATAGCTTTGAAGAATGTTACCCCGCACGTTATGTCTCGTTCGGGGTATCGAAAACTTGAGCAAGCACTGATGGTGGAAAAGGAGCTATCTAAACAGGGGACGTTGTCTGAGAATGTGGAAACAGGGGTCACTTCTCCTCCATCACCACCTTTTCGCCATGTAAAATGGAAGAGGGCGAGAATTAAAAAGTCAGGTGCACCAAGTTCTGAGCAATCCGGGGTTATCATCAAAAAAATTGTAAGCTATTTTTGTTATTTTCATTTATTTTAAAGAATTAATTATATTAAAAACTGATATGATTTTTGTCTCTTGCAGGATTCCTTGGAATCCGACGGTAAATTTGTTGTTGAAGGTCGTCACGATATCCTGGTTGAAGCAATTGGACGACCTGAGCACTGTGGTCGTGTTCGTGCAGCTGGACAAGGGGTCGGAATTAAACTATATTTTGGAGTTTCAAAACAACAGTCATCCTCCTCCTCCAAAGAGAATGAAACTCAAATGAAGACTAAGATACGTGAAGAATTAATGGAGGAGATGAGAAAGGAGACTGATTTGATGTGGCTACAGATGAAAAAGGAGAATGATCGAATGCGACAAGAGTTTCTATCGCAACAACTTTGTGCTGAGCCGATTGAACCCCTTGTTAGTCCCACTCCCAAGAGCACAAAGGGGAGTTGTGCGGCTCCTCCAACATCATGGGATGATATCAATGGGCAGACGAAGGATTGTGAGCTACTGGTAGTGGGCGGCAAACTTCCTCAGGTGGTGGCCCTTGGAAAAGTCTATCAAGACGCCACCACCTTACATAACGTTCCTCTCTCCCCTGATGTGGCGAAGGTAACAGTTGAAAAAGTACGATTTCCTGATGCTCGTGTTCCACTACCTTCAGATGAGGTAACCACTGTGGCCGATGCATTTCAGACATTCGTTGCCTGGCCCAGAGAGCTGATTCGATTTATGCCCGAACCTCATGTAATAATTTCATTTCATTATATTATTTTTTATTTATATTTATATATTACATATAATTTAATACAAATGTTGTTTATCTTGTAGAAACCCTTTCAGCAACCAAGTCCGGAGAAGAAACGTGAGGTTCCAATTGACAATCCTATAGCTTCATTAGCTCTCATTGTTAGTCAGATTGGCAATGAACCTTTTCCAGTTCCGTGGGATGATACATTTTTTAAAATAAACACTGAACTGCCACTGGTGATGTACAACACAGATTTATCAGAATTTATATCTGGGAATCAGGAGCTCAATATAAGTATAATTCAATTTTTTATGATGTAAGTATCTTTACCTATTATTCAATTTACTTTATGTTAAATTATTATTGATTATGCTTTAACTAAAAACTTGTAGGTTTTTGCATAGAGTCTGTATCACTGAGGGGAAGGAAAATATGTATGGATTCTTAGATCCTGCATATACTAATCCCGTTGGACCAAAGTCATCTGAGACTCAAGCATACATCACTAACACCTTGGAAAAAGAGGGAAAACAAATTTATTTATGCCCTTATATTAATGAGTAAGTTTAATTATATGTCATCAATTATTATTATTTCATGTTTTAAATATTTACTAACTCTTTTCATGGATGATATAGGCATCATTGGCAGTTACTTGTCTTATCAATGGTTGATAAGACTGTTGTGTGGTTCTGTTCCCTACACAAGAAGATTCCCACAAAATTTAAGGATATCATTGATACGTAAGTACATTATAAACTTAACTTTGTATATGTTACTAATTAACCATCTACTAACGAGGTTTTTTGTATTAACCAGTTCATGGCGTGGATATAACATCCTAAAAGGTCGATCCAGTTCAAATAATTTGAACTGGATAAGAATAAAGGTTTGTAATTTTTTTTCTTTCTCTATTATCATTGTTTATCAATATACTAACATATTACTTTTTATTGAATTATAGTGTAATAAACAACCAGGAAGCTATGAGTGTGGCTATTACATTATGCAATGGATGATTACCATTATAAGACTAGGTGTTAAAACTGGTTGGAAAGAGGTAATAACATGATATGTTAAATCATTTTTATAATTCTTGAACATATATATATATATATATATATATCTAAAAACTAATTTATGTCAACTATATTTTGCAATGCAGTTATTCACGGACGAAGCACCAATGAATTCGGAAGGCATTTCATATGTCAGAGATTCTTGGTCCACATATTTCATAAATTTTTATAACTCTACCATAGTTAATCAATAGTGTAGGTTTTATTATGTTTGATTACTATTGTAAATGTACATTTTGATTCTCTCAATTTATCTCTATTTTTTTGTATTTGTCTGGTTGGGTTTGATCATTATGCAAGTTAATTTATATGGTTTAGGGACAATACGAATTGAAATTTAAAAAAAAAAACACTATTTACAAATGCGGTTATTTACCAAAGCCACATTAGTAAATCAAAAAGCAAGATTTACAAATGCGGCTTTGGTAAATAACCGCATTTGTAAATGTGATTTACGAATGCGGCTATTTACCAAAGCCGCATTCGTAAATCTAAAACCCCAGCTCATTCAAAAGAATATACAAATGCGGCTATTTCAAATAACCGCATTCGTAAATCGCATTTACAAATGCGGCTCTATAGCCGCATTTGTATTTCTCTGATTTACAACTGCGTGCTGATCAAATGCGGCTCTATAGCCGCATTTGTAAATGTAAAATAGCTGCATTTGATTAGCATTTCTACGCTAGTGCTAGCTAACATTTAATGATAATGTATGGTCAGTGCAACTGATACAACGTGTCTAGTAAACATGGCTTATCTTCTAAGGTGTTATCTTTTGCTCATGACTATTATTATATGATTTTTTTGTTTAGTTAGTTAGGCTTTTTATCATTTTATTATGTAGTTAGTTATGTTTGCAGCTAGTCTGTTATAAATGAACCTAACTAACTTGTTCAGTGCTAGTAATTCTTGTTGATAATCCTTGTAATTATTTTTTTTTTCTATTTAAGCATGTATACTCTGAATCTTTGTAATTATTGGGTTTGTTCTGATATGTGTTTACTAAACTATTTAGTGTTTAACGTGTTTTTGTTCGTAAGCATTTTAATTTTTGATACTCAACTAAAGGATATCAAATTTTTATTTCTAATCCATTCCACATATGTAGGTGGTTGATCCCTAATAAAACTAAATCTCTTTTGTTTGTTTCTTTTGTCGTTAAGAAACTCCTTAAGAAGACATTCAAGAAGATGGTCCACACTATCAATATTAAAAGGTTTATAAGAAAGAATAACTTCAATTTATGGCACATCAAGATGCATGATTTTTTAAGAAAAAGAGGGCATCTTGTCACCTCTCTCTAATAATTCCCTATGGCATTTGCGTTTGAGCCACATAATTGAGAAGGCAATGCAAGTTTTATGCAAGTGTGGGCTACTGAGTAACCACTAGGTAGAGGCTTTGCAATTTTGTGAGATCTATGTCTATGGAAAGCAGCATAGAATTTTATTTTTTTAAGGTAGTACACCACACAAAGACCACATTGAACAATGTTCATTTTGATTGAAGGGGTCCATTGCAAGTTTTGTTGTTATGAGGTAGGTGTTAGGTACTTCCTCTCTATCATTATGATTATGCAAGGATGACATGGATTTCACAAACAAGTAAAAAATTAAGCTTTCACTTGTTTCAAACATTGGTTTGCTTTAATGCTTAATCATATAAAAAGGTTAAGCATTTGATGACAAATAATGGGTTGGAATTCAACTCTAAGGAGTTTGATAACTTTTGTAAAGATGAAGGCATTGTGAAATGTTACACTATTATTCATATTACACAAAAGAATGGAGTAGATGATAGGATGAACATAACCTTATTGTAGAGATCATGGGGTATGTTTTCTCATTCAAATTTGGATACAAGGTATTGAGATGAGGCAATCAACACAACATGCTTCTTGGTAAATCATTCTTCGTCTATGACTAATAGATTCAAGACTCCTGTTGAGGTGTAGTTTGTTAAGCTAGTAAAAAACTTAATGTTATGTCAATAAAGCATGAGAAATTTAGAACATATGCAATCTAAAAAACATTCGATGCATAAAATCTCAAAATAGGTACAAACATTATATTTAAAGAACTAGGTAATTTAAGAATGGATGAGCCAATAACAAATGCAAGAAGCATCAAATGACTTCATCAAAGACTATACAACCATGGAAAATAATAGATACACTATAAAGTCCATATCTTAAAAAACAGAAGAACATTTACTTAAGAGCATGCATAACATCTTTTAGATTAGACCCTAACACACGAACAACCTACCTTTGAGAGTTGTATTATCATTTTAGTGCAATCAATTTTAACAAGATAACTTCTCAAATAAAGCATGTTCTTTTCCATAACAAAAGAAGCATTTCCAACAAGTCAAACATCCTTGATGGAAAGCTCTAATACAAAGGACAACACAAAAGCTGATGGAGTTTCTTCTTCATGATGTGAAAAATAGCATTGATTGTTGTACTAGACAGAGTGCTCAGTGCTCAGTTATCGAAGCTCGGTGCACGGTGTGGGCAGGTCAGCTCGGTTGTTGGACCTACAAAGTGGGTCATGTGTCTGGCCCAGCTATGTTAGTAAGCCCATTGGAACATAATTAAAATAATATTTTTATATACTAATACAAGGTTATTAGTAAAGGGTATTTCTTAACCTAGGAGTATGTGTAGTACATGTGGTGGTTAAGTCACGTAAATATATTTTAACATAAGTGTGTGTTTAAGGCACGTAGTTGTTAAGTTGCATGCATAGTGAAAGATAAAGTTGCACCATGAGTAAGGGTGCCCACGTAGACAGAATGTTTCCCTGTTGTTAGCACCTAGGATGGTGCTCTGTTGACAGGTGGTTGTTCTGTTATTATTTTATGCTCTCATTAGAGATAAAATTCTTTTGTATTGTAGCACCTTGAGAAAAGACGCCCATAAACATAATTTTTTCCTGTTACGTATGCTTTCGATTGCGATTAGATTCTCATGAGAGAAAGTTGTTACAAGAGATAAGCTATAAAATGGGCTTGAGACCCCGGGTAAAGGTACGTTGTTTCTGAGACTAAAACTGAATACTTCTTGAATTTTAGTAAGCTCTTACTGAAACTAAAAAACTAAACTATTGTTATTTTTATAACAATAATTACATAGAACTACTGATGTTTATCATACGAATGGATATTATCTTTTTACTCTTTTCTTGGTTCACCAAATCTTTCATCAAAGAATTTCTTAACTTAGTTTTTTCTTTTTATTGAAATTCATTAACAATCTTCTTCTGTTCTTAAACAAAAATGATGTGAGTTGATTTTAGGATTGATCATTAGGTGAAACTTTGATATTTATGATTGATATTTTAAGACAATTAAAGAGTGAAAACCTAAGGAAAATCCCCACTGGACATTAACTTAACCAAGTGGTTAAGTAGATGTGAAGGTTCATTTCACAAAGGCAAAAGAAAAACACAATTGAAAGGCAATTATGATGACAAATATGGTGCAAAATTGAACAAGCAATACATGAACAAAAGAATGAACTGAATTCTAAAACAAAGAGACAAAACTAAGAACAAGAATAGTAAAACGGAATAGACACAAACATGAATAGGAATGACATAATGAAAGATATGATGAAAGAAGAACTTAGGATGGTGAAGCTAAGATGAATCACGCCACTTGATGGGGTGGAATCACCAAGATGAGTGAAAGGAGGCCGCCACTTGAGAGCTCATATCTCACAAGATAAGACCAATTTCAAAGGAGATTCGCTCACTCACAACTCACAAAAATTGTGCAGAATTTCTTTACTATAATTTCAACTTGTGTTTAGAAAGGGGGAGGCCTCCTATTTATAGATTTAGGAGCCTTGGAAAAGAAGAAAAGAGGGTAGAAAGGGAAGAAGCATAATATGGTGCGACTAGGGTGTTGACCTTGGTCAATGTCGCACTATTGAACCTATTCTAGAAGGTAAGGTTTCCTTCCTACCCTAATGGACATCTCATGGGCTCATTCTTATGTTTTCACCTCCTAATTATGCTATATAGACCTACTCTATAGAAATTACAAAAAGAGAGACCAATTGATGCTCAACACCCAGAGTGTGTGCTCTACTCCTAGTAACCCTCTGAGGTATGGTGGGTGTTAAGGTAATGGGTTGGCCTTGGTCTTCATCATGGGTAGGCGCCCTCTCTCCTTGGGCTTCATCATGCTCCCCAGGTGGGAGGGAATTCGTCCACGAATTTGGAAGACCAGAGAAGGGAGTTAGATCACTGATATTAAAAGAATGACTACCTAAGTACGTATCAGGCAGATCCAACTCATAGGCATTGTCATTAATCCTCTTGATGACCTGAAAAGGACCATCACCACATGGCATAAGTTTGGACTTCCTATGAGTAGGGAATCTATCCTTCCTCAAGTGTAGCCAAACTCAATCCCTGGGTTCAAAGATCAATGTCTTGCGCTCTTTGTTGGCATGCTCAGTATACTTACCTACCTTCCTTTCAATTTGTTGCTTGATGTGGTGGTGCAAGTCTTTAATAAAAGAAGATTTCTCAAAACCATCTTTGCACAACACCTCATCAAGTACAAGAATAGGAAGGATGTCAAGAGGTGTGAGGGGATTGAACCCATAGACAACCTCAAAAGGGGTGTGGGTAGTAGTCCAATTTACTACTCTATTATAAGCAAACTCAATATGAGGTAGTAAATTCTCCCACACCCTTGGGTTCCCGGAAATAAGACACCTTAACATTTGACCCAAAGTTTTATTAACCACTTCTGTTTGACCATTAGTTTGGGGATGACAAGTAGTAGAAAACAAGAGTTTAGTTCCAAGTTTTCCCCACAAAGTCCTCCAAAAGTGACTTAAGAACTTTGAATCTCTGTCGGATACAATACTTCTAGGAAGCCCATGCAAACGAACTACTTCCTTAAAGAAGATATTTGCAACAAAACAAGCATCATCTACTTTGTGGCATGGAATAAAGTGAGCCATTTTAGAAAAGCGATCCACTACCACAAAGATAGAATCCATACCCTTCGATGTCTTGGGAAGACCTAAGATGAAATCCATGGAAATGTCTACCCAAGGCATAGTAGGGATGGGAAGAGGGGCATATAAACCATGGGGTTGCACTTTAGATTTAGCCTTCCTACATGCTATGCATTTTCACAGAAGCTATATACGAATTTGTGCATATGTGGCCAAAAGAAATGCTCATGCAATGTATCTAAAGTTTTAGCTACCCCAAAGTGTGTCATAAGACCTCCCTCATGTGCTTCTCTAATAAGAGATTGTCGTAAAGACCCTTGGGGAACACAAAGTCTTTTTCCTTTGAAAAGAAAACCATCATGGATGAAAAAGTATTTGTGCCCTCCTTTTAAGCACTTTTGATAGATAAAAGAGAAATCAAGGTCATCTTTATAGATTTCCTTTATGTGATCGAAACCTAAGTATTGAACATCCAAAACATTTAGCAAGGTATACCTTCTTAAAAGAGCATCTGCAACCACATTTTTTTTGCCTTGCTTATGTTTGATCACATATGGAAGTTACTCAATGAACTCCACCCACTTAGCATGTCTCTTATTAAGCTTGCTTTGGCCTTTCAAATATTTAAGGGATTCATGATCACTATGTATCACAAACTCCTTTGGAAAAAGATAGTGTTGCCAATTTTGCAAGGCTCTAACAAGAGAATAAAGTTCTTTATCATAGGTGGAGTAGTTGAGATGACTCCCCTTGAGTTTCTCACTAAAATAAGTTACGGGGTGGCCCTCTCGAAGGAGGACAACCCCAATGCCTATGTTTGAGCCATCACATTTTATTTCAAATGTCTTAGCAAAGTTAGGAAGGGCTAAAATGGGGGCCTTAGTCAATTTTTCTTTCAAACTTTCAAAAGCTTCAATTTGGTCTTGTCCCCATTTAAAAACCACATCCTTCTTTACTATGGGATTTAGAGGTGTGGCAATGGTACTAAAGTCTTTCACAAACTTCCTATAAAAACTAGCAAGTCCATGAAAACTTCGCACCTCACTAACATTGGTGGGTGTTGGCCAATGTTGAATTGTTGCAACCTTTTCTTTATCTACATGCACCCCTTTTGAACTCACAACAAATCCTAGGAAGTCTATATGATCTAGTGCAAACATACACTTAGCATGATTAGCATACAAACTCTCCTTCCTAAGGTTTTCTAACATTTTCCTAACATGCTCCTCATGATCCCCTAAAGACAAGCTATAGATAAAAATGTCATCAAAATAGACCACTACAGACATGCCAATGAAAGGCCTTAAAACATGGTGCTTGAGTCGCGTGAAGGTACTTGGAGCATTAGTCAAGCCAAAAGGCATGGCTAACCACTCATATAAACCAAAGTTGGTCTTAAAGGCGGTTTTCCATTCATTCCCCGGTTTAATCCGGATTTGGTTATAACCACTCTTAAAATCAATTTTGGTAAGTTTTAGACCCATGTAATTCATCCAACAAGTCATCTAATCTAGGAATGGGATGCCTATACTTGATGGTTATGTTGTTTATTATGTGACAATCCGTACACATCCTCCAACTCCCATCCTTTTTAGGGACAAGAATCACAGGCATAACACATAGACTCATGCTATCTTGCACCCACCCCTTAGCTATTAAGTCCTCTACTTGTTGTTGAATTTCTTTGGCCTCGGTTGGATTGGTCCTATATGCAGGCCTATTTGGTAAAGAAGCATCGGGTATAAAATCTATTTGGTGTTCAATGCTCTTTAGAGGAGGTAATCCTTTTGGGGGGTCTTGAAAAACATGTTCAAATTCCTTTACCAAATTTGAGAAACAATGAGGACTATCTAACGCCAACTCGCTCTCAAGGGCCCTGGGGAAAGCTATGAAAATGTTCTTTTGTGAAAGCATTACCTTTTTTTACCTCTTGGTAGGAAATGAGAAGGCTTCTCTTGGAATTCTTTTTTTCTTTTTCTTTCATTCTCTTTTCTTTCATTTTAAGTTGGTCCTCATGGACTTCCTTTGGTGAGAGAGATTTTAGTGTGACCTTATGCCCATGGAAGTTAAAAGAAATTTTGTTGGTAAGGCCATCATGAAGAGTTTTTCTAATATTGTCAAGGCCTACCTAAAAGAATATGAGTAGCTTCCATCGGTACAACATCACACAAGATCTCATCCTTGTATTTGCCAATAGAAAAGGCTGTGAGGACTTGCTTATTAACTATGATCTCTCATTCTTCACTTAGCCATTGAAGCTTATAGGGTTTGGCATAAGAAATAGTAGACAAGCCAAGTTTATCTACTACTCTTGTGCTAGCCACATTCGCACAACTCCCCCCATCCACTATTAAAGAACACAATTTATCATTAATGAGACATCTAGTATGGAAAATATTTTCTCTTTGACTTTCATCAAAGGGTTTCAAAACATGGCCTAACATTCATCTCACTACTAATAAGTCTCCTTCACATGGACTCTCACTCTCTTTTTCACTTGGGGATCTAGAGGTATTGGGAGACCTAGATCTTTGTGAACTATGGTCACTTAGAACTACCCTTTCATGCACCATCATATTACGTTTGGAGGGACAATTGGAAGCAATGTGACCAAAACCTAAACATTTAAAGCATTTTCTACTTGAGGTTTTAGTTGGGGATTTAGGAGTGGAAGGTTAGGGTCTAGAATCTCTAGGTTTGTAAGTGGTCTCTTTAAAATTGGAGGGAAAAGTTGAACAAGTTTTGTTTTTGTTTTTCCAAGAAGAGTGGTAAAAGCCATCATTATAAGATTTTGAAAAGAGGTTTTCTTTGAAATTTGTGATTCTACCTTGATGGCAAGGTGAACCAACCTTTCTAAAGAGGTATACTCATAGAGTTCTACCACATCTTGGATATTCCTTCTTAGGCCACTTACAAATCTAGTCATTTTTTATTCCTCACTTTCATGCATGTCAACTTTTGTTAAGGTTGTTTCAAGTTCCTTAAAATAAGCATCCACACTTTGTGTACCTTGTTGAAGTCGTTGGAGCTTCAACAAAAGTTCTTTCCTATAGTGTGAAGGCACAAATATATCGTGCATGCATTCTTTCAAATCCTCCCAAGAGACCATGGTTGGCCTCTTGTTTAAACCAATATCCATTACAAGTTTGTGCCACCATTGCATGCCATAATCCAAAAACTCTAAGGTGGCTAATTTAACCTTTTGGTCATCTTGGACCTCATGCACATTAAAGATTTTTTCTACCTTAGCCTCCCATCCTAAATAAACATTGGGATCACTTTCTCCACTAAAACTAGGCAAATTTACATATGGTAAAAAAGGCTTTGCCACATTTTGGTGCCTATCTTCAAAAGGATGCCTCCTCCATTCGTCATCTTCTTCATGGTCACCATAATTTTGATAACTTCTTGAATCATGCCTATGATGATGTCGTCTTCCTCTTTGGGATCTTTCATATGCCAATTCTATTCTTTGGAGTCTTTCCTCCATTTTCCTCATTGCTTCATCTTTTTGGGCTATAGTCCTTTTGGCCGCCGCCAATTCTCCCATAAGAAATGCTTTTTTGTGGAGATTGGCGCTTAGAAGATTCACCACTTGAAATATGAGTCATAACAAAAAGCAATCAAGAAACACAAGTAACAAACAATTAAATAAAAGAAGTTAGAAAGAAGAGAAAGCTTGCGGTAATGTAAGAAAAAACACTCAACCACTCAAAGAAAATTTTCTTCCGTTAACCAAAGTCTTGCTTGTGGCATGAACACTCTCAAGTGAAAAAAGGTCAAAGCCTTCACACTTGCTGAAAGGTAATTCACCATAAAACTTGAGGAAAGAAAGAAAAGATAAACAAGAAAAGCTTAAAATAAGAAAAGGCTAAACCAAATTTGAATTAAGAGATATGACAAAACTTTGAAAAAGATGAGAAGCAGAAAAGCACAAAAGAATACTTTAAGAAACTCACTAAACTTTTAACTATGAAACTTTTGTGATTAGAAAAATTCTAAAGTAAAAGAAGAGAAAAAAAATTCCACAAAGTTGAAAACAATTTGCCAATCAAGTTGAATCTATTTTTGGAAAATTATTTGCTTTGAGAAAATGATAACCAAAGATGCTTTTGGAAAATCTGCTTTGTTGTTTTTGTTTTTAATGCCACTTTTGCTTGTTGTTTTTGTGTGTTGTTGTTTTTTTTATACTAATGTGACATATGGAACATAGCTTGCATCATGCAAATTTTCAAGAACTTTCAATTTTCACAAAAGAGTTTGGGTGGATTCAATATAATTGAACACTTGAAATCATGTGTTCGGAACTTTAAATCTACTTCTACTAAAACAAGTTTCTAATTAATTTGTAAACTTCACAATTAAAAGCAAGTAAGAATAATCAAAACAAGGACACCTAGAATACTAATGAACATAAGACTCAAAGTAAAAGACAAGATCAATAAAAGACATAACAAGAAATATATTCAAAACGAAAAATGCGATGAATATAAAGAAAGCCCGAAAAAAAAAATCTGCAAAAAATAAGGTGCTGGAAAATTAAAAGCAAGAAAATAATGACAAGAATTTAAATGTGCTTGAATTTAAAGACAAGAAAGTAAAGATATTTGAATTTAAAGACAATAATTAAAGGTGCTAGAATGTAAAGAAATTGTAAAATGCCAAATCAACTCAAGCAATTAAGCATAAGAATCTAAGCTCTGATAACCACATGATGTGAGTTGATTTTAGGATTGATCATTAGGTGACACTTTGATATTTATGATTGAGATTTTAAGACAATTAAAGAGTGAAAACCTAAGGAAAATCCCCACTGGACATTAACTTAACCAAGTGGTTAAGTAGATGTGAATGTTCATTTCACAAAGACAAAAGAAAAACACAATTGAAAGGCGATTATGATGATAAATATGGTGCGTAATTGAACAAGCAATACAAGCACAAAAGAATGAACTGAATTGTAAAACAAAGAGACAAAACTAAGAACAAGAATAGTAAAACCGAATAGACACAAACATGAATAGCAATGGAAGAAGATTCATTTCACAAAGGTAAAAGAAAAACACAATTGAAAGGCGATTATGATGACAAATATGGTGCGGAATTGAACAAGCAATACAAGAACAAAAGAATGAACCAAATTGTAAAACAAAGAGACAAAACTAAGAACAAGAATAGTAAAACCGAATAAACAAAAACATGAATAGGAATGGAATAATGGTAGAGATGATGAAAGAATAACTTATGATGGTGAAGCTAGGATGAATCATGCCACTTGATGGGGTGGAAATCACCAAGATGAGTGAAAGGAGGCCGCCACTTGAGAGCTTATATCTCACAAGATAAGATCAATTTAGGAGGAGATTCACTCACTCACAACTCACACAAAAATTGTGCATAATTTCTTTACTATAATTTCAACTTGTGTTTACAAAGGGGGAGGCCTCCTATTTATAGATTTATGAGCCTTGGAAAAGAAGAAAAGAGGATAGAAAGGGAAGAAGCATAATATGGTGCAACTAGGGTGTTGACCTTGGTCAATGCTGAATCATTCAACCTATTCTAGAAGGTAGGGTTTCCTTCCTACCCTAGTGGACATCTCATGGGCTCATTCTTATGTTTTCACCTCTTAATTATGCTATATAGACCTACTCTACAGAAATTACAAAAAGAGAGACCAATTGATGCTCAGGACCTAGAGTTTGTGCTCTGCTCCTAGTAACCCTCTGAGGTATGGTGGGTGTTGAGGTCATGGGTTGGCCTTGATCTTCATCATGGGTAGGTGCCCTCTCTCCTTTGGCTTCATCAAAAGGGACTGAGAGAACTCCTACCGGTTGAACAATTCACTCATTTGCTTCTATTGGTCGATATACGCTCCTTCTATTACTTCTCAAACTTGTTCAACTAAATCTTCCTTCCTCTGCTATCGTTCCTCTACTCCATTTAAACTCTCCCTTTTTGTAGACTCTTTGTCGGGAGGACAATTGCAAAAGATGCTCTGACGCTCAAGTAAGTATTCGGTGTTTAGTGCAATAAATAAGTAATAATAACGTACATTTTTTCTTGAAAATTGTGCCTATTTATATGTTTATAACGAACTTTGTTAAGCTATGATTAAGGTATGGATCATGATTAAGAGTATATTACCTAGTTTTTTTTTATATAATTTAGTCTTGTTAATCTTCTCTTGATCTTAATACATTTTGAATTTGTAGGTCGGTCAAAACTGAATGCCGAGACTTCTAGGTCTTGTTGAGTTTCGACATCTTCAATAAATTAATCAACCTTAATCATCTCTAAACCCTAAAATCAATTTTCACTGGTATATTTTAAATTTCGTTTATTTCATTCCCACATATATCACAAATTATATTATCCATATTAAAATTTGAGAAAGGGATATATTAAAGGATACAGATACAACAGAGAATGGTTTGCTAAACTGTCATCATTTTTGCTTTCTATGGGATATACTCAATCTATGAATGATCATTCCTTGTTCATTAATTCTTCTGAAGGATTTTTTACAGCATTATTGGTATATGTGGATGATATAATATTGGCAGGAAATGATAAAGAAGAGATTGTTCGAATCAAACAAGCCTTGAATCAGACATTCAAGATTAAAGATCTTGGGAATTTAAGATACTTTCTTGGTCTAGAAGTAGCAAGAAGTAAGACAGGAATAATGGTAAATCAAAGGAAATATGCATTGGAGTTATTAACTGATGTAGGTCTTTTAGCCTGCAAACCTGCACCCACTCCTATTGATAATCATGAGAAATTATCTTCCACTGGAAGTATTCCTTTCACAGATATTCAAGCCTACAGAAGATTGATTGAAAGGCTTATGTATCTCATTAATACCCGACCTGACATAACATTTTCTGTGCAACAACTTTCTCAGTTTCTTGCTAAGCCTACAATTATTCACTATAATGCAGCGATTAGAATTCTCAGATATATCAAAGGGGCTCCAAGTCTAGGTCTATTTTTCTCTTCCACTACTTTTGTTCATCTCAAAGCCTTTTGTGATAGTGATTGGGGCACCTACAGTGATTCAAGACAATCAGTGACTGATTTTAGTGTGTATCTTGGGAATTCTCTCATATCTTGGAAATCAAAGAAGCAAGGAACAATATCAAAGAGTTCTTGTGAAGCTGAATACAAGGCAATGGCCACTGTTACATGTGAAATTCAATGGCTAACTTATCTTCTTCAAGATTTCAAAGTTCCTTTTGAGCAACCATCTCTTTTATACTGTGACAATGACTCAGCAAGATACATTGCAGCAAATCCAGTATTTCACGAGCGTACAAAACATATAGAAATAGATTGTCACGTGGTCAGAGAAAAATTAAAGAAGGGTCTCATCCATTTGTTTCCCATTTCCACCACAGAGCAACTGACTGATATTTATACCAAAGCTTTAAGTCCTCAATCTTTTAAGAATATTTGTTCCAAGCTAGGTCTCATCAATATTTGCTCTCCAGCTTGTGGCGGGGTATTAAAGGATACAGATACTTACAGAAGGAACCTAATATTAATTGAGAGTCTTTTCTAATTATCAGTTGTTTCTCTTTATAGAGAAGAATAATTAGGTGTCTTTTCTAATTATCAGTTGCTTCTCTTTATAGAAAAGAACAATTGGGTGTCTTTTCTAATTATCAGTTATTTCTCTTTATAGAAGGGAATAACCTTTATTTTATCTTTGTGTGTTATGATTCTAGTATTTAATATTGATTATTTCCTTCTTTAGTTAAACCCTGATGAAATGAGTGTACTACTTGTATATATTCAAACCATTTCTTTTGATTTGAATAATAAGAAAGAAGAGATATTCATTTTCATATCATTTGTCTTCAGTTTACTCTTTTGTTCATCTTTGTTCCCTTTTGTTCATCTCGGTTCTATTTTGTAATAGGATAATATATTAAATGTATCACGTTTTGTGAATTAACTAAAATGAATAAACTATTGTTTAATAGAAACGACTTAAGCCTCGTATTATTGTTTGGATTAGAAAATCGGTAATTTGTGTACTCAAATTTGTATATGTTTTATTTATTCTATTCTATTTTAATTTAATTATATCATAAACCTAATATATTCATTTAAAGAATCATTAATAAATAATTTTATCACTAAAATGTAAAAAAATTAAGAATTTGGTTTAAAAGTGTAGATATATGAATATATATAACTAAAATCACAAATAATTTTATTTTAAAAATTTTAAATTATAATTTAACCTTTTTTTAATAACTATGCTCAATTTTTTCCCAATAAATCATATATATCGAACGTCACAATAAATATATATATATATATATATATATATATATATATATATATATATATATATATATATATATATATATATAAACACTACTAATGAAATCTAACGAAGAAATATTTGCGTCTATTCAACATATTTTATTAGAGTTTAGGTCTTTGTCAAAACCACCAGAAATAAAAATAATAATTTTCTTCTCAGCATAATTTATTTTATATTCAGAGTAATATTACGAAAATTCAAATCTTAATTAACGTTTAATTTTCAATCATAAAAAAATTAAATTATTGAAAAAAAAAAGTTGATTTCAGTAATTTTTGTCTCGAAAATAGTCTCTGAATAGAAAGCATAAATTAGTTAATATATTTAACACAAGAAACAAAAATATCACACAATACTCATTGGACTAGAAGGAGATCCTTGTCTAAAGTACCAAATGTCTCTTTACTCTTAGCATTTCATTTTTATAACATTCAAACTTCAAACAAAGACCGAGACAAAATTATGAAACTGCCCCTGATTGGTAGTTACATCTGAAAATCTCTCTTTCTCTCTTTATAACACACAAAACTCTATATCCTTCTCAGATACAAACCTCCTTCCTACTATTATTATTATTATTATATTTTTTATTAAAAAATAACTTTAAGTCTGATTTAACTTTACAAATCAATTTATAAAATAGATTTGTACACACTTAAATACTATAAAATATTATTATTTGTGGAATCTGTAACACTCTCTTATGTTAAGAACTATTAATTTGTGTGTAGAATTATATATTATGTGTGGTTCGATAGCGGATGACGTGATAATAATCTCAACAAACTCTTGATAGAATAGATTCTAAAAAAAAATTATATCAATTAAAGTGTATTTTAAGTCTAACTCAACCTTATAAAATGACTTATAAAATAAGATTTGCATCCACATATGTATTATGAGATATTTTTACCTCTAGTTAGTATGGTATGAGATTTCTAACATTATTATTATTATTATTATATTAGTTGTTTTCATTATAATAGAATTGTATTGAGGTGACGATGAAAAAGTCACATTCACACACGTACATGACCAAATGATGTTGGTATGAAATAAAGAAGAGATAAGGTGTAACTGATGGAAATTGCTTTTGTTTTTTTATCACACAAAGGAATCATATATATTAAAGTTTCTTACAAAGTTCATCACCTTTAAAGTTATGAAGCGGAGTTAAGGTATAAGAGTAGGACCACAAGGAAGTGTATCCCATACTTATCACCAAGCGTCGGAGTAATCAAACTTCAAACATCATTTTCCTTTACATGAAAAACAAAGAAAAGGATGGTGGGGACAACCAAATTACCCTTATTTTACACTAAATAAATACTTTTCAATTAGATAACATGGAGCAAGGTGTGACTTCAGAGTCTCATATTACAGAGAAATGAGTACATTACATGAAGAAAAAAACTTGTAAACTCATTATTTTAAAATTTTATATATTAAAAGTAATGTCATCAACTTTTAATAAATTTATTTATTATTTCTATCTTGTGTATCTTTTTTCGTTATATGGACACTAAGAAGTCCAGACATTAATTATGTTTGTTGATGAATAGCTCTGTCGATGGTTTTCCGGTCTCTTTTCTTTCCTGTTGACGCTCGGTCAGTTGGGATACTTGCGATTACACTCCGACACGTTGGAGATATTTCTCAAATCTTTTGGGTTGCACATTGACTCATTCAATGATCACTACTAATGATACTCGTTAATTATTTAATGCTAATGATAATTGTTATTTATTCGATTCTAGTGGTAATCATTATTTATTGTGTTATTTATGTTACTATTTATCTCAGAAGGGTCACTGGTTCGTCCGGTATTGACCGGTACACTGTATAAAAAAACTCATAAATTTATTATTTTTTAGATTAAAAATAATATCATGATATTTTATATGAATTTACTAATAATTCATTCTTCCTTAATCTATTTAATATTTTGTCTAAAAAAAAATCCAATATGTTAAATATCCATAACAACGTGAGACATATATTATCCATAATCTTTTGCTTGGTGTTGTTTGTTTTTATTTATTTATTTTTATTTATCTTGTAATGCTTTTCTGGTAAGCAAGATGACTTGTATGTAATTGTATAAGAATTGTGATATTTATAAAGTATTTCTTTTAATTCATATATATATATATATATATATATATATATATTCTTTGTAGATAAATTTTTTTATTCATAATCTTTTATATATATAACAGAAAAAAATGAAGCCTTGAAAATTTTGGGTACGTCATGTCTTCTTGGAAATGGTGTATGATATTGGAGTGTTAATTAGGTAGTCCTCTAGGGCATGAGTAACAAAAACAGTGCAAAAATAATGATTAAGAAGGGAATGAAGACATGAACATAATGACAATTTTGATTGAAATGGAGTAATATAGAAAGTTTTAGGTGGCATTACTGTCGGCATCAAAATGTGCACACACCCTGGTCCCTTCATGCCACCCAAAAGAAATATCTAAAACGTTTTAAGGGTTTTCAAACTAGGCTCAAAATTTATTTTCAATTTCTATTTTCAAAATCAGGTTTTGCTTTTATATTTTTATAGTAGTTAATTGATTTTACTTTCCTTAATTAATAAAACTGGAAATGGTATGGCAGATAAAATTCATCAATTACAAAAAAAAACCTATGAAGAGTATAACGATCGTTATTAAATATTAAATTATAGAGAATAATACCTATTTCAAAAAAATAAAATATTTATCAATAATATATTCCAGTAAAGAACATAACCAACTAATTACTTTTAATAATATTTTTTTAGCTATATATTTTCATTTATAAAACTCAATCTGAATCTAACTTACGCAACTTAAGTTTAATTTGTTATATTAATCAAGTCAAATTGCGCTTATATTAATGACTTGTACATTATCTAAATCACAAAATTGACCAAGAAGAAATGAAAAGCACTAGCAACCCACTTTTTAAGACATATTTTTATATAAATTAAAATGTATTGAAATCTGAAATTAACTATGAGATAACTGAACTTCTCATTTAATGATTTATTTTCTAATTTTATATATTTTAATAAATTCAAATGAAATGTGTTAATAGTTTGAAAATAAAGCAGGAAAACTGAATAAAATGTGTGGTGAAATGGGGAAAGCAGAAACCCTAGTGTAGAATGTATTGTTGTTGGGTCCTTGAAAATTGGAGACGAAGAAAAGGTAGTATTGACGAAGAAGAACGTGGTGAGTGATGATGAGAGCTTGAGAAGTACTAGGTTTGCCAGCATAGATCCCAGTCATTCCCTGTAAAAACTAATCACCAAGTGGCTCCCATTGACTATAGTATATAAGAGTATTTCAAACTATGCATATCACTATATATTTCTAAGTTCAAAGAGTTAAATTAATATCAAATGAGGTAGGTATTTTACCATTGGTACCACTTAGGCGTTGCACTTATCTATTTATTATTAGGTCCAACGGGTATGGTTGCCATTAAATTAAAATAAATTCTACCACATTACACACCTCTCATCACATTATAATATCATAACAACAATTTACTGGTTCAAAGCTCAACCATCACAATGCTTCTAAACTAAATTTTATATATACATATAATATGTCAGGATATGTCCTTTCTACCTATTAGGTCTTGGTTATGGCTCTGCTTGTTCTTTTTGTATTTTGTATATACCGAGTTTAAGGTATATTATCTTTAATCATTCTTATGTGAGTTGAAAAATCTTTTAAATGTTTTAGTTATATATTTTTTTTTCTTTTATCGATAAAAAATATATTCTACGCCATTAAAAGTACAAGAATATTCAAAGGGAAAATTCAGTCAATTAGGAAAATGGGGAGCAAAAGATGAAAGAAGGGATAAATCTAAAGCAATGAATCAGTGAGTACGAAGGAATTTCTTAGGATGAAATTTGTTATGTGACTTTAACATTGATTTAAAAATAAACTAATTATATGTATGTTCGAAGCAGTTTCAAACTGTTGGAATCTGACAAGGGCAAAGTAAACATGAGCAGCAGCAATTGAGGTTAAATTTTGTTGCAGATAAGAAATTAATGTGTACTCCAAAGTCAAGAAATTAAGTGGCCATGATTATCATTTTCCGCTCCGAGTTGCAATAGATATATAATTATTTTTGTGAGTTAGGTTAAATTATTGAATTGAGTTAGATTTTGTTTAGCATATATAATTAAAATTAGTCTGAATAATACATTTATGAATTTTAAAATTAATGAATTCAACGCATAATAAATATATATAAGAATGTTAACTGTCTAAAAAATGTACTAGAAAAAAATAATTTTATGGTTTATTTTATAAATATTATTTATGCAATGATACCTAATATAAATGAAGAAATATAAAATTTTATTCATTATTCCATCTAATAACGTTATCCAACTCAACCTAATTATTTATGATTGTTGAATTGCTGGTTAAAAATCACAAATCTAATTCGAATAAATTTGGTTTGAATTGGAAAAAAATGGACTAAATTTGTTTCAAGAGAAACCACTTATGCTCCAAGTAATTGAGTTAGTAACTCAAATTCAAGTTTCTTTATTTCTTATAATCTAACAGAATCAATTTAATTTTAATATTAAATTATTAGATGATACATTTCATTATATTATCTGTAGTTCTTTTATTAGTAAACTTATACAATTTAAAGAATATGTATATCCATGGATATCATTGTCGTAGATTATTTGAAAATAAGTTATTACTCATTTAACTAGTTATCAAAAAATTATTTTTCATTTCCTTTAAACTCAAACAAAATAATAAATTGAAAAGAATATAAAAATTTAAAGTTCATTAATATTATATATATGTACTGGACAAGAGCGCTCACAGGCAGCCAGGTCATAGTGCAGGCAGGTCATAGCGCAGGCAAGTCATAGCGCAGGCAAGCAGGACATATACTCGTACATAGCGCAGACAGGTCAATTAGGCTCTTGGGCCAGAATAACGAGCCATGTGATTGGCCCCAGTTGTATGTATAAGTCCATTTTTGTATAATTAAGGTAATCCTTCATGCATAAGGCCTAGGCAGCTAGCGAAAGGTAATTATGGACCTAGAGGTGCGCTTAGTGCACATGGGGTCTAGTTCAAGTAAATACTTTCTTTTAAACCTAAGCCCATGTGTGTTAGGGTACGTAAAAGTTAGGTTGCATGTATGATGAAAAGGAGCATAGCGTCACATTGAGGGTGTCTGTGTAAACAGACTAAACCCTTGATGTTGGTACATGAGTTGGTACCCTAGTGGTTATTTTGTTATTATTTTATGCACTCCCTGGAGAAAAGATCGTTTTGTTGCAGCACCGTGAGAGTGTGCCCCTGAACAAAATATTTTCCTGTTGAGTATGCTTTAAGTTGAGATTAGATTCTCGTGACAGAAAGCTGTTACAAGAGGTAAGCTATAAAAGAGGCTTGAGACCCCAGGTTAAAGTATGTTGTTTCTAAGATTGAAACTTGTTAATTCTTGTTTCTTATAAGCCTTGTACTGACTTGATCGTCGGAGTGCATCAACAGGTAGGGCCCTCTCTGTTTCAACGGAGCTACGCTCCAGAGCAGCAAGAGATAGAACAGATTACTAAAGAAAAAGGTGGAGCTAGAGCTTGTCATCATACTCAATCGGCAAGTAGGTCAACCGGCAAGAACGTTTGGCGTCCACCGTGGGGCTCTATAAAACCAGATCCCACCCGCATTCGTGCTCAAGTTCCTAGACGTGATGAGGAATACAAGAGAAGGCCCATTAGGATCTGAAGGGAATGACAATCCCACCATATAATAGCTTGTGGAAATTGTGAGTGCTTTGTAGGAGGCAATGGCGACATCCAAGGCTGAACAGGAGAGACTCATGGCGGAAGTTCGAGTTGAGCAGCTGCTCAGGCAAGACCAGTTGATGGCGGAAATAGACGCATCCTGAGCAAGCAATGACGAGTTACGCAGGACCAATGAGAAATTACATAGGAGTCTACAGCGGATTGACGAACGTTCCGTAGGGGAGCGAGGCCCGATTGCTCAACTGAGGGCTCACCCCAAACCATTTTCACAGGCGATTATGGACACTGTCATACCAGCCAATTTCATAACGCCCAAGATTGTTTTTACAGGTGTAGAGGACCTCGAGAGCCATCTTACGACATTCAATGCCCAAATGATGATCTTAGGAGGAACGAATGCTATGCATTGCAAGATGTTCATGTGTATTTTCACAAGCACGACAATACAGTGGTTTGTTGGCCTTCCTGATGGCCACATAACCTTTTTCGATCAGTTTTCTAGATTGTTCAAGGAACAATTCATTGTTAATCAAGCCCAACCGCCAGTCTGTTTCGACCTTTTCGGTGTAAAGCAAAGACAGGGAGAGCCTCTGAAGGATTTTTTGAACAGATTTGGGGCGTTCGCAGTAAAGGTCCAGACCCAGGATGAGGCCTTGATGGTCTATGCCTTTGGACAGAGGATCATGTCAGGACCGTTCAACGACTCGCTGATCAGAAATCAAGCAAGGACGTTTGGGGAGATACGAGGAGTTGTCGCCCACATCACTGCAGAAGAGGCCGTATCAGTGAAACGCAATTGCATGCACCCAGGGCAAGCCAAGCCTAAAAAGGCAGCCGAGCCCAACCTCTAAGGGTCCATAAAGCCATTACCGAAAAGAGGTCAGATGCACGACGAGAACCCTACGCACCCAGGAAAAGCCAACCCAGCTAGAAGGCGAGAGATGATCTGCCCTTTCGGCCAAAGTTTCGGATGACTTACAAGGAACTGTTGGGTATGGCAAGAGTGGCGGATAAGCTGAGGTTCCCCCCGAAATCGGATAGGAAATTGGGGTCGCGGAATGAGGTTTGGTGCGAGTTCCACAAGGGTTTCGGGCATCACGTGTGGAACACTGTATAACCCTAGGCTACCAGTTAGCGGGTTTGATAAAAGATGGATTTTTGAAGGAGTATTTGGGAAGGACCCAGGAGGGGTCGAAGGAAGAAATCCCTTAAGCGGACCAGAGAGATAAGGTACCTATCCACGACGAGCTGAACACCATCTCGGAAGGATTTTCAGGAAGGGGGTGTTCCACCTCCAAGCCTAATAAGTACACGAGGGAGATGATGATAGTAGAGGCGCGAGAGTCTGACCAACCAGCCGAGCCCGACCTCTGCTTTAAAAGTACTAATTTGGGAGATGTGGTCCAACACGAGGATGATCCAATAGTGATCTCCGTCATTATTGTTGAAGAAGAGCTTTGATGACTCAAAATCTTGAAGGCTGATTGTGTTAGTTGGGTGTGTTCTGGGGTAGTTTAAATTTGTTAGTTCACTCTTAGTTTGAATCCAAAGCTGGTTTAATTCAAATCTTTTTGAAAAGAGTGTTTTATGAAGAAGCAGAAAAACAACCAGTTGTTTTATCGTTTCAACCGATTGTTTCATACTTAAGCTTTTTGAAACTGGTTTTAGAAAATTTGAATTTGGTTGACTTTGTTGTCAAACGAATTCAATCAGTTATTTCGATAAAACAACTGACTATTTTTTTAATTGTCTTAACAGAATTCTTTTAAGTTAGTTAAATCTGCTTTAAATAATTTAAAACTGGTTTGACTTTTATAATAAATGTTTTCAACTGCTAATAATGTTCTGTTTTACGCTCCTAGCATTAAATTTACAAGATCAGTTTGTGAAATCAAGTTTTCTCCAAGATTGCTTAAGGCTTTGGATATTTCTCTAAGAGTGAACTAGGACTTGCTGTGTACTTTGATTTGATTTGTACGAGGTGTGATCAATCCTATTTCTTTCTTCATTTGTAATTCTGTAAGTACTAGTGTTCATAGAGTCAGAGGGTGTTCTGATCTGTGGTGTGATTGTGGTGTGCCAAAGGAAGTGTGTGTTCTATAGTGGATACCTAGTGGTTTCTGAGAACTGGATGTAGCTCTTGGGATAAGAGTGAACCAGTATAAATATGTTTGTGTGGTTATCTCTTTCCCTGAACTCTTTAATATCTGTTTTAAGTTGTTTTTTATTCACTGATGATAAAAACAACCGGTTGAATCGCAAAAACAACTGGTTGATTTTTTGGAAATCAACTTAATCAGTTTTGTTCTTTGGCTTCCTTGATTTCTTTCTCTGTGATTCATCATTGGATTTCATTTTACCTTTTAAGTTTGCAAAAATCGTTTATAAACAATTCACCCCCTCCTATTTAAGGCCATAAATTCTAGCAGTTACCGTGGGAAGAAGAGTACACCGAGTTCTCATTGACCAGGGGAGCTCAGCTGATGTGATATTTTGGGTAATGTTGCAATTGTTACCTGACCAGTTGAGGCTGTATGATGGTTGTTTGTTTGGCTTTGCTGAAGACCATGTGGAGGTGTGAGGACATGTGGAGCTAAGGATGATCTTCTCAAACGGCGTTTCATCTCGCATGATGAGCATTAGGTATTTATTGGTCAATGCTGTTTTGGCCTATAATTTGCTTTTGGGTAGGCCCTCCTTGAACAGGCGCAGTGGCCTCGACGAGGCACATGAAGATGAAGTTTCCCTCCATCGAGGGAGGGGTGATTTTCATCAAGTCTGACCAGAAGGCAATGAGAAAGAGCTTTGAGAATAGCCTGAAAAGAAAAAAGGGAGTGTGTATGGTCACCAACCAAGCACAGGGGCCAAAGATGACCACACAAGCGGAAGCCACCAGCGGAGCCGGCCTGTGCCTGCTGGGGAGGTTCAGGAAAAGCAGATTGAAGCGAAGAAGTTCAAGCTCGACTCATCACTAGGCCAAGAGATGCAAGATCAAATTGTCGAAGTGATAGTGAGACACATGAATGCTTTTGCATGGTCTTCTGTAGACATGCCCGATATAGATCTTGACTTCTTGTGTCATAGACTCACTATAAATGAGAAGGTCAGACCAGTGATACAGAGGAGGAGGAACAATTGTTTTTCAAATTTCAAAACATCGATTATTGATAAAAAAAAAATTTAGCAAAACAAAAGATTTCTAATCCTCAAATAATAAAAGAAGAAAGTTGATAATATCATTTGTGTTATTTATCATCTATGACCATTTATAATTGTTTTTTTCATAATTATTTTTTATTTTATCCTTCAATATTTATTTATTCAATCTATAATAATCAACAAAAACATTATTTTATTAATTTTTACACATTTATTTTTCTGATTATATTTTTAATAATATTATATTTTCAACTTTTAGATAAAACCGTCACATTCCACAACATAATTGTGTTCATAGGACGGAGAAAACAAGTGATAGTTTTTTTTATTGATGAATGAAAAATAAATCTAGAATAAAAGATTAAAACCAATGTAACTTATAGTCAACTTTGTCCAAACTTAATGTGTCACATTCAATATTCCATATTAGAAGAGTTTTTAATTACATAAAAAGTCAATAGTATTATATAAATTGTTTTCTAAAATGTTAAGAACATAAAAATATTTTTAAAATAACTATTTTCAGTTAAAACTCTATAAGAAAGAGAGATCACGTAAAAAAGAGTAAAAAATATTTTATTTAATTTCCGAGAAATAAACTTGTTTTAAATTTAATCATTATGGTATTAGAAGCATTATCTTGAGGTTGAGGGTGAAAGTAGAAAAGAGTGCGTAGTATACACCGAACGCAAAGGAGATAACAATGTTTAAGAAAAGATAATAGAAAATAAAAAAAATAGTTTAATATTTTAAATAAATAAAAAATGGAAATTATATATAGCATCTATAATAATATATAAACAAATTCTGTATTTGATGGATGTATTTTATATATTTATTTTATCTTTAACTATATTTTAAAGTTAAAAACAAAAAATAAAAATAATTATAAAAAATATTAAAAATAATAACACAGGTAGTACACTATATTTTAAATCACTCACATCTCAATCATATGTACTTCAAACAACCAATTATCCTTATATAAAACTATTATTATTAAATTGTTTTAGAAAATATAAACACACAAAGTAAAGAATAATATAAATAGGATGAAGTTCGCGGCCTAGTAATTAGGATATCAATATTCGGACTACTTTCTTCCTGCACCTCCTTACCATCTTGTGCTATCCTCGTACTAAATGCGAAAATATTTTTTATTCTTTTTATGTCACCCTCATACATAATCTGGAAGATTTTTTAAGATCCGGAAGTGTTCTTTAGATTTATGTAATCCAGAAGCTAATCTCATATATAAAAAAAACTTTTGGATTATGTAATCCAGAAGCCAATAAAAAAAGGCTTCCGGATTACATAATTTGGAAGCTAATCTCATGTATAGAAAAGACTTTTGGATTATGTAATCCAAAAGTCAATAAAAAAAGGCTTCCAGATTACACAATTAAGAAACTAATTACAAAAGACTTCATGATTACATAATCCGGAATATTAAAGAAGAATATTTTTATAATACAAAAACTTATGGGAGTAACACAAAAAAGTATGGAGGTGCAGGAAGAAGTAGTTCAACTAGGCCTAGCCCATTTATCATCAAACACACCGAAGCAAATTTTGTGACTCAATTCTTCGTATAGTACTATTTACACTTGGCAACTTCTTCCTGCACCTCTACAAATTTCTTCCTGCACCCCTCACTTTTTGAAAAGACTGTTTTGTCCTCTTTATAAAATGACTTCCAAATTGTTCTTTCCAAAATATTTTAAGAACCTCTTTTCCGAAACATGTTTTATGAATTCTGGATTTATAAATCTGGAAATAAAAATAATGTATTCCAAAAAAAATGTTTTGGAATGATTTTTGCCTTCCAGATTTTGTATTCTGGAAATATCTTTTGCTTACGGAACCACTATTTCGAAAATACCTAAAACTATAAAGGATAATTTCTGTATTTTTGAAGAATGTAGACATGCAGAAAGAAAAGTGTAGAGGTGCAGGAAGAAACACCCTTTACACTTTTATTTTTCTATTTAACACCCTTTTGTTTTTATTTCTCTATCTAGCACCATTTCAAAAGTAAAAAAAAATAATTAATAAATTAAATTTTTTTGATAATTTTAATTTTGAATACATTAAAAAAATAAATATTTGTAATGTTTAAATTAGTTAGAAATATAATTAATGAATAAAGAAATAATTTTTTACAAAATAAAAAAAAAATTAAAAATGTTTAGTTTAAATTTTTTTTTAAGAATGAAGAAATAAAAAATTAAACTCTACAACAACATAAAAGTTGAATCTATGAGCAAAAATTAGTATTTATTTATTATTATTGATGATGTAATCATGTTAATTTCAAGTAAAAAATACAGGACATAATTATAAAAAAAAAACTAAAGTCAATTAGTATTAATTAGTAGTGGACACACATGTAAGAGCATACAAAATAATAATCAGTTTCAGTCTCTAGTACTCAGAAACAACATCCCTTTACCGGGGGGTCTCAAGCCCCTTTTATAGTTATTCCTCTAACAACTTTCACTTACGAGAATATAATCTCAATATAATCTCTATTGAAAGCATAAATAATAACAGAAAACCACCAGCTCACATGCACCTTTCATGCTTGGGTGCTAACAACAGGAAAATATTTCGTCCATGGGCACCTTTACTCACAGTGTTGGTAACATAAGAGAATCTCGGGTGCTCTCCACTTATTTAACAACTTTATATATTCAACTAACAGCTTTATGCATATATTTATTTAACTAACAACTCTATGTATATTCACCCATATCCTATTCTAACAACTTAATATATATCGACATATATATTTAACTAATCGGCTTTATATTAATATATGACCAAACTTATTATTTTCTCTATTTTAATTATTCTCCATCGGGCTTACTAACGAAACTGGGTCGAGCCCATGACCCTCTTCTGGACCCAAAGCCTAGCTGACCATACCCAAATACTTGGACCGAGGTCCCGAGCACTCCTGTCCAGTACATAAGCCCCCCAGGCTCCAGCCGAGCTTGTCTAGGCGAAGAGTCTTACCAGCGTTGACAACTGACATGACACTTCCACAAAGAGTAGGTGAGGAGTTTACTTACTTCTCTACGAATGCATGCCTTAATGCTTAATTCACTTTCTTCATCCTAACAAAAGTAATATAACAAATTTTTGCTAATTTAAGCGTGAAAGTAATAACTTATTTACCTTGGCAGAACGTCTACCCTCAAGTAGCAACACCTTCATTGTTAGAACAACTCTCTACTTCAACTGATTACTGCATCGATTTCTCGATGCCTAACTTCATAGGGTGCCCATTCAAGTACTTACACCTATCTCAAGCTCGATCATCTTCATCATATATCGTACAGAGCATCTATACTCGAAATGACTCTATTCATTCTGAGCAAGATTGTCTTAGCACTTACCAAATTGAATAACTCATCTTCACAGGGTGCCTATACTCGGATGACTATATTCATTTCGAGCTAGGTCGTCTTACCATGTACCAAACCAAATGATTCAATAGTAAATTTATCTTCACATGCGCCTATACTCGAATGACTCTATTCATTTCGAGCTAAGCACCAAACCAAATAATCCATCTCGTAGAGTGCGTATACTCGGGTAATCATACATACACCGAGCTAGATCGTCTTACCTACCACTAGGTAATCAGTTTACACACAGGGCGCCCATACTCGGGGGGGTCGTACTGACACCGAGTTAGGTCGTCTTACCAGCGCTAACTCAAGTGGATCAACAGACAAAGTAATCTCACATGGCGCCTATGCTCAGGCATACGCACTTACGTCGAGCTAGGTCAAATTACCTGACACCAAATAACCCATTTACACGCACAAGGCGCCTACACTCGGGTAGTCGTACTGATACGAGCTAGGTCGACTTACCATGTACAAATTCCAATAACCTTACCTCCACAAAGCGTCTATGCTCGGATGACTCTATTCACTACGGGTTAGGACTGCTTACGTTGCCTTATTGTTTATCAATGTAGTGTGCCTACTCGAATAACCGAGTTACATCTTACCATGCCTTGTTGCTGGCCAATGCAGTGCGCCTACTCGACTGACCGAGTTACGTCTTATCGTGCCTTATTGCTTGTCAATGTAGTGCGCCTACTCGACTGACTGAGTTGCGTCTTACCATGCCTTATTAGGCATTAACAGACTTGCCTATGACGTATAAATACATGCAAAAATACTTTCCCAAACAAATTGACTTCGCATACTAAATACATAATACGACTTTGCTAACCTGAGTGAGATGAATGTACAAAGCGGCGAAAATAACTCTTAACAAACAAGTTAAATCTTCAATGGTTGGCACCCCTCTAGGTTAGCCGAACCACTCGTTACTTCAACTTAACCTGTATCATTGTTTATCTTGACATTTATACACACACCCTACCAAGTAATCTTACCTTATGGCAAAACAAAAATGGTATGCCGTCATCGTCCTTATTGAGATAGTCTGGACTCATGCCCGGACAAGCGATTAGCGTTGACAATGTTTGCTCCCGAGTTAGGTCGTCTTACTGTGCGCCTACTTGGGTAACTAGATTTGTTCTGAGGTAATTAATCTCACAGGGCGCCTATGCTCGGGTAGACATACTCACGCCAAGCTAGGTCGACTTACAATGTGCTCAACAAATCCATTTTTCACAGGGCGTCTATACTTGGATGACTCTTTTCATTTTGAGTTAGGTCATCTTACCATGTGCTCAACAACAGATCAATCTCACAGGGCGCCTATGCTCGGATGACTCTATTCATTTCGAGCTAGGTCGTCTTACCTTGTGCTCAACAACAAATTCATCTTCATAGGGTGCCTAGTTTCTTTAAACTGTTAACTTGTTTTCATACATAATATTTTTCAGATACAGGAGAAGAATTCCTCCAATTCAAATGGACGAGTAGAGATATAAAATGAGCTTTACCATATTACAGTTCCTGATAATGAAAGTGATGTTTTTCTTATGCATAATATTAATTCTTTTAAACATGTTAATAGCTTGGATGTTTGGCATTGTAGGCATCCATCAAATAAGGTATTAAAATGTTTATCAAAAAACTATATTCATATACATTATGATGCGCATAATCTTTGTACCTCCTTTCATTTGGCTAAGTAACATAAGATTCCTTTCCCCTAAGTAAATCTGTTACTTTGAATGCTTTTGATCCTATACACATTGATATTTGGGGACTGTTTAGCACACCCTTTATGCATAGTCATAAGCTATTTCTAATTGTGGTTGATGATTTTACAAGGCACACATGGATTTATTTGACGAGAAACAGTGAAACTAGAACTCTCTTAATGAAATTTATTGTATATGTTAAAAACAATGTCAAAACCATTAAAAATGATAATGGATAGGAATTTTGTTTGAAGGAATTTTATGATAAACATGGTATAATACACCGCATTACTTGCACTGAGACTCCCCAACGAAACTCCATAGTGGAAAGAAAACAACAACACATTCTTAATGTCACTTGATGTATCATCCTTGTTGTTGTTGCCATCAAAGATTGACATCTTGAACAACTTGACATTGATAATTCTTTCTTGCATGGAGATTGAAGAGAAGAAGTTTATATTACTTTTACTCCTGGTATTACTTCGGTAAGGTGTAATTAAGTGTGTTGCTTAACTAAATCATTATACAGTTTAAAGCAGGTAAGTAAACAATGGTATGAAAAACTCACTTCCTTCTGCATACCATTGATTTCATTCAGTCCTAAGCTAATAGCTTACTCTTCATTAGGAACACCAAAAAATGCTTTAACATTCTCCTTCCATATGTTGTTGATATCTTGTTGGCAAGAAATTGTCTAGAATATATTGAAACAGTTGAGATCACTCTAAATAAAACTTTTAAGATTAAAGACCTTGGTCAGTTGAAGTTCTTCCTCGGTTTAGAGATTCCTAGAACTCACGTAGGTATACAAATTTTTCAAAGAAAATATGCGCTAGATATTCTAGTTGATATAGGAGTGTTGAATGCTAAAGAAGTTGTTATACTAATGATTAAGAAGAATGAAAGCTTATTTGATTAGAATGCGACTACTTATGATGCTTCAACATATCGAAGAACCATAGGTTGTTTGCTGTACTTGGTTAAAACCAAACCCGATATAAGCTTTTATGTACAATTTCTCAATCAATTTGTTCAAGCCCTTACAAGGTATCATCATTAGGCAGTACAATATGTTATCAGATATGTCAAGGCTTCTCTTGCATAAGGTATTTTCTATCCAAATAACTTAGTTATACATTTAAAAGCTTTCAATAACTCTAACTAGGCCTGTTGTGCCATTACACGTCGTCCAACAACTAGATTTTGTGTTTATCTTGGAGACTCTTTGATATCTTGGAGAAACAAAAAACATAGCATTATATTTAGGCCTTCATTTGAAACTGAATATCATAGCTGATTTACTTAAAGATTTACACATCACTTCACGTAATATTGTTAGTCTGTTATGTAATAGCAAGTCAACTAGACACATAGCTCACAACAACAACATCCATGAACGTACTAAACACATTAACATTGATTGTCATGTGATTAGAGAAAATGTTTAGCAACATCTTTTTCATATCCTTCCTATAAACTCCGCTAAATAGCTTGCAAACGTGTATTCCAAGCCTTTGGATCTAAGACATGTTTGATAAGCTTGTCTCTATGTTTGGATTACTAAATGTTGACACTCGAACTTTAGGGAGGTTTTACCTTTGTGTTTTAACTTCTATTTTATGTGTTTTGATGTTTTTTTCTATGTTTGAACCTTTATTGGTTCAACCCGGTCTATTCTATTTTTGCATGTATATTAGGATACATTTTAACATATATTATACAGATTATAATATACACAATGTTTTCTTGTTTCCTCTTTTGTTCATGATAGCTCAAGTCCATCCTTGAAGAAAAAAAACCAATAACATGTACATCAACTACTACTTTAACTTAAACTTTAACTTAAACAACAAAAAGACATTGTAAATGAGAACAGTATATAATACGTATAAAGGATATCATTTGAAGAATAGTTTGGAAATCATTCCATTATTTATGTATATTACTAGCTTCATCATATCATGCCTCCTGAATATTTTGAATGATAAAATTATGATGGAATAATATCAACATATCTCATTATTAAAGGTGAATCTATATGTATCATATAAAGAAATATTCCTTAACATAACTTTATCAACAAATCTAATACTAGAAGTCATTTATTCTTCTAACATAAGTAATTTATTCTTCTTTTAGAGTTATCACGACCTTTATCAATAATTAATTTTTAGGAGGAATAAATTAGTGACACTTTATCTCAGCATGCTAAACAAGTTGTAAAATATGATCAATCAAGGTTGAATAATTAATTTCATTCACTTGTTATATATTGTGATACAACTCATTAATAAACGAGCAAAAGAAGGTTTAACATATGCTGCACCATAGATTTGTTTTCCCAGAAAATTAAATAAAAAGTTTAAACTTCAATTCTTTTGAAAGAATAATTTAAAAATTGCACAGAGTAACTCTCCTAAATACCAAAAACATGGATGTAATTAAATTACAGAAAAAACATGCTGAGAAAAGTAGAAGTTTAAAATCAAATTCAAATTAAGAAATACTAATATTATAACGTCATTATATTCAGTTAACAAAAGAAATATTTTCATTTAAATATATTATGGAAAAAATTATAATTATATAATTATGTAATGATATATATATATATATATAATTAAAAGTAAAAGTAATAAAGTATTTAATATTATTCAAGTAAAATTCAAATATACAGTACACTTACAAAAACATTTTACAACTTAATAACTCCTTTTTTTCACTCTACTTTTTCACTATATCTTTCGACTGGATTATTCATCTTATCACGCGTTTCCCTCATCCTTTTCTTTTTTATAAACTGTGTGGTTACGAAATTAGAAAAATATTAATTTGATAAATAAATGATAAAAAACACAAGTTTACAATTATGATTTGATTCGATTCTGATGCATAATTGTCAACATATCATCATCAAGAATTACTCATGATATGCACTAAATAATTGTTCGAAGTGCTTCGGCGAGCAACCTAAAATACAGAAGAAATTTAAGACATAATGAAACATTGAAAACCCATGATGATGGTTAGCCACATTATACTTCCAATGTTAGTTGAAATATTAGTTAAATGGTCATCAGTAACAGATGAAACAAAGATATATAGAGGCACATGAACTGTATACACTAATATTCAGCAATTTAACCAGTGTCACATGTATGTAGTAGTAATAGATAAACACACTTATTCTATTGAAAAAGCTGATTGCATGGTATAGTACCAGTAAATGCACCAGATCATTCATATTCTAGATAACACCCGCAAGTAAAACATACAAAGCACAAACCACTCAAAAGAGATCATAACTTAGCATCTTCAAAGCCACACCACTAACAATTCCGTCAATTTTACTCCTGCATTAAGCATAATCGTGAAGATTAAACAAAAATCAGAAACAGTAATTCATTCTTTGGCAAAAGAAGAAAATGAGGAGAAAAACCTTTGTCAATTTTCAGGCACATCCAGCAACAAAAAGCATGACAGATATTTTATTTCCTAGATTGTAAGCTAATAACTAAAGAGAAAAGGCTGTTAGGAGGATAGTATAAATTTAGAATCATTAGGGATGGAACATTGATGTCACAGCAAATAATGGGAATCCTCTGACCAAATTGTGAGACATTTAAAAACATATAGCATATATGCATACAAACTTCGTTATGTTTTAGAACTATTACGCATCTAGAAGGCATCACAAAAAGGAAGAAACATGACAGAAATTTGGTAGGAATTTACTTTATTATGTTATGGGTAGAGAACTTACAGTAAGGTAAGATCTTCCACCGCTGGTTATCACCTTTGTTCCAGTCCCAGAGGACTATTGTAGTGCCATCATGCACACCTCCCGAATTCTTATCACCATGGAAAGCATCCACATTAAGATGAACGTTATTGACCATCCTTATAGTTCTGTGGCCATCACCTAGGTCCCGGCTCTCAGTCCACAAAATAGACTCGTCAAGGTAGTCTGGTTTGTAAGGTATCAACCGAACCTACAAAACAATTATAAAAATTTCCAATGTAAATAACAAATTAACAAAGATAGGAAAAGAAAGAGAAGGGAGGAAAAAGAATGTTATACAAATTTGTTATTTTGTTTTCATCTCCCCTTCTATCGAACAATTTTCACTTTGCAGGGAGAACCACACACAAACAAATGATGTGGAGATATGCAGCTCAACCATAAAGTTTCAGAATCCATAGCAATATGCAGAGCACATTATTGAAAGTATAAAACAGAAAGGGAATAAAAGGGGATAGGATATAGTTAACATTATTTTTGTAATAAAAAAGTTTAGGGGCCAGAAGCATCCTGTCTCACTTCAAGGTTAAAACCACGTGCCTTAAAAACCACTAACAACAACGCCACTTAAAAGCATATCAGAACAACACAACAACGCATCTTTATCTTAAAAGCATAAAGCTCCAACCCAGTCATAATTAAAGCCATTGACAAAAGGTCCTAGCTTCACCATTATGATTTTAGCGTTATTATGATCACATATTCACTCTCTGTTACATCTCACTTTCACCTCATTTTTCTCCCTCTCTCTTTTCACCTTCCATTACATCATTACCAACTCCATTTTTTTCTCTTTACTTTTCCTTTTACCACCCACTCGTTTTCATCCACCCATAAACCCCATTTTTGGTAAGTACGTTATTCGAAACAGAAAAAAACTACCAAAGCAAATACAGTAGTAATAGAAAACCAAGATCATAGACTGGCATCCACTTGCAGTAACAGACATTACATTCAATGGAATGTACAATTGTAACCCGTTGGATGGAAATCGAACGGATCATATCGTAACCCGTAAATAAAACTAAAAATATGCATCTGAAATTTAATCCGTCCAATCTTCATCCACGGGTGCTGATCCCCAATTGGGTGAATGCACTGAACATTGAAATCATTCAACCAACTCGCAATTTGCACTCTATAATCCCAAAAACCAGCAAAGCAATTATCAAGCACAGTCACATCAAAGTCACATCAAAGAAAAAGAAACACTCTGCAATGAAAGAGTAAAAGAAAGATCTTACCGGATGAGAGGCACCAATTGAATGCTTCAAGGCCTCACCAGTGGCCTTGTTGACCAAAGAGAAAGCAGGGCACCCCTCTTGATCCTTCACCCTGGTGCTGTACTTCTCATCCTTGTACCAATGCTGCATTTCCCAAATACTCAAATAAAAATAATTAATGTATTACAGAAAAAAGATCACATTTTTCGTGAATGTGGGTTGCGAGGGAGACACGTGAAGCTACCTGGTACTCATTGGTGGGATCGGAGGGTGCGAGAATGACTTGGCCCTGACGAATGGTGAGAGAGAAATCGGGCGCAGCTTTGGTTACAACCCTCACTGTGGGTTTGGAGTGGAGACCGGTGTTAACCTGGTGGCTAACGTGGCTCACGGTGGTGGGAGCATTGTGAGAAGGGAAATGAGGGGTATGGTGGTGGGTCTCGTGAGCCACGTGGTGGACGGTGGAGGTGGCTCCAGGAGGGGGGTAACCGGCAGCAGTGGGAGCAGGGGAGTACCCGTGGGAGAACCCGTGATCTGCTTCATGATGGTGGTGAGGATGGTGATGAGAAGGGGGAGCTGAGTAGTTGAAGTCCTGCGACACGTGTCCTGGTGGTGGGACGTGAGACGTATGGAACACGTTGGTCTCGGGATGAGGGGGCGGTGGTTGGGGAGCGCCGTAGAAGGGTGGGGGTGGCTGTTGGAGAGGGTTGGGGAAGGTGTTTCCCGGCGGAGGGTAAGCGGTGGGTGGTTCGTCGTCGTCGTCTCTGCGGTGGTGGGTGTGGCTGAAGGGGAACGACATGGTTGATTCTGAATTTTGGAAGCGAAACAGAGAAAAGAGTGCTTAGTGGTTAAGCTTAGTTTGGTCGATACGATTTATGTTGGAAATGGAATAATAAATATCGTGGGCCGGGCCCACCCAGCATCTATTATCTATTACGAAGTCTAAAATTCAATAAAATAGCGTTGGTAGTTGGATACGTGTCACGGTTTCGCTTCGTGTGGAGTGATTTCCTTTTCTGCAACTTTCGACAACTATGTCATTAGTCTCATAATTAAGTAAAACATTAAAGAACAGCTACGTGTGAATCGATAGATACACGAATTTTTTAATTTTGCTTACACAAATACACCATTTTTTCATTCATGATGGAGAATTTTTATAATTAATTTGTGTATTGGATCAGAGCGCATAGAACTTAGTGTTGGGTGGTCGGACTTCGACATTAGTCATAGATAGGTCAGCTCGACTTTTTAGCCAAGTTGGTGAATAATGAGATTGGATCCCAAATGTATGTATTAGTTAGTTCTTCGTATAACTCCTTGTGCATAATCAGGCCTAGGCGGCTAGCGAGAGATGGTTTTGGACCTTGGGGTGTACTTAGTACGCAGGGGGTCTAACTTTTTTTTTATCAGCAAAGAATTAAGTAAATTAAAGGGAATACTTCAGGGGTATTCCAACCCTTATAGAATCACCCACATTTAATCTAATGGCTAAAAACAGAGACTACAAAATGCAACAAGAACCTGTATAAAAACTAGCCAATCCTAAGCTTTTAACTAATACTTAAGTTAGGCAGGGGGTCTAACTTAAGTAAATGTTTCCTTTTAAAACCTGAGTCCATGTGTGTTAGGGCACGTAGAGGTTAGGTTGCATGTGTTCAAAAGATAACGTAGCGCCATATTGAAGGTGGCTACGTAAATAGATTGGACCCCTAATGTTGGTACATGAGTTGGTACCCTGGTGGTTATTCTCTTATGATTTCATGCACTCCATGAAGGAAAGATTATGTTTTGTTGCGATACCGTGAGGGTGTGCCCTTGAGCAGAATATTTTCATGTTGAGTATGCCACCCTTGGGCTCGATAAAACTAGGTCTCACCTGCAGTTTTAATCAAGCTTTTAAGCGTGATGAGGAATACAAGGCAGGGTCCATTAGGATCTGAAGGAAGTGACAACCCCGCTATACAACAGCTTATGGAGACCGTAAGTGCTCTCCAGGAGGCGGTGCGACATCCAGGGTTGACCAAGAAAGACTCGTGGCTGAGGTTCGAGCCGAGCAGGTGCTCAGGCAAGATGAGTTCATGGTAGAGCTAGATGCATCATGAACGAGTAACGAGGAGCCACAGGGGAGCGAGGCCCGACTATTCAAACAGGGCTCGCCCCAAGCCATTCTCACAGGCGATTATGGACGATGTCATACTGGCTAGTTTCATAATGCCCAAGATCGTTTTTACAGGTTTAGAAGACTCGAAGGCCCATCTCACAACATTTAATGCTCAAATGTTGATCTCGGGAGGAACGAACGCTATGCACTGCAAGATGTTCATGGGAACATTCACAGGCACAGTGCTACAGTGGTTTGTTGGCCTCCCAAACGGCCTCATCACCTCTTTCGATTAGTTTTCTGGATTGTTCAGGGAACAATTCATCGTCAACCAAGCCCAACCGCCTGTCCCTTTCGACCTTTTCGGTGTGAAACAGAGACAGGGAGAACCTTTGAAGGATTTCTTGAACAGGTTTGGGACGTTCGTAGTAAAGCTCCAAACTCTGGATGAGGCTTTGATAGTCCACGCCTTTGGAAAGGGGATCATGTCAGGGAAATTCAGTGACTCATTGATCAACAAGGACTTTCGGGGAGATCCGACAACGAGCTGTTGCCCACATCGCCGTGAAAGAAGTTGTAATAGTGAAGCGCGGGAGCACGTACACAGGGCAGGCCAAGCCCAAAGAAGGCAACCGAGCTCAACCAATGAGAGTACATGAAGTTGTGATCGGGAAGAGGTCAGAAACACGGTGAGCACCTTATGCGTTGAGAAAGAACCAGCACAGGTCGAAGGCGAAGGACGACCTTCCTTTCCGACCTAAGTACAAAATGACTTACAAGGAATTTGGGGGATAAGCTGAGATTCCCCTCGAAATCTGACAGGAATTTGGGGCCACGCAAGGAGGTTTGATGCGAGTTCCACAAGGCCTTTGGGCATGATGTGGAACACTGTATAGCTCTAGGCTACCAGTTAGCAGGATTGATAAAGGATGGATTCCTAAAGGAATACCTGGAAGGGAGCCAGGAAGGATCTAAGGAGGAGCTTCCACCAGTGGAACAGGGGCACAAAATACCTGTCCTCGGTGAGATCAATACTATCTCAGGAGGATTTTCAGGAGGTGGATGCACCGCCTCCAAACATAAGAAGTACATGAGGGAAGTGATGACAGTAGAGGCACGGGAGCCTATCAGAGGTTGATGGATAGGATTCTCGCCCCCATGATTGGGAAAAATGTACAAGCATATGTGGACAACATGGTCGTCACCTTAGAAGAGAAAGACCAGCACGTCACTGACTTGGAGGAGCTATCCATTACAATAGCTAAGTATGATCTGAAGTTGAAGCCATAAAAGTGTGTATTTGGGGTGGAGGCAGGGAAGTTTATGAGGTTCCTACTCACTGAACGGGGGATAGAAGCGAACCTGGACAAGTGTGCATAAATCATAGGAATGAGGAGCCCTGCCACTGTGAAGGAAGTGCAACAGTTGACTGTACGAATGGCTGCCCTATCCCGATTCTTATTGTTAGAATGTATGGCTTTAAACTAGAGGGGATGAATGGTTTAAAGAGGGTTTTCGCAAACTTTTAAGTCTAGAATGAAATTACTTCGAGAAAACTTGATTAAGAATTCAGTTTGCCAAAAACACAAAGCAATTTAGCACAACACCAAAAAAACAATCGGTTGTTTCGCAAAAACAATCGGTTGTTTCGCAGAAACAATCGATTTTTTATACGAGTTCACAAATATAAACTGAATTTAAAGAGTTCAAGGGATAGAGAGATTGTACACACAGAGTTATACTGGTTCACTCTTAACCAAGAGCTACATCCAGTCTTCCCAGAAACCACTGGGGAATCCACTAAGCAATCAACCCTAGATTACTTACAACACCACCAAAGAAGTGACCTTGATCCCCTCAAGACACACACTTCCTTTGGCTCAACACAAACACAACTAAGAATGTTGATTTTGACAACCTCAAGAACACACAACACTTCTCAGCTTTACACACAGAGTTTCTTCAAAGTACAAAAGGATTACACTTGTTACAGAAAAGATCTAAAATCAATACAAGATGAAAATCCTATATCACACTCTCTTGATCCAAGCAATCTCAAAGCAATCTCTAACTCTTCAAAAGCAAAATCAGTGAAAAACTCAAATCTCTTTTTCTTTGATTAAAATGAAGTTCTTGTTTGTTACAAAATCTGAATAAACTATTTATTGCATTGAAAGACTGGTCAAAGCATTTAAAACTGGAGCATAATCAGTTATAAAATCATTTAATGCTCAGTCAAAGCACAAAACAGTTTTCTGTTATGGTCCCAAAACAAACAATTGGTTGAATGCTCGAATCAATCAGTTGTTTTGGTTTGACAGCAAGTCAACCATCAAAAACAGTTTTCAACCTTTCTAAAAACACCTAAGTATAAAACAATCGGTTGTTTCGACAAAACAACAGGTTGTTTTTCACTTAGTTTGAAAAACACTTTCAATTAAAAGGTTTAAGAATGCTTAAGCTTTGGATTCAATCAAGAGTGGATTTAACATAGATAATCTACCCCATATCTTATTCTAAAACACCTCTGCAACAGCAGGCACAACCAACCTTCCATCAAACTTCAAAGGGTTTGGATTCTTCAAAGCTTGAACAGACTTGATTCAACACTTATAAGAAAGAGGGGATAAGGGCTACCCTGACTTCCAGTGTTTGAAGAAGAACAACTGCTTCACGTGGGCATGCGAATGTGAAGAGGCATTCCTCAGGCTGAAGGAGTACCTGGCTAGCCCGTCTGTCCTTTGTAAGTCGCTACCAGGTGCTCCCCTTCATCTCTATTTCGCAGTTACAGATCGAGCAATCAGCTCGGTCATTGTGCAAGAACAGAATCAGGTTCAGAGGCCTATATACTTCGTGAGCAAGGTGTTGCAGGGCTCGAGGTATAGTATTAGGCCATCGAGAAGGCAACCTTAGTAGTAGTATTCGCAGCTCAACGACTCTCCCACTATTTCCAAAGCTTCATTGTGATTGTCATGACCGACCTTCCAATTCGTAAGGTCCTCCAAAAGCCTGACATAGCAAGTCAGATGGTGTGTTGGGTAGTCGAGCTATCTGAGTTCGACGTGCAGTACGAACCCAGGGGGCCTATTAAGGGCCAAGTATATGCTGACTTCGTAGTAGAACACTCCTCAGAAGCTACCCAGGAAGACGATGAAGATTTCCAGTGGGTCCTCTTTATGGACGGATCCTCAAATCAGCAAGGTATCGGTGCTAGAATCATTCTGGAAGGACCCAACGAACTGTTGATTGAGCAGGCCCTCATATTTGATTTCAAGGCTAGAAATAACCAGGCCGAGTACGAAGCGCTAGTGGCGAGCATGTTTTTAGCCAAAGAGTTGGGCGCTCGAAGTCTGCTGGTGAAAAGTGACTCGCTACTGGTGATCAGGCAAGTCACTGGGGAGTACCAGGCCAAGGATCCACAAATGACCTCGTACTTAAGGTATGTAACGCTCTTGATGGATACTTTTCCCACGTTTGAATTAATGCATGTCCCAAGGGAGCAGAATGCCCGAGCAGACCAGCTGGCAAAACTGGCAAGCTCAGGCAAGGGAGGTCAGCAGAGGTCAGTGATTCAAGAGACTCTAAAGTCACCTAGGATCGCTATAGATTGTGCGGCAGAGGTCCATCATGTGGAGACCTCGGAAAGAAGAAGAGGGCACCGGCCGTTGACACAAGAAACGTGGAAGGCGCCCAAGGTAAGCGCCTATTGCTCGTCGGGGGAGGAACCGCTAGACGTCGGGCAGCTCGACGTAGGAAAAACTTGGATGACACCATACAAGCGTTACCTTGCTGATGGTATGCTCCTGGAAGAGCCCGCAGAGGTAAAGGTGGTCAAGAGGAACGCAGGGAGGTATACCGTGGTGGATGGAAAGTTGTTCAGACATGGCTACATTCACCCTATCCTCACCTGTGTAAGCAGGGATCAGTGCACCCGTATCATGACAGAGCTCCATGAAGGCATTTGTAGGAGTCACGTCGGGGGGCGAGCTCTCTCTAAAGGTCGTTCGAGCTGGGGACTACTGACCAACCATGAGGGAAGATTGCACGAGGTATGCCCAGTGATGCGAGCAATGTCAAAAGCACATTGATTGACATCATGCACCCCCAGAGGAGTTGAGATCCATACATAGCCCCTGGCCTTTCCATACTTGGGGAATAGACATCTTAGGTTCGTTTCCCCTAGCGATTCGCCAGATGAAGTATCAAGTGGTGGCCATCGAGTACTTCACCAAGTGGATAGAAGCCGAACCAGTTGCGCAGATAACTGCCCACAGGGTTCAGCACTTCATATGGAGGAACATCGTTTGTCATTTTGGGGTACCAAAACACTTGGTGTATGACAAAGACATCCAATTCACAAGTCAGCAATTGTGCAAGATGTGCACAGAGCTCGGAGTTAACCAGGTGTTCTCCTCGGAGCATCCTCAGACGAATGGACAGATCGAGTCTGCCAACAGAGTCTTACTCAGAGGTTTGAAGAGGAGGTTGGAGAAATCTAAAGGGACCTGGGAAGAAGAGGTGCCTCAAATTTTGTGGGCCTACCACACCACTCCACAATCCACCACGAAGGAAACACCCTTCAATTTGGTATACGAATTAAACGCCATGATCCCAGTAGAGATCCAGGAGAGCTCGTCGCGATTCCAAAACTTCGTGATAGAAGAATCTAATGAAGGGAGGAAGGTGAACTTAGACCTACTCGACGAGGTGTGGGAACAAGTGCGCATCAAAGTTGAAGCTTTGAAAAGAAGGGTGGAGCAAAAGCAAAGGTCCAAGTTGAGACCTCGACAGTTCCAGATTGCCGACCTGGTAATGCAAAAGGCTCACCCTTACCAGTTGGAGAATAAGTTGTCCCCCAAATGGACTGGCCCATTCTGCGTGGTAGAGGTGCTCGAAAACAGGGCCTACAGACTCGAGACTCTAGAAGGCGGGGCCATACCCCGAACGTGGAATGGGGCTAACCTCAAGTTTTATTTTAGCTAATATGTTTTGTCAAATCTTTTATGAACAATTCTAATAATTAAGGGAACACTTTTTTTTTCCTTACGAGGGTTTTTAAATGAGGTCGTCCAATGAAAAATTGTTCTTGAAAGGTGATTTGTCAGGATTCTTTGCTAACGCACGATAAGGCGACTTGACTAGTGAATTACCCGAGTAAGTGGCATGTGTGTATAATTGATTAATAAATGAGGCGATGTAGTCCCCTGGTAAAATTCCAGGCCTAGGTGAATCAACGCTCGTACAATTCTGATGGGAAACCTTTTCTTAGTAAGATTTTGAGTCCAGACAAAATGAATTGACTTAAGATTATTTGCCCGAGGGCAGGTAAGCTAACCTACCTCAGTGTTGCCGAGTAGACTTGGCGTGAAAGCCAACACCCAAGTCAGATACTCCAACCGAAGTCATTAAAGAGTAGGCTTGGCGTGTGAGCCAACACCTAAGTTAGATACTTCAAACGCAAGACAGTAAGGCGACCTTTCCTTAGTAAGACTCCAAGTTTAGGTCTTCTGAAATTCATGGTGATTCAGATGGGACGACTTTTGATCAGTAAGATTCTAAGCTCATGTACCCAGAATCATAAGTTAGCCATAACTAAGGCTGGCTGGCTTAAATCGAGAGGTCGACCTATTTCGGTAAGACTCCGAGTTCAGGCACCTTGAACACATGTTAGGAGGTAGGACGACTTCGTCTCAGTAAGATGCTGATTTCAGGTGTCTTAAAGCTTCGTTTGCCGTAACTGAGATGGTTAGGCGAAAGTTAGGGAAGATGGCCTACCTCAGTAAGACTCTGAGTTCAAGCACCCCAGGTATCCACCAGGAGGTAGTGCGCCTTCTTTTCAATAAGATTTTGAGTTCGGAGGTACTCAGGTATGACTTGCTATAGCTAAGAAGGCGTGGCTAAAGACAGGTAAGGCGACCTCCCTCGGTCAGAATACCTGGTTAGGTGTTATGAGAAAATTGTGTACCCACCTTAACGCTGGAAAAACCACCCGAGCTCGGACGCTCTGTGAAAAAGTTGAGGTAAACCTTGCAGGGTAACAATGCATTACGAGGGTGTTGAGACTAGACTTGGTGTGTAAGCCAACACACAAGTCGGATACTCCAAAGCTAATAAAGTCATCTAAGAGCAGACATGTTGTTTGAGCTAACAACCAACTCATATGCTCTAAACAAAAGTAAAAGGTTTAAGAGCAGACCTGGTGTTTGAGCCAACACCCAAGTCAGATGCTCTAAACAAAGGTAAAAAGGTTTAAGAGCAGACTTGGTGTTTGGGCTAATACCCAAGTTAGATGCTCTAAACAAAAGTAAAAATGTTTAAGAGTTAACTTGGTGTGTAAGCCAACACATGAGTCAGATGCTCTAAAGAAAGGTGAATGTTTAAGAGTAGACTCGGTGTAGGGATTGGCACTCAAGTCGGATACTCAGTTCATCCCCGACGCTGGGGAAGGATGTGTGTAGAAAGCAGATAGCCCTTCCAAGCATACAAGCCCTGCATGACAAGATCGAAAAAGCCAAGTCCTTGTTCATGTGACCAGTCAGCATGTGAACAAGTGAGACACTCTTTGCAGACAAAGGGTATAAGTCATACACAGGTTAGCTCTACATAAGCATTGTGATTTCCCTTTTCGGTTTGGTACATTACATTGTTAAGGTAGTTAGTTATATTACCGTTGGATGATAAGACTATGCTAGTTGATTCTTACCAAGGCATGCATTATGCTAGTCGAGGTGTGTTAAAGCTGAAAGAAGTTGAATAAATAGATTAATGTACATACAAGATATCAGAAAGTATGAAATTGTTCAGAGGGTTACAAAAAGATGCTACTCATCCACAAGTCGCCCATTTACCACTATTTTTCACAAACCAAGTTGGGAGAAGTCCATCTCTGGGTAGATTCCTGAGGCTTGCGTGACAGAGTCTTCAAAGCCCGCCATGTGTGAGTTAGCAACATCGTCAGTGAGGGATTCCCTCTCTTGCACCTGCTCCTCACCCTTTCGGATCAACTCTTCATCCTTCTTGGCCAGCTCCCCCTTCAGTCTCTCCACTTCAGCTTGGAGCTCCATATTCTTGTTGGAAAATTCTAGGGTTTCCTTGGAATTCTCAGTTAGGAGAGCCCTAGCCTCTTCTTGTGTTCGTTGGAGCTCTTCGTGGAGTTTGGTTGTTTCTTGCTTGAGACCCCCAACCTGCTGCGAGAGCTCGACAACCTTGTGAGATTCCTCTTTAGCTGAGCCTTTCCACCCTCGCAGCTTGGAAATGGCCAAGCAGTTTGTAGTCAAGGCCTGCCCCAGTTGCCTCACAGCCTGCTCCACTAGCTGGTCCTCCTCCAGACTCTCCAGCTTTTCCTTGGCCTTGGCGGATAGGAGGGTCTTCTCGAGGAAGGAAGGGGCATCCAAGCTAGGATCCCATAGTCTTCCTCTTGAGCGCTTGTACCCTCATCCTCTTGCACCACCACCATATCATGAGAAGGAGGTGGGCTTGGCAGAGGGGCTTGTGGGGAAGGAGCACGCTCATATGAGATTGAGTGCTCAGAGGGCTCGGTGGCGGCCCTTTGCCTTCTTTTGAAGACTGACCCGGAGTAGGTCTCCTCATCGTCAGTAGGAGTAGGGGCGGCCTCAGCAATAGCCTTGAGTTTCAAGTCTCCAGCAGGGCAAGTTTGGGCAGCTTCCTTCATCTTCTTGGCTCAGGCTGCCAAGTCCTTTTTGTTGAGCCTACCCAGCATGTTGTCTGCAAGAGAAACAGGGGTAGATCAGCAAGCAAACACACAAGTTAACATCAGTAAGAGTAAGAGAACAAAGGATACCAATGCGAGCTTTTAGTCCCAATGGGGAGAACTCTTTGCTTATAAGGGTGGTTGTGTCAAAAACCACCTTCAAGCTGGAGAAGAAGAGGCAGACCTCCTGGTCCCGCTGTGGCATGTCCTTCAGGCACTGAGCACCTTGGAAGTTGGGGTTCTAGGTCCAGTATAAGGGAAACCCATGAAGAAGGGTTGGGTCCCTCTTGTTGCAGCGAATTTTCAAAATCTTGCCCTTAAAACCCTTATAAGACTGCTGGAAGAGCGAAAGCAATGCTCTTCCAGCCACTTCGTTGAAGGAAACCCACAGTTGGCGGCCCAAGCGTTTGGCCTCAAAGAAATATAGAAATACCTCCACAAATGGCAGATGGCCGAAATGGGTACAAAGAATGGAAAAACCCTGGACAAATGCCCAACTATTTGGATGTAGCTGGGCTGGGGCGACATTTATTTCAGTGAGGAGCTCTTTTGCAAAGTTATATAGAGGTAAGCGAAGAAGAACTTTTTTTAAGACGGTGGTGTAGAAATAACAGAAAGGACCGTTTGGGTCCGAGAACTCATCGCAACAAACTGGCTCGTCCTCCCTACACTGCACTACTCTAAGACCCCTATCGTTTTCCCTACCAAGAATACATTTTTTAGGACGTTCACTTTTCATGTAAAGCACCATCTGCTCGGAAGAGATGTACATGGAGGTTTCCTCTAGAAGGTTATCAGGAGCCTAGGGGTACATGGTTCGGTAATCCATCATAACAAAGTATCTAAAATAGGAAAACAAACAAACAAATACAAGCACACATTTAGGAAAAGAAAACAAACATGCATTTCAAATTCAAGCAAAACAACGAAGTTAGTAGAAAATGGCAGTCAAAGTGAATACAGAGTCGTCCCAACACAGGCGATACGATCACAATAATGTCAAACAATGATGAGTTAGGTAGAAAGAGGTACCTGTGTTCAGAGAGCGAGTCGAGGTGAGGAGGTTTCCCAGGTTGAGGAAGGAGGTGCAGAGGAAGGCCATGTGTACACTCATAATGGAGTATGATGAGATGTCCACTCAGAAATGCTTCATGTGTCGTGCCACACACACTACTATCCACAAGACACATAAGCTACCAAGGGCGAGCAAATAGCCTCTTTGCTGAAGCAAGCTCAGCTCGAGCCATGGGGGCTTGTGTACTAGGCAAGAGCGCTCAGAGCTCAGCACTTAGAAGTCGAACCTCAGCATTAACCATAGACAGGTCAACTCGACTCTTGGACCAAATTGGTGGATCATGAGACAGGTTTGTCCAAGAACTTCTAACCCTTTCAAAAGAACTTGCATTCTTAGAAACATTTTGGTGAATGATTTTTATTGACAAGTTAGAGTTACAACCTCTTTAAAGTGTACATCTTTATTGCCTTCACAATTGACAATTAGAAAATCCTATATTTCTTTGATTGTCTTTAGCATAGACACTACTTGTATTCATCTTTAAACCTTGTTGTTTAACTCCATCTGCCCATATTGTTCTTCTTCCCAACCATATTTTTCTTACCATATATTAATAAAATGTACGTTAGTCTATTAATCATTTTAGTTAATATTGAAATAAATAGTTTTAAAATATAAAATACTAAAATATAATTTATATATTCAAATATATATTTAATATTTAATATTTTTTAATTTTAATATAAATTATATATTTACAAATTTAATTTATTATAAATTTTAATGTATAAAAATATGGATAATATTTTGTTTTTTCTTTACCTTAATTATAAAATTCCGTTTAATTTTTTATAATTAAAAAAATTAATTTGGTCTGTTATTATTTTAAATTTGCGTGAATTTAATTTTGTTAATTTTTTTATCATTTTTATTTTAAAATAAAATTTAAATATTTTTTTAAATGATTCATGACATGAAATTAGCCTATTAAATTAATTTTCATGAAAACTACGAATCCAACTAATGTTAAAAAAAATGACCATTCATTCAACACTTGAAAGCTGAACTCCACAAACAACTGGGGAAACAAAAATCTGAAATTGGAATTTTCAATTTTTTGGTTGTTGATAAAACTTAGTTTTCATGTGATTTTCACCATATTTATCAGCCTTTTTTGTTTGGATTTTAATTGAGCTTTTTTTTTCATATTTGGGTAAAAAATCTAACCAAGTATGTCTTGAATCGGTTCACAAAATTTTCAAAATTTTATCATAAATTCGAAAACAATTGCTATTTAAATAAACATAAGGATTAAAGTTAACTTTCAAAAAGCTGAAGTTGTATATAAAAGAAAAGACAAAAATATAAAAAAGTGCACTTAATCTAAAAAATAAGTAAATTGGCTACTAATTAAACCAATGACCGGACTTAAAAATGAGATTTCATTAATTTCATTTCCCAAGAAAACTATACTTAACCTAACTACTAATGTTACATTAACTACTCTATGTTGCAATTGTAGCTAACTTGAAGGATTCTTAAAGTGAAAAGAAAGAAGAAAGCTCACCTTACACTCCTCTCTATTATATCTATTATTTAAGTCAAAACCAAGAAGTTATTGTGATTCACACTACACATGCTCATCTAAAATCTAGACTGCAAATATAATTATAAACTATTAAAAATTTATTAGTAATTTTTCTATCATTATTTATAATAGAATTTTATTTATTTATTTTCTTATAAGTTCTTATTCAGATATTTATTAAATTAAATTTTATATTCGCACAAAGAATATTTGTTCGAGTATACAAAATGTGATATATTGATGTTCAAACAGTCATAGGTACCTTGGGTTTTATAAAATCAGGCCCAACCCATGAAGGCATATGATCCTATCTAATTAGGTCTGAATCTTATATTACCATCTTCTGCAACTGAAAATGATCAAAGACATAGCTTAGGCAATTACTTTCTGCAACTGATCAAAGTTGGACCTGCACTCGATTTCTTCTATGTGAAATGACAAAAATGTCCTAATTAATATTGGAGGTGCAAATAAAAATATTTTTCGAACCCCTTTTCTAAAACACGTTTTCATATTTGGATTTCCATAACACTTTTTTAAATTTTGAAAATCCTTTTTTGTAGTGTATTTCTAGATTTTTTTTTTGGATCTTTTCTTGTTCTCGCTGATTGACCTTGGACGGATTGAATGGACAAGCTCCTCTTCTGATTTGTCTCCAATTGGTGCTCCGAGATTCTGCTCCACTAGGACAAAGGGGGTTCTACTTGTTGATCACACTCCGACAATTAAGTCAGTGAGAGCATATAAAATAAATATTCAGTTTCAGTCTCAAGTATTTAGAAACAACATACCTTTATTAATGGTCTCAAACTCCTTTTATAGATATCCCTTCAATTAAACACTCATTTCTTCCACACTTAATTGTTACACAATCTCTTTTCTCTCTAGAACTCTCGTGCTCTCAAAACCTGTCTTACACCAGAACTTCTTTCGCACTTCTTCTCCTATCAAACTATTACCCTCCATCATCATACCAGGTATTTTCCTCCATTAATCTCTATTGCCAGATATTTATTCATCTTACCGATTGCACTGCTTGAACTGTGATTTTGTCTTATCTGCTTGGCCTGAACCGTGCTTGTATCTTGTTTGTGTTTATGCTTTTGTTTTAGCTATTTCTACAATGAATTACCGTTCAATGTATCCCTGGGCCAAAAAAGATCTTCTAAAAGAGGTCTCTTATTACACCACCCATTTACGTCTTAGAGAGTTAAGAGAAAACGGGTGTTCCATGAGTAAAAGATATGAGGGTAATATCAAAACCGTAGAGTGTAGGAAGGGTGAGCCCATTTGCTGTGACGAGTCATCGGACCCTGGTGGTCCATTTTGTTTCTTTTATGCCATATTTTTCAAAAAAATTATCTTGCATCTCCCTTTATCCATTTTTGAAAAAGAGCTATGAACCGAGCTCAATGTTGCCCCTGCCCAGCTACACCCTATTAGCTGGGCATTATTCGTGCTTTTATCATTTTGTGCTCACAGTTCGACATCTTGCCATTTGTTGAAGTTTTTCTATATTTGTTTAAGGCTAAGCACACTAGCCACCAACTATGGGTGTCCTTAAATGGTGCCCTTGGAAGAGGTTTGCTCACCCTTTTCCAGTTTTTATATAAAAAATTTAAAGGAAAAATTGTTAAAGTCCGAGCTTCAACTAGAGATCCGACCCTACTGGATGGGATTCCCCTTTATTGGACCCCTAAACCTAAATTCCAGAGTGTTCGATGCCTGGAGGATATGTAGACAAAAGATCAAGGAATCTACGAGTTCCTAACGAACTTGAAAGTTGTTTTTGACACCTCCTACTTGTTGACCAAAGAGTACATTCTTGGTGCTCTGAAAGCTTACACTGGTACTCCTCATTTCCTACCCTTGGTGAAAATAACTTTGCTACTGCTATTAACCATTTACTTGTTTTCTTTGCAGAGAGGACATTATCTAACATTAGCAAGGCAGAGCTAGCCGAGCTAACTAAGAAGATGAGTGTGGCTACTAGCATGCTTAAGGAATCTTTGAAGTAGAAAAGGAAAGCCCCAGCTTTGATCACTCAAACCCCCACTAAACAGGATGAGGAGACCACCTTCAGGCTTGTCTTCAAGAGGAAGAGGAAAACGACTATTCCCCCCACTGAGCACTCTCACTCAGATGGTCGAGCCTCGCATCAAGACATCGCTCACTCACATGGCCATGCTCCACCCCAAGACGTAATCGTCATCCAAGAATGCGAAGCTGAGAGCTCTAAGGAGAAAAGCTTGTGGGATCCGGACTTTGACATCCCAAGTGAAACGACCTTCCTGCCCAAAGAGGACAAAGATAGGCTCATGGCCCGCGATGAAGATCATCTGCTTCATGACGCCATGAAGCAATTTGGGCAAGCCTTTGTGATGCGAATCAAATAGATGTCATCAATAGAAGAAATGGACAAGGGCCGAAGCATTTAAAGTTCTTCTTATTAGTCTTTGAAAAAGATGAGGCCCAAGCCTAAAGCCCAAGCCCAAGAAGGCCAAGCCCAAGAAAGCCCACTCCAATCAAAGAATCACTTGGAGCATGGCTAGATCTTTGGGAAGAGATTTCCAAATGAAATCTCTCTTTGTAATATCTCTTGTATTAAATTGTAAATAAGATAGGATAGCCTTAGGGAAGTGCCTAAAAAGGAAAATAAAAGAAACTATGCATGTAAAGGCACTTTTAGTCACTAGTTACTTAGAAATGGCTAGGAAGGTCACCTTTTAGCCTAGTTAGGTACCTTTTGTTCATAGAAGGAACTTGAAGGAGCCTTTCCTTCCTTCCTTACCTAGAGGGTCGGTCATCTCCCATGCTATAAAAGAGATTTGAAAATTGGAAGTAATGAAACTCTAGTCAAGTTTAGAGAAAGTTGTGAGTGTTGACTCTTCTTCTCTCTTTAGTCTCATCTTGTGAGCTCTTGGGACTCTCAAGTGGCGGCACCACCACTCATCTTGGAAGCAACTACCCTCCAAGTGGCGTGAAGATCATCCCTTGATCAACAACCACATAAGTCTTTCTTTCCATCTCCTTTTTCTTCCGTTTTGTGTTCTTTGTTGGTTTCCCTATTCCTTGTTCGCTGCAATCTGTCCTTGGTGTGTTTCTATCTTTTTCTGCACGTTATTCCCCTTATAATCAGTGCACATCTGTTGTACTCTTGTTGTTCTAGGTTCGTTTTCGTTTTGGTATCATTTTATATGCGAAATCTTGTTGTTTTCAAGTTCTTCTACATGGGTTTTGTTCTTTTGCTCATTTCATTCGGTAGATCCTTGTATGCTGCGTTAACTTGCTGTTCTTGGCACTGTTCTTGTGATTCCTGAATTGTTCTTGAGTAGTTCTTGGGGTTTACTTGCTGTTTTAGAGTTACCCATTCGTTCTATATCCATATCATGTTATTGGAATCACATCACTTTGCCATGGGTTTCTTGGTCATTGCTAAGACGAGAGATCGGAGAGTAGCGGAGGACCAAAGAATCCAAGAGAATATGGAGCTTCACAAAGAGATAGAACGCCTTCAATCTGAGCTCAAACATTCAAATGGTTTACATAAAAAAGCTAAACAACTTCGAGCTAAGAAGACCAAAGAGGCAGCAGACCGAGCCCGAGAGGCAGCAGACCGAGCCCAAGAGGCAGCAAGCCTGGCCGAAGAAAGGAACAAACTTTTGGCCGAAGTTGACAAGCTAAAAGGGGAACTGACCTACAAAGATGAGGACCTTGCCAAGGTGATACAATCCAAGTAGACAAGAAGATGATCAAGGACTCAAGAGACCGTTCACAGTATGAGCTATCATTTCAACAATCAAGTCAAGACCTCACCAGAGAAAGAACTGGGCATAAACCAAAATACCAAATGTTCTTTCTTCTGGTGCTCTTAAAATTAAAATATGTTGTAAATAATTTGGGCTCACTTTAGGGGTCCAAATAGCAAGATAGGCTAGAGTAGGTTCATATAACATAAAAGGGAGTGTTCTTAGTGAAATGGACTTGTACTAAGCCCACTTTTCAAGATAAGGCATCTAGGTTTAGGAAGGTTACCCTACCTTATAGAAGACCTAGCCAAAGGGGCGGTGTTGACCTTAGTCACCTCCTTTGGCCGCCCCACAGTTTATTCCCATCATACCCTCCCTCATCTTGTTTTCCAAGGCACCCATTCTTATGTATGAACACATTGAAATTTGAAATAGAAAAGAAACTTTACACAAATTGTGAGTGAGACTTGTGTTCTCTCTACTTTGGTCTTATCTTATGAGAGTGAGAGCTCTTCAAGTGGCGGTCCTCATCACTTATCTTGGATATCCAACACACTCCAAGTGACGTGTTCATTCATTCCCTTCACCATAAGCTTTCCTATCCTTCATCTCTTCTTCCATTTTCCATTACGCCAATTATCTTTGTGTTTATGTTGTAGTCTTTCTTCCATTTTTAATTCGGTCAATATCATTTTCTTGCTTCCATTTTATGTTCTTTCATATTCCGCAAAGCATAATCATCTTCACCTTATCTTGTGTTTTTCCTTTGCCTTTGGAAGTGAACTTTCATACTTAACCATTTGGTTAAGTTCGTGTCCAGTGAGAATCTTTCCTAGGTCTTACACCATAATTGCTAAAACTCAAATCATAAACAAAGTGTCACCATTAAAATGGACAAACCTAAAATCAACTCACATCACAAGGCAACAGATTCCTTCAAACAAGATGCTGACCAATCCTACCTTGTAGGATTTGAGGAAGCTCTTGAACAGACATCAACACTTCATCCTACTCTGGACTTCTCAGAACTCAGCCCGGGTAAAATCATGGTCGATGGCCAATTAAGGGATGATTAATTTAAACTTTCTATATTCTATAATATTTTATGCCCTTGTTAAATTCTCTTAACATCTTGACAATTTGAACACTTTTCATATTTATCAGCACTTATGATCTTTCTTTTGTATATAGATTTTGGGATCTTTACAAACGCATGCCTCGCTACTTAACTCGTTCTCTTTATTTTAACACAAATCATATAACAAGTTTATGTTAGCTTAAGCGTGAAAGTAACAACTTACCCTGATAAAAAGTCTACCTTTAAGTAAGTGACGCTTTCACAAGTAGGGCAAACATTTTCTTCCACTTGATTTCATAAACAACCTCCATGTTAGGCGACTCTTAGTATGATTATTGCATTGATTTAATGATGCCTCACCTCGTAGAGTGCCTATCAAGTAGCTGCCTTTATCTTTGGCTCAACCATCGTCTCCACACATATCAAGCATGGGCCACCATTACAAGGCATCCTTACTCGCACGACCCTATTCATTCTACGTAAAGTCACTTCAGCGTGTGCTAAACTAAATAACTTAACAAATAAATTCATCTCTCAGGGCGCCTATGCTCGGGTAGTCATATTTACACCGAGCTAGGTTGCCTTACCATGCATCACATCAAGTAATTCATCAACAAAAATAAATTCATCTCACAGGGCGCTTATACTCGGGTAGTCGTGCTTACACCGAGCTAAGTCGTCTTACCATGTACCAAATCTAACAAACTCACTCCGGGCTAGGACATCTTACCATGTGCGGATGACTCTATTTATTACAAACAAATTCACAGAGCACCTATACTAGGGTACTCACTTTTACGTCGAGTTAGGTCGTCTTACCTCGCATCGAATCAAACAATTTATCCATAACAAATCAATTTGTAGAGCGCCTATACTCGAGTAGTCATTCTTATGCCAAGTTAGTTCGTCTCACCTTACCAAATAACTCATCTATACCAATTTATGCACAGGGCGTCTATACTCAGGTAGTCGTAGTTACGTCGAGCTAGGTCGTCTTATCTGACACTAAATCAAATGAACCACTAGAAAAACTAATCTCACAGGACGCCTATGCTCGAGTAAACATACTTAAGTCGAGCTAGGTCGACTTACTGTGTGCTACATAAAGTGAATCAATGAACAAATTAATCTCATAGGGTGCCTATGCTCGGGTAAATGTACTTACGCCGAGCTAGGTCGACTTATCATGTGCTACATCAAGTAAATCAACGTACAAACTAATGCACTATCTTATAAGAATAAATTTATCACTAGATAACCTTGTTAAAAAACTCCTTCAAGGGAAAAAGAGCATCATCATATTGTTCAAAAGGAAAGCATCAAAACGAAATATCTTAACTGAAATAAAACTTGAGATTTGTCACGTTCCACGTTCGTGGGATGGCTCTCCCCTCTAGGGTTTCTAGCTTATACGCTCCATTTCCGAGCACCTCAACTACGCGAAACAGCTCAATCCACTTTGGAAAGGACTTATTTTCCAACTGGTAGAGGTGGGCCTTTCGCTTCACCAAGTCGACAACCTTGAACTGCCAAGGTTTCATCTTGGTCTTTTGCTTTAACTCCACCCTTCTCTTTAAATCCTCTGAGTTAATACGGGCATGTTCACGCACTTCGTCCAACAAATCGAGGTTTACCTTCCTTCCTTCACTAGAATCCTCAACAACAAAGCTTTGGAACCTTTAAGAATTATCTTGTATCTCCACTGGTATCATGACATCTGACCCATATACGAAACTGAAAGGCGTCTCTTTGGTTGTTGATTGTGGAGTGGTGTGATAGGCCCAAAGAATTCTAGGAACTTCTTCTGACCAAGTTCCCTTGGCCGTTTCTAACCTCATTTTCAAACCTCTCAATAGGACTTTGTTAGCTGACTCAACCTAGCCATTCGTTTGAGGGCGTTCTACCTGTTGATCAAGAGTGATCAAAGGCTTTGAAGAATCCAAATCAAAGTGTTTGATGCAAGGCTGGAGTTGCTACTGTGTTTAGGATAAGATATGGGTAGTTTATTTGTGTAATCCACTCTTTGTTGAATCTAAAGCTAATGTGTTTTAAAACCTTTTTAAGTTTAAAGTGTTTTTCAAACTAAGTGAAAAACAACCTGTTGTTTTGTCGAAACAACCGATTATTTTGCTCTTAGGTGTTTTTGAAAAGGTTGAAAACTGTTTTGGTTTGTTGACTTGTTGTCAAACCAAAACAATCGATTGTTTCGTGGTTTCAATCAATTGTTTCTTTGAAAATCCTAACAGAATTCTGTTTTGTTAGTTGAGTGTGCTTTAAATGATTTCCAACTGAATACGCTCCTCTATTAAATTCTTTGACCAATCTTTGAAAGCTATAAATAGTTTGTTTATATTTTATAACAAACAAGAAAAAAACAGATTTGAGTTTTTTAGTTGTGAAAGATTACTTTCAAGTTTTGAAAATTCACATCAAGCTTTGGGTTTTCTGAACCGAGAGTGGAATAGAATTACATTTGTATTGATTTAAGATTGTTTTGTAAACAAGTGTAATTCGTTCTGAAAATTTTTGTATATTCTAGTGTTGTTGCCAAGGAGTGTTGTGTGCTCTTGAGGTTGTCAAGATCAACATTCTTGGTGTGTGTTGTGCCAAAGGAAGTATGTTTCTTGAAGGGTTCAAGGTCACTTCTTTGGTGGTTTGTGTGTAATCTGTTTTGATTGCTTAGTGGATTGCCCAGTGACTTCTGGTGACTAGATGCAACTCTTGGTTTAAGAGTGAACCAATATAAACTATTTGTGTATCTCTTTCTTCCCTTAAACTCATTTAAATTCAGTTGTTATTACTTTGCTGGTATAAACAACCGATTGTTTCAAAGAAACAACCGATTGTTTTTCTGGTGCTTTGCTGTTTTGTGCTTTATATCTTGGCTAACTGAATTTCTGATTGAGTTTCATACAAAGGATTTTGTTCTAGCTGAAAAAGTTTTGAAAAACCCCCTTTAAACAATTCACCCCCTCTTGTTGAAGGCCAAATATTATAACAATTGGTATCAGAGCTTGGTACTTGAAAAATACTCAAGTTTGATCCTAAAATCTTATATTCAATGGCTCAAAAACTACCTTTTGGGGAGGGTGCCTCAATTAACAGACCACCTCTGTTCTGTGGTTTGAATTATCAATTCTGGAAAGTTAGAATGAAAATCTTTGTTAAATCTCTTGATAAAGGAATTTGGGATGCAATTGAAAATGGCCCTTTTATTCATAATTTTGAAAATGATGGATCTTCTATTGAAAAACCTTAGTCCCAATGGACTGATGCTGAAAATAAAAAGGCCAAGTTTGATTGTATTGCCAAGAATATCATAACATTTGCTTTGAATTCAGATGAATTTTTCAGGATATCACAATGTTCATCGGCCAAGGAAATGTGGAACACTTTGGAAGTCACCCATGAAGGAACAAATGATGTGAAGAGAGCAAGGAAACATACTCTAATACAAGAGTATGAAATGTTCAGAATGCTTAAAGGAGAATCTATTGTTGAAGTGCAAAAGAGGTTCACTCACATCATCAACCATCTAACGAGCCTTGGGAAAACCTTTGATAAAGAAGAACTAAACATCAAGATTCTCAAGTGCCTTGATAGATCTTGGCAACCTAAGGTAACAACAATTTCTGAATCAAAAGATTTGACATCCTTGACAACGGCTTCATTGTTTGGTAAGCTTAGAGAACATGAGTTAGAGATGAATAGACTCAAAGTTCAAGAAAGTGAAGACAAGCATGTGAGAAGCATTGCCTTGAAAGCTGCCATGCACAAAAGCAAACAAGATTCAAGTGATGAAAGTGAGGAAGAAAACCTTAGCTTGTTGTCCAAAAAGTTTAGTAGATTCTTGAAGAGAAATTGCAACAAAGAAGCCAACAAAGAAAGGTATGGAAACAAGAAAACTAGTGATTTCAATTCTAACAATTATACTTGCTTTGGTTGTGGTGAACAAGGGCATATAAAAGCTGATTGCCCAAATAAAGAAAGCAATAAAAAGAAGTCAAGCTACAAAGAAAAGAAAGGAAAATCAAGAAAAGAATATATCGCTTGGGATGAAAATGAAGTCTCCTCATCAAGCTCCTCATCAAGTGAAGATGAAAAAGCCAACATATGCTTAATTGCAGAAGGAGATGAAGAGTTAAACAGCTCAAGCACTGTAAGTTCATGTGCTTCCCTAAGTGCTGAAAATTATAGTAAATTGCTTCAAGCTTTTCAAGAAACTCATGAAGAAGCTAACCGATTGGTTCTCTCAAATAACCGATTGAAAGGGTTGAACAACTAGCTTGAAGAAAGGGTTAAGACACTTGAAGAAGAGCTGGAAAAATAAAAAATTGATTTTGAAAAGTTTGAAAAAAATTGTAAAAACTCTTCTCATGTGTGTGACTCTCTTGTTTGTGAAAACTGTGAAAATCTTGAAAAGAAAGTTCATTATCTTGTTAGAACTGTGGATAAGCTTTCAAAGGGTAAATCCAACTTTGAGAATGTCTTGGCATCTCAAAATTGTGTTTTTGGAAAAGCTGGATTAGGTTTTAATCCACAAAAAAAAGCAAGATAAGTTTTCAAAGACTTTTTCAAAACTGCTAGTAAAACAACCGATTGTTAAGTCGAAATAACCGGTTGTTACATGCTTTTATTGCATGAAAAGAGGTCATTCAGTCAGATTCTGTAAAATAAGGAAATATTTTGTTCCTAGAGGTTTCATAAAAAGGGATTCCCAAAGGTTGTGAGGTTTCAAATGACAAAAATAAATCAAATGGACCCACATTTGTAGGGGACCAAATCTTATTGCTTGAATTCATTTTGATGCAGGGATACTAGAGAAACATGAAGCTCTGAGTTAGCTGATCAAGTTCTTAAGGATTGTGACTGGAACTGAATTGAGGGTTTGTACCAGTCCAACCTATTTCAAAAGCCAAAAGAAGCATTCTTGATCACAAACAATGACTCATTGAAGGAACTTCATAAAAGGATAGGACCTTCCTTATCTTTGCTTTTTTAATTACTGATTCATGATTAATTTTTTCTTCTTTTTCAAATGAGCAATTACATCTATTTTCAACCTCTCTCAGTCTATGCCTCAAACTCATATTCTGTTAAATTGTTAGAGAAAAACAACTAATTGTTTCCTAAAAACAACCGATTGTTTCTCCTTTGACAGCACTGTGAAGAATTGATTTAATTTCTCTAAACATTCTATCTGTTGCAAATCTCAATAATAAAGGGATCTTGAGTCAATAAAGCAGTCTTGAAAGCCTGATTTTGGTTCTGGAGGAAGTTATAAGTTGTCATAAAGGAATATATTCCATATCTTGGAAATTCAAGAGCCTTTATGTCTAGTCAAAAGTCACATGTGTTGACCATGTGTTTTCTGCTCTATGCTGACGTTTTCTGTGCAGAGCTTGGATAAGTTTCCTTTCTTGAAGACGGAAACCCACAATCACCAAAGGATCAAAGAAGGTTTCTGCTTTGATATAAAATCTGTTGCAGTTGTTTTCCTTCACAAAAACAACCAATTGGCTCATCTCTTGCAACATCTCTTTCTCTCATTGTGTGTGTGCCTTTGTCTCATTCTGCTGTCATGGATTCCACTCCACCTACATCCAAGAGGATCAAAACGAGGGTTGTGAGGTTAGGAGGAAGGCTTGAGGGTTGGTTTTCAAGAGATAATGAATTAATTGAGAGGTATCGCTTTGAGACAAGTACAAAAGTGATCAACAATCCAAAAGTTGTCTCCTTTGATTGGTTGAAAAGCCAAAAGCTGGACAATGTGAGAAGACTTCTCAAGGATCAGCTGCTGAAAAGGTTCTTGGAGATGAAGGGGAACATTTATCCAGATTTATTTTGGGTGTTCTACACAAACCTAAAGTTTGAAGGAAACAATCTTGTTTCAAATGTTAAAGGTGTAGACATGGAAATTACCCATGATGTATGGGCTGCTGTAACTGGGTTGAAATATGCTGGTCTTAGAATCAATAAAGGAAACATTGGTGTTGTGGAAGATTTCAACAAGATTCAATACTACAAAAGCTGTTTGAAGAATCCACAAGCTCAAGTAAGAACTTGTTGAGTTGGAGGATTGAAATTAGATGAGAGGGTGTTGGCTCTCATTGTCACTTGGATTCTAACTCCAAGGGGGAGCAACCATTCTATTTTAACAGAAGAAGATCTTGTCTATATCTATTGCATCATGAAGAAAGTCAAGATCACTTGGATTCATATCATCAAAGAGCATATGCAAAAGTCCATGAGGTTAAGTGACTACCATTATCCCTATGCTGTTTTAATTTCTAAATTTCTACTCTATTTTGAAGTGAATCTTGAAGATGAAACCTCTGAGTTGGTAAAATCAACACAAGAAGTGAACAATGGTTCACTAAGCAAAATGGGTTTCACCAAGATAAATGGAAGATGGGTAAGCAAAGATGGTGATCATGGTGGTTCCTCAAGTGCTGCAGCTGCTGATTTTGATGAAGAAGATCAAGCTGCTGATATGAATATTCACAATGAAGAACAACCTGCAATTGACTTTGATGCTGGAACAAGTGCTGGACATCAAGGGGATGGGATTCCCTCAATGTCTTCTTTTGAAAGATACATGGTGGATAGACTTGATGGCTTTGTTGAAAATCAAAGAAATCTCCATGATCTTTGTGTTACAAATTTCCAGAACATTGACAACAGATTCCAGAGCATGGACACTCGCTTTGAGACCCTGGATGAACAGATTGAAGTTGTTCAGAACCAAATCTTTGAGTTGCAATATGGCAAGGATGACTAAAGAAAAACAACCGGTTGAATGCTCGGAACAACCGATTGTTTTTACTCTGTGGAAGCTTTACTACTCTTTCGTTTTATATTCTGTTTTATCTGGAACAATTTCTGTTTTATCTCTTCCTAAAGTCTAATTGTGAAGACAAATAGGGGGAGAATTTTGTGTTGTGTTGCTAAACACTCTGCAAACTCTATCTGCTTAAGTGGTTTTTATTCTGCTGCTGATGTTTTATAGTTTGAAAGTGGTTTGCCTCTTTGGCTGGTTTTCTCTGCTGTAATGGTTATGCAAAAAAACAAGCTAAATGTGTTATTCTAACCTGCTGCTAAAGATGTTGTGTATTGCATAAGTTTTGTTTTGCATGAACTGCTTCAGATTCAAACAAAGTCCAACACAAGCAACAGGGATTTGTCTTCATCAAATAGGGGGAGATTGTTGATCAAGAGTGATCAAAGGCTTTGAAGAATCGAAATCAAAGTGTTTGATGCAAGGATGGAGTTGATGCTGTGTTTAGGATAGGATCTGGGTAGTTTATTTGTGTAATCCACTCTTTGTTAAATCTAAAGCTAATGTGTTTTAAAATCTTTTTGAGTTTAAAGTGTTTTTCAAACTAAGTGAAAAACAACCTGTTGTTTTGTCAAAACAACCGATTGTTTTGCTCTTAGGTGTTTTTGAAAAAGTTGAAAACTGTTTTGGTTTGTTGACTTGTTGTCAAACCAAAACAATCGATTGTTTCGTGGTTTCAATTGATTGTTTCTTTGAAAATCCTAACATAATTCTGTTTTGTTAGTTGAGTGTGCTTTTAATGATTTCCAACTGAATATGCTCCTCTATTAAATGCTTTGACCAATCTTTGAAAGCTATAAACAATTTGTTTATATTTTATAAAAAAAAATAGATTTGAGTTTTTCAGTTGTGAAAGATTGCTTTCAAGTTTTGAACATTCACATCAAGCTTTGGGTTTTCTCAAGAGAGAGTGGAATAAGATTACATCTGTATTGATTTCGGATTGTTTTGTAAACAAGTGTAATTCGTTCTAAACATTTTTGTATATTCTGGTGTTGTTACCAAGGAGTGTTGTGTGCTCTTAAGGTTGTCAAGATCAACATTCTTGGAGTGTGTTGTGCCAAAGGAAGTGTGTTTCTTGAAGGGTTCAAGGTCACTTCTTTGGTGGTTTGTGTGTAATTTGTTTTGATTGCTTAGTGGATTGCCCAGTGGCTTCTGGGGACTGGATGTAGCTTTTGGTTTAAGAGTGAGCCTGTATAAACTATTTGTGTATCTCTTTCTTCCCTTAAACTCATTTAAATTCAGTTGTTATTGCTTTGCTGATATAAACAACTGATTGTTTCGAAGAAACAACCGATTGTTTTTCTGGTGCTTTGTTGTTTTGTGCTTTATATCTTGGCTAACTGAATTTCTGATTGAGTTTCATACAAAGGATTTTGTTCTAGCTGAAAAAGTTTTCAAAAAACCTCTTTAAACAATTCACTCTCCTCTCGTTTAAGGCCGAATATTTTAACACTACCAAGGCGAACACCTGCTTTATTTCGAGCTTTGAGCACAACTTACCCAACTCTAAGCACAACTTACCCAACTCCAAGCACAATTACCCACCTCTGTCGACCTCCCTTCCCTGAGCTAGCTAGCTTAGACAATAGGTCTTATCGAGACTTCAGCTCCCTAGGAACATGACAAAGATAAAATGTAGAGAAAGTTGATCTCAAGATCTACACATACCAGAGGTATGAAGCTAACTGTGGTTCCTTGGCCTGATACTTGCCTGTGATTTGCCCGGTTACAAGCAATGAGTCACTTTTTACTAGCAAGCTTCTAGCTCCCAACTCCTTGGCTAGCAACATCCCGACAATCATGGCCTCATACTTGGCTTGATTGTTGCTTGCTCGATTAAAAGCCCTTTCGACCCTTCTAAGATAACCCCAACTCCACTTCCTTGTTGATTGGAGGATCCATCTACCAAAAGGACCCAACAGAAGTCGTTTGGATCGGGCTGGGAGTTCTCAGATGAAATGTCTACCATGAAGTCGGCGTATAACTATGATAAAAATCAAAGCAAACACAGATGACTAAGGACAAATCAAGCACCTCACAAAAAGGTCAGTTATCTCAATATACAAAGTCGGGCCCCACCAAACCTTGAGGAAGCATCAACAACAGAAGAAACTACAAAGCAGAATATCATAAATTCTTCCTGCTGGTCTTCTTAAATGTTTAGAAAAAGTTGTAAATAAGTTGAGCTCATTTGAGGGGTCCAAATAGTATAAATAAGCTAGAATAGTGTGCATTTAGCATAATAGGGGGTGTGGGTAGCATTTTAGCTTGTTCCTAGCCCTTTTAGAAAGCATTTTGACCTATTTCTAGAAGACAAGCCAATGATGCGGGATTGACTTAGTCAAACCCTAAGGCTGCCCATTTTTTTCCCTTTTCCCATCTTACCCCTTTAGCTTGTTCTCCAAGGCTCCTTCATCTATAAATAGGAGACCTACCTAATGTATTTAACAAGTTGAAATTATAGTAAAGAAATTCTGCATAATTTTTGTGAGTTGTGAGTGAGTGAGTCTCCTCCAAAATTGTTCTTATCTTGGGTTCCTGATGCTCTCAAGTGGTGGCCTCATCCCACTCATCTTGGTGGTTCCACCCCCATCAAGTGTCGTGATTCACCATTGTTCCACCATCCATAAGTTCTTCTTTCATCATCTCTTCCATTAATCCATTTCCATTCTATTCTATCATAAACATGTTCTTAGTTTTGCTTCTTTTAATCAATTTGATCTTCTCTTTTGTTCCTTTTGTTGCTTGTTCAACTCCGCACCATAATTGTCATCATATTCACCATATAATTTTGTTTTCTTTTTGCTTTGTGAAATGAACATTCACATCTACTTAACCACTTGGTTAAGTTAATGTCCAATGGGGATTTTCCTTAGGTTTTCACTTTTTATTTGTCTTAAAATCTCAATCATAAATATAAAAGTGTCACCTAATGATCAATCCTAAAATCAATTCACATCAACCTGGCCTTCAATCAACTCCCATGGTTCACATTTGTTAGAATTGATGGCTTAAACAAGAGGGGGGGGGGGGGGGTTCAATTGTTTTATGAAAGGTTTTTGCAAATGATAACTAAGAATTAATTTCTTTACTGGATTATAGAAAGAAGAATCAGAGAGGCCAAAAGAAATAAGCTAATAAAATTGTTATCAGGAAAACAATCGATTAAAACTACGATATAACATGTTTATATTACAAAGACAAAAGCAAATATAAGCAGTTTGTAAAGCAGAAATATCAATCGGTTGAAATATGAAATAATCGGTTGATTATGACAGCAAAACAAATATCAAATAGATTATAATAGAGAGATAGAGAGATTCACACAATGAAATTATACTAGTTCACTCAACCCTGAACTACATCTAGTCCTCAGAACAACCTCTGAGTATTTCACTATGTAATCAATCACAAATTACAACAACACACCACAAAGAGGTGACTTTGAATCCCACAAAGCCTACTCACCTCCTTTGCACCAGCACACACCTCAAGCCAGAATCACATTGACTTTACATGATTTCACCAACACTTACACATGTTTATCAAAGTACAATTATAAGGAACTAAACACGGATAGAAAACACCTGAAATTACAAACAACAGAAACCCTATGATCAGTTCTTGATACCACAACAAAGCTTAAAAGAAATCTTGCTAATCTTGTAAAACTTCTTTCACAAACAGATTGTAATCTCTCTTTTTGATCTCAAATCAAAGTGTAAAACTTATCTTTTATACATTTGAAAGAAGGCTATATTTATAGCATTTAAAATCTAGTCGTTTAAGGCAACATAACAGACTCAAATTAGTTTTGATCTCATTTAAAACAGTTGAAACAGGTTTTCAAAAAATTGTTAGTACAACACTCATTTAACCGGTTGAAACCACGATTTAACCGGTTGAATGGATCAAGTAGTTACAAAACCAATTCAAAAAACAGTTTCAAAACCTCATTGCCAGCTAAGTGACAAACAACCGATTGTCTCGACAATTCAACCGGTTGTTTTCCCTTGCATGGAAAACACTTCGTTTCTTTTAAAACTGATTGATCAAGCTTTGTGTAGGAATGAAAGACTGATCTTAACAAAGATTCTAAACAACCTAATCTAAACCCAAACCCATAAAGCAACACAACTTCAGGCTTCATGTGGATTTGAAACATCAAAGCTCACATCTTTAACAATATTGTATGTCAAACTCGGATAACTCCACCGCCCAACGAACCATCCGACCTACTATATCAGTCTTTTGAAGGACCTTGCGAATGGGCAGATCAATCATAACGATCACAGTGAAACTCTGAAAGTACTGGTGAAGTCGTCAAGCTGTAAACACCACGGCTAAGGTGGCTTTCTCGATGGCTTGATACCAAGTTTTCGGTCCCTATAGTACCTTACACACAAAATAGACTGGCTTTTGGACCTTATCCCGATCTTGCAAAATGACCGAGCTGATTGCCCGATCCATAATCGCAAAATAAAGACAAATACTCTTTCAACATGGTGAAAGCTTCTTCGCATTCACTAGTCCACACAAAACGATTGTTCTTCTTAAGACATTGGAAATAGTGGTACCCTTGTCTCCACTAGCCGACAAGAAACGAGAGAGGGTGGTTATGCTCCCGGTGAGCTGTTATACCTCCCTCACATTGGTCTGACTCTTCATCCCTATGATTCATGCATATTTCGGGATTCGCCTTTATGCCCCTTTCAGTTAATAGGAAGCTAAGGAACTTCCCTGCTTCTACTCTGAAAACACATTTATCTGGATTAAGCTTTAAGTTGTACTTCACTATTTTTGTGAAAAGCTCTTCCTAATCGGCAATATGTTGATCCTTTCTTTCCGACGTGACAACCATGTCGTCTACATACGCCTGCACGTTTCGCCCAAGCATTGGGGCAAGGATCCGATCCATTAGCCTTTAATAGGTTGTGCAAGCATTTTTAAGGCCAAGGGCATGACCTTGTATCAATAACTGGTGACCTCGGCCATAAAGGTTGTCTTACTCTCGTCCTTCGAGTGCATACAAATCTGGTTATACCCCGAGAACACATCAAGAAAACTTAATAACCGACAACCTAAGGCATTGTCAACCAAGGAGTCTATGCTCGGTAGCGAGTAAAAATCCTTGAGACAAGCTTTGTTCAGATCAGTGAAGTGACACACATCCTCCACTTCTCGTTGGCCTTCTTTACCAACTCAACATTTGCCAACCACTCAGGGTATTGGATCTTCCTTATGTGGCCAGCAATCAAAAGCTTCCAAGTCTCCTCTCGGATGACTAAGCGCTTATCTTCATTGAACTTTCTTCTCCTCTGGACCATGGGTTTGACTCTCTCATCCATGGTAAGCCAATGACATAGGAAGTCTGGGTCTATCTCAGGCATGTCTGCGGACCACCATGCGAAAGCATCCATGCTCTCTGATATCACATCAACTATCTTATTTTCAAGCTCTTTTCCCAATGAGGTGCTAAGCTTAAAGTTCTTCCCTTTTATCACCCTTTCCTTAACCTCTCCAGCAGGTCCAGGTCACCTCTCGTTGACAACTTTTGCCTAAGCAATCCATTCTGGCTTTCCTGCTTGAATAGTAATTACGTAAGTTCCTCTTCTATTCTTCAGGCTACTCTCGTAGCCCTTTTGCGCCATCTTCTGGTCAAACTTTATGGTAATCACTCCTCCCTCAGAAGAAGGAAGCTTCATCTTCGTATGGGTCGTTGAGGCCACTACACAAAATCTGTTAAGGGAAGGTTGCCCCAAAAGCAAATTGTAAGTGGAGGACGCGTTAACAACGATGTACCTAATGGTGATTGTCCTTGCTGCGATGTCGTTAGAGAAGGTCATCCTTAGCTCAACGTACCCTCGTACTTCAACCTTATCTCCCGCGAAGCCGACCAAGCACCCATCGTATGGCCTCAAGTAGTCAGGGGACAACTGCAAGCTAGTGAATGTTTCCCAGAACATCACATAAGTCGAGCTCCCTTGATCAATCAAGACTCTGTGCACCTTCCTTTCCATGGTGACGAAAAATATCACCACTGGATCATTCTCGTGAGGAACCACATCTTTTGATAGGACTTTATGATAATCACTCGTCCTTCAGGAGAAGGCAGTTCATCTTCATATGGCTGTCGAGGCTACCGCACCCAACCTATTCAGGGAAGGTCACCCCAAAAGCTTTGTAAGCAGAAGACCCGTTAACAACGATGTACCTGATGGTAATCGTCCAAGCCACGCTTTCATCGAAGAAGGTCGTCCTCAGCTCAACGTACCCACATACTTCTACCTAATCTCCCACGAAGCCCACCAAACACCCATCGTATGGCCCCAATTGGTCAGGGGATAACTGGAAGTTGGTGAACATTCCCTAGAACATCACACTAGCCGAGCTTCCCTGATCGACCAAGACTTTGTGCACCTTCTGCCCTACAGTGAGGACAAATATCACCACCGGATCATCCTCGTGATGAACCACGTCTTCCAAGTCGGAACTCGTGAAGCAGAGAGTGGGCTCCAGAGGATTATTAGGTCTCCTCATATCCAGGGATATCACCGCTCACGTGTATCGTTTACGTTTGGAAGCCGAGTTTCCTCCTTCGAGAAAATCGTGTCTCATGTGTTTGGTCGTTGATAGCAACCTCTCCCTTTGGTTCTTCCTGGTTCACCTCGAGATACTCCTTCAAGCCCCTTCTTTGACCAGGCTAGCCAGTTGGTGACCCAAGGCTATGCATTGTTCGATGTTGTGCCCAAATGCTCTTTGGAACTCGCACCAGGCATCTCTTCGTGATCCCAAGGTCCGATCTGTCTTTTGGGGAAACTTTAGCTTGTCTGCTACCCCTGGCATACTTTGGAAATCTTTATAGCATACTCGAAATTTGGGCCGAGTTGTTGACTCTTCCCTGGCCTTCACGTTGGGCTCATATTTCTTGGCTACATATGGTACGTACCTCGAGTCCATTCTCTTCTTGGCAGAGGTTTCGTTGACCTGTAGGGGGCGATCTTGGTTGCTCTCCTTAGGCCTAGATTGCCTTGAGCGCGAGCTGTCGTTCTTCATGAGTATGGCCTCTTCCGCCTCGATGTGGGCGATAACTCGTTCATGTACCTCGGAAAATGTCTCCGTTGGTTTCCTGATTAACGAATTACTAAACGGTCTTGTTGCCATCCCTTGTTCAAAGGCGGCGATCATCATCTCTTCATCATGTGTTTGACCTTGGATGGATTGAATGGGCAAGCTCCTCTTCTGATTTGTCTCCAATTGGTGCTCCGAGATGCTGCTCCACTAGGACAAAGGGGGCTCTAATTGTTGATCACACTCTGACGATCAAGTCAATGAGAGCATACAAAATAAATATTTAGTTTCAGTCTCAAGTATTCAAAAACAACATACCTTTACTAGGGGCCTAGAGCCCCTTTTATAGATATCCCTTCAATCGCTTTCTCTGATCTCAACAGAGTGAGATTTCAATAGAGAGAATATAATCTCAACAGAAAACATATAATCATAACAATAAAACATATTGCTTTTGTGCACCTTTATTTTAGGATGCTTAACAACAATAACACATTTTGTTCACATGCACCTTTATTCTCGGGTGCTAACTACTTTATGCCAAAAAACTTTTTGGTATTTAATTAGTGTATGTATTATAAATAATCACAATATTCCTTCTTTTTAATTATATTTTTTGAGCTGTCTACCAGCATCTGGGCCGAGCTTACGGCCCACCGTTTAAATTCATACTTACGCAAAAATTGAACTGACCTAAACGCTTAAACCAAAATCTCCAGGACTTATGACCAATACAATACTTTTTGTATTCTAAATTTGCTTTTTTGAAAACGGGATTTTGATTTTGAAATTCTATTATGAAATTTCATTTTCAGAACACAATCATTTATTTTAGATATGCTTTTAAGAAAAGGTATTTTTTTGAATTAAGTGACGTTGTATAGACTTTAATATGGGCTTAGGTCACTCATTAGAGAGCCCGACCAACGCAAGAACTAAACACATAATTGATACAAAACAAGTTTCTTATTTAATAGAAAGTATAAGAACACTTTGCAAACAACGAGAATTACCTAAATTAAATTTTGTTTTTTCAGAATAATATTAAGCATCTACGTTTTGAATTGGGCTTGTAATTAATGCCCATATTCTGAAAGGGACCACTTGAGTCTATGGTCAGCCCAATATGAGTTCAACATAATATAATATGTACTACCGGAATCCTGAATAACCGACATCCTTCCGGCACCTTCTCAGATCGTCAATTGCAGAACCGATTTAGGTCGCCTAAAACCGTAAGACCTCCGATCCCCGAAAACGGTTTTCAGTCAAGAAGTGCAAGAACACTCAATAAAAAGGATGAATAGAGACGCACAAATAGCAATACAGAACCAGAGATTGCTCAAAACAGCGAGAATGGAAGAAAATCACTAATTGAAAATCGATTCAATCATGAGTGTGAAAGGCTTGCACCAAGGAATTTCAACAAAATGGCGCACGTAATCGGAAAAACAAGTTTACGAATCTCACCGGAAAACGTCACTTCCAATTCACCGATCAACACCGCCCATTTCTTCGATGAAGCTTTTCCATAAGCGCTCCAAAAGATGACCACGGATCAAAACGCATGAAAATGTTGCTATGCGTACCTTTGAAATTCCTTTTCGCACCAAAGATTTCAAGAACTTCACAAACAGATCCAAACGAACTGATATTCTCACCTCTTAATTCTGCATTTTGCACCCTGAAAATTTTCGGAAAAAAAAAAAGAAAATTTGCGAAAAAAAATTGAAAGTTCAAGAAACATAACTCTAGGAAAATTGCTAATGATCTAATAGTAATTAAAGAACCCAAAGATAATAATAAAAACACTCTAAGAATTTGAAACTATATAGAATGTTGAATATTTTTTACAAAAGTTCACTAAAGGAAGTGATGACAAATTGATACTAATCATGACTCTACACAAAACTTCATCCTAAAATCAAAATGACGCAATTGTAGAAAAACTTCATTGATTAAAAGTGAAAAATAAAATTCAAGATATGATCATTCTGCCAAATAAAAGTGAAAAAAAAAAGTACTTAGAAGGTTCAAGATGAACAAAGTGATTTGAACCGAAGAAAAAAAACAAATCTACCAAAGTACTCAATATAAACTTGCAAGACATTCAAAAAAATTATGAAACAACACAAAATTAGAAGAAGAAGAAAAAAATGTGTGAAATTATACTTAGCTTGGGCGAAGGATCTTGATGTGCTCTGATCCACCTTATGCACTCTAAGCTCTTGATTGTGATGGAAGTGTGAAGAGGTAGTGAAAGACTTTGTAATGGATGAAAACCGAGATGCAAAGTGAGGTAGGTTTTAGTGAGGATGGATGCTTTGAAGAGGAAGGAGGTTATGTCAACCTTCCAAGGTTCACTAGGCTTTCTAGGTTTGCTAGCAACACGAGATTTGGGATAGAATGGATTCTTGATTCAGAATTATTCATTCACTTTATGTCAAATCTGAATACAAAGGGTTTATGAAGGATATTTATAGATGAAAAGGATGAAGGTAGCTTGCTCCTTAAGCTACCATAATCCTAGTAAAGCAAGTTTAACTATGGTGAGGTTTGATGGCTTAAGGAGTGGTATCGAGATCCTTGCTTGTGTGATAAGTGAGAGTCTTCTAGAGTGTCTTTAATTCATCTACAAATACTCTTAAAAGTATTTAAAAATACAAATCCTATACAAGCATATTTTACTTATTTATACAGATAGTTCTTTTGTCTTTATTGTTGTGTATGGTGGCTTGGATGGTTCGCCATCACTGGCACAACAAGAAACAACCTTGTGTGGCACTCTCAACTATAAAGGCAAAATACAATGTTGCTGCAAGCTGTTATGCATAAATATTATGGCTCAAACAACAACTTGAAGATTGTAGTTTAAAGCTAAGAAAAATGCCTTTGTTGTGTGACAATAATAGGGCCATCAATCTCGCCAAGAATCATTTCCTTTAGGGACAATAATGTGACAATAATAACATTCCAAAACAAAGCACATCGAGATTTAGCATCATTTCCTTCGTGATGATGTTTTGAGTGGTAATTGTGAAATTAAGTTTGCTAAAAATGAAAAACAACTCGTTGATATTTTTACAAAACCTCTTCTTAGAGATATGTTTAATGTTTACCCTTTTCATTGTTGAAAATCAGTAGTGTAGCTAGAGCACCAAATGCTGAAGCACTGTCGCCCCTCCCTTAGCTCCACCACCACAGTCGTCGCCGCCCCCGCCTCCCTCTCCCTCAATCTTCTTTTCCCAATTTCCAAACCCTAAAATTTCGTTCAGTCTATGTGTGCAAACCAATGCCATTGTGTGCGCCACGTCATTAACAGTTAATGTCGTTGGTGGAAACTTAACGGAAGGGACCAAATTAAACCTTTTTAAAAAACCTTGGGACCGAATTGATTTTTTTTAAAACAACTATATTAAATTGAATATTGACCCAAATGTAGGAAAAAAAAGGTAATTATACCACAATTAAATGAATATTTGATGTATAATATATTCACAAAAATACAACTCTAAATCAAGGACATGACAAGAGATCATATCAAGAGTTTCCATTTAAAGCATCTGACAATAAGATGATCAAGTTAAATAGAGTAATTTATGCTATCACGTGCAACGACCAAATTCAACAAGCATTAATGATAAATTACATTGATGAAGAGAAAATGAAGAAAAGCGTAAACAAGAGAATTTTCAATCAATTAATTCGCAAAGCTCATTTTGAATATTTGAAGTTTCCTTTTAGAGCATCTAAAGGAAGATTGAAGATTCAACCTAGCAAGATTGTTTGATAAAGTGATTAGGCGTAGCAATTGACTTTATGAGAAGATATATACATTCCAAGGAATGTTTTGAAGAGCTACAATGTGATCAAGACGCAACAAGAACATAAGTCCAAGTTACCTAAAGTAGAGTCTAACACATGACAATACGAGAAGAATGCACATTCCTTTTTTAGCAGTCTTAATGCATATGGAAATAGAACACATGCAATTCTGAGTTGGAGAAAAGCTTCAAGAGATATATTTGAATCATTAGTGAAACATTTCAAATTCAAATATATTCAAGACTCATTGAGAAGATCGAGATAAGAAGATTCCTAAAAGAGTGTTTAACAAGAAAATTGAAGTTATTGTAGAGCGAGATTTGTGCAAAGGATTTAATCCTCATAAAGCCACTAAAATAAAAAAAGGAATCAAGTGAGAAAGAAACATTAAAACGCGTGGAAGAACTTTCTATTTTTAGTGTTTAAAGGAACAAAGTTGAAGTGGAGAACAAGAATCTGAGCACATTCAAGATATACTTTCAACATTCAAAACAACACTAAGTTTAGAAAGAACTCAACAGTTCATTGATGCATATATCAGATGGAAAAGAGGCACATATATTGTCAAAGCCAATGTTTTCATATCAAGTGTCTACTACATTTAAGGTGATATCAAGGTGATTGATTTACTTGAAGATTAAAGTCACAAAAGCTATGAAGGGTTAATGTTCACATCAAAGATCTGAAAGGAGACAAATCAAATTGTTTCACATGCTCAAAGGCATGCAAAGCCTAATCAAATCAGAAGTTACCATATTCAGCATCTGATGAGAAGAAGATGATGAACAATACATTATGGTGAAGGAAATTATTGAAGATATTCAATATCACAATACTGAAATATCAACTTCATAATGGGACTAAAAGAAGGAACAATTCAAATTATATTTAAAGTCCAAGTTGCAAAGGAATCAATCAGAGCAAGAGTTTACATATCCAATGTCTAACGATCATGTAAACAAAGAGAAGAATTAAAGCCTTAATCATTATAATCTGAAGACTATATAAGTACCTTGATAGTGAAGAAGACAACACACAATTACATGAGACAAGATACAAAGCTTACATAGTGTATTCACATTCTTAGGGTGTATAGTCTTTTTATGAGAGAATTTTGTATATTTGATGTTTAGAGCACTCATTGTTTGGTGATTGAGCCTTGTATTGTAAATTTTGTTAATTGAATAAGGAAACAAGCAAGTTAATACAATTTTGTTTTAATCAAAATTAAATGTCAAGTATTTTGAGTATGTTTGAATTCTTTCCTTAAGTAGAATAATGGCAAGGATACATAAAGAATCAAATCAAATAATTCCTATATGAGCATCCACACCATTAAATATGAAGATAAACATTGAAGATCATTAAAAGATCAAGCATTATCAAATATTAACCTTTACAAAGCTTCAACAATTATCTCTTAACATCTATGTAAAGAGATCAATTAGAAGATGAAGAACACACAAGTGTAATACAAGTCTTATCAAGCTTTGAAATCTAAGTGTTCTTTGTGGATGTGATCTAAAGCCTTGTAATTCTTCACTTTGTGAAGTTTTCTCGTGAGCTTTGAGAGTGTTCTTTTATATATGAGAGGTTTTAATCTTAGGGGGAGATTAAGACAGGTTAATTCGGGATTGGTTAGTGTACTCGTGAGAATTCGAAGTGCTTGGCATACTCGTGTATAACTAGAAGTGGTTGGTGTACCTTTCTTGTAATCATTTAATTGATTACCGGAATGTCTTAAGTTGTCTACTTAAGGGAGAACGGGAAGTAGTCCGTGTGTTGGGGTGAACCAGTATACATCTTTATTGTGTTATTTGTTCTTCTTAATAATAAACAACTAGCCTAATTTGCTTCGAGAAAGAGTCAAAGGCTCTATTTAACTACATATTCTAGAGTCAATTGTTCCAACATCATATGCCATAATGTCTATTAATATACTTGATATTTATCCTAACCAATATTCTATGCACAACATCCAAACAAATACAAAAGTATAAAAATAATAATAGAGGATATATGTAACTTTAATTTATCTAACTTCATTGAATAATTGTTTTTATTATTACTTAATATGTATTATTCAAATTATAAAAGGATGATCTTTAAAATGATAAAAAAATAAAATAAATAAGAATGAAAGTAAGAAATTTAAATAAATAACTAGATATAACAAGTATATCAAAGACAAATAAAATAATAAAAATACAAAACAATAAAGAGGATCATTACATAACTAAAGATAAATAAAATGACATAAGAGGACTAGTGCAAAATTGGAGATAAATTAAACGATAAAAACAAATAAATAAAGAGGATTAGTGTGTAATGGAATATTAGATGATATAGTTATAAATTCATAAACATGATTAGTGGGTAATTAAAGATAAATTAAATTACTTAAATATAAATAAACAAACAGATCAATATGTAACTAGAAATTAAATTAAATAATAGAAATGCAAAAACAAAGAAATTAAAATTGTTAGAATTAGCGGCCTAAACAAGAGGAACGTTGAATTGTTTTCACAAGATTTTCGCAAAGTTTGAAGGTGAGTAAAAAGTTCTGAAAAATCAAGATATTAATTTTCTGTTCAACTCAATAAAATTTCTATTTTAAGGTTATTTTCAAAAAATCAACCTGTTGTTTTCACGAAACAATCGATTGATTATACCAACAAAATATAAAATCAAGATAAAACAGTTTATAAGAGTAGAGATAGTGAGAATCACACACGGGGTTTATACTGGTTCACTCTTAACCAAGAGCTACATCCAGTCCTCAGCTAACTACTTAGAATTCACTATGTAATCAAACCTAGATTACAAAACATAAACCAAGAGTGATGATCTTGAACCCCTCAAGAACACACACTCCTCCTTGGCAACACCACAGTTTCCAAAAACACTTTTCTAAAACGGTCTTACACAAGAACATAAAGAAATACATGTTCAAGGAGAAGCGAATAAAATACACCTGGGTATTTGATTAACATATATTTATTCACATTTAATAGCTTTAATCATAGGTTATTGGACTATAATAAAAAATAAATCCATTGTTTTAATTCACATTCATATAATTGGTTTTATTCGGGCCTTAACTATTATTTTTCTTAATTTTGTGTTTTTAGAGTAAATTATTTGGAGGGAGCATCTACCTTTGTGAATAGGCCAAATATGCAAAATTTCAAGTTGCTTCTTTGAATCAAAACAGAAAACAAATTTTGAAGAGAAGAAAGAGAAAATAAAAGCTACAAGATCTAGAAACAAAATTGGAAGCAACTCTTTTGCAAAATAAAAAAAATTATGGAAAGTTGAAAATGGTCAACAAAATCTAAACTACAATATTTTCCCAAGATCATTGGAGCAAAAAAGCCTATAAACTTTGGTTTCTTAGTTAGTTCGCATTGTTCTAATTAATTTCTTGGACACATGATTCAAGGGAGAAGAGATAAGCATTCCTATGGAGTATACGCATGGAACAAAGTGGGTATTGATTAAACCCGGAGACGCATGCTTTGCTGGTGAGTTTCAGTTGAATTAGATTGACGCTTGTTCAATCAGGTTTAGCTTTGTTGGAGGATTGAGAAATGATTAATCTTTAGAGAACCTGTGAAGAATTCAATGGTGGAAGAACTTGAGGATCAACCGCTTTTTATTTGCTCTTTTAATCTCTTTTATATTTTTTGCACAACTATTTCAACCCCCTTTTTATTATTATTGTTATTGCTAACTTGTATTGCTTGTAGATAGATTCTAAACACCACTCTACTAATTTCAATATTGGATTCGTTGGGAAACGATTTGGGGTCATCTGACTACAATTATACTATCATCTATCTAGCGTTAGACAGTTCTACGCTGGAATCATATTTAATTTGACTGCTAAACGATAACTATCAATATTACAAAGCAATAGTTCAAAAGTATACAAAACCCAGTCCTATTCCACACACTTGAATTCTTGAAAAACGTTTTAAGTAATCTCTCTTTCTTAGTCAGTTCAAAAGAATGTTAAATACCCTTTATATAACCTTAATCAAGTGGTCAAAGTTGTTAGATCAAAAACCATAAGTAGTTGAAAGCATTTACAACAATTTAAAACACATACCAGAATTTTGTTATGAAAACAATAGTTGTTTTCCAAAACAATCGATTGAAATAATTTTCCTATTAAGGTTTTCATAAAAATAACCAGTTGTTTTATCGAAATAACCGATTATTTCTGTTTAACATCAAAGACAAAACAAATCAAAGCTTTTTCAAATCATTTTAAAAACCATTAAGTACACTAAGTGTCAAATAACAGGTCACAGCCTTTTAAAAAACCCATCTTTTAAAAAAGATAAAGATTCAAATAAGCTTGGATCATCTTAAGGAGTAAATTAACAAGTTAAAAACTACTAGACAACACACACACACCCAACAACAAGGTCTTCAAGCTTTCCACATAGATTTGGAGACATCAAAACATCTTGTTCAAAAAAATAATATATAGTTCAAAATAAATCAAAATTTATTAGAACACACATAAGTTTAATATTTATTTGTTGAAGTGACACACTAGAATTAGAACTATAAGTGCTTTTAGAAGGTTAAAATTTCTTGAAATGCTCTCTCTCACACATTAGAAGGTTCCTTTAAATAAATTTTTTATAATTAATTATTTTTTGTTTCGTTTTTTTTTATTTTACTTAGTCATAATGTTTTTTAAAAACTACTTGATTTTGTTTTTCAATATTGAGACTTTATCTAGATAGAATATGAAATATTTTTAAAATATGACTTTAATCATAGGAGTTAAAAGGTAAATTTTTCTACTCTTTTTAAAGTAAGGAAAACATAGATAATGAAGTTATTTAAAAGTAGGGATGTCACATGGAACATGTCACTTAAAGGTTATTTTTTGCGCCATCCTCTACCTCTGGATGTCCAACATTGTTTTTTAGTCCCACATTAAGTTGGTCAAGCTTATAAGGGGAGTTATGTCATCTATATATATAACCTCTTACTCCATGTACAACTCACTTTTGATTGAATGAGAATTGAATTAGCATTATTTTTGTTCTGTAAGGTCACACATGGTATTAATCTTCTCCTAGTTCTTCTTCAAGGATCCTTCCTTGAGAGGGGAGCAAATATACGTTTCTTCTTAAAAACTTGGAAAGTGTACAATTTTTTTTATCTCCAAGAGCCTTTCGTTTCTTGAAGGAAAATAGAGGCTTCATCACTCTTATTCTTAGTTGTATGTTGTACCACATTTTTTTCCCAAATCCTAATATATAACATGGTTTTCCAACTACAATTAACACTATGAAATTGTGATTTGGTTAGCTAGGCCAAGCAAGCTTTAAGAAAAAAAAGTAAAAATAATTAATTGAATAATCAAATAATGTTAGAAAGGAGAAGATAAGTTACATGATTTAAGTAGCTACATCAACCTCTAAAAATAGGGTGTTTAGTCATTCATGACTTTACACCTACACAAAACTAAAAGAAAAACTAAAGACCCGAGCTCATTTTGATATGTGTCTCAAAACATTTTGGTGTAAGCTTTGGACTAAGTTTATAACATTGTGTTAGGTTTTTCCTTCATGACCTACTTAAAATATGTCTCCTAGGTCAAGTAGCAGTAATGAAAACGACAAAGCATGCTAAATGAAGGGTAAGCTGAAGTGTGCATGCCACGTGTCTCCCGCTTAAGCGTCCTTAGGGATTTCTTAGGCGAGCAAGCACAAGCTATAATGCTTCGCTTGACTGAAAGTTCTTATGTAATTCAATGTAGAAATCACACCAATTTTACAACTAGGCTAGAAGAATAAATTTAAAAATTGTTAGAATGTATGGCTTTAAACTAGAGGGGGGGGTGAATGGTTTAAAGAGGGTTTTCGCAAACTTTTAAGTCTAGAATAAAATTCCTTTAAGCAAACTTGATTAAGAATTCAGTTTTCCAAAAACACAAAGCAATTTAGCACAGCACCAGAAAAACAATCGGTTGTTTCGCATAAACAATCGTTTTTTTATACCAGTTCACAAATATAAACTGAAATTAAAGAGTTCAAAGGATAGAGAGATTGCACACATAGGTTTATACTGTTGAACCATGTGGTGTTCAAGCTTTGAAGAATCCAAATCCTTTGAAGGATGTTGAAGCCTTGGCTGTGCTTGCTGTTGCTGTGCTGGTTTAGTTTACTTCTGGGGTATTTTGAGTGTTGTAATCCACCCCTTGATCGAATCTAAAGCATAGGCATTCTCAATCTTTGTGAAAGTAAAATGTTTTACAATATAAGTTAAAACAACCGATTGTTTTGTCGAAACAACCGATTGTTTATACTTAGATGTTTTGAGAAAAGATTGAAAACTGTTTTTAAATGGTTGATGATGTGATTCCAATAGCCACATAGAGAAAGGTTCTTGACCTTCTTAGGAATAAACTTGAGTTGGACAATAGTTAGGCACTTTTTCTTAGAATTGGATCATTGTTCTAAGTCAAGAACTCTCCAAAAACTAGCACCAATTCCAAACTCATATGGAAGTTTCAATTATAGTCAAATTGAACCGAACAAAATGGAACAAAAGATAAGCAAACAGAATTAGAAGTGCTGGAAATTAAAATGCACCGAACCAAAACATAAAAGAATAAGAACAGCTGCTGGAAAATGAAAAATAACCAAACCAAAACTCAAGAACACAAGCTAAACATGAACAATTGAAAGAGTAGGAAGAAAGGAGAAGAGAAAAGCTTATGGAGATGGAAGAGAAGGTGAGTGATCACGCCACTAGAAGGATGGTTGCTCCTAGATGAGTGTGCTGCCGCCACTTGAGGACACCATGGATCCTTCAAGATAAGACTAGAGAAGAAGGCTCAAAAGCTCTCCAATGCTCACTCAAAAATTGAGTATAGTTTCTTTATTCTCATTTCAATTCTGAAAAATACAAGGGCTGCACCATAATTTATAGCCTAAGGTGCTGAAATGTAAGCTACACAAATTTCCAAAAAATCCCTCCTAAAAGCTTCTAGAAATGGCGCCTAAAACAATGCATGAGGAAGGTGTGATCCCTTCTCTCACTTTGGCACCTCCTTATTTACTCCTACACCTATCTACTAACACACCCCCCCCCCCCCCCCCCAAAACTCCTAACTAAAGACTAAAAGATGCTTTAACAATAGAGGTTTCTAATGTTTCCCTCTAAGCACCTTCAACAATATTCTTTATTATTTAATACTTGGCCTTGCCCTTCATAGGATGGACTTGGGCTTTTTGGGCTTTGGCCTTCTTGAGCTTGGGCTTTGGGCCTCATCTTTTGCAAAGAATAATAAGAAGAACTTTAAATGTGAGGGCGAATAATCTTGTCCTTCATTATTAAAAGCCTTCTTTATTTGATTCGCATCAGTTGAGCTGTTAAAACCAAAACAACCGATTGTTTGTTTTGGGACCATAACAGAAAAACTGTTTTATCTTGACTGAGCTTTAAATGATTTAACTGCTTACGCTCCAGTCATTAAATGCTTTGACCAGTCTTTTAATGCAATTTAAGAGTTTGTTAAGATTTGATAACAAACAACATCTTTGAATAAATTCAGAAAAACAGATTTGAGTAACAATCTTTTACAAGATTTTAAAAAGAGCTTTTGAGTTTTCAAAGAGTTGAGATTGCTTAGAGTTTGTGATTGATCAAAGTGTGTGGAATAGGATTCTGCTTGTATTGATTTCAGATTATCTTTTGTAACAAGTGTAATCCTTGTACTCTGTGAAACAAGTTTCGTTTCTGTGTTTGCTGAGATTGGCTGTGTGTTCTTGAGGGGATCAAGATCAACAATCTTAGTGTTGGTGTGTTGGCCAAGAAGAGTGTGTGTCTTGAGGTGTTCAAGGTCACTTTCTTGGTTGTGGTGTAAGTGATCAAGGTGTGATTGCTTAGTGGATTTCCTCAGGGTTTCTGAGAAGACTGGATGTAGCTCTGGATTTGGAGTGAACCAGTATAAACATCTGTGTGCAATCTCTCTATCCCTAACTCTTTAAATTCAGTTTTGTTTGTTGTTTGCTGGTATAAACAACCGATTGTTTTTCTAGTACTGTTGTTTTTTATTGCTGTTTTGGCAAACATAATTTCTTATCAATTATTTCTTGAGATAATTTCATTCTTGTTTTAAAAGTTTGTGAAAATCCTCTTTAAACAATTCACTCGCCCTCTAGTTTAAAGCCATCCATTCTAACAATTGGCATCAAGAGCTTGGTTCTTGAAAGTTATTCAAGTTGATCCTAAAAGTGTTTTTAAAATGGCTGATAGACTACCTTTTGGGGAAGGTGCTTCAATTAACAGACCACCTCTGTTTTGTGGTTTGAACTACCAATTTTGTAAAGTGAGAATGAAAATATTTATGGAATCACTTGACAATGGAATTTGGGATGCAATTGAAAATGGTCATTTTGTCCCAAAGTTTGAAAAAGATGGATCTTTCATTGAGAAGCCATGGTCTCAATGGACTGATGCAAAAAGCAAAAAGGCCAAATTCGATTGCATTGCCAAAAATATTATAACCTCTGCTTTAAATTCTTATGAGTTTTTCAGGGTCTCTCAATGCAAATCATCAAAAGAAATGTGGGACACCTTGGAAGTCACTCATGAAGGAACAAATGAGGTGAAGAGAGCTAGGAAGCATGCTCTAATCCAAGAGTATGAGATGTTCAGAATGCTTAAAGGAGAAACAATTACTGAGGTACAGAAAAGATTCACGCACATCATCAATCATCTCATGAGTCTTGACAAGACCTTTGATAGAGAAGAGCTGAACATCAAGATCTTGAAATGTCTTGATAGAGCATGGAAACCAAAGGTAACTGCTATTTCCGAATCTAAAGATCTAACATCATTAAGTGTTGCTTCTTTGTTTGGAAAGCTTAGGGAACATGAGTTAGAGATGAATAGACTCAATGTTCAAGAGAGTGAAGACAAGCACACAAGGAGCATAGCCTTAAAAGCTTCCAAGCACAAAGGAAAACAAGAATCTAGTTATGATAGTGATGAGGAAAACCTTAGCTTGCTGTCAAGAAAGTTCAGCAAATTCCTAAAGAGAAACCGCAACAAAGACAACAACAAAGATAGGTATGGAAACAAGAAATCCAATGATTTTAATTCCAATAACTATACTTGTTTTGGTTGTGGTGAGCAAGGACATATAAAGGCAGATTGTCCAAACAAGAGCAAGGAGAAAAAACCTAGCTACAAGGAAAAGAAAGGCAAGACAAAAAGAGCCTACATAGCTTGGGATGAAAATGAGGTGTCATCATCAAGTGAAGATGAGAAATCAAACATTTGCTTGGTTGCTGAAGATGATGATGAATCTTGCAGCTCAAGTTAGGTAAGTTCATGTGCTTCCTTGAATGAACAAAATTACAGTGAATTACTTGAAGGTTTTCAAGAAAGTCATGATGAAGCTAATCGATTGGTCTTTCAAACAACCGATTGAAAGAACTTAACAGCTGGCTAGAAAAGAGAGTGAAATCACTTGAAGATGAGATTGAATAATCTAAAAATGATTTCAAAAATCTGGAAAACCATTTCAAAAATGCTTCTTGCAAGTGTGACACTCTCATTTGCGAAAATTGTGAAAATCTTGAGAAAAAGGTTCACTATCTTGTTGAAACTGTGGACAAGCTTTCAAAAAATCTAACTTTGAGAATGTCTTGGCATGTCAAAGCTGTGTTTTTGGAAAGGCTGGTTTGGGTTTCAATCCACATAACCAACAAGATAAGTTTTCAATAAAAATTTCAAGAAAGCCAGTGAAACAACCGATTGTTAAATCGAAACAACCGGTTGTTACATGCTTTGATTGCATGAAAAAGGGCCATTCGGTTAGATTCTGAAAAATAAGAAAAGTCTTTGTTCCTAGAGGCTACATGAAATGGATTCCGAAAGGATGTGAGGTTCCAAATGAGAAAAAGAAATTTATTGGAACCACATTTGTGAAGGGACCAAATCTTGTTGCTTGAACTCATGTTTGTGCAGGAATTCTAAAAGAAGTGTGAAGAACTAAGTCATGTGATCAAGTTCTTGGAAGAAAAAGACAATCATTGAAGCTGAATCAATGCTATGCATCTGTCCAAAGGACCTCAACAGTGAAAAGAGGTTGCTTGATCATAAAGCACATGGCTCATTGAAGAATTAACATAAGGATAAGCTTTCCTTTATTTGTTCTTAATTTTTGTTTTAAAGTTCTTTCTCATGGTTAAAAATCTTTTTAATATGCTTAATGTCATTTGCTTTGAACTCTTTCTGCTCATGGTTAAAATTCAAAATCAGTTTTAACTGTTGCAGAAAAACAACTGATTGTTTCTTCGAAACAACCGATTGTTTTGGGTCTGACAGCACTATGAAGAAATCTTTTTAATTGCTATTTTGAATTTCTATCCGTTGCAGATCAATTCAAAGAGAGAATCTTGGTCAAAGAATCTGTGTTGAAAGCTGATCACGTTCAAAGAGAAGTTACAACAGTCATAAAGGAATATATTCCTAAATCTTGGAAATTCAAGAGCCTTAATGACTAGTCAAAGATCACATATGAAGACCATGTGATTTTCAGCTTTTTCTGACGTTTTCTGTGCAGGGCAGAGTCAAGTTCTCTCTGAAAATCAGATACCCACTCATAACATAGAATGCTAATTGATTCTTTTTCTGCTATAAAATCTAGTGCAGCTGATCTCTTCCACAAGAACAACCAAATTGCAACATTTCTTGCAACATCTCTTGCAAAAATCTGTGAAGTGAGCTCTTCTCTGTTTTCTTCTCTGCCATCATGGAATCAACTCCTCCCACCTCAAAGAGAGTCAAAACCAGAGCTATAAGGTCTGGAGGAAGGCTAGAAGGCTGATTTTCTGGAGACCATGATCTTATTGAGAGGTATAGGAATGAAACAAGTATCAAAAAGATAAACAACCCCAAGGTTGTATGCTTTAATTGGCTGAAAAGTCAAAAGCTTGAGAATGTAAGGAGGCTGCTCAAAGATCAATCTCTCAGAAAGTTCCTGGAGATGAAGGGAAACATTTACCCAGATTTGGTAAGGGTGTTCTACACAAACCTAAAGTTTGAGGGAAACAATCCAGTTTCTCATGTGAAAGGTGTAGAAATGGAGATAACTCATGAAGTATGGACTGTTGTTGCTGGTCTCAAGTTCTCTGGGCTTAGAATCAACAAGGGAAATCTTGGTGTAGTGGAGGATTTTAACAAAATCCAATACTACAAGAGTTGCTTGAAGAATCAACATGCTTAAGTGAGAACATGCTCGGTTGGAGGTCTAAAGCTTGATGAAAGATTGCTTGCTCTCATTGTGACTTGGATTTTAACTCCAAGGGGGAGTAATCACTCTGTTCTTACTGAGGAAGATCTGGTATATATTTTCTGCATCATGAAGAAGATCAAAATCAATTGGATCCACATCATCAAAGAGCACATGCAAAAGGCTATGAGGTTAAGTGACTATCACTATCCATATGCTATTTTGGTATCTAAATTTCTACTTTATTTTGAAGTGAACCTTGAAGATGAAACATCTGAGTTGGTCAAGTCAACTCAAGAGTTGAACAATGGATCACTCAGCAAAATGGGTTTTACCAAAGTAGGTGGCAAATGGATTAGCAAGGATGGTGATCTTGGTGCCTCATCTAGTGGTGCTACTGATCTTGAACAAGATGAGCCTGCTGATATGGATGTTCAACATGAAGATCTACCTGAAGTTTATCAAGATGTTGGACCTAGTGCTAATGCTGGAAATCAAGAAGAAAGGATGCAAACCATGTCTCCTTTTGAAAGACTCATGGTGAACAGGCTTGATAGCTTTGTTGATAATGATGAATGAGGAAAAACAACCGGTTGATGTATCGAAACAACCGATTGTTTTTGGTGGTTATATCTGTTTTTCAATTTTTTTTCTTCTGTTGTTACTGCTTTAATTCTGATGTAATCAAAACAATTATCTCTTGTTTTATCTCTTCTTTTGTCTATTTGTGAAGACAAATAGGGGGAGATATATATGTTGTGTTTAAATTTCTGTTTTTTTAGTTGTTAAAACAGTTTGGATGAGTAATATTTGTTTATGATATTTTGCTCTAAACTTTAATTCTTATATTTGTGCTAACCAAATATCAGAAGTTCTAGGCTTTGTTCAAAACTGTATCTTGCAGGAACTGCTTCAGATTCAATCAGGTACAACACAAGCATCAGGGATTTGTCTTCATCAAATAGGGGGAGATTGTTGAACCATGTGGTGTTCAAGCTTTGAAGAATCCAAATCCTTTGAAGCATGTTGAAGCCTTGGTTGTGCTTGTTGTTGCTGTGCTGGTTTAGTTTAGTTCTGGGGTAGTTTGAGTGTTGTAATCCACCCCTTGATCGAATCTAAAGCATAGGCATTCTCAATCTTTGTGAAAGTAAAATGTTTTACAAACTAAGTTAAAACTATCGATTTTTTGGTCGAAACAACCGATTTTTTATACTTAGATGTTTTGAGAAAAGATTGAAAACTGTTTTTAAATGGTTGAGCTGTTAAAACCAAAACAACCGATTGATTCGAGGAAACAACCGATTGTTTGTTTTGGGACCATAACAGAAAAATTGTTTTATCTTTGACTGAGCTTTAAATGATTTAACTGCTTACGCTCCAGTCATTAAATGCTTTGACCAATCTTTTAATGCAATTTGAGAGTTTGTTAAGATTTGATAACAAACTACATCTTTGAATAAATTCAGAAAAACAGATTTGAGTAACAATCTTTTACAAGATTTTAAAAAGAGTTTTTGAGTTTTTCAAAGAGTTGAGATTGCTTAGAGTTTGTGATTGATCAAAGTGTGTGGAATAGGATTCTGCTTGTATTGATTTCAGATTATCTTCTTTAACAAGTGTAATCCTTGTACTCTGTGAAACAAGTTTCGTTTCTGTGTTTGCTGAGATTGGATGTGTGTTCTTGAGGGGATCAAGATCAGAAATCTTAGTGTTGGTGTGTTGGCCAAGAAGAGTGTGTATCTTGAGGAGTTCAAGGTCACTTTCTTGGTGGTGGTGTAAGTGATCAAGGTGTGATTGCTTAGTGGATTTCCTCAGGGTTTCTGAGAAGACTGGATGTAGCTCTGGATTTGGAGTGAACCAATATAAACATTTGTGTGCAATCTCTCTATCCCTAACTCTTTAAATTCAGTTTTGTTTGTTGTTTGCTGGTATAAACAACCGATTGTTTCTGTGAAACAACCGATTGTTTTTCTGGTACTGCTGTTTTTTATTGTTGTTTTGGCAAATTGAATTTCTTATCAATTGTTTCTTGAGATAATTTCATTCTTGTTTTAAGAGTTTGCGAAAACTCTCTTTAAACAATTCACCCCCCTCTAGTTTAAAGCCATTCATTCTAATATATATTGATTCACTCTTAAACCAGGAGCTACATCCAGTCTTCCCAGAAACCACTGGGGAATCCACTAAGCAATCAACCCTAGATTACTTACAACACCACCAAAGAAATGACATTGATCGCCTCAAGACACACTTCCTTTGGCTCAGCATAAACACCACTAAGAATGTTGATCTTGACAACCTCAAGAGCACACAACACTTCTTAGCTTCACACACAGAGTTTACAAAAGGTACATAAGGATTACACTTGTTACAGGAAATATCTGAAATCAATACAAGATAAAATCCTATATCACACCCTCTTGATCAAAAGCAATCTTCAACTCTTCAAAATCAAAATCAGTGAAAAACTCAAATCTGTTTTTCTTTGATTAAATCTCAGTTCTTGTTTGTTACAAAATCTGAACAAACTATTTATTGCTTTCAAAGACTGGTCAAAGCATTTAAAACTGGAGCGTATTCAGTTATAAAATCATTTAAAGCTCAATCAAAGCACAAAATAGTTTTCTGTTATGGTCCCAAAACAAACAATCAGTTGAATGCTCGAATCAATCGGTTGTTTTGGTTTGACAGCAAGTCAACCATCAAAAACAGTTTTCAACCTTTCTCAAAACACCGAAGTATAAAACAATCGGTTGTTTCGATAAAACAACAAGTTGTTTTTCACTTAGTTTGAAAAACATTTTCAATTCAAAAGGTTTGAGAATGCTTAAGCTTTGGATTCAATCAAGAGTGGATTTACACAGATAATCTACCCCAAATCCTATTCTAAAACACCTCAACAACAGCAAGCACATCCAGCCTTCCATCAAACTTTAAGGATTTGGATTCTTCAAAGCTTGAACACACTTGATTCAATAAAAATGAATCATTATTACTATATATAGAGAACGAATTTATTTACACTTACTCTCTTCACTAATTGCATTACATATCTCTTCACTATTTGCATTACATATGTACTTTTTTTGCTAATTTTTCTCTCGATCTGATGCCTTCACACATCATCTCAAACAATTACATGACACATAAATGTGAGAATCATTGGCAACAACCCTCATCAAGCAGTGTAACAACATTCTTCTTCTCAAACTTCCCAGATGATTATGGTGAATTCGATATGTTAAAGGTCTTCCAGCGATGGGCTAGAGTAAAGGAAGTCTTCATATCCCGTAGGCGAAACAGGTGGGGGAGGAGATTTGGTTTTGTAAGGTTGTTTGATGTGAAAAATGCGAGTAGGCTGGAGAGGGAGATGGACCAAGCGTGGGTGGGTACGATGAAACTATATGTCAATATTCCGTGTTACAGAAGGGCAGAACAAGAGCGACTAGAGTACCAGTCCAGAGCTAAGGGGGTGCAATCAGTGGGTAAGGTCAATGTAGAAAGGACTCGCCCTACATATGAACAAAGGGAGGAAAATAAAAAAGAGGAATGGAGGGTTAAGAAGGGGAAGGAGAAGATGGAAGGGAGAGCGTTAAACGTAAAGCAAACATACGCGGGTGCGGTGAAAAAATCTTCACAAGGTGCGTGGAAGGGTCCCATGATTGAGACAAAGCAAATAATCCTACCTTGGATGCGCAATAGTGCAGTGGGGTTCATTGTAGCAGATCTAAGCTATAATTAGCTATGCGGAGAGTTCATAGTGGGAGGGATGGATATGGTTAAGGTGAGGTACTTGGGTGATAATTTGGCTCTGTTATCATCAGACTCAACAAGCAATGGTTTGAGAGCGTCTTTGAGACTATTGAGCCATGGTCAGATGCACTTGTAGCAGGGCATAAAATAACATGGGTTAGATTCTATGGGCTCCCTATATCGTTGTGGAACAGAGACTATTTTTCCAAGGTTATCGATGAAGTAGTTGTTGGGTTTAATAGTGCCAAAGTTCAAGAGGGGGGGTGAATTGACCTTTTAAAACTTTCTCACAGAAACAGTGTTTAACACAGTTTTACAGAAAATAAATCGATTTATGTGAAAATGAACAGATTTATTTCAGCACTGTTTTTGTTTGAAAAGCTTTTAATTCAGCAAGGTTAATCACAAGATTATGCTGTGAGAATTTCCAGCAGCACACACACAAATATCAGATTTGAAAAACAGTGAAACACAAAACAGCAAGCTTCAATTTCAAGCACGTGATTAAGGTTCAATTGATAGCATGCTAATTAATTGAGTGACCTTTGCAAACAAGCTGTTCCAGTGGCTTTTAACAGACTATGAGTGTTCTTCTTGATGTCAAGCAATTTCCAGAAATTAAGAACAATGAATCACAGAACAGCAAGCTTCAACTTTGAGCAATTGTTTAAGGTTCAATTAATAGCTTTGGCAGTTTCTTGAACAACTTATCACAGTCAATCTGTTCCAATGGTTTTTAGCAGATTATATATGTTCTTATCAGATTCAAACACCTTTTTCAGAAATCAAGAACAGTTTGCTCAGTGCCCAGAAAGAACAGATTTATTTTCAATTGAACAGATTTATTTCTTTGCTGTTTTATCAATTATGCAGAAACGAAATTGCAGAGAGAGAGAGAATGAATACAAGCAATTATACTGGTTCACTCAACCTGAGCTACATCCAGTCTTCACCAACAACAGGTGGAAATCACTAACACACAGTACAATCAAGTACAATTCCCATTGTTCTTGAAACCTACAAGAACTTAGGTACTCTTGCTGAAAAAACCTATTTCAGCATACACACACACCCACTCTTCAAGAACACCTATCAAGAAGAGTGTTCAACCAAACTATTACAAGATAGAGATGTGAAACGACTACACCTGATTGAGGATACACAGATCTGCCTTAAACCAGTAGGCAAGATTGCTAGAACAGTAGCTGCACCTCACACCAAGCTTTTGGAACCAAACCAAGAACAAGCACTTTGTGATTTTTGAAATCTTTGAAGAACAAATGCTAATCCTTTGAAAACACTTAACTCTCTGCTGTCAAAACTTGTTTTTTGCAAATGTATGAACTGTTTGAATCGTTATTAAGCTCAGAAACAAGTTTGCATTTTATAGAAAGCCAGCTTATAACAGAATTTTGAAAAACAGTTAAAGCTGTTATAAAATGAACAGATTGAAAATAAAATGAACTGATTTATTTTCAAAAGCAGTTAGAGAATTTGTTAAGTGAGGAGACTTAGTCAACCATTCTGGTGCTGAGATAAAACTGAAAAACGTTTAAGCTTGACATGGCACCAGAGGCAAAAAGAATCTATTCATTTACAGATGAACAGATTTATTTTTCAAAACGAAAACAGAGAAAGTTTAACAATTTAAAACCCAGTCGTTTTGAAAAGAAGAAGACTTAGTCAAAATACCTGATGCACAAAATCTAATTTTTACAAGACTTTAGCCAAGGCATCAGTGAAAAAATGAATCTGTTTATTTAGAAAAGAACAGATTTATTTTTATGCAGTAAACGTGTTTTTGTGTAAAACATGTGAAAAACAGTTTAAGAAAACTTATGCTTGTTCTTATCACATGGCCAGTGGTTATGAGGTGAGTTACTCAGCAAAAAGCCACTCTTAGACTACCTCTAAGCACTAACTAAGACATACTTAAAGCAAAGCAAAATTACATGAAAAGTACATACAAGTCTTCATCAAACACTACATATAAGTCTTCATCAAACACAATCTTGAAGGGGCAGCAACCATCTTCAACAGTAGCTACATTGGTGGATATCAATAAGGCAACAAAAGCATGGGAGAACTTGGAATATGCCAAATTCCAAGTGAGGCTCCTTAAGTCGTGTTGCGTCAGAGTGGCCAAGGAGATGATGATCAACGACCATGTCTATAATATATGCATTGAAGAGGAACAACCCAATTTCTTTGAAGGAAAGTGTAGGTGCACGTATAATCACTATGCATTCTCAAACAGTGTCACTTCGTCAGAATCGTTCATGGAGTAAACTCAATGGTCGAAGAAGAGTGAGGAGGAGGAGGGCGGACAAGGTGTGGGGGAGGTGCGATGGTTGGAGGAAGCAGTGGGGGAAGGAAAGATGATAAACCATATAAGACAAAAATGCCGAATGTTGAGGAATGGAATGTGCAGGCTGCCTCTGGCTAGGAGAAAAGTGAATTTGGTGACACAAATGAGGAAAAAGTAAAGCTAGAAAAACAGGCAGGGGAGTCAGCTTTTTCTGTAGCACATTTGGTCAATGTTGCATGCAAAATCAACTTTGTCCAAGCGACTCTAACCAATTTCTTCGTTGCAATGGAAGCATCAAATGGTATCAAGCCCAACAAGAACATGGGCCATGAGGGGTGTGGTGAAGTAGCCCAGCAGGAGAGAGGGGTACAAGGCCAAGGAAGGGATGTTGGGCTGTGCAGTGTAAGGAATGGCAACTCAGTGACAACACTTGCCCCAACACTTGCAGATCCTGTAGGGCCTAGAGGAGTGAAATGTTCCCTAGCGCAAGGTGCAACGAAACGTTTGATGAAGGGAGCCCAGGGGGATAGCAGCGGTGACCAAAGTAATGCGGAAAAGGTCGACGTAAAATATAATTACAAAGTGAGGGGATAGGGTACGATCAGGCAAAGCGGTAGTGATAGTGAGAAGGGAGATAAATGCCATTCATAATCCAATAGTGAAGGGTGCAGTGGCAGGGTGTATAACGTACAAGTGGAGAGTGGTCGTGAAGAAACAGATGGGGGAATTACTGCTGTAAAAATTTGCGACATTGGCGTCGGAAGGGACTCTGGGAACTTGGCGAATCCAGAACGCTGCCGCAAAGGAAGACCCGAGTAGGAGCAGAAAGTATCTACGCTGGGAGCTGTACATAATCAAGGGTCAGTAAAAACTCTTATTCTTTATCTGATGGGGATATAGCTAAATGTAATAGTAGATGTTGTAAAGATGAAGAAGTCAAGGATCCAAGTGCAGTATGGGAGGTAGGAAAACAGCTCGAGGTTTCTTGTCAAAGGGTTGAAACTGAAGTCATTATGGAATTAGAGAGAATGGAAGCCAGAGACCTTGAGGTTATGAAGAAGTTTGAGTTGAGAAATTAGGGGAGTTTTTTATGATTATTGTGAACCTAAATATAAGAGGTCTGGCGGGGAGGGGGGTGGACTAAGGCTAGATACTTGAGGAACATTATAGCCAATGAGTATGTGGAGGTGGCGTGTCTACAAGAAACCAAATCTGTTGAATTTTCGGATGCTAGGTGTTTCTCAATATGGGGGAATAATGATGTAGGTTAGATCCATAATGAAGGTCTAAGAGGTGCTAGGAGCTTGCTTGTAATGTGGCATAAGCAGATGTTTAGGTGTAGGCGAAAGGGGTAGCCAAAAGAATGAAATAATTGGCTTTAACAATTTTATCGAGTGCAATAGCCTGGAGGAGTTACCGTTAGTGGGAAAGAAGTATACCTGGTACAAGGCAAATGGTACAGCAAAAAGCAGACTTGATAGAGTGCTGGTGTCTGATGAATGGCTACGGAAATGGCCAATGGCCAAGCAATACATATTACCAAGAGAGGTGTCGGATCATCGTACCATTGTCATCAAGTGTTTGATAAAAGATTGGGGACCCTAGTCGTTCAAGACAATTGACGCATGGATGTTGGAGCCAGGGTTCAAGGAGATGGTGAGAGCTAAGTGGACTTCGTATGTTGCCCACGGTGACAGCATAACAAAGTTTAAAGACAAGCTGAAATGTCTTAAGGTTGATCTCAAAGTATGGAATATAGATGTGTTTGGGCATGTGGAAACTGAGAAGAAAATAATTTTGAAGGAAATAAAAGCTCTAGACACTATAAATGATGTAGATAATCTGAAGGACCATGACAGACTGGAGAGAATGGATCTTATCGGTCAAGTGAGAGTGGTTAATAAGAAAATTGAATCTTTGGCCAGACAAAAAGCTAAATCATATCAAAAGTATTATTCTGTCGTATGAAGAAAGTGTTACCTGCGGTCATTGATGAGTGCCAATCAGCTTTTTTTAAGGATAGAGGGTTACTTGATAGTGTTGTAGTGGCCAATGAGGTAGTTGAGGAGTTAAAGAGGGGCGGAAGAAGGGGCATGTGCTTGAAAGTAGACTATGAGAAAGCGTATGATTCAGTCAGTTGGGTTTTCCTCTTAAATATGCTACAGAGGCTTGGGTTTCACAGGAGATGGATCACGTGGATTAAAGGTTGTCTGGAGTCGGCAACTGTCTCAGTCTTGGTTAATGGTAGTCCCACATCGGAGTTCAATGTCACAAGAGGGTTGAGACAAGGTGACCCCCTGGCCCCTTTTCTGTTTATTGTGGTTGCTAAAGGTCTGTCTGGTCTAGTAAGGCAAACGATCAAAGCCAACCTGCTAGTGGGCATCAAGGTGGGTAGGAAGGAGGTTGAGGCTAGTGTCCTACAATTTGCGGATGATACATTGTTCCTATGTGAAGACTCCTATTATAATGTATTCACTATAAAGGCCATCCTCAGGTGCTATGAACTAGCTTCGGGTTGAAGATTAATTTCCATAAATCGAAGCTTGTAGGAGTTAATGTTGGAAGAGAGGTGTTGGATGTGTGCGCGAAAACTTTAAATTGTACCCTAATGAGGGTACCCTTTAAGTATCTGGGACTTGAAGTTGGTGGTAACCCTAGAAAGAAACTGTTTTGAGAACCTATCATCGAAAGACTAAGCACAAAGCTTAATGTTTGGAAGGGGAGATTTATGTTGCTGGCTGGAAGAATATGCTTAATTAAGTTGATCTTCACATCTCTACCACTTTTCTATTTATCATTCTTCAAGGCTCTTCAAGTGGTATGTGATAAAATGGTCAGTATCCAAAGAAGATTCTTATGGGGTTGGGGGAGGAAGAAAAGGTCGATACCGTGGGTGAGTTGGGAGAATGTGTGTAAGCCTACGGGAGAGGGTGGGTTGGGGATAAAAAACGTCAGGAATTTCAATGGGGCCCTACTAGCTAAATGGAAGTGGAGGCTTATGGGAGAAGAAAAGGGGATGTGGAAGGAAATCTTGTTTTCTAAGTATGGTATGGACATAGAACGCAACCGCAAGAGTGTGAAGCTCCATTCTTGGTGGTGGAAAGATTTATGTATGAGTTATGGAGAGGGTGAAGAAGTAAGTTGGTTTCACGATGCAATTGGATGGAAGGTGGGAAAAAGTGACAAAAAGAGGTTCTGGGAGGATGCTTGGTTGGGAAGTAATCCCTTAGAGTAAAATATCCTAGGGTCTTCTCTCTCTCCTTGGATCAGGGAAGGAAGGTGATTGAGGTAGGAGTTTGGGAGGAAGATGAATGGAATTGGAGGTTGCAGTGGAGAAGGGCTAGGTTCCAGTGGGAATCCGAACAAGAAGGTGACATGCTAAGATTAGTTGACAGAGTCCGCCTGTGCAGGGTAACCAAGGATTCTCAGACATGGGATGGTGACAGTTCAGGTATGCTCTCGGTGAAGTCATCATATGAGTGTCTCTATAAACGCATCAGAGGTAACCCAAATTGGGTGTTTAAGCAACTGTGGCAGGTCAAAGCTTTCCCTAATGTGCTGACAACAGCGTGGAGGGCCTTATTAGATAGACTACCAACAAAAACATGTTTATTGAGTACAGGGGTAATGGTTACCTCACCATTATGTGTGATGTGCTACAGTGTTAATGAGTTAGCGCAACATCTCTTTGTGGCATGTATAGTGGCCCAACGAGTATGGGACCGATGTCTTAGATGGGTGGGAATCTCGTTTGTCCAACACAGGAATATGCAAAGTCACTTTGAACAATTCAGCTTATGCCATATCAACCACAAACAGAATTTGGTTTGGAAAGGTATGTGGGTGGCGGTGGTAAGGTGTATATGAGAACAATGGAATCTAATAGTGTTCTAGCAAGGGGTAGTCTATGAGGAAGAAATTTTTCATTTTGCTCAAATCAAAGTGTGGTTGTGGATGAAACATAGACAACGCTCCTTTAACTACTCATTAGCGGAATGGCACCTAAATCCAATACAATGTCTAAAGAGTTAGTTGTGTCAAGTATAGTTAATAGCAAAGGTGTAAGGGAAGCCAGAGCAGTTTTGCGTTGTGGGGCAGTATGATGCTGACATATTAGATCCAGCAGAAGGATTTGTTTTGAGTTAGCATATGAGAGGAGGCAGGGTGTATATGAGGGAAAGTTGCACTGTTATAGCTGTGTTGTGGACTAGAAAGGCACAAGATGTGGGCTTGTGGTGGAGTCAATGGCAATACGGTCAAGATAAAAGGTGTTGAACCAAACCTTCACATTTGGAGTCTGTTATCTAAGAATGAAGTGGAAAGATGTTTATGATGGAGGCTGTGAGGGTGTGTGGCTGCTAAATGCCATGTTATATCAAGGACTTCGGTGGAAATGTGGTTATATCTTAGTGGTAAAAGCACTTATGCAGCATATGAAACGGAGTGGGAATTACCACCTGATCCTGTTCTTTTTGCTAGGTGCTAATTGCTAGGTGGTTTGTAATTGGTTGTTGCTGCTATGTTTGGATTATTTCTCTAGCTGCAGCCTTATAGAGGGTCCAGAGGTGTGATCTTTATGTCAAATAGGACCTTATATCAGGAGCTTGGTACTTGTACGTTGTTGGTTCTGTCATGTTGGGGTTCAATTTTATGCAGATTTAACTTGGAAGGGTGCTTAGTATAGCATCACTGGTGGTATGGTTATGCATAATTTGTTGATTATAATGTCTAAAGGGCTATCGAAGTTGTAGCCGCTTACAGTGCCAAGAGAGCCAATCTTTTCTGCTTTATAGTGCTTGCAAAGTGTGGTGTTGGTTGGTTATCCTCCAAGCATTCTTTGTTGTTTTTGGATGGTATTTTGCAGCCTCTTCCGAAGCACTTCAATTCTTGTTGGTCCTCATGTAGCCGAGGGGTGGAAACTTTTATCACTGTTTTTTAGGCTTGTTTTTTAGGGAGGCTAGCTTTAAATTGCTGCATAATTATGCAGTATAATTAGATTCTCATAAGCCTTAATCTTTCAAGGGTGTTTTTAGTTGTAATATTTTAGATTTTTTATAAGGGTTGGACATTTCCTGTCCCATTTATTTTTATTTAATTAATTTTTTACTGATAAAAAAAATTGTAAGAATCATTAAGAAATTTAATGTCTTGGAGCGTGATTGGGGGATATATATAACATGAATTTTTGCCTAATCAAAATGATTTTTTTTCTTGAACATAGATCATTAGAACTCATAGATTTTCACCTTTCGCTTCACATAAAGTAGCTTTATTGAATATAAAAAATTTGTTAATATTATCTAATTGTAGTCTAAAAACCTATCACATATGATTGGATTATCTTCGTACCTAATTATTATTAAGACTTTTTTAAGATAACAGATATCCAACCACCTTTTATATACCCAACGAAATTAAAATGACGTTCATTATAAGAATAATTTACATCAATATCAAAATTCAAAATTCAAGCTCTTGATCACAACCATGGCTTGTTAGAAGAGTTTTTTTTTCTATATTAAACTCATAATCCGTTTCCTTATGACACTTAATTAAAACATTTAGTATGTTGTTTTTTATGAGTTTCTATTCTTTATTTATAGTTGGATTTCCTTTAGGCTGACAATTGAATCTCTATAATAAAAAAAAAAATCGTTCATGATTTTTCTCTTATTTTCTCAATTCTATGATTTTTATTCATTTATTGTATAAATTTAATTGGTTTAAAGTTATAATTCTTTTAGAATTTTAATATTAATCTAGATTCAGTCTTAATCAAATATTCACCGACGAATCATCAGCCTCAATAATAGGAATAATAATAATAATAATTCTTGACTTCTTTGTAAGATGTAGATCCCGAAATAAGGTTGGTATTTAGGCTACCAAATAGGTTACTGAATTTGATAACTTATAATAAAAGATAATTTTGAAAAATTTAGGTTAGACTGAGTTCCTGTTCACATCGAGGGTGGGGTAGATTTTTCGCCATAAACGACAAAGTAATCCATTGAATTATTTTCATACCATTTTGTGTATTTTAAAATTTTAGACATTTTAGTGGTTGGGTGATTTTTCACTTTGAATATCTAAAATTCTTTCCTCTTGGAAGTACATTGCTCAAAGAAATACCTTAGTAGAGAGATAAAATTAACAGATAAATATTTCGGTAAAATATTTATTTGCTACATCATAATTAAAATAATATATTAAAAAATTGTTTTTACAACAAATAACGCAGTCGTAAATTTGGTTGTTTTTTTTACCTGTTTTGGTCATTAAATAATATTTACTTTCTTCATAATTTGTAAAAAAAAGATAAAAAATATTAAATATACATAAATTGTAAAACAAAAGATCAATTAAATAAAGAAGGTGAACTAATAATGTAAAAAAGCTGATACTTCACATAGAGAATTGCATGGGCTCGAAAAATCTAAGTTTAACAGATAAATCAATTGGAAATATAAAATGTTGAATTTGATTAGGTCAAGTGAGGTTGAATTTAATTATGAATTTACGTAATTCGTATCCTACTCATGCACACGTTCATCTCGCTACAATCGTTGACCATGAGAAAGTCTCTATTTTTGGTTTTCCATTTTTCGGTGTTTTTTCGGTGTTTTTAATGACAATTTTTGGTGCTTACTTGTAATCATCCTAGTGTAATATCTTCGAGCAATAAATAATGAAAAACAAAACTTAGACTAAGGAGGTTATTTGATTCATGCGCATAGAATTTTGCATGTAGTGACAAAAAGGTGATTGAAGAGATGAAATAATTAAAATAAGTGGAGTATGGTGAACACATTAATATTGCATTCTATTGGTACCACTTTATGTTTCTTTGTGGTTATTGGTTACAATCATGAAAATTAATCATGAACACGTGGGAAGTAATTTGAAATAGTAGATAAAGATCATTCCTCATGCAAACTTAAATATATGACAAAAGACAAATTCAAAATTTTGTATATTCTTCTTTGGGTAGAGGTTAAGTTACATCCAATTAATGCATGATGTTGTGTAAGTTAATTTCCCTTCCTTTTTAAATGTTATTTAAAGTTTTATATATCAAAAGATGAAATACTTTTTTATTTTTAAAAAAAAATTATAAAAAAATTTATTTTAGTTTTTTAGTTTCTACATTGCGTAAGAGTATAAATAGTAAAACAAAATTATTGTTGTTGTTTAAAATTTGAAAATGGCATTAAATAAAACAATAAAATCTCTAAAAATGCGAGGCTTAAAAATGAAGGGAATAATAGTTAATTAACTATCCATTATTTTCTATATACACACATTGCACGAGTTTATAACAAGCACAATTGCTTATTTAGTATATTACACTTTCCTGTTCTCTTATAATTGTTCCTCAAGTTTTATTTAATCCAAATCAAAGAACATTAATTTTTTTTCTATTTTTAATGCATTTTTAAGCGAATTACTTATTATACCTCTTTCAATTTTCTTATTTCAAAATATATTATTAAAAATTACAAAAAACTATTTATATGTTAAAAGTAAAGATTTAGAGATATTATATGATATAATTTATGTAAAAACTAATTTTAGTTTATTGGAAAGGTTCTTCTATTTTTTATTTGTTCAAGAAATATTTATAATAAAAAAACTCGTCCAAACAATTTCCAACGTATTTTCAAAATCTATAAGGTAAGAATATGCGATGCTCTAAGAAAGCAAATGTTAATTCTTGTAATACCTAAAGTCAATGAGTTTATACATATTTTTATTAAAAGCAAATACAAATTTTTAACCATATTGTGTCATAGCACGCTTAATTATTATGTGGTATGGGGAAGTTGGACTTGGGTGGGAGTTTATTTGAAAAGGAGCCAAAAAAGTTGGACTTGACATCTAAAATTTGGACCCATTCTTCCAACTAGATATTTAGAAAAAACATGGAAGCAACGAAAGGTGTGGGAAAAAATTTGGGTAGAAAATAAAGACGACACGTTTTCATTTCTCACCCAATTGATGTAATTCATGTTTTTAATTAATTAACTTATTGACGCGTTTCTTAGTTCTTAGGTTGAGGTTCAAAGTGACTTCAATAATGCATGTGAATAGTAACAGATGATAAAGTTGCACTGTTGAACACGCTGAAATGGCAAATAATGGCATTCCAAGCACAAAAGAGAATTCGTAGCTAGCTATCCTTTCTGGGAAAAGAATGAAAAATATCAACACAATCAACTACAATCAATACCTTATCTACAAAGTATATTATAAAGCTAACCTCCAAATCCAAACACGTACAAATTAACATTCTGCACACAAATTGTTTTGATTTGTCATAGAAACTTGGATATTTTGTTTCTACAGTTTCTTGACACCTAGAATGATGGAATATTTCTTTTGATTCTATACCAAATTGTTCTCCCTAACAAGATACCTTCTATTTTTCATTCTCCAGCACAAATTAATTGAAGGAAAAAAAACGCTATAATAATGTCTAAGAACTAAATTACTAACCCTTATCTAGTGATGAAATTGGTGGGCTCAGCTTTTGAATATTTTACTTTAATTTTTCTATTTCCATTTTTGTTTTTTTGTCCGACTTAATAACTTATTGGTATGTTTAGATTATCCTTGAAATTGAAGCTGAGGACCAAGCAGTAACCGCTGATTCAGTAAAGACTGTTTGACGAGGTAGTTCCATTGTGGATTCTCGTATGTAGGAAAGTTGCAAGAGGAACTCAGGTATTTCTTTGATGGGTACAGAGTTTCATCATCAATGTTTGAAACTTGGCGCTTTGGCCTCATGCTTTCCATGTTGGAGAGTGAAGGGTTCAATTGGGTGTTCTTCTGAAACGTGTAGCTATTGGTGGGGTTGTTGATTGGAGAGGATTGTTGTTCCAAATTCTCACTGTTGAAGCCTGCACTTGATCCAATCCCTGCAGGGTTGGAATGATTCTCTGATAAGAAACTGCTTAGTACAGAGTAGTCCATGGCATCCAACAGGTTGGAAAAGGACACAGATTTTTGAGACATCAATGTGGTCTGAGGAGGTGGTGTTGGAAAATTTAAGATTGGTAAAAGGGTCTCTTTGAATAGGTGTTCCTCTGCTTGATCTACCTCACCAACCCCTATTGTTGCCTCCGCTGAAGTTAGAGCATGTTTGGACTTCTTGTAAATCCGACACAACACCCAATCATCCAACTGCAATAATTATTAATGCATATCAGCCATAAGCAAACAACATGTGGTATGGTTAACAAGGTTTTAAAAATCTCGAATCAAAGAAATTTTTACATGATCCAATCAATCACTACATGCATGGCACATTCTCAAGTTTGAATAGTAAATTAAACAACATAGTTAAGTGCCAAGTGAAAATTGATTACAATCATATAGTCTGACATAATCTAATAACTGTTTTTACATTCTACAATATTTAAGAATGAACATAAAAATGTAACGGAAAAAACTATAATTGAAAACATTTTTGGGTAATAAGTGGGGTCATGAAGCGCTTACTCTCATGGAGGAGTCTTTGAGCTTAATGGGTTTGTTGTTGTCTACAAGGCGATATTCATGCATGATCCAATTGGTCTTGACACCCTTTGGGGGTCTTCCTTCGTAGAACACCAAAGCCTTCTTCACACCAACGTTCTCTTGGGCTGCTCCACCTTGCAATGATGTCACTATGGTCTTATCTGTGCCAGTGGCCTTCCAATATCCTGAAGCAGCTGCCCTGTTTGGCCTTGCCCCATTTGGGTACTTTCGGTCTCTAGGACTGAAAAAATACCATTCTTTCTCCCCAAACGTTGCTTTTGCTGTTAGAAAACCACATCAAACACTAATAAGTGGACCTGAGTGATTCACATCTCCGACATGGACACTCACAACAATGATCATGCATTATTCATTATGTATGTTTGGTAACAAAAAATAAAGGAAGTGGAAGAGAGAGAAACCTGGCAAGTCCCATGGATCTAACTTGTAGATATCAACCTCGGCAATGATGGAAACGGGCAAGGGTATGGATGCAACCTTTTTGCTAAGGTAGTGAAGAATGAGCTCTTGATCTGTTGGGTGGAACCTAAAACCGGGTGGCAAATTGGATTGAGGGCTTCCCATTATGGGGGAGGCTAAATGTTGTGGTGTGAATGAAGACAGAAGAATAACACAAGTGGCTAATGGGTAGTTGAAAAATGCATAGAAGAGGGAAAGAGAGGATTGAAATTTTTGGGGTGGGGAGAAGAGAGGGCATTTTATGGTTGTGGGATTTTGTCGCCATGTGGAAAGAGATTAGGTTGAGAGGGGCAAGGGGGTGTGAATGAGAAGAAGAGATGAGTTCAAAAAAGATTGTAAGTGGGGACCATGTAAAGTGAGAGAAGCAATGAGGAATTGGTGATGGCTAGCCACAACATCATCTACCAAGAGAAACTTTGTCACTTGATAATGGCCCAATCACATTGAGATATTATGCAATTGCAAACACTCCCACTTTTGTCCTTTCTCTTGGATTATTGCGTGCATTGGCGGCGGCTAGTGACATCATTTTCTTCAGATAAGACGACGACACGTGTCATTGCCAAACCCACAAGATAAAATGATTGATGGCTAAATTCATAAGAATAATTTAATAATATTTTCTTCTCCTTTATGAAAATATTCTCTTCCAACGGATTCCAGAAATTTTGTTTAAACGGATTAAAAAAAATGAAAATGCGAATAACAAAATTAAAAGCATAAAAATAAAGAATTATCTTTCACTAAACATTTCATACTTTATAGGAATGATTCATAAGGAAATACCATGCATAATTAAGTATGCTTTCAATATAATTAATAATATAAAAAATTATTTATAACATGATTTATTATACTATTAACTTATTTATATTTGTAGTAATATTTATTATTTTAAAATATAACTTTTTGTTTATTAAGATTTGATAATGATTTTTTATTTTTATTTAAACTCTAATACATATTTGAGTTTTTTTATATTAAATCGTTTTAAGAACAATTGTTTTCTAAATATATAAAAAATTAAATTTATTACTCAATTAAAATAATTACAAATTTTCTACTCGTCTCATACTTTTTACTTTAATCAAAATAATCCACCTTGTTCTATCTTTCTCTCTCTTGTTTCCTTCTTCACTCCGCCTCTAATTCAAACCAAATATATTTAAATAAAAGAAAATGTTATTGTAAAGCATATTTAATATTTTATTTATTTAATAAATGAAAAATTGACGTAGAATTGTTGAATGGGAAATATAAGGTGATTAATGTTTTTGTGTTGGCATTGGTCTATGAAACTTGGAAGAATCTTTTGGGAAAATAGTAAGTTGTTCTCTTGAGAAAATGTATATTTTAATGTTGGTGGGCGTTGTCATCGTCGTGGATTGAGGTGGGAACTACGATTATTATGCGTGTGGCTTTGACACTTTGACTGGATACCCAATGTTTTATTTTATACTTCTGGGTCTATGAATAGGATCATTTTTTCTCTTCTTCGTTTTGTTTTCTATTTTAATATTGTGTTAGGGTTGAGTCAAGAGTGTGCATGGCACAAGCATACTCATTAAAACAAGTTCCTAGTTTTATACTTACCACTTTTTCTTCTTCTTTTATTCCATCTTCTACATTGTATCCTTTGTTTCCATTTCTAATTTATTTTATCTATGTATTTTCACTATAAAAATATTAAATAAAAATTAATTTTAAAAATAAAAAATTATTATATTGACTAAATTAGATATTATCTTAAAAACTACAAAATTATTAATATTTAAAATAATTTTATTATTGATAAATAAGTTTTAAATTGATATCTAATTAGTTATTAATATTTTTTTAAAATAATATTTAATTTAATTAACATAAAAATTAATTATTTTTTTATTAGAATTGGTGTATGATTTTTAGAAGTGGTAGTTGATTTTGTTCTCTTCTTTTGCATGTCAATTTCCCTATTACAATAATCTTATACGAATAATCACATCGCCAATAGAAAGTTAGTGTGGCTTAACTATAATTATTGAATTTAAATTATAGATATGCAATTACATTAAATGTTTAAATGAAGAACTTTATCACCAAAATGATGTTGTTCAATTTAAATATATGATCGTTTTCTATTATTAGTATTTTGAATAATTGAAGACTAATATATGTTATTAAATTAATTTTTAGTTAAAAAATAGATTTTAATAAGAATATCAATATTACTAAAGGAGATTGATTTTATTATTGCTAGTCCGTTCAATATATTTGCTAAACCTTTACCTATCGAAACTCTTGAAATCTTAAAAGACTATAAAAAATTATTTATTATAATAAAAGATAGTTGAAGAATACTACCATCACTGAAAGATAATAAAGGAAAAGATATATCATTAGGGAGTTTTTATTCAAAAGAAAGATTTTACTATTGATAGGAGATCTGCTTTAATATTTAATATATAGTTCATTCTAATTAGGCTTATACACTAGAATATAAGAATACATATAAAATGAGTAAATACTTAAACAAATCTCTAAAAGTTTAGTATATAAGGTTTCTCCTGGACAGGAGTGATCGGGATCTTGGACCAAGCATTTGGGTATGGTCGACTCGACTTTGGGTCCAAAAGACGGGTCATGAGTTCGACCCAATTTTAATGGTAAGTACGGTGATGAATAATTAAAGTAGGAAAAATATTGAGTTGAATATATTTGTTAAAATATATAAAGTTGTTAGTCAAAATATATATATATATATTATGTTAGAATATAAGTATAAAGTCATTAGTTAAATAAATGAGTAAAGTTGTTAATTAAGTAGCGAGCACCTGTAAAATAAAGGTGCATGAGATTTTCTTCTGTTGTTAGCACCATGAGAGAAGGTGTCCGTAGGAAAAATATATTTCTGTTATATATGCTTTAAGTTAAGATTATATTCCCGTGGGCAAAAGATGTTAAAGGGATAACTATAAAAGGGGCTTGAGACTCCCAATAAAGGTATGTTGTTTCTGAGTGATAGAGATTGAAACTGATTATTATTTTGTATGCTCTCATTGACTTGATTGTCGGAGTGTGATCAACAGGTAGAGCCACATCTGTCTCGATGGAGCGTTATTCCAGTGCACCAAGAAGAGACAAACTAGAAGCAGAGCTTGCCCATCCAGTCAACCCAAGGTCAACCGACAAGAACATTTGGCGCCCACCGTGGGGCCCGATAAAAGACTATCCCATCCGCATTCATGATTGAGCCTTCTAACATGATGAGAAACACAAGGCAAGGCCCGTAGAGATCTGAAGGAAGTGACGCCCCCATTTTACAACAACTCATGGATGCCATGAGGGCCCTCCAGGAGGCCAACAAGGAGCACAGACGAAAGTAAGAATGGATCCAAGAGCGGATCCAAAAAGAAGCCAAGGCTGAGAAGGAAAGGTTACGAGCGGAAGCCCGATATCTTAATAGGAGAGACTTCGAGCGAAAGCCCGAGTTGAGCAAGCGCTTTTGCAGAATCGCCTGATGGCAGAAATTGAGGCATCTCGGATAGCAATGGAAGGGCATGCGCAAGCCAATGAAGAGTTGTGCAAAACCATTGAAGAAATATGCAAGACCTTGCACCAACATGTTCAACGTTCCACCAGGGAACGACCTCTAAGCTTGCCAACGAGGAATAGTCCCAAACCATTCTTGACAGAGATCATGGATGAGCATATGCCAACTCATTACATCACACCGAAAATTGCCTTTTTGACGGGGATAGAGGACCCTGAAAATCAGCTTACGACATTCAACGCTAAGATGATTATCTCCGAAGGAACGAATGTCATCCAATGTAAAATGTTCATGGACACTTTTACAAGTACAACCCTACAATGGTTCAGTGGGATCCCTGATGGGCATATCACCTCTTTCTCTTAATTTCCCACGATGTTTAGAGAGCAATTCTCCGCCAACAAGGTCAAACCTCCGAGGATATATGACCTTTTCGACGTGAGGCAAAGGGAGGGAGAGTCGTTGAAGGATTACCTGAATAGGTTCAATGCGCTTACGATAAGACTTCAAACACATGATGAAGATATGATGATCACCGCTTTTGAGCAAGGGATCACGACAGGACCATTCAGCGACTCCTTAATCAGAAATCCAACGGAGACATTTTCCGAGGTACGAGAACGAGTTGTCGCTCACATCGAAGCAGAGGAGGTCGTAGTAAAAAAGAACGCAACTCACATTTTAAGGCAACCTAGGCCTAAGGAAAGCATCCAAGCTCGACTTGTACTCTTCTTCCCACGGTGACAATGGATATCACCATTGGATCATCTTCATGTGGGACCACGTCTCCCAGGTCAAGACTCGTAAAGCAGAGGTCGGGCTCTACCGGTTGGTCAGACCGCTTCGCCTCTACTATCATTACTTCTCTCGTGTATTTCTTACGCTTGGAGGCAGAGCATCCCCCTCCCGATATGGTGTTTAGCTCTCCATGGACTAGTACCCCATGCCCTTGGTCCCCTGAAGCAATCTCTTCCTTTGACCCCTACTTGTTTCCTTCCAGATATTCCTTCAAGAATTCATCCTTTACCAAGACTGTTAACTGATAGCCCAGAGTTATACAATGCTCCACGTCATGCCCAAATCCCTTGTGGAACTCGCACTAGGGCTCCTTTCGTGGCCCCAAGTTCCTGTCAAATTTTGGGGGGAATTTCAATGTATCCACCACCCCTGGCATATTCAACAACTCCTTGTAAGTCATCTGAAACCTTGGTTGAAATGCCAGGTTTTCCCTTTCCTTCGTCCTGGGCTGGTTCTTCCTAGTTGAATATGGTGCTCGTCTTACGTCTGACCTTTTCTCGGTCGCCGTTTCGTGGACCCTCAGAGGTCGGGCTCGGCTACCTTATTTGGGCTTGGCTTGCCTTGGGTGTGTGTTATCGTGCTTCACATATACTGCTTCTTCTACACCGATGTGAGCAACAGCTCAACGTCGTATCTCCCCAAACGTTCTTGTTGGATTCCTGATCAGTGAGTCGCTAAACGGTCCCGCCATGATTCCCCGCCCAAAGGCGTTGATGAAGATCAAGTAGAGGAGGCACTTGAGGCCCAAGCCCAACCCATGAGCTCAATATCCTCCATGCCTCAAAGAATTACTAGGAGTAAGGTCAAGGCTTTGGGAGATGAGCATCATTGGATGTCTCTTTTTGTAATGACTTTTGTGTAGTTTTTAGGAGAACATTAAAGGAAGGTGTAGAGATGAAATAAGGGGTGCTAATGTACAAAAACAAGTCACACCTTCCATGTCAACATCTCTTTTCTCATTTTGGTTTAGCTTTCTTGCTTATACCTTTTCTTGCTTGTCTTTTCCTTTTTCCTCAAGTTTTGTGGTGTATTTTGCTTTGGCATTTTTCACTTGAGACTCATCCAATCCACAAGAGAGGCTTAGTTAAGGAAAGAAATATTTTCTTGGAGTGGTTTGAGTGCATTTCTTTGCCTATTGCCGCAAGCTTTCTTTTGTTTATTGACTAACAAGTTTTCTTTAATTGTTTTCTCTTTGTGTTTTGTGTTTCTTTGTTATCATGGCTAATCTTTCTAGTGGAGAATCCTCTAAGCCTTATTCACCTCAAAAAGCATACCTAATTGGTGAATTAAAGGATGCCAAACTAACAATTGCACAAAAGGATGAGGTAATAAGACAAGTGGAGGCAAGGCTCCAAAGATTGGAGATGGATCATGAAGATATTCATCAAAACCGAGAGAGAAAACCTCATTATCATCATAGGAATTCTTCCCGGACTTCTCAAAGTTCTTATGGACATCATGAAGAAACCGAATGGAGGAGGCATCAACATTATGAAGATAGGCGCCAAAATGTGGCTAAACCTTATTTGCCTTATGTAAAATTACCTAGTTTTAGTGGTGAAAGGGATCCTAATGTGTATTTGGGATGGGAGGCAAAAGTTGAGAAAATCTTTCATGTACATGAGGTCCTAGAAGACCAAAGGGTTAGGCTAGCTTCTTTAGAGTTCATGGACTATGCCATGCAATGGTGGCACAAAACTCTTATGGACATTGGGCTAAACAAGAGGTCGCCCGTGGTCTCTTGGGATGATTTAAAAACATGTATGCGTGCTAGATTTGTCCCTCCACACTTTAGGAAATACCTTTTGTTGAAGCTCCAAAAGCTTCATCAAGGCACGCTTAGTGTGGATGGTTATTTTAAAGAACTTGACACGCTTTTAATCAAAGTTGATATGCATGAAAGTGATAAAGCTAAAATGGCTAGATTTGTTAGTGGTCTTAGAAGGGAAATCCGAGATGTAGTGGAGCTTTATGAGTATTCTTCTTTAGAAACGTTGGTTCACCTTGCCATCAAGGTAGAATCTCAAATTGCAAGGAAAAATTCTTTTAAAAATTCTCATAATGATGGCTACTACCACTCTTCTTGAAAAAAAAAAATCTTTTTCAAAGTATCCTTCTAAAGACTTTACTTTCAAACCTAGAGATTCCAAGCCTTCCACTTCTACTTCTAAATCACCATATAAATCTTCAAGTAAGAAATGTTTTAAATGCTTATGTTATGGTCATATAGCGATTACTTGCCCTTCAAAGCAAAATATGATGATGCATGATGGGGTGGTTGTGAGTGAGCATAGTTCGAATTCCTCTATATCTTCCACACCTCCTAGATCCTCGAGTGAGCAAGAGAGTGAAAGTCCACATGAAGGTGATCTATTAGTAGTGAGACGAATGCTTGGTCAAGTTTTGAAACCCTTTGATGAAAGTCAAAGAGAAAATATTTTTCATACAAGATGTCTCATTAATGATAGGTTATGTTCTTTAATAGTGTATGGGGGTAGTTGTGCCAATGTGGCAAACACAAGAGTAGTAGATAAGCTTGGATTGTCTACTATCTCTCATGCAAAGCCCTACAAACTACAATGGTTAAGTGAGGTTGGGGAAATAATAGTTAACAAACAAGTCCTCATTGCTTTTTCCATTGGTAAATATAAAGATGAGGTATTGTGTGATGATGTCCCAATGGAAGCAACTCATGTTCTTTTGGGTAGGCCATGGTAATTTGATAGAAAAGTTTTTCATGATGGCTTTTATCAACAAAATTTCTTTTAACTTCCATGGGCACAAGGTCATACTTAAGTCTCTCTCTCCAAAGGAAGTCAATGAGGATCAAATTAAAATGAAGGAAAAGAGAGAGAAAGAAATTGATAAAAAGAAGTTCCAAGAGAAGCCTTCTCATGTCAACACAACAAGTCAAAAAGGTAATAGTTGCTCAAAAGCCTATATTTTTAGTTATTCCTAGGATTCTTGATAGTGAGTCGGCTAAAGATAGTCCCACATGCTTGGACAACTTGGTAAAGGAATATGAAGATGTGTTTCAAGATCCTCCTAAAGGTTTACCACCTCTAAGAGGGATTGAACACCAAATAGACTTCATGCCCGGGGTTTCTTTACCAAATTGCCCAACATATAGGACCAGTCCCATGGAGGCCAAAGAAATTCAACAACAAGTTGAGGACTTAATAGCTAAGGGGTGGGTACAAGATAGCATGAGCCCATGTGCTATGCCTGTCATACTTGTCCCTAAAAAGGATGGGACATGGAGGATGTGTACGGATTGTCGTGCTATAAATAACATTACCATCAAGTATAGGCATCCCATTCCAAGGTTAGATGACTTGTTGGATGAATTACATGGGTATAAAATATTTTCCAAAATTGATCTTAAGAGTGGTTACAATCAAATTCGTATTAAAAGGGGGATGAATGGAAAACTGCTTTTAAGACCAAATTTGGTTTATATGAGTGGTTAGTCATGCCTTTTGGCTTGACTAATGCTCCTAGTACCTTCATGCAACTCATGCATCATGTCTTAAGAGCATTCATTGGCAAGTTTGTTGTAGTTTACTTTGATGATATTCTCATATATAGTTTGTCTTTAGAACAACATGAGCAGCATGTTAGGGAAGTTTTAGAAACCCTTAGGAAGGAGAAGTTGTATGCTAACCATGCTAAATGTTTCTTTGCATTAGATCATATAGACTTCCTGGGGTTTGTTATAAGTTATTAAGGGGTGCATGTTGATGAAACAAAAGTTGCAGCAATTCAACATTGGCCAACACCCACCAATGTTAATGAGGTACGAAGCTTTATGGACTTGCTAGTTTTTATAGTCGGTTTGTGAAAGACTTTAGTACAATTGCCACACCTTTAAATGCCATAGTAAAGAAAGATGTGGTTGTTAAGTGGGGACAAGAGCAAGAAAATGCTTTTATAACTTTGAAAGACAAATTGACTAAAGCCCCCATCTTAGCTCTTTCTAACTTTGCTAAGACATTTGAGATAGAGTGTGACGCCTCCAATATAGGAATTGGGGTTGTCCTCCCTCAAGAGGGTCATCCCATAGCTTATTCTAGTGAGAAACTCAAAGGGAGTCATATCAATTACTCCACTTATGATAAAGAACTTTATGCTCTTGTTCGAGCTTTGCAAAATTGGCAACATTATCTTTTTCCTAAGGAATTTGTGATCCATGGTGATCATGAGTCCCTTAAATATTTGAAAAGCCACAACAAGCTTAATAAGAGACATGCTAAGTGGGTGGAGTTTATTGAGCAGTTTCCTTATGTGATCAAACATAAACAAGGTAAAATTAATGTGGTTGCTGATGCTCTTTCAAGAAGATATACCTTGTTAAATGTTTTGGATGTTCAATACTTAGGTTCTGATCACATAAAGGAACTCTATAGTGATGACCTTGATTTCTCTCTAATCTATCAAGAGTGTTCCAAAGGAGGACACAAAGACTTTTTCTTACATAATGGTTTTCTTTTTAAAGGAAAAAGACTTTGTGTTCCCTAAGGATCTATAAGACAATCTCTTGTTGGAAAGGCTCATGAGGGCGGGCTTATGGGACATTTTGGGATATCTAAGACTTTAGAAACATTGCATGAACATTTCTTTTGGCCTCACATGCACAAATCCGTACATAGCTTCTGTGATAAATGTATAGCATGTAGGAAGGCTAAATTTAAAGTTCATCCCCATGGTTTATATACCCCTCTTCCTATCCCAACAATGCCTTGGGTTGATATTTCTATGGATTTTATCTTAGGACTACCCAAGACATCGAAGGGTAAGGATTCCATCTTTGTGGTAGTGGACCGTTTTTCTAAGATGGCTCATTTTATTCCATGCCACAAAGTTGATGATGCTTGTTATATTACAAATCTCTTCTTTAAGGAAGTTGTTCGTTTGCATGGGCTTCCTAGAAGTATAGTATCTGACAGGGATTCCAAGTTCTTAAGCTACTTTTGGAGGACCTTATGGGGCAAACTTGGCACAAAACTTTTGTTTTCTACTACTTGCCATCCCCAAATTGAAGGTCAAACTAAGGTGGTTAATAGAAATTTGGGTCAACTGTTAAGATGCTTTATTTCCGGGAACCCAAGGGTTTGGGAGAATTTACTACCTCATATTGAATTTGTATATAATATAGTAGTAAATTCTACCACTAGCCATTCTCTTTTTGAGGTTTTTTATAGGTTCAATCCCCTTAAACCTCTAGATCTTTTTCCAATCCCTGTACTTGATGAGGTTATATGCAAGGATGGATTTGAAAAGGCTTCTTTTATTAAAGACTTGCATAACCACATTAAGTTACAAATTGAGAAGAAGGTTGGCAAGTATGCTAAAATTGTCAACAAGAGGCGCAAGGCATTAATCTTTACACTCGGCGATTGGGTTTGACTTCACTTGAGAAAGGATAGATTTCCTACTCAAAGGAAGTCCAAACTTATGCCTTGTGGTGATGGTCCTTTTCAGATCATCAAGAGAATTAATGATAATGCCTATGAGTTAGATATTTCTATACCTATCTTGGTAGTAATTCTTATAATATCAGTGATCTAACTCCTTTTTTTGCAGGTCTTCAAAATTCGTGGTCGAATTCTCTCCAACCCGGGGAGTATGATGAAGATCAAGTAGAGGAGGCGCCTGAGGCCCAAGCTCAAGAAGCCCAAGCCCAAGTGGGGGCCCAAGCCCAACCCATGAGCTCAACATCCTTCATGCCTCAAAGGATTACTAGGAGTAAGGTCAAGGCTTTGGGAGATGAGCATCATTGGATGACTCTTTTTGTAATTACTTTTGTGTAGTTTTTAGCAGAACATTAAAGGAAGGTATAGAGATTAAATAAGGGGTGATAATGTACAAAAACAAGTCACACCTTCCATGTGACATAAAGAGTAGGTGTAGATATAGTTTTAGGAGGTGCTAAAGTAAGAAAACAAGTCACACCTCCCATGTGACTTGTTTAGGCGCCGGATTTGAGTGCTTTGTATTTCAAATTTCTCTCTTCTTTTGCAACCCTCTAAACACTATAAATAGAGGTGTTTAGCTCTTGAAAAATATTAATGAATTGGAGTAAAGTTACTATGCACAATTTTATGTGAGTTGTGAGAATTGTTTTCTCCTAACTAGTCTCATCTTGTGAGTGTTTGGGAAGCTCTCAAGTGGCGGCATCTTGCGCTTATCTTGAATCAACCACCATCCAAGTGGCGTGTTCTTCCCTTCCATGCTACAACCACATAAGTCTTTCTTATTCCATTTCCGAAGCATGTTTAGTAAATTCCAATCGGTAGTTTGTGTTCTTATGTTTTGTTCTTCCATTTCATTCGGTTGTTCTTGTTCATCTAGTGTATTCCTTTCAATTCTGCACTTCTAGCTTAATTTGATTCAGTAATTGTGTTTCAATTCCTTGTGTTTGTTTTCAGTTCAATTTTGTATTAAGTTTGTGAATCGGTTCCTTGTGGAATGACACTCAATCTTGAGTTAGGTTCATCTTTTGGAAGGCATTGTTCTCCATTGATGCTTCCTTAAGTTCCTCCACTTGTACCGAATTGTTTGTCTTTGTTTACAGCTCCTAATTGTCATCATTCTTCACCTCTAATTGTGTTTTACCTTGGATCTTTGGAAATGAACCTTCACATTTACTTAACACTTGTTAAGTTAATGTTTAGTGGGGATTTTCCTTAAGTGACTCACCTTAAATTGCTAAGAATCTTGATCCTAATTCTTAAGAAGTGTCATAAAATTAATGAATCTAAAATCAACTCACATCAGGTGTGGACCATCAAGGGCTCATCCCGGGTCTGAAGCTTCACTGTCAACGCCCCGAAACTGTTCAAAAAATTCTTCAGAGACTCACCTTGCCTCTGCTTCATGCCAAAAAGATCGAAGAAGACCAGTGGTCGGGCCTAATTAATAATGAATTGTTCTCTGAACAACACAAAAAACTGATTGAAGGAGGTGATGTGGCCGTCAGGAAGGCCATTAAAGCACTGCAGAGTTGTGCATGTGAACGTACCCATGAACATCTTCCAATGTATGGCGTCTATTCCTCTCGAAATGATCATCTAGGCATTGAATGTCATAAGATGGCTCTTGGGGTCTTCTACTCCCGTGAAAACAATCTTGGGCGTTATGTAGTTAGCCGTTATGAGAGCGTCCATGATCGCTTTCGAGAATGGCTTGGGGCGAGCTCTTAGCTGAGCAATCGGGCCTAACTCCACTGTAGAGAATTCATCAAGTTGTTGTAAGTTCTTGCGCAATTCTTCATTGGCCTTGCACAACTCCGCACTTCTTGCTCGTGACACGTCTATCTCTGCCATCAGCTGATCTTGCCTGAGTAGCTACTCAACTCGAGCTTCTATAATGAGCTTTTCCAGTTCAACTCTAACTATTGCCATTGCGTCTGCTGTCAGTCTTTCTTGCTCGGCTCTGGCCTCTCGTTGGATTCGCTCCTGCTCTCTTTTGTACTGCTCATTGGCTTCTTAGAGAGCCCTCACAGTTTCCATAAGTTTTTGTATAATGGGGGCGTCGTTCCCCTCATATCCCAGTGGACCTTGTCTTGTGTTCCTCATCATGTTTGAAAACTCAAGTACAACTGTGGATGGAATCAGGTTTTACCGGGCCCCACGGTGGGTGTCAAATGTTCTTGCCGGTTGACTTGCTCGCCTGTTGACTCTGGTGACAAGTTTTGGCTCTATCTGTCTCTTCAAGAATCTGTCTTATCTCTTGTTGCTCTAGAACGTAGTTCTGTTGAAACAAAGGGGGTCCTACCTGTTGATTGCACTCTGACGATTATGTCAATAAAGGGCTTACTAAAAATTAAGAAGTATTCAGTTTCAGCTTTAGAAACAACGTACATTTACCTAGGGTCTCAAACCCCTTTTATAACTTATCTTTTGTAATAGCTTTCTCTCACGAAAACATACTCAATAGGAAAACATTTTGTTCAGGGCACCCTCTCACGGTGTTGCAACAAAACAGAATCTTGTTTCTAAATAGTGCATAAAATAACAATAGAATAATCACCTGCCAGCAGGGCACCAACTCATGTGCCAACATCAGAGGGATATTCCACTTACCTCACTCATGGTGCAACGTTATCTTTTCCATGCATGTAACTTAACTATTATGTGTTCTAGCACATATGTACTTAAGTTAAAAAGAAACATTTACTTGACCTAGGTATCACATGTTCTATATGTACCCCTAGGTCCAAAGATACCCTTCACTAATGACTGCATAAAAGGTTAAATTAAGTCAAACGGGTTTACCAACCAAACTGGGCTCAATCACATGGCCACTTTGCTAGCCCAACAACCGAGCTGACCTACATGTGTTACGCACCAAGATCCGACCACCGAACACTGAACCTTGAATGCTCCACCATATTAAAACCACTATTATATACACGTTTTTTTTAGTGTATGATCTGATATCTTCTCCTAAAAAATAGATATCATATTGTATATAAATCATAAAAACCACATAAACCAAATCAGTAGACTAAAGAATGGCCAGCTAAAAACAGATGAAAGAAAGATATTCAAAAGTTTTGAATGAAGTGAAACATAAAAAAAAGCTTTTGGAGTATGTTATTATTCTACCTCATAGAACACTGGCCATTGACATAACCTAAAAAAAGTGCTGCGAGTACCTTTTCACTTGGGTCCAAAGAGATAAAATTATCCTCTTCACCATAGGAGAACATTTTACTACCAAATTCATATATACTTTTTAGTATTTTAGGATTGTCATATAGTTTAGGTTTAGAGTTTTATATTTAGCTTTTAATCTAAACATATTATGTAGATAATTAAGTCGAAAATTGAATTTTAAAATTTATTAATTACTTACATATTATATCGAACTTAACTTATCGTATTAATACTTAGTTTTTCAAAATTATTATTAATATTTTATGAATTTTACACCGTTATACTTTATTGATAATTTTTGAATTATAATATTATATTAATTAAAGATAAGATCAATTATATAAATATTTTTTTATAACAAATAAATTAGATTTAAATTTACTTTTTAATATATTTTTTAATAAAAGTAATTTTTCTTAGCATTGATTGATTTTGTTGTAATAAAAAGGGTTGTCGTAAGCAAAATAAAAAATAAAAAGTGATAACTTGCTACTGGCCAGCTACCACTATTGTTGGCAAACTAGAATATCACATGCATTTTTTTTCTACTTCATTGATTTATTTATATATACGTTTCCAAGTCTATGAAAGTAGTTTATTCTATGAGAACAGTCATGTATTATTAAACATAAATTTCTGAAGTTGCGTTTAATTTTCTATGTGCATGCCAGCTCATAGGCTATAAGGATTGCACTCATATAATGTATCATTCATGTCTTTCTATTCATGGAATCTTAGAGTATGCATGTATCTTAGATTCGACATGGAAATTTTGGTTGCATAATTTATGTTACTGATACGAATATTTACCAGTTTTATTATATTTAATTATATGTAACTTTCTTCATTTATCTGCAACTTTTTACTTTAAACGTGATTCAATATTGGGAGAAACATGTATACTCCTTGTAGCTTTTCTATAGATTGAAAAGATAAGATTCGCTTAAAATTTGAAAAAAAAATATGAAAAGTATCTAAATTCAGACACATCATTGATGAGGTTTGTGTGAAAAAATAGTTATTAAGTTAGTTAAAATTTGAAAAGTTAATTTCTCGAATTTTTTTGGTATATAGTTTAACATTTATTAAAATAGATAAAATTAATATTTAATTTAATTTTTTTATCACCAATAATAAATAAATATTGATATATTGATAAGTGTTTGATAAATATTTGATCTAGTTAATAAATGTAAAATAATACAAAGGGATATATTGATATGATTTTTACTTCAATTTTACTTTTTTAAAACAAAACATATTTGTTATTTTGGAAAAATAAAATTAATGACATAGATATATAGTGTAAAACTTAAATAAATAATGTAATTTAAAAAAATAGCCCGTGAAATAGTAAAAATAAGCTACCAAGAGCTTGTCAAGATACGCGTGATGGTTTCTCCTTTTCTTTATAAGGTGGCAAAGAAAAAATATTTAGATATTAAAGATAATAATAATAATAAAGAAAATGATATCATAAATTATGGCTCAAAACACACTTCATTTAGGTATTATCTAAAAATATCGTTCTCAATTACATAAATTTGTTTATTAATAAACGTATTTGTATTGATTAAAAAAATTAATTAAATTAGATGAAATTTTTTAGAGATGTTTCAATCTTTATAAAAAACCTATAAAGTTAACTAGATATAAAGTTATTATATAGATTCAACATTACATCACTCATACTACACCCACCTTCATATCCAGATAATCACAATCTTATAGCATCATATAAATATAGATATGAGACAAATACAAACTAATCATATAACATAAAAATCGTTAACATAACCAACAAACATAAGCCCTCAGCCCCAAAATGCACCCTTTTTGCTAGAAAAGCAAGAAAAACAACAAAAAATAGTCCTTGGATAGTTATTCTACCAATAACACCCTTTTGACTTCTTCCAGACCTCTTATTAAGATGTTAACTAGTATTGCATCTAACTCTCTATCTAGAGTAGTATGTATGTTCATATCCCTTATACCTCACAACCCTTCCAGCACAAAGTTTCCTATAAGCTTTATGTTTTTGGAAAACCAATACAAAGGCAACCTAGAGCTGTGATTAGAAATACCCACTCCCAAAAATAAACTTGCATGACAATTTTAATACCAACGCCAAATAAACAATGTAGATCAACAATCATCATTCAAAAAACTACCTATAGGATTCAAACACCATTCATGGTATGCAAAATTTGCTAGCCTTTCTTTATTAGTTAACCTAGACCACACTTTTAACTGAGCCAAAGTAAAAATATCTACGTTATCCACTCAACCATTCTTAAAAATGATTTTATTCATTTGTTTTCATATCTCTCGTAATATTGTTGTCCACATGCTTCCCCATAATCTATTCACCTTTTTACTAGCCCAACCCAAACTAAAGAGTTCAAAGTGTTTTCTAGCTTCACGTTGCTCAACTATGAAAACACCTATCCATTTGCTGCATTGACTCCATACTAGCAAAATCACTTTACATTTTTTAATATGGTTAACTGTCTCTTCTTCAACATTGCACATTAAGCACAAGTTACTTTCCAACACCATTCCTCTTTTCAACAAATTGTTCCTTATCGGAAGCTTGTCACTTAAAACCCTCCATGCAACCGCTTATGTTGACAGTAACGCTTTAATATTGAAAAACTCGTATAATTATTTACGACTCATCCTCCTTCCAAACTCAAACATCCTTTGTGTCCTTAACCATATTCTTGCCTTCAATTTGTAGCATCAAATGGCACTCCTCATCTTTTTCTCACTTAAATCGAGACATTCTCCAATCCAACTTCCACTGAAATCTTTTTCCATTACCAAACCCCTTCCAAATCAGGTTCATCATTTTATTGATTAAGAATGTAACGACTTCAAAATCTATTTTATTAAAAATAAGCATTTCTAACCTGAATATAAATTTTAAATAAAATTCAACTTAGTCTTAATTATATAATTTTGAAATATTATAAATTATAAAATAAAGAATTGGTAAATGTGTTGGATACTAACAATTTAATCGTTTTTTTTAAATAATGAAATGTTTGTTGGAGATCCCACAACTAGAGATTAGAGCCTTTCATTGTATATAAGTGGTGCAAACCTCAACCCTATGAGCGGATTTTATGGGGTTGAGTTAGACTTAAAATCCACTATCTAATAATGTTTATTTTATTTCTTAAAGTGTAAATAGTTCTCTAATTATGTTTTATTATTAAGTTTTTGTGAGATTATTTTGTTGCTAAAATATATTTTTAAAAACTAATTTAACAGATATAATATTTCATCATCTAACTAATATAAAGAGATAGTTTAAATTTTTAATATATTCACTAAATTAAAATTTTTATTTTTTAAAAGAATAAAATAGTTGCGCTTATATGAACTAAGTTGATATTTAACCATTAAAAAAATAAGTTGATTTAATGAAAATAATATTTTTTTTATCAAGTTTAGTACACTTCTTATTATAGTGACTGTTAAGTGCTTTAAACATATTCGTATACTTTGAGTGTCAAACACGTAAATGACGTTATATTCCAAACATTTTCTTTTGTTCCATATTTTTTATTATTTTTTTTGTATCATCTGCAATTTTTTCTTCGACCTATTTAAAATATTAAAATAGTGACCAACTGTTGCTAATGCATTCTACGTATGAATAAGATTCAGATCACTAAAGCCAGTTGTTTCTGAATTTCAAGTTGTTCTACACCAACACAAGAACAAAAGCTACTTCACACCTAAAATTATTGGGATAAGTCTATCCAATTTGGATATGTATTTGACATGCAAGAGGATAGAAAAATAAAACAAAAATAAGAAATACTAATAAAATATATAAAAGTGTTTATACGATAATATTTTAAATTTTTTTATCATGGGCGAATACCATAAATGATATATCCCTTTTGTAGCTATAGATAAGGAAAAAATGTATTTCATCCATTCTATTTTATATGAAGCTTTTTAGAGAAAAATAATTTGCACTAAATTAATTGTTGTTTTATTAAATTAATGATACATTAAAGATTTTTATCCTTGATCTATGCTTCATGCATTAAAAAAAAATCCTAAAAAGAAAAGAATAAATGAGTCAATGCGCCTAATTTAATTAGTTGGCTGATTATTGTAATTTTTGTAAATGTGATCAATTCTTACTAATAAAACATAAGTAATTAATTACAAAAAATAAAGAGTATAATAGAAAGTTATATGATATTTTTTCATAAAATTTAAAATATTAATTATATTTGTAATATCTATGTGTTAAAAGGTTTAAACGTCATATGAAATATAAAATGAAACTGAAAACAACATTTACTAGATAATTGCAATACGAATATGTTTTTACGATAAAAAATTTCTAACTCGTTTAATTATAACTTGTCACAATAAATTAATAGTTTTTTTTGTAATAAATATTTTTTAAAATGATATCCATTATAAATTTTAATTAACTGATGACTTAAACCTTTTTATACACAATGTATAGAAATTATATTTTATTTTTAATAACTGAGATATTAGATTAGTTTGGAATTTATTAAATAATATTGTTTGGTATACACAAAAATCTCCACATAAAAGGTATCTACATATATTGCTTAGAACGTAAGACATGCACCCTCCAATAATTTTGAATCCCACGTGTTCTGGTGGGTCACCTTACATTTGCTCAAGATAAGTTACACTCAACACCAAACCAACAAAGGAACCATACTAATAAACACAATCATTTTTCAAAGAAGTAATTATCAAACCAAGCATGCCACTTTCTCTCATTTTCTCCAGAATCATTAACCAAAACAAAAAAATTATTCACTTTTTTTTTTCATAACAGCATATCAAAATGTTGAACCCAAGTTTAAGTTAAAATCCTATACTAAAAAGTAGAAATATATATAAAATCAACGACTCATAAACCTATTTTATATAGATTTTAAGTTGAAGTTTATATCATGATATTTTATATAGATTTAGTCTTATTAGTATGCCAAATTTTTTTGATGTCTCTTCTAAAAAGAACTAACAAATAATTTTCTTATCATTAAATAAAAGATGATTCTGCTAAAGTGAAAATCTACTAATATAACTCATATAACTCATATTTCTCATGTCTCGTCCATATTAAATGTGTGATTAACATTGATTTATGAAATAATAATACTTTAAGCTTTTTAAATAAATGGGTCAAGAATTTTACTATGAAATTTTAGAAATAAAAAAGTTATATGTATATTAAAAAGTAAATACACATATATGTTGAAGATCTTTACAATTATATTTATTTTGGAGCAATGAAACCTAATTATGAATATCATGGTTAGAAAAGAAAGATAATACTTTTGTCCCTCTCCCAATGACCCTAAGGGTCAATAGTTGAACCATTGCCAAGTGGTCCAGGTTCGTAGGAGTGTGATAACTTTATCTTTTTTCTGAAATTAGTATTGTACCTAATGCACTTGGCTTTCCCTTTATGATTTAGAGAAGAATCAAAAGAAGTATATAATGAACTGGTTGGACCCTTCTCAGAGTATTTATGTCTATCCATAATATATATGATTGAAGTGCTTGTTGAATTCTAATTGTGGCTAAATAGGGTTTGATTGTCAATGATTGAATAATTTATTTGAACACCTTTTTTTTTCATTTCTTGCTAGTAAATGAAGGACTCTTGATTTCAATTGAGGTAGCATTGAAATCGAGTGTGGCAATGTTTTTGTTCTGCAATTAGAAATAATAATAGTAGTTTTGAAGAGTCCCAAGAAAAGTGTACGACGTTGGAGTTGGATACTGATTCTTTGGACCAAATAGGTAGAACAAAAAATGAGACTTACTATAAAAACATATCAGGTCTTTGAACTTTGAATTTAATCAAAATATCATCTTCCATGCACATTCCTATTTCCTTAAATATCTATCTATCTTGCATCCCTTATCTTAGGACATGATATACACACAAAAATATTCATGTTTGCTAAACTAAATATGAGTCAATTTTAATCTTATTCAATATCAGCACTTCAAAATATATTCTCAAGTTTAATTTTGAGTATTATATATGATTGAAAGATTTAAAAGAATGTATTTTTTTTAGGATCTTGTTAACCAATATTTAAAAGCACTCGTATCACACACACATTAAGAAATTACAGTTGTGTATTTCTTTGTATCATATTAAGGAAACTTTCCTCTTTTTAAATCTGTTAACACTGGTTAATATTTGTCCTTTTGTATTAATAAAGAAAATTAATTGAAGTTATCTAACTTTTAATTAGAGAAAAATCATACATATATATATATATATATATATTTGAGTTTCTAGAATGTAAAACTGATTTGAAGTCTACTTAATGAAAAAAAATATAAAAAATCTTAAAAAATTTAATGAATTTTATTAATAATACAAAAGTCTTAAAAAAACAATACTATATGATGACACCCTCTTAGAACAAAAGTTAACCTATCATAGATAATTAAATTATTACTTAGCCATCAAGATTGCGTAAATAATATTAAAATAGTTTATGTTAAAAATATTTCAATACATGCATGCATGTAATATTAAAAGTAATTTTCCAAAGAAAGTTACAGTGTGATAAATTAAAAAAGCACAGGCCACTGTTATGAGGCAAAGGTGATGATTATCCACAACTGTTAAATTATTATTCCTTTTTTCTTGGTCCATAACTACAATAATGTACTGTGATAATTATCCTTCAAAGATTCTTTATTCGATCGAGACCGCAAAGGAACGAGAGCTATCTCCAATACTGTTTCGGGTTTTGATGCACCAATCCCTTTGGCTCTTCACCATTGTGATGGTGTCACCTATGATGTAAGAAAAATAAAATAAAAAATAATAATTTGATATATGCATCTACCAAAATAAGTAATAACATACATAGTTATACGTAACTTTACGTAAATACAAATTCCATTAAACGATGATAGCTAGGTTTATTTTATTCTGTACACACTTATAATATTGTTTCTTATAATGAAATGTGGATGAACTTTGTTAACAATGTATAATAATAATATTTGGATTTTGATTTTAAATTTTTCTTGAAATATCATAATAGCCAAAAGAGAAAGGCAACTTCACTAGCTAACTTGTTCACCTCAAATTCAAATACCCAAACACGATCGATCGTACCAAAAACTTATTTGTTAAGTAGCATGACTGATTATGTTGCAACTTTTTACTGTATTTGCTTTTAAATATTGGAGGATAGTGCTTTTTTGTTCTAAAAAACACTGAAAACTTGAAAAGAGTGTGTGATTATCTGATGATTTTGGTTCATTTTTAAAAATTTCTCTGAAATAAAATGTTTAATTAGTTTCTGCAATCAAATGATTTTCGTGTTTAATTTTCACCAACACCAACGACTTGTACGCTTTTGAGTACATAAACTATACCATGCTTAAAATTCATCATAAATAATTGTATTGTGATACAAAATTACTTTTAGCCCTTGATAATTTATTTTAAAAAATTAAAATAATATATTCTAAGACATAAGAACCCATGAAAAAAATTCACGTCGTACTAAAATTTCTACTCTCATTGAGATTCTACCAATTTAAATAACTATTAAATTTAAATTGGTTTTTATAATTAAATAAATTTTACATTTTAGTCTTTATACTTAAAAAGTATTCTTATGGTATGAGTGTAGACAATAATAATTAAAAAATGTTACGTATAAAAATAAAAATAATATATAAATGAATAAAAATTTAATTATCAAGTAAAGCAAGTTAATTTTTATGATAAATTTTTAAATATTATTATATCAGTGAATAATATTGAAACTTATGCATAAAAAAGATATGAAAATATACAATCAAATTATCAAAATAATAAAATCATAGAAAGAAAATAAATAAATGTTGATCAAAAAATAGAAAATAAATAAATAAATTTTACTCTATGAATTAGTTTAATTAATGGATATTTTTTTAACCTTCGTTAATTTTTAAAGGTTTATTCTAAAATCTTAGGAAAATAATAGAAGATTTTTTAACTTTCATTGGGTTCTAAAGATTTATTTTAAATTTAACATCCGTTAAGTTTCAAAGGTTTATTCTAAAATTTTAATAAAATAGTGAAGGTTTTTTAACATTCGTTAATTTCCAAAGGTATAATCTAAAACTCAACAAAATAATGTGATTTTTTTAAACTTTGGTCAAGTTCTCCAATTGTTTATTGTGAAATTTGAGTAAAATAATTTAGAGTGATTTCTTTGTGCTCTGTATCAATTGAATCGCTATGTATTTCTTTTACAACATAAATACTTATGATGGTCGCTCTCTGTTACGAAGTTGGGGAGTGGTGGATTGCATTGAAAAAAGAATATGCCGACAAAGACATAAACTTGAAGTAACTTTGTTTGATGGAGTTGTTCCTGCTCCAACTACAACTCTAGATGATGGTGTAATTAATTCTGATGAAATGCATATGTACATTATTGTAATTGTCACCATCTCCAAAGGATAAGGAGATGGTGTGTTGCAATGTTCTGCTTGGCCTGACTATGTAGAGATAAAAAGGTTGTTCATACATGCAAATGAGAATATAATAGATGATCCATATGTTGTTCCGGAATTCACGTAGACTTACTCACTCATTTATACTCCTAGTTGTTTACTTAGATTTGGATTTGTGTTAACAACACCTTTTTTTGTTGGTTCTTGGCAAGGAGTTGGATGATGCGTTGCAAGACAACCTTTATCATTTTTTGGAATTAAGAGGCATAAATGATGAACTTGTTGTTTTCTTGCATCAGTACATGAAACACAAGGTTAAAGTAGAAGTTGTAAGATAGATGGAAAATGTCAATTCTTTTATTGAAAGGAAATAAGGGCATTGAATCACTACTCTTGTATTTTTTTGTCATTGAAATGTGAATCTAACTAGGTACACCTCTTTGTTTTTTGTTGACTTTTGCTTTAGATTTGTAGTTATTGTTGGTGGAACAAGATCAAAATTATTGCATCAAGTATTTAGTTGTTGGCTACTAGTAATCAAACATAACGAATCACTGTTTATGGATTTCAAAATCGAAATCCAAATCATAAAAGTGATTAAGCATGCAAAATTTGTGGAAAAGAGAAAAATTTGTCCTTGGCGAGTGTTGTAATTTTATCTTATGTGTGCTATCTTTTTTGTTCACGTAGAAGATTCAAAGCAAAAACCACAAATACAATACAATCATTTCCAATCTCCAGTACAATTTCCACCAACAATAACTACAATTCTAAAGCAAAAGTCAACAAAGATGATTGATGCATTGACATCAACAGATTACAAGCCCAACATGATAGATAAGGTATTTAGAAGAAAGGATTGTTAGAGTTGATTACTTTAGATGCACTGCTGGCTCAAAATAAAATTCTGACACAACAACTTGAAGCATTAACTGCACATATGGCTAAATTGCCACAAGAATTACAAGTTGTGCAATTTTCTCAGAGTCAAAGTCAACCAATAAGGTGTGATTTTTGTGGAGGTGATAATCTCAATGGTCACTGTTCTTATGAAACCAATTCATTTGAAGCAGAAGTAAATTACATGGACAACCAGGAAAAGCAAAGTGGTTTCTCCACAATAATGATTATTCTAAAGGTTGGATAAGTAATTAGAATCAAAATTTTGGGTGGAAACAAGATAGTGGTCCATCCAACAAGCAAGGTCCTTTCCAGCAACAACAACCTCTATATCCTTCAGTTCCTGAAAGACTGAATAAATTTCAAGATACCTTGGAAAATTCATGAAAGCTGCTAATGCAATCCTAGCTTGCATTGTTATGAGTCTTTTGTTTTGTATTTTGGGGTGTGGAATTTGGTGGGATTGGGTGGCTAAAATGAGTGAAAGAAATTTTGAAGTATTGGTGTATGGAGAATGATAATGAAGCTTAAGAGAGGTTATGTCAACTCCTAAGAGATTTCTTGCTAAAACACGTAGAAAAAAGGCTAGCAAAGAGTGAGCTAAGAGACTAGTTGAGGCAGAAATTTGGCAGCAATTCAATAGTCTATTCAAAGCTAATTTATAGGGGGCTAGCACTTGTATTTATAGTGCTATGGGCAGCCAAGGTGCAATCTTTAACCCTAAAACTCTCCACTCATAAAAGGACAAGTGAATCTCTCTAATTGGAGCAAATCCTCTCAAATTTGAGGTTGACAAGTGTCCTCCTCTAATTGGAGAGAATCCTCTCCATTCCCATGAAGATAAATGTTCTTTTGGAATTGGAGGGAATCCTCTCCATTAAGGAGATGACATGTGGACCTTCATGCCTTCCTTGTCATTCCATGCTTTCTATTTGCACTCTAGTAATTTATTTGTGCATCCTAGAAGGTCTAGAGTTGCATTGGGTCCAAGGAGGCCCAATTATAACTCTAGTCATACTCTTTCTTTTTCCATTTACACCCTACTCTAATTGACCCAATACATGACCCATGAAAATTGACCCAAAACATGGTCCAAGAGAATGACCCAAATACAAGCCCAAAATAAAGCCTACACTACTCTGTATAATATTTATAAAACTAGATAAAAATGGAAAAGCAAAAAACATTAATTCTCCCTAAGATGAGAGTCTTCTAAGATCCTTTTTCTGCTTCCAATCTTCTTAGCCAAATGTTTCGAGGTTGGATGAGTTTTCATCAGCTACTCTGGCCAGTCGAAAGAATAATATGGCGACAATCAGAAATTTAGAAACACAAGTGATGTGAGTTGATTTTTTAGATGTTTTCATTTATGGTGACACTTTTACTTAAGGTTGAGATTTTAACAATTAGAGGTGAGAACCTAAAGAAAATTCTCACTGGACACGAACTTATCCAAGTGGTTAAGTAAGTGTGAAGGTTCACTTCACAGAGGCAAAGATGAAAAAAAAATGATAAGGTGAGAATGAAATGCAATTGCAGAATTGAAATAGGGGCAAGGTAAACATCAATGGTAGACATAGCCTCCCAAATGATGCATCATACTCATTCATGAGCCCAAAACCGAGAACAACAATTAAGAGAAAAAGAGATAAAAACAAAAATGAAATGGAGAGATGGAAGGAAATGGAATGAGAAAACTTATGGTGGTGAATGAGAAATGTTACGCCACTTGGAGGGTGATACGCTCCAAGATGAGTGTGTTGGCCGCCACTTGAGAACTTCCCAAAATCACTCAAGATAAGACCTCAAACCTAAGAGGACATAAGCCTCACTAAGAGCTCACACAATTTGTGTAAAGTTTCTTTACTTCATTCAAATTAAACTTGTAAAATACAATGTGTACGCCTCTTATTTATAGGTGAAGGAGCCTTGGAAAACAAGCAAAAGGGTAGGATGAGAAAAGGGAAAAAAGGAGCAGTCTTAGGGTTTGACTAAGTCAAAACCGCACCCTAGGCTTGTCCTTCTAGAAACTAGGTCAAATTGCCTTCCTAAAGGGCTAGAAACAAGCTAAAATGATAATTATATCCCTATTATGTTAAAGGCACCTTATTCTAGCCTATCTTTGCCATTTGGATCCCTAAAGTGAACCCAAATTATTTACAAACATATTCTATTTTTTAAGAAGACCAAAAGGAAGAAATTATGGTATTCTGGTTTATAGCTTCTTCTTCTTTTGATGATTCTTTCTCAAGGCTTAGTGGAACCTAGATTTGTATCTTGGAGATGACTGACCCTTTTGGGAAGTTCTTGTTGTGTCCTTAGTCATCTGTCGATTTGTATCAACAAGTGAGATAGATTGCCAAATAATTAGCAGAGAGAAAGAGTGGTCAGTTTTCAACCAACACCCAAACCAACCCAAAGGAACATTGCAATATAATTACCATTGAAAGTGGTAGAATAGCATGAAAAAAAGGATGGTGATAATTTAGTTGTTGAAAAAAGGGGGAAAGATGAGTCAGAGAGAGATGAGAAAGAGAGAGAGAAGAATATGATTGAGGAAGAAAAAATATGAAAAAAGAGGAAAAAAAAGTGAAAATAATGAGAGAGGTGTTCTTGAATTTTTTTTATCATATCCTCATGCTCCTTCAAAAAATAGATAAGGAATTGAAACTTTTGATAATTTGCTTCCTAAAAATTATTTTGTAGAAGCTCCGGAGCAAAAGTCAACATGTGGGAAATCTATAAAGAGGAGGAGCTCTATTGAAGAGTGGAACATAGAACTGGAGGTTGGATGCAATGCCATTATTCAGAAAGGCTTACCTCTAAAATCCAAGGACCCAGGATGTTTTAATCTTCCAGGGTCTATATGTGTTTTATTTGTGGACAAGACCTTAATGGATTTGAGGGCAAACATAAATTTAATTCCTTTGGCAATGCTGGAAAAAAATAGGTGAATTGGAGATTAAACCCACCAAGATGGCACTATAGTTAGAAGATAGATCAATCAAATATCTTTATGGTGTGGTTGAAGTTGTTCTTGTTAAGGTGGATAAATTCATATTTCCTCTAAATTTTGTTGTGATGGACATGGAAAAGGATGAGGAGTTCCCTTGATACTTGACAGACCTTTCATGAAGACTACTAGAATTATAATTGATGTTGACGAGCGAAAGTTTAATATGATGAGGTAACTTTTAATCTTTTTTATGGTTTAAAAAATTCTAATGCAGGGAAGGAATGCTTACATAGAGATATAACAAAGGAAGCCTTTCCTGATACTAAAGAACAATTGGACCTCTCAAATTTATTTGAGGAATTTATACATCATCACATTCCAAAGAAAGAGGAAAATAAAGTCCAATAGGAGGTGACTATAGAAAAGGATGAATATAGACCAGGGCAACCCATAATGCTTAGAGATGCTAAATTACAAATATGGTTGAAGACAAAAGGATCAAGATTATGGGTCATAAAAAACCTCAAGAATGATGGAACCATTGAACTTGAAAACCCATATTCGAGAAGAACTAAATTTGTAACTAGGAAATTGTTGCAACAAAGGAGTCGTCCACCTTGAAAAAAACATGCATCAAGCTATATGAAGTTAAACAAGCACTTTCTAAGAGGCAACTCAATATAACTTTATTCATTTAATGTTGATTTGTTTATTTTAATTTTTTATTTTGAGATTAGTTGATAAAATCCATGATTTTGTATAAATGTATCAAACTTTTGTGCAGGAAAACTCGCCCAGACATAGTATATCTCACCTAGACAAGTTTGATGATGTAAATTCAACTTTTTGTGCAGGGAACCTCACCCAGATGTAGTATACCACGCCTAGGCGAGGTTGACGACGTAAATTCAATATTTTTTGCAGGAAACCTCGCCCAGGCGTCGTATATCTCGCCTAGTTGAGTTAAGTAAAAACAAAAAAGTGTTCTCTGGAGTAATCTTGCCTAAGCGAGACAATCTTGCTTAAGCGAGATTCCACTTACACAATCCTGCTTGAGCAAGACACATGTCTGCTTGAGTGAATTTGACAGTCCTAAAGTACGAAATTCAAGGCAACTCATGTAGTTGACCTGGAGGCATGTTCTATTATTCAGGGGGCAGATCCAACAAATTAAGCAGGGTCATCTACATTTGTAGATGAAGACTTTAATACAAAGTTGGATGACTTTCTAGGAAGAGAAGATTGAGAAAAACATGGTTTTATCTTTCTAATTTTCTTTTCTTTTCAGTTATTTAAATTTTATTTTATCTCTCTAGTTATTTTACTTTTCAGTTGTTTATTTGCTTATTTTTTTATTTTTTGTTTTAATGGTTTGTATTGCTATTCTTGAATTTTTTTCAGTTTTAATTTAATTGATTTTCTAGCTTTATTTTTTCTTAAATAAAAAATAACCGCAATATTAAAATTGAATTGCGGGAAAAAGAACTTTGTGTTTAAATATTAAATAGTGAAATGAATTAGACAGAGATTGGAAAAGAATATGTGATTGAATCCCTATTCAAATGTAGTTGAAATTACGATACATGAAAATTTAACAGGATGACAGATTAGAACAGAGAATGAAAAAACAATAAGAAATGAGTAAACCAAGTGAATGTCTGAACCTTTAACACATACATGCTATAACTGGATTGTAGGTATGTTCTTCTTCTTTAAAATGTGAAATCCTAAAATCAACTCACATCATGATAGAACAACAATAACCTCATCCCATGGAAGCACTAAGATGGGAGACTAGTCAGATGGTGGTTGAGAAAATGATGTGGAATTCATATTTGTGGGAAGTTGAAGAGGGAAAAAGATGTTAAGGGTGGAAACTTTTCCATCAAATACAATTTTATCTTGCTTGAGCTTCTTGCTTTCTAAAAGCAAAGTTCTAATTGTTTTCCTTAATTTAAATATTGTTTACATGTTGAGTTGTAATTATCTAAAACCTTCTCATAGGAGAGATCATTCTCGTCTTCATCATTAGATAATAAGCATGAGGAATCAGAGACTAAAATAAGATTGGAGAAAGGCTTAGAATTTTCCTCTTGATCTATGTAAGCCATTATGAAGTAAGCACCCTTCAAGTATCAGTGGAAGACTCAAAAGAACTTTAAACTTTTTCCCAAGCTTCAAAAGAGAAACTTGAGAGGTACCCATTTCCAAGGAAGGTTCCTTGGTGGAGAACCTAGGAGAAGAATACTCCCATTTTTAAGTGACTTTGAAAAACAAGAAAACAAACTTTTATGCTAGTTCATTTTTTATTCATTTCCAAAGTGAGTACAAGAAGGAGGGTAAGCCTCTATTTATAAGAGAAGAGGCTCAAAACACTTCATGCACTAGGGAATGTAAGACTAATTGTGCAAAGTGCAGTTGCACTTGTATTTTCGTCACTCCATACAAAGCAAGTCCCACATTGCTCAATTATTTGATTTTCCAAGTGTGTACAAGCTCCAATGCTCCTTCACTTGTTGCTTAGTCATTTGGCCTTGTAGGTGAACATGAAGACTCTATTCTTGCATCTCCAATTAGGAATTTTGACCACCCTTTTTTTTTATCAGCAATAAAATAAATAAATAAATAGGGACCACTTCAGGGGTGGTCCAACCCTTATACAGAAATACTTGACATCAGTCTCCTATTAGAACGCCTACCAAATTAGCAAAGGGATAACCATACCAACACTAACCAATGTTAATGAATCAACCTCATACAAGCCAAAGGATTTAAAACACCAACTAGAATAAGGGAAATAAGCAGAACGAGACTTTGCATAAATCCAAGACCATACTTTTACTTGCACCGAAGCGAACACTTCAGACACATCTGCCACACCTCTATTGAAGATGACCGAGTTCCTATGTTTCCAGATTTCGCTCACAATGCCAACCCAAATTGTACCCCAAACTTCGTTAACCGAAACAGAAGCCTGACTCATCTTGAATTGTGAAAAATTTGACTTAGGATCCTTGTGAATTACAGACGACACACCAAGCCACTTAAAGCACAGACACCAGACACGCCAAGCAAACCTGCAAACAAAGAACAAGTGACAAGATGACTCCTCCTCCTCCCCACACAAACAACACAAGAGATTTTCTACCGCCACTCCGCGCCTTACCAAGTTAACCCTAGAGGCAATCCTATTCTCCAACACCCTCCAAGCAGTAAACAAAGCAGATGGCAAGGCTTTGCACCTCCACAACTTACTATACACAGGAGAATACTCCCCTCCTCTAATCCGCCTTACCTGAACATAGGCAGAGTTGACTGAGAAAGTTTGACTCTCCCCAATCTTCCAGACCCAACTGTCCGCCTCCCCAAAAACCAACTTCACCTCTCGCAAACTTTGAAACAGCTGTTCAACCAAAGACTTTTCCCAGTCGAAAAAGGATCTACGCCAGTCCAATGGAGAGGGCTACACCTTCACTTCCAATTGGGCCTTAGACTCTCCAAATTAATGCTTATTCAAGCCCAAATTAGGTCCACTTATGTATCTATTTTAAAAAAAATACTAATTCCTATACATTTTTACAAGACTAAAAAAATGAAAAGAATTTAATATTATTTTCTCAAATGTTGGTTATTCCTTTGTGAGGTTTTTATCTTCTCCATTCTTCTTACTCAAAATTTTTTAGGCTGGAAGATTTTCATCACATTAAATATAGATTTGTCTTCTCTTTATCTGATTCAGAATCAAAATTTGAGTTTGAATCATCCTCTATGAATGGTCACTAAGGAGTCACATATCTCCTCGATTGAGTTTAGCCTGCAAATCTTTTATACCTACCTTTTGATAAAGCATAAGTTAGAACATACATGGCTTTTTCATTTAGTTGCATCTGATTAAACTCTAAATCTTTTCTTGGGGTCTTGGCCTCTAAATCTCTGATGGCAGAGCCCCCAATCACACACAACCACACAATAAGGAGGATGAAGACTTAGAGGTTGTTTATGGATTTATTTGCACATATGAGTCTAATTGGGCTTTTGTTTATTTTTTTGTAGGTCTAATCAAGAGGATAACTATAGGGTGAAGGAATGTACAAACATATCCGAGAAGACCTCCAAGTCATCAAAACATAAACTAGAGCTTTCGTCAGAAGAACACGAGAAGACTGAGTTTTTGCTGACTTATCAACATTATTTTTGGGCCAAGTTTTAGCTTTAATAAATTGTATAAAGTTGTTTAGGATTTCATGGGCCATGTATTGGGCCTATTAGCATAAAATAATTGGACCAAATATTTGGGCCAAGTAGCATAGGTTTTTAGGCTTGTATTTTGGCCAATAGTAAAATAGGTCTAGTTAGGTTAAAAGTGACTAGTTAGGGTAACAATTGGGCTTCTTTGAGTCCAATGTAACCCTAAAACGTCTAAGATATATTAGAAGTCAAAAATTACCTTGGCATGGAGCACATGGATGTACACATGGCAGCCTAGGAGTGGAAAGGATTTAGCATGGAAGGTGTGAGCTAAACATGGAAAGCATGAGTCCACATGACACCTTCTCATTGGAGAGTTTTATTTTGAATTTTCAAATTTTGGCTCTAAAATGTTCAGCCCTCTCTCCTATAAATTGAGGTGCTTGGCTCTCATTTTCTAAGATCAATATATTAGTGAATTGTTGCCCAAGTTTGCATGCTTTCTCACTCCTTTGTCTAGACTCTTTAGGATAGACACCTTGATATTCTTTTTCACCTTTTTCAAGTTATATGGCCCATCCAATCACTCTCCCTACTTCTCATGCACCTTCAAGGAAACCATAGGTCCATTGGAGCCATCCTTGTCTGTTTCATCCATCTTGGAGCCCTCTCGACTAACCCCTTGAGTATTGTTTAAATTTGTAGCAACTTTTATCTAACATCTTAAGTATCCTCTTCACGAGCTACTATTGGCTCAATGAGCATAAGGAGAGAAGAAAAAGGAACTATTTAGTAAGAAACTAGGTTTAGCAAGATAGCTACCAAAGAGACTGAGCTTAAGTACGTAGCGCTTTAATAAGTGGTTGAAGAGTAGCTTAATCTTGTACAAGCCACTTTTGGCCTAACTAAGTATTCTTTCACAATTCACCCATGACTTAACTAAATGTTCTTTCACAAGCTATTTCTAACTCAACCAAATATTCTTTTTCAAATAGTCACTCTTGACTATGATACAAGAAATGTATTTGGGATGATCAACAAATCACATAATTTGCTCACTATAGACGATTATCCTCTCTCTCTCTCTCTCTCTCTCTCTCTCTATATATATATATATATATATATATATATATGATATTTGTACACTCTATTATAGTTATCCCATAAAACACAAACATTGTTCTTGTATGAAGCTTTCCATGGGTGTAAAATTTTCAACAAAGTTTATGCAAATACAACGTTGTATCTTTCTTCCTTCTTCTTCTTCTTCTTGTGTTGCTTTATATAGGTTCTAAAGAAAGTAGTCATTGTTAAGTCATTTTTGGTTGTTGAACAACTTCAGCTTTTTTCTAATGTCTTTCTTTCATCTGATGAGCTTGATATTAAAGGATGCATTAAATGCACTCAATGCAACAATAAATTTTCTTCTATTCTTTGTGTGACATCCCTATAGCTGGATGTATGTATCTCTTCTTGGACAGTGTGTCTTTTCTTGAATTTGTCTAAAGTGAAGTGTCGTACGAATTAGATAATCATTACAAAGTTGACAATGCATGACTAATGAATTTGTTGAAGAAAAGCATGTTTAGCTCTTTATTAAAAGGATATTCTAATGTGAATTGTCATTTTCTAATAGATCTCTTTGGAATACAAAAGGAATAAACATTTTCTGCAACATACAATAAGCATTTATATATTTTCATGTAGTACGTGGTTAACTTACTTTTACGCACCTATCGCTTGAGCATGTTCATGCTATGTCAAACATAGAATAAGACTGCACAATGTTGTATTGTCAAACAAACGAAACACTTGCGTCTTGCATGGTTTGTTGTTGAACTCAACCATTGTCTTACAGATGAAGCATGATCATGTTTTATGTTGTCGTTTTTAGAACTCAATCAGAATTACATGAATTGTTCTTTTGCTCTAACATTTAGTAAAGGAAGTGAAAATAAATTTATTACTATATATGTGATCAGTTACACCATACTCAATAACCCAAGGACCAAACAAACAAATGAATTATAAGTGGATGTCATTCAATCAATGTTGATAATATATTTGATAAGTCTTTAAATGTAGCTAGAGATAGGTTACTCGAGAATAAAGGAGCAATAAGTGAGTCAATAGTGGAAGTGCAAGGGTTAGACTCATCCATCTTCTTAAAAATCTAAATAATATGTTATAAAATTCACTTTAAACTTAATACAAAATTGACATTTAGCTATATAATATAATTTGATAACATTCGAACTGACATCTTCAATAAATAATACTGCTAGAATTTAAATTCGAACTGTTTAATTAAAAAAACACAAATCATTACAGTATGAGAACCGTGGTATAATAGTATTAAACCATGTAACATATAATTTGATTGCATATGAGACTCTTCTCTCCAACATTCTAAGACACGTGTTGGCAACATATTTCATTGGATGTAATAACTTGCTGGTTGTTAGAAATTTGGACTCATCAAAGCATTCTGACTAGTCAAGAACATATAATGGCACGATTGCATAAATAATTATATGGATGAAATACACATTTACTTACTTTATCTACCATTCTTGATTGTGACTCATGTAGTTTTCCACGTGTAGTAGTTTACCTAATCCAAAGGATTTCACATTTGCTATCTTATCCATTGTAAATGAGCCAATGCAGCTAGAATTGGAAATTACATGCTAATCACTAATGCCTTGTGCCTAACCTCCAATTATTCAACTAACACCTCATTTATATGTCCATTGGATAAGAAGGAAGGTTTTTTTCACAAGGTTCCATGGTTTAATAAACAATTAATTAGCTTTGTAGGCATAAAAAGTCACGTGTGGGTATATATATATATATATATATATATATATATATATATATATTAGTCAATAGCAAATGAGAATCTCACAAATTTAATGTCTCAACCTACACAACAAATTATTTGTACGTAACTTCTTCAATCTCTTTTAATAATTATATTTTGTAATCAGTTTTCTGTCACATGGCTATTTGTTTAGGATTTTATATTGAGCTACCTGATACAAATTTTAACTCGTAATTTAGTATCTAAAGAGGGAAGAATTAATAATAGTTCTCCAAAATTCAATTTCTCATTTTACACATGATTCTGCCGGCTAATGTAAAGAGAGATAGTGAGAAGGTATGAATATATATTTTATGAATTTGAATTGGTTAAAGTGTGTTATAACTTAATCTAATTTAAATTAATAATATCCTTATTTTATTGGGTAGAGTTCGATGTATGGAATAATTCTGCTCAAAATGGGTTTTGAAAACCCAGGTTTGACCCATCAGTTAGGCCTTAGCTCAATGCTCTTTAGCCATTTTCTTCTTACACTCACATAATTTCTAACTCTCATCTCATAATTTTAAAAATTATTTTACTTTTGTAAAAGTAATTTCTGAATTATCTGTTTTAAGTTTTTTTTAGAATAAACTTTCTAGAACATATATTATGATACTTTAAAAACAATTTTTTTAAATGAAATTTCTATAACAAACTTTGTAGATGCGGTTCTGGAATAAAATTTCGATAACAAATTTTCCGAAGCATAGTTTTTTTTTCTTCTGAAAACTGTTCTCTTTTTTTTTTCCCTCTCGTGCAGTGGTAAACAGAGATGTAGAGTGATGATACAGCGACAGTGGAGTGGTGTAGTTAAGGAGAGTATTTTTGTCTTTTTAATTAGTATGGGGTGTAGTTAATAATAATATGGGTGCATAACGTACAAACCTGCTTCTTATTGTAAACTGCTTATAGTTAGGCTTAGGGTGTTTTCTTAAGAGAAAATTAAGTCATTAATTTTGAGACTGTTTCTTCCTGCACCTCCATATGTTCTTCTAGCACCCCATACAAAACATGAAAATATTTTTTTATCCTTCTTGTGCCACCTCATATTCTGGATTACATAATCTAAAATGGTATTCTGGATTATATAATCCAAAAATCTAAATTTGAGAGTACCTTCCAGATTATGTAATTCAGACACACATTTGAAAAATGACTTCCGGATTATATAATCGAGAAGTTAATCTCATATTAGAAAAGACTTCCGAATTATATAATTTGGAAACTAATTGTGCATTAAAAAAAGACTTATGGATTATGTAATCTAAAAACTAATTACAAATTTAAAAAATAACTTTCAAATTACATAATCCGAAATATTATATAAGAAATTTTTGAAAATATGAAAATGTATGAAGAACATTCGAATACGGAGGTGAACTAACAAACGGTCTATTTTTAAAAGGGAACGATTTGTGAGATTAAATCCTTTGTCAAAAAATGAACTATAGTTCGTATCTCCATTGAGAGGATATCACATTTAGTGCCTATAAATATTTTTCAGTTTTAACTATCTTTTAAGAAAATACTTATTAGAAATAAATAAAGACAAAAATATCACGCCTAAAAAAATAAGATAGTTATACATAAAAAAAAATTGTTATGTGAAAAAAAATTGAGTTCAAATATTTACAATAAGGTGAAAAAATAAATTTTGTTAAAAGTGATCACTAAATCTTTCGAGACAGCCATAGAGAATATTTTGCACCTATATATAACATAATAGTAGTTGAATAAATAAGACCATTGCAGTTTGTTCATATTACTAAATTATTTCTCACCTTTATATTTTTTTTTTGTGAAAAGTAAATGAAAATCTATTGTTTTTCTATATATAAATAAAATATCTAAATCAGTATCTTCACTCTAGATTAATTGAATATTTTTTATTAATATAATATTATTTAAATTAAATTAAAACATTTAAAGGATGTTCTAAGTATATAAAAAAAATACTAGACATCTCCTCCCAACAAGTTACCCAAACTTATTACCTAATCTGTATTACATTCCAAAAAAAAAATAAAATCCGGAATACATCCTAAGCATTATTATATTTTAATTATATTAATGTGAAATGGAAAATGGCAGCAATAATTTGAGGGCACCAAATATAAAACAAATGGGAAGATGAGGTCATTGTAGTTGGTGACTTCTTCAGTCTTTTCTTTCTGAAATAGGACTTCTTGGATCTTACAATAACATACTAATATTAAAATCAGTTATTTCTTCTCTATTTTAATGACTAATATTTTTTTTTGCATTAAACTCATTGTGTATATTCAGGTTTAAAAAGTCATGATAATGCCGCTGTCTTTGTTTGCTATTATTGAATGCCTTTGTCAACTACTTTAAAATGCCATATGGTACGTAATTCTATTATCTTCACGTCTTTCACTTAAATTCAGTTTTGGTTATACTTTAATGAATGAAAAAAAATCGTATATAGAAAATACGATTTCAAATAAAAATCGTATTTCACATAAATACTTTCAAATATTATAATACTTTACTATATAATTTATTTTAAAAATATCGTATTTAAGAAATAGATTTCATTATAAATCTGAAAATCAGATTTCACTTTAAGTTTTGTTATATTATAATATAAATTAATATATTATGTTTTTTATATTATAATATAAATTAATATACAAATATATATATATATATATATATATATATAATAATAACTTGAATTAATATATATGTGATATGTTTATAATATTTGAATATATAATAATTTAAATATGCGGTTTTTATTATTTAAAATTTAAATAATAATAATAATAGAAAATTAAATAATTTTAGTTTATTATTATAACTTTTTTATATATAGTTAAAGAAAATTATTTTTTTATAAAATAATTTTTAATTAAATTAGTTTTCATAAAATATTTTGTATATTTTTTAAGACATACAAAGTTGAATTTTATCTAGTACGAAATTAAGATTATTGGTTTACTATATCAAATCGAACTTCAATGCGTCGTAAGAAATCAGGTATATCAACAACTAATCGTAGACATAATCAAATGGATGAACCACTTCAAAAAATAAACTAAACAAATGCTCCTACTATAGTAATGAATGTCACAATAGAGTAAATTATTTGTATCAATAATAGAAAAATGTATACTCTTCTACTATTTTTTTTTTGCTTTATATGATAACTAAAGTTTCTAGTTAACGTTATCCATTTTCAACTTTTCGATTAAAGTTTCTGGTTTAACTTTAGTATTTTGAATTTAGGGTTTTATCAACTTAAATTTTTATTATGGATTAAATTTACTTTAATCAATTTTTTAAAATAATTAACTTAAATTATTTTATATATACTTTTTAATTTTAAGTAATAAAAGATGTATATTAAAATTATTATACATTAACATATTTTAAATATAACATAGAATTCAAGTTATTATATATATTGTACTGCACCAAAGCGCTCAGAGCTCAACGCTCGGAGGTCGGACCTCAACATTTGTCGTAGGCAGGTCAACTTGGCTCTTGGACCAAGTTGGTGGGCCATGAGATTGGGCCCTAGATGTATGTGTTGGTTCCTTTTCGTGTAACCCATTGTGCATAAGGCCTAGACAGCTAGCGAGGGGTAGTTTTGGACCTTGGGGTGTAATTAGTACGCAGGGGGTCTAGCTTAAGTGAATGTTTCCTTTTAAAGCCTAAGCCCATGTGTGCTAGGGCACGTAGAGGTTAGGTTGCATGTGCTTAAAGTATAGCGTAGCACCACGCTGAGAGTGACTGCGTAAAACAGATTGGACCCCTGATGCTGGTACTTGAGTTGGTACCCTGGTGGTTATTCTGTTATGATTTAGGCATCCATAGGGGATAAATTTTGTTTGATTGCAGCACCAAGAGAGTGTGCCCTTGAACAAAATATTTTCCTGTTGAGTATGCTTTCAGTTGAGATGATATTCTCGTGATAGAAAGCTGTTACAAGAGGTAGACTATAAAAGGGACTTGAGATCCTAAGTAAAAATACATTGTTTCTAAGATTGAAACTAGTTACTTCTTGTTTCTTATAAGTCATGTACTGACTTGACCGTCCGCCCCCTCTGTCTCAACGGAAACACGTTCCAACGTAACCAAGGGAAGAGCAGATTACAACAAAGATAGACAAAGTTAGAGCTTGTCTTTAGAGTCAATCGGCAAGCAGGTCAACCGATGAGAATATATATATATATATATATATATATTCTATTTTATATATTAATTTATATTATAATATAAGAAGAGTAATGAAATCATATTTCACAAATATTTTTTTTCAAATTTTATATATTAAAATATATTATATGTTCCCGCCGGTCGACCACGGTCGTCTTTATGTGTGGCTTGTCCTCACGAGCTAGGGCACCTTCGTTCGGCTCCGTTTGTGAGTACCTGAAAAGAAGTGAACAAAGGGGCGCCCTTGCGGCCGTTTGCACTCCGACGATCAAGTTAGCTAGCGAGAAACATCAAAGGGGACACACCTCCGTATCGGAACACCGTGACTGGATGCTCTGAAGGTGGTCCAATAATACTGAGTGGCTAATACTGTGTGCCCTAATTGCCTGTGCGCACAATGGGTGCGCTGTGAAACAACTAGGGTTTTTTGGCTCTGTGTAAACTGTGAGAATTAGGTCAAAACTCGGATCCCCTTTCAAACGTCCCAAGACCCCTTTTTATACACCTCCCGCATTTAAAGCGCGTTAAAGCGCATTGAAAACGTATAAAAATATCCCTTGAAACGTTCGAAACTTAACTGAATTAACGCGTACCTTAGCGAACTTTTAGGAAAGCCTTGATGTTTTCAGTGCTTATTGCCACGTGTTCTTCTGACTTGATTGCTGCTCTACGCAGAGGGCCTCACAGCACCGTAACCCAACTTAGGGTTATTCCATTTGTGTGAGTCCTCTTTCCTCGAAGGGCATCTGGCGCGTGGGGTGACTTTCTGGGTGCCAACTCAGACCCTCCAACCTCTAGTCAGCTTCCCCTGGGAGTGTATCTACCTTCCTCTCGCACTACGCACGTGGTTTGCCCCTGGGCGTGGCTCTCTCATGGGTCGTATCTATCCCAGGGGCCTCCCAGCGGTGGCATGAGTACTTCACGAGTCAGGTTACTCCCTACTGGTACTAGAACTATGGCCTTGAAGCCACCTTTCTCTTCTCTTTGTTACTGTTATGGGCTACGTCTTAACCTGGTGACACCCTCTCCTAGTGACACCCTCTCCTGGCGACACCTTCTCTTGACGACGCCTCATCTTGGCGACGCCTGCTCTTGGCGACGCCTCATCTTGGCGGCGCCCCATCTTGGCGACGCCTTATCTTGGCGACGCCTCAAGCGGTCAGTTTGTTGACTTCCTTCCTTGGACTCCTCGAGTGGTCCCACTATATGTTGATTTTGACTTAACTGTTGACTTTGACTTTGGTCAACGCCCGGGGACGGAACGGTACATTATAATATTAGAAAATGTATACGTGAAATACGATTTTTATTTAAAAACTTATTTTTAATATGATTGGTGATTTTTCTTTGATAATTTCGTACTTCATATTAATAATTTGCCTATTTTTGGGAATATTTTTTTAATCAATTTTGGAAAAAAAATAAAAAAATTACACCAATTTTGGAAAATAACCAAAATTTGGACATTTACATTTCTAAAAACTCATGCAATGAAGGTTTCTAAGAAAAAAACCCTTAAAATAAGATTTTAAAATAGTGTTGGCCCGAAATTTTTGTTTAAAAATTTATCTTAATATAATTATTTGAAGCAAATCGGGGCAAAGAGAGGAAACTGTGAACAATAGCTTCTTTCCTTTTGCAACTTCTGACTTCACTCCACGCCATTCAATAAATTTCAAAGAAGGAATATCTAATATGGATATTTTTGCAATTGCAATGGATTTCGTTCGGCGGAAAATATTCATTTGTAATTGTAATAAAAACACACCATTAAACTTTTAAAGGTGTTTAAATAAAAAATAAATCCCGTTAGATTGGTCTCTTTACCTTTCTCTCTATCTCTATTTCTATCTGATATGAATGAAATAACAAGAATACATGATTATTTGACATTCTTAGGAGCAACTTGAGTTGGTCATGAAATGACACTTTACTTAGAATTGGATCAATGTTCTAATTCAAGAACTCACCAAGACTTTGCACCCAACCAAAGCTCATATGGAAGTCCATATATTGTCAAATGGAATCAAACACAAGGAATGAAGAACAAGGATGGCAAACCGAACAGAATATGAAAGAATTAAGCTACTGTACCGAACAGAAAATTGAAACAAAGCTGGAAAACACAATTTCAATCGGTGGAAATGAAAGGAAAGCACTTAAGCATTGAAACTACCGAATAAAAATGAAAGAAATGAAGGAAGGAACACTTATGGAATGAAGCTTGCTGGATTTGAGACTTTGGAAATTCAGTCACGCCACTTGGAACCTTGTTCCAAGATAAGTGCAAGGATGCCGCCACTTGAAGCTCACCATTGGCACACAAGATAAGGCAAAGGAAGAAGAAGACAACAAGACTCACAATTTCTCTCTAAACTTGAGTATAGTTTCTTTACTTCTAATTTCCAATCTGAATTTTACAAAGGCAAGCACCTTATTTATAGCCTAAGAGGTGCTGAAAAATAGGTGGGAAGATTCAAATGAAACTCATTTGAAATTCCCACAAAAAACAAGTCACATGGGAGGTGTGACCTTTTTCTACTATGACACCTCCTAAAAACTACACCTACACCCCCTACTAAGTCACATGGACAATGTGACTCTCTCTAATACATTCATACCTATTTATTTAATATCCACACCTCCTACAAGAGTCATTCAAATGATGCTCTTTTATTTAATGCTTGGCCTTGCCCCTCATGGTTTGGACATGGGCCTTCCTGGGCTTGGGCTTTGGGCTTGGGCCTCATCTTTTGCAAAGATTAATAAGAAGAACTTTAAATGCTTTGACCCTTGTCCATTTCTTCTATTGATAACATCTTTTTGATTCTCATCAATATCTCTCTCTCATTATATATTATATATTAGTTATATATAATCCATATGCAATACGTAACACATAATAATATTATAAAAAGCTATATAATTACCAATTGGTCTATTGGGTAATAGGTTTATTCGGATAAGAAGACTTACCAACCTTTATTAAGATTTGCTATAAAATAGACTTTTAAGCTGATTTATATTAAGCAAAGATACCTTTAGAAAAATGTGTCATGGTTGAAAAAATACTGAAAAAGAAACTATAACATATAAATAGGTTAACTGAGCTTTGTATATAATTTTAAAAAAAATTAAATTTAGTCTATCAAAACCTCTCTTCCTTTCTCCCTATACATACCATCTTCTAGCTACCTTTATATATATATATATATATATATATATATATATTTTTTTTTTTTTTTTTGTTCTTCATTTGTTTTTTCATGCACTTCATTTATTTTTTCATTTTCTCTTTTAGTTTCGTTGGGATTGGTCCTATATGCAGGGCTATTTGGTAAAGAAACCCCGGGCATGAAGTCGATTTGGTGTTCAATCCCTCTTAGAGGTGGTAAGCCTTTAGGAGGATCTTGAAACATATCTTCATATTCTTTAACCAAATTGTCCAAACATGTGGGACTATCCTTAGCCGACTCACATTCAATAGTCCTAGGAATAGCTAAAAAAGAAGGCTTTTGAGTAACTATTACCTTTTTAACTTGTTGTGTGGACATGAGAAGGCTTCTCTTGGAATTTTTTATATCATTTTCTTTCTCTCTCTTTTCTCTCATTTTAACTTGGTCCTCATAAACTTCCTTTGGAGAGAGAGACTTAAGAATGACTTTAGCCCATGGAAGTTAAAAGACATTTTGTTGGTAAAGCCATCATGAAAAACTTTTCTATCAAATTGCCATGGCCTACCTAAAAGAATATGTGTGGCTTCCATTGGGACAACATCACACAAGACCACATCTTTATATTTACCAATAGAAAATGTAATGAGGACTTGCTTGTAAACAACTATCTCACCTACCTCACTTAACCATTGTAACTTGTAGGGCTTGGCATGAGAGATGGTAGGTAATCCAAGTTTGTCTACCACTCTTGTGCTTGCCACATTAGCACAACTTCCCCCATCCACAATCAAAGAGCATACCCTATCATTAATAAGACACCTTGAATGAAAAATATTTTCTCTTTGAGTTTCATCAAAAGGTTTTAAAACTTGTCCAAGCATGCGTCTTATTACTAATAGGTCACCCTCATGTGGGCTCTCACTCTCACTCTCACTTGGGGATCTAGAAGGTGAGGAATGTCTAGAAGATTCGGACTCATGCTCACTACCATCTACCCCATCATGCATATACATAGTTAGTTTAGAAGGGCAATTAGAAGCAATATGTCCATAGCTTAAGCATTTAAAACACTTCTTACTAGACGATTTAGGTGGAGATTTAGGCCTAGAAGTGGAAGTGGAAGGCTTAGAATCTCTAGGTTTGAAAGTAGAGTCCTTAGAAGGGATATTTGAAAAAGAGTTATTTTTATTTTTCCAAGAAGAGTGGTAGTAGTTATCCTTAGAAGAATTTTTGAAAGCATTTTTCCTTGCAAGTTGATTTTCAATTTTACTAGCAAGGTGCACCACATTTTCGAAAGAAGAATATTCTTGTAACTCTACCACGTCTTGAATGTCCCTTCGAAGGCCACTCACAAACCTAGCTATCTTAGCTTCCTCACTCTCATCCATATTAATTCGAATTAAAAGCGTGTCTAGTTGTTTAAAGTAATCATCCACACTTAGCGTGCCTTGATGAAACCGTTGGAGTTTCAACATTAGGTGTTTCCTAAAGTGTGGGGGTACGAATCTAGCGCGTAAACATGCTTTCAAATCGTTCCAAGAGACCACGGGCGACCTCTTGTGTAGGTCAATGTCCATGAGATATTGATGCCACCATTGCATGGCATAGTCCAAAAATTCTAAAGAAGCTAATCTAACCCTATGCTCATCTCTAACCCCATTTACATCAAAAATTTGCTCAACCTTAGCCTCCCATCCTAAGTATACATTGGGATCACTTTCACCACTAAAGCTAGGAAGTTTTACATTAGGAGAACAAGGCCAGCCACATGTTGGCGCCTCTCTTCATGGTGATGATGCCTTGGCCGTGCATTGTCTTCATAATAACCATGAGAAGAATGAGAATGTCTTGAAGAATGCCGAAGAGGAGGATGAGGTCTTCTCTCCCGGTTTTGATGGATTTCTTCACGGCTTAACTCCAAACTTTGGAGCCTTGCCTCCATTTATCTTATCACATAAGATAGTGAGCATTGGATTGCTTGGCATTCTTTAAGTCTTCAAAAATGGCTGCCTTTTGAGGTGAGCAAGGTTTGGAGGATTCTCCACTAGAAAAATGAGCCATGATAAAAAAATACAAAAAACAAAAACAAACAGTGAAAGAAACTTGTTAGACAAATAAATTGAGATATAGGTTGCTGGAAAAATGCGCAAGAAAGTACTCAAGCCACTCCAAGAAAGTATTCTGTCCTCAACCAAGCCTTTCTTGTGGAATGGAGGAGCTTCAAATGAAACAATGTCACAACAAACCAACACACTTAAGAACAAGTCCCCACAAAACTTTTAGAAGAACAAAAAGACAAGCAAGAAAAGGTATAAACAAGAAAAGCTAAACCAAAAACAGAAAGCAATGTATGACAAACTGGAAAAGAATATGAATGAAAGACAAGCAAGAAAATAAGGAACTCAATTAATAAAGAAGGCACACCAAAAGAGTCCTAAAGAAAAGTGCTAGAGTAGATTGAAGAAAACAGAAAACAGCTACTGGAAAAAAAAATTTAATGCAAACTGTGCTATGTTGACAGATTTAACTGGAATGATTGAAAGCGAACTGGAATCTGAAAAATTAACCACAGAAACTTCAATGTCTTAACTCAATAATGGCACTGGAATGAGGTAAAAACAATAAGCCAATTGAGAGAAATAAATGTTTCAAAATTGCTGCCCAATTACCGTATTCTTTTCGGCAGTATTGTACACTTTTCGTATTTTATTTATCATTTTTTGTGTACTTGGAATTTTTGAATACTTCTTTTTGATATGCTTTTTTAACACTTTGAAGAATGTAAATACAAATTTTCACAAATTTCCAGTGAGCCAATTAATTTCAGTAAATTGAAAATAGTAGCACGTTTGTAAGAAAACAGAGGAGCCTATTCAGGAATGAAAAACAGTATGATGAACTAGCAAAGACATAATGGAAATTATGTAAAGGAACTTGTATAGAATGAAAATACAAGCATGAACTCAAATCTAAAAATGAAAATGTACAAAGGATCAAGCAATAAACTCAAAAAACAGAAAGTAAACCAAAGCAAGAAACAATCAAAGCAATAAAAGTACTACAAGAAGTAATGACAATTATGGAATAACATGACTAAGACAAAACTTGACATGATTACAAAATTAAAAGACATATCACAAGATATAACAACAAGTGAAAGGAAGCTTAAGGTCAGCTCTAGGAAGGAGAGTGCCATTCCAAAAGAGCAGCCATACTCATATGAACAATGAGTGCCATAATCCTTTTCACAAACACTTGGTGTAACAAAAGAAAAACAGCAAGAAAACTCAAAATAAATCCTAAAACAGAATGGTAAACAACTTGAATTAAAGAGCTCTTGAAAGTAAAGTGCAATACAACTCAAAATTTAAACAAGAAATAAGCCTAAACTCTAGATACCACATGATATGAATGCAATAACAAGAATACATGATTCTTTGACATTCTTAGGAGCAACTTGAGTTGGTCATGAAATGGCACTTTACTTAGAATTGGATCAATGTTCTAATTCAAGAACTCACCAAGACTTTGCACCCAACCAAAGCTCATATGGAAGTCCATATATTGTCAAATGGAATCAAACACAAGGAATGAAGAACAAGGATGGCAAACCAAACAGAATATGAAAGAATTAAGCTACTGTACCGAACAGAAAATTGAAACAAAGCTGGAAAACACAATTTCAATCGGTGGAAATGAAAGGAAAGCACTTAAGCATTGAAACTACCGAATAAAAATGAAAGAAATGAAGGAAGGAACACTTATGGAATGAAGCATGCTGGATTTGAGACTTTGGAAATTCAGTCACGCCACTTGGAACCTTGTTCCAAGATAAGTGCAAGGATGCCGCCACTTGAAGCTCACCATTGGCACACAAGATAAGGCAAAGGAAGAAGAAGACAACAAGACTCACAATTTCTCTCTAAACTTGAGTATAGTTTCTTTACTTCTAATTTCCAATCTGAATTTTACAAAGGCAAGCACCTTATTTATAGCCTAAGAGGTGCTGAAAAATATGTGGGAAAATTCAAATGAAACTCATTTGAAATTCCCACCAAAAACAAGTCACATGGGAGGTGTGACCTTTTTCTACTATGACACCTCCAAAAAACTACACCTACACCCCCTACTAAGTCACATGGACAATGTGACTCTCTCTAATACATTCATACCTATTTATTTAATATCCACACCTCCTACAAGAGTCATTCAAATGATGCTCTTTTATTTAATGCTTGGCCTTGCCCCTCATGGTTTGGACATGGGCCTTCTTGGGCTTGGGCTTTGGGCTTGGGCCTCATCTTTTGCAAAGACTAATAAGAAGAACTTTAAATGCTTTGACCCTTGTCCATTTCTTCTATTGATAACATCTTTTTGATTCTCATCAATATCTCTCTCTCATTATATATTATATATTAGTTATATATAATCCATATGCAATACGTAACACATAATAATATTATAAAAAACTATATAATTACCAATTGGTCTATTGGGTAATAGGTTTATTCGGATAAGAAGACTTACCAACCTTTATTAAGATTTGTTATAAAATAGACTTTTAAGCTGATTTATATTAAGCAAAGATACCTTTAGAAAAATGTGTCATGGTTGAAAAAATACTGAAAAAGAAACTATAACATATAAATAGGTTAACTAAGCTTTATATATAATGTAAAAAAAAAATTAAATTTAGTCTATCAAAACCTCTCTTCCTTTCTCCCTATACATACCATCTTCTAGCTACCTTTATATATATATATATATATATATATTTTGTTCTTGACGGTTTACTCGAAACGCCTTCGTGCGCCTACGTCACTTTCACGTCCAGAATCCTTGCGTTCGCACGTGCCTTTCCTGTGATAAACATCTGAAACACAAAGAAAAAGGGCGCCCTAGAGGTCGTTCGCACTCCAACGCTCAAGTTAGTACTAGGGTAGGAAACACCGAAACTGTGTAACTTGCTACTGTGTGTGTGTTTAGCGGTGCAAGGGAATTGCCTTTTGTCAAGTTTGTTACCTTGCTATTTATAGACTGAAACTAGGGTTTCCTCTTTACCCGAAATGGGCTTTTGTGATGGGGCGGGCCCAACACTGTTGTTACCTTACTCTCAGGATAACCTAGCGCGTGGGGTCCCTAACTGGAGTGTAACCTCTGGCGGGTGATCACCTGGGTGCCTCCTTGATATGATTCCAATAACATGATAGAGATATGATATGGACATGTTATGGATTCAACAAGAGTTGGAATATGATTAGGCACTTTTTAAGAATTGGATCAATGTTCTTAACAATCAAGAACTCACCAAAACAAAAGTAACCAAGCCAAACTTATATAGAAACCCATAATATGGCATATGAACCGATTAAAACAAGAGAAAATACATATGAACCGATTAAAACACAAGGAAACACAACCAAAACCACAAGAACAACAAACTAGAAGAAACTACCGAACAAAAACACAAAACAAACTAGTTCTACCGATTGAAAAGACAAGAAACATCAAAGACATGTTTTAGAGTTTGTTTTGGAATGGAAATGGAAGAAGGAGATGAAAAGAACAAGGAAACTTATGTGGTTGGAGCTCTTGGAGATGTGCAGGCCACTTGAAGGATGAAAGACTTCAAGATGAGTGTAGTTGGCGCCACTTGAGAGTCCAAGAATGCACTCAAGATAAGACTAGAAGAGAAGAAGACACAAGTCTCTCTCAATTTCACTCACCAATTTGGGAGAGGTTCTTTACTCACAAAATCAATTCTATCATTTGAAAGACTCAAGCCCTCCTTTTATAGGGAGAAGGACCGGTCACTTATTAGAAAAGAAGCTTACAAGAGAAGCTTTACAAGGTAGCCTTCTAACTCTTCCAATTCTAGCGCCTAAATGGAGAGTGAAGAGACACCTTTTAGACTTTTCCTAAAAACAAATGCCTATAGGTGCTATACAAAAGAGGTGTCTTAGGTTTCCCTCTTTATCACCTTCCTAAACACTATTCTATATTATTTACAAATTTATACAAAAGAAATTATAAAGAGAGATATTAATTGGAGCCCATTCTTGAATGCTTGTAGTCTTCTTTTGGCTTTAGGCTTGGTCCTCTCTTTATTTTAATTCTTCTTTAATTTTTGAGAAGACTAGAAGGAAGAACTTTAAATGTTTGGATGAATGGCCTCTTCCTCCATTAGTATAATCCTCTCTTACTTGATCTCTATCACTCCTCGTGCACCTGATCTCTAGGGTCACCCACCTCTGGGAGTGCCCTAGCTAATCACGTGCCATGCATGTAGCTCACCCCTGGAACACGACCCTCACGAGTCATATCTTTCCAGTAGCTCTACAATTCGTGTTACGCCTGAACGCGTCATCCACTCTACACGCATGGACCCTCGTGATCTAGGATTTTCCCTTACTGATAACTGGCATGTGATATGGGATCCACTTCTCCTGGCCCAGCTCTACTGTTTGAGTTTCCGATGTTCGATCTCTGCACACTGTCTAGTGGCACGTCGATACATCCCGATGACCGATGTCTGACCACTATTGGTTCCTTGGCGCACGTGTTTTGCGAGATACTGACCCACACCGTTCGTGGGACCCGCTTATGTGGCACCAACATTACCAGTGGTCAGTCAACGCCCAGGAACTGGATATATATATATATATATATATATATATATATATATAATTTTTAAATAAAGCATGGCAAGAGAGCGATACAAGTTTAAATCTATTTATTTCATGATCGGTACCAAATTTGTGTTTTATCTTTATCCCATCAAGTAATGACTTTATCCTGTCAAGTAATGACTTTATCCATATCATTCAATCATTCATTAAGTAATATTGTTTAAAAAAAAATAATTAACAGATGAAATGTGATATTGTTAACAATTCAATGTCTAAATAAGACATATTTTCTTCTTTTTAATAATAAATAATAAAGAAGAAATTATAATTGCATAAATTGTAATGCAAAATACCAAATAAACTGAAGATGATCCAATTATTTAAAATGGGATGAGTATGAGATGGTAGTGGGACATGTATGTACATATTCATCTCCGTAACTTATCCAACTTAAAATGTTAGGTATTGCACATACTGATACTCTTACTCATGTCTAGTCAATTTAAGTATTTTTTTTTGTCAACATAAGGGTAAGTTCCAACAATACCCACGAATACAAACTTATTTATCTTCTCTAATGTAGATGTGGATGATGTTGAAATATAGTGTTTGTGGTCTGGGGTTCTAAAATCTAAGTACAATAGGTTAATTGAATGAATAATATGTAGTTTTAAATAGGAATTTATATTATGGAAGAATTTAGGATTGACATTGTAATTGGAAACCAACAAAATTGGTTTGGGTAAATATCTCAAGAAGAATTGGGGATGGAAAGATGGTAAATTTGTTAGTGGAGTTATTCATGCATGTTACAAAAATGTACAACTAAGACAATATAATGATAAATGGACTTGGTTAAAAGATAACACTATGAGATATAGTGATAAATGGACTTGGTTAAAAGACAACATTTTGATAAGTAGTCACACCCATCTTTTGTTGCTTTTAGAACATAAAAATTCTCATCATTTTGCTTGAAAATAGTGTTGGATATAATACAAATTAGAGGCAATATGAAGAAATAGAAAATACTCATATGACGATAGGAAATTGGGGTATAAGGGAAAAAAGAAAATATTTATCTTGTAGTAAGAAAGTGAGGGCATGACAGAGAAAAATAAAGCCTGTATATTACATCTATCTATTTTGAAGGATCCTCTCAACTCAAATCTATATCTAATGTTGCACCTCCTAAATTTGTTGCTGCCAAACGAGTTACTTCAAAAATTATTTCTCATGATTTGACTTTGTAAAATTGTTTTAAATCTATTTAAGGTGATGATCAAGAGGCTAATGAGTCATGTTCGACCATCTTGGAAATGAATATAGTTGAATCTACATCGACTGATATTTTCTTAAAAGAAGTCAATTTGGTCGCTAAGTTTTGGGCTTAAAAAAATGGATAAAGAGGAATCATTAACCGAAGAAGAGAAAAAAATACAAACTTCTAGGAGACTGAGACATCCTACTAAAGTTGGAGTAAAAGTCAATAAGAAAATCTCCTAAGCAGGTCAACCTAAGAAAAAGTAATGGTGTGCATGATTATGATCGAGGTTTATTATGGATGTTGTATGCAAATTGTGGTCAATATGATTGGATTATTGGAATTCAATCATTCTCTTTGTTGTCTTTGGGAGTTTCACTTTAGAGAATGTTCTTCTGTTTCTCTTCTTGTCTTTATTTTGTTTTTCCTTTTTTGGTTTAAACTTCTAATGTAGTTTCGCAGGTTACTCTTTCTTTGTTTTTTTTTGTTTTTCTTTGCATGAGTTTGGTTCCCCATGTTTGTTTATTTCCCTTTTTCTTTTTTACTTTTATGCTATTTTTCATATGATGAAGCATGTTTCCTAGCATGATTTTTATAAAAGAAATATACATCTATATATTTTACATGCAAGAAAATATTAGTTATAGAAAAAGTGATATTATGATATTGGTTAGTGTGTTGTAATATGCCTCCCTCAAGTGGGAGTGTGTATATTTAAGAGTCCTACCTTGGAAATAATTGTGATGAAAAGACATCGATCAAGAGGATTAGTAAAAACATCCGTAAGTTGGTTTGTTGATTTTATGGGAAGGAGGTGAAATAAATTTGGGTGAAGTTTGTCCCAATCAACATGACAATCAATGTTAATATGTTTTTTCATTCATGGAAACTAGAATTGACAATTATGTGTCTTATCAATTGATTATAACAATAAATAATAGTAGGAGATGGTATATGTATATTGAAGTCATTAAGAAAGTATTCTAATTAATGAAGCTCGCATGTAGTGGAGGCCAAGCATTACGCTTTGGAAGAAGTGATGGAGGAGGGCCAAGCACACCTCACCATGGAGGCCAAGACCCAAGACTAGACCGTGATGAGCGTCTAGACTCAAGGAGAGAGCGTCTAGGACGTGATGACGGAAGGCTACACATGGAGCGTCTAGGAGGAGGCCTAGACCGTCTAGGCCCTATTACAAGGTCAATGGCTAAGCATATTCACGCCCACATGGACCTAGCCACGGATGGAAGAGAGAAGACCTTGTATATGTTACATGGAGGCCCATTAGGGGTGGCTTAGTAATTAGGGTAGTGTTAGAAAGCACAAGTTTGTCTTATATGTGATTTACCCTAGATTTGTGCACTTTCTAGAACCTTAGCAAACATGACCGGCCATGTGCCATGTGCCTTGTCATTTGCATTTCATTTTGCTCCAATTTAATGTGTAATTAGCTTAGCTTTCACGGCCCATTAGCCTATAAAAGGGAAGGCCTTCTCTTGTATTTTTCAAGATTATTGTGAGTAAAGTTATGTTGCCAACATTGTGCCATGCTTTGCTTCTACCTAGTTTCTAGGCTCTAATCTTCATCTTCCTCACTTACCATAGGGCTGGACGAACCTCCCTAATCCCATACATATCATGCACCTTCAAGATCACCATAGCTCCTAGGAGGATCTTGCACATACACATCCATGGCTTCCGCACCATCTTTCACATGATTCTAAGAAGAGCTTCATGAATTTGCCATCATTTGGTATCATGAGCATAGGTTCTTCAAAGATGAGTTGTTCTTGGTCTTTTCATTTTTAGTTCTTCTTTATTTCATGTTGTTCATCTTGTTTCCATAATTGTCTTGCTGTTTTTTAAATTTTAATTTGTTTTGGTGTGCTATTTGGAAGATCCAACCGGTGCACTTTGTTCAATTGATCTTGAACAATCCTTGTGCAATTTGTGATAGGATTCCATACACCTTTGAGTTGTTGTTTTTCTTTTAGGTTTTTGAGTCTTTATTGCACTTTTATTTTGGTTCATATTATGCTCTTTGAGTCTTTAATTTCTGAATCCATATATGTTTTGTCAAGTCATGTTCATCCACAATGTCATCAATTCATAGTAGTCCTTTGTTTGGCTTGATTGTTTCTTGATTTTGGGTATTTTTGCTTACTTTGAAACTGCTGTGATATTGATCTTTTGGTGCCTTTTACTTTTAGTTTGAGTTCATATTTGTGTTTAGATCCTACACAAATTCTATTTCACAAACTCCATTGTGTTTAAATTTTGGTCTCTTGCTGTTTTTGTTTCCAGTTTTTTTTCTAGAATCCCCTGTTTTACATTCTCTGTGCTGGCTGTTTTGTTCCAGAAAATTATTTTCACTCATAGGAAATTTTTGATTCTCTGGAATATGCAAGATTAGGCTGTTACAGAAAAGACAAAAAAAGAATCAGCTCAAAAGAGTCAATAGAAAAACAATGATAAATATTTTAAAATCAGTGTGCAAATCTGGGCGCTACAGTTGGCGTAACTGAACACTGAAATTGAAAAAATTATTAAAAAACAATGGCTCATGCGTTTGGAGTGATTCCAAAGCCAGATTTTAGTTAAGATCTTGAATATCTTGCATATCAATTTTCAGAGGCAAATTCCAAAAGGGAAGCTCAGCATAAATTGGGGAAAAACACGTTGTCTGGCCCATAACAATTTTCCAGTGGTGCTGTTTTTTATTTTGTAATCTAATTCTAGTGCTATTCTTAGGATTCTTTTGTGTGCCTACCTTTATTTGCTTGTCTAATATTCTTGGAACTCTTTCTAGTTGTCACTATCTAACTCCATTTGTGTGGTACTGTTTTCTTCAATTAATTTGTTTCTTGCTTTTATTCTTTGACCTCTAAATTTGGTGCTGGAATTTATTCTCTTTTGGTGCTTGATTGAGTGGAAATTTGACTTGGGTAAGGTCTAGTCTTCTTGATAGGTGCTGGAATTGGAAAATTAGGACCTTCATTCTAAGGGGAACAAAGACAAAGGCAGAATCAAACACTTCTCAAAACACCACAAACACTTGGAGGGCCCAACAAGCAAAGACAACCAAGGAAGTGCCAATAGAAAAAAGAGGATCAACAAAGGGAGTTTTCTTAATTTCTTTGCAACTTAGTTTGTGTTAATTACTTCTTTAATTACGTGCTTAGACGGTGAGTGTGTCTTCAAGGGCTCAAAGTGTCCAAGAAGTCTCACCTAGGGCCGACTAGTGTAGAGTTTTTAATTAGCAACTGTTAATTGTTTTTAATGACATAACTTGCTTCATTAGTTACGCTTTGCATGTGTGGTTGGCTTGTTTAAGCTTTGTTAAATTGTCTAGCTTTATTAATTAGTTAGCTTGCATTGTTTTCTTGCATTTAAAATCTGATTTCTCAACTTCATTGTGTTCTAAGTAGTTTACTAAGAGAAAGCTTTGTGTGAAGACATTGAGGGATAGTTTTTGGCTAAGGCAAAGGCTTGGTACTTAAGTAGTCCTTTGTGACTCACCTCCTTTACCTGGAAAACTACCTTCTTTGACTTTCCTAAATTTTCTCAAGGTAAAATACTTGTATACACAAAACTTTAGCCATGTTTTCTCCTCCTCACTCTCCAAAGTCTATTGAAAGTGAAGTAAAATCTATAAAATCTCTTTTGAAAGAAGTTTCACAAGCTGTGCAAATGATTTCTTTTAGACAATTGGAGAATGAGACAAAAATTAATGAATTGGCTAAAGCCCAAGAAGAGAAATCACAAAAATCACAAAAATCAAAGAAAACTCATACTCATGCATCTAGGAGTAATGAGTCTCTAGGGGAGGGGAGCCTTAGAATTAATGACTATTACCAACCACCCCCTAGAAGAAATAGGCAAAGGGAACAAGAGGGGCCAAGGGAGGTTAGAGTAGATCTACCTCACTTCCATGGAAAAGAAAATGTAGAAATCTACCTAGATTGGGAGATGAAAGTAGAACAATTCTTTGCTTGCCATATGGTGAGTGAGGAACGAAAGGTACCCCTAGCCGCCCTTAGTTTCCAAGGGAACGCCATGTATTGGTGGACCTCTCTCGAAAGAGAAAGACGTCTTCATAGGGAACCTCCCATTACATATTGGAATGACCTTAGGGGAGCCCTAAGACGTCGCCACATACCTTCCTATTACCATAGGGAGTTGATGGACAAGCTCCAAAGACTCCAACAAAAAAACATGAGTGTGGAAGAGTATAGGCAAAAAATGGAGCTTTACATGATGAGAGCATCCATTAGAGAAAAGGAGGACACCACCATTGCTAGGTTCCTTAGTGGCCTATCACTTGAGATAAGAGATAGGGTAAAACTCCTACCTTACCAAGACTTGAATGACTTGGTTCAACTTTGCATTAAAGTTGAGCAACAAATCTTACGCAAAACTTCAAGTCAAAAGGTGAGTTCCTACTCTAGCTTTTACCCCAAGAAAGAGTTTAGAAGGGAGGGTAGTACATCAAAAGAAAAACCAAAAGAACCTACCAAACCCTTCACCAAAGAAACCTCAACCCCACCCATTCGAGCTAGATATGTTAAGTGTTTCAAGTGCTATGGTAGAGGGCATGTTCAAGCACAATGCTCAAACCAAAGGACTTTGTTTCTTAAGGGTGTAGATGAATACACTAGTGGCGAGGATGAGCCTAGTGAGAGAGAGGAAGGGGGAGAGGATGAGAGGGTAGCTCCACTAGAGGGAGAATTGCTTATGATTAGGAGAACCCTCAACAATCACCCTAGCACATCCATGGAAACACAAAGAGAGAACATATTTCATACAAGATGCAATGTTTTAGAAAACATATGTTCCCTCATTGTGGCTAGTGGATCTAGTTGTAATTGTTGTAGTGCTAGAATGGTGGAAAAGCTTAATCTACAAATAGTTCCTCACCCAAAACCTTACAAACTTCAATGGCTTAATGAAAATGGGGAACTAAGTGTAGACAAGCAAGTGGAAATCAAGTTTTCCATAGGGAACTACAAAGATAAAGTTTTATGTGATGTAGTGCCTATGGAAGCTTGCCACATCTTATTAGGGAGACCATGGCAATTTGACAAGAAAACCTTGCATGATGGTCTCACTAACGAGATTTCCTTCACCCACAAACATAAGAAATTTGTACTTAGTCCTTTACCACATTCTCAAGTGGTGAAAGACCAAATACAAATGAAACATAAGAGGGATGAGGAAAAAAAAAAAGAGCGTTAGAAAAAGAGAAAATCCTTAGGGATAGGAAGGCGTGGGAGAAGAGTGTTCCTTCCCATAAGGTTGATCAACAAGAAAAGCCTTTTGGAAACGTTTTTGAAAATTTGCTTCTTGTTGAACAACCAAGCCTTATCTTTTGTAAAGGAGCACTTACATGCACTGCCACAAGTAGTGAACTTATGAATTTACCTCCTCCAATAGAAAAACTTTTAAGTGAATTTGAATATATATTCTCTAATGAGGGGCCTATTGGACTCCCTCCCATTAGAGGTATAGAACATCAAATTGACTTCATTCCGGGGGCAAGCCTACCAAATAGGCCTGCTTATAGAACAAACCCCGAAGAAACCAAGGAGATAGAATCACAAGTTCAAGACTTGTTGGAGAAGGGTTGGGTTCAAAAGAGCCTAAGCCCTTGTGTTGTACCTGTCTTGTTGGTGCCCAAAAAGGATGGAAAATGGCGCATGTGTTGTGATTGTCGAGCAATCAACAACATCACCATCAAGTATAGGCATCCAATCCCAAGGCTAGATGATATGCTTGATGAATTACATGGGTCAACCATATTCTCCAAAATTGACCTTAAAAGTGGATATCGCCAAATTCGAATCAAAGAAGGTGATGAGTGGAAAACCGCTTTTAAGATCAAATTTGGATTATATGAGTGGTTGGTGATGCCCTTTGGGCTTACTAATGCCCCAAGTACATTCATGAGGCTTATGAATCACACCTTGAGAGATTGCATAGGTAAATATGTAGTAGTTTATTTTGATGATATCCTAGTGTATAGTAAAACCCTAGAAGACCATCTAAGTCACCTTAGGGAAGTTCTTCTAGTGCTTAGGAAAAATAGTCTTTTTGCCAATAGGGATAAGTGTACCTTTTGTGTAGATAGTGTAGTTTTCTTAGGTTTCATTGTCAACAAAAGGGGGGTGCATGTAGACCCCGAGAAAATCAAAACCATCCGAGAGTGGCCCACTCCACAAAATGTAAGTGATGTAAGAAGTTTTCATGGGTTAGCTAGCTTCTATAGAAGGTTTGTGCCTAATTTTTATAGTCTAGCTTCTCCTTTGAATGAACTTGTTAAAAAAGATGTTGCATTTTGTTGGAATGAAAAGCATGAGCAAGCCTTCCAAAGGCTAAAAGCTCAACTCATCAATGCACCAATTCTATCTCTCCCAAATTTTTCCAAAACTTTTGAGATAGAATGTGATGCATCGGGGGTAGGCATAGGTGCGGTATTGTTGCAAGGTGGACACCCCATTGCATATTTTAGTGAAAAATTCCATGGTGCCACCCTCAACTATCCCACCTATGACAAAGAGCTCTATGCACTTGTGCGAGCCCTAAAGACTTGGGAACACTATCTTGTGTCCAAAGAATTTGTCATCCATAGTGATCACGAGTCTTTAAAATATTTAAAGGGCCAACACAAGCTCAAAAAGAGACATGCTAAATGGATGAAATTTCTTGAACAATTTCCTTATGTAATCAAATACAAGAAAAGAAGCACCAATATAGTGGCCGATGCTCTTTCAAGACGGCATACACTCTTTTCAAAATTGGGTGCCCAAATTCTTGGATTTGATCACATAAGAGAGCTTTATCAAGAAGATCAAGAACTCTCATCCATCTATGCCCAATGTCAACATAGAGCGCAAGGAGGTTACTATGTGTTCGAGGGATATCTTTTTAAAGAGGGAAAACTTTGCATTCCCCAAGGCACACATAGGAAACTCCTTGTCAAGGAATCACATGAGGGGGGACTCACGGGCCATTTTGGAGTTGATAAGACTCTAGACCTTTTAAAAGCAAAATTTTGTTAGCCACACATGAGGAAAGACGTCCAAAGACATTGTTCTAGATGCATATCATGTTTAAAAGCAAAGTCTAGAACAATGCCGCATGGAGTCTACACCCCTTTGCCGATTGCAAATGCTCCTTGGGAAGACATTAGCATGGATTTCATTTTAGGACTTCCTAGGACTGCAAGAGGCCATGACTCTATCTTTGTGGTAGTGGACCATTTTAGCAAAATGTCCCATTTTATTCCTTGCCACAAGGTAGATGATGCTCAAAATATTTCTAGACTCTTCTTTAGAGAAGTGATGAGACTTCATGGTCTCCCTAGAAGTATAGTATCCGATAGAGATCCCAAGTTTATAAGCCACTTTTGGAAAACTCTTTGGGGGTAAACTTGGAACAAGACTACAATTTTCAACTTCTTGTCATCCTCAAACGGATGGCCAAACCGAAGTAGTCAATAGATCTCTTGGGACTATGCTTAGGGCTATCATGAAGAGCAACCATAAATCTTGGGATGAGTATCTTCCCCACATTGAGTTTGCTTACAATCGAGTAGTTCACAAGACTACTAATGCTTCTCCTTTTGAAGTAGTATATGGTTTTAATCCTCTCACACCAATGGATTTGTTGCCTCTTCCTAATCCACAAGAATTTGTGCATAAGGAAGGAGTAATCAAAGCCGACTTTGTGAAAAAAATGCATGAGAAGATAGATTTCCAACTCAAAATGAGAAGTACACAAATACAACAACAAAATGAGAAGTACACAAAATACAACAATAAAGGGAAGAAAGAAATAATTTTTGAGGAAGGAGACTTAGTTTGGCTTCACCTTCGCAAAGATAGATTTCCAACTCAAAGGAAGTCCAAACTAAGTCCCCGAGGTGATGGACCCTTTCAAGTCCTCAAGCGACTCAATAACAATGCATATAAATTGGACCTACCTCTTGAATATGGAGTACATGACACTTTTAATGTAATTGATCTTTCTCCATTTGTAGGTACCAATGACGATGACAAGCTGGATTTGAGGACAAATCCTTTCCAAGGGGGAGGGGATGATGGAGGAGGGCCAAGCACACCTCACCATGGAGGCCAAGACCCAAGACTAGACCGTGATGAGCGTCTAGACTCAAGGAGAGAGCGTCTAGGACGTGATGACGGAAGGCTACACATGGAGCGTCTAGGAGGAGGCCTAGACCGTCTAGGCCCTATTACAAGGTCAATGGCTAAGCATATTCATGCCCACATGGACCTAGCCACGGATGGAAGAGAGAAGACCTTGTATATGTTACATGGAGGCCCATTAGGGGTGGCTTAGTAATTAGGGTAGTGTTAGAAAGCACAAGTTTGTCTTATATGTGATTTACCCTAGATTTGTGCACTTTCTAGAACCTTAGCACACATGACCGGCCATGTGCCATGTGCCTTGTCATTTGCATTTCATTTTGCTCCAATTTCATGTGTAATTAGCTTAGCTTTCACGGCCCATTAGCCTATAAAAGGGAAGGCCATCTCTTGTATTTTTCAAGATTATTGTGAGTAAAGTTATGCTGCCAACATTGTGCCATGCTTTGCTTCTACCTAGTTTTTAGGCTCTAATCTTCATCTTCCTCACTTACCATAGGGCTGGACGAACCTTCCTAATCCCATACATATCATGCACCTTCAAGATCACCATAGCTCCTAGGAGGATCTTGCACATACACATCCATGGCTTCCGCACCATCTTTCACATGATTCTAAGAAGAGCTTCATGAATTTGCCATCAAGAAGAATAAGAAATAATAGATTATTTCTTGGAGTTCCAAGAGATGAGAGAAGAGTTAAGAAAGACACAATACTTAGAGGTAGAACATTGTTGTCAGGACATGAGGTCCAGTCTGAGTCGTTGAAGCTTTTGAGTTGAATAGTATAGTTAGATTGGAAGGATAAACCTTGTGCAAGAGTAAATTTGATGTATTTAAGGATTCGTTGAGAAACTTGGCAATGGTGAATGGTAGGATTCTATAGGAATTAACTTAGGAATTGGACGACAAAATAAATATCAAGATGCGTATTAGTGAGATAAAGTAGACATCTAATCAGTCTTATATAAGAATAAACATCATGGGTAGAAGCATTATGATAAAAAAAGAAACTTTATTTCTCTTCCCATAAGTGTGGTGCACGAATTGGCACCTAGAATTTGCAAGAATGTCCAATGCATATTTTCTTTAGCAAACATGAATACCTTTTTGTGAGTGAGTAATTTCAAGCCCTATGAAATATTTATGTTTCCAAGATCCTTTATTTGAAAAACATGATCAAGGTATTGTTTAACATTTTGTATATGGATCAACGAATCACCTATAAGAATAATATTATCAACGTATACAAGAAGAGTTGTGAAGGTCGACGATATTCTTTTAGTAAACAAAAAATTATCAGATTGAGATTGAATAAAACTAATGGATTGAAGGAAGGTGAAATCATAACAAACCACAACCTACTAGCTTTTTTCTATCGTATAATGACTTAATTAATTTGTAGACATGGTTTGGTTTTGATGGAAGAGGCCCTAGCACCAACCCTTGGAGAGACCACAAAAATGCTACATTCAGGCAACCACAAGAGTCATAGTCAAAGAGGGGTCAAAATGACACATTTTACATGCCATAAACTCTAGTGTGTAATAGCTTTTTACTTTCTAGTCAAAGTAGCATAGGATTTCTCTTTTGTAAAATTGTTTTAATTTTAATTAGGAAGAAAGTTGGTTTCTAAAAACCAACCCAAGTTAGCTTACGGTTTCTAGAAACTACTAAGCTAATTTAGGTCGGTCATTTCTAGGCTTAGAAGCACCAAAAGTCACTCTTGGTTCACGCTTGTCATGTGACTTCCTAGGTGCCACATTTACATTTCATTTGGCTAGCATTCCATGGTCATTACCTTTTCATTTCCGGTCCTCCAAGGCTATATAAGGAGGAGCCTACCTCATGTTTTCACAAGATTAATTTGAGAAATGAAATGCAGCCAAAATGTGCCATTCTTACTGCTTTGCCTAAACTCTCTTAGGATTTAGGTCTTTCATCTTCAAACCTTTCACCTACAAAGAGAGTTGGCCGAACCTCTCTCACTCTCCTACTTCTTATGCACATCCAAGGCTACCACAACTCTTAGGAGAGCCTTGTTCCACCAACAATCCATTGAAGCTTCTGCAAATTCCACCACAAAAACTGCAAGATGAAGAGCTTAAGCTATCATTTTGTATCTAGAGCTATGGTCTTCAAGAGATAAGTGTCTCTTTTCATTTTTATGTTTGAGTTCTTCTTATTTTCGTTTTGTTCATCTGTTGTTCATGTTGTCTTGCTGTTTTTACATTTTAAATTTGATTTAGATGCTATTCTAAGCATTTCAATCGGTAGAAATTGTTCAATTTGTTCTTGAGCACCTTATTTTCAATTTTTGTGTAGGAATCTATGGTGAATTTTGTTGCTGTTTTGATTTTAGGTTACTTGAGTCTTGTTTGAATTTTTGTTCAGTGCAATATGATGTTTTTGAGTCATTTTAATTTCTGAATCTAAATCATGTTTTGTCTAGTCATTTATTTCCAAGAATGTCAACAAATATTAGTAGTACTTTTCTTGATTCATTTGTTTCTTGTTTTGATTTGAGTGTTTAATTTGAATTCTGACTTGATTTGTTCCTTTGGTGCATTTTTCCTTTTAGTTTGAGTTCATATTTGTATGATAGATCCATACTGATCCGGTCGGTCATCGGTAGTCGATGACGTCAGCAGCAGATAACCACGTGGACCACTCGCAGGGTGACACGTAGATCAGGTGGCAGAGAAATCAGGGAGGAGATCACCCAGAACGGTGATCGGTGGTCAGTAACCGAGTGGCCACCGACAGATCAGTTCCAAGATAAACACCTGGGGGGAGAACGCGACAAGCAATAGAGCACCGATCAGCCATCGAGTGCATGGTCATCGGGGTTTCGTGTTACACGCAGTTAAACTGGGACTGAGATTCCCAGCGAGAGCGTTACGCATGGACCTCGCATGATCATATCTCAGAGAAAGAGGTGCTGCTCGCCGGTAGAATCGTGCACGAGAGTGGCCTGAGGGAGTTAGTAAACCGGTCAGTGATTGGTGACTCTCTTAACCCATTACGTGCATGACATCGTGAAGGGGAAATCGTTTATGCAGAGAGCAATGCTTGGTGAGTGTGCCTAGTCCAGCCACACCTGGCGTTCTCCTGGGAGTGTGCGATTCACCCAGATGGAAGAAACGCGCTAAGTTACTTCGCAAGGGAATAACTTAGGCGCACAAAGAGATGCGCTAGAGCCCTTCAGGTAGTGGCACGTGTACGGTTAAATGTGAGTTGCATGCCTCCACGTGTCACCATCTGAGAGAGGCGCGACCAAGATAAAAGTGCACTCCGCGTCGTGAAAGGTACACACCCACGTTTTTACTCATTTTGGTACGTTTTCGCACAATAGCGTAACAGAATTCTGACACACGCAGAGGATAGCGTAACAGAATTTTGTTAGGGACAGACACAGAGAGAGAGAAAAAAAAAGAGAATCAGAGAGAGATTCAGTGACATTTTTGTTGGTGGTTCTGTGACCTAACTTGAGCGTCGGAGTGCAAATGGCCGCTAGAGGCGCCGTCTGTGTGTTTTGCAGGTTGCGTTTGAAGTTCCCGGAGAAGGTTCTAAGAGCATTCTTGCGGATAGCACAGTTGCATAGGCGGGGTAAGGAAGCGACAAAGCTATTCCTCCACGCTTGAGTTAACGACAGGATCATTTGGCGCCCACCGTGGGGCCCTGTGAATCGTGGTCCCATCCACACCAAAGTTTCTGAAGTTTCTCAAAGTTTTTGCTGAGTTTTTTGCTGAGAAAATGAGAAGAACCAGACAAACATCACCTGCGCCATCTGCTGAGGAAGGAGCTGTGACAATGGCGCAGGTCCTGGAGATGATGCGTGCGCTGCAAGACAATTTCGCAGCGTCGAGAGCTGAACAAGAGAAGATGCAGGCGGAGTTGGCTGCATCGCAGAGCAAGAATGATGAGCTGAATCACGTTAATGAGGAGCTGAGAAGGACGTTACAGGCGCAGAAGGAACGCGCAGTTGAAGAAAGGATGTCGATGCCACCATCGCCTCCGAGAGCGTTCCCTATGCCATTCTCCCCTGAAATAATGAAAACCGTGGTGCCTCCCAACCTGGTGGGAGTGAAGGCGTCGTTCATGGGGGTAGAAGATCCAGAAGCGCATCTGACGGCGTTCCACACTCAGATGATGCTGTCTGGGGGCTCAGATGCCGTGTACTGCAAGATGTTCATGAGTACACTGAGTGGAATCGCCATGGAATGGTTCGTGAGTCGTACAGAGGGTCATATCACGTCCTTCCATCAGTTTTCGAAGCTTTTCACTGAGCAGTACATCGTTAACAGAGCACCTTCAGTGGTGTCGTACGATCTGTTCGATGTACGCCAGTATCAAGGTGAGTCGTTGAAAGACTACCTCAATCGCTTCGGAGCACAAGTGGTTAGATTGCCCAGCAAGGACGAGGATATGCTGGTGCATGCATTTAAGAAGGGAGTGCTGCCTGGTCCCTTCAGTGAGTCGCTCATCAGGAGCCACCCCAGCACCTTTGCGGAGATCCGGCGACGCGCGGTGGTGCACATAGTGGCAGAGACAGAGGTTTCTGAGAAAAGAGGAAGTGCTGCACCACCGACGCCGCGTGGAGGACAGGGGAAGCAACAGCAGCAAGCGAGGGTGCATGAGGCAAAGGAGGGAAAGAAGGTGCAGGGGAAACCTCGTCCTTATGCACCCAGGAAGGACCAGGGCAGGGGGCGTGCAAGGGAGAATAATGCACCCCCAAGATACGATTTCATGGTAGAGTTGGCGGATCTGATCGCCCTTCCTGCCATAGCTGCAAGACTCCAAGTACCAGAGAAGACAGATAAGGTACTTGGGAGGAAGAAGAACGAGTGGTGAGAGTTTCACCAAGCCTTTGGCCACACACTCCACTCCTGCTTGGTGTTGGGACACCAGCTGGCGGAGTTGGTAAAGTCTGGGTTCCTGGCAGATTACCTGCGGGAGGCGCAGGGTGATTGCGCATCGGGGGCCCAGGCAGGAGAACAGCAGCATGAAATCCCTGTGCACGGGGAGGTGCGAACGATTGCGGGAGGCTTCTCCGGTGGGGGGTGCACCGCATCACAAAGAAGAAGGTATGCTCGATCGGTTATGGCCGTGGACTCGGTAGACGAGGGCCATTTCCCCGAGGTAGACATCACTTTCAAGAAAGCTGGTCTATAGGACGTTGTACCGCACGACAACAATCCTGTGGTCATCTCCCTCATCACAGCAGGAAGGCGAGTGCAGAGAGTGCTCGTAGACCAAGGGAGCTCGGCAGACGTCATGTTCTGGCCGACGTTCAACAAGTTGCAGCTGTCCCCCGATCAACTAAGGCAGTATACCGGGTGTCTTTACGGCTTTGCAGGGGATCAGGTAGAGGTGCGGGGGTACATTGAGCTGAGGACGACATTCACCGATGGAACAACAGCCCGCACCGAAAAGATAAAGTACTTGGTGGTGAACGCCCCTTCTGCGTACAACATCTTGCTGGGAAGGCCAACATTCAATAGGTTGGGTGTAGTGCCATCGACGAGGCACATGAAGCTGAAGCTGTCGTCGATGGAGGGGACCGTAATAACCATCAAGTCAAATCAGGCTGAGGCTAGACTCTGTTATGAGAACAACCTCAGGCAGAAGAGGAACATATGCCATGTCACCTCAACACCACCACCAGGTGTGCTCGAAGAGCGATCGGTGGTTAGGGGAACGCATGGCGATCAGGAGATGGAGGATGCTACGCTGGGGGGCTCCTAGGTAGCTCAGGTGGAAGCGGAGGAGGAGGGTATGATCACTCCTCGCGAGTCAGGGATCGTGAGGGCGGTCATCGCCAGCGAGAGAAGACCCCACCCAGCTGAGGGGTGGGTAGAAGTAGATATAAAGGGGAAAAGGTTCAAGTTGGGAGGATCGCTCGGCGAAGAAGAACGAAGGCTGATCGCCGGGGTGATCGAGAAGCACATGGGCGCGTTCGCATGGTCAACATCTGACATGCCAGGAATCGACCCTGACTTCCTTTGCCATCGCCTGTCGATGGATCCTAAAGTTCGACCTGTGCGTCAGAGGCAAAGGAAATTCAACGAAGAAAGGAGGAAAGTGATCCACGGCGAAGCGCAAAAGCTCCTTGCCGCAGGGCACATAAGGGAGATCCAGTACCCTGAGTGGCTAGCGAACGTGGTACTGGTGCAGAAGCCAAACGGCAAGTGGAGGATGTGCGTGGACTTCACTGACCTCAACAAGGCATGCCCCAAAGATTCTTACCCTCTACCCAGTATAGACGCTCTAGTGGGTAGCGCATCAGGGGGGAAGCTACTCAGCTTCTTGGATGCATTCTCAGGATACAACCAGATCAGAATGCACCCCAGGGATGAATGCAAGACCGCATTCATGATTGAACGGTCTTGCTACTGCTACAAGGTAATGCCGTTCGGGCTGAAAAATGCGGGGGCTACCTACCAGCGACTTATGGATAGGGTGCTCTCGCCCATGCTTGGAAGGAACATGCATGCATATGTAGATGACATGGTGGTCACATCCCGAGAGAAGGAGCATCATGTGGCCGATTTGGAGGAATTATTCACCACCATCGCCAAGTACAGGTTGAAGCTCAACCCTGAGAAATGTATTTTTGGCGTGGAGGCTGGGAAGTTCTTGGGTTTCCTCCTGACAGAGCGTGGAATCGTAGCTAATCCAGAGAAGTGCGCAGCAATCGTGGCGATGAGGAGTCCAACGACGGTGAAGGAGGTGCAGCAACTCACCGGTCGGTTGGCAGCATTATCCCGGTTTATGTCCGCTGGAGGGGAGAAAGGTCATCCGTACTTACAGTGTCTTAAGCGCAACAACAGATTCCTTTGGACACAGGAGTGTGAGGAGGCCTTCATCAAGTTGAAGGAGTACCTGGCAAGCCCACCAGTCTTGCGTAAACCACAAGTGGGCACCCCTCTTCGTCTATACTTTACTGTGACGGAGAGAGCAGTCAGTTCAGTCCTGGTGCAAGAGCAAGATCAGGTTCAGAAGCCTGTGTACTTTGTGAGTAAGGTACTGCAAGGCCCTGAAATGAGGTACCAAGCCCTCGAGAAGGCTGCCCTGGCGGTGGTATTTTTAGCGAGAAGACTCAGACATTATTTCCACAGCTTCACAGTAGTGGTAATGACAGATTTGCCCATCCAAAAGGTGCTAAAGAAACCAGATGTAGCGGGAAGGATGGTCTAGTGGGCTGTACCGCCCTGGTAGTCGGAAGTGATGACGTGGCATCCAGCTACAGTATAGGCGTGTTGACAAGGCGCCAGGTTCGCGGAAGTGAAGGAAGTCGGGGGGTTCGTGTAATCGCCAGTTATTAAGTCGCCAGATATAAACCCAGGCGACCAAGTGATTCGAGATCGCCAGAGCAAGCACATCGCCAGAGATGAAGGTGGTGCAGATTATGAAGGCGGCCGGCGAGACCACAGGGAAGGTGTACGAAAGCACCCTAACTCGCCAGTTCCAGTAGAGATCGCACTCCCAAGTTAGCTATGCACTGGGTAGTACCATGCATAAATAACTTAGCCAAAAAGAGAGTCAGAAGCAGCGCCCAAGTCAAGGAGGCTCCGGATGATGGCACGTGTACGACTGGATGTGAGCCACGTGTCCAGGCCTGTAACTGCCAGGAGAGAGAAAGTAACCAGGTATATAAGAGTTCTCAACGAACTTTCTGAGGTACGCACGTTCAGATTATACTCTTTACGCTTGCGAGTTCTAGAGCTTACTGTGAGAGAGAACATTGCACGGTTCCTTGACATTTCTTGAGTGTTCTTGCTCTTAGTATTTGGTGGTTCGGTCACTGACTTGGGCGTTGGAGTGCGATCGGCCGCAGCGGCGCCGCTCTGTTCTTTTGCAGGTTCTTGAGGTGGATCTTGAAGAAGGACGGAGGTTCGAAAGCGGTGTACAAGTCGATCCTTTGACGAGGCAGGTTCCAACGTTCTGGTCAACAGGCAGGATCATCAGGCGCCCACCGTGGGACCGTGTAAAACCTGTTCCCATCCACAGCGTGAGTTCTTGGAGGTTTTCGTGATTTTCTGTGTGGTTGTGTGCTGGTGCAACCGTAGCTTGCTGTCCGCTTGAGATTTGTCGGTGTTTTCGCGTTTTGCACCGTTCGTTGGATTTTTGTTCGGTGAAGTGAGGTTTTCTGTTGTTTACGCGCGATTTGTTCGGTGGAGTTTGAGTTCCTTCGCTCATTTGGTTATCCGTGGGGGAAGCGGTGGTTTCTGGTGGAGTTGCAGGTTTCTTTGGAGGTTCGCGGTGTTCTTGAGTTTCTTGAAGAGTTTCGCGCAGTTTTTTCCGATTGATCGCTGAATCGATCGTAGCTGAAGTAAGTGTTGTTCGCTGCATTCTGTGATTCGTTGAGTTTCATGAGAAAAATGAGAAGCAATCGTTCAAGTCCGGTTGCGCCCGTCGCTGCTGAAGGCGCCGCTGCCATGACCATGGCGCAGATGGCACCGATGATGCGTTCGTTGCAGGCAACTGTGGAAGCCTCGCGCATAGAACAAGCGAGAATGCATGAGGACCTGGTCGCCTCTCGCGCCAGGAATGATGAGCTTAGCAAGGTGACTGAGGAGCTGCGTCAAGCCCTTCAGGAGCAGCAAGGGCGTTCTACTGCTGAAGAGGTTGTGCCGTCGTCGCCACCTCGCGTTTTTCCTATGCCTTTTGTTCAGGCAATTACTGACACGCCTATTCCCACGAGTGTGGTTCCTGTTAAGGCTGTTTTCACCGGCGTGGAGGATCCTGAGGCTCATCTCACCACATTCCATACACAGATGATGCTGTCAGGGGGATCAGACGCCGTGTATTGCAAGATGTTCGTGAGCACGCTCCAGGGAACGGCGCTGGAATGGTTTGTGAGCCTGCCTAACGGTCACATAACCAGTTTCCAACAGTTCTCGAAGATTTTCGTCGAGCAGTACATTGTGAATAAGGCACCGCCCAGGGTGTCTTATGATTTGTTTGATATAAGGCAGTATCAGGGAGAGTCCCTCAGAGACTACCTGAATCGCTTTGGGGCGCAGATGGTCAGATCGCCGGCCAAAGATGAAGAAATGCTGGTCTATGCATTCAAGAAGGGCGTGTTGCCGGGACCATTCTGCGAGGCGTTGATCAGGGCACACCCCGCCACGTTTGCTGAGGTTAGGCGACTTGCGGTGGCCCACATCGCCGACGAGAGCGAAGTCGCCGAGAAGAGAGGAAGCGTGGCTCCCGCTAGGCCACGCGCCCAGACCAGGATCCAGCCACAGAGGGTGCTGGAGACAGCGGCGGCCAGGAGGGATCAGAGGACTCGCCATCCTTATGATCCAAGGAAGAACAAGGGCAGGGGCCAAGGACGCCAGCAACCAGCACGCCGGGAATACAATCGCCCGCCTAAGCACAAGTTTGTTATGGGATTGGCGGATCTGATCGCCATTCCCAACATATCCGCTAGGTTGAAGGCGCCAGAAAAGGTGGGCGACAAGGTGCTGGGACCAAAGCCAGACGCCTGGTGTGAGTTTCACCAGGGCTTTGGCCATACGGTGGACTCGTGCTTAGCATTAGGATACCAGCTCGACGATCTGGTAAAGAGCGGGTTCCTAAATGACTATTTGCTGGACAGAAGGACGGGGGGCGCGTCGAGCTCCCAACCAGCAGGTGCTGAGGCTCAGCAGCACGAGATGCCTACGCACGGAGAAATCCACACCATTGCAGGGGGTTTCTCAGGAGGTGGATGCACCGCATCACAGAGGAAGAAGTACGCAAGGTCTGTGATGACGGTGGATATGTTTGAAGACCACTCGCCAGAAGTGGATATTACGTTCACCAAGCAAGATCTCCGGGATGTTGTGCCTCATGACAACGATCCCATAGTAATTTCGTTGATAACAGCAGGAAGAAAGGTCCACAGGGTGCTGGTGGACCAAGGAAGCTCGACAGATGTGATGTTTTGGCCGACTTTCACGCAGTTGGAGTTGCCCCTTGACCAGCTGAGGCCCTATGGGGGGTGTTTGTATGGTTTCGCTGGTGACCAGGTGGAGGTCAGGGGGTACATAGAATTGAGGAAAACGTTTACAGACGTGGCGGGTTCAAGAACGGAGAAAGTCAAATATCTGGTTGTAAACGCTCCTTCAGCGTACAACATCCTGTTGGGAAGACCCACGCTCAACAGGATAGGTGCCATACCATCGACCCGGCACATGAAGGTGAAGTTGCCGTCCATGGAGGGGGTGGTTATCACCATCAAGTCCGATCAGAAGGAAGCAAAGAAGTGCTATGAGAATAGTCTGAAAAACAAGAGATCGGTGAGTTACGTAACAACCACCCCGCCTCCAGGTGTGAAACCCAGATCGACGGTAACAGAAGAGATCGCCGGAAGGGACGTGGAGATGGTGGACGCTGAGCTGGGGGAGGGGAACGCGGGTCTGGAGGAGGAAGAGGCAAGGAATCGCCCTGAGGAAGCGAGAGAGCTGGGAATCGCCAGGGCGGTGATCGCCAGGGAAACCAGACCAAAACCCGTCGAGCAGTGGCTCGAGAGAGAAATCGGGGGAAAGATCTTCAAGCTGGGAAGATCCCTGGAGGTTGAGCTCCAGGACCAGATCGCCAAGGTGATTGAGCGGCATCTGGACGCGTTCGCATGGTCCGCTTCGGACATGCCCGAGATCGACCCCGACTTCTTGTGCCATCATCTGGCGATGGACAACTTGGTGAGACCAGTGCGACAAAGAAGAAGAAAGTTCAACGAAGAGAGGAGGCAGGCGATCAGGGACGAAACACAAAAACTCCTCGCTGCAGGCCACATCAGGGAAGTTCAGTACCCTGAATGGTTGGCAAATGTCGTGCTGGTGAAGAAGAGTAACGGGAAATGGCGCATGTGCGTCGATTTCACTGACCTGAACAAAGCTTGCCCAAAGGATTCGTATCCTTTACCAAGCATAGACGCCCTGGTAGATAGCGCTGCAGGGTGTAAGTTGCTGAGCTTCCTGGATGCCTTCTCGGGGTATAATCAGATCAAGATGCATCCCATGGATGAAGAGAAGACAGCCTTCATGACGGAGAGATTGTGCTATTGCTATAAGGTGATGCCGTTTGGGCTGAAGAACGCGGGGGCCACGTACCAGAGGCTGATGGATCGAGTACTTGCACCGATGCTGGGAAGGAACGTGCAAGCGTACGTCGATGACATGGTCGTGACCTCGCCAGAAAAGAGCAAGCACGTTGCAGACTTTGAAGAATTGTTCACGACGATCGCCAAGTTCAGATTAAAGCTTAATCCAGAGAAATGCATTTTCGGCGTGGAGGCTGGAAAGTTTTTGGGTTTCCTCTTAACTGAAAGAGGCATAGATGCCAACCCTGATAAGTGTGCCGCCATCTTGGCGATGAGGAGCCCAGCTACGGTGAAGGAAGTTCAACAGCTAACAGGTCGGATGGCAGCCCTGTCTCGCTTTGTGTCAGCTAGCGGAGAAAAGGGCCATCCTTATTTTCAGTGCTTGAGGCGCAATAACAAGTTTGCTTGGACGAAGGAGTGCGAGGAAGCCTTCGTCAAGCTGAAGGAATATCTGGCGAGCCCGCCGGTTTTGTGTAAACCGCTGGTGGGAACCCCTCTCAGGTTGTATTTTGCTGTAACTGAGAGGGCGGTGAGTGCGGTGCTCGCCCAGGATCAAGATCAGGCCCAGAAGCCTATTTATTTTGTGAGTAAGGTGTTGCAGGGCCCCGGAATGAGATATCAGGCCCTGGAAAAGGCTGCGCTGGCTGTGGTATTTTCGGCGAGGAGGTTGCGCCACTATTTCCATAGCTTCACCATCCTGGTGATGACTGACCTGCCCATCCAGAAGGTCTTGAAGAAGCCTGACGTTGCAGGAAGGATGGTGAAGTGGGCAGTAGAATTGTCAGAGTTTGATATTAAGTATGAACCCCGAGGCCCGATCAAGGGGCAAATCTTCGCGGATTTCGTGGTCGAGCTCTCATCTGAGGCGACACGAGTTGAAGGGGACGACTTCCGTTGGGTACTCTCGGTGGATGGATCGTCGAACCAGCAGGGTAGCGGTGCTGGAGTCATTCTGGAAGGGCCCAACGGCGTGCTGATCGAACAATCTTTGAGATTTGCCTTCAAAGCCAGTAACAATCAAGCAGAATATGAGGCGCTGATCGCCGGGATTTTGCTAGCCAAAGAGATGGGAGCCAAGGTGTTAATGGCTAAGAGTGACTCGCTGCTAGTCACAGGGCAAGTAACAGGTGAGTTCCAGGCTAAAGATCCACAAATGGCGGCTTACTTGGAGTATGGCAGGAACTGAAGAGTTCCTTTGCCTCCTTTGAAGTGGTGCATGTGGCCAGGGAGCAGAATGCCCGAGCTGACTTGCTAGCTAAGCTCGCCAGTTCAGGCAAGGGGGGTAGGCAGAGGACGGTGATTCAAGAAACTCTGAAGACGCCGAGAGCATTTGTGGCAGATCACCTGGTTCTTCAGATAAGCAAGTCGACGGAGAAAGCAGCGAGAAGTCATAAGTCCCTGACGCAAGAGACTTTGAGATCGCCGAGAATTAGAGCATATCGAGGAGAGAAGGTGAACATGACGCAGGTCTGCGCTATCCACGAGCCAGACACCTGGATAACACAGTCAAGCGGTGCCTGGCAGATGGCCTTCTCCCACTAGATCCGACAGAGGCTAGAAAGGTAAAGAAAAATTCTAGCAAGTACACATTGATTGATGGCGATCTGTACAGGTTTGGGTTCACTCACCCACTCCTGGAATGCGTACACGGCGAGAAGTGCACGAGAATCATGGCAGAGCTCCACGAAGGTATACGCGGAAGCCACGTCGGGGGTCGAGCTCTGGCCGCAAGGACTCTCCGTGCAGGGTACTACTGGCCATCGATGAGAGAAGATTGCAAGAAGTATGCCCAATGTTGCAAACAATGCCAACAGCACGCCGATTGGCACAAGGCGCCTCCCGAGGAGTTGAAGTCGACCTACAGCCCTTGGCCGTTTCATACTTGGGGAATCGACATCCTGGGACCTTTCCCGCTGGCGATCAGGCAGATGAAGTACTTGGTGGTAGCAATTGAGTATTTCACCAAGTGGATCGAAGCAGAGCCAGTGGCCCAGATCACCACACACAAGATCGAAGGTTTCGTGTGGAAGAATATTGTGTGCCGGTTTGGAGTGCCCAAGCGCCTAGTGTCAGACAATGGGACTCAGTTTGCAAGCCACTTGTTGAAGAAGCTGTGCGAGGGGGTGGGAATTCAACAAGTGTTTGCATCCGTCGAGCACCCTCAGACGAATGGCCAGGTGGAGTCGGCTAATCGGGTGTTGCTGAGAGGTTTGAAGAGAAGTCTAGAGAAAGCCAAAGGAAGCTGGGCTGAGAAGGTACCCCGTATAGTCTGGGCGTACCACACCACTGAGCAGTCAGGAACCCATGAGACCCCGTTCAGCTTGGTCTACGGGTGTGATGCAATGATTCCAGTAGAAATCCAGGAGAGCTCGCCGAGATTCCAGAACTTTGTAGAGGAAGACTCGAATGAAGAGAGAAGGCTGAACCTGGATCTACTGGATGAGGTCAGGGAAAAGGCGAGACTGAAGGTTGAGGCGGTGAAGAGAAGGATTGAACGAAGATACAACTCGAAGGTGATGCCAAGACAGTTTAAAGAAGGCGACCTGGTGATGAGGAAAGCCCACCAGTACGAGATGGAGAATAAACTGTCGCCCAAGTGGACAGGGCCGTTCAGAATAACCGAGGCGCTCGGGAACGGCGCCTACCGCTTGGAGACATTGGAAGGAGGGGCGATTCCTCGCACTTGGAACGCCACGCACCTGAAGCTGTATTACAGTTAAGAAGCCTTGTAAGTAAAGACAAACACGAAGTTATATTACAATGTCTCTGTTAAAACAATTTAAAGGGGGCACTCTTTTTTCCCTAAGGAGGGTTTTTAATGAGGCCATCCAATAAAGAGAAGTTTTCGAAGTACAAGTTGTTTTAGATTGCGTGCCTGTTGTTTTCAGAAATTTTTGAAGAAAGACCTTGTCACTTGTATGTGGCTTAAGGCAAGTTAAAGATATATTGCATGCTTTCTAAAAAGTTTTAAGTCCTCATCGTCTTTCGGCGATCGGAGGCACCAGTTAAAGTTTTAAGTCCTCATCGTTTTTTTTTTTGCGATTGGAGGCACAAGTTAAAGTTAAAGTCCTCATCGTCTTTCGGCGATCGGAGGCACCAGCTAAAAGACCTCAACGCCCTCGCGCGTCCTGAGGCGAGTTAAAGACCTCCTCGCCGTCGAGCGAGTGCAGGCGAGGAAGAGGGAAAAGTCCTCAGTGTTTCTGGGGGCGAGGAGATGTAACCCCTGGGGCAATGTAGAGGCACCAGTGAAAAGTCCTCAGTGTTTCTGGGGGCGAGAAGATGTAACCCGGGGAAATGTAGAGGCAAGTAAAAGACCTTCTCGCCTATGAGCGAGTTCAGGCAAGTAAAAGACCTTCTCGCCTGTGAGTGAGTTCAGGAAAGGTAAAATCCTTCTCGTCTCGAACGAGTTCAGGTATGGTGTTAAGGGTGGACGAAGTTTGGAAGGTGGCTAAGGTAGGTTCGAAGAGAACGCCTAGCCACCCTGTCTTTTGTTCTGAAGTTCAAGAAGGTAGAGAAAGATCCGAGAGACGCCTCTACCCCCAGAGAAAAGAACAATGGCCAAGGCGTGAAGCCAGAAAGAAGCTGATATCGCCAAGAGTCTTTGGCGACCAGGAAAAGTTCAAACAGTGGCGAGAAAGTTAAAGACCCGTTTTGGTGAAGCAGATCGGGTGAAGAAATGTTTTAAGCTTGGGGTTGAGTTAGAGTTCGTTGCTTGAAGAGTGATTTCGTGCTAAGGTTAATTACCTTAAGATTACAAGTTGTTAATGTGATTATTATTCGAAATTGAAATGGTTCGAAACAGTTAAGTACGAAATCGTGCCTACGAAATTACTAAGTTATTTCTCTGAAGTAAATCGCGCAAAGGAAGTTGAAGCAGGCAAGGAAGTTACAGAAAGAAATACAGAGGCAATTTCATTAAAATAAATGATAGTTCAAAGAGCATGTACAGGAAAATATGAGGTTTATTACAAAATGCAAAGAAGAAGCATAAAGGTGGTGGATGAGGGGAAATTGATCAGTCTTCGACGGGAACCACCTTCCCATCCACCACCTCGTTGTTTAGGGACACCATGCTGAGATCCAGATCGGGGAACAAGCATGCAAATTGTTCCTGTGCAGCCGCGAATCCAGCAGCCAGAATTTGGGCAGAACTCATGTTAAGATCTTCAATCTGTTTCTGGAGTCCTTCAGTTTGTTCCTTCAGCCCCTTATTCTGCTGCTCCAGCTCTTCAACTTGCTTTTTGAGTTTTTCGTTGATCTTTTGAGCCTGGAGAAGGTCTTCAGCAACCTTCTTGGATTCCGCTTGCACTTGGCCCAATTCAACAGCGATCTTCCCCTTCTCTTTGTTGGCCTCGTCAAGCTCAGCCATGGCGTCATCCCTCGCCTTCTCCACCTTACCAAGGAAGATCTCCCGATCAGCGGACCTCTGCTCCAGTTTCTTCACTTTGGCGGCGTCAGTTTTTATCAAGGCTTCTAGGTCAGCCACCTTAACGCGATAAGGCACAATCTTGCTCTCTAGTTCGATCTTTTCTTGAGCCAGTTGCTGCACCTTATGGCGGAGTTCAGTGGCCTCCTTGCGCGCCAACCGGAGCTCGGTGCTCATCGCATCTTCTACTCGGGAGTGCTCAATCTCCGCGAGTGTCAGATTGAAGGACAACTTCTCCACCTCAACCCTCATGGTGCTGTTCTCAGTTTTAAGATTGAAGAGGTCGTCCTGGAGCTTCCTGGTGGAGCTCTCCACAGCCCTAGTTATGATGGCGGGGATGTCTTCTGCTATTGTCTTCAGCTTGGCAGATAAAGGCTCCCACATCCTCGTGACCTCAAGAGGGAGGTTTGCTGCTTGTAGAGGCGCTGGGTGGGCCTGTTGTTGGTTTTCGTCGCCACCTTCTTTAGTTGGCTCTTCAGTGGGCACTTTTGGGCGTGGTGGCGACGTCGGGGATTCGGTAATCAAGATTGGAGAAGTATGGGCAACCTCATCCCCGATTGGAGCGATGTCTGCGGCTGAGGTATTTGAAGGAGGACCCCCTCCAGCTGATACATACGGTGTGGAGGCGCTCGGGGGGTCCTCCAAGAAATTGGTTTCGGCGGCCTCAACCGCAGGTGGTGCAGTTGCCAATGGAATGGCTTGGACTGGCGAAACAGGAGCTTGTGGGGGTGGCGATGATGGAGGTGGAGCAGGCGTAGATGGCGGCGTTGATGTGGGAAGAGGGGGTGGTGCAGGTGGTGAAGAAGGTGCCACCCTCTTCCTCTTCGTGACAAGGCCATCTTCAGTGGCCTCGTCGTCCTCCTCTTCCTCCTCGTGAATCACCTGGGGGGCTTTCCTCTTGGGCCTTTTGAGGACAAGTTTTTTGCGTTGGGCGGCAGGTTGGACATCGGAAGGAGCTGGGCCCTTGGGTGGCGATCGGCCCTGTGCGACGGCGATCTCCACCACAGAATTTGGCACTATTTGGGAACCCGCTGCCAACCCGTGTAGTCGGGCGAGCGTCCTTAATTCAGCAAGTTTGCCCTGGCCCAACATGTTATCTGCATAGAGCCAAAATGCATGGGTTAGCCAAGAAAGAAGATAAATGCATAAGACAGTATGCGACAAAGCAGACAAATAGTGCAGAAAAATAAAACCAAAGTCTTGCGCGCAACGCACAAGACGCCCATAAACAGTTAACAGAAGCAGTGTTAGAAGAAGAACTTGAATGTTCTAACCTATTCGAATTTCGAGCTGGTCCTCGAAGAACTCGAAGCATATGAGTGTGGTGGTGAGAAAGGTGATGTTGGCATCCACCACACTCTTCCAAAAGAAGCAGAGATCTCGATCCAATGCACCCATGCTATCAGGACTTCTAGGTCTCCTGAAGCAGCTCTTGGACTCTTTGCTCCCCTTGTTCACCCAGTACAAGGGGAAGCCGTCGAGTAGGGAAGTGTCCTTGTTGTTAGGGCGCACTTGGACGAACTTTCCCTTCCAGTCTTTATAGGATTGCTGGAAGATGGAGAGGATTGATCTCCCAGCAATCCCATTCAAGCTTACCCACAGGCGGTCTCCTGGGTGCTTGGCTTCGAAGAGAAACAAAAATACATCTACAGATGCTGGCAACCCCAGATGGTCGCACATCACTTGGAACGCTCGCACGAACGCCCAGCTGTTGGGATGAAGCTGGGCGGCGGCAATGTTGAGCTCAGTAAGAAGCTCCCTCTCAAAGCGGGTGAAGGGAAACCTGAGTTTCACCTTCTTGAATAGAGTTGTGTAGACAAAGCAGAAGGGCCCATCGTTGCTCGCCTTGTCGTCGGCGCAAACTGGCAAATCGGAGGGGCAAGGCAGCACTGTCATCTTCTCATCGTGCTCCTTGTGGAATGATTGGTGAGGTTCATCCCCCTTCGTCAACCGCAGAACTGCTCTAGAAGTGTTCACAGAAGACGTTTCCCTCAACAGGGTCGAGTTGGCCCAGGGATACAGTTTTTTGAAGTCTGGTGGGGGGACGGAGGCTCCTCCGGTGACAGGCGGAGTAGCCTAGGCCAGGTTGGGGCAGGAAGGTGCAGGCCTCTCAGCCTGGGAAGATGAAGCACCGCGTGCTCGCGGTGGGTTGAGTGCTTGAGAAGGAGGGTTTCGCGATGAAGGAGGAGGATTCGGGGTAATCTTGGAGCGAGCCATGATGGAAGCTGCAAAGGAAGAAGAAAAGGAAAAAATGATCAGGGCTCGCAGAGTTTGACTCGATCATGGGAGAAGGGTGAAAAACGAAGGAACATAGGTTCGCTACAACGATTGACGAAGCCCTAAGTTACGTAGAAGGAGAAATGGAAAAAGCAACCCACAACGTATGCACCAGACAGTTACAGGATGATGCGAATCGGTTAAAATGCAGGAAAAACCAGCAGAAGAAGGAAAGGAAGTACCTTTTTATGATCAGAAAGGCGATGAAGAATGTTGGTGATTCGGGAAGTTGAAGAGCGTCGAGAGCTTTTTTGCAGAAGAAGGTTGGAGCGTTCGCGAATACGAAGAAAAGTGATGGAACAGTGGAGTGAAAATGGGTTTAAGGGTTTTTCGAAATGGGTTTGGGAAGCACAAACGGTAACTGAAGGTAACCGTTGATGAAGCCACGTGTCGAGCGATGGGTGAGGGGTTTGGTGGAGCGTCAGAGAAGCAGAAAGTACAAACCGCTTGGAATTCTGCGTCAGTGCCACGTAGATCGGTGTTGACGTGACCCTTTCAGTCTTTTCGCTGGACAAGTCTTCGCTTAAGACTGGGGGGCTTGTGTACCGCCCTGGTAGTCGGAAGTGATGACGTGGCATCCAGCTACAGTATAGGTGTGTTGACAAGGCGCCAGGTTCGCAGAAGTGAAGGAAGTCGGGGGGTTCGTGTAATCGCCAGTTATTAAGTCGCCAGATATAAACCCAGGTGACCAAGTGATTCGAGATGGCCAGAGCAAGCACATCGCCAGAGATGAAGGTGGTGCAGATTATGAAGGCGGCCGGCGAGACCACAGGGAAGGTGTACGAGAGCACCCTAACTCGCCAGTTCCAGTAGAGATTGCACTCCCAAGTTAGCTATGCACTGGGTAGTACCATGCATAAATAACTTAGCCAAAAAGAGAGTCAGAAGCAGCGCCCAAGTCAAGGAGGCTCCGGATGATGGCACGTGTACGACTGGATGTGAGCCACGTGTCCAGGCCTGTAACTGCCAGGAGAGAGAAAGTAACCAGGTATATAAGAGTTCTCAACGAACTTTCTGAGGTACGCACGTTCAGATTATACTCTTTACGCTTGCGAGTTCTAGAGCTTACTGTGAGAGAGAACATTGCACGGTTCCTTGAGATTTCTTGAGTGTTCTTGCTCTTAGTATTTGGTGGTTCGGTCACTGACTTGGGCGTTGGAGTGCGATCGGCCGCAGTGGCGCCGCTCTGTTCTTTTGCAGGTTCTTGAGGTAGATCTTGAAGAAGGACGGAGGTTCTAAAGCGGTGTACAAGTCGATCCTTTGACGAGGCAGGTTCCAACGTTCTGGTCAACAGGCAGGATCATGGGCGGTGGAATTGTCAGAGTTCGACATTCAGTACGAGCCCCGAGGACCGCTAAAGGGGCAGGTGTTCGCCGACTTTGTGGTCGAGCTGTCGTCGGTCGCGACACCTTCAGAAGGTTTAGACTTCCGATGGGTATTATTAGTGGATGGCTCCTCCAATCAGTAGGGGAGCGGCGCTGGGGTCATTTTGGAAGGCCCAAACAGAGTGCTGATCGAGCAGTCCCTCCGCTTTGCCTTCAAGGCTAGCAACAATCAGGCGGAGTATGAAGCCCTGATCGCAGGAATGTTGCTAGCAAGAGAAATGGGAGCAAGAAGTCTGGTTGCTAAGAGTGAGTCTTTGCTAGTCACCGGGCAAGTTACAGGGGAGTTCCAGGCGAAAGATCCCCAGATGGCAGCTTACCTGGAATACGTACAGCTCCTGAAGACGTCCTTCACCGAGTTTGAACTAGTTCATGTGCCGAGAGAGCAAAATGCCAGAGCAGACCTGCTTGCCAAGCTGGCCAGCTCAGGCAAGGGGGAAAACAGAGGACCGTCATTCAGGAGACCTTGAAGGTATCGCGAGTGTTCGTGTCAGACAACCAGGTACTTCAAGTGTACAAATCAATGGAGCATCTGACGATCGGTCATCGTTCACTGACTCAAGAGACGTTGAAAGCGCCGAGGGTTAGAGCGCGATCGGCAAAGACTGATGAGGCGATGGAAGTCTGCGCTGTTAGGGAGCCCGACACGTGGATAACACCGTACCAGTTGTACTTAGAAGATGGTGTACTCCCACTTGACCCGACAGAGGCAAAAAGAATAAAGAGGAGCTCGAGTAAGTTTACTTTGATTGATGGGAACCTGTTTAGATTTGGGTTTTCTCATCCTGTGCAGATCTGCGTGTATGGCGAGCAATGCACTAGACTTATGTTAGAGCTACACGAGGGGGTATGCGGAAGTCATGTAGGTGGTCGCGCTTTGGCAAGTAGGATCCTCCGCGCGGGGTACTACTGGCCAACACTGAAGGAAGACTGCGTGAGGTATGCTCAGCATTGCAAACAGTGTCAACTTCACGCAGACTGGCATAAGGCACCTCCCGAGGAGTTAAAGTCCATCCATAGCCTGTGGCCATTTCACACATGGGGAATCGACATCCTAGGACCTTTTCCCCTGGCGATAAGGCAGATGAAGTTCCTCATCGTGGCCATCGAGTATTTCACCAAGTGGGTGGAGGCAGAACCAGTCGCGCACATCACCGCACAGAAAGTCGAGCACTTTGTATGGAAGAACATTGTCTGTCGTTTCGGAGTACCCAAGAGGCTGGTCTCCGACAATGGCACCCAGTTCACAAGTCATCAGCTAAGGAAGATGTGCGAGGAGTTAAAGATACAGCAGGTTTTCGCCTCGGTGGAACACCCACAAACCAATGGGCAGGTGGAGTCAGCCAACCGAGTACTGCTTAGGGGGCTGAAGCGAAGACTAGAGAAAGCTAAAGGAAACTGGGCAGAGGAGGTCCCCAGAATCGTATGGTCCTACCATACCACTCCACAGTCCAGCACCCATGAGACACCCTTTAGCCTTGTCTACGGGACAGATGCCATGATTCCCGTGGAGATACAGGAGAGCTCCCCCAGGTTTTTGAATTTCATTGCCGAAGAATCCAACGAAGAACGAAAGGTGAATCTCGACCTACTGGACGAAGTGCGAGAAGAAGCCAGAGTTAGTGCTGAAGCCGTCAAGAGAAGAGTAGAACGGAGGCACAACTCCAAGGTGAGGCTCAGGCGTTTCCAGGAAGGTGATCTGGTGATGAGAAAGGTGCATCAGAATGAGATGGAAAACAAGTTGTCTCCAAAGTGGACAGGTCGATACAGAGTGGTTGAGGCATCGGAGAATGGAGCTTATCGGCTGGAAAATCTGGATGGAGGAGTAATCCCTAGAACGTGGAACGCCACCCACTTGAAATTTTATTTCAGTTAAGTTGTAAAGTAGTTGCATTCTCGCGCTAAAGACACACTCAGTGTATATACTGAAAACAATTGAACAGATAAGGGGGCACTCTTTTCCTTAAGGAGGGTTTTTAACGAGGCCACCCAATGAAAAGATTATCAGTATATCAAGTGTGCGAGAGTTTTCAAGTTAAAATTCTCCTTGCCCCAGGTGCGAGTGCAGGTGATCGGTTAGGCCTTATTCGCCCTAGGCGCGAGTATGGGCGCTAATCTAAGTCCTCCTCACCCCAGGCGTGAGTGCAGGCGACTAGGGTTTGAAAAGCCAGGGGTGCTAGTAAGACTAAGAGAGGGAAAGGAAGGATTTCGACAAACATCCTTACCCACTTGGCATATACCAATGTTGGCCCAGTAAAGCTCTTAGTTTAAACCCTTCTCACCCCAAGAGTGAGGCAGGGAAAGAACGACCCGATCCGCCCAAGGTTGATGACCTTGGGGAAGGTAAGAGGGGCTATCGAGAAACACTCTTCTTCCCCCAAAACAAGGCATCACCTCTGACGATTGATGTCAAAGTCCTCTATGCACTTAGCGCTAGAGCGACAGAGAAGCAAGGTGGAGACCGAAGAACGATGACTGATGAGTTATTGGTGGATATGCTAGTGGGTAGTGCCTTGTCAGAGGAAGCTTTTCCAAACAAGTTCTTACACAACAAGCCGAAGCAGACAGACTATGCCTAGTCAGTCATCTAGTACGAAGCTGTGCATAAGAACTGTTAAAGACAAAGCTAAGGGAGTTGTTAGTCGTGATCAAGGTAGAGGCCAAGATCAAAGAGTACAGATCGCGCTAAACCTAAGCTAGTTAACAGTTAGTTGTGTGCAAAAAGAAAGATGAAGCTTAAGAAGATACGAGAGAAGAAACATATAGCTGAAGCAAGTATATATTCACACCAAGGTCTATACAAGTTTCAAGTACAAGAATTGTGCAGAAATATGAAATTACGAGAAGAAAACTCAAGAAGGAGGAATGAGCTTGCCATCCACCACTTTGTGGTAGATGCTGAACTACGTAAGGTCCAAATCTGGAAGAACGCAACGAATCTGCTCGAATGCCAGCTTGAACCCATCAGCAAGGGCGTCAGCACCCACGTTCATAAGTTCGGCGTTCTCAGCTTCGAGCTCTTGCTTTGAAGTCTCCAAGGCGTTCTTCTCAGTGGTGAGGGAAGCAATGGAAGAGGCAGCTTCTTCCAATTTGCCCTTTGCTTCGGCAAGCTCGACCTCCACTGCAGAGAGCTCGCTCACTGCCTTCTCAAGTTTCTTCCCCCCATCAGTGGCCTCCTCCTTGGTAGATGATCCGATCGGTCATCGGTAGTCGATGACGTCAGTAGCAGAGAACCACGTGGACCGCTCGCGAGGTGACACGCGGACCAGGTGACAGATAGATCGGGGTGAACGTGATCGGTCGTCACTAACCAAGTGACCACCGACAGGTCAGGTGGTAGAGAAGTCAGGGAACAGATCACCAGAATGGTGATCGGTGGTCAGTAACCAAGTGGCCACCAACAGACCAGTTTCCCCGATGAACGCCTGGGGGCAGAACGCGAGAAGCAATAGAACACCGATCAGTCATCGGGTGCATGGTCATCGGGGTCTCGTGTTACACGCAGTTAAACTGGGTCTGAGGTTCCCAGCGAGAGCGTTACGCATGGACCTCGCATGAGCACATCTCAGGGAATCATGCACGAGAGTGGCCTGAGGGAGCTAGTAAACCAGTCAGTGATTGGTGATTCCCTCAACCCATTACGTGCGTGACACCGTGAAGGATAAGCCGTTTACACAGAGAGCAACGTTTGGTGAGTGTGCCTAGACCAGCCACACCTGGCGTTCTCCTAAGAGTATGCGATTTACCCAGATGGAAGAAATATCCTAAGTTACTCCGCAAGGGCGTAATTTAGGCACACAAAGAGAAGCGCTAGAGCCCTTCCAGTAAGTGACACGTGTGTGGTTAGATGTGAGTTGCATGCCTCCACGTGTCATCATCTGAGAGGGGTGCGGTCCAGATAAAGGTGCACTCCGTACCACTAAGGGTACAGACAGGCGCAGCCAAGCGCAGAGACTCGCAGACACGCACAGACTCTCACGCTCTCACTCTACTGATTCTAGAGGTACGTTGTCGCAGAAAAGCATAACAGGGTTCTAGCACATGTCAGAGAGGCATAACAGAATTCTGTTAGGCCCAGATACAGGCAGAGACATAAAAGAGAGAATCAGGGTGAGAGTCAGGAGAGATAGAACAGAGAGAGCAAGAGTTTTTTCACACACACTACTAGTTTTTCTCATTTGGTGGTTCTATGGTCTAACTTGATCGTCGGAGTGCAAACGGCCGCTAGAGGCGCCGTCTGTGTGTTTTGCAGGTCGCGTTTGGAGATCCAAGAGAAGGTTCTGAGGGTGACTTTGCAGAGAACACAGTCGCGTAGACGGGACAGAGAGTGCTACAAAGCGATTCCTCCACGTTCGAGTTGTCGGCAGGATCATTTGGCGCCCACCGTGGGGCACGAGTGAATCGTGGTCCCATATACACCACAGTTTTTGAAGCTTACCAAGGTTTTACCAAGTTCTTTGCTAGGGAAAGATGCCAAGAAACAGACAACCATCACCTGCGCCATCTGCTGACGAAGGAGCTGTGACAATGGCGCAGGTCTTGGAGATGGTGCGCACGCTGCAGGATAACGCCGCAGCGTCGAAAGTTGAACAAGAAAGGATGCAGACGGAGTTGGCTGCGTCGCAGAGTAGGAACGACGAGCTGAATCGCGTCAATGAAGAGCTGAGGAGGACGTTGCAGGCACAGAGGGAACGCGCGGTTGACGAAAGGGTGTCGAGGCAACCGTCGCCTCCAAGAGCGTTCCCCATGCCATTCTCCCCTGAAGTCATGGGAACCATGGTGCCCCCAACCTGGTGGGGGTGAAGGCGTCGTTCACAGGGGTAGAAGACCCGGAGGCGCATCTGACGGTGTTCCACACCCAGATGATGTTGTCTGGGGGCTCAGACGCTGTGTACTGCAAAATGTTCATGAGCACGCTAAGCGGAATCGCCATGGAGTGGTTCGTGAGCTTACCAGAAGGGCACATCACGTCTTTCTCTCAGTTTTCAAAGCTTTTCACTGAGCAGTACATCGTCAACAAAGCACCTGCAGTGGTGTCATACGATTTGTTCGACGTGCGACAGTACCAAGGCGAGTCGCTGAAGGACTACCTCAACCGCTTTGGAGCACAAGTGGTTAGACTGCCCAGCAAGGATGAAGATATGCTGGTGCACGCGTTTAAGAAGGGGGTGCTGCCTGGCCTCTTCAGCGAGTCCCTCATCAGGAGCCATCCCAGCACCTTTGCAGAGATCCGGCGTCGCGCGGTGGCGCACATAGTGGCAGAAACAGAGGTTTATGAGAAAAGAGGGAGTGCTGCACCACCAAGACCGCGTGGAGGGCAAGGGAAACCGCATCAAGCAAGGGTGCATGAGGCCAAGGAGGGGAAAAAGGTGCGGGAAAAACCTCGTCCCTACGCACCAGGCAAGGACCAGGGCAGAGGGCGTGCAAGGGAGAACAATGCACCCCCAAGATACAATTTCATGGTGGGATTGGCGGATCTCATCGCCCTTCCTGTTGTAGCAGCAAGACTACGCGTACCGGAGAAGACTGATAAGGTACTTGGTAGAAAGAAGAATGAGTGGTGTGAGTTTCACCAGGCCTTTGGCCACACACTTCACTCCGGTTTGGCGTTGGGACACCAACTGGCAGAGTTGGTGAAGTCTGGGTTCCTAGCAGATTACCTGCGTGAGCCGCAGGGTGATCGCGCGTCGAGATCCCAGGCTGGAGAACAGTAGCATGAAGTCCCTGTGCACGGGGAAGTGCAAACAATCGCGGGAGGCTTCTCTGGTGGGGGATGCACAGCGTCACAGAGAAGGAGGTACGCTCGGTCGGTTATGGCGGTAGACGCGGTAAATGAGAGCCATTACCCTGAAGTAGATATTGTCTTCAGGAAAGGAGACTCAGGCATTACTTCCACAGCTTCACAGTGGTGGTAATGACAGATCTGCCCATCCAAAACGTGCTGAAGAAACCTGACGTAGCAGGAAGGATGGTCAAGTGGGCGGTGGAGTTGTCAGAATTTGACATTCAGTACGAGCCCCGAGGACCGATCAAGGGGCAGGTGTTCGCGGACTTTGTAGTCGAGCTGTTGTCGATCGCGACACCTGCAGAAGGTCTAGATTTCCGATGGGTGTTATCGGTGGATGGCTCCTCTAATCAGCAGGGGAGCGGCGCTGGAGTCATTTTAGAAGGCCCAAACGGGGTACTGATCGAGCAGTCCCTCCGCTTTGCCTTCAAGGCTAGCAACAATCAGGCGGAGTATGAAGCCCTGATCGCAGGAATGTTGCTAGCGAGAGAAATGGGAGCAAGAAACCTGCTGGCCAAAAGCGACTCTTTGCTAGTCACCGGGCAGGTTACAGGGGAGTTCCAGGCAAAGGATCCCCAGATGGCAGCCTACCTGGAGTATGTACAGCTCCTGAAGACGTCCTTCACCGAGTTTGAATTGGTGCACGTGCCAAGAGAGCAAAATGCCAGAGCAGACCTGCTTGCCAAGCTGGCCAGCTCAGGCAAAGGGGGGAAGCAGAGGACCGTCATTCAGGAGACCCTGAAGGTACCGCGTGCGTTCGTGTTAGATAACTAGGTACTTCATGTGTACAAATCAATAGAGCGCCTGATGATCGGTCATCGGTCGTTGACTCAAGAAACGTTGAAAGCACCGAGGGTGAGAGCGCGACCGTTGAAGATCGATGAGTCGATGGAGGTCCGCGCGGTGAAGGAACCCGACACCTGGATAACGCCATACCAATTATATTTAGAAGATGGAGTACTCCCACTTGATGTGGCGGAGGCAAAAAGGATAAAGAGGAGCTCAAGTAAGTTTACTCTAATTGATGGAAACCTCTTTAGATTTGGATTTTCTCACCCTGTGCAGATCTGCGTGCACGGCGAGCAATGCACCAGACTCATGTCTGAGCTGCACGAGGGGGTGTGCGGAAGCCACGTAGGTGGTCGCGCTTTGGCAAGTAGGATACTCCGCGCGGGGTACTACTGGCCAAAGCTAAAGGAAGACTGCGTGAGGTTTGCTCAGCGTTGCAAACAGTGTCAACTTCACGCGGACTGGCACAAGGCACTTCCTGAGGAGTTGAGGTCCATCCATAGCCCGTGGCCATTCCACACATGGGGGATCGACATCCTAGGACCTTTTCCCCTGGCGATAAGGCAGATGAAGTTTCTCATCGTGGCCATCGAATACTTCACCAAGTGGGTGGAGGTAGAACCAGTCGCACACATCACCGCGCAGAAAGTCGAGCACTTCATCTGGAAGAACATCGTCTGTCGTTTCGGAATACCCAAGAGGTTGGTCTCCGACAATGGCACCCAGTTCACGAGTCATCAGCTGAGGAAGATGTGTGAAGAGCTAAAGATACAGCAGGTTTTCGCTTCAGTAGAACACCCGCAAACCAATGGGCAAGTGGAGTCGGCCAACCGAGTACTGCTGAGGGGGCTGAAGCGAAGACTAGACAAGGCTAAAGGAGGCTGGGCGGAGGAGGTCCCCAGAATCGTATGGTCTTATCATACCACCCCACAGTCCATCACCCATGAGACACCCTTCAGCCTTGTCTACGGGACCGACGCCATGATTCCCGTGGAGATACATGAGAGCTCCCCCAGATTCTTGAATTTCATTGCTGAAGAGTCCAATGAAGAGCGGAAGGTGAATCTCGACCTACTGGACGAAGTGCGAGAAGAAGACAGAGTCAGTGCTGAAGCCGTAAAGAGAAGAGTAGAACGGAGGCACAACTCTAAGGTGAGGCCCAGGTGCTTCCAGGAAGGTGATCTGGTGATGAGAAAGGCGCATCAGAATGAGATGGAGAACAAGTTGTCTCCAAAGTGGACAGGCCCGTACAGAGTGGTTGAGACGTTGGAGAACGGAGCCTATCGGCTAGAAACTCTGGAGGGAGGGGCAATCCCCAGAACGTGGAACGCCACCCACTTAAAATTTTACTTCAGTTAAGTTGTAAAGTAGTTGCGTTCTCGCGCTAAAGATACATGCTTTGTATGTAGTGGAAACAGTTGAACAGACAAGGGGGCACTCTTTTCCCTAAGGAGGGTTTTTGACGAGGCCACCCAATGAAAAAATTTCCAGCATATCAAGTGTACGCAAGTATTAAAGTTAAAATCCTCCTTGCCCCAGGCGCAAGTGCAGGTGATCGGTTAGGCCATACTCGCCCTAGGCGCGAGTACTGGCACTGATCTAGGTCTTCCTCACCCCAGGTGTGAGTGCAGGCGACTAGGGTTTGAAAAGCCAGGGGTGCTAGTAAGACCAGGAGAGGGAAAGGAAAGATTTTGACAAATGTCCTTACCCACTTGGCATACACCAATATTGGCCCAGTAAGGCTCTTAGTTCGAAACCCTTCTCACCCCAGGAGTGAGGCAGGGAACGAACGACCCAATCCGCCTAAGGGTGATGACCTTGGGGAAGGTAAGAGGAGTTAGCGAGAAACACTTTTCTTTCCCCAAAACGAGACATCACCTCGAGCGATCGATGCCAAAGTCCTCTATGCACTTAGCGCTAGAGCGACAGAGAAGCTAAGTCAAGATCGAAGAACGATCACCGATGAGTCGTCAGTGATTGGTTAGTGGCACAAAACAGCGCACAAGGGCTGTTAAAGACAAAGCTAAGGAAGTCGTTAGTCGCGATCGAAGTAGAGGCCAAGATCGAAAAGTACAAGATCGCGCTGAACCTAAGCTAGCTAACAGTTAGTCGTGTGCATAAAGAAAGGTGAAGCTCAAGAAAAATACAAGAGAAGAAGCTTATACAAATTGAAAGTATGTATTCACACCAAGTCTTATACAAATCCCAAGTACTAAAGAGTTGTGCAGAAGTAAATATTTACAAGAAAGAGAAGAGATCAAGGAGGAGGAGGGGTGAGCTTTCCACCTACCACTTCGTGGTAAATGCTGAATTACGAGAGGTCCAAGTCTAGGAGAACGCATCGGATTTGCTCGAGTGCCAGCTCGAATCCGTCAGTAAGGGCGTCAGCACCCACGTTCATCAGATCAGCTTTCTCCGCCTCCAGTTTTTGCCTTGAGGCCTCCGTAGCATTTTTCTCGGTGGTAAGGGCAGCAAGGGAAGAAGCAGCTTCTTCCAATTAGCCCTTGGCTTCAGATAGTTTGCCCACCACCTCCTCAAGCTTCTTCTCTCCAGCAGCGGCCGCTTCCTTGGTGGACTCGAGCTCCCCCACTAGTTGAGAGTTTAGCTGGCGTAGGGAGGAGGTCTCGGCCCGTAGCTGCACCACCTCGCAGTCCAAAGAGCTAACGGTTTGCCCCATCAAGATCTCAGTCTTGATGGTCTCTTGGACCTGCGATAGGTACTCCCTCCTAGCTTTTTCCACCATGCCCCGCATCAGATCTACGGACCCTTGGGCAGCTTCGAAGTCACTTCGCAGTGACTCCTTGTCATGCTCAAGCTCCTTTACCTTCTTCTCCAGGGCTATTTGCTTGCGGTGCTGGGTGGAAAACTCCAAAGAGAGCACCATCTGCCTAGCCAGGTGCATGTCCACCTCATCACCGTTCCATTCGACGAGCTCTCGGTTGCTGATGAGCTGTCGAACCAAGGTGATGACTCGGCTGAAGTTCTCGTGGCTAGCCCCCGAGACGCTTGGTCGCGAGCTGGACCCACCACATTCAGCAGCAGCAGTGGAGGTTGGCAGTGGTGGTGGGAGACCCCCAGGATGAGCAGAAGCGCCCTCAGCAGGAGGAGCAGATGGACCAAGTGATTGGCCTGCTGGGGGGGAGATGACGGTTGAGAAGCTGGAGGCGGCTGTTGGCAGGGAGAGGGAAGGCACGTGGGCTCTGGGGCAGGCTGAGTAGGGGAAGGAGGGGGTGAACCTTCCTCTACCTCCACCACCTCGATCTCCCTAGGCTGAAGAGATGAGGCCCCCTCAACCGCTGGCAGTTTCCTCTTGCGGTGTATAAAAGGAGAGCCAGAGCTTTCCTCTTCGGTTGAGGGAGCAGCAGCAGCAGCGGCAAGTGAAGTGGAGGCCTTCACCAATCTTTTTCTCTTCCTTCCCTGCTCGGGGCCTTCAGCTGGCGCGACCGAGAGAGGAGGGGCTGCAATGGGCTCGGTGGTGGAAGAAGAGGAGCCAGTTCCTTTGGCCCCCCGAAGCTTGGCAAGCTCCAGCAAAGCTTTCCTCCTGTCTTTCCCTGACATTGAATCTACATCGATGGGAAAAAGAAAAGTTAGATGGTCTAGTTACGCAAGTAAGTAAAAATGTATGCAAGCATGCATGAGAATGTGCAAGTATCCTAAGAGGTGGAAGAAGAAGAGCTACCTATATACTTTTTCAGGGACAACACATCGAACTCGTCTTTGATAAGGCGAGCAGAGTTGTACTTGGCCCCCAGGAAGAGCCCACATAGCTCGCGCTCGTAGGGGGCCATGGCTTCGAGGTCCCAGGGTTTCTTGAACTCAACCCCAGGAACCCAGTAGAGGGGGTACCCCTCGAGCAGGGTTGGACTTTGTGGGGTGGCAGATATCATGTAGAACCTGCCTTTCCAGTCTTTGAAGGATTGCTGGTACAGGCCCAGGAGCACCCGTCCAGCAACCCCGTTCAGGCTAACCCAGGACCTGTCCCCAGGATTCTTCGCCTCGAAGAAATAGAGGAACACATCCACGGAGGCGTTGTGCCCGAAGTAGTTAAAGAGAATCTGGAATGCCCGGATGAAAGCCCAGGCATTTGGATGGAGTTGGCAGGGCACGACGTTCAACTCCATCATCAGCTCCTTCTAAAAAAAGGTGAATGGCAGGCGTAGCTTCAACCTTTTAAAGATGGCGGAGTAGATGAAGACGAAGGGCACCCCATTTGTTGCCCTATCGTCCGCGCAGATGGGCATCCCTCGAGGAGGAATGCGGACTTGGATGTTGAAATCGTTTTCCCTGTCTATGGCGCACGAAGGTTCATCCGGGTCATGGCTCAGAAGGGAGGTGAGATGACCCTGCGGTAGTAGGGTGGATGTTTCGGCCAGCAACGCCAGGGGGGCCCAGTCGTAGACCCTGGCATTGTCATGGTAGGAGGTTACAACGGGTGGAGGTGGAGCTGGCGCACTTGCGGAAGGCTGTGCACCAGAAGACGAGGCAATAATGCGAGCGGTTTGTTTCAAGCGAGCCATCGCGAGATAGCTGCAATGGAGGAAAAACAAAAAGTCAGAATGAATGGAAGAAGAGGGAATGATGAATGGTTCGGTGAAAACATAGAAGGGGAAGGAGAAAGAGATGCCCAGGTGAAAAGAGGAAGAAGGAGAAGCAGAAATCAGAGCAAGAACGCGAAAAACCCTAGCGCGGGTCGAGAGAGGGAAAACAGGGAAGAGGAATGCATGATAACGAGAAAGATAAATGCAATCGGTAAAGATAACCTAAATAGACCCAGGAAGAAGAAAAACCATACCTTTGGGTGATTGTGAGAGATTTGGAAACAGAAAACTTGAAGGAGGATGGGTGCGCAGAGAAAGAGTTCGCAGGAAGTCTCAGAGTTGATTGAAGAAGATGAAGGAACAGTGAAGGCGCGCGCCTATTTGAATAAAAGAAGCGCTAGCGACACACCACGCTGGCCGTTGATGGGGCCACGTGTCGCGAGATTAAAAAAGGAAGTCCAAACGTTAAAGAAGCAGCACGTGAGGTGGCACGTGATGCGGTCCCACTTGCCACGTGGACTGAGGGCACGACCACTTAGTCTCTTCGCCGAGAACGAGTTCACGACTCGAGACTGGGGGGCTTGTGATCCGATCGGTCATCGGTAGTCGATGACGTCAGCAGCAGAGAACCACGTGGACCGCTCGCGAGGTGACACGCGGACCAGGTGACAGATAGATTGGGGTGAACGTGATCGGTCGTCACTAACCAAGTGACCACCGACAGGTCAGGCGGCAGAGAAGTCAGGGAACAGATCACCAGAATGGTGATCGGTGGTCAGTAACCAAGTGGCCACCAACAGACCAGTTTCCCCGATGAACGCCTGGGGGCAGAACGCGAGAAGCAATAGAACACCGATCAGTCATCGGGTGCATGGTCATCAGGGTCTCGTGTTACACGCAGTTAAACTGGGACCGAGGTTCCCAGCGAGAGCGTTACGCATGGACCTCGCATGAGCACATCTCAGGGAATCATGCACGAGAGTGGCCTGAGGGAGCTAGTAAACCAGTCAGTGATTGGTGATTCCCTCAACCCATTACGTGCGTGACACCGTGAAGGGTAATCCGTTTACACAGAGAGCAACGTTTGGTGAGTGTGCCTAGACCAGCCACACCTGGCGTTCTCCTAAGAGTATGCGATTTACCCAGATGGAAGAAATATCCTAAGTTACTCCGCAAGGGCGTAATTTAGGCACACAAAGAGAAGCGCTAGAGCCCTTCCAGTAAGTGACACGTGTGTGGTTAGATGTGAGTTGCATGCCTCCATGTGTCATCATCTGAGAGGGGTGCGGTCCAGATAAAGGTGCACTCCGTACCACTAAGGGTACAGACAGGCGCAGCCAAGCGCAGAGACTCGCAGACACGCACAGACTCTCACGCTCTCACTCTACTGATTCTAGAGGTACGTTGTCGCAGAAAAGCATAACAGGGTTGTAGCACATGTCAGAGAGGCATAACAGAATTCTGTTAGGCCCAGATACAGGCAGAGACATAAAAGAGAGAATCAGGGTGAGAGTCAGGAGAGATAGAACAGAGAGAGCAAGAGTTTTTTCACACACACTACTAGTTTTTCTCATTTGGTGGTTCTGTGGTCTAACTTGATCGTCGGAGTGCAAACGGCCGCTAGAGGCGCTGTCTGTGTGTTTTGCAAGTCGCGTTTGGAGATCCAAGAGAAGGTTCTGAGGGTGACTTTGCAGAGAACACAGTCGCGTAGACGGGATAGAGAGTGCTACAAAGCGATTCCTCCACGTTCGAGTTGTCGGCAGGATCTGTAGACTTGAGATCCCCCGCTAGTTGTGAGTTCAGTTGGCGTAGGGAGGAAGTCTCAGCCTCCAGGTTGATTATCTTGCTCCTCAACTCCACCACTTCGCTGTCCAGAGTATTGACAGCTTGCCCCATCAAGATCTCAGTCTTGATGGTCTCCTGGACCTGCGATAGGTATTTTTTCCTGGATTTTTCCACCGTATTCCTCATCAGGGCTATGGACCCTTGGGCAGCCTCAAAGTCACTCTGCAGTGACTCCTTGTCGTGCTCAAGCTCCTTGACCCTCTTCTCCAGGACCAGTTGCTTGCGGTGCTGGGTGGAAAACTCTAGGGAAAGCACTATCTGCTTGGGCAAGTGCATGTCTGCCTCTTGCCCACTCCATTAGAGAAGCTCCCGGCTGCGTATGAAATGTCGAACCAAGGCAATGACTTGACTGAAGTTTTCATTGCTAGCACCAGAGCTGCTTGGCTGCGAGCTGGCCTCACCACCTTCAACAGTAGCAGCAGAGGTTGGCGGTGGTGGTGATGCAGGAAGTATTGGGAAACCCCCCGAATGGGCAGAACCACTCCCAGCAGGTGGAGTGGGTTGACCAATAGCTTGGCCCGTTGGGGGTGGGGGTGGAAGTGATGCTGGAGACGGAAGTTGGGGCGTTGGAGATGGTAGGCGCTGAGGGGAGGGGGAGGAAGTTGGTGCTGGGGCAGGTTGAGTAGGAGGAGGTGGGGGTGAACCCTCCTCGATCTGCACCACTTTGATTTCCCCAGGCCTAAGGGATGAAGCCCCCCCAACCTCTTGGTGTTTCCTCTTGCGATGTATAAGAGGAGAGCCAGAACTATCCTCTTTGGTTGAGGGGGTAGGAGCAGCAGCGGCCGCAACAGTTGCGGGAAAGGCCTTTGCTAGCCTTCTTCTCTTCTTCTCTGGCTCGGGGCCTTCAGCTGGCGCGACCGAGAGAGGTGGAGCCGCGATGGGCTCGGTGGTAGAGGAGGAAGAACCAGTCTCCTTGGCACCCCTGGTCCGGGCAAGCTCGAGTAGTGCCCTCCTCCTATCTTTCCCTGAAGTCATGTCTACATCAAGGGTAAAAAGAAGAGTTAGATGGCATAATTATGCAAGTGGATAAAATGTTATGCAAGTATGCATGAGAGTGTGCATGTATTCTAAGAGGTACAAGAAGAAGAGCCTACCTATGTACTTTTTCAGAGACACCACATCAAACTCGTGTTTGATGAGAAGGGCCGAGTTATATTTTGCCCCTAGGAGCAACCTACACAGCTCGCGCTCGTAGGGAGCTCATGGCTTCAAGGCCCCGGGGCTTCTTAAACTCGACTCCAGGAACCCAATAAAGGGGAAACCCCTCGAGCAGCGTTGGGCTTTGCTGGGTGGCAGATATCATGTAGAACCTGCCCTTCCAATCTTTAAACGATTGCTGGTACAGGCCCAAGATCACTCGTCTAGCAACTCCATTCAGGCTGACCCAGGACCTATCCCCAGGATTCTTCGCCTCGAAGAAATGTAGGAAGACGTCTACAGAGGCGTTATGCCCAAAGTAGTTGTAGAGGATCTCGAATGCCCGTATAAAAGCCCAGGCATTCGGATGGAGTTGGCAAGGGGCGACGTTCAACTCCATCATCAGCTCCTTCTCAAAGAAGGTGAAGGGCAAGCGCAGCTTCAACCTTTTGAAGATGGCGGAGTATATGAAGGTGAAGGGCACCCCATTGGTAGCCCTATCGTCCGCGCAGATTGGCATCCCTCGAGGAGGAATGCGTATACGAACGTTGAAATCATTCTCCCTGTCGATGGCGCAGGAGGGCTCATCAGGGTCGTTGCTTAGAAGGGTTTTGAGGTGGCCTTTCGGTAGTTGAGTGGAAGTTTCGGCCAGCAATGCTAGGGGAGCCCAGTCATGGACCCTAGCGTTGTCCTGATAGGAAGTTGCATCAAGTGGAGGTGACGTTGGTGCACTTGCTGAAGGCTGTGCACAAGAGGATGAGGCGACGATGCGAGCAGTTTGCTTCAACCGAGCCATTGCGAGATAACTGCAATGGAGGAAAGCAAAAAGTCAGATGAACGGAAGAAGAGGGAATGATGAATGGTTCGGTGAAAAACAGAGGAAGGGAAGAAGAAAGAAAGGTCCAGGCGAAGAAGAGGAAGAGGGAGAAGTATAGAGTGAAGTGAGAAACTCAAAAAACCCTAGTGCGGGTTGAGAAGAAGAAAAGCATGTTGGGTCTATTAGTGTCTAAGTTCAAGAGGGGAGGGGTGAATTGAGCTTATAAAATTTTCGCAAGAACACACAATCTTTTCAGTATTCCAGAGGCAAAAAGAACAAATTGTTTTTACATGAAACAGATTGATTCTTCAGAGCAGTCTTGGCACAATTTGAATTTTGTTCAATGTAAGATTGTGATCAACAGAGAATTATAACAGAACCAGATCAGCTTAATATTGTGAGGATGAGGGATACACCTATGCTTAGAAATCAACCAAAATTACACAACACAAGATTTCAAGAAGAATGATCCTTTCTAAGGTTTTAATGAATGGTCAGTTTGTTTACAATTCACTTAAACCATTATATGCAGTAACCTTGTTTATGATCAGAAAACTTTAACAAATCAGGAAGAACAGTTTTCACTTAACCCAGAATTAACAGATTCAATTTCAAAAGAACAGATTTCGTTCTTGACAGAATTAAGCAAAAACCAGAAATGAGTGCAGGGATGAGAATACAAGATACAAACGTTTTTATACTGGTTCACTCATACAGAGCTACATCCAGTCTCACCTTACCCCAAGGTGGAATTCACTAAAAACAGTACCAATCACTTACAAAACCAGCAGTTCTTGAACACTACAAGAACAACACACACAATGCTGAAAAACCCTATTTCAGCACACCTTGCACTCCAAGAAACCCTATCAAGGAGTGACTAACACTTATACCTTTACAAAACAGAATAAAGGAAAGATTACACCTGAAAAGAAGATGCAAGAACTCAAAACCAGTAGTTCAAGTTGCTGCAGAACTGCACCAGCACCTTCACCAAGATCAAAGGTTTCCTAGAACAAGCACACTTGAAAATCTCTTTGGAAAACCTTTCGAAAACTCTTTCAATCCTTCTTCTCACATGGAAATTGTTTGATCTCAGTCAAAAGCGTAATTCCTCAGCCTTTATTCATGTGAGAGAGACTTTTCTTTATATAGAAAATAGTTTCTAACTTCTTTTCAAAAAAACAGTTGAAAAGCAGTTAAGAAAACAACAGATTCATTTTTGAACTTAACAGATTTATTTTGTGAAAACTGCCAACTCAGCTAACAGAAATAACTGTCTAAGTTGTACCTTTGGTCCCCTAACTAACTTGTGAAAAACCTTTCAGCAGACCAAAGAATAAACCTGTTCTTTCATAGTGAAACAGATTAAAGTGTAACAAACAGGCCAACTCAACTTAACTGAAATAACGAACTGAGCTGTCCCTTGGTGCCCTAACAGAATTTTAGAAAAGCCTTTTAACAGAGAAGAAATAAACAGATTCTTTCTCCATAAAACAGATTTATTTGTGTACTGTTTTAAAACTGTTAAAAACATTTTAAAAAGCTTTTCAAAAACCATTTAACCACATCATGTGCTTGATCTGGACTTGGTTAGGCATCTAGGATAGGTTATACAGCAAAAGGCAACCATACACACTTACAAGCCTAATTACAAATGAATCTAAAAACCTATTACAATCTTCAAAGCACTCAAGCCATTTTCTTCATCAAACACACATCAAGCCTTGGTAGGGAAGAAGCTTCCTCCAGCTTTAACAATCTCCCCCTGTTTGATGGAGACAAATTCCCTTTGCTTTGCACAGCTTTGAAGAAAGATCATGACCAAATCTGTACATAACTATATACAAAGAAAACAGGTGTTAAAGCAGAACAAACAGATTTAGAAATGATATACCTGCAGATTTAACATCTGAATCATATCAACAACCACTGTGAATATCATCTGCAGAACCTGTACCAGGCTATTCTTAGGCTTTTCTGTACTAGGCTATTCTTCTCCCCCTTTGGATTCATCAAACAGAATGGGAGCACAAAATACCAAATAAAAATAATAGCCATACATAACAGTTCAAATAAAACCAACATAGAGGTTCATTACAAACCACAAAACAACTAAAAACCAGTGCAGAATAAAAAACAATACAGATTAATCCCAAATTGTTCAACAACATATAAAAGATAAAGACTTAGAAATAGGATCACTTGTTGTTGTAATAGAGCTCAGCTAGTTGCACTTGAACTCCTTCAAGTTGATCATCCAAGTGTTGAAACCTGGCGTAAGTCATTTCATAATGTGCCTTCTGCTCATCTGTGAGTATGTCCAGCCTGCTTAGCACCTGTCTTTCAAACATAGACAGAGGTTCGCCTCTGTACTCAGGTGCCTCATATGCAACTATTGCATTCTGACTCGTGGCAGCAACATCTTCATGTTCAGCAGAATGTACTGGTGATTCGTCCATGTGTTGCACACCATCAACATTTTCTTCTTCTTCATTTCCTTGAGGAGCAGCTTCTTGCTCAGCCCTTTGTCCAGCATTTCTTCTAAAAACCCAGCCATCTTCATCCTTATAGAATCCCATTTTCATGAGTGTGGAGTTATCTATTTCACTTGCAGCCTTAATAGAGTCATTCCTTTCATTGGTAGTGTCCACTTTAAAGTGATCAATTAGTTTTGACACAAATATTGCATAGGGAAGACGATAATCAGGTAGTCTTGCAGATTCCAGCATATGTTCAACCATAGTACTTACCCAATTTACCTTAAGCTGGTTCATGATGCAATACAGCAGTATCAAGTCTTCCTCATGAAGTACAGCATGATTACTTCCTCTAGGGGTAAGCTGCCAAGCAATTATATGAGCTAAGAGTCTAAGAATTAGAGTTAGGCTACCTGCATGATACCTAGCTACTGGTTCAGTGGGATTCCTCACACAACTTCTATAAAATTGCAATTTGTTGAATCCTTGAATTCCAGCAGTGTTTCCTTTGCTCACTTTCAGTCCTGAATATTTGATTCCACCCACACTGCTCCAGATTTCCCTAGTGATCTTCAGCTTCACTCCTTTTACATGGGAAACCAAATTTTTACCATCTTGTTCAAGGTTGCAGTAAAACACCTTCACAAGATCTGGATAGACATTTCCATTCATCTCCAAAAATCCTTTCAGCTTTTGATGTTTGTGCAAGTCTTTGGCTTCTATCAAATTCTCCTTTCTCAACCATGAGAACTCAAGCAGCTTGGGTACATTGATTTGCTTCCTGCCAGTCTCATGTATGAACCTTGTCATTGCCTCTGAATCTCCAGCAAACTAGTTTTCCAGGATACCTTGGCTGCTTTGAGATTGCTCCTTGGATTTCTTCTTTCTATGTGAGGAGGATGCCATGCTTAATCTGTTTTTCCCTGCATCAATATATTACCATACAATTCTAGAAGAAAGACATTACAGATTGTTATTCAAAAGCAGAAACAAAACCTGTGGTGAAGCAATGTTCACCTGGACAGCTTATAGTGCAAGTGAGATGGTGTGAGGCACGAGCTAAATTGTGCTAGGTTTATATAGGATTATTAAACCAAAATTGAAAAGCACAAAATTTTAATTCAGGATTATGTAATCAGATTTTGGAAATAATGAATTTTGAAGAAAAATCAAATCCCACAGATATGCTACAGATTTTATTCCAATGGTGCAGTAGGTTCAGGTGTGGATTCACGTAAGAATATCTTGGAACCTGATTTTGGTACATCAAATCTGTTGCATCTACATAAAATCCAATTAGTTAGGATACCCACACATTGATTTGCATGGATCTGCTGGTCAATAACCGTAAAAGCAGTCAACAATAAAGTGAGAGAGAGAAAAATAAATCTTTCTCTTTCCTAGTCACAGTTGTGATTTCTGAAACAGGGAACGAAACATGTTAAAACATAAAACAACAGATTGAAATTTTCACTGCAGAGGACAATTCAAGCTAATAATACCCAATTCATTTAAAAGAAAGTGAAACCTGTCTTTAGCAAGTGGTTTAGTGAATAGATCAGCTAGTTGAAATTCAGTACCAATGAATTGTATATCACATGTTCCATTAGCTATATGTTCTCTTAGAAAGTGATGTCTAATTTCAATGTGCTTAGTCCTTGAGTGCATGACAGGATTCTTAGACAGATTTATGGCACTTGTATTATCACAATTTATAGGTATGTTATTTAACAGAATACCAAAATCACTTAGCTGCTGCCTTAGCCATAAGGTTTGAGCACGACAACTTCCAGCAGCTATGTATTCTGCTTCTGCAGTGGAGAGAGCAACACAAGCTTGCTTCTTGCAATGCCAAGAGATTAGACTTGATCCAAGCATGTGACAAGTCCCACTTGTGCTCTTCCTATCAACTTTGCAGCCTGCAAAATCAGAATATGAAAAACCAATCAAATTCAAAGATACCTTGTTAGGATACTACAATCCAACATCCTTAGATCCTTGCAAATATTTCAGAATTTTCTTTGCTGCATTGTAGTGTGATTCCTTTGGATCAGATTGATATCTAGCACATAGACATACAACAAATATAATGTCAGGCCTGCTGGCAGTTAGATATAATAAGGAACCAATTAAACCCCTATATTTCGTTTGATCCACTGATTTTCCTGCAGAATCTTGATCCAGCTGACAACTTGTTGAAATAGGAGTGCTGATTGCTTTGCATTGATTCATATCAAACTTCTTGAGCAGTTCCTTGCAGTATTTTTCTTGGCTTATGAAAATCCCATCCTTGAGTTGCTTAACTTGTAGACCAAGGAAGAAATTCATTTCTCCTAACATTGACATCTCAAACTCACTTTTCATGGTTTTCACAAAGTCTTCACACATCTCTTCATTTGTGGATCCAAAGATAATATCATCTACATAGACTTGCACAAGTATGATATCTTCACTTTTTGTACCGTCCCGTATCCGGGCGTTGACTAAGTCAAGGTCAAAGTCAACGACTGGAGAGTCAAAGTCAACGTAAGGTGATGGCGTCGCCAGGACAAGGCGTCGCCTAGGTGATGGCGTCGCCCAACCAGGGCGTCGCCAGATCAAACAGTGCTAAAGCAAGGCAATCACGGTGTGGTTCCCCGATACCCATGGGTAGGAAAGACCATGGAGGGAGCGACGCCGTGGGGAGGCCTCAGGTCCCGATAACCCGGGGCAGTGATAAAGAGAAGGAAAAGGTGGCTTCAAGGCCATAGTAATAGTACCAGTGTAGGGCAGCCCGACTCGTGAAGTGCTCCTGCCGCCCCAGAGACGCCTGTGGGACAGATACGACTCAAGAGGGAAGTCACGCCCAGGGCAACCGGGTGCAGGGTACAAGAGGAAGGCAGATACGCTCTCAAAGTAAGTGACTAGATAATTGGGGGCATGAGTTGGCACCCAAAAAGTCACCCCTAGCGCAGTAGCACTCCCAAGCAGGAGGTCTCACACCTAGAGACATCCCCAGATGGGCAGAAACGCCCCCAGATGGGGTCATGACGTCGTGAGGCCCTCCACGTGTACGACAGCCATGCCAGAATAGAAACACCCTTTAGTCAGGTGCCAGGTAATTAAAAGTCATTCAATACAGTTTCCCTTTCGAGCATTCAGGTAATATAATGGCTCCCGAGCGTTTCAACGTCTTAAATGCGCTACGTTTTCTAGTTAAGCGCTTTAATGAGTGCATTACGTTTGTGATTAAAAGCGCTTTAAGACGCTTTAAATGCTTGGGTAGTTTAAATAGCGCGGAGAATGTTGGAAAAAGGGTTCGAACTTTCTGCAAATTTACCAGAGCTGTCTAGTTGCTTGCTCGTGCTTCATTAGTTACGAACAAGGGACTGGGAAATATTTTTGCCCGAAAGAGAGAACACAGATACCCAGTACACAGTTATTTCTTATCACCTTCAGAGTGCCATATGCGGTGCTCAGAGACGGAGGTGAATAGTTTTGGTGTTTCTTGCTGGCTGACTTGAGCGTCGGAGTACAAACGGCCGCTAGGGCGCCTCTTTGGCCTCTTTTTTGCAGGAATCCACAGGCAATCAGTGGGAAGGAGTCCCTAGCTGACGGTTGAGGTCGCGCACGAAGACGTCCCGGTCAACCGGACGGAACATTTGGCGCCCACTGTAGGGCCGATATAAAACATCAGTCCCATCACAAGTTCGAGGAAATCTACCAAGTTACAGTAACGTTGAAGGAGGTTGGAGTGACAATGGCCCCCACCAGACGAAGCACAGCACGCGCAGCCCCAGCAGAACTATCCATGCAGCAGGTCCTGGAAATAATGAGGGGGTTGCAGCAGGACATGGCGGATTCAAAAATGGAGCAGGAACGCATGCAGGCAGACCTTGATGCCTCGCATGAGCGGAACGAAGAGCTCCACCGTGTGAATGAGGAGTTGCGCCAGGGCCTGAGAAACGATCGGAGGCGGCCTGGGCATGACGAGATGGAGAACCATTCCCCACCAAGGGAGTTTTCTACTCCTTTCTCACAGGAGATCCTAGACGCAGCAATCTCGAACACGTTCGTGGGACCCAAGGTGATCTTCACCGGGATGGAGGACCCAGAGACGCACCTTGCTGCATTTCACACGCAGATGGTCCTGATAGGCGGTTCTGATGCTGCCAAGTGCAAGCTCTTCATGAGCACCCTGACCGAGATGGCTATGGATTGGTTCATTAGCCTCCCAGAGGGTCATATCACATCTTTCCGCCAATTGTCGCGATTGTTTCGGGAACAGTACTTAGCCAACAAGGCCCCGCCGCCGGTCTCCTACGATCTGTTTGATGTGAAGCAGTATCAGGGGGAGACCCTGAAGGAGTATATCAATCGCTTCGGGGCCCAGGTCGTGAAGGTTGGTACAACAGAGGAGCCTATGATCGTGTACGCATTTGTGAAAGGCGTATGCCCCGGCCCCTTTGGAGAATCCATTATCCGCAACCGCCTTAGGACTTTCGCTGAACTACGGCGTAGGGTGGTAGAGCATATTGCTTCTGAAGGGGAGGTATGTGTGAAGCGCACCAGCGCCGTGCCCTCACGCCCGAGGGGACCGGCGCGAGTTCAACCCGTCAGGGTCAATGAGACCACGACGGGGAGAAAGAAGCCAGAGGCGAGACGCCCCTACGAGGCCAGAAAGCCCCAGCCCCGGGGTCCAGCAGGAGGCGAACGCCCCGCCAGAGAAAGAGCAAGACCGGCGAGGTACAACTTCGTGGTTGAGTTGAAGGATTTAATCGCCGTGCCTAACATAGCTGAGATGCTGAGGCGACCGGCGAAGACCGACAAGGTGTTAGGGCCCCGTAAAGACTCTTGGTGCGAATTCCACGAGGCTTTCGGGCACCAAATTGATAATTGCCTGTCGTAGGGCTACCAGCTAGATGAGCTGGTGAGGACTGGGTTTTTGAAGGACTATGTCGCAGATCCCACAACGACCGCCACCTTGCCGCCGTCGGCGGAAGAACCAGCACACGAGATGCCTGTGCTTGGCGAGGTCCACACCATTGCCGGAGGTTTTTTCGGCGGGGGACCCACCGCCTCCCAGCGGAAGAAATACGCGAGGGGGGTGAATTCGATTGAAGAGAGGCTCTCAGGGGAGCCGTGGGAGTCGGATATCGTGTTCACGAGAAGAGACCTCCGAGATGTGGTACCCCACGACAACGACCCCGTTGTCATCTCAATCGTCACAGCCGGAAGGAAGGTGCACATAGTGCTTGTCGACCAAGGAAGTTCGGCAGACGTCATGTTTCTGTCGACCTTTAACAAGTTACGGCTGTCCCCCGATCTGTTGAGTCCCTATACGGGGTGCCTGTATGGGTTCGGGGATAACCAGGTGGAAGTCCGGGGGTACCTGGAGTTGAGGACTACGTTCACAGACGGAGAGGCCTCTTGTACCGAAAGCATCCGGTACCTGGTCGTGAACGCCAACTCCGCCTACAATATTTTGCTGGGCAGACCGGCGTTAAACCGTCTGAACGCGGTGTCCTCCACACGCCACATGAAGATGAAGCTGCCGGACCTCAATGCCCAGGTGATAGTCATCAGGTCAGACCAGGAGGAGGCGAGGAAATGCTATGAAAACAGCCTGAAAACGAAGAGAAGCGTATTCATGGTGTATGAACGTCCGCCGAGCGCGGACGCAACGATGATTGAGGCGACGCCCGCTGGGGTGACGCCTGAAGAGGCCATAGCGGAGAGGGCAATGCCCGAAGCAGATGTGCCAATGGAGGAAGGCCCTGACGACGCGGCGCCCGGGGAAGAGGCGGCGCCCGAGGAAGAGGCGGCGCCGGTGGAAGAGGCGGTTCCCGTCGAAGATGATAGCAGGGAGCAGCCTGCGGCTAACGCCGTAGAAAGGGAGATTGGCGGCAAGACTTTCAAGTTAGGAAGTTCGCTAAGCCCAGAAGAACAGGAAGGGGTGGCAGAAGTGATTTCACGCCACCTGGATGCCTTCGCATGGTCCGCCTCGGATATGCCAGGCATCGACCCCGATTTCCTGTGTCACCACCTCAGCATGGACGCCACGATCCGCCCCGTGCGTCAGAGAAGGAGAAAGTTCAATGAGGAACGACAACAGGTGGTGAAAGACGAAACGCAGAAGCTGCTGAGTGCTGGCCACATCAGGGAGATTCAGTACCCTGAGTGGCTCGCCAACGTCGTCTTGGTGAAAAAGGCGAACGGAAAGTGGAGAATGTGTGTTGACTTCACGAACCTGAACAAGGCATGCCCAAAGGACTCGTATCCGCTGCCCAGCATCGACGCCTTGGTAGACAGTGCGTCCGGCAGCAAGGTGCTAACTTTCCTGGATGCCTTTTCAGGGTACAACCAAATCAAGATGCACCCAAGAGACGAGAGCAAGACTGCATTCATGACTGAGACATGCAGTTACTGCTATAAGGTGATGCCCTTCGGGCTGAAAAATGCGGGCGCCACATACCAGAGGCTAATGGACAAGGTCCTGGCACCAATGCTTGGGAGGAATGTGTACGCCTATGTAGACGACATGGTGGTGGCGTCGCAGAATAGGGTGCAGCACATGGCAGACCTGGAGGAGTTGTTCAACACAATATCCAAGTACCGCCTCAAGTTGAACCCCGAGAAGTGTGTTTTCGGGGTAGAGGCCGGTAAGTTCTTGGGCTTTCTGCTCACCGAGATGGGGATAGAGGCGAACCCCGACAAATGTGCGGCTATTATCGCCATGCGGAGCCCGACGTCGGTGAAGGAGGTGCAACAGCTGACAGGGCGGATGGCGGCGCTCTCGAGGTTTGTTTCCGCCGGAGGAGAGAAGGGGCACCCGTACTTCCAGTGCCTCAAGAGAAACAGTCGCTTTGCATGGACTGATGAATGCGAAGCGGCTTTCATTAAGCTGAAGGAGTGCCTGGCGATGCCACCGGTCCTCTGCAAGCCGGTAGCGGGCGTGCCCCTCCGGTTATATTTTACTGTAACGGAGCGGGCCATCAGTTCCGTGCTGGTCCAAGAGCAGGACCAGAGTCAGAAGCCCATCTACTTCGTAAGCAAGGCCTTACAGGGGGCTGAGACGAGGTACCAAGCACTAGAGAAGGCGGCGCTGGCGGTAGTGTTCTCTGCTAGGAGGCTCCGTCATTACTTCCACAGCTTTACGGTGGTGGTGATGACCAACCTCCCTATACAGAAAGTTCTGCAGAAACCTGATGTGGCAGGAAGAATGGTACGCTGGGCGGTGGAACTGTCAGAATTCGACATCCAGTACGAGCCTAGAGGATCCATCAAAGGGCAGGTGTACGCATATTTCGTAGCGGAACTTTCGCCCGGAGGTGAGCAAGAGGTGGAAGCGAGTTCGCAGTGGCTGCTCTCGGTTGATGGCTCTTCAAACCAACAAGGGAGCGGTGCGGGAATAGTCTTGGAGGGACCCGACGACATACTGATCGAGCAGGCCCTGCGCTTTGCTTTCAAGGCAAGCAACAATCAGGCAGAATATGAAGCCCTGATAGCAGGTATGCTCCTGGCCAAGGAGATGGGTGCACATAACCTCTTGGTGAAGAGTGACTCCCAGCTGATTACGGGGCAGGTTCCAGACGAAGGACCCACAGATGGCGGCGTATCTGAAATACGTCCAGTTGTTGAAGGGAGCATTCAACGCTCTTGAGCTGATACATGTCCCGAGGGAGTAGAATGCCAGAGCTGACCTGCTTGCAAAGCTGGCCAGCTCAGGCAAGGGGGGTAGGGTAGACAGAGGACAGTGATCCAGGAGACTCTCAAAACCCCGCGTAGATTCGTGGAAGACAACAGGGTGGGCGTCCTCCATATTCATACATCCAAGGGAAGGCCAAGGAGTCATTGCTCTTTGACCCAGGATACGCAGAGGGCGCCCCGCATCAGCATGTACGCGAGTGTGCCTGAGGAAGAGCAGATGCAGGTATGCGTTCTGGCCAGGGGAGACACCTGGATGGCACCCTACAAGCGATACCTGGCGAATGGGGCTCTCCCAGTGGAGCCTGAAGAGGGTAAGAAAGTCAAAAGAAATGCCGCAAGATATACTTTGGTGGATGGGGTGCTGTTCAGGCACGGTTTCACTCACCCTATCCTAACATGCGTCAGTGGCGACGAGTGCACCAGGATAATGGCGGAACTACACGAAGGCATCTGCGGGAGCCACGTAGGGGGAAGATCCTTAGCCTCCAAGGTAATACGCGCAGGTTTCTTCTGGACAACAGTGAAAGAGGACTGCGCACGACACGCCCAGTGGTGTAGGAAATGTCAAAAGCACGCCGACTGGCACAAGGCGCCGCCAGAAGAGTTGCGGTCCATATACAGCCCGTGGCCTTTCCATACATGGGGAATCGACATCCTGGGCCCCTTCCCACTGGCGATCAGGCAGATGAAGTATTTGATCGTTGCCATCGAATACTTCACCAAATGGATAGAGGCGGAGCCCGTGGCACAAATCACAGCGCACAAAGTACAACACTTTGTGTGGAAGAACATCGTGTGCCGTTTTGGCGTACCTAGGCGGCTGATATCCGACAACGGAACCCAATTCGCCAGTCAACAGTTGAGAAACCTATGTGCGGAGGTAGGCATTAAACAGGTGTTTGCATCAGTTGAGCACCCCCAGACTAATGGGCAGGTAGAATCGGCAAACAGAGTTCTGCTGAGGGGGTTAAAAAGAAGGTTGGAGAAAGCCAAAGGGGCGTGGGCGGAAGAGGTACCAAGGATCGTATGGGCCTATCACACCACGCCCCAATCCTCTACTATGGAGACGCCTTTTAGTTTGGTTTACGGGTCGGACGCGATGATCCCGGTAGAAATACATGAGAGCTCGCCACGTTTTCAAAACATTGTGGGGGAGGAATCCAATGAAGAGAGGCGGGTAAACCTAGATCTGCTAGACGAGGCCAGGGAAGAAGCTAGAATAAAGGCTGAAGCGACGAAGAGAAGAGTAAAGCGGCAATATAGCTCTAAGGTGAAGCCGCGACAGTTTCAGGTCGGCGACCTAGTGATGAGGAAAGCTCACCCGTACGAGTTGGAGAATAAGCTGTCTCCCAAGTGGACCGGACCCTTCAGAGTTACTGAGGCTAAGGGCAACGGTTCGTACAATGTAACATTTTAGTTGAAGGGGACGCTCTTTTTCCCTCTCGGGGGTTTTTTAATGAGGTCACCCTAATAAAGGTAAAACCAATTTGAGAAAAAGAAGTGCCTTGGTTTTTAGCCTGTATCTTTCCCCGTTTGAAGTAAGGAAAGGCGTCGCCAAGAAAGAAAGCGTCGCCAAGAAAGAAGGCGTCGTCAAGAAAGAGGGCGTCGCCAAGAAAGAAGGTGCCGCCTAGGTCAAGGCGTCGTCAAGAAAGAGGGCGTCGCCTGGATGGAGGCGGGCGCCGCTGATGAGCAGGGCGAAGGAAAGCGCGCAATATGTGAAATGTATGCAGAGTAAAGTGACGTTGCAAAAAATCAATTGATATGGAAAAAGTTGGTGCTACAAGCAGTGATGAATACAATTGAAGTAGCCCAAATGGGGCGAATATTACAAATCGTGCAAATCACAAAAGAGCCACTTGTCAGTGGTCATCAGAATCAGCACTGGAGGAAGGCGAAGCCCCTTTCCCAGCCCGCAGAGCTCGAGTAAGTCGTGTCCTCCTTTCTCGGTTTATTTTCGAACCTGCGCCAAGGAAGATAAATGTGTCAGAGACGCCATGAGGCAAGACATGCACGTACAGAGAACAACAAGGGCTGGAGTTTCTAGGGCAGCGACTCTTACCTATGTACTTTTCGAGAGTCCCAGCGTTGGACTCCAGGCTGATCAAAGTGGCAGAGTCAAAACCTTTCGCCTCAGCAAGAATCTGGCAAGCTATTTGACCACTTGGAGCCAGCTTCTTGAAGGGCTTGGTTTTGAGTTACCTCGTCTCTCTCACCCAGTACAGCGGAAACCCATCCAGAGCATCGGGAACCAGGTCAGTACGGCAAATCTTGAAGAACCGGCCTTTCCACCCGGAGAACGAGCTTTGGAAGGGTGTAAAGAGAACTCTCCCGGGAACATTACTGAGAGTTACCCAGAGGTTGTGTCTCTGCCTCTTCACCTCGAAGAAGTGAAGAAAGAGGTCAACCGAGGGTACACAACCCAGAAACCCGAAGAGAATGTCGAAGGCTTTGATAAAGGCCCAGCTGTTGGGGTATAACTGGGCCGGAGCAACGTTGATCTCAGACAGCAGTTCCTTCTCGAACCAGGAGAAGGGTAGGCGCACTCCGATGGTCTTGAACACCACCTGGTAAAAGTAAAAGAAAGGGACCCCGTCGTTGGCCCGTTCGTCTCCACACACTGGCTCCCCTAGAGTGCAAGGGAGCACAGCGATATCGTCATCGTGCCTCCTTGCGAAGGCCCAGTGGTCATAAGAACACGACTCCCCTTTGTGCTCCCGTATGGCCCTGGTAGAGAGTAAGCATGAACACTCATCAAAAAGTTCACTCGAAGCCCAGGGGTACAAATCCTTGGGACTGACTCTGGACGAAGCAGCATGAGAAGACATTCTTTAACAAGATCAGGGGTTTCAAGGGTGTGGGGACTGCCGGAAATGCAAGAGTCGAGCGAGGCGAGCGATTGCTGGAACAACCCTTCGTGAGAAAGAAAGGGTGCAAGGAGGAAGGGTGCAAGAAGAAAGAACGTAAGTAGGTTATGAAGAGTGGGAAAATGATGAGGATAGTTTCAGAGTTTGAAGAGTTAAATAAAGCGGTTAGAGCGCCAAACGACGCGAATGGATGCACCGCACGATTGATCCACGTGGCACAAGATGAAAAGATGACCCTGGCACCACTGGTGAAGATCTGAGCGCGTCGTACCAATAGAGTATCCAGGGGTACGATGCGCCGTCGAAAGTGGATCAGGGGCACAGCAGGAGTCAGAACTCAGTGAAATGACTGAATGTCCCATCAGCCATACAGAAAGCGCCGCGTGGATCAAGTTGAATGACTGAACGTCTCATCAGCTATACAGGGAGCGCCTCATGGAAGATACGGGAAGGGCCTAGAAGCTCTTCGCCGCCCCCAGGCATCGACCAAGCCCAAGGTCAAAGTCAATGTCAAGTTAGGGACGACGCCCGAGGCGACACTAGCGTGAGACGCCCGAGGCGTCGCCTGGAATGACGTAAAGGACGACGCCGGCATGAGACGTCGCGGGCGTCGCCAACCCAAATATCAGCAGGGTCGCCTCCCCGATACCCACAGGTAGGAAAGACTGTGGAGGGAGACGAAAGTGAAGGAGGCAGAGTTAGTTGCTGGCGTTATCTCCCCGATACCCACGGGTAGGAAAGACTGTGGAGGGAGATAAGATCGCCAAACGCCAGCGAATTGCTGGCAAGGTGTTCCCCGATACCTATGGGAAGGAAAGACCATAGAGGGAACGACCCCCCCCAAAGCACTCGACGTTTTAGACACCCGGGGACGATACGACACTGCTGTAGCAGGCCTCTCCTTAGGCGTGGGCGCCGGAGGCTAAGAATCAGGGAGAGAACCATTTCGGTGTTAGAGACACCCCGTGGACGATACGGCGTCACAAGGTGAGCCTCTCCATGGGCGTGAGGGTTGGCACGCGATCTTTCCCGGTCACACAAGGCCGCCCGACGAAGCAAAGAAGCGAATATGATACAAACAGAACAACCGAAGCACAAAAAGACAAAAGATGAGAATAAGATCGCACAAGCAGAATCGTATATGGCAAAGACACAAAAGCAATCATACGAACACCCAAATTTGTAGCAAGAGTACGGATAGTTCAAAGAATTACAAGTTTGAACAGAGAAAGTCAAAAGCAAGCGTAAAGAATAAAGGAATTAAGCTTGAAAGTGAAGGTGGCGGTTGAGAGGCAGCGGTTCAGTCATCCACGTCCATGGGCACGACCTTCCCGTCGACGACATGGTGCATGGGGTCGCAGTTCGAAATATTGATGCCAGGGTTCTCACAGGACGCCTGGGTCAGAGCCTCCTGGAACCCCTCCTCAAAAGTACCCGCCATCTCCTGGATAAGGGACTTTTTCTCCTTCTCCAGCTCCTCAACGGCGGCGTCCCCAGAGGTCACCTGCTTCTCCAGAGCCTCTTTCTCAACGCGAAGTCGACTGACCTCGACCTGTAGTTTGTCGTAGTCAGCCCGGAGAATGTCCATAGCTTTGGCCTGGGTGGCCATTTCCCCCTCCATCCGCTCCGTCTTGTCAGCCTGCTCACGGCAACGGTCCTTCAGGTCCTTTTGAATTTCTGCTTCAGCTTTGAGCAATTCCTGAAGGCCCGTTACCTGGACTTGGAGGGCGACTTCACGAGTAAAAAAGCCAGCCTGAAGCTCCAATGCCTCTGCCAGTTGCCTCTCAGTTTCTGCTTTCGACTCTTGCGCTTGCTTCAGAGAGGTTTGGTAAGTTTCGTTCTGGCGCCCCAGGGTCCTCATTTCCTCCTCCAAAGTAGTCTCCTTTGTTTCCAAGGCTTGGAGAATTTGAGCTGGCATAACCGCGTTTCTGGCCTGGGCGCGCCATTCAAGGGCCACCGCCAGGAAGGCCCCCAAGTAGAAGGGCATGCCTTCCTTCCTGTCGGTGCCCTCCGGCAGAGTCCCGCCGCTGAAGCCCCTCATTAGATGCATAATCGGAGGAGGGATGGCGATGAAGTCAGGGGCGGCAGCGACGGAAGCAGGGGAAGCAATGGTTTCTGCCGGCGGCGGAGGCGGGGCAGATTCGGCGCCTTCGCCCCTTTCCTCTTGGAGTGTCATAGGAGGGAGTGAGGTCGCGCTCGGGGGGTTATCCATGAAGGGGTTCTCTCCCTGGGGCGACGCCTCTACTGAAAGAGGAACCCGCGCAGATTTTCTTCTTCTGAAGGGAGCCACTCTTTCTGAGTCCTCATCATCTGATAGAATCTCCAAAACCCGTTTCCCTTTGTCAAGGGGGGTTGGAGCCGGTGACGAGGCCGCGGCTAGGGGAACAACGGCGATGGGTAGAGGAGAGCGAGGAGTCTGAAGTGCTGCAAGGCTGTGAGGAGACGACGAAGGTGAACTCAAGGTAGCCTCGGCGGTGATCGGAGGAGGCGGCGACAGAGTCGGTGGGGGAACCGGATCAGCAGCAAGGGTGGAGGAGGCGCCCGCCTTGGTGGCGGCACGTGCCTCCTTCATTGCCTTCGCCAGCATCATTCTCTTGGAAGCGCCCATCACCGATCCTACATCAAGACAGACCAAACAGCAAGAATTAAGACCAAAGCAGCTATGCAAAATTACAACACACATGGAGGCGTGAAATGCAAGTAACATAGCACAATATAAAATGAGTATAAGAGTCCGGGGGAACCAACGTTCGATAGCAGGCTGTTCACAACAAAAAAGATGAGGGGAGAGCCCCTTACCAAAGTAGGTGGTCAGGGCGTGAGCATTGTACTCGCTAGCGACCAGCTTCAAGGTATCAAAAACGATCCCCAACCCGGCCAAGGCTTTGCTTACCTCCCTATCGGCGGGAGATAGCTCTTCCAGGGTTTTGGCCCTGAGCACTTTAGGGCGCTCCGTCCAGTAAAGGGGGAAGCCATCCAAAGCTGTGGGATCGTGCTTGGCGCTGCACACCCTGAAGAACTTCCCTTTCCAGTTCTTATAAGAATTCTGGAAGAGGGAGAGGAGAATCCTGCTTGCGATCCCGGAAAAGCTTACCCAGAAGCTCTTCCCCTGCTTCTTCACCTCAAAGAAATGCAGGAAGACATCTACAGAAGGGGGGATGCCCAGGTGTCCACAAAGAATTTGAAAGCCCCTCACGAATGCCCAGCTGTTGGGATGAAGCTGGGCGGGGGCAGTGTTGATTTCAGTGAGAAGCTCCCGTTCGAAGGGAGTGAACGGGAGACGCACTCCTAGCGCTTGAACACGGTCTGGTACATGAAGAAGAAGGGTTTCCCCTTTCTAGGTCTGTCGTCCAAACAAACAGGTTCCCCAGGCCTACCGGGACGGACGGATATGTGGGCGTCGTGTGTGCGGCAGAAGGCGTTAAAGTTGTACAAATGGGGATCCCCCCAGTGAGCTTCCAGGTCCTGGAAGGAAGTCAGGCTGTGCATTCACTCAGGAGCTCGTCGGGGGCCCAGGGGTAGAAGGCTTTGTAGTTGGACTTGGGGGTCGTGGGGGAAGAATCAGGCTCCGCGTTCGCGCGCGTCATGGTGAAAATAGATAGCTGGAGAAAGAAGAGAGGAAAAAGGGTTTAGCAAGTGTAGCCATGGCAAGAAGGGGAAAGAGCCCTAGGAAGCGTCACCCACGCGAGAAAAATCAGAGGAGGAAGAAGAAGTGGAGAGATGCAGTAATATGTGAATAACAACAGTCCCAAGCAGTTCAATAAATCCTATAATGCGACGAAAGGGAAGAGTCGTGAGTACTCGAAATCGTACCTTTGTTATTGGAATGGAGGCAGTAGAAGAGCGCAGGAAGGAGAGAATCGCGATTGCAGAGGAAAAGGGTTTTGAAGGCGATGAACAGTGCGAAGTTGCAGAGCGAATGAATGTAACAGTAGGGTGAACGCGGGGTTTGGAGTAACTTAAACGTTACATTTCGCAACTCAAGAGGTGCTAGCTGAGGGCCGTGGAATTGTGCCACGCGTCAGAGGATCGATTTCCCAAGGGAAACGCAAAGGTCTCTGGAGGATGGCCGCGCGATGGGCCATGTGGCGCGCGATCAAGGGTAGCCCAAAAGGTGTTATCATCCTCGTTTCAGAGGAGGTCAAATCAATCAGTAAGAGCGTTCTTAGGGTACAGAGAGCGTCACGTCAACAATTCGAGAATTGTTGAGTCAGCAGGGAATGACACGTCATCGGGAGAGCACGTGGACGGCGTGGGCGAGGCTTTAGTCTTTACGCTGAAGACAAGTCTTCAGCTTAAGACTGGGGGGCTTGTGTACCGTCCCGTATCCGGGCGTTGACTAAGTCAAGGTCAAAGTCAACGACTGGAGAGTCAAAGTCAACGTAAGGCGTCGCCTAGGTGGAAAAACGCCAAGTGCCAGCATCGCCAAGAGGAAGTGTCGCCAGGACAAGGCGTCGCCTAGGTGATGGCGTCGCCCAACCAGGGCGTCGCCAGATCAAACAGTGCTAAAGCAAGGCAATCACGGTGTGGTTCCCCGATACCCATGGGTAGGAAAGACCATGGAGGGAGCGACGCCGTGGGGAGGCCTCAGGTCTCGATAACCCGGGGCAGTGATAAAGAGAAGGAAAAGGTGGCTTCAAGGCCATAGTAATAGTACCAGTGTAGGGCAGCCCGACTCGTGAAGTGCTCCTGCCGCCCCAGAGACGCCTGTGGGACAGATACGACTCAAGAGGGAAGTCACGCCCAGGGCAACCGGGTGCAGGGTACAAGAGGAAGGCAGATACGCTCTCAAAGTAAGTGACTAAATAATTGGGGGCATGAGTTGGCACCCAAAAAGTCACCCCTAGCGCAGTAGCACTCCCAAGCAGGAGGACTCAGACGTAGAGACGTCCCCAGATGGGCAGAAACGCCCCCAGATGGGGTCATGACGTCGTGAGGCCCTCCACGTGTACGACAGCCATGCCAGAATAGAAACACCCTTTAGTCAGGTGCCAGGTAATTAAAAGTCATTCAATACAGTTTCCCTTTCGAGCATTCAGGTACTATAATGGCTCCCGAGCGTTTCAACGTCTTAAATGCGCTACGTTTTCTAATTAAGCGCTTTAATGAGTGCGTTACGTTTGTGATTAAAAGCGCTTTAAGACGCTTTAAATGTTTGGGTAGTTTAAATAGCGCGGAGAATGTTGGAAAAAGGGTTCGAACTTTCTGCAAATTTACCAGAGCTGTCTAGTTGCTTGCTCGTGCTTCATTAGTTACGAACAAGGGACTGGGGAATATTTTTGCCCGAAAGAGAGAACACAGATACCCAGTACACAGTTATTTCTTATCACCTTCAGAGTGCCATACGCGGTGCTCAGAGACGGAGGTGAATAGTTTTGGTGTTTCTTGCTGGCTGACTTGAGCGTCGGAGTGCAAACGGCCGCTAGGGCGCCTCTTTGGCCTCTTTTTTGCAGGAATCCACAGGCAATCAGTGGGAAGGAGTCCCTAGCTGACGGTTGAGGTCACGCACAAAGACGTCCTGGTCAACCGGACGGAACACTTTTCTTCTTTAGAAAGAGAGTTTTATCTGAATTGCCACGGCTATAACCTTGAGACAGCAGAAATTCACTTAGCCTTTCATACCATTGCCTAGGTGCTTGCTTCATAAGGCCTTCTTAAGCATGTACACATGTTCTGGATTTTTGTGATCTTCAAACCCTGGAGGCTGAGATACAAACACCTCTTCATTTATGTAGCCATTTAGAAATGCACTCTTGACATCCATTTGAAACAGCTTGAAACCTTGTATGCTGGAAAATGCTAGAAGAAGTCTGACAGCTTCAAGACGTGCTACTGGTGCATAGGTTTCACCAAAATCAATACCTTCTTCTTGGTTATACCCTTTAGCAACCAGTCTTGCTTTATTTCTAGTGATAGCTCCATGTTCATCCATCTTGTTCCTGTACACCCACTTGGTTCCTATGATATTCATCTCATGCTTTCTTGGAACCAAAGTCCATACTTCATTGTATTCAAACTGGTTCAGCTCTTCCTGCATTGCTGTTATCCAATTGTTGTCTTGTAGTGCTTCTTCCAGTCTTTTAGGCTCAATCTGTGACACAAAAGCTACTGTTCTGCAGAAATTGTTGAGTGAATTCCTTGTTGAGACTCCTTTCTCAATTTTACCAATTACATTGTCAAGAGTGAGATCCCTTGGAGTCTTCCATTCTTTAGGCAGTCCTGCATTCACAGTAGATTCTTTTACAGAATTTGGATTAGTAGCATCAAGTTCACTAGACTGATTCTGTTGCATAATTGTTCTTAAATCATCCATACCAGGTTCATCCATAACAGATTTGGGCACAGAAAAATCTGTTTCATCAAACACAACATGTATAGATTCTTCAACAGCAAGCAATCTTTTGTTATACACTCTATAAGCATGACCATTTATAGCATAACCAATATGTATTCCTTCATCTGATTTAGGATCAAACTTCCCCAGATTATCTTTACCATTATTTAAAACAAAGCATTTGCAGCCAAATACCCTAAGATGACTAATGCTAGGCTTCCTACCTTTATACAATTCATAGGGAGTTTTCTTAAGAATTGGTCTAATCAATGTTCTGTTAAGCACATAAGATGCAGTATATACAGCATCAGCCCAAAAATATTTAGATAAACCAGATTCATTTAGCATAGTCCTAGCTAACTCTTCTAGTGATCTATTCTTTCTTTCAACAACACCATTTTGTTGGGGTGTCCTAGGAGCAGAATAACTATGTATGATCCCATGTTTTTCACAATATTTATCAAACTTTGCATTTTGAAATACTCCCCCATGATCACTACGAATCTGTTTTATCCTATTTTCATTCTCATTATGCAGAACCTTAGCAAGTTTCTTAAAGGCTTTATATGCATCATTTTTAGAAGCAAGAAACAAAGTCCATGTATATCTTGAAAAGTCATCAACAATCACCAAAGCATAGTAATTTCCAGCTAAGCTAGCAGTCCTAGATGGTCCAAACAAGTCCATATGCAAAACATCCAAAGCTTTATTTGAAGAAACCATATCTTTTGATTTAAAAGAAGTTCTAATCTGTTTTCCCTTTACACAGGCATCACACAATCTGTTATTTTGAAACTTTATGTTTGGTAAACCAGAAACAAGTTCCTTAGATTTTAGCTTATTCAAGTGATTTGTGTGAATGTGAGCTAGTCTCCTATGCCACAGCCAAGACTCATCATTTTTAGATAGCAAACACTCATTTTCAGAACAGCTCTTTATAATGTCTAGGAGATAAATGTTATTTACCCTTTTTCCAGTGAACAGCACCTTACCAGAATTTTCATTTGAAATTGTACAAGTATTTGCTTCGAAATTGACCTTGTATCCCTTGTCACACAGCTGGCTAATGCTTAGAAGACTATGTTTTAGCCCTTCAACATATAGGACATTCTCAATAGTAGTTGAGTCTTTAGTACCAACATCTCCTCTTCCAAGAATTTTTCCTCTATTGTTATCTCCATATGTGACATGCCCTTCAGCTTTGAGTTTCAGATTTATGAACTGAGTCACATCACCAGTCATGTGCTTTGAGCAGCCACTGTCTAGGTACCACTGGTTTCTCCTGTTGTTTTTCTGCAACAAAACAGATTTAGCACATATGGTACCCCTTTAGTCTAGGGTCCAGCATGATTAACACCTTTCCTTAGGAAGCCATTTTGCCAATCCTTTAGGAACAAGATATCTCCTAGCCTTACATGTTCTAGATACATGACCAGATTTCATACAATAAAAACATGTTGCAGTATGCATTGTTTTTGAATTATTAAAAGAGGAAAAACCTGTTTTGGAAGGAACAAAGAAACTGGACAGCTTTTTCACATTACCTTTCATTCCAGGATTATATCCTAAATCATTTTTATTGAAAACAGCATTCTGTGAACCTAATAAGGTTTCAAGATTTTCTCTTCCCTTAGTGAAATTTGAAAGTGTTTTTAACAAATACTCAACCTGTTTTTCCAGCTTTTTGCAATTATCACAAGTTTTAATTGATGCATGCAAACATGTCAATTCAAGACTAATTAATTCAGTTTTAGCTTTGTGCAGTTCTTCTTCAAGAACTTTAACCTTTGGTTCAAGTACCCTATTTACTCTATTCAATCTGTTGCACATTATAACCAACCTGTTTGCTTCATCATGTGTTTCCTTAAAGGCTAGTAGCAGCTGATCATAGTTTTCAGAATCAGTGGAGAAATTACTTACTGAGTCAAAGTTGGATCCCTCATCATTCACCATGAAGCAAAGATTTGCTTTTTCACTTTCAGTTGAGGAATTACTAGATGAGGATACATCATTTTCTTCCCATGAGATATATGCTCTTCTACCTTTGCCTTTGTCACTCCTCTTGCTTGCTGATTTTTCTTTATTTTGATTGTTTGGACAATCAGCTTTGATATGACCTGGTTTACCACATCCAAAGCACGTGTAATTGGAAGAATTTGAATCAATAGATTGTTTGGAATACCGCTTTCTTTGCTGAGTTCTGTCACGGTTTTGCTTTCTAAGAAATCTGCTGAATTTTTTGGTGAGCAGACTCACAGTCTCATCATGTTTTGGATCACCTTCTTCCTCACTTGTATCATGTTCCATGGTAGTTTTCAGAGCAATTCCTTTGGCCTTCTGATGGAGATCAAGCCCAAGAGGACATGGAGGCCAATCAACAAGATCAAGAGGAGGTGGAGGCACAAATAGAAGACGCCCATGGAGGTCAAAGTCCACCTCAAAGGATTACAAGAAGCATGTTCAAAGCTTTGGGAGCTAGAGGACATCTATTTTCTCTTTTTGTAATTTCTTTAGTTGAAGGTGCTTAGAGGGAAACATTAGAAACCTCTTTTGTTTTAGCATCTTTTAGGCTTTAGTTAGGAGCTTTAGGGGGGTGTATTAGTAGATAGGTGTAGGAGTAGAATAGGAGGTGCCAAAGTGAAGGAAAGAGTCACACCTTCCTCATGCATGGAATAGGCGCCGATTTTGAATAGTTTTTAGGAGGGAATTTTGAATTCTCTTAGCTTTATTTTTCAGCACCTTAGGCTATAAATAGAGGTGCTCTCCTTGTAAAATTCAGATTGGAATTAATCTAAGAAAACTCTACTCAAATTTTGAGTGAACTTTGGAGAGCTTTGAGCCTTCTTCTCTAGTCTTATCTTGATGGATCATTGGAGTCCTCAAGTGGCGGCATCACTCTCATCTAGGAGCATTCCACACTTCTAGTGGCGAGATCATCCAACATTCTTCCATCTTCATGAGCATTCTCTTCTCCTTCCTTTCTTCTTCTTCAATTGTTCATGTGCCTTTGTGTTCTTGAGTTTTTTTAGTTTCGGTTTTTCTATTTTCGAGCACTATGTTCTATTTTGTTTTTAATTCTGTTCGGTTCATATGATTAGTTGCTTAATTCTGTTCGGTCATTCCAGCTTTCATTCTCTTTGTTGATTCAATTTGACAATATTTGGTTCATCCAAATGAGTTTGGGATTTGGTACTAGTTTTTGGTGAGTTCTTGGCTTAGAACAATGATCCAACTCTAAGAAAAGTGCCTCTATATTTTCCAGCTCAAGGTGATTCCTAAGAATGTCAAGAATCTTGTTCTATGTGGCTATTGGAATCACATCACCTTCTTTTCCACTGTTTCTTGTTCTTTCAATCTTTTCAGCTCAATTTCATGTTCTATCAGCTTTCCAAAAAGTGCAGTAGTGGACATCTTGGATAAATCTCTGGATTCTGAGATTGCTGTTACCTTAGGTTGCCAGCTCCTATCAAGACATTTTAATACCTTAATGTTAAGCTCTTCCTTGTCAAAGACTTTACCAAGGCCAGTGAGATAATTTACAATGTGTGTAAATCGTTTCTGCACATCTGCAATACTTTCTTCAGATTGCATTCTGAACAGCTCGTACTCCTGAATTAGTGAGTGCTTCCTTGCCCATTTCACATCATCAGTTCCTTCATGAGTCACCTCTAGTACATCCCACATCTCCTTTGCTGAGTTACATTGAGAGACTCTAAAGAACTCATCCATATTCAGTGCAGAGGTGATGATATTCTTGGCTAAAGAATCATATTGGGCCTTCTTCTTCTCATTTTCACTCCATTCAGACCAAGGCTTCTTTATTGTTTCATCTTTGACAACCTGCATAGGTATAAAAGGTCCACTGACCACTGCATCCCAGATTCCCATGTCAATAGATTCCATAAAGATCTTCATCCTGATTTTCCAGAAAGCATAGTTAACACCACCAAACATAGAAGGTCTATTAATAGACGCACCTTCAGCAAAAGGCATTTTAAACTCAGACATCATACACACACTTGAGCAAAATACAAGCCCTAGCTCTTGATACCAATTGTTGGGTCTATTGGTGTCTAAGTTCAAGAGGGGAGGGGTGAATTGAGCTTATAAAATTTTCGCAAGAACACACAATTTTTTCAGTATTCCAGAGGCAAAAAGAACAAATTGTTTTTACATGAAACAGATTGATTCTTCAGAGCAGTCTTGGCACAATTTGAATTTTGTTCAATGTAGAAAATAAAAGCTTAGTTCCAAGCTTGCCCCACAAGGTCTTCCAAAAGTGACTCAAGAACTTAGGATCTCTATCAGACACTATAGACCTAGGAATCCCATGCAAGCGAACCACTTCTTGGAAGAAGAGGTTTGCAATGTGGCATGCATCATCCACTTTGTGGCAAGGAATTAAGTGAGCCATCTTTGAAAAACGATCCACTACCACAAAAATGGAGTCCTTTCCCTTTGATGTCTTGGGTAAGCCTAAGATGAAATCCATAGATATATCTACCCAAGGCATTGAAGGGATAGGAAGAGGAGTATAAAGACCATGGGGATGCATTTTAGACTTAGCTTTGCGGCAAGCTATGCATTTATCACACAAACTATGAACATGTTTATGCATATGAGGCCAAAAGAAATGTTCATGCAACACATCCAAAGTTTTAGCAACCCCAAAATGTCCCATTAAACCCCCCTCATGAGCTTCTCTAACAAGAGATAATCTAATAGAGCATTGGGGAACACAAAGACGTTTTCCTTTAAAAAGAAAGCCATCTTGAATAAAAAAGTCTTTGTGTCCTCCTTTAAGACACTCTTGATAGATGAAAGAAAAATCAAGGTCATCATGATAGAGTTCCTTAATGTGATCAAAACCAAGATATTGAGAGGTTAAAAGATTTAGCAAGGTGTATCTTCTAGAAAGAGCATCCGCCACAATATTTATTTTGCCTTGCTTGTGTTTGATCACATAAGGAAATTGCTCAATGAATTCCACCCACTTAGCATGCCTCTTGTTAAGTTTGTTTTGGCTTTTCAAATATTTAAGAGATTCATGATCACTATGTATCACAAACTCTTTGGGAAAAAGATAGTGTTGCCAAGTAAACAAAGCCCTAACAAGTGCATATAATTCCTTATCATAGGTGGAATAGTTGAGATGACTTCCCTTCAATTTCTCACTAAAATAGGCTATGGGGTGGCCCTTTTGAAGGAGAACAGCCCCAATACCTATACTTGAAGCATCACACTCAATCTCAAATGTGTTAGTGAAATTAGGAAGGGCCAAGATGGGAGCATTAGTCAATTTTTCTTTCAAAGTATCAAAAGCATTTTGTTGTGCTTCTCCCCAATGAAAGACCACATCCTTTTTCACTATGTCATTGAGTGGTGCGGCAATGGTACCGAAGTTTGGGACAAATCTTCTATAGAAAGAAGCTAGTCCATGAAAACTTCGGACCTCATTCAAAGATTTCGGTGTAGGCCAATTTTGAATGGCCACCACCTTTGTTTTGTCCACATGGACCCCTTTACAACTCACAACAAACCCTAGGAATTCTATATGATCAAGAGCAAACATACATTTAGCAAGGTTAGCATACAAATGTTCCTTCCTAAGGGTTTCTAAAACTTTCCTAACATGCAACCTATGGTCATTCAAAGATAAGCTATAAATGAGAATGTCATCAAAGTAAACCACAACAAATTTACCAATGAAAGGTCTAAGAACATGATGCATGAGGCGCATGAAGGTACTTGGTGCATTAGTTAAACCAAAAGGCATAACTAACAACTCATATAAACCAAAGTTGGTCTTAAAAGCCGTCTTCCATTCATCACCCGGTTTGATACGGATTTGATTGTAGCCGCTTTTAAGATCAATCTTTGAAAAGATTTTAGAACCATGTAATTCATCCAACAAATCATCTAGTCTAGGTATGGGATGCCTATACTTAATGGTTATGTTATTTATGGCCCTACAATCCGAACACATTCGCCATGTGCCATCCTTTTTTGGCACTAAGATGATAGGCATAGCACAAGGACTCATGCTATCTTGCACCCACCCTTTCTCAATCAAAGCCTCAACTTGTTGGTGAATTTCCTTGGTTTCACTTGGATTGGTCCTATATGCTGGACGATTTGGTAAAGAAGAGCCCGGTATCAAATCAATTTGGTGCTCAATCCCTCTCAAAGGTGGAAGTCCATTTGGAGGATCTTGAAACACATCTTTGAACTCTTCTACCAAATTTTCCAAGCAATGAGGACTATCAACAAGTGATTCTACTCTAAGAGTTCTAGGGATGGCTAAGAAAAGAGGATGATGAGCCACTATTTCCCTTTCAATGTCACGTCTAGACACAAGGAGTGTAGGCTTAGAACTCTTATCTTTTTTATCTTTTTTATCTTTTTCACTCTCCCTCTTTTTCTTCATGATAACTTGGTCCTCATGGACTTCTCTTGGAGAGAGAGATTTTAAAGTAACCTTGTGACCATGGAATTCAAAAGATAGTTTGTTGGTAAAGCCATCATGTAAAACTTTTCTATCAAATTGCCAAGGCCTTCCCAAAAGAACATGAGTGGCTTCCATGGGCACAACATCACATAATACCTAATCTTTGTATTTTCCAATGGAGAAATGGATGAGGACTTGTTTATTAACAATTATTTCTCCTACTTCACTAAGCCATTGTAATTTGTAGGGCTTTGTATGAGAGATAGTAGGCAATCCAAGCTTATCTACTACTCTTGTACTAGCCACATTTGCACAACTACCCCCATCCACTATCAAGGAACAAATGTTGTTTTGAATAAGACATCTTGTATGGAAAATATTTTCCCTTTGACTTTCATCAAAAGGTTGTGAAACTTGTCCAAGAAGTCTTCTCACAACTAACAAGTCCCCTTCAAGTGGACATTCGCTCTCTTCCTCACTAGATGCATGAGAATGCAATGAATGCTTTGGAGAATCCGAATCATGCTCACTAACTACAATGCCCTCATGCATGTACATACTTCGTTTGGAAGGACAATTTGCAGCAATATGACCATAACCCATACATTTAAAACATTTAGTGTTAGATGTTCTAGTGGGAGACTTAGGTCTAGAAGTAGATGGCTTAGATTCCTTGGGTTTGAAAGAAGAATCTTTGGAAGGATGTTTAGAAAAAGAAGTTTTGTTCCTCCAAGACTTGGAGTAGTATCCATCATTGGAAGCATTTTTAAAAGAGTTTTTCTTAGCAAGTTGGGCTTCCACCTTCATTGCAAGATGAACTAAAGAGCCCAATGATGAATACTCTTGTAACTCAACAATGTCTTGAATATGCTTCCTAAGACCACTCACAAACCTAGCAACCATGGCTTCTTCACTTTCTTCTAATTCAATTTTAAGCACAAGCGTCTCAAGCTCCTTATAATATTCATCCACATTTAGCGTGCCTTGTTGAAACCGTTGGAGTCTCAACATAAGGTCTTTCGTAAAATGTGGGGGCACAAACCTAGCGCGCATATGATCCTTTAAAGAGTTCCAAGAGTCCACGGGAGGACCCTTGTGATAGATAATGTCCTTTACAATTCCATGCCACCATTTCATGGCATAATCACTAAACTCTAGGGTGGCTAGCTTGAGCTTATGCTCATCTTGGATCTCATGGATCTCAAAAATTTGTTCACACTTAGCCTCCCAATCTAAATATACATTTGGATCACTAGAACCATTAAAACAAGGTAGCTTGACCGAAGGAAGCTTGGACTTTGCATCATGGTAGAAGCCATTGCCGTAGTGAATTCTTTCCCCTTGGTGATGATGTCTTTGTCCATGGACTTGGGGTGGAGGTCTCCTTCTCCTATGCTCATCTTCACGGCCAACATCATTTGAAGAAGCTCTTGAAGATGGTCTATGAGAATGATGTCCATCATAGATAGAAGGAGATGGTCTAGCTTGTTGGACCTCCATCTTTTGCATTTTCTCCTCCAACCGTCTAATTGTTCTTTGAGCTTCATGTAATTCACCAAGAATTGAAGCTTTGGAAGGAGAATTCTGCTTGTAGGATGCATCACTTGAAAATCCAGCCATTTGTAATTAAAAACAGCAAACACACAAAAACAGCAAACAAGTTAAAAATTAGCAAAAACAGTGAGCTTTTGGCAATGAAACTGCCGAAGTGAACTAAGGCTGAAAAAGATATCACTCTCAAAGAAATAATGTTCTTGCACCAATCTGATCTTGAGGCCTTGGAATCCTCAAATGAAATATGTCAAAGCAAGCACACCAATCTTAAGAGCAAACCACCACAAAACCAAAGAAACAATAAAGACAAACAAGAAAAGGTATAAGCAAGGAAAGGTAATTGCAAAAGGAATACTATATGTAAGACAAACTCAAAGAGTAAAAATGAAAGACAATCAAGAAAATAAAGAACTCAATGAGAAAAGTAGGCACACAAAAGAATACCTAAGGAAAAACACTAGAGTAGATGAAGAAAACAAAAAATTTAGCTACTGGAAATTTTTTTTTTTTTAAAAATGCAAACTGTGCTTGATATTCACTGATTTAACTGGAACGTTGTAGAGCGAACTGGATTATGAAATTTATACCACAGAAACTTCAAGATGTTAACTCAATAATGGCACTGGAATCAATTAAAAACAGAAAGCCAATTGAGAGAAATAAATTTTTTAAAATCGCTGCCAGATTACCGTATTTTTTTTTCGGCAGGAATGTACACTTTTTTTATTTTATTTATCATTTTTTTTGTACTTCATATTTTTGAATGATTCTTTTTTCTATTCTTTTCTAACACTTTGAATATCTAAAATCCAGAATTTCAGAATTTTACAGTACGTAAATCAATTGCAATAAGGAAAAACAGTAAGCACTTTTTTCAGGAACAGAGGAATCCTAATAGGAATAAAAAACAGAATGATGAACTAGCAAAGACATAATAGAAAATGATGTATTGGAACTTGTATAGGTCTAGAATACAAGTATGAACTCAAATCTAAAAAGAAAATGCACAAAGGATCAACATCAATTCAGAAAATTATATGACACCAAAGCAAGAAACAATCAAAACAATAAAAGTACTACTAGAAGTAATGACATATATGGAATAACATGACTAAGACAAAACTTGACATGATTCAAAAATTAAAAGACACATCACAAATTGTAACAAGTGAAAGGAAGCTTAAGGTAAACTCTAGGAAGGATAATGCCATTCCAAAAGAGCAACCATACTCATAAGAAGAATGAGTGCCATAAACCTTTTCACAAACACTTGGTGTAAAAGAAAAACAGCAAGAATACTCAAGTAAAATTCTGAAACAAAAACTTAAATTGCAAGAAATTAAAAAGAGCTCTTGAAATAAAGTGCACACAACTCAACAATTAAACAAGAATGAACCTAAGACTCATGATACCACATGATGTGATTCCAATAGCCACATAGAACAAGATTCTTGACATTCTTAGGAATCACCTTGAGCTGGAAAATATAGAGGCACTTTTCTTAGAGTTGGATCATTGTTCTAAGACAAGAACTCACCAAAAACTAGTACCAAATCCCAAACTCATTTGGATGAACCAAATATTGTCAAATTGAATCAACAAAGAGAATGAAAGCTGGAATGACCGAACAGAATTAAGCAACTAATCATATGAACCGAACAAAATTAAAAACAAAACAGAACATAGTGCTGGAAAATAGAAAAACCGAAACTAAAAAAACTCAAGAACACAAAGGCACATGAACAATTGAAGAAGAAGAAAGGAAGGAGAAGAGAATGCTCATGAAGATGGAAGAATGTTGGATGATCTCGCCACTAGAAGTGTGGAATGCTCCTAGATGAGAGTGATGCCGCCACTTGAGGACTCCAATGATCCATCAAGATAAGACTAGAGAAGAAGGCTTAAAGCTCTCCAAAGTTCACTCAAAATTTGAGTAGAGTTTTCTTAGATTAATTCCAATCTGAATTTTACAAGGAGAGCACCTCTATTTATAGCCTAAGGTGCAGAAAAATAAAGCTAAGAGAATTCAAAATTCCCTCCTAAAAACTATTCAAAACCGGCGCCTATTCCATGCATGAGGAAGGTGTGACTCTTTCCTTCACTTTGGCACCTCCTATTCTACTCCTACACCTATCTACTAATACACCCCCCTAAAGCTCCTAACTAAAGCCTAAAAGATGCTAAAACAAAAGAGGTTTCTAATGTTTCCCTCTAAGCACCTTCAACTAAAGAAATTACAAAAAGAGAAAATAAATGTCCTCTAGCTCCCAAAGCTTTGAACATGCTTCTTGTAATCCTTTGAGGTGGACTTTGACCTCCATGGGCGTCTTCTATTTGTGCCTCCACCTCCTCTTGATCTTGTTGATTGGCCTCCATGTCCTCTTGGGCTTGATCTCCATCACTTGAGTTGACGACAGAATCACATACAAATTCCTATAACATTCATTCCATTGTGTTTTTGTAGTTTCTCATTTCGTTTTTAATTCCAGAATTAAGAATCCTCTGTTTTTACAAATTTTGTTCTGACTGTTTTGTGTTATGAAAATTAAATACGTTGAAAGAAAATTATGAGATTCTGGATTTCAGTGGTTTGATGTGTTAGAAAAAGAACAAAAAAAGAATTATTTCAAAAGGAAAAATAGAAAAAAAAGATAAATCACACAAAAAAAAGTGTGCATTATGGCGCTAAAACTGGCGGTAATTGGACATTGATTTTGAAAAATTTATCATAATTAATTGGTACATGTTTTTGGTGTAATTCCAGCACCAAAAGTTTGCTAAGATTCTGAATCGTTTGTGTTTAAATTTTCAAAAGCAAATTCAAAATAGCCAGCTTAACATAAATATTTGAAGTCACGTTTTCTGAACCATAATTTTCCAGTAGTGCTGTTTTGGTTTTTCAAATCAATTCTAGTGCTATTCTTTAGGTTCCTTTTGTGTGCTATCCTTTGTTGAGTGCGTATTTTTATTTGTTTGTCCAATATCATTCTGAACCCTTTCTACTTGTGTCATATCATTAAATCCAATTGCTGTGGTGCTATTTTTAAAATTTAATTATTTCTTGCTTTCTTTTCTTGACGTCTATATTGTTGGTGGATAAATATCAATTGGTGGTTGTTGAGTGAAAATTGAATTGAGGAGAGTCTAGCTCTATTTAGTAGGTACTGTTTTGGAGAATTTAATTGCGTAAATCATAAGAGGTTCAAGGCAAGGAGCAGCAGCAAATACAAATACCAAAAACACACCATACACTTTGAAGGGCACAACAAAGAAGAGCAAAAACAAGCCAAAGGAGTGCATAGCTTAGCAAAGCTGAAATTAAATTTGTGCAATTCAATTTCTTTGCATTTCTTGAGTTGTAATTACATTTCACTTTTGTTAATTAGTGGATTAATCACGATTAGACGGTGAGTGTGTCTTCAAAGGCCAAAGTGTCTAAGAAGCTTCACCTAGGGAATGCCTAGTTTAAAGCTGTGTAGATTAGCAATTTTAATTGTGTTAGCTAGTTTGTTTTACGGTAATCCTTGCTTAGTTTTGCTTAAAATTGCTTACGTTAATTCTTGTTTAGCTATGTTTCAATTGCTTATGTTAATTTCTTGCTTAAGCTTTGATTAATTGTTTTGTTTGTTAAATAGCTTTACATTGTTTTCCTTGCATAAAACTTGATTTTTCATTCCTCATTGTGTTCTAAGTAATTTACTTAGAAAACGAATTGTGTGAAGTTTTTTAGGGATAGTTTTTGGCTAAGGCAAGACTTGGTACTTAAGAAGTCCTTAGTGACTCACCTCTCTTACCTGGAAAGCTACATTCACTAACTTTCCTCTTCTTTCTTGAAGTAAAACACTTTTAAACACAAAGCTTTAGTCATGTCTTCTCACTCCTCTAAATCTAATGAAAGTGATGTAAAGTCCATTAAATCTCTTTTAAAACAACTTTGCCAAGGACTTTCAAACACTTTCATATAGACAATTGGATAATGAGGCCAAAATTAACGAATTGACTAAAGCAAAGGATGAGAATTCTAAAAAAAAAAAAAAAAAAACATTTTCATGCATCTATCTCTAAAGATCATGATTCTTTTGGGGAGGGAAGCCTTAGGATAAATGAGTATTATCAAACACCCCCTAGGAGACATAGAAGAGATAGAAGAGAACAAGAGAGCCCAATAGAGGTTAGGGTAGACCTACCTCATTTCCATGGAAAAGAAGATGTAGAAGTATACCTAGATTGGGAAATGAAGGTAGAACAACTTTTTGCTTGCCATAGAGTGAGTGAAGAAAGAAAAGTGCCCCTAGCCACTCTTAGTTTTCAAGGAAACGCTATGTATTGGTGGACATCTTTAGAAAGAGATAGGCGTCTTCATAGGGAACCTCCCATAGAATTTTGGAATGACCTTAGGGGAGCCCTAAGACGCCGCCATATACCCTCCTACTACAATACAGAGTTAATGCACAAGCTCCAAAGACTCCAACATAGAAATATGAGTGTTGAGGAGTATAGGCAAAAGATGGAACTTTATATGATGAGAGCCTCCATTAGGGAGGATGAGACCACCACCATAGCTAGATTCTTAAGTGGGCTCAATCTTGAGATAAAAGATACGGTTGAACTTCTACCTTATCAAGACTTGAAAATATGATTCTTGTTGAACAACCTTCAAATTTTGTTAAAGAAGTTAATCACGAAAATTTAGAACAAAAGAGGAAGCATCTAGAAAAATTTTGTACTCCTTTTTAAATTTTTGAGAAAAGTTGCCAAACACAAAATAAAAACAAGAGAAATGGCAACATAGTAAAATTGATTTTTAAACTAACACCTTTGCTTTATTTGATGATTCCCATAGGTGGATGTTTGATCCGGGAGGGCAAGCCTAGTTGAAGAAGCAAGAGGCTGCTATTCGAGATCAAATCTGTAGATCTGAGGATAGATCTTCTCAAGAAGGAGGAGATGATGGACACCATCCAGCCACATCCATCCCCCCTAACCATGAAGAAGAAGAAGCAATGGATTTGAGGACAAATCCTTTTGAAGAGGGAGGGGATGATGGAAGAGGCCCCAACACCAACCCTTGGAGAGGCCACCAAAATGCTACATTGAGGCAACCACTAGAGTCATAGTCAAAGAGAGGTCAAAAGGACACATTCTACATGTCATAAACTCTAGTGTGTAATAGCTTTTTACTTTCTAGTCAAAGTAGCATAGGATTTCTCTTTTGTAAAATTGTTTTAATTGTAATTAGGAAGAAAGTTAGTTTCTAAAAACCAACCTAAGTTAGCTTACGGTTTCTAGAAACTACTAAGCTACTTAGGCCGGTCATTTCTAGGCTTAGAAGCACCAAAAGTCACTCTTGGTTCACGCTTGCCATGTGACTTCCTAGGTGCCACATTTACATTTCATTTGGCTAGCATTCCATGGTCATTACCTTTTCATTTCCGGTCCTCCAAGGCTATATAAGGAGGAGCCTACCTCATGTTTTCACAAGATTAATTTGAGTAATGAAATGCTGCCAAAATGTGCCATTCATACTCCTTTGCCTAAACTCTCTTAGGATTTAGGTCTTTAATCTTCAAACCTTTCACCTACAAAGAGAGTTGGCCGAACCTCTCTCACTCTCCTACTTCTCATGCACCTCCAAGGCTACCACAACTCTTAGGAGAGCCTTGTTCCACCAACAATCCATTGAAGCTTCCGCAAATTGCACCATAAAAACTGCAAGATGAAGAGCTCATGCTATCAAGTTTTGTGTTGATTTTAGGGAGCAATGCCATGTAGACTTCTTCATTTAAATCTCTATGTAAAAAGACATTGTTTGATGTATAGTTGTTGAAGATGACAATTTTGAATGCAACAAGGGAAAGAAAAAGATGCACAATTGTAAACTTACTAGAGAGAAAGTATCAAGGTAATCAACTTATTCAAGCTAGGTGTATCCCTTTGAAACCATACGAGTTGTATGTTGTCACATACTTCCATCATCTTTGTATTTGATCTTGTATACCCACTTGTTATTTTGTAAAGCATTAAGTCCATTTTTCATATAGCTGATATCCATTATAGATATTGGATACCTTGAGAAGATATGGGAAAGTCAATAGTACTTGAGTTTGCATCGTTGTTGGGTTGTACAATTTTGATAATCTGATGACGAAAATATCTTTAAAAACTGGGAGCTCTACGTATTCTAGTAGATTTTCTCAATTTATGGTAATATGAGAGTGTTGTGTGCCAATGCTACTGCATTGCTATAGAGGTTTAAGGAGAAAACTAAAGTATTTTTCTTATGAATAAGATTCAATTTTTTTATATGATTTAAATCAATAAGGGAAAATGTCCATAAAAAGCAACATTCCTAGATATAGAGATTTCTCTATTAGACACTGCTAACTCTCAATGTTGTTGTATTTCTTTAGGCTAATTGCATTTCCTTGGGATTTGTTTTGATGTTATTTACTGTTTTTAGATTAGATTTGTACTTTATGTGAAATAAAAGAGTTTCCAACAAAATGACTTCCTGGAACTTATATTTTGCCACAATCGTCTAACGCAATGTTTTGACCTTTTGAATGGTTGTTTTGGAGATAAAATTGACCTAAGAAACATGGAAGAAGTTGTTGAAGAAGGGAGACTTGGAAAATTAGAGCTAAAATGCTGAAAACTGCAAAAATAATGATAGAGGACCATCCAAGCCACCATACACAAGAATAAAAGATAGATGAACTATATGTATCAATAATAGAATAAATCTATATAGGATTTTTATTTTAAATTTCTATAGAATAGTTTATAGATGAAACAAAGATACTCAAGAAACCCTAACTTTTCACACAAGTAAGGGCTTCTAGAGCACCTTAGAAGAGTACACACGACCTCCTTAAGCCACCACACTCACCATAGTTAAGTCTACTTAACTAGAGTTATGGTAGCTTAAGGAGCAAACTACCTTCATCTCTATAAATACTCCAAATCACTATCATCTACTTAGATTTGTAATTATTGAATGAATAGTTCTGAATTTGAACAATCATTCTCTTCCAAATCTCTCTTGCTAGTGAGCCTATTAGGCCTAGTGAACCTAGGAAAGGTTGGCGAAACCTCTTTGCCTTTCATTACACCTTTAATCTCAGGAACCCTAGCACCTTCTCTTCAATTTGGTGCATCCTCTTCACATCAAGAAGTGAAGTATATTAGTTTAGTTTTCTATTATTCGTTTTCTATTTTTGACGTTACAGTTCGAATACAAATTTCTTCATTTTCTTCGACGCTTTTCTCCATTGTTTCTTCTTCTCTTTACGTTTTATGTTTTGTAGTCATTGTTCGTAGTTGAATTTGTTTTGGAAATGGGTAACCGTGAAACGAAAATCATATAAGACGATGCTCTCTATTCGTATTTTTCTTTTGCAAAATCTTTTACGAAACTCTATTTTCGAGTGAATGTAGTTTTTCTCTATGAACATACAAACCAATTATTTATGTTTTCTTTTGTAATAATTCTAGATTTGGGTCTCTTGCGACTTGAAGAAGAAGATTACTAAACCGTGGGTTTTTTTCCCTATTTCTCATTCTAAATTTGAACTTCGTTTTTCTCGTTTTCAATTCGTTTTAATTATTGTTCCTTTGTAGTTTTGTGCTTTACATCTCTAGTTTACAAGTTCTTTCCGTTTTAATTATATTTTAATTCAATGTCATTTACATTTTCTGTGATGCCCTGTTTTATGTTTCAGAAATTTACATTCTTTTCAATTTACAATTTTGCAATTTAATTTCTTGCAATTGATTTTTCTAGTAATATACTTTCCTCGCAATTTGAAATTTACAATTCCTGCCATTTACTTTTATCACAATTCAAGATTCTTCCATTTACGTTCTTCATCATTACGTTTTTGCTACAAAATTGAAAATTAAAACACACATAATTGTTCAAAAGTTGATACATTATTTAAAATGAAAACACACAAAATTGTTCAAAAGTTGATACATAATTGAAAATTAAAACAAACTATTACAACATGTTCATCCCTAATAAGTTTTGCTTCCAGCACTTGATCATACTTGATTAGGTGATCGAGCACCACTTCCAACATCTGATGCCTGAAATAAAGAATAAATAATTTTAATTTAATAATTTTCAATGTTTATAATTATAAAATAAAAGACACCAATAAAATTTTTTCATACAAACATTAAATTTTCCCACTACAAGAAAAACATGAAAGAGAAACCAATTTTAAAGACAAAAAATAATTAGTTGCTATAGTGATTCGGTCGGTCATCTGTAGTCGGTGACATCAGCAAAGGATAGCCACGTGGACCGTTCTTAGTGGAACACGTGGGCCAGGGAAGCAGATGTGTCATTGAGAGAGTCACCTAGGGTGGTGATCGGTGATTAGGGGGCGGTGGTCAGAGAGGATGCGCGATCAGCACCTAGATAAGCGCCTGGAAGCAGAAGGCGTGGCGCTATGGTGCACCTATCGGTCATCTGGTGTGAGTGATGGTCATCGGGTTTTCGTGTTGCACGCAGTTAAGCTGGAAACGAAGGACGTTTCCCAGCGAGAGCGTTGCATGTGATCTTGGCGTGACAGAATATCAGAGAAAGGAGAAGTTACGTGCTTTTGTAGTGCCGTGCACGAGAGTGTCTCAAGAGAGCTAGTAAGCCAGTCGGTGATTGCTGCTCTCTTAACCCATAACGTGCATGGTGCAAAGCAGGGGTGATCGTTCACATAGTAGGTAATGCCTGGTCCGTGCGCTTAGCCAAGCCACACTTGGTATTCACACTGAGGTTGCACGAGCCACCTAGTGGAAGAAACGCGCTAAGTTACTTCATGCACGGATAACTTAGGCGTGCAACAAAGTATATAAAGGGCATTCCGCGCTCATGCAAAGAAAGGTAAGATTCATTCTTGCAAGTTACTAGTTTACACACACACAGAGTGCACATGAGTCTCGCAGAGATTCTTAGTTCTTTGGTGGTTTTGTAAGGTTGACTTGAGCGTCGGAGTGCAATCAACCGCTAGAGGCACCGTTTGGTGTGTTTCGCAGGTTTGCTTGGAGTTCTTGTGGAGTTCCTGGAGCGTTCTTGCACTTGTCGCTGTTGAGGAGGTGGAAGATAGAGTTTGATGTGGCGAATCCTTTGACGTTCAAATCCCCTACAAGATCATTTGGCTCCCACCGTGGGGCCCGTGTGAATTTGTGATCCCATCCACACTTTGCTGTCAGATTTCGTTTGTTCTTGAGGTTCTTTGCTGAAGAAAATGAGAAGGACAAGGCAAACTTCACCCTCGCCATCAGCTGAAGAAGGAGCTGTGACGATGGCCCAGGTCTTGGAAATGATGCGAACACTGCAGGACAATGTGGCAGCTCGAGAGTGGAACAAGAAAGGATGCAAGCGGATTTGGCTGCATCATAGAGCAGAAACGAGGAGTTAGACAGAGTTAATGGAGAGTTGCGCAAGGCGCTGCAAGCGCAGAAGGAATGCGCGACGGAGGAAAGGGTGGCGCCGCCGCCGTCTCCCCCCAAGACTTTCCCCATGCCTTTCTCATCAGAGATTATGAGCGCGGAAACTTGGTGGGGGTGAAAGCCTTGTTTACCGGGGTGGAGGACCCAGAGACGTATCTGACAACGTTTCACACCCAGATGATGCTCTCTGGGGGATCGGATGCGGTGTATTGCAAGCTGTTCATGAGCACCCTGAGTGGAATTGCTTTGGATTGGTTCGTGAGACTACAAGATGGCCACATCACCTCATTTCAACAGTTCTCTAAGTTGTTCATGGAGCAGTATACTGTGAACAGGGCACCCCCAGTGGTGTCGTATGATTTGTTCGACGTGCGACAAAACCAAGGTGAGTCCCTCAGGGACTACCTTATTCGTTTTGGAGCTCAGGTGGTGAGGCTGCCCAGCAAAGATGAAGATATGCTGGTGCATGCGTTTAAGAAAGGGGTTCTATCGGGCCCTTTCAGTGAATCGTTGATAAGAAATCACCCCAGCACCTTTGCGGAGATTAGGCGTCATGCTGTGGCGCACATCGTAGCAGAGACGGAGGTTTCTGTGAAGAGGGGAAGCGCGACCCCGACCAAGTCGCGCGGAGGATCGAGCAGGTCTCAGCAGCCGATGAGGGTGCATGAGGCCAAAGAAGGAAAGAAGGCTCAGGGGAAGCATCACCCTTACGATCCTAGGAAGGACCAGGGCAGGGGGTGCGCGAGGGAGAGTAACGCGCCCCCCAGGTTTGATTTCGTGGTGGAATTGGCGGAGCTGATCGCCATTCCAGCCATAGCGGCACGGTTGCGAGCACCAGAGAAGACTGACAAGGTGCAAGGAAGGAAAAAGAATGTGTGGTGTGAGTTTCACCAGGCTTATGGCCACTCACTCCACTCTTGTTTCGCGTTGGAACACCAACTCGCGGAGTTGGTAAAAAGTGGCTTTTTGAGCGATTACTTGCGGGAGGCGCAAGGTGATCAGGCGTCGGTGATCCACTAGCACAATTAGAATGATTCTTGAAATTCTTAGGAATCATCTTGAGTTGGTTATGAGATAAGCACTTTATCATAGAATTGGATCAAGGTTCTATGAACAAAAACTCACCAAAACTAGTGCCAAAACACAAACTCATATGGAAGTTCCAATTATTGTCAAATTGAACCGATTAAAGTTTAAGAAAAGGCAAATGCACCGAACATAATACTTAAGAATTGAAATGAACCGAACACATGAGCTAGAAAAACAAAGGAACAAGATGAATGGACAGAAACATCAAAGGACCGAACCAAAAATAGCAAAACAGCAAGAACACCGAACAAAAATTTCAAAGAAGCAAACTAAGACATGAACAATTAAAGAGGAAGAAGGAAGGAGAAGAGAAAGCTCACGGAGAAGGATGTATGGTTGGATGATCACGCCACTAGGAGGATGGAGACTCCAAGATAAGTGTGCAAGCCGCCACTTGAGGTAACCATGGAACCATCAAGATAAGACTAGTGAAGAAGGCACAAAGCTCTCCAATGCTCTCTCAAAAAATGAGTATAGTTTCTTTAGTCTCAATTCAAATCTGAAATGTACAAGGGCAGCACCTTTATTTATAACCTAGAGGTGCAGAAATGCAAGCTAAGAGAATTCAAAATTCCCTCCTAAAATCAAATGCAACCGGCGCCTAAAACAAGTCATGAGGAAGGAGTGATCTCTTCTCTCACTTTGGCACCTCCTTATTTACTCCTACACCTATCTACTAACGCACCCCCCTTCCTAAGACTCCTAACTAAAGACTAAAAGATGCTTTAACAATAGAGGTTTCTAATGTTTCCCTCTAAGCACCTTCAACCAAAGAAATTACAAAAAGAGAAAATAAACGTTCCCTAGCTCCTAAAGCTTTGAACATGCTTCTTGTAAGCCTTTGAGGTGGGCTTTGACCTCCATGGGCGTCCTCCACTTGAGCCTCAACCTCTTCTTGCTCTTGATGATTGGCCTCCATGTCCACTTGAGCTTGATCTCCATCAGTCGGGGCCACCAGCAGAAGATCCGCAACACGAGGTACCTGTGCACGTAGAGGTGCACACGATCGCGGGGGGCTTCTCTGGAAGGGGGTGTATAGCCTCTCAGAGGAAGAGGTACGCTCGTTCGGTGATGGCTGTCGACTCGGTGGAAGAAGATCATACCCCCGATGCTGACATTACATTCACAAAGGCGGATCTCCGAGACGTTGTGCCTCACGACAACGATCCTATAGTCATCTCCCTTGTCACGGCAGGGAGAAAGGTGCACAGGGTCCTCGTGGACCAGGGAAGCTCGGCGGACGTGATGTTCTGGCCGACATTCAACAAACTGCAGCTGTCCCTTGATCAGCTGAGGCCGTACGTAGGGTGCTTGTATGGCTTCGTAGGGGACTAGGTGGAGGTGCGAGGCTACATAGAGCTGAGGACCACGTTTACGGATGGGACCGTGGCTCACACTGAAAAGATCAAGTACCTAGTGGTTAATGCCCCATCCGCGATATAGACCTCACGCTCATGGAGATAGACATTATCGTGAAGATGGATATCACCAAGAGGCCAAGGCTAAAATTTGTTTTGTAAAAGTCCCTAGTTTTAGTGGAGATAGTGATCCTAATGTGTACCTAGAGTGGGAGGCTAAATGTGAACAAATCTTTGATGTCCATGAGGTCTATGAAGACCACAAAGTTAAGATAGCCTCCTTAGAATTCATTGATTATGCCATGAAATGGTGGCATAGTGTTGTAAAGGACATTATCTATAACAAGGGTCGTCCCGTGGACTCTTGGAACACTTTAAAGCAACGCATGCGCCTTAGATTTGTGCCACCACACTTTAGGAAAGGCCTCATGTTGAAGCTCCAACGGTTTCAACAAGGCACGCTAAGTGTGGATGCTTATTTCAAAGAATTAGAAATGCTTTTGCTTAAGGTAGATATGCATGAGAGTGAGGAAGCTATGATAGCTAGGTTTTTGAGTGGTCTAAGGAAGGATATGCAAGATATTGTTGAGCTTCAAGAGTATTCATCATTGAGTTCTTTGGTTCATCTTGCAATGAAGGTGGAAGCCCAACTTGCAAAGAAAAATGCTTTTAAAAATGCTCCCAATGATGGTTACTACAACAATTCTTGGAAAAATAAAAAGTCTTTTTCAAAATTTCCTTCTAAAGATTCTTCTTTCAAACCTAAGGAATCTAAGCCTTCTACTTCTACTCCTAAATCTCCAATTAAATCGTCTAGTAAGAAATGATTTAAGTGTATGGGTTATGGTCACATTGCGACTAATTGTCCTTCTAAAAGGAATATGTTTGTGCATAATGGCATTGTGATGAGTGAGCATGATTCGGATTCACCTAGGCATTCTTCACATTCTAGATCATCTAGTGAGCATGAGAGTGAGAGTCCACTTGAAGGAGATTTGTTGGTTGTGAGAAGACTTCTTGGACAAGTTTCACAACCTTTTGATGAAAGTCAAAGGGAAAATATTTTTCATACAAGATGTCTTATTCAAAACAACATTTGTTCTTTAATAGTGGATGGGGGTAGTTGTACTAATGTGGCTAGTACAAGAGTAGTAGATAAGCTTGGATTGCCTACTATCTCTCATACAAAGCCCTACAAATTGCAATGGCTTAGTGAAGTAGGCGAAATCATTGTGAATAAGCAAGTCCTCATTCATTTCTCTATTGGAAAATACAAGGATGAGGTATTATGTGATGTTGTGCCCATGGAAGCAACAAATGTTCTTTTGGGAAGGCCTTGGCAATATGATAGAAAAGTTTTTCATGATGGCTTTACCAATAAACTCTCTTTTGATTTCCATGGTCACAAGGTTATTTTAAAATCTCTCTCTCCAAGAGAAGTCCACGAGGACCAAATTCTTATGAAGAAAAAGAGGGAGAGTGAAAAAGAAAAGAGTCCTTGTGCTATGCCTATTATCCTTGTCCCTAAGAAAGATGCCACATGGAGGATGTGTTCGGATTGTAGGGCTATAAATAACATCACAATTAAGTATAGGCATCCCATAACTAGGCTTGATGATTTGTAGGATGAATTGCATGGTTCAAATTTTTTTACAAAGATTGATCTTAAAAGTGGCTACAATCAAATCCGTATAAAACCGAGTGATGAATGGAAGACGGCTTTTAATACCAACTTTGGTTTATATGAGTGGTTGGTTATGCCCTTTGGCTTAACTAATGCTCCTAGTACTTTCATGCGCCTCATGCATCATGTTTTAAGACCATTCATTGGCAAGTTTGTTGTTGTTTATTTTGATGATATACTCATTTATAGCTTGTCTTTGTATGACCATAGGATGCATGTTATTCAAGTCTTGGAAACCCTTAGGAAGGAACATTTGTATGCTAACCTTGCTAAATGTATGTTTGCACTTGATCATATAGAATTCCTATGGTTTGTTGTGAGTGGTAAAGGTGATGTGATTCCACTAGCCACATAGAACAAGATTCTTGACATTCTTAGGAATCACCTTGAGCTGGAAAATATAGAGGCACTTTTCTTAGAGTTGGATCATTGTTCTAAGACAAGAACTCACCAAAAACTAGTACCAAATCCCAAACTCATTTGGATGAACCAAATATTGTCAAATTGAATCAACAAAGAGAATGAAAACTGGAATGACCGAACAGAATTAAACAACTAAACATAAGAACCGAACAGAATTAAAAACAAAACAGAACATAGTGCTGGAAAATAGAAAAACCGAAACTGAAAAACTCAAGAACACAAAGCAACATGAACAATTGAAGAAGAAGAAAGGAAGGAGAAGAGAATGCTCATGAAGATGGAAGGAGGATGGATGATCTCGCCACTAGAAGTGTGGAAAGCTCCTAGATGAGAGTGATGCCGCCACTTGAGGACTCCATTGATCCATCAAGATAAGACTAGAGAAGAAGGCTCCAAAAGCTCTCCAAAGGTCACTCAAAATTTGAGTAGAGTTTTCTTAGATTAATTCCAATCTGAATTTTAAAAAGGAAGCACCTCTATTTATAGCCTAAGGTGCTGAAAAATAGGTGGGAAATTTCAAATAAACTCATTTGAAATTCCCACCAAAAACAAGTCACATGGGAGGTGTGACCTTTTTCTACTATGACACCTCCCAAAAACTACACCTACACCTATCTACTAATACACTCCCCCTAAAACTCCTAACTAAAGACTAAAAGATGCTTTAACAATAGAGGTTTCTAATGTTTCCCTCTAAGCACCTTCAACAATATTCTTTATTATTTAATACTTGGCCTTGCCCTTCATGAGATGAACTTGGGCTTTTTGGGCTTTGGCCTTCTTGGGCTTGGGCTTGGGCTTTGGGCCTCATCTTTTGCAAAGAATAATAAGAAGAACTTTAAATGTGAGGGCGAATGATCTTGTCCTTCATTATTAAAAGCCTTCTTTATTTGATTCGCATCATACTCCCCGAGTTGGAGAGAATTCGCCCACGAATTCTGAATCCCTGCATATAACAAAGTCAGTTTACTTTTACAATCAAAAGTGTAAGAAAAAGGAATACATGACTTAGCGGATGGAACCAAAGGGATTGCAGAAAAGGAGGTCCTATAAATCGACCAAGTTGGAAAAATTTGATTGGGAATGATGATGTTTTTTGGAAAAAGACCTCTTAAATGGTGAAACCCATTAGGAGGTATGAAAAAATCATCCCTAACATATTTTAACCAAGTTGGTGTTGAAATAGGAACCTTGGGTAATGAAAAAGATAAAGAAGAAGAAGACCTTGGAGGGTCCATTTGAGGCATAGCACGAGTCAACATGATGGATTTAGAGGAGAAAATGGTGTGACTCGGTGTAGTACTTACTTCTTTTTCTTTCTCATTTTCTCTTTTAGTTTTCATTTTTATTTGGTCCTCATGAACCTCTTTGGGAGAGAGGGGTTTTAATATAACCTTGCGCCCTAGGAAGGAAAAAGACATTGTATTGGATAGGCCATCATGTAAAACATGTCTATCATATTGCCAAGGCCTTCCAAAAAGAAGATGAGATGCTTCCATGGGCACAACATCACATAAAACCTCATCTTTATACTTTCCTATTGCAAAGTTAATGAGGACTTGTTTATTCACCATGATTTCACCTACTTCACTAAGCCATTGTAATTTGTAGGGCTTGGTATGAGAGATAGTGGGTAAGGCTAACTTCTCCACAACTCTTGTACTAGCCACATTAGTCCAACTTCCCCCATCAATAATCAAGGAACATAACTTGTTGTTGATAAGACATCGGGTGTGAAAAATATTTTCTCTTTGAGTATCATTCAAAGATTTTGGAATTGTGCCCACATACGTCTTACCATCAATAAGTCACCTCACAAGGACTTTCACTCTCATTTTCACTTGATGGTCTTGAAGGTGAAGAATGCCTAGGTGAAGTGGAATCATGCTCACTAACTACAATGCCTTCATGCATGTACATACTTCGTTTAGAAGGGCAATTAGTAGCAATGTGACCATATCCCAAACATTTAAAACACTTTTGACTAGACGATTTAATTGGGGATTTAGGCCTAGAAGTAGATGGCGTAGGATCCTTGGGTTTGAAAGAAGAATCATTGGAAGGATGTTTAGAAAAAGAATTTTTGTTTCTCCAAGACTTGGACTAGTATCCATCATTGGAAGCATTTTTGAAAGAGTTTTTCTTAGCAAGTTGGGCTTCCACCTTCATTGCAAGATGAACTAAAGAGCCCAATGATGAATACTCTTGTAACTCAACAAAGTCTTGAATATCCTTCCTAAGACCACTCACAAACCTAGCAATCATAGCTTCCTCACTTTCCTCTAATTCAATTTTAAGCACAAGCGTTTCTAGCTCTTTATAATATTCATCCACATTTAGCGTGCCTTGTTGAAACCGTTGGAGTCTCAACATGAGGTCTTTCCTAAAATGTGGGGGCACAAATCTAGCGCACATTTGATCCTTTAAAGAGTTCCAAGAGTCCACGGGAGGACCCTTGTGATAGATAATGTCCTTTACAATTCCATGCCACCATTTCATGGCATAATCACTAAACTCTAGGGTGGCTAGCTTAAGCTTATGCTCATCTTGGATCTCATGGATCTCAAATATTTGTTCACACTTAGCCTCCCAATCTAAATATACATTAGGATCACTTGAGCCATTGAAACAAGGAAGCTTGACCGAAGGTAGCCTAGCCTTTGCATCTTGGTAGTAGCCATTGCCATAGTGAGGTCTCTCCCCTTGGTTGTGATGTCTATGTCCAAGGAATTGGGGTGGAGTTCTCCTTCTCCTATGGTCCTCATCACGGCCTATGTCATTGGAAAAACCTTTTGTTGAAGGTCTATGTGAATGATGCCCATCATGGATAGAAGGAGATGGTCTAGCTTCTTGGACCTCCATCTTTTGCATTTTCTCTTCCAAGCGTCTAATAGTTCTTTGTGCTTCATGTAATTCACCAAGGATTGAAGCTTTGGAAGGAGAATTCTGCTTGTATGATGCATCACTTAAAAATCCAGCCATTTGTAATTAAAAACAGCAAACAAGTTAAGAAACAAAATTAGGAAAAACAGTGAGTGTTTTAAGCAAAATGCCGAAGTGAATTGAGGCAGAAAAAGAGATCACTCTCAAAGAAATAATGTTCTTGCACCAATCTGATCTTGAGGCCTTGGAATCCTCAAATGAAATATGTCAAAGCAAGCACACCAATCTTAAGAGCAATCCACCACAAAACCAAAGAAACAATAAAGACAAACAAGAAAAGGTATAAGCAAGGAAAGGTAATTGCAAAAGGAAAACTATATGTAAGACAAACTCAAAGAGTAAGAATGAAAGACAATCAAGAAAATAAAGAACTCAATGAGAAAAGTAGGCACACAAAAGAATACCTAAGGAAAAGCACTAGAGTAGATGAAGAAAACAAAAAAAATTAGCTACTGGAAAAAAAAAAATTTAAATGCAAACTGTGCTTGATATTCACTGATTTAACTGGAACTTTGTAGAGCGAACTTGATCCTGCCTGTTGACCGGAGCGCTGGAGAATGCCTCGTCAAAGGATCGACGTGCGCACCGCTTATCACCTTCGTTCCTCCTCTGGATCTACTTCAAGAACCTGCAAAGAAACGACACGGCGCCGCTGCGGCCGATCGCATTCCGACGCTCAAGTCAGTGACGGTATCACCAAATACTAAGAGCTAGAACCGTGCAAAAACTCTCTCTCACAACAGCTCTGTCTCTCGCAAGCGTAAAGTGTATGAACTGAACGTGCGTACCTCAGAAAGTCCGTTAAGAGCTCTTATATACCTGGTGATTTTCTCTCTCCTGGCAGTTACAGATTTGGACACGTGGCTCGTATCCAACTGCACACGTGCCATCATCTGAAGGCTCCCTGACTTGGCGCTGCTTCTACTCTCATTTTGACTAAGTTACGTATGCATGGTACTGCCCAGTGCATAGCAAACTTAAGAGTGCAATCTTTACTGAAACTGGCGAGTTATGGCCTTCATACACCTTCCCTGTGGTCTCGCCGGCCGCCTTCATAATCTGCTTCTCCTTCATCTTCGGCGATGTGCTGGTTCTGGCGATCTCCGACTGCTTGGTCGCCTGAGTCTGCATCTGGCGACTTCATCCTCAGCCTGGCGATCGCCTATTCTGATAAGCTGGAGATCGAAACACGCCAACTTAACAATCGGCGACTACACGTGCCTCCCGACTTCCTTCCTAACTGCCAACCTGGCGCCTTGTCAACACGCCTATACTGTAGCAGGGTGCCACGTCATCATACCCGACCACCAGGGTGGTACACAAGCCCCCCAGTCTTTAAGCGAAGACTTGTCTAGCGAAAAGACTGAAAAAGCCTTCGTTAACACCGGTATACGTGGCATTAACGCAGAATTCCAAGCGATAGTACTTTCTGCTGCTCTGACGCTCCACCAAACCCTTCGCGCATCGTTCGACACGTGGCTTTCATCAACGGCTATCTTCATCTGCCGTTAGCGCTTCCCAAAAACATTTCGAAAACCCTTAAACCCATTACGTTCCACTGTTCCATCACTCTCTTCTTGCTTGCAAAACGCTCTAACTTCCCTCTGCGAAACTCTCGACGCTCTTCAAAGTTCCAGATCACCATCTTCCTTCCTCGTCTTCCTGATCACTGAAAGGTAATTACTTTCCTTCATCTGCTGGGTTTTCTTGCATTTTCACCGATTTGCATCATCCTGTAACTGCCTGGTGCATACGCTGTGGGTCGTTTCTCCATTTCTCTTCTGCGTAACTTAGGGCTTTGTCGATCGTCGCAACGAACTCACATTCGTTCGTCGTTTCACCTTCCTTCCATGACCGCGTCAGCCTCTGTAACCCCCTGATTGTTTTTCCTTTCTTCTACCTTTGCAGTTGCTATCATGACTCGCACAAAGATCACCCCGAACCCCCCTCCATCAGCACGAAACCCTTCTTCACAAGCGCACGACCCAACCCAAGTTCGTGGCGCTTCCTCTTCGCAGGCTGAGAGGCCTGCATCTTCCCAAACTGCTCTGGCCCAGGCGACTCCACCAAACGCTGGAGGAGCCCCCGTGCCTCTGCCAGACTTCAAGCTACTATATCCTTGGGCCACCCCAACCCTTCTAAAGGAGACCTCGTCGGTGAACACTGCGGGAGCAGTTCTGCGGTTGACAAAGGGGGACGAGGCCTATCAATCGTTTCACAAGGAGCACGACGAGAGGATGATGGTGCTGCCTTGCCCCGCCGCTTTGCCAGTGTGCGCTGATGACAAAGTGAGCGCCGACGGGCCCTTTTGCTTCGTTTACACAACTTTCTTCAAGAAAGTCAAACTCAGATTTCCCCTCACCCGATTCGAGAGGGAACTCTTGACCGAGCTCAACATTGCTGCCGCCCAGCTTCACCCCAACAGCTGGGCGTTTGTTCGAGCCTTTCAAATAACGTGCGACCACCTGGGGCTGCCTGCGTCGGTGGACGTATTTCTGTTTCTTTTTGAGGCCAAGCACCCAGGAGACCGCCTGTGGGTCAGCCTGAATGCCATTGCTGGGAGATCCATTTTTACCATCTTCCAGCAATCATACAAAGATTGGAAGGGGAAGTTCATCCAGGTTCGCGCAAACGATAAAGACACTTCCCTCCTCGACGGTTTCCCCTTGTACTGGGTGGACAAGGGGAAAAAGGAGTCCAAGAGCTGCTTCAGGAGGCCCAGAAGTCCTGACAGCATGGGAGCTTTGGACCGAGACCTCTGCCTATTCTGGAAGAGGGTGTCGGATGCCAACATAACATTCCTGACCCCCACCCTGATCTCCTTCGAATTCTTCGAGGACCAGCTAGAATTCCAAATAGGTTAGGGCGCTACACTCTTGTTTTGATATTGCTTCTGACACTGTTTCTGGGCGTCTTGTGCGATACGCGCAAGACTTTGGTTTTGCCTTTTCTGCATATACCTGTTTTGCTGTTTCATTGCCTCATGCACTTATCTTTTTCTTCTCTGAGCTAACCCATGCATTTTCGTTTCATGCAGGTAATATGCTGGGTAAAAACATGCTCGCCGACTTGAAGGCGCTCGCCCGAAACCACGGGTTGGCGACCGGTTCTCAGACGGTTCCCAACTCGGCGGTCGAGAAGGCTATCGTTCATGGGCGATCACCGCCCAAGGAACCCACCCAGCGAAAGAAACTGGTCCTTAAGAGGCCAAAATGAAAAGCCCCCCAAGTCGTCCAAGAGGAGGAGGAAGAGGACGACGAGGTCACTGAGGATGGCCTCGTTACAAAGAGGAAAAGGGTGGCACCACCTTCACCACCTGCCCCACCCCCTCTTCCAGCTTCAACACCACCATCAACACCTGCTCCTCCTCCCTCATCGCCAACACCACCAGCCCCTTCACCACCAGTCCAAGCAACTCCGCTGGCCACTGCGCCACCAGCAGCTGAGGCTCAAGAGCCAAACTTTCTGGAGGACCCCCCAAGTGCCTCTACGCCTCACATCTCAGCTGGAGGGGGCCCCCCTTCAAACGCTTCCGCTGCAGAGAACGTTCCAACCGGGGATGAGGTTGCTCACACCTCTCCAATTCTAATTACCGAATCCCCGGTTGCGTCGCCACGCCAGGAAGCAAACATTGAAAATCCTGCTAAGGAAGGTGGCGGCGAGAACCCTCAACAAGCCCCCCTGGAGCCTCTCCACGCTTCAAACCTTTCCCTTGAAGTTACAAGGATGTGGGAACCTCTGACTGCCAAACTCAAAACCATAGCAGAGGATATCCCATCAATCATAACAAGGGCTGTGGAGAGCTCCACCAGGAGGCTTCAAGACGACCTCTACCACCTCAAGACTGAACATAGCACTATGAAGGTTGAGGTGGAGAAGGTGTCATTCAGCCTAACGCTCGCGGAAATGGAACACTCCCGAGTAGAGGATGCCCTAAGTACCGAGCTTAGGCTGGCGCGCAAGGAAGCTGCCGACCTTCGCCGCAAAGTCCACGAACTTGTCCAAGAGAAAGTTGAACTAGAAAGCAAGATCGTGCCTCTGCGCACCAAGGCGAGCGACCTGGAGGCTCACATTCAAGCTGACGCCGCCAGGGTGCAAAAGCTGGAACAGAGGTCGATTGACCGCGAGAAGCTACTTGGGCAAGTTGAAAAAGCGAGGGACGACGCCATGGCTGATCTCGCCGAGGCAAACAAGGAGAAAGGGAAGATGGCTGCCGAGTTGGCCCAAGCTCAAACAGAATCCAAGAAGGTTACTGACGACCTCCTTCATGCTCAAGAGACCAACAAACAACTCCAAAAACAGGTTGAAGAGCAGGGGCAGCAGAACAAGGAGCTCAAGGAGCAGGTTGAAGGACTTCAAGGGCAGTTTGAAGAACTTAAGCTAAATTCTGCTCAGATTCTGACTGCTGGATTCGAAGCCGCTCGGGAGCAATTCGCATGCCTATTCCCTGATCTCGACCTTAGCATGGTGTCGTTAAACAACGAAGTAGTGGATGGAAAGGTCGTTCCTGCCGAAGACTCAACCAACTCCACCCCATCTGCTTCTTTATAAATTCACTTGTACTTGCCTTGTAAAAACTTTTGCATATGTGTTTTGAACAGTTATTTATTTCAATCGCTGAACTCGGATATTCTCTCACTTGACTTCTTTTAAGCGCTTTAGCCTTCTTTGTATGCTTACCTTTGTCGGATTTAACTTAGCGATTTTGCAAACGCGACCTTTGACGTAACCGCCTCGAGCCAATTCAAACTTAAGCAAAAATCACCTTAAGCAACTTGTACCCTTAAGGCAACTAACCTCGTTACAGAAATACCCTTCAAGCAACGAACTGTAACTTAATCATTGGCTCGAACGACGTTCCACTCGACCTGCTTTATCAGACAAGTCTTTCAACCTTCTCGCCGTCGTTTGAACTTTTCCCGATCGCCAAGACCCCTTGGTGACATCAGCTTTTTCTAGCTTCCTGCTTTGGCAATCGTTTCTTTATCTAGGGTAGAAACGCCCTTTGGAATCTCCCCTTGCCTTCCTGGACTTCAAAGCAAAAGACCGGCTGGCTAGGCGTTCTCCTCGAACCTACCTTAGCCACCTTTCAAGTTTCTTCCATCCTCTTCGCTATACCTGAACTCGTTCGAGACGAGAAGTATTTTACCTTGCCTATGCTCGCACGTAAGCGAGAAGGTCTTTTAACTCGCCTGAACTCGCTCATCGGCGAGAAGGACTTTCACTCGCCTGAACTTGCTCATCGGCGAGAAGGACTTTAAATGGCCTTAACTCGCTCAATGGCGAGAAGGACTTTGTCTGGTGCCTCAACTTGCCCAGGGTGTACATCTCCCCCCCCCTGGATGCACTGAGGACCTTTTCTTTCTCTCGCCTGCACTCGCTCAACGGCGAGGAGGTCTTTAATGGGCCTTAGTTCGCACAACGGCGATAAGGACTTTATATGGTGCCTCAACTTGCCCAGGGCGTACATCTCCTCCCCCCTGGATGCACTGAGGACCTTTCTCTTTCTCGCCTGCGCTCGCTCAACGGCGAGGAGGTCTTTTAACTTGCCTCGACATTGCCCCAGGAGTTACATCTTCTCGCTCCCAGAAACACGGAGGACTTTTCCTCTTTCTCGCCTGCGCTCGCTCAACGGCGAGGAGGTCTTTTAACTTGCCTCGACATTGCCCCAGGAGTTACATCTTCTCGCTCCCAGAAACACGGAGGACTTTTCCTCTTTCTCGCCTGCGCTCGCTCAACGGCGAGGAGGACTTCATCTTGCCTCAAAACGCGCGAGGGCGTTGAGGTCTTTCATCTGGTGCCTCCGATCGCCGAAAGACGATGAGGACTTCAGAACTTAACTGGTGCCTCCAATCGCCGAAAGACGATGAGGACTTTAAACTTTTTAGAAAGCACGCGATATATCTTTTCTTGCCTTAAGTCATGTACGAATGACAAGGTCTTTCTTCGAAACTTTCGAAAATAGCACATATGCAATCTGGAAACACCTTATACTTCGAAAACTCTTCTTTTATTGGGTGGCCTCGTTAAAAACCCTCCTTAGGGAAAAAAGAGTGCCCCCTTGAAACTGTTTTAACAGAGACATTGTAATATAACATTTGTGTTTGTCTTTACTTACAAAGCTCTCAACTATAGTACAACTTCAGATGTGTGGCGTTCCAGGTACGAGGGATCGCTCCTCCTTCCAGCGTCTCTAAGCGGTAGGCCCCGTTCCCGAGCGCCTCGGTTATTCTGAACGGTCCAGTCCACTTGGGTGACAGTTTATTCTCCATCTCGTACTGGTGGGCCTTCCTCATCACCAGATCGCCTTCTCTAAACTGCCTTGGCATCACCTTTGAGTTGTACCTTCGCTCGACCCTTCTCTTCACCGCCTCAGCCTTCAGCCTCGCCTCCTCCCTGACCTCATCTAGCAGATCCAGGTTCAGCCTGCTCTCTTCATTCGAGTCTTCCTCTACGAAGTTCTGGAATCTCGGCGAGCTCTCCTGGATCTCCACCGGAATCATGGCGTCGCACCCATAGACCAAGCTAAACGGGGTCTCATGGGTTCCTGACTGCTCGGTGGTGTGGTACGCCCAGACTATACGGGGCACCTCCTCAGCCCAACTTCCCTTGGCTTTCTCAAGCCTTCTCTTCAAACCTCTCAACAACACCCGATTAGCTGACTCCACCTGGCCATTCGTCTGAGGGTGCTCGACGGATGCAAACACTTGCTGAATTCCAACCCCTTCACAAAGCTTCTTCAACAGGTGGCTTGCAAACTGCGTCCCATTATCTGACACCAGGCGCTTAGGCACTCCAAACCGGCACACAATGTTCTTCCACACAAACCCTTCGATCTTGTGCGCGGTGATCTGGGCCACTGGTTCTGCTTCGATCCACTTAGTGAAATACTCAATCGCCACCACCAAGTACTTCATTTGCCTGATCGCCAGTGGGAAAGGTCCCAGGATGTCGATTCCCCAAGTATGAAACGGCCAAGGGCTATAGATCGACTTCAACTCCTCGGGAGGTGCCTTGTGCCAATCGGCGTGCTGCTGGCATTGTTTACAGCACTGAGCATACCTCTTGCAATCTTCTCTCATGGATGGCCAATAGTAGCCTGCACGGAGAGTCCTCGCGGCCAGAGCTCGACCCTCGACGTGACTTCCACATATTCCTTCGTGGAGCTCTGCCATAATTCTCGTGCACTTCTCGCCGTGTATACATTCCAGGAGTGGGTGAGTGAACCCAAACCTGTACAAATCGCCATCAATCAACGCGTATTTGCTAGAATTTTTCTTTACCTTCCTGGCTTCTGTTGGATCCAGCGGGAGGAGACCATCCGCCAAGCACCGCTTGTATTGCGTTATCCAAGTGTCTGGCTCATGGGTGGCGCAGACCTGCATCACATCCACCTTCTCCCCTCGGCATGCTCTGATTCTCGGCGATCTCAGAGTTTCCTGCGTCAAAGACTTATGGCTTCTCGCTGCTCTCTCCGTCGACTTGCTTATCTGAAGGACCAGGTGATCTGCTACAAACGCCCTCGGCGTCTTCAGAGTTTCTTGAATCACCGTCCTCTGCCTACCCCCCTTGCCTGAGCTGGCGAGCTTAGCAAGCAAGTCAGCTCGGGCATTCTGTTCTCGGTGCACATGTACCACTTCAAAAGAGGCAAAGGAACTCTTCAATTCCTGCACATACGCCAAGTAAGCCGCCATTTGTGGATCTTTAGCCTGGAACTCGCCCGTTACTTGCCCTGTGACTAGCAGCGAGTCACTCTTAGCCATTAGCACCCTAGCTCCCATCTCCTTGGCCAGCAAAATCCCGGCGATCAGCGCCTCATACTCTGCTTGATTGTTGCTGGCTTTGAAGGCAAATCTCAACGATTGTTCGATCAGCACGCCGTTGGGTCCTTCTAATATGACTCCAGCACCGCTACCCTGCTGGTTCGACGATCCATCCACCGAGAGTACCCAACGGAAGTCATCTCCTTCAACCCGCGTCGCCTCTGATGAGAGCTCGACTACAAAATCCGCAAAGATTTGCCCCTTGATCGGGCCTCGGGGTTCATATTTAATGTCAAATTCTGACAACTCCACTGTCCACTTCACCATTCTTCCCGCAACGTCAGGTTTCTTCAAGACCTTCTGGATGGGCAGGTCAGTCATCACGAGTATTGTGAAGCTGTGGAAGTAGTGGCGCAGCCTCCTCGCCGAAAACACCACAGCCAGCGCAGCCTTTTCCAGGGCCTGATATCTCGTTTCTGGGCCCTGCAGCACCTTGCTCACAAAATAAGTAGGCTTCTGAGCCTGATCTTGATCCTGGGCGAGCACCGCACTCACCGCCCTCTCAGTCACAGCGAAGTACAACCTGAGAGGGATTCCCGCCAGTGGTTTGCACAGAACCGGCGGGCTCGCCAGGTATTCCTTCAGCTTGACGAAAGCTTCCTCGCATTCTTTCGTCCAAGCGAACTTGTTATTGCGCCGCAGACATTGAAAATAGGGATGCCCCTTCTCTCCGCTAGCTGACACGAAGCGAGATAGGGCCGCCATCCGACCTGTTAGCTGCTGGACTTCTTTGACCGTAGCCGGGCTTCTCATCGCCAAGATGGCGGCACACTTGTCCGGGTTAGCTTCTATTCCTCTTTCGGTCAATAGAAAGCCCAAAAATTTTCCAGCCTCCACGCCGAAAATGTATTTCTCCGGGTTGAGCTTCAACTTGAACTTGGCGATTGTCGTGAACAATTCTTCCAAGTCTGCGACGTGCTTGCTTTTCTCCTGCGAGGTCACGACCATGTCATCGACGTAAGCTTGCACGTTCCTTCCCAGCATCGGTGCAAGTACTCGATCCATCAACCGCTGGTACGTGGCCCCCGCGTTCTTCAGCCCAAACGGCATCACCTTATAGCAGTAGCACGACCTCTCCGTCATGAAGGCTGTTTTCTCTTCATCCATGGGATGCATCTTGATCTGATTATAGCCCGAGAAGGCATCCAGAAAGCTCAGCAGCTTGCACCCTGCAGCGCTATCAACCAGGGCGTCAATGCTTGTTAAAGGATATGAATCCTTTGGGCAAGCTTTATTCAGATCGGTGAAATCAACGCACATGCGCCATTTCCCGTTGCTCTTCTTCACCAGCACGACATTCGCCAACCATTCGGGGTACTGGACTTCCCTGATGTGGCCTGCAGCGAGGAGTTTCTGGGTCTCGTCCCTGATCGCCTGCCTCCTCTCCTCGTTGAATTTCCTTCTCCTTTGTCGCACTGGCCTCACCATGTTGTCCATCGCCAGATGATGGCACAGAAAGTCGGGATCAATCCCGGGCATGTCCGAGGCGGACCATGCGAACGCGTCCAGATGCCGCTCAATCACCTTGGCGATCTGGTCTTGAAGATCGACTTCCAGAGATCTTCCCAGCTTGAAGATTTTCCCTCCGATCTCCTTTTCGAGCCACTGCTCGACGGGTTTGGGCCTGGATTCTCTGGCGATAACCGCCTTGGCGATTCCCAGTTCTCTCTCTTCCTCGGGGCGATTTCGCGCCTCTTCCTCCTCCGGGCCAGCATTCCTCTCTCCCAGCTCTGCGTCCACCATCTCTACATCCCTTCCGGCGGCCTCCTCTGTTACCGGCGGTCTGGGCTTCACACCGGGAGGTGGGGTGGTTGTAACATAGCTCACTGATCTTTTATTTTTCAGGCTATTCTCATAGCACCTTTTCGCTTCTTTCTGATCGGACTTTATCGTGATCACCACCCCTTCCATTGACGGCAGCTTCACCTTCATGTGCCTAGTCGATGGAATGGCGCCTATCCTGTTAAGAGTGGGCCTTCCCAACAGGATATTATACGCTGAGGGGGCGTTTATGATGAGGTACTTGATTTTCTCCGTCCTCGACCCAGCCTCATCTGTAAACGTGGTTCTGAGCTCAATGTACCCCCTGACCTCCACCTGGTCGCCAGCGAACCCATACAGGCATCCTCCATAGGGCCTTAGCTGGTCAAGGGGCAGTTCCAGCTGCGTGAAAGTCGGCCAGAACATCACGTCTGCCGAGCTTCCTTGGTCCACCAGAACTCTGTGGACCTTCCTCCCCGCCGTGATCAACGAAATAACAATGGGATCGTTGTCATGAGGCACAACGTCCCGAAGATCCTGCTTGGTGAACGTAATGTCCACTTCCGGCGAGTGATCTTCAAACATGTCTACTGACATCACCGATCGCGCATACTTCTTCCTCTGCGATGCGGTGCATCCACCACCTGAGAAACCCCCTGCAATGGTGTGGATTTCCCCATGGATAGGCATCTCGTGTTGTTGGGCTTCTCCAGCTGCTGGCTGGGAACTCGACGCTCCTCCAGTCCTCCTGTCTAGAAGATAGTCGTTTAGGAACCCGCTCTTAACCAGATCGTCGAGCTGGTATCCTAAAGATAAACACGAGTCCAGGTTGTGGCCAAAGCACTAGTGGAACTCGCACCAAACGTCCGGCTTTGACCCCAGCGCCTTGTCGCCCACCTTCTCGGGCGCCTTCAACCTAGCAGATATGTTAGGGATAGCGATCAGGTCCGCTAGTCCCATGACGAATTTGTGCTTAGGCGGGCGATTGTACTCTCGGCGTGCTGGTTGTTGGCGTGCTGGCGGTTGGCGCGCTTGGCTTCTTCCCTTATTTCTCCTATCGTAAGGATAACGAGTCCTTTGGTCTTTTCTGGCCGCTGCGGCCGTTTCCAGCACCCTCTGTGGCTGGATCCTGGTCTGGGCGCGTGGCCTAGCGGGAGCCACGCTGCCTCTCTTCTCGGCGACTTCACTCTCGTCGGCGATGTGGGCCACCGCAAGTCGCCTGAATTCAGCAAACGTCGCTGGATGAGCCCTGATCAAGGCCTCACAGAATGGCCCTGGCTGCACGCCCTTCTTGAAGGCATAAACCAACATTTCTTCATCCTTGGCTGGCGATCTGACCATCTGCGCTCCGAAACGATTGAGGTAGTCTCTGAGGGACTCCCCATGGTACTGCCTTATATCAAACAGATCATAGGACACCCTGGGTGGTGCCTTATTCACAATATACTGCTCGACAAAGATTTTCGAGAATTGTTGAAAATTAGTTATGTGGCCATTAGGCAGGCTCACAAACCACTCCATCGCCGTTCCCTGGAGCGTGCTCACAAACATCTTACAGTACACGGCGTCCGACCCTCCCGACAGCATCATCTGTGTGTGGAACGTGGTCAGATGAGCCTCTGGATCCTCCACGCCGGTAAAAACAGCTTTAACCGGAACCACGCTCGTGCGAATTGGCGTGTCGGTAATCGCCTGAACGAAAGGCATTGGGAACACACGAGGTGGCGTCGACGGTGCCACCTCTTCAGCAGAAGAACGTCCCTGCTGCTCCTGAAGAGCTCGACGCAGCTCCTCAGCTACCTTGCTGAGCTCCTCATTCCTGGCGTGAGAGGCGACCAGGTCCTCATGTATCCTTGCCTGCTCCACGCGCGAGGCTTCCACAGTCGCCTGCAACGAGCGCATCATTTCTGCCATCTGCGCCATGGTCATGGCGGCGTCGCCTTCAGCAGCGACAGGAGCCACGAGACTGGAACGATTGCTTCTCATCTTTCTCATTAACTTCGGCGAACCACAAGAATACAGCAAACAACACTTTCACACGATCGAAACAGCGATCAATCGGAGAAAACTCAAGAAACTGCGCAAGAACCCAAGAACGCCGCAAACCTTCGCAGAAAACCACAAAAGAACTCGAACTTCCACCAGACAGATTCCGCGAAAGCAACAAAAGACCTCACTCCACCGATTGAAAGCCAAACAAACGGTACAAAACACGAACTCACCGAACGAAACTCAAAGAAACTGCACCCGACGGTTGCACCAGCACACAACCGCGCAGAAAACCTCGAAAACTTCCACGAGCTCACGCTGTGGATGGGAGCACGTTTTACACGGCCCCACGGTGGGCGCCTGATGATCCTGCCTGTTGACCGGAGCGCTGGAGAATGCCTCGTCAAAGGATCGACGTGCGCACCGCTTATCACCTTCGTTCCTCCTCTGGATCTACTTCAAGAACCTGCAAAGAAACGACACGGCGCCGCTGCGGCCGATCGCACTCCGACGCTCAAGTCAGTGACGGTATCACCAAATACTAAGAGCTAGAACCGTGCAAAAACTCTCTCTCACAACAGCTCTGTCTCTCGCAAGCGTAAAGTGTATGAACTGAACGTGCGTACCTCAGAAAGTCCGTTAAGAGCTCTTATATACCTGGTGATTTTCTCTCTCCTGGTAGTTACAGATTTGGACACGTGGCTCGTATCCAACTGCACACGTGCCATCATCTGGAGGCTCCCTGACTTAGCGCTGCTTCTACTCTCATTTTGACTAAGTTACGTATGCATGGTACTGCCCAGTGCATAGCAAACTTAAGAGTGCAATCTTTACTGAAACTGGCGAGTTAGGGCCTTCATACACCTTCCCTGTGGTCTCGCCGGCCGCCTTCATAATCTGCTTCTCCTTCATCTTCGGCGATGTGCTGGTTCTGGCGATCTCCGACTGCTTGGTCGCCTGAGTCTGCATCTGGCGACTTCATCCTCAGCCTGGCGATCGCCTATTCTGATAAGCTGGAGATCGGAACACGCCAACTTAACAATCGGCGACTACACGTGCCTCCCGACTTCCTTCCTAACTGCCAACCTGGCGCCTTGTCAACACGCCTATACTGTAGCAGGGTGCCACGTCATCATACCCGACCACCAAGGTGGTACAGAACTGGATTATGAAATTTATACCACAGAAACTTCAAGATGTTAACTCAAAAATGGCACTGGAATCAATTAAAAACAGTAAGCCAATTGAGAGAAATAAATTTTTTAAAATCGCTGCCAGATTACCGTATTTTTTTTTGGCAGGAATGTACACTTTTTTTTATTTTATTTATCATTTTTTGTGTACTTCGTATTTTTGAATGATTCTTTTTTCTATTCTTTTCTAACACTTTGAATATCTCAAATCCAGAATTTCAGAATTTTACAGTACGTAAATAAGTTGCAATAAGGAAAAACAGTAAGCACTTTTTTCAGAAACAGAGGAATCCTAATAGGAATAAAAAAACAGGATGATAAACTAGCAAAGACATAATAGAAAATGATGTATTGGAACTTGTATAGGTCTAGAATACAAGTATGAACTCAAATCTAAAAAGAAAATGCACAAAGGATCAACATCAATTCAGAAAATTATATGACACCAAAGCAAGAAACAATCAAAACAATAAAAGTACTACTAGAAGTAATGACATATATGGAATAACATGACTAAGACAAAACTTGACATGATTCAAAAATTAAAAGACACATCACAAATTGTAACAAGTGAAAGGAAGCTTAAGGTAAACTCTAGGAAGGATAATGCCATTCCAAAAGAGCAACCATACTCATAAGAATTATGAGTGCCATAAACCTTTTCACAAACACTTGGTGTAAAAGAAAAACAGCAAGAATACTCAAATAAAATTCTAAAACAGAAACTTAAATTGCAAGAAATTAAAAGAGCTCTTGAAATAAAGTTCTACACAACTCAAAAATTAAACAAGAATGAACCTAAGACCCATGATACCACATGATGTGATTCCACTAGCCACATAGAACAAGATTCTTGACATTCTTAGGAATCACCTTGAGCTGGAAAATATAGAGGCACTTTTCTCAGAGTTGGATCATTGTTCTAAGACAAGAACTCACCAAAAACTAGTATCAAATCCCAAACTCATTTGGATGAACCAAATATTGTCAAATTGAATCAACAAAGAGAATGAAAGCTGGAATGACCGAACAAAATTAAACAACTAAACATAAGAACCGAACAGAATTAAAAACAAAACAGAACATAGTGCTGGAAAATAGAAAAACCGAAACTGGAAAACTCAAGAACACAAAGCAACATGAACAATTGAAGAAGAAGAAAGGAAGGAGAAGAGAATGCTCATGAAGATGGAAGGAGGATGGATGATCTCGCCACTAGAAGTGTGGAAAGCTCCTAGATGAGAGTGATGCCGCCACTTGAGGACTCCATTGATCCATCAAGATAAGACTAGAGAAGAAGGCTCCAAAAGCTCTCCAAAGGTCACTCAAAATTTGAGTAGAGTTTTCTTAGATTAATTCCAATCTGAATTTTACAAAGGAAGCACCTCTATTTATAGCCTAAGGTGCTGAAAAATAGGTGGGAAATTTCAAATAAACTCATTTGAAATTCCCACCAAAAACAAGTCACATGGGAGGTGTGACCTTTTTCTACTATGACACCTCCCAAAAACTACACCTACACCTATCTACTAATACACCCCCCCTAAAACTCCTAACTAAAGACTAAAAGATGCTTTAACAATAGAGGTTTCTAATGTTTCCCTCTAAGCACCTTCAACAATATTCTTTATTATTTAATACTTGGCCTTGCCCTTCATGAGATGAACTTGGGCTTTTTGGGCTTTGGCCTTCTTGGGCTTGGGCTTGGGCTTTGGGCCTCATCTTTTGCAAAGAATAATAAGAAGAACTTTAAATGTGAGGGCGAATGATCTTGTCCTTCATTATTAAAAGCCTTCTTTATTTGATTCGCATCAAAAGGGGTCCATGTGGATCAAGCTAAGGTTGTGGCCATTCAAAATTGGCCTATGCCTACAAATGTGAATGAGGTCCAAAGTTTTCATGGTCTTGCTTCTTTTTATAGAAGATTTGTACCCAACTTCGGTACCATAGCTGCACCTCTCAATGATATAGTGAAAAAGGATGTGGTTTTTAAATGGGGAGAAACACAACAAAATGCTTTTGATGTTTTGAAAGAAAAATTGACTAATGCTCCCATCTTAGCCCTTCCTAATTTCGCTAAAACATTTGAGATTGAGTGTGATGCTTCAAGTATAGGCATTGGGGTTGTTCTCCTTCAAGAGGGCCACCCCATAGCTTATTTTAGTGAGAAATTGAAAGCAAGTCATCTCAACTATTCCACTTATGAAAAGGAATTGTATGCACTTGTTAGAGCTTTATTTACTTGGCAACATTATCTTTTTCCTAAAGAGTTTGTGATTCATAGTGATCATGAATCTCTTAAATATTTGAAAAGCCAAAACAAACTTAACAAGAGGCATGTTAAGTGGGTGAAATTCCTTGAGCAATTTCCTTATGTGATCAAGCATAAGCAAGGCAAAAATAATGTTGTCGCGGATGCACTTTCTAGACGCTATGCCTTGCTAAATCTTTTGGGTTCTCAATTTCTTGGCTTTGATCACATTAAGGATCTTTATCATGATGACTTTGATTTTTCTCTTATCTATCAAGAGTGTATCAAAGGAGGACACAAAGATTTTTTTATTCAAGATGGCTTTCTTTTTAAAGGAAAACGTTTTTGTGCTCCTCAATGCTCCATTAGATTATCTCTTGTTAGAGAAGCACATGAGGGAGGCTTAATGGGTCACTTTGGGGTTGCAAAAACTTTGGATGTGTTGCATGAACATTTCTTTTGGCCTCATATGGATAAACATGTTCATAGTTTGTGTGAAAAATGCATAGCTTGCCGTAAAGCTAAATCTAGATTGCATCCCCATGGTTTATATACTCCTCTTCCTATCCCTTCAATGCCTTGGGTTGACATTTCTATGGATTTCATCTTAGGATTACCCAAGACATCAAAGGGAAAGGATTCCATTTTTGTGGTAGTGGATCGTTTTTCAAAGATGGCTCCACTTTATTCCTTGCCACAAAGTGGATGATGCATGTCATATTGCAAACCTCTTCTTTCAAGAAGTGGTTCTTTTGCATGGTATTCCTAGAACTATTGTGTCCGATAGGGATTCCAAGTTCTTTAGTCACTTTTGGAAGACCTTGTGGGGTAAGCTTGGTACTAAAATTTTATTTTCTATCACTTGTCACCCACAAACCGATGGTCAAACCGAAGGGGTAAATAGAACTTTGGGACAAATGTTGCGATGCTTTATTTTTGGGAATCCTAGAGTGTGGGAGAATTTACTACCCCATGTTGAATTTGCTTATAATCGTGTAGTAAATTCTACTACCTCACATTCTCCTTTTGAGGTTGTCTATGGGTTTAATCCCTTAACACCTCTTGATCTTCTTCCTATTCCCATACTTGATGATGTCTTATGCAAAGATGGGGATGAAAAGGCTTCTTTTATGAAAAATTTGCATAAAGACATCAAGTTGAGAATTGAGAAGAAGGTTGGCAAGTAGGCTGAACTTGCCAATAAAAGGAGAAAAACATTGTTATTTGATGAAGGTGATTGGATTTGGCTTTACTTGAGCAAATATCGTTTTCCTACTCAAAGGAAGTCCAAACTAATGCCTCGTGGTGATGGACCTTTTCAAGTCCTAAAGAGGATTAATGACAATGCTTATGAGTTAGATATGCCTGATACATACCTTGGTAGTCATACATTTAATATAAGTGATCTAACTCCTTTTTTTGTAGGTCTCTAGAATTCGTGGTCGAATTCTCTCCAACTCGGGGAGTATGATGGAGATCAAGCTCAGAAGGAAATAGAGGTCGAAGATCAAGTACAAAAGGAGGTAGAGGCCGAAGTTGAAGAAGCTCAAGGAGACACTACCTTACCTCAAAGGCTTACAAGGAGCAAGTTTAAGGAATTAGGAAGTAGTGGTAGATTGTTTTCTCTTTTTATAGTGTCTCTTGTATAAAAAGTAGAATGTTTAAATAGATAGTCTTTAGGAAGGTGCTTAGAGGGAAACATTAGACACCTCTTTTGTTAAAGCATCTTTAGGCTTTAGCTTAGAAAATTCTAGAAGCTTAGGCGTTAGCTTAGGAGAGGCGTTAGCTTAGGAGACTCTTGAGTAGCTTAGGATACAAGCTTTGTAAATCTAATGATCGGCCCTTGCTCCTATAAAAGGAGGGCTTGGGTCCTTCATAATTCAGAATTGGAATTTGTAGTATCAAAACTCTCCCAAATTGGTGATTGAGTGTAGTGAGAACTTGCCTTCTCCTCTTCCTAGTCTCATCTTGAGAGCCTTGTTTCCCTCAAGTGGCAGCAATTCACACTTATCTTGGAGCATTCACACTTCAAGTGGCGTGTTCATCAACCAAGAACTTCAACCGCATAAGTCTTCTTTCTTCTCCATCTTCTCCTTCCATTTTCGCGCTCATATGAACTCCTAAACATGTCTTAGGTTCTTTTCTTGCAATTTCATTTGGTGCTTTAGCTTTAGTTCATGTTTTGTTCGGTGCATTTCAATTTCTAAGCAATTTAAACGGTTCATTTGCTTTCTTACCTCATTTAATCGGTTCAATTGGCAAGAAATGGGTTTTCCATGTGAGCTTTTTGGTGTTTGGCGCAAGTTTTGGTGAGTTCTTGAAACATAGAACATTGATCCATTTCTATAAAAGTACTTATTCAATCTCCAACTCAAGTTGATTCCATAAAATGTCAAAGAATCATCTATATCTTGCTATTGGAATCATATCAAGAAGTGGCAAACTACCATGGATGAGGAGATTAAATCGATTGACCGCGCAACACACGTGAGCTAACGGAATTGCTAGAGGGAAGTCAACCCATTGGTGTGAAGTGGGTATTTAAGAAAAAAGGAATGCTAAAGGCGAGATATAGAGGTACAAGGCACGATTTGTTTTGAAGGGATACAAACAAAACGAGGGAATTGATTACGATGAGGTGCTTGCTCCCATTATAATTGGATTGCTTATATCCCAAGCGACTGAATTTAAATGGCATTCTTGAATGGTGTGGTTGAAGAATAAGTCTACACCGAACAACCATCAAGGAACATGAAAATCAGAGAAGAGAAGAAGGTGCTAAAATTGAAGAAGGCACTTTACGGGTTGTAGCAAGCAACACGGGCATGCAATACTCGTATCGATACATAATTCAAGGAGAACGGGTTCAAGCATTTTCCTTACGAGCATGCTCTTTATGACCAAAGAATAGTAGAGGTAACATGATATGTGTTGCTCTTTATGTGGGTGTTCCCGCCGGTTGACTCGAACACCTTCGTGTGTCTCTACGAATTGCACTTCAAGAACCCCTTTCGCTTCTGTTCCAATGCTCTCCTTCCTCCGCCGTGAACACCTAAAACAGAGAGACAAATGGCGCCCTCGCGGCTGTTTGCACTCCGACGATCAAGTCAGCTATTGGACAGGAAACACCAAACACTTCTCGTCGCAAAACACCGTAAGGTCAATGTTCAGAGAAATGCATAACTTCTAAACACCAGGTCAATCGATAGGCTTGGTGCCCACGCCCGGGGAGGAGGCGTCCCATAGGGAGCTGCCACCCTCCTCGAGGTGTCTAAACACCAAGTCGACCGGTGTACTTGGTGCCCACGCCGGGGGAGGAGGTGGCCCAGAGGGCGCCTCTACCCTCCCTCGGGGTGTCTAAACACCAGAGCAACCAGTTCACCACCGATCAGACCTTACTATACGCGCTTGATGCCCACGCCCGTGGAGAGTTGTGCCAAAAGCAGTGTCGCTCGTCCCCGGTGTGTCTAAACATCAAGGCGATCAGCGCACTTGGTGCCCACGCTCCAAGGAGGCACCCCCCGCCGCTCTCTCTCGAGGTGTCTAAACACCAAGATGACCAGGGCACGTGGTGCTCACGGCCTAGGAGGGGGTGTCCTGAAGGATACCGCCACTCCTGCTTGGGGTGTACAAACACCAAGGCGTCAAGTTCATCACTGATTTGAACTTACCTTTCGCACTTGATGCCCACGCTTGAAGGAGGCGTCCCCTGCCACTTCTTTTCGAGGTGTCTAAACATCAAGGCCACGGGTTTGTTTCTTACTAAACCATGTTATCCTCGTTCGGTGCCCACGCTTGGGGAGGCGTCCTAAAGAAAGCTACCACCCCGCCCAAGGTGTCTAAACACCAACGTATGAGCGCTTCTCCCTGCATTGTAAAGAAAACTTGAGGGCACATATGCTCGAAATGTAACTTTATTGGGTGACCTCATTAAAAAAACCCTCGAGAGGGAAAAAGAGTGTCCCTTTAAACTGTATACAATGCTTTGTTTTTAACTAAAATAAAGCTTAAGATTTGTTGTGTTCCAAGTACGAGGGATGGCGCCTCCCTCCAGAGTTTCAAGCTTGTATTTCTAAGCATCTTGCAGCCCGAGACGTTGTCTACCAACGCATCGATGCTTGGCAAAGGGTACGAATCCTTTGGGCACGCCTTGTTGAGGTCAATGAAGTCTATTCACATCCTCCATTTCCCATTGACCTTCTTCACCAAGACCACATTGGCCAACCACTCAGGGTATTGAATCTCCCTGATGTGGCCGACCTTCAACAGCTTCCTCGTCTCTTCTTGTACGACCAGCCGCCTTTCTTCGTTAAACTTTCTTCTTCTCTGGTGCACGGGTCGGACTTTGGGGTCCATGGTGAGGCGGTGGCATAGAAAATTTGGGTCAATGCCTGGCATGTCCGAGGCGGACCATGCGAAGGCGTCTAGATGACGCGATATCACCTCTGCCATCTGGTTTTGTTCCTCTTGGCCAACGATTTACCCAACTTGAACGTCTTACCACCAATCTGCCTCTCCACAACGTTCTCAGCTGGCTCAGGTCGCCTCTCCCAAGCGTTCTCTGCGCGTGATACGCCTACACGGTCCTCCACCATGGATGGTTCCTCCATGGGTGCCTCCTCCATGGGTGGGCGCTCCACCATCATGAACACGCCCCTCTTCGTTTTGAGGCTATTCTCATAGTACTTCTTGGCCTCTTGCTGATCGGATTTGATCAGGATCACCTTCCCACTATGATCGGGCAGCTTCAACTTTATATGGCGTGTAGACGACACCCCCCTCAGCCAATTCAGGGTCGACCTTCCCAACAAGATATTGTACGCCGAGTGGGCGTTTACCACTAGGTATCTTATGTTTTCTATGCGAGATGCAGTGCCATCTTTAAAAGTCGTCCTCGGCTCCAAATAACCAGGCACCTTCACTTGATCTCCCACAACACCATACAAACACCCCGTGTATAGCCTAAGCTGATCAGGAGACAACTGCAACTTGTTAAACGTAGGCCAGAACATCACATCTGTTGAGCTGCCTTGGTCTAGCAACACTCAGTGTACTTTCCTCCCCGCGGTTACAACCGAAATCACCACGGGGTCGTTATCATGTGGAACAACGTCGCGAAGATTAGCCTTTGTGAACGTGAGATCGACATCGAGCGAGTCGTCCACCACTTGCTACGCTACTGACATTACCGAACATGCGTACCTCTTGCACTGAGGGGCAATGCACCCTCCACCCGAGAATCCACCTGAGATGTGTGGATTTCCCCGTGGATGGGCATCTTGTGGACTTGGTCCTCTGCTGATGTCGTCAAGCCCTCGGCCCCTGATGACCCCGCCAGGCAGTCATTCAGGAAACCGCTCTTCACAAGCTCATCTAGCTGATGCCCCAACGCCAAGCAGCTGTTTATCAGATGACCAAACCCTTGGTGGAACTAGCACCATGTTTCCTTGTGCGGTCCCAACACCTTATCAGTCTTCACCGACATCTTCAACCTGTTCGCTATGTTAGGCATAACGATCAGGTCTATCAACTCCACTACAAAGTTGTGCCTCACCGGCTTGTTCTCCCCTGAACGCCCCTTAACCTGGGGCTTCTTTGGCTCGTAGGGCCGCTTTCCTCCTTGACCCCTCTTCCCCGTTACGGCCTCGTTCACCCTCATGGGTTGTGTGTGACGGCACTCGTGGACGCGCGGGAACTACGCTCACGCGCTTCTCGTTTACTTCACCTTCCGCTGCAATGTGTGCCATCGCACGACGCCTGATCTCAGCGAAAGTGTTGGGGCGAATTCTGATGAGTGACTCGCTGAAAGGTCAAGGACATATTCCCTTCCTGAACGCATGGACTATCATCGACTCATCCGTGGTGTTGACCCTCACCACTTGTGCCCCAAAGTGATTAACAAACTCTTTCAACGTTTCCCCATGATACTGCCTTACGTCGAAGAGATCATAGGAGTTTGGTGGGGGAGCACGATTCGCTATGTACTGCTGCATGAAAAACTTCGACAGCTACGCGAATGAAGTCACGTGGCCATCTGGAAGGCTGATGAACCACTCCATCGTCGTTCCCACCAATGTACTCATGAACAACTTACGTCTGACGGCGTCAGAACCGCCAATCAGCATCATTTGAGTATGGAATGCTGTGAGGTGCGTCTCCGGATCCTCCATCCCGGGGAACGTGGCTTTCGGGCCCAAGAACGTAGCAGGGATCGCAACATCCATGATTGCCTATGAGAAAGGCATAGGAAACTCCCTGGGAGGCGTTGTGCACTCTTGCTCCTCTGTTTCGCGACTCCCAGGTTGGTTTCGTAACATGCAACACAATTCTTCATTGGTGCGGTGCAACTCCTCATTTCTTGCTTGCGACGCCGCAAGGTTCAGCTGAATACGCTCTTGCTCCGCCTTCGATGCCGCCATCGCCTCCTGGAGGCCCTACATCATTTCCATGACCTGTTGTAAGGTCAAACTCTCACCTCCCAAATGCGTCGTAGAACTCTTCCTAGTATTCCTCATTCTTGGATGTTTCTTGGTGAATCTTAAATTTTTTTATCGAATCTTGGAACTTTCTTCGGTGAATCTCGAACTTTCTTGATGAATCTTGAACTTTCTTTGGTGAATCTGAGCAAACCTTGAGGATTCTTAACGAACCTTTCATGAATCTTGAAACACTTTGACGAATTTCCACTACTCTAACTGAATCTTCAACTTCCTGCGGTGGGATAGATGTTTTAGATCGAGCCCCACGGTGGGCGCCTAATGTTCCCGCTGATTGACTCAAACACCTTCGTGCGTCTCTACGAACTGCGCTTCAAGAACCCCTTTCGCTTCTGTTCCAATGCTCTCCTTCCTCTGCCGTGAACACCTGAAACATAGAGACAAATGGCGCCCACGCGGCCGTTTGCACTCCGACGGTCAAGTCAGCTATTGGACAGGAAACACCAAACACTTCTCGTCGCAGAACACTGTAAGGTCAATGTTCAGAGAAATGCGTAACTGAATCGTAACTGAAAATGCTAGCTTCTGCTCAAATGTCTTAGAATGTGTAAAACCTACCTTATTCTGTTTATCGTAAAACCTTATATACCTTTTCGGTGTTTCTGTCCACGTCTCAGCCCGAGACTTGCGCATTCTGTGGGCGCTCCTTAGCAACACTGTTCCCAGTCTTAGGGCTTTCTCAGTGTGTAAGGTTGCCTTGTCAAAGTGCAACTCGTGCGGGGGTGACTGCATGGGTGCTAACTCATTCGCCCATTCTCTAAGTCATCCACCCTTGGAGTTCCTTGCCTTCCTCACGTGCCATGCATGCAGATCACCTTCTGGGACATGACCCTCTCATGGGTCGTGTCTGTCCCAGTGGCTTTCCAGCGGTGGTGCGTACTACCGCGTCCCTACACCTCATGCACGGATCCCTCGTGAGTTAGGTCTCTCCCTTCTGGTACTAGGGGTGTGGCTTGAAAACCACCTTTCTTTATCTGTTATTACGGTTTGGGGTGCCGAGGCCCGAGGCCTCCACGCCCCTACTGTGCCGCCTCCTCCACGGGTATCCCTACCCGTGGGTATCAGGAGGGGACACCTCCCTGGACGGCCATACTTAAACTTCTCGGGCCCCTTTATTATGCTGAGCCTGGGCGACGCCCGAGGCCGGTCAACGCCCGAGGCCGTGGACCTTAAAGAAACTCCTTCCTGCCTTGCAGTACTTTCTAGTGGTCAATGCCCAAGGACCGTACGGTACAGTGGGCAACAATGATGATGTGATAGAAGATTTTAAGGGCACAATGACAAGAGAATTTGAGATGACTGATTTGGGATTGATAAAGTTTTTCCTTGGTTTAGAGGTTAGACAAAAAGAGACGGGTATTTTTGTATCACAAGAGACATATGCAAAAGAGATTTTAAAGAAGTACAAGATGGCAAATTGTAGCCCAGTATCAATACCAATGGAACCAGGTGCAAAACTCTCTAAGTTTGATGGAGGAGAACGTGTCCATGCGAGTAGATATCGAACTTTGGTAGGAAGCCTTCATTATCTCACATGCATAATGCCAGATCTTTCATTAAGTGTTGGCATCATAAGTCGATTTACGGAGGAGCCGGTTTACTCACATTGGAAGGCATGGACGTGAGTCCTACGGTACATCCAAGTTATTGTATCACTTGCATTATTCTACTCAAAAGTAGTATATTACAAGTTGGTTGGTTAAATCCATTATCCAAAATGAGAGAACAAATGTTTTAAAAGTTTACATCATGTATGAAAGTTGTTATCTCTTTGTGTTTCATGGTTCAGACTAGGTTGATTGTTGAGGGTTCTTCTAATCATCATTAATTCCCCCTCATAAGGATATGCCCTCTCACCTTTTCTTTTTCTTCTCTCACACTAGACTCATTGATGTGATTCCAATAGCCATATAGAGAAAGGTTCTTGACCTTCTTAGGAATCACCTTGTGATGGAGATCAAGCCCAAGAGGACATGGAGGCCAATCAACAAGATCAAGAGGAGGTGGAGGCACAAATAGAAGACGCCCATGGAGGTCAAAGTCCACCTCAAAGGATTACAAGAAGCATGTTCAAAGCTTTGGGAGCTAGAGGACATTTATTTTCTCTTTTTGTAATTTCTTTAGTTGAAGGTGCTTAGAGGGAAACATTAGAAACCTCTTTTGTTTTAGCATCTTTTAGTCTTTAGTTAGGAGTCTTAGGGGGGGTGTGTTAGTAGATAGGTGTAGGAGTAGAAAAGGAGGTGCCAGAGTGAAGGAAGAGGTCACACCTTCCTCATGCTTTGTTTTAGGCGCAAATTCTAGAAGCTTTTTGGGAGGGAGTTTTTTTGAATTTGTGTAGCTTATATTTCAGCACCTTAGGCTATAAATAGAGGTGCTCTCTTTGTATTTTTCAGATTGGAATTAATCTAAGAAAACTCTACTCAAATTTTGAGCGACCTTTGGAGAGCTTTTGGAGCCTTCTTCTCTAGTCTTATCTTGATGGATCAATGGAGTCCTCAAGTGGCGGCATCACTCTCATCTAGGAGCATTCCACACTTCTAGTGGCGAGATCATCCATCCTCCTTCCATCTTCATGAGCATTCTCTTCTCCTTCCTTTCTTCTTCTTCAATTGTTCATGTTGCTTTGTGTTCTTGAATTTTTCAGTTTCGGTTTTTCTATTTTTTCCAGCACTATGTTCTGTTTCTGCTTTTAATTTCTGTTTTGGTTCGGTTCATTTGATCATTTGTTCAATTCTGTTCGGTCAATTCCAGTTTTAATCTCTTTGTTGATTCAATTTGACAATATTTGGTTCATCCAAATGAGTTTGGGATTTGGTACTAGTTATTGGTGAGTTCTTGTCTTAGAACAATAATCCAACTCTAAGAAAAGTGCGTCTATATTTTCCAGCTCAAGGTGATTCCTAAGAATGTCAAGAATCTTGTTCTATGTGGCTATTGGAATCACATCATGTGGTATCATGAGTCTTAGGTTCATTCTTGTTTAATTGTTGAGTTGTGTGCACTTTATTTCAAAGCTCTTTTTAATTTCTTGCAATTTAAGTTTCTGTTTTAGAATTTTACTTGAGTATTCTTGTTGTTTTTCTTTTACACCAAGTGTTTGTGGAAAGGTTTATGGCACTCATAATTCTTATGAGTATGGTTGCTCTTTTGGAATGGCATTATCCTTCCTAGAGTTTACCTTAAGCTTCCTTTCACTTGTTACAATTTGTGATATGTCTTTTAATTTTTGAATCATGTCAAGTTTTGTCTTAGTCATGTTATTCCATATATGTCATTACTTCTAGTAGTACTTTTATTGTTTTGATTGTTTCTTGCTTTGGTGTCATATAATTTTCTGAATTGATGTTGATCCTTTGTGCATTTTCTTTTTAGAATTGAGTTCATACTTGTACCGCCTGATGGTCGGGTATGATGACGTGGCATCCTGCTACAGTGAAGGCGTGTTGACAAGGCGCCAGGTTGGCAAGAAGGGAAGGAAGTCGGAGGGCACGCGTAGTCGCCAGTCGTTAAGCTGGCGTGTTCCGATTTCCAGCTTACCAGAATGGGCGATCGCCAGGTTGAAGATGAAGTCGCCAGATGTAGACCCAAGCGACCAAGCAGTCGGAGATCGCCAGAACAAGCACATCGCCGAAGATGAAGGAGAAGCAGATTATGAAGGCGGCCGGCGAGACCACAGGGAAGGTGTATGAAGGCCCTAGCTCGCCAGTTCCAGTATAGATCGCACTCCTAAGTTAGCTATGCACTGGGCAGTACCATGCATAGGTAACTTAGCCAAAATGAGAGTAGAAGCAGCGCCAAGTCAGGGAGCCTCCAGATGATGGCACGTGTACAGTTGGATGCGAGCCACGTGTCCAAGTCTGTAACTGCCAGGAGAGAGAAAACCACCAGGTATATAAGAGTTCTTAACAGATTTTCTGAGGTACGCACGTTCAGTTCATACACTTTACGCTTGCGAGTGACAGAGCTGTTTGTGAGAGAGAATTTGCACGGTTCTAGTTCTATCAGTTTTTGGTGATACCGTCACTGACTTGAGCGTCGGAGTGCGATCGGCCGCAGCGGCGCCGTGTCGTTTCTTTGCAGGTTCTTGAAGTAGATCCAGGGGAGGAACGAAGGTGATAAGCGGTGCGCACGTCGATCCTTTGACGAGGCATTCTCCAGCGCTCCGGTCAACAGGCAGGATCATCAGGCGCCCACCGTAGGGCCGTGTAAAACTTGCTCCCATCCACAGCGTGAGTTCGTGGAAGTTTTCGAGGTTTTCTGCGCAGTTGTGTGCTGGTGCAACCGTCGTTCGCGGTTTCTTTGAGTTTCGTTCGGTGAGTTTGCGCTTTGTATCGTTTGTTTGGCTTTCAATCGGTGGAGTGAGGTCTTTTGTTGCTTGCGCGCAATCTGTTTGGTGGAAGTTCGAGTTCTTTTGTGGTTTTCTGCGAAGGTTTGCAGTGTTCTTGAGTTCATGCGCAGTTTCTTGAGTTTTCTCCGATTGATCGCTGGTCCGATCGTGGTTGAAGTGTTGTTTGCTGTATTCCTGTGGTTCGCTGAAGTTAATGAGAAAAATGAGAAGCAATCGTTCCAGTCCCGTGGCGCCTGTCGCTGCTGAAGGCGACGCCGCCATGACCATGGCGCAGATGGCAGAAATGATGCGCTCGTTGCAGGCAACCGTGGAAGCCTCGCGCGTAGAGCAGGCAAGGATACATGAGGACCTGGTCGCCTCTCGCGCCAGGAACGAGGAGCTCAGCAAGGTAACTGAGGAGCTGCGTCGAGCTCTTCAGGAGCAGCAGGGACGTTCTTCCGCTGAAGAGGTGGCGCCGTCGACGCCACCTCGTGTTTTCCCAATGCCTTTTGTTCAGGCGATTACCGACACGCCAATTCCCACGAGCGTGGTTCCGGTTAAAGCTGTTTTTACCGGCGTGGAGGATCCAGAGGCTCATCTGACCACGTTCCACACGCAGATGATGCTGTCGGGAGGGTCAGACGCCGTCTACTGCAAGATGTTCGTGAGCACGCTCCAGGGAACGGCGATGGAGTGGTTTGTGAGCCTGCCTAATGGCCACATAACCAATTTTCAACAATTCTCGAAAATCTTTGTCGAGCAGTACATTGTGAATAAGGCACCGCCCAGGGTGTCCTATGATCTGTTTGATATAAGGCATTACCATGGGGAGTCCCTCAGAGACTACCTCAATCGCTTCGGAGCGCAGATGGTCAGATCGCCAGCCAAGGATGAAGAGATGCTGGTCTATGCCTTCAAGAAGGGCGTGCAGCCAGGGCCATTCTGCGAGGCCTTGATCAGGGCTCATCCAGCGACGTTTGCTGAAGTTAGGCGGCTTGCGGTGGCCCACATCGCCAACGAGAGCGAAGTCGCCGAGAAGAGAGGCAGCGTGGATCCAACCGCAGAGGGTGCTGGAAACGGCGGCGGCGGCCAGAAAAGACCAAAGGACTCGCTATCCTTACGATAGGAGAAATAAGGAAAGAAGCCAAGCGCGCCAACAACCAGCACGCCAACCACCAGCACGCCGGGAATACAATCGCCCGCCTAAGCACAAATTCGTCATGGGACTAGCGGACCTGATCGCTATCCCTAACATATCTGCTAGGTTGAAGGCGCCCGAGAAGGTGGGCGACAAGGTGCTGGGGTCAAAACCGGACGCCTGGTGCGAGTTCCACCAGAGTTTTGGCCACAACCTGGACTCGTGTTTGTCTTTAGGATACCAGCTCGACGATCTGGTTAAGAGCGGGTTCCTAAATGACTATCTGCTGGATAGAAGGACGGGGGGAGCATCGAGTTCCCAGCCAGCAGGTGGAGAAGCCCAGCAACACGAGATGCCTATCCATGGGGAGATCCACACCATTGCAGGGGGTTTCTCAGGTGGTGGATGCACCGCATCGCAGAGGAAAAAGTACGCGCGATCGGTGATGGCAGTGGACATGTTTGAAGATCACTCGCCGGAAGTGGACATCACGTTCACAAAGCAGGATCTTCGGGACGTTGTGCCTCATGACAACGATCCCATTGTTATTTCGTTGATCACGGCGGGAAGGAAGGTCCACAGAGTTCTGGTGGACCAAGGAAGCTCGGCAGACGTAATGTTCTGGCCGACTTTCACGCAGCTGGAATTGCCCCTTGACCAGCTAAGGCCCTATGGAGGATGCTTGTATGGGTTCGCTGGCGACCAGGTGGAGGTCAGGGGGTACATTGAGCTGAGAACCACGTTTACAGATGAGGCTGGGTCTAGGACGGAGAAAATCAAGTACCTCATCGTAAACGCCCCCTCAGCGTATAACATCCTGTTGGGAAGGCCCACTCTTAACAGGATAGGTGCCATTCCGTCGACTCGGCACATGAAGGTGAAGTTGCCGTCAATGGAAGGGGTGGTGATCACGATAAAGTCTGATCAGAAAGAAGCGAAAAGGTGCTATGAGAATAGCCTGAAAAATAAAAGATCAGTGAGCTATGTAACAACCACCCCGCCTCCTGGTGTGAAGCCCAAACCGCCGGTAACAGAGGAGGCCGCCGGAAGGGATGTAGAGATGGTGGATGTCGAGCTGGGGAGAGGAATGCTGGCCTGGAGGAAGAAGAGGCACGGAATCGCCCTGAGGAAGCAAGGGAACAGGGAATTGCCAGGGCGGTGATCGCCAGAGAATCCAGGCCCAAACCTGTCGAGCAGTGGCTCGAAAAGGAGATCGGAGGGAAAATCTTCAAGCTGGGAAGATCTCTAGAAGTCGATCTCCAGGACCAGATCGCCAAGGTGATTGAGCGGCATCTGGACGCGTTTGCATGGTCCGCCTCGGACATGCCCGGGATTGATCCCAACTTTCTGTGCTATCATCTGGCGATGGACAACATGGTGAGACCAGTGCGACAAAGGAGAAGGAAATTCAACGAGGAGAGGAGGCAGGCAATCAGGGACGAAACCCAGAAACTCCTCGCTGCAGGCCACATCAGGGAAGTCCAGTACCCTGAATGGTTGGCGAATGTCGTACTGGTGAAGAAGAGCAACGGGAAATGGCGCATGTGCGTCGATTTCACCGATCTGAATAAAGCTTGCCCAAAGGATTCGTATCCTTTACCAAGCATTGATGCCCTGGTTGATAGTGCTGCAGGGTGCAAGCTGCTGAGTTTCCTGGATGCCTTCTCGAGCTATAATCAGATCAAGATGCATCCCATGGACGAAGAGAAAACAACCTTCATGACGGAGAGGTCGTGCTACTGCTATAAGGTGATGCCGTTTGGGCTGAAGAACGCGGGGGCCACGTACCAGAGGTTGATGGATCGAGTACTTGCACCAATGCTGGGAAGGAACGTGCAAGCCTACGTCGATGACATGGTCGTGACCTCGCAGGAGAAAGGAAAGCACGTTGTAGACTTGGAAGAGTTGTTCACGACGATCGCCAAGTTCAAGTTGAAGCTCAACCCGGAGAAATGCATTTTCGGCGTGGAGGCTGGAAAATTTTTGGGTTTTCTCTTGACTGAAAGAGGAATAGAAGCTAACCCGGACAAGTGTGCCGCCATCTTGGCGATGAGAAGCCCGGCTACGGTGAAAGAAGTCCAGCAGCTAACAGGTCGGATGGCAGCCCTATCTCGCTTCGTGTCAGCTAGCGGAGAAAAGGGGCATCCCTATTTTCAATGTCTGCGGCGCAATAACAAGTTCGCTTGGACGAAAGAGTGCGAGGAAGCTTTCGTCAAGCTGAAGGAGTATCTGGCGAGCCCGCCGGTTCTGTGCAAACCGCTGGCGGGAATCCCTCTCAGGTTTTATTTCGCTGTGACTGAGAGGGCGGTGAGTGCGGTGCTCGCCCAGGATCAGGATCAGGCTCAGAAGCCTATTTATTTTGTGAGCAAGGTGTTGCAGGGCCCAGAAACGAGATATCAGGCCCTGGAGAAGGCTGCGCTGGCTGTGGTGTTTTCGGCGAGGAGGTTGCGCCACTACTTCCACAGCTTCACAATACTGGTGATGACTAACCTGCCCATCCAGAAGGTCTTGAAGAAACCTGACGTTGCGGGAAGAATGGTGAAGTGGGCAGTGGAGTTGTCAGAATTTGACATTAAATATGAGCCCCGAGGCCCGATCAAGGGGCAAATCTTTGCAGATTTTGTGGTCGAGCTCTCATCAGAGGCGACGCGGGTTGAAGGAGATGGTTTTCGTTGGGTGCTTTCGGTGGATGGATCGTCGAACCAGCAGGGCAGCGGTGCTGGAGTCATTTTGGAAGGACCCAACGGCGTGCTGATTGAACAGTCTTTGAGGTTTGCCTTCAAGGCCAGCAACAATCAAGCAGAGTATGAGGCGCTGATCGCCGGGATTCTGTTGGCCAAGGAAATGGGGGCTAGGGTGCTGATGGCTAAGAGTGACTCGCTGCTAGTCACAGGGCAAGTAACAGGCGAGTTCCAGGCTAAAGATCCACAAATGGCGGCTTACTTGGCATATGTGCAGGAATTGAAGAGTTCCTTTGCCTCTTTTGAAGTAATACATGTGCCCCGAGAGCAGAATGCCCGAGCTGACTTGCTTGCTAAGCTCGCCAGCTCAGGCAAGGGGGGTAGGCAGAGGACGGTGATTCAAGAAACTCTAAAGACGCCAAGAGCATTTGTAGCGGATCACCTGGTCCTTCAGATAAGCAGGTCGACGGAGAGAGCAGCGAGAAGCCATAAGTCCTTGACGAAAGAAACTCTGAGATCGCCGAGAGTTAGAGCATGTCGAGGAGAGAAGGTGGACGTGATGCAGGTCTGCGCCACCCATGAGCCAGACACTTGGATAACGCAATATAAGCGGTGTTTGGCAGATGGCCTCCTCCCGCTGGATCCAACAGAAGCTAGGAAGGTAAAGAAAAATTCTAGCAAATACACGTTGATTGATGGCGATCTGTACAGGTTTGGGTTCACTCACCCGCTCCTGAAATGCATACACGGCGAGAAGTGCACGAGAATTATGGCAGAGCTCCACGAAGGAATATGTGGAAGTCACGTCGGGGGTCGAGCTCTGGCCGCGAGGACTCTCCGTGCAGGCTACTATTGGCCATCTATGAGAGAAGATTGCAAGAAGTATGCCCAGCGCTGCAAACAATGCCAGCAGCACGCCGATTGGCACAAGGCACCTCCCGAGGAGTTGAAGTCGATCTATAGCCCTTGGCCGTTTCATACTTGGGGAATCGACATCCTGGGACCTTTCCCACTGGCGATCAGGCAGATGAAGTACTTGGTGGTGGCGATTGAGTATTTCACCAAGTGGATCGAAGCAGAACCAGTGGCCCAGATCACCGCACACAAGATCGAAGGTTTTGTATGGAAGAACATCGTGTGCCGGTTTGGAGTGCCTAAGCGCCTGGTGTCGGATAATGGGACTCAGTTTGCGAGCCACCTGTTGAAGAAGCTTTGTGAAGGGGTTGGAATTCAACAAGTGTTTGCATCCGTCGAGCACCCTCAGACGAATGGCCAGGTGGAATCAGCTAATCGGGTGTTGTTGAGAGGTTTGAAGAGAAGGCTTGAGAAAGCCAAGGGAAGTTGGGCTGAGGAGGTGCCCCGTATAGTCTGGGCGTACCACACCACCGAGCAGTCAGGAACCCATGAGACCCCGTTTAGCTTGGTCTATGGGTGTGACGCCATGATTCCAGTGGAGATCCAGGAGAGCTCGCCGAGATTCCAGAACTTCGTAGAGGAAGACTCGAATGAAGAGAGAAGGCTGAACCTGGATCTGCTGGATGAGGTCAGGGAGGAGGCGAGGCTGAAGGCTGAGGCGGTGAAGAGGAGGATCGAGCGAAGATACAACTCTAAGGTGATGCCAAGGCAGTTTAGAGAGGCCGATCTAGTGATGAGGAAGGCTCACCAGTACGAGATGGAGAATAAATTGTCACCCAAGTGGACTGGACCGTTCAGAATAACCGAGGCGCTCGGGAACGGGGCCTACCGCTTAGAAACGCTGGAAGGAGGGGTGATCCCTCGTACCTGGAACGCCACACACCTGAAGTTGTACTATAGTTAAGAGCTTTGTAAGTAAAGACAAACACAAATGTTATATTACAATGTCTCTGTTAAAACAGTTTCAAGGGGGCACTCTTTTTTCCCTAAGGAGGGTTTTTAATGAGGCCACCCAATAAAGAAGAGTTTTCGAAGTATAAGGTGTTTTCAGATTGCATGTGTGATATTTTCAAAAGTTTTGGAGAAAGACCTTGTCATTTGTACATGATTTAAGGCAAGAAAAGATATATCGCGTGCTTTCTAAAAAAGTTTTAAGTCCTCATCGTTTTTCGGCGATTGGAGGCACCAGTTAAGTTCTAAGTCCTCATCGTTTTTCGGCGATTGGAGGCACCAGTTAAGTTTTCAAAGTCCTCATCGTCCTTCGGCGATCGGAGGCACCAGATGAAAGACCTCAACGCTCTCGCGCGTCCTGAGGCAAGTAAAAGACCTCCTCGCCGTTGAGCGAGTGCAGGCGAGAAAGAGAAAACGTCCTCCGTGTTTCTGGGAGCGAGAAGATGTAACTCCTGGGGCAATGTCGAGGCAAGTTAAAAGACCTCCTCGCCGTTGAGCGAGCGCAGGCGAGAAAGAGAAAGGTCCTCAGTGCATCCAGGGGGGAGGAGATGTACGCCCTGGGCAAGTTGAGGCACCATATAAAGTCCTTATCGCCGTTGTGCGAGCTAAGGCCAGTTAAAGACCTCCTCGCCGTCGAGCGGGTGCAGGCGAGAGAAAGAAAAGGTCCTCAGTGCATCCAGGGGGGAGGAGATGTACACCCTGGGCAAGTTGAGGCACCAGACAAAGTCCTTCTCGCCGTCGAGCGAGTTAAGGCCATTTAAAGTCCTTCTCGCCGATGAGCGAGTTCAGGCGAGTAAAAGTCCTTCTCGCTGATGAGCGAGTTCAGGCGAGTTAAAAGACCTTCTCGCTTACGTGCGAGCATAGGCAAGATAAAATCCTTCTCGTCTCGAACGAGTTCAGGTATGGCGAAGAGGGTGGAAGAAGCTTGAAAGGTGGCTAAGGTAGGTTCGAAGAGAACGCCTAGTCACCCGGTCTTTTGCTCTGAAGTTCAGGAGGGCAAAGGAAGTTCCCAAAGGGCGTTTCTACCCCAGATAAAGAAACGATTGCCAAAGCATGAGGCTAGAAAAAGCTGATGTCACCAAGGGGTCTTGGCGATCGGGAAAAGTTCAAACGACGGCGAGAAGGTTGAAAGACTTGTTTGATAAAGCAGGTCGAGTGGGACGTTGTTCGAGCCAATGATTAAGTTACAGTTCGTGGCTTGAAGGGTATTCTTGTAATGAGGTTAGTTGCCTTAAGAGTACAAGTTGTTTAAAGTGATTTTTGCTTAAGTTTGAATTGGCTCGAGGCGGTTACGTCAAAAGTCGCGTTTGCAAAATCACTAAGTTAAATCCGACAAGGTTAAACATGCAAAGAAGGCTAAAGCGCTTAAAAGGAGTCAGGGGAGAAAATATCCAAGTTTTGTGATTAAAATAAGCATTTGTTCAAAACACATATGCAAGAGTTTTTACAGAGTAATACGAGGGAAATTATGAAGTAGCAGATGAGGTGGAGTGGATTAGTCTTCAGCAGGAACGACCTTTCCATCTACTACTTCGTTGTTCAACGACACCATGCTGAGGTCGAGATCGGGGAATAGGCATGCGAATTGCTCCCGAGCGGCTTCGAATCCAGCAGTCAGAATCTGAGCGGAGTTTAGTTTAAGTTCTTCAAATTGCCCTTGAAGTTCTTCAACCTGTTTCTTGAGCTCTTTGTTCTGCTGCTCCTGCTCTTCAACCTGTTTTCGGAGTTGTTCGTTGGTCTCTTGAGCATGAAGAAGGTCGTCAGCAACCTTCTTGGATTCTGTTTGAGCTTGGGCCAACTCAGCAGCCATCTTCCCTTTCTCCTTGTTTGCCTCGGCGAGATCAGCCATGGCGTCGTCCCTCGCTTTTTCTACTTGCCCAAGTAGCTTTTCGCGGTCAATCGACCTCTGCTCCAGTTTTTGCACCCTGGCGGCGTCAGCTTGAATGTGAGCCTCGAGGTCGCTCGCCTTGGTGCGCAGAGGCACGATTTTGCTTTCTAGCTCAACTTTCTCTTGGGCAAGATCATGGACTTTGCGGCGAAGGTCAGCAGCTTCCTTGCGCGCCAGCCTGAGCTCGGTATTGAGGGCATCCTCCACTCGGGTGTGATCAAGTTCTGCGAGCGTCAGGCTGAATGACATCTTCTCCACCTCGACCTTCATAGTTCTGTTTTCAGTCTTGAGGTGGTAAAGATCGTCTTGAAGCCTCCTGGTGGAGCTCTCCACAGCCCTCGTTATGATCGATGGGATATCCTCTGCTATGGTTTTGAGTTTGGCAGTCAGAGGTTCCCACATCCTTGTGACTTCGAGGGAAAGGTTCGCTGCTTGGAGAGGCGCCAGGGGGGCTTGTTGAGGGTTCTCGCCGCCACCTTCCTTAGCAGGATTTCAGTGTTTGCTTCCTGGCGTGGCGACGCAATCGGGGATTCGGTGATCAGGATTGGAGAGGTGTGAGCAACCTCATCCCCGATTGGAACATTTTCTGCAGCTGAAGTGTTTGAAGGGGGGCCCCCTCCAGCTGAGATGTGTGGCGTAGAGGCACTTGGGGGGTCCTCCAGAAAATTTGGCTCTTGAGCCTCAGCTGCTGGTGGCGCAGTGGCCAGTGGAGTCGCCTGGACTGGTGGTGAAGGGGCTTGTGGTGTTGGCGATGAGGGAGGAGGAGCAGGTGTTGATGGTGGTGTTGAAGCTGGAAGAGGGGGTGGGGCAGGTGGTGAAGGTGGTGCCACCCTTTTCCTCTTTGTAACGAGGTCATCCTCAGTGACCTCGTCGTCCTCTTCCTCCTCCTCTTGGATGACTTGGGGGGCTTTTCGCTTAGGCCTCTTAAGGACCAGTTTCTTGCGCTGGGTGGGTTCCTTGGGCGGTGATCGCCCATGAACAATGGCCTTCTCGACCTCCGAGTTGGGCACCGTTTGGGAACCGGTCGCCAACCCGTGGTTTCGGGCGAGCGCCTTTAAGTCGGCGAGCATGTTTTTACCCAACATATTGTCTGCATGAAACGAAAATGCATGAGTTAGCTCAGAGAAGAAAACAACAAGTGTATGAGGTAATAAAACAGCAAAACAGGTAGTACATGCAGAAAAGGTAAAACCAAAGTCTTGTGCGTATCGCACAAGACGCCCAGAAGCAATATCAGAAGCAGTATCAAAGCAACAGTTTGGATGTCCTAACCTATTTGGAATTCTAGCTGGTCCTCAAAGAATTCGAAGGAGATCAAGGTGGGGGTCAGGAATGTTATGTTGGCATCCGACACCCTCTTCCAGAATAGACAGAGGTCTCTGTCCAAAGCTCCCATGCTATCAGGACTTCTGGGCCTCCTGAAGCAGCTCTTGGACTCCTTTTTCCCCTTGTCCACCCAGTACAAGGGGAAGCCATCAAGAAGGGAGGTGTCTTTATCGTTTGCGCGTACTTGGATGAACTTCCCCTTCCAGTCCTTGTACGATTGCTGGAAGATGGTAAAAATGGATCTCCCAGCAATTGCGTTCAGGCTGACCCATAGGCGGTCTCCTGGGTGCTTGGCCTCAGAAAGAAACAAAAACACGTCCACCGACGCGGGCAACCCCAGGTGGTCGCATGTTATTTGAAAGGCTCGAACAAATGCCCAGCTGTTGGGGTGAAGCTGGGCGGCAGCAATATTGAGCTCGGTCAAAAGTTCCCTCTCGAATCGGGTGAGGGGAAACCTGAGCTTGACCTTCTTGAAGAAAGTTGTGTAAACGAAACAGAAGGGCCCGTCGGCGCTCACTTTGTCGTCAGCACACACTGGCAGAGCGGCGGGGCAAGGCAGCACCATCATCCTCTCGTCGTGCTCCTTGTGAAACGATTGATAGTCCTCGTCCCCCTTTGTCAACCGCAAAACTGCTCCCGCAGTGTTCACCGACGAGGTCTCCTTCAGAAGGGTTGGGGTGGCCCAAGGATATAATGTTTTGAAGTCTGGCAGAGGGACGGGGGCTCCTCGAGCGTTAGGTGGAGTCGCCTGGGCCAGAGCAGTTTGGGAAGATGCAGGCCTCTCAGCCTGCGAGGAAGAAGCGCCACGAACTTGCGTTGAGTCGTGTGCTTGTGAAGGAGGGTTTCGTGCTGATGGAGGGGGGTTCGGGGTAATCTTGGTGCGAGTCATGATGGCAGCTGCAAAGGAAGAAGAGAGGAAAAATGATCAGGAGGGTTACGAAGGCTGACTCGATCATAGAAGGAAGGTGAAAGACGAACGAATGTGAGTTCGTTGCGACGATCGACAAAGCCCTAAGTTACGCAGAAGGAGAAATGGAAAAACAACCCACAGCGTATGCACCAGGCAGTTACAGGATGATGCAAATCGGTGAAAATGCAAGGAAACCCAGCAGACGAAGGAAAGTAATTACCTTTCGATGATCAGGAAGACGATGGAGGAAGATGGTGATCTGGAGCGTTGAAGAGCGTTGAGAGTTTTCGCAGAGGGAAGTTAGAGCGTTTGCAAGTGCGAAGGAAAGTGATGAAACAGTGGAACGTAATGGGTTTAAGGGTTTTCGAAATGGTTTTGGGAAGCGCTAACGACAGATGAAGATAGCCGTTGATGAAAGCCACGTGTCGAACGATGAGTGAAGGGGTTGGTGGAGCGTCAGAGCAGCAGAAAGTACTATCGCTTGGAATTCTGCGTCAGTGCCACGTAGATCGGTGTTAACGAAGGCTCTTTCAGTCTTTTCGCTAGACAAGTCTTCGCTTAAGACTGGGGGGCTTGTGTACCGCCCTGATGGTCGGGTATGATGACGTGGCATCCTGCTACAGTGAAGGCGTGTTGACAAGGCGCCAGGTTGGCAAGAAGGGAAGGAAGTCGGAGGGCACGCGTAGTCGCCAGTCGTTAAGCTGGCGTGTTCCAATTTCCAGCTTACCAGAATGGGCGATCGCCAGGTTGAAGATGAAGTCGCCAGATGTAGACCCAGGCGACCAAGCAGTCGGAGATCGCCAGAACCAGCACATCGCCGAAGATGAAGGAGAAGCAGATTATGAAGGCGGCCGGCGAGACCACAAGGAAGGTGTATGAAGGCCCTAGCTCGCCAGTTCCAGTATAGATCGCACTCCTAAGTTAGCTATGCACTGGGCAGTACCATGCATAGGTAACTTAGCCAAAATGAGAGTAGAAGCAGCGCCAAGTCAGGGAGCCTCCAGATGATGGCACGTGTACAGTTGGATGCGAGCCACGTGTCCAAGTCTGTAACTGCCAGGAGAGAGAAAACCACCAGGTATATAAGAGTTCTTAACAGATTTTCTGAGGTACGCACGTTCAGTTCATACACTTTACGCTTGCGAGTGACAGAGCTGTTTGTGAGAGAGAATTTGCACGGTTCTAGTTCTATCAGGTTTTGGTGATACCGTCACTGACTTGAGCGTCGGAGTGCGATCGGCCGCAGCGGCGCCGTGTCGTTTCTTTGCAAGTTCTTGAAGTAGATCCAGGGGAGGAACGAAGGTGATAAGCGGTGCGCACGTCGATCCTTTGACGAGGCATTCTCCAGCGCTCCGGTCAACAGGCAGGATCAATACTTGTATTCTAGACCTATACAAGTTCCAATACATCATTTTCTATTATGTCTTTGCTAGTTCATCATCCTGTTTTTTATTCCTATTAGGATTCCTCTGTTTCTGAAAAAAGTGCTTACTGTTTTTCCTTATTGCAATTGATTTACGTACTGTAAAATTCTGAAATTCTGGATTTGAAATATTCAAAGTGTTAGAAAAGAATAGAAAAAAGAATCATTCAAAAATATGAAGTACACAAAAAATGATAAATAAAATAAAAAAAGTGTACATTCCTGCCGAAAAAAATACGGTAATCTGGCAGCGATTTTAAAAATTTTATTTCTCTCAATTGGCTTACTGTTTTTAATTGATTCCAGTGCCATTATTGAGTTAACATCTTGAAGTTTCTGTGGTATAAATTTCATAATCCAGTTCGCTCTACAACGTTCCAGTTAAATCAGTGAATATCAAGCACAGTTTGCATAAAAAAAAAAAAATTTCCAGTAGCTAATATTTTTGTTTTCTTCATCTACTCTAGTGCTTTTCCTTAGGTATTCTTTTGTGTGCCTACTTTTCTCATTGAGTTCTTTATTTTCTTGATTGTCTTTCATTCTTACTCTTTGAGTTTGTCTTACATATAGTATTCCTTTTGCAATTACCTTTCCTTGCTTATACCTTTTCTTGTTTGTCTTTATTGTTTCTTTGGTTTTGTGGTGGTTTGCTCTTAAGATTGGTGTGCTTGCTTTGACATATTTCATTTGAGGATTCCAAGGCTTCAAGATCAGATTGGTGCAAGAACATTATTTCTTTGAGAGTGATATCTTTTTCAGCCTTAGTTCACTTCGGCAGTTTCATTGCCAAAAGCTCACTGTTTTTGCTAATTTTTAACTTGTTTGCTGTTTTTGTGTGTTTGCTGTTTTTAATTACATATGGCTGGCTTTTCAAGTGATGCATCCTACAAGCAGAATTCTCCTTCCAAAGCTTCAATTCTTGGTGAATTACATGAAGCTTAAAGAACAATTAGACGCTTGGAGGAGAAAATGCAAAAGATGGAGGTCCAACAAACTAGACCATCTCCTTCTATCCATGATGGATATCATTCTCATAGACCATCTTCAAGAGCTTCTTCAAATGATGTTGGCCGTGAAGATGAGCATAGGAGAAGGAGACCTCCACCCCAAGTCCATGGACAAAGACATCATCACCAAGGGGAAAGAATTCACTACGGCAATGGCTTCTACCATGATGCAAAGTCCAAGCTTCCTTCGGTCAAGCTACCTTGTTTTAATGGTTCTAGTGATCCAAATGTGTATTTAGATTGGGAGGCTAAGTGTGAACAAATTTTTGAGATCCATGAGATCCAAGATGAGCATAAGCTCAAGCTAGCCACCCTAGAGTTTAGTGATTATGCCATGAAATGGTGGCATGGAATTGTAAAGGACATTATCTATCACAAGGGTCCTCCCGTGGACTCTTGGAACTCTTTAAAGGATCATATGCGCGCTAGGTTTGTGCCCCCACATTTTAGGAAAGACCTCATGTTGAGACTCCAACGGTTTCAACAAGGCACGCTAAATGTGGATGAATATTATAAGGAGCTTGAGACGCTTGTGCTTAAAATTGAATTAGAAGAAAGTGAAGAAGCCATGGTTGCTAGGTTTGTGAGTGGTCTTAGGAAGGATATTCAAGACATTGTTGAGTTACAAGAGTATTCATCATTGGGCTCTTTAGTTCATCTTGCAATGAAGGTGGAAGCCCAACTTGCTAAGAAAAACTCTTTTAAAAATGCTTCCAATGATGGATACTACTCCAAGTCTTGGAGAAACAAAACTTCTTTTTCTAAACATTCTTCCAAAGATTCTTCTCTCAAACCCAAGGAATCTAAGCCATCTACTTCTAGACCTAAGTCTCCCACTAGAACATCTAACACTAAATGCTTTAAATGTATGGGTTATGGTCATATTGCTGCAAATTGTCCTTCCAAACGAAGTATGTACATGCATGAGGGCATTGTAGTTAGTGAGCATGATTCGGATTCTCCAAAGCATTCATTGCATTCTCATGCATCTAGTGAGGAAGAGAGCGAATGTCCACTTGAAGGGGACTTGTTAGTTGTGAGAAGACTTCTTGGACAAGTTTCACAACCTTTTGATGAAAGTCAAAGGGAAAATATTTTCCATACAAGATGTCTTATTCAAAACAACATTTGTTCCTTGATAGTGGATGGGGGTAGTTGTGCAAATGTGGCTAGTACAAGAGTAGTAGATAAGCTTGGATTGCCTACTATCTCTCATACAAAGCCCTACAAGTTACAATGGCTTAGTGAAGTAGGAGAAATAATTGTTAATAAACAAGTCCTCATCCATTTCTCCATTGGAAAATACAAAGATGAGGTATTATGTGATGTTGTGCCCATGGAAGCCACTCATGTTCTTTTGGGAAGGCCTTGGCAATTTGATAGAAAAGTTTTACATGATGGCTTTACCAACAAACTATCTTTTGAATTCCATGGTCATAAGGTTACTTTAAAATATCTCTCTCCAAGAGAAGTCCATGAGGACCAAGTTATCATGAAGAAAAAGAGGGAGAGTGAAAAAGATAAAAAAGATAAAAAAGATAAGAGTTCTAAGCCTACACTCCTTGTGTCTAGACGTGACATTGAAAGGGAAATAGTGGCTCATCATCCTCTTTTCTTAGCCATCCCTAGAACTCTTAGAGTAGAATCACTTGTTGATAGTCCTCATTGCTTGGAAAATTTGGTAGAAGAGTTCAAAGATATGTTTCAAGATCCTCCAAATGGACTTCCACCTTTGAGAGGGATTGAGCACCAAATTGATTTGATACCGGGCTCTTCTTTACCAAATCGTCCAGCATATAGGACCAATCCAAGTGAAACCAAGGAAATTCGCCAACAAGTTGAGGCTTTGATTGAGAAAGGGTGGGTGCAAGATAGCATGAGTCCTTGTGCTATGCCTATCATCTTAGTGCCAAAAAAGGATGGCACATGGCAAATGTGTTCGGATTGTAGGGCCATAAATAACATAACCATTAAGTATAGGCATCCCATACCTAGACTAGATGATTTGTTGGATGAATTACATGGTTCTAAAATCTTTTCAAAGATTGATCTTAAAAGCGGCTACAATCAAATCCGTATCAAACCGGGTGATGAATGGAAGACGACTTTTAAGACCAACTTTGGTTTATATGAGTTGTTAGTTATGCCTTTTGGTTTAACTAATGCACCAAGTACCTTCATGCGCCTCATGCATCATGTTCTTAGACCTTTCATTGGTAAATTTGTTGTGGTTTACTTTGATGACATTCTCATTTATAGCTTATCTTTGAATGACCATAGGTTGCATGTTAGGAAACTTTTAGAAACCCTTAGGAAGGAACATTTGTATGCTAACCTTGCTAAATGTATGTTTGCTCTTAATCATATAGAATTCCTAGGGTTTGTTGTGAGTTGTAAAGGGGTCCATGTGGACAAAACAAAGGTGGTGGCCATTCAAAATTGGCCTACACCGAAATCTTTGAATGAGGTCCGAAGTTTTCATGGGCTTGCTTCTTTCTATAGAAGATTTGTCCCAAACTTTGGTACCATTGCCGCACCACTCAATGACATAGTGAAAAAGGATGTGGTCTTTCATTGGGGAGAAGCACAACAAAATGCTTTTGATACTTTGAAAGAAAAATTGACTAATGCTCCCATCTTGGCCCTTCCTAATTTCACTAAGACATTTGAGATTGAGTGTGATGCTTCAAGCATAGGTATTGGGGTTGTTCTCCTTCAAGAGGGCCACCCCATAGCCTATTTTAGTGAGAAATTGAAGGGAAGTCATCTCAACTATTCCACCTATGATAAGGAATTATATGCACTTGTTAGGGCTTTGTTTACTTGGCAACACTATCTTTTTCCCAAAGAGTTTGTGATACATAGTGATCATGAATCTCTTAAATATTTGAAAAGCCAAAACAAACTTAACAAGAGGCATGCTAAGTGGGTGGAATTCATTGAGCAATTTCCTTATGTGATCAAACACAAGCAAGGCAAAATAAATATTGTGGCGGATGCTCTTTCTAGAAGATACACCTTGCTAAATCTTTTAACCTCTCAATATCTTGGTTTTGATCACATTAAGGAACTTTATCATGATGACCTTGATTTTTCTCCCATCTATCAAGAGTGTCTTAAAGGAGGACACAAAGATTTTTTTATTCAAGATGGCTTTCTTTTTAAAGGAAAACGTCTTTGTGTTCCCCAAAGCTCTATTAGATTATCTCTTGTTAGAGAAGCTCATGAGGGGGGTTTAATGGGACATTTTGGGGTTGCTAAAACTTTGGATGTGTTGCATGAACATTTCTTTTGGCCACATATGCATAAACATGTTCATAGTTTGTGTGATAAATGCATAGCTTGCCGCAAAGCTAAGTCTAAAATGCATCCCCATGGTCTTTATACTCCTCTTCCTATCCCTTCAATGCCTTGGGTAGATATATCTATGGATTTCATCTTAGGCTTACCCAAGACATCAAAGGGAAAGGACTCCATTTTTGTGGTAGTGGATCGTTTTTCAAAGATGGCTCACTTTATTCCTTGCCACAAAGTGGATGATGCATGCCACATTGCAAACCTCTTCTTTCAAGAAGTGGTTCGCTTGCATGGGATTCCTAGGTGTATAGTGTCCGATAGAGATCCTAAGTTCTTGAGTCACTTTTGGAAGACCTTGTGGGGCAAGCTTGGAACTAAGCTTTTATTTTCTACCACTTGTCACCCACAAACTGATGGTCAAACCGAGGTGGTGAATAGAACTTTGGGACAACTATTGAGATGCTTTATTTCGGGGAATCCTAGAGTGTGGGAGAATTTACTACCCCATGTTGAGTTTGCATATAACCGAGTAGTAAATTCTACCACCTCCCATTCTCCTTTTGAGGTGGTCTATGGGTTTAATCCCCTAACACCTCTTGATCTTCTTCCTATTCCCCTTCTTGGAGATGTCTTGTGCAAAGATGGGGATGAAAAGGCTTCTTTTGTGAAAACTTTGCATAAAGACATCAAGAAGAGAATTGAGAAGAAGGTTGGCAAGTATGCTGAACTTGCCAATAAAAGGAGAAAAGCATTGTTGTTTGATGAGGGCGATTGGGTTTGGCTTCACTTGAGGAAGGATCGTTTTCCTACTCAAAGGAAGTCCAAACTAATGCCTCGAGGGGATGGACCTTTCCAAGTCCTCAAGAGGATTAATGACAATGCTTATGAGTTAGATATGCCTGATACATTCTTAGGTAGTCATACTTTTAATGTCAACGATCTAACTCCTTTTTCTGTAGGTCTCCAGAATTCGTGGTCGAATTCTCTCCAACTCGGGGAGTATGATGGAGATCAAGCCCAAGAGGACATGGAGGCCAATCAACAAGATCAAGAGGAGGTGGAGGCACAAATAGAAGACGCCCATGGAGGTCAAAGTCCACCTCAAAGGATTACAAGAAGCATGTTCAAAGCTTTGGGAGCTAGAGGACATTTATTTTCTCTTTTTGTAATTTCTTTAGTTGAAGGTGCTTAGAGGGAAACATTAGAAACCTCTTTTGTTTTAGCATCTTTTAGTCTTTAGTTAGGAGTCTTAGGGGGGGTGTGTTAGTAGATAGGTGTAGGAGTAGAAAAGGAGGTGCCAAAGTGAAGGAAGAGGTCACACCTTCCTCATGCTTTGTTTTAGGCGCAAATTCTAGAAGCTTTTTGGGAGGGAGTTTTTTTGAATTTGTGTAGCTTATATTTCAGCACCTTAGGCTATAAATAGAGGTGCTCTCTTTGTATTTTTCAGATTGGAATTAATCTAAGAAAACTCTACTCAAATTTTTAGTAACCTTTGGAGAGCTTTTGGAGCCTTCTTCTCTAGTCTTATCTTGATGGATCAATGGAGTCCTCAAGTGGCGGCATCACTCTCATCTAGGAGCATTCCACACTTCTAGTGGCGAGATCATCCATCCTCCTTCCATCTTCATGAGCATTCTCTTCTCCTTCCTTTCTTCTTCTTCAATTGTTCATGTTGCTTTGTGTTCTTGAATTTTTCAGTTTCGGTTTTTCTATTTTTTCAAGCACTATGTTCTGTTTCTGTTTTTAATTTCTGTTTTGGTTCGGTTCATTTGATCATTTGTTCAATTCTGTTCGGTCAATTCCAGTTTTAATCTCTTTGTTGATTCAATTTGACAATATTTGGTTCATCCAAATGAGTTTGGGATTTGGTACTAGTTATTGGTGAGTTCTTGTCTTAGAACAATGATCCAACTCTAAGAAAAGTGCCTCTATATTTTCCAGCTCAAGGTGATTCCTAAAAATGTCAAGAATCTTGTTCTATGTGGCTATTGGAATCACATCACCTTGAGTTGGACATTATAGAGGCACTTTTCTTAGAGTTGGATCATTGTTCTAAGACAAGAAGTCACCAAAAACTAGTACCAAATCCCAAACTCATTTGGATGAACCAATTTTAGTCAAATTGAACCGAACAAAAGAGTAAGAAAAGCAAAGGAACAAGATGAATGGACTGAAATATAAAACTGCCGAACCAAAACTCATAAAAAAAACAGTAAGAACACCAAACCAAAACTCAAGAACACAAGCTAACAAAAACAATAGAAAGAGAAGAAAGGAAGGAGAAGAGAGTGCTCATGAAGATGGAAGAATGTTGGATGATCTCGCCACTAGAAGTGTGGAATGCTCCTAGATGAGAGTGATGTCGCCACTTGAGGACTCCAATGATCCATCAAGATAAGACTAGAGAAGAAGGCTCAAAGCTCTCCAAAGTTCACTTAAAATTTGAGTAGAGTTTTCTTAGATTAATTCCAATCTGAATTTTACAAAGGAAGCACCTCTATTTATAGCCTAAGGTGCTGAAAAATAGGTGGGAAATTTCAAATAAACTCATTTGAAATTCCCACCAAAAACAAGTCACATGGGAGGTGTGACCTTTTTCTACTATGACACCTCCCAAAAACTACATCTACACCACTCTCCTAAGTCACATGGGTAATGTGACTTTATTTTACATTTTCACACTCCTTTATTTAATAACCACACCTCCTAAAACTATACAAGAGTATTTCAAAGCTTGGCCTTGCCCCTCATGGGATGGACTTGGGCTCTTTGGGCTTTGGCCTTCTTGGGCTTGGGCTTGGGCTTTGGGCTTGGGCCTCATCTTTATTTTATGTCTTCTTTTAATTTTGAGAAGACTAGAAGGAAGAACTTCAAATGTGAGGGTGGATGTCCTCTTCCTCCATTAATAAAAGCCTCCTTTATTTGATTCTCATCATACTCCTCGAGTTGGAGAGAATTCGTCCACGAATTCTGAATCCCTGCATATAACAAAGTCAGTTTAGTTTTACAATTAAAAGTGGAAGAAAAATGTAAACATGACTTAGCATTTGTAAATAATGGGATTTCAGAAAAGGAGGTTCTATAAATCGACCAAGTTGGAAAAATTTGTTTAGGAATGATGTGATGTTTTGGAAAAAGACCTCTTAAATGGTGACAACCATTAGGAGGTATGAACAAATTATCCCTAACAGTTTTTAACCAAGATGGTGGTGAAATAGGAACTGTGCCGTCCCGTATCAGGGCGTTGACCAAGTCAAAGTCAACGACTGGAAAGTCAAAGTCAACTCAAGGTGTCGCCCAGGTGTAGAGACGCCAAGAGGAAGCGTCGCCAAGATAAAGACAAGGCGTCGCCAAGGCCAGGCGTCGCCTGGGTGGAGGCGTCGCCCAACCGGGGCGTCGCCAGATCAAACAGTGTAAAAGCAAGGCAACCACGGTGTGGTTCCCCGATACCCATGGGTAGGAAAGACCATGGAGGGGGCGATGTCGTGGGAAAGCCTCAGGTCCCGATATCTCGGGAAAGTGATAAAGAGAAGGAAAAGGTGGCTTCAAGGCCATAGTGATAGTACCAGTGAAGGGCAGCCTGACTCGTGAAGTACCCCTGCCGCCCCAGAGACGCCTTCGGGACAGATACGACCCAAGAGGAAGGTCACGCTCAGGATAACCGGGTGCAGGGTGCGAGAGGAAGGCAGATACGCTCTCAGAGTAAGTGGCTAGATACTTGGCGGCATGAGTTGGCACCCAAAAAGCCACCCCTAGCGCAGTAGCACTCCCAGGCAGGAGGACCCACACGTAGAAACGTCCCCGGATGGGCAGAAACGCCCCCAGATGGGGTCATGGCGTCGTGAGGCCCTCCACGTGTACGACAGCCATGCCAGAATGGAAACACCTTCTAGTCAGGTGCCAGGTAATTAAAGATATTCAATACAGTTTCCCTTTCGGGCATTCTGGTACTATTAGAGCTCCCAAGCGTTTCAAACGTGTTAAATGCGTTACGTTTCGTAATTAAGCGCTTTAAAGAGTGCGTTACGTTAGGGAGTAAAAGCGCTTTAAGGCGCTTTAAATGCTGGGCAGTTCAAATAGCGCGGAGAATGTCGGAAAAAGGGTTGGAACCTTTGGCAAACTTACGAGAAACTCTTTGGTTGCTTGCCCGTGCGTTAAGGTTACGTACAAGTGACTGGAGAATATTTTTGTCAAAATGAGACAACACACACACAGATTCACAGTTCTTTTACCACCTTCAGAGTGCCACACGCGGTGCTCAGATACGTGGGTGGACAATTTTTTGGTGTTTCTTGCTGGCTGACTTGAGCGTCGGAGTGCAAACGGCCGCTAGGGCGCCTCTTTGTCCTCTTTTTTGCAGGAATTCACAGGCAATCAGTGGGAAGGAGTCCTTAGCTGACGGTTGAGGTCGCGCACGAAGACGTCCCGGTCAACCGGACGGAACATTTGGCGCCCACCGTGGGGCTCGATATAAAACATCAGTCCCATCACAAGTTCGAGGAGAAGTTACCAAGCTACAGTAACGTTGAAGGAGGTTGGAGTGACAATGGCCCCCACCAGACGAAGAGCAGCGCGCGCAGCCCCAGCAGACCTATCCATGCAGCAGGTCCTGGAAATAATGAGGGGGCTGCAGCAGGACATGGCGGATTCGAAGATGGAGCAGGAGCGCATGGAGGCAGATCTTGATGCCTCGCATGAGCGCAACGAAGAGCTCCACCGTGTGAATGAGGAGTTGCGCCAGGGCCTGAGAAACGATCGGAGGCGGCCTGGGCAGGACGAGACGGAGAACTATTCCCCGCCGAGGGAGTTTTCCACTCCTTTCTCGCAGGAGATCCTAGGCGCAGCGATCCCGAACACGTTCGCGGGACCCAAGGTAATCTTCACTGGGATGGAGGACCCAGAGACGCACCTCGCTGCATTTCACACGCAGATGGTCCTGATAGGCGGTTCTGATGCTGCCAAGTGCAAGCTCTTCATGAGCACCCTGACCGGGATGGCTATGGACTGGTTCATTAGCCTCCCCGAGGGCCATATCACATCATTCCGCCAGTTGTCGCGGTTATTCAGAGAACAGTATTTGGCCAACAAGGCCCCGCCGCCGGTCTCTTACGACCTGTTTGACGTGAAGCAGTATCAGGGGGAGACCCTGAAGGAGTATATCAATCGCTTCGGGGCCCAGGTCGTGAAGGTTGGTACAACAGAGGAGCCTATGATCGTGTACGCATTTGTGAAAGGCGTATGCCCCGGCCCCTTTGGAGAATCTATTATCCGCAATCGCCCTAGGACTTTCGCTGAATTACGGCGTAGGGCGGTAGAGCATATTGCTTCGGAAGGGGAGGTATGTGTGAAGCGCACCAGCGCCGTGCCCTCACGCCCGAGGGGACCAACGCGAGTTCAACCCGTCAGAGTCAATGAGACAACGACGGGGAGAAAGAAGCCAGAGGCTAGACGCCCCTACGAGGCCAGAAAGCCCCAGCCTCGGGGCCCCGCCAGAGCAAGACCGGCGAGGTACAACTTCGTAGTTGAGTTGAAGGATTTGATCGCCGTACCCAACATAGCCAAGAGGCTGAGGCGACCGGCGAAGACCGATAAGGTGTTAGGGCCCCGCAAAGACTTTTGGTGCGAATTTCACGAGGCTTTCGGGCACCAAATTGATAATTGCCTGTCGTTGGGCTGCCAGCTAGATGAGCTGGTGAGGACTGGGTTTTTGAAAGATTATGTCGCAGAGTCCACCACGACCGCCACCCTGTCGCCGCCGGCAGATGAGCCAGCACACGAGATGCCTGTGCTTGGCGAGGTCCACACCATTGCTGGAGGTTTTTTCGGCGGAGGACCCACCGCCTCCCAGCGGAAGAAATACGCGAGGGGGGTGAATTTAATCGAAGAGAGGCTCTCGGGGGAGCCCTGGGAGTCAGATATTGTGTTCACAAGAAGAGACCTCCGAGATGTAGTGCCCCATGACAACGATCCCGTTGTCATCTCGGTCGTCACGGCTGGAAGGAAGGTCCACAGAGTGCTTGTTGATCAGGGAAGCTCGGCAGACGTCATGTTTCTGTCGACCTTTAATAAGTTGCGGTTGTCCCCCGATCTGCTGAGTCCCTATACGGGATGTTTGTATGGGTTTGGGGATAACCAGATAGAGGTCCGGGGGTACCTGGAGTTGAGGACTACGTTCACAGACGGAGAGGCTTCCCGAACAGAGAGCATTCGGTACCTCGTCGTGAACGCCAATTCTACCTACAATATTTTGCTGGGCAGACCGGCGTTAAACCGCCTGAGTGCAATATCCTCCACCCGTCACATGAAGATGAAGCTACCGGACCTCAGTGGCCGGGTGATAGTCATCAGATCAGACCAGGAGGAGGCGAGGAAATGCTACGAAAACAGCCTGAAGACGAAGAGAGGCGTTTTCATGGTGTACGAACGTCCGCCGAGCGCGGACGCAACGATGATTGAGGCGACGCCCGCTGGGCTGACGCTTGAAGAGGCCATAGCAGAAAGGGCGATGCCCGAAGCAGATGTGCCAATGGAGGAGGCGCCCGTGGAAGAGGCGGTGCCCCCCGAAGAAGTTGCGCCCGTAGAAGAAGCGGCGCCCGCCGAAGATGATAATAGGGAGCAACCTGCAGCTAACACCCTAGAAAGGGAGATTGGCGGCAAAGCTTTCAAGTTAGGAAGCTCGCTAAGTCCAGAAGAACAGGAAGGGGTGGCAGAAGTGATTTTGCGCCACCTGGATGCCTTCGCATGGTCCGCCTCGGATATGCCGGGCATCGACCCCGATTTCCTGTGTCACCACCTCAGCATGGACGCCACGGTCCGCCCCGTGCGTCAGAGAAGGAGGAAGTTCAATGAGGAGCGACAACAGGTGGTGAAAGACGAAACGCAGAAGCTGCTGAGTGCTGGCCACATTAGGGAGATTCAGTACCCTGAGTGGCTCGCCAACGTCGTCTTGGTGAAAAAGGCGAACGGAAAGTGGAGAATGTGCGTTGACTTCACGGACCTGAACAAGGCGTGCCCAAAGGATTCCTATCCGTTGCCCAACATCGACGCCCTAGTGGACAGCGCGTCTGGCAGCAAAGTGTTAAGCTTCCTGGACGCCTTCTCAGGGTATAACCAAATCAAGATGCACCCCAGAGACGAGAGCAAGACTGCGTTCATGACTGAAACATGCAGTTATTGCTATAAGGTGATGCCTTTCAGGCTCAAAAACGCGGGCGCCACGTACCAGAGGTTAATGGACAAGGTCCTGGCGCCAATGCTTGGGAGGAACGTATACGCCTATGTAGACGACATGGTGGTGGCGTCGCAGAACAGGGTGCAACACATGGCAGACTTGGAGGAGTTGTTCAACACAATATCCAAATACCGCCTCAAGTTGAACCCCGAGAAGTGTGTTTTCGGAGTAGAGGCCGGTAAATTCTTGGGTTTCCTGCTCACCGAGAGGGGGATAGAGGCGAACCCCGACAAATGTGCGGCTATTATCGCCATGCGGAGTCCGACATCGGTAAAGGAGGTTCAACAGTTGACAGGGCGGATGGCGGCGCTCTCGAGGTTTGTTTCCGCCGGAGGAGAAAAGGGGCACCCGTACTTCCAGTGCCTCAAGAGAAACAGTCGCTTTGCATGGACTGAGGAATGCGAAGCGGCTTTCGTTAAGCTGAAGGATTACCTGGCGACGCCTCCAGTTCTCTGCAAACCGGTAACGGGCGTGCCCCTCCGGTTGTATTTTACTGTAACAGATAGGGCCATCAGTTCTGTATTGATCCAAGAGCAGGACCAGAGTCAGAAGCCCATCTACTTTGTAAGCAAGGCCTTACAGGGAGCTGAGACAAGGTACCAAGCACTGGAGAAGGCGGCGCTGGCGGTAGTGTTCTCGGCTAGGAGGCTCCGTCATTACTTCCACAGTTTTACGGTGGTGGTAATGACCAACCTCCCTATACAGAAGGTGCTGCAGAAGCGCGATGTGGCAGGAAGAATGGTACGCTGGGCAGTGGAACTGTCAGAATTCGACATACAGTACGAGCCTAGAGGATCCATCAAAGGGCAGGTGTATGCGGATTTTGTAGCAGAACTTTCGCCCGGAGGTGAGCAAGAGGTGGAAGCGAGTTCACAGTGGCTGCTCTCGGTTGATGGCTCCTCAAACCAACAAGGGAGTGGTGTGGGAATAGTGCTGGAAGGACCCGACGGCATACTGATCGAGCAGGCCTTGCGTTTTGCCTTCAAGGCAAGTAACAACCAAGCAGAATATGAAGCCCTGATTGCAGGAATGCTCTTGGCCAAGGAGATGGGCGCACAGAATCTCCTAGTGAAGAGCGACTCCCAGTTGATTACGGGGCAGGTGTCGGGTGAGTTCCAGGCGAAGGACCCCCAGATGGCGGCGTATCTAAAATACGTCCAGTTGTTGAGAGGGGCGTTCAACGCTCTTGAGTTGATACACGTCCCGAGAGAGCAGAATGCCAGAGCTGACCTGCTCGCAAAGCTGGCCAGCTCAGGCAAGGGGGGTAGACAGAGGACAGTGATCCAGGAGACCCTCAAAGCTCCGCGTCGATTCGTGGAAGACAACAGGGTGGATGTCCTCCAGATTTATGCATCAAGGGGAAGGCCGAGGAGTCATTCCTCATTAACCCAAGATACGCAGAGGGCGCCCCGCATCAGTATATACGCGGGTGCGTCTGAGGAAGAGCAGATGCAGGTTTGTGTCCTGTCCACGGGAGACACCTGGATGACGCCCTATAAACGATACCTGGCGGATGGGGCCCTTCCAGTGGACCCTGAAGAGGGTAAGAAAATGAAAAGGAACGTCGCAAGATATACCTTGGTGGATGGGGTGCTGTTCAGACACGGTTTCGCTCACCCTATCCTAACATGCGTCAGTGGCGATGAGTGCACCAGGATAATGGCGGAGCTACACGAAGGCATCTGCGGAAGCCATGTAGGAGGAAGGTCCTTAGCCTCCAAGGTAATACGCGCAGGTTTCTTCTGGCCAATAGTGAAAGAGGATTGCGCACGACACGCCCAGCGGTGTAAGCAATGCCAAAAGCACGCTGACTGGCACAAGGCGCCGCCAGAAGAGTTGTGGTCCATATACAGCCCGTGGCCTTTCCACACATGGGGAATTGACATCCTGGGCCCTTTCCCACTAGCAATCAGGCAGATGAAGTATCTGATAGTCGCCATCGAATACTTCACTAAGTGGATAGAGGCAGAACCCGTGGCACAAATCACTGCGCATAAGGTACAGCATTTTGTGTGGAGAAACATCGTGTGTCGCTTTGGCGTACCCAGGCGCCTGATATCTGACAACGGGACCCAGTTCGCCAGTCAGCAGTTGAGAAATCTGTGCGCTGAAGTGGGAATCAAGCAAGTGTTCGCGTCGGTCGAACACCCCAGACCAATGGACAAGTAGAGTCAGCAAACAGAGTTCTGCTGAGGGGGTTAAAAAGAAGATTAGAGAAGGCCAAAGGGGCGTGGGCGAAAGAGGTGCCAAGGATTGTGTGGGCATACCACACCACGCCCCAATCCTCTACTATGGAGACGCCGTTCAGTTTGGTGTACGGGTCGGACGCGATGATTCCAGTAGAAATACACGAAAGCTCACCGCGTTTTCAAAACTTTGTGGTGGAGGAGTCTAACGAGGAGAGACAGGTAAACCTAGATCTACTAGAAGAGGCCAGGGAAGAAGCTAGAATAAAAGCTGAAGCGATGAAGAGAAGAGTGGAGCGGCAATATAACTCTAAAGTAAAGCCGCGACAGTTTCAGGTGGGCGACCTAGTGATGAGGAAAGCTCACCCGTACAAGTTGGAGAATAAGCTGTCTCCCAAGTGGACCGGGCCCTTCAGAGTTACTGAGGCTAAGGGCAACGGTTCGTACAACCTGGAGACTTTAGATGGAGGCCCTATCCCGCGCAGTTGGAATGCAGCCAACTTAAAATTTTATTTCAGTTGACCTATGTAAGCAGCATGTAACAATTTAGTTGAAGGGGACGCTCTTTTTCCCTTTCGGGGGTTTTTTAATGAGGTCACCCTAATAAATGGAAAAACCAGTTGAGAAAAAGAAGTGCCTTGGTTTTCAGCCTTTATTTTTCCTTGTTAGAAGTAATGTGATGCGCCGCCTAGGCCATGGTGTCGCCAAGGAAGAAGGCGTCGCCTAGGTCTTGGCGTCACCCAGAAAGAAGGCGCCGCCCAAGGAAAAGCATGCATCGTTGGCAGAACGAGACGAAAGGAAGTCGCGCGGTATATGAAGCATATGCAAAGTAAAGTGGCGTTGTAAAAAATTATGATATTGAAAAGTTGTTGTTACAAGCAATGTTCGGTACAAAATGCAAAAACACAAACAAGCCACTTCTCAGCGCTCATCAGAGTCATCACTGGAGGAAGGCGAAGCCCCTTTCCCAGCCCGCAGCGCTCGAGTAAGTCGTGTCCTCTTTTCTTGGCCTATTTTCGAACCTGCACAAAAGGAATAGATGTATTAGCGACACCGTGAAGGAAGACAGGCACAGTTAGAAAGTAACAAAGGCCGAAGTTGCCCAAGGCGGTGGTTCTCACATATGTACTTCTCAAGAGTCTTAGCGTTGAACTCCAAGCTGATCACCGTAGCAGAGTCAAAGCCTCCCGCCTCAGCAAGAATCCGGCAAGCTATTTGATCACTTGGAGCCAGATTCTTGAGGGGTTTGGCTTTGAGGACCTTTTCCTCTCTCACCCAGTATAGTGGAAACCCATCGAGGGCGTTGGGAACAAGATCAGTACAGCAGATCTTGAAGAACCGGCCTTTCCACCCCGTGAACGAGCTTTGGAAGGGCGTGAAGAGAACTCTTCCGGGTACATTGCTGAGAGTTACCCAGAGGTTGTGTCTCTGTCTCTTCACCTCAAAAAAGTGAAGAAAGAGGTCAACCGAGGGTGCACAACCCAGAAACCCAAAGAGGACATCGAAGGCCTTGACAAAGGCCCAGCTGTTGGGGTATAACTGGGCGGGAGCCACGTTGATCTCCGTCAGCAGTTCCTTCTCGAACCAGGAGAAGGGTAAGCGCACCCCGATGGTCTTGAACACCACCTGGTAAAAGTAAAAGAAAGGGACCCCGTTGTTGGCCCGTTCGTCTCCACACACTGGCTCCCCCAAAGTGCAAGGGAGCACAGCGATGTCGTCATCGTGCCTCCTCGCGAAGGCCCGGTGGTCGTAAGAACACAACTCCCCTTTGTGTTCTCGTACGGCCCTGGTGGAGAGCAAGCACGAACACTCATCAAGAAGTTCGCTCGAGGCCCAAGGGTACAAGTCTTTGGGACGAACCCTGGGGGAAGCATCGTGAGAAGACATTCTTTAGCACGATCAGAATGGCTAGAAGTGCAAGGGTTGAGCGAGGGAGCGAAGGTTAGAACAGCCCTTCGACAGAGAAGAAAGGGTGCAAGAAGAAAGAACGCAAGTAGGTTATGAGAAGTGAGAAAACGATGAAGATAGTTCCAGAGCTTGAAGAGTTAAATAAAGCGGTTAGAGCGCCAAACGACGTGAATGGATGCACCGCACGATTGATACACGTGGCAGAAGATGAAAGGATGACGCTGGCATCTCTGGTTTAAATCAGAAAATGTCCCGTCAACAGAATATCCAATGGTACGATCCGCCGTCGAAAATGAGCCAGGGGTACAGCAGGAGTCAGAAAATGAAATGACTAGATACCCCACCAACCATGTAAGCAGCGCCACGTGGATCAAGTCGAATGACAGAAGGTCCCATCAGCAATACAAGGAGCGCCACGTGGATGGCACAGGCAAAACCTTGGGCTCTTCGCTGTTATCAGGTGTTGACCAAGGCAAGGATTAAGGTCAATGACGAAGTAAAGGTAACGCCCGAGGCGTTGCCAGGAAGGACGTAAAGGGCGACGACAGACGAGATGTCGCGGGCGTCGCCAACCCAAATACCGACAGGCGTCGCCTCCCCGATACCCACAGGTAGGAAAGACTGTGGAGGGAGACGAAACCAAAGAAAAGCAAAGTTAGTCACAGGCGTCGCCTCCCTGATACCCACAGGTAGGAAAGGCTGTGGAGGGAGACGAAAGCAAAGAAAAGCAAAGTTAGTCACAGGCGTCGCCTCCCCGATACCCACAGGTAGGAAAGACTGTGGAGGGAGGCGAAACCGCCGAGCGCCAGCGAGTCACTGGCAGGGTTTCCCCGATACCTATGGGCAGGAAAGACCATGGAGGGAACAAAAACCCCACAGCACTCAGCGTTTTAGACACCCGGGGACGATACGGTGCTGCTTTAGCAGGCCTCTCCTTAGGCGTGGGCGCCGAGAGTTAAAAGATCAAAGAAAGAGCCTTTCGGTATCAGAGACGTCCCGTGGACGATACGGCGCCACTTAGTGAGCCTCTCCATGGGCGTAAGGGTTGGCGGGCGACCTTACCCAATCATACCAAACCGCCCAACGAAGTGTGAGAAACGGGCAGAACACGGATAAAATAATTGAAGCGTGTGAAGGGAAAGATGAGAACGAGATCAAGCGTATGAAGGGAAAGATGAGAACGAGATCGCATAGGCAGAATCGTATGTGAAAAAGAAATGAAGACAACCATGCGAATGTCCTAAGTCAGTAACAAGAGTGCGGATAGTTCAAAGAATTACAAGTTTTGGCAGATAAAATCAAAAGGCGAAGGTAAAGAATGAAGAGTTAAGCTTGAAGAGGAAGGTGGCGGATGAGGGGCAGCAGTTCAGTCGTTCAAATCCATGGGCACGACCTTCCCGTCGACTACGTGGTGTGTGGGGTCGCAGTTCGAAAGGTTGACGCCAGGATTCTCGCAGAACGCCTGGGACAGGGCCTCTTGGAACCCCTCCTCGAAGGTGCCCGCCATCTCCTGGATAAGGGACTTTTTCTCCTTCTCCAGTTCCTCAATGGCGGCATCTCTAGAGGCCACCTGCTTCTCCAGAGCCTCTTTCTCCACACGAAGCCGGCTAACCTCGACCTGCAGTTTGTCGTAGTCAACTCGGAGAAGGTCCATAGCTTTGGCCTGCGTGGCCATTTCCTCCTCCATCCGTTCCACCTTGGCATCCTGTTCACAGCAACGGTCCTTCAGGTCTTTGTGAGTTTCTGCATCCGCTTTGACCACTTCCTGAAGACCCGCCACCTGTACTTGGAGAGCAACTTCACGAGCGTAGAAGTCAGCCTGGAGCTCCAAGGCCTCTGCCAGTTTCCTCTCAGTTTCTGCCCTAGACTCTTGTGCTTGTTTCAGGGAGGAACAATAAGCCTCGTTCTGGCGTCCCAGGATCCTCATCTCCTCCTCCAGGGTAGTTGCCTTCGTTTCCAAGGCCTGGAGAGTTTGAGTTTGCAAGACAGCGTTTCTGGCTTGGGAGCGCCATTCGAGAGCCACCGCCAAGAAAGCCCCCAAATAGAAAGGCATACCTTCCCTCCTGTCGGTACCTTCTGGCATAGTCCCGCCACTGAAACCCCTCATCAGATGCATGATTGGAGGGGGAATGGCAATGAAGTCGGGGGCGGCAGCGTTGGGAGCCGGGGAAGCGGTGGTTTCTGGCGGCGGCAGAGGCGGCGCAGATTTAGCACCTTCGCCCCTTTCCTCTTGGAGAATCATAGGAGGGAGTGAGGTTGCACTTGGAGGGTTGTCCATAAAGGGGTTCCCTCCCTGTGGCGACGTCTCTCCTTCTGAAGGGCGCCACACCCGCGCGGATTTTCTCCTTCTGAAGGGCGCCACACCCTCCGATCCCTCATCGTGTGACAGAATCTCCAAAACCCTTTTCCATTTGTCAAGGGGGGGTGGAGCCGGTGACGAGGCCGCAGCCAGGAGAACAGCGGCGATAGGCGAAGGAGAGTTGGGGGTTGGAAGCAAGTCAGAGCCAGGTGGAGGCGTCGGAGATGGGCTAGAAGCAGCTTCAGCAGTGACTGGAGGCGGCGGTGTCGGAGCCGGTGGGAGAATCGGATTGGCAACAGGGCTGGAGGAGACGCCTGCCTTGGCGGCACGAGCCTCCTTCAGTGCTTTCGCCAACATTATTCTTTTGGAAGCGCCCATCACCGATCCTACGTCAAGACAGGCCAAACAACAAGGATTAGCACTAGAGCAGTTATGTGGATTCACAATACAGGAAGAGATGCGAAATGCAAGTAACATTGTACAGGGAAAGATGGTAATGCAGATAACCATAACAACTAATGCATCATAAATCGCCAAGAGCAGATACCGAAGTATGTAGAAAGCCCATGGGCATTGAATTCATTTGCGATGAGCTTGGCGGTATCGAAGACTATCCCCAGTCCCGCCAAGGCTTTGCATATATCTCGGTCAGGCGGGGCAAGTTCGTCCAGAGCCAAGGGCTTCATAGTTATGGGTTTGTCTGTCCAGTACAGGGGAAAATTTCGCAAGTTCGCCCTCTAGAATGGTAGGATCGCGCTTGGTCGCGCGTACCTTGAAAAATTTCCCCTTCCAGCCTTTGAACGAATTCTGGAAGAGCGTAAGGATGATGCGCCCGGCGATCCCAGAAAAGCTCTGACTTAGGGAGCGGGGGAGGCGCGGTGGTCTTGGTCTTTGCCATCAACGCCAATGCTGAAGATCAAAAGGGAAAGAAAGGGTTCAGAGAAAAGGGGTTTGGAGAGAAGAAAAGGGGAAAATGGAAGAACCCTAGGAGCGCCCTACCCGCAAGAGAACGAAGGGAAGCGAAAGGAACAACGAAGCATACAAACAATGTCCAGAGAAATACGAGAATAACAACAGTCCCAGGCAGTTTCCTATAATGCGACAACAGTGAAGAGTTGAGAGTGCTCGAAACCATACCTTTGCTGTTGAAATGGAGGCGGTAGGAGAGCACAGGAAGGGAAGAATTGCAATTACAGAGAGAAGAGGTTTTGGGGGCGATGAACAGGGCAAAGTAGCAGAGTGAATGAATGTAACAGTAGGGTGAGCGCGGGGTTTGGAGCAACTTAAACGTTACATTTCGCGATTCAAGAAGCGCTAACTAAGGGCCGCAGGATCGGGCCACGCGTCAGAGAGTCGATTGCCCAGGGGAAGCGCAAAGGTCTCTAAAGGAGGGCCACGCGATGGGCCACGTGGCGCGCGATCAAGGGTAGCCCAAAAGGTGTAATCATCCCCATTTCAGGGAATGTCCAATCGGTCATTAAGAATACCCCTGTGGTTCAGAAAATGTCGCGTCAGTAATTCGAAAATTTGCTGAGTCAGCAGAGAATGACACGTCGTCAGGAAGGCACGTGGATGGACGGGGCAAGGCTTTAGTCTTTGCGCTGAAGACAAGTCTTCGGCTTAAGACTGGGGGGCTTGTGTACCGTCCCGTATCAGGGCGTTGACTAAGTCAAAGTCAACGACTGGAAAGTCAAAGTCAACTCAAGGTGTCGCCCAGGTGTAGAGAAGACAAGAGGAAGCGTCGCCAAGATAGAGACAAGGCGTCGCCAAGGCCAGGCGTCGCCTGGGTGGAGGCGTCGCCAGATCAAACAGTGTAAAAGCAAGGCAACCACGGTGTGGTTCCCCGATACCCATGGGTAGGAAAGACCATGGAGGGGGCGATGTCGTGGGAAAGCCTCAGGTCCCGATATCTCGGGAAAGTGATAAAGAGAAGGAAAAGGTGGCTTCAAGGCCATAGTGATAGTACCAGTGAAGGGCAGCCTGACTCGTGAAGTACCCCTGCCGCCCCAGAGACGCCTTCGGGACAGATACGACCCAAGAGGAAGGTCACGCCCAGGATAACCGGGTGCAGGGTGCGAGAGGAAGGCAGATACGCTCTCAGAGTAAGTGGCTAGATACTTGGGGGCATGAGTTGGCACCCAAAAAGCCACCCCTAGCGCAGTAGCACTCCCAGGCAGGAGGACCCACACGTATAAACGTCCCCGGATGGGCAGAAACGCCCCAGATGGGGTCATGGCGTCGTGAGGCCCTCCACGTGTACGACAGCCATGCCAGAATGGAAACACCTTCTAGTCAGGTGCCAGGTAATTAAAGATATTCAATACAGTTTCCCTTTCGGGCATTCTGGTACTATTAGAGCTCCCAAGCGTTTCAAACGTCTTAAATGCGTTACGTTTCGTAATTAAGCGCTTTAAAGAGTGCGTTACGTTAGGGAGTAAAAGCGCTTTAAGGCGCTTTAAATGCTGGGCAGTTTAAATAGCGCGGAGAATGTCGGAAAAAGGGTTGGAACCTTTGGCAAACTTACGAGAAACTCTTTGGTTGCTTGCCCGTGCGTTAAGGTTACGTACAAGTGACTGGAGAATATTTTTGTCAAAATGAGACAACACACACACAGATACACAGTTCTTTTACCACCTTCAGAGTGCCACACGCGGTGCTCAGATACGTGGGTGGACAGTTTTTTGGTGTTTCTTGCTGGCTGACTTGAGCGTCGGAGTGCAAACGGCCGCTAGGGCGCCTCTTTGTCCTCTTTTTTGCAGGAATTCACAGGCAATCAGTGGGAAGGAGTCCTTAGCTGACGGTTGAGGTCGCGCACGAAGACGTCCCGGTCAACCGGACGAAACAGGAACCTTGGGTAAGGAAAAAGATAAGGAAGGAAAACACCTTGGAGGTGAAAGGATTAGATCCATGTCAACTTGGCCTTCTTTGTCTTTTTCTTTTTTACTTGTGGTAGGTGGGTGAGGTAGGTCTTGTTTTACCTTTTTTATCATTAAGATTTGCTTTTGTGGACAATGAAGAGCTATGTGCCCAAAACCTAAACATTTAAAACATTTGATATTTGAAGGTTGGGTAGGTGACTTAGGATTAGAAGGATTTGTAGTAGAAACTTTCTTTGGAAACATGGTTTGTTTGGAAAAATTGGAAGGACAATTTTGAGTAGACATTTTGTTGGCATCCTTCCTAGAAGAGTTGTAGAAATTATAATCATGAGTATTTTTGAAAGTTGTTTTCAAAAGATAGGATTCTACCTTGATGGCTTGGCGAAACACTTTCTTTAAAGAAGAGTACTCATTTAATTCTACAATTTCTCTAATATCTCTTCTCAAACCACTTACAAACCATTTTAGCTTTGACTCTTCATTAGCATGCATATTCATTTTAGTCAAAGTTGTTTCAAAATCTTTAATGTATTCTTCTACCATCCTATGTCCTTGAGGAAGCCTTTGGAACTTCAACAAGTGTTCCTTCCTAGAAGGAGGAACAAACCTCGCGCGCATACACACTTTCAAAGCATTCCAAGAAACCACGGGAGGTTTCTTGCGATATATAATGTCCATTACAATTTTATGCCACCATTCTTTGGCATAGCCCAAAAAGGATGAAGAAACTATCCTATGTTTATCGTCATCTTGGACCCTATACACATGAAAATAATGGTCAACCTTAGTCCACCTCTATTTATAGCCTAAGGTGCTGAAAAATAGGTGGGAAATTTCAAATAAACTCATTTGAAATTCCCACCAAAAACAAGTCACATGGGAGGTGTGACCTTTTTCTACTATGGCACCTCCCAAAAACTACATCTACACCACTCTCCTAAGTCACATGGGTAATGTGACTTTATTTTACATTTTCACACTCCTTTATTTAATAACCACACCTCCTAAAACTATACAAGAGTATTTCAAAGCTTGGCCTTGCCCCTCATGGGATGGACTTGGGCTCTTTGGGCTTTGGCCTTCTTGGGCTTGGGCTTGGGCTTTGGGCTTGGGCCTCATCTTTATTTTATGTCTTCTTTTAATTTTGAGAAGACTAGAAGGAAGAACTTCAAATGTGAAGGTGGATGTCCTCTTCCTCCATTAATAAAAGCCTCCTTTATTTGATTCTCATCACTCATCATCTTGGCTGCCATACTCATCTCATCCTCTTATGATCATGGTTCTCCTATTTGGGCATTGGGATGCTATGTGACCTCTTCCAAGACACTTAATGCATTGGATGTCTCTACTGCGGGGTTGTGAGGTAGACACATATTTTCCTAAACTTTTGGAAGTTTCTTTCGTTTTATTTTATGAGACACTATCCTCCCTTTCCTTCTTATATACCTTCTTTGGATAAGAGCTAGAGTAAGAACTCTCCTTGCGACTTGACCCTTTTTCAAAATTTGTTGTTCAACTTTTATGTAAAATTGGATCAAGTCATTCAAGTCCATGTATGGCAATAGTTCTACTTTATCTCTTATCTCAAGATTGAGACCACTAAGAACCTTGCTATGGTGGTGGGTTTTTCCACCCTAGTAGAGGCTCTCTTCACGTAAAGCTCCATCTTTTGCCTATACTCCTCTACACTCATGTTCTTTTGTTTGAGTCTTTGCAGCTTGTCCATTAACTCCCTATTGTACTATGAGGGAATATGTTGGTATCTCAAGGCTCCCTTAAGGTCATTCCAATATTCAATGGAAGGGTTGTGGAGGCGCCTATCTCTCTCTAGGGTTGTCCACCAATACATAGAATTTCCTTGAAAGCTTAAAGTGGCTAGGGGTACCTTCCTCTCCCCATCTTGAAAGTGGCTAGGGCTACTTTCATTTCCCAATCTAGGTAAGTTTCAATATTTTCCTTTCCATAAAAATGAGGTAAGTCTACTCTAGTCTCTTTGTGGCTCTCTTTTAGTTCTTCTAGGTGGAGGTTGATAATATTAATTAACTCCAAGACTCCCCTCAGCATGTGAGTCACTCGACCTAGAACTAGATGCATGTGAAGATTCTTTTAATTTTCTTATGTATTCATCTTTTTCTCTAACAATTTTCAACTCTTCTTCCAATATTGCAAGATGGGAATCTCTTTCTTTTCTATCTTCCAAACTTTGAGCCTCATGTTGCAATTGTCTAAGTGATAGTGATTGAAAATCTCTAGCCAATTGTTTCAAAAGAGATTTTTTGGATTTTCGATCACTTTCACTATGACTTGAAGAATGATTAGTCATGTTTAGATTTATGTGATAAAATAATTACGAAAGAGAAAGATAGGTGAAGTGAAGTAGGTTATTTCCCAGAAAAGGGAGGTGGATCACTAGGATCTCTTAAGTACCAAGCATTTCCTTGCTAGATACTATCCCACAACACTTTCACAAACCTTTCTCTAAGAAATTTACTTAGAATACAATCAAAGATGAAAACAATTTTTTATGCAAGAAAAACAATGCAAAGAAATAAAACACTTGAAAGAAATTGCTAGAAAGCTTTAAAACTAGGCGTTTCCTAAGGTGAGGATTCGTGGCACAATGAACCTTGAAGACACACTCATCGAATAAGACTAATTTAATCCAATAATTAATCAAAGTCTTGCATATTACAAATCAAAGAAATACAAAGAAAATTAGGTCAACAAATTTTTATGCACAAAATAATTAAAGGCCTATTCTATGCATTCCTTCACTTGTAGCTCCTTTTGGTATTTGTGTATATTTTTGTGTGAGTTTGTTGTTGTCCTTTGCTTTGCCTCCTTACGATATTCAACTTTAGATATTCTGTTTTTAACTCTTTAGTAATGTAGCTTATACCAAAAATTTTCAACTCCACAACTCGCCAAAGCACAATAGGTTACTTCCACCAAAAGAGGTTAAACAATTTCAAAGCAACAAAACTCAAATTTAAAATTAAGGACTACTTCAAATGGAATTGGTATTTGACATGACATTAAAGACTGTTCAAGAAATTGACAATCAAGAAATTGACAATCAAGAAATTAAAGTTCACAAGAAAAAGATAGCACACAAAATGGAATCCTAGTGAATGGAACTAGAATAGATGAATAAAACCAAAACAGCAGTACAAAATTTTTGTGTCAATTTTCTTTTAACTTGCCAAAGAGTTTGAACAGATTAATCGAAATCTCAAAGGGTTGAATTAGCAACACATGATGGTTGTTACAAATAGGGAGAGCAAGAAAAGAAGATTCCGGTTGTTTCTCCTTGACAGTTGCCTCCTCTAAGGTTTCTGACACCTCATATTCTCCCAATTGGATTACAATTCACTCAATGGTGTTATCCTCTCAATCTTACACGTCTGGGGTTATGCCTCAAGCCTCATATTTAACCTAATTTGCTTGGGCTTAAGTAACTTATCGCTTGGGCGAGTTTCATGTAAAAAGGCCCAACGTTATTGGAGCAATCTCGCTTAAGCGAGATTCACTGGTGGCGTCTTGGCTTTTTGCGAGTTTGGGGCAGCTTTGGTGATGCTGGTGCATTCCAACTTTCCCTTTTTAGCTTTGTATATTCTCCTTTTGCCCAATTATCTCCATTCTTCCCTAGAACACTGAAATTAACACAAATTTGGAAATAAATTGTTCTTATTTAAATTAAAATCACAAAATATATAAAAAGGTATAAATTCATAAATTAGGAGTCATTTGATGCTTATTTTATAAATTAATACCCATAAGTGCCTATATTTTTATATGAAATATTACTGAATTTTGGCACTTATCAAGTTTCACCAACTTAGAGTCTCGTTTGACCTCAAGCAAAGTAAATGAACATATTTGAATTTAAACATCAAAACAACTTAATTCACTAAACAACAAATTAAATTAGAAACTTATGATCTTCCTAATTCAAATATAGAAAATAATAAATACAATAAACTTCTAGGATAAAATCAAAACAAATAAATGACAATTCATCAAGAAATTTCTTGTCATATGCTCACAGGTAAGTGTTTCTCTCTATTTTTACTGAATCATAACAAATCACATATGATTTTCATTTCATCTTCATATCAAAAACATATTAGAAACATGAATCTTGAAGTATGTTCAAAGGTTATAATGAGGTTGTGCTTCCAAAAAGTATTGGTTTTTCAGACCTGACAGTATCTCTGAAGCATACTCTGGTAATCCTTTATGACACTTTCCTCAACCACCACATGAGCATCACTCCCCATCGGATAATTTGCATCAAACGCCTGTGATTTCATGAAGAACTGCATCCTGTGTAGCTAAGTCATTTTTAGAATCTGGTAGTTGTAGTTCTTGTGCAAGGAATACTCATGCTAAAAAAACGACAACTACACGAACCTTTTCTCTACTTTAGCGTTTCAATCTGTTTCTCTTTCTCGCCAACCTTTTCTCTCATCTCCCCCTCCATGCGAACTCTCTTGCTCCGCTCTTCGCTCTTCTGCACTTCCAAAATGTCGATCCTCCACTCCAGATCGCGCACCTTTATATCGCACTCTGCTTTCACTTGCTTCAGAGTCTTCGTGATGGCATTGAGCTCTTCTCCTTGCGGTTTTTGTGGTGGTTTGCGGAAGCTTCAATGGATTGTTGGTGGAACAAGGCTCTCCTAACAGTTGTGGTAGCCTTGGAGGTGCATGAAGAGTAGGAGAGTGAGAGAGGTTCGACCAACTCTCTTTGTAGGTGAAAGGTTTGAAGATTAGAGACGTAAATCTAAAGAGATTTTAGGCAAGGGAGTAAGAATGGCACATTTTGGCAGCATTTCATTACTCAAATTAATCTTACAAAATGAGAGCCAAGCACCTTAATTTATAGTGTTTAGAGGGAAATTCAAAAGAAAGTGGAGGGAAATTCAGATGAATTGCCTCCCAAAAGTGGAGCCTAAATGAGCACATGGGGAGGGGTGTGTCTAGTTTGTATGCTCACCCCCTCCATGGGCTTTCTAGACCGGCCTTGGTAAATTTAGAGGTTTTTTTAGAAACTCTAAGTTTACCTAGGTTGGTGTTTTAGGTGCCAAAATTAATTCTAAGAAAAATTACAAATAAAGTTCCTATGCTAATTGATCCTGCCTGTTGACCGGAACGCTGGAAACTGCCTCGTCAAAGGATCGACGTGCGCACCGCTTCTCACCTCCGTTCCTCTTCGGGATCTACCTCAAGAACCTGCAAAGAAACAGAGCGGCGCCGCTGCGGCCGATCGCACTCCAACGCTCAAGTCAGTGACGGTATCACCAAATACTAAGAGAACAAGAACCGTGCAAATCCTCTCTCACAGTCAGCTCTAACTCGCAAGCGTAAAGTGTATGAACTGAACGTGCGTACCTCATAAAGTTTGTTAAGAACTCTTATATACCTGGTAGCTTTCTCTCTCCTGGCAGTTACAGAGTTGGACACGTGGCTCGCATCCAACTGTACACGTGCCACCATCTGGAGGCTCCCTGACTTGGCGCTGCTCCTACTCTCATTTTGGCTAAGTTACTTATGCATGGTACTGCCCAGTGCATAGCTAACTTGGGAGTGCGATCTCTACTGGAACTGGCGAGTTAGGGGCCTTCATACACCTTCCCTGTGGTCTCGCCGGCCGCCTTCATAATCTGCTTCTCCTTCATCTTCGGCGATGTGCTCGCTCTGGCGATCTCCAATGACTAGGTCGCCTGAATCTACATCTGGCGACTTCATCTTTAACCTGGCGATCGCCGATTCTGGTAAGCTGGAAATCGGAACACGCCAATATAACAACTGGCGACTACACGAGCCCCCCGACTTCCTTCCCTTCTGCCAACCTGGCGCCTTGTCAACACGCCTATACTGTAGGAGGATGCCACGTCATCACACCCGACCACCAGGGCGGTACACAAGCCCCCCAGTCTTAAGCGAAGACTTGTCTAGCGAAAAGACTGAAAGAGCCTTCGTTAACACCGATCTATGTGGCACTGACGCGGAATTCCAAGCGGTTGTACCTTCTGCTGCTCTGACGCTCCACCAAACCCCTCACTCATCGCTCGACACGTGGCTTCATCAACGGCTCTCTTCAGTTGCCGTTTGCGCTTCCTAAAACCATTTCGAAAAACCCTTAAACCCATTTCGCTCCACTGTTCCATCACTTTCTTCGTGCTTGCAACGCTCTAACTTCCTTCTGCGAAAACTCTCAACGCTCTCCAACACTCTAGATCACCATCTTCCTGCTTCGTCTTCCTGATCATCGAAAGGTAACTACTTTCCTTCATCTGCTGGTTTTCCTTGCATTTTCACCGATTTGCATCATCCTGTAACTGCTTGGTGCATACGCTGTGGGTTGTTTTTCCATTTCTCCTTCTGCGTAACTTAGGGCTTTGTCAATCGTCGCAACGAACCTACATTCGTTCGTTTTTCACCTTCCTTCTACGATCGAGTCAGCCTCTGTAACCCTCTGATAATTTTTCCTTTCTTCTTCCTTTGCAGCTGCTATCATGACTCGCACAAAGATTACCCCGAACCCTCCTCCTTCAGCATGAAACCTTCCTTCACAAGCACACGACTCAACACAAGTTCGTGGCGCTTCATCTTCGCAGGCTGAGAGGCCTGTGTCTTCCCAACCTGTCCTGGCCCAGGCGACTCCACCTAACGCTGGAGGAGCCCCCGTTCCCCTGCCCGACTTCAAAACTTTGTATCCCTGGGCCAACTCGACCCTTCTGAGGGAGACATCCTCCTTGAATACTGCGGGAGCAGTTCTGCGGCTAACCAAGGGGGACGAGATCTATCAATCGTTTCACAAGGAGCACGACGAGAAGATGATGGTGTTGCCTTGCCCCGCCGATCTGCCCGTGTGTGCTGATGACAAAGTAAGCGCCGACGGGCCCTTCTGCTTTGTCTATACGACTTTGTTCAAGAAGGTCAAGCTCAGGTTCCCCTTCACTCGATTCGAGAGGGAACTTCTGACCGAGCTCAACATTGCTGTCGCCCAGCTTCACCCCAACAGCTGGGCGTTTGTTCGAGCCTTTCAAGTAATGTGCGCCCACCTGGGGTTGCCCGCGTCGGTGGACGTGTTTTTGTTCCTTTTCGAAGCCAAGCACCCAGGAGAGCGCCTGTGGGTCAGCTTGAACGCGATTGCTGGGAGGTCCATCTTTACCATCTTCCAGCAATCGTACAAAGACTGGAAGGGGAAGTTCGTCCAAATACGTGCGAACGACAAGGACGCCTCCCTCCTCGATGGCTTCCCCTTGTACTGGGTGGACAAGGGGAAGAAGGAATCCAAGAGCTGCTTCAGGAGGCCCAGAAGTCCTGACAGCATGGGAGCATTGGATAGAGACCTCTGTCTCTTCTGGAAGAAGGTGGCGGACGCCAATATAACATTCCTTACCACCACCTTGATATGCTTCGAATTCTACGAAGATCAGCTAGAAATTCGAATAGGTTAGGACGTTAAAATCTTGTCTTGATATCGCTTCTTGTTTAGCTGTTTCTGGGCGTCTTGTGCGTTACGCGCAAGACTTTGGTTTTACCTTTCCTGCATATATCATCTGCTTTGCTGTTTTATTACCTTATGCACTTATTTGTTTTCCTTGAGTTAACCCATGCATTTTCGTCCCATGCAGACAACATGTTGCCCAGGAACATGCTCGCCGAACTAAAGGCGCTCGCCCGAAACCACGGGTTGGCGACCGGTTCCCAAACGGTGCCCAACTCGGTGGTGGAGGCCGCCATTGTCCAAGGGCGATCACCACCCAAGGAACCCGCCCAACGCAAGAAATTGGTCCTTAAGAGACTTAAAAGGAAAGCCCCTCAAGTCATCCATGAGGAGGAAGAAGAGGATGACGAGGTCACCGAGGATGGCCTCGTTACGAAGAGGAAGAGGGTGGCGCCTTCTTCACCACCTGCTCCACCCCCTCTTCCATCCTCAACACCACCATCGACGCCTGCTCCTCCCCCATCATCGCCAACACCACAGGCTCCTTCCTCACCAGTCCAAGCGGTTCCACTGGCCACTACGCCACCTGCAGCTGAGGCCCAAGAGCCAAATTTCCTGGAGGACCCCCCAAGCGCCTCTACGCCGTATGTGTCAGCTGGAGGGGGCCCCCCTTCAAACGCTTCAGCTGCAGAAAATGCTCCAATCGGGGATGAGGTTGCTCATACCTCTCCGATTCTGATCACCGAATCCCCGATTCCGTCGCCACGCCAAGAAGCAACTACTGAAGAACCTGCTAAGGAAGGTGGCGACGAGAACCCACAACAAGCCCCCACAGCGCCTCTGGTGCCTCTGCAAGCCGCAAACCTTCCCCTTGAGGTCACAAGGATGTGGGAGCCTCTGACTGCCAAGCTGAAAACCATAGCAGAGGACATCCCTGCGATCATAACCAGGGCTGTGGAGGGTTCAACCAGGAGGCTCCAGGACGACCTCTTCAACCTCAAAACCGAAAACAGCACCATGAGGATCGAGGTGGAGAAGTTGTCCTTCAGCCTGACGCTCGCAGAAGTCGAACACTCCCGAGTGGAGGATGCCATGAATACCGAGCTCAGGCTGGCGCGCAAGGAGGCTACTGACCTTCGCCGCAAAGTTCACCAACTTGCCCAAGAGAAGGTCGAGCTGGAAAGCAAAATTGTGCCTCTTCGTGCCAAGGCGGTCGACCTGGAGGCTCTCATGAAAGCTAACGCCGCTAAGGTGCAAAAACTGGAGCAAAGGTCGATCGACCGAGAGAAACTACTTGGGCAAGTAGAAAAGGCGAGGGACGACGCCATGGCTGATCTCGTCGAGGCCAACAAAGAGAAGGGAAAGGTGGCTGCTGAGTTGGCCCAAGCACAATCGGAATCCAAGAAGGTTACTGAAGACCTTCTCCAGGCTCAAGAGACCAACGAACAACTTAAAAAACAGGTTGAAGAGTTGGAACAGCAGAATAAAGAGCTGAAAGAGCAAACTGAAGACCTCAAGAAGCGGATTGAGGAACTTCAGGGGCAAATTGAAGAACTCAAGCTAAATTCTGCTCAGATTCTGGCTGCTGGATTCGAAGCTGCGCGGGAACAATTCGCTTGCCTATTCCCCGACCTGGATCTCAGCCTGGTGTCACTGAACAACGAAGTAGTAGAAGGAAAAGTCGTTCCTGCTGAAGACTAATCAACTCCACTTCATCTGCTACTTTTTATGATTTCCCTTGTATTATTCTGTAAAAACTCGTGTATGTGTGCCTTTAACAAATACTTATCTCAATGAAAAAGTTTGGGTATTCACTCTCCTGCCTTCTTTAAGCGCTTTAACCTTCTTTGCATGTTTAACTTTGTCGGATTTAACTTAACGATCTTGCAAACACGACCTTTGACTTAACTGCTTCGAACCACTTCAAACTTAAGCAATAATCGCCTTAACCAACTTGTACTCTTAAGGCAACTAACCTTATCGTAAGAATACCCTTCAAGCAACGAACTGTGACTCAGTTGCTGGCTTAAACACGCTCCACCCGACCTGCTTCATCAAACAGGTCTTTTAACCTTCTCGGCGCTGTTTGAACTCCTCCTGATCGCCAAGGACTCTTGGTGATATCAGCTTTCCCTAGCCTCATGCTTTGGCAACTGTTTCTTTGCATGGGGGCAGAGACGCCTTTTGGGATCTCTCTTTACCCTCCTGGACTTCAGAACAAAGACCGGCTGACTAGGCGTTCTCTCTGAACCTACCTTAGCCACCTTCCAAACTTCTTCCACCCTCTGCGCCATACCTGAACTCGTTCGAGACGAGAAGGATTTTATCTTGCCTAAGCTCGCATGTAAGCGAGAAGGTCTTTAACTCGCCTGAACTCGCTCAACGGCGAGAAGGACTTTAACTTGCCTGAACTCGCTCAACGGTGAGAAGGTCTTTAACTTGCCTGAACTCGCTCATCGGCGAGTAGGTCTTTAACTCGCCTGAACTCGCTCAACGGCGAGAAGGACTTTAACTTGCCTGAACTCGCTCAACGGCGAGAAGGACTTTAACTGGTGCCTCAACTTGCCCAGGGTGTACATCTCCTCCCCCCTGGATGCACTGAGGACCTTTTCTCTTTCTTGCCTGCACTCGCTCGACGGCGAGGAGGTCTTTAACTTGCCTCCACATTGCCCCAGGGGTTACATCTTCTTGCCCCCAGAAACACGGAGGACTTTTTCTCTTTCTCGCCTGCACTCGCCCGACGGCGAGGAGGTCTTTAACTTGCCTCCACATTGCCCCAGGGGTTACATCTTCTCGCCCCCAGAAACACGGAGGACTTTTTCTCTTTCTCGCCTGCACTCGCCTGACGGCGAGGAGGTCTTTAACTTGCCTCAAAACGCGCGAGGGCGTTGAGGTCTTTCACCTGGTGCCTCCGATCGCCGAAAGACGATGAGGACTTTAAATCTTTAACTGATGCCTCCAATCGCCGAAAAACGATGAGAACTTAAAAAACTTTAACTGATGCCTTCAATCGCCGAAAAACGATGAGGACTTAAAAACTTTAACTGAAAGCATGCGATATATCTTTTCTCGCCTTAAATCACTTACAAGTGACAAGGTCTTTCTTCAAAACTTTTGGAAAATAGCAAACATGCAATCTGAAAACGCCTTATACTTCGAAAACTCTTCTTTTATTGGGTGGCCTCATTAAAAACCCTCCTTAGGGAAAAAAGAGTGCCCCCTTGAAACTGTTTCATCAGAGACATTGTAATATGACATTTGTGTTTGTCTTTACTTACAAAGCTCTTAACTATAGTACAACTTCAGGTGTGTAGCGTTCCAGGTGCGAGGAATCGCCCCTCCTTCCAGCGTCTCTAAGCGGTAGGCTCCGCTCCCGAGTGTCTCGGTTATTCTGAACGGTCCAGTCCACTTGGGTGACAGTTTATTCTCCATCTCGTACTGGTGGGCCTTCCTCATCACCAGATCGCCTTCTCTAAACTGGCTTGGCATCACCTTCGAGTTGTATCTTCGTTCAACCCTTCTCTTCACAGCTTCAGCCTTCAACCTCGCCTCTTCCCTGACCTCATCCAGTAGATCCAGGTTCAGCCTTCTCTCTTCATTCGAGTCTTCCTCTACGAAGTTCTGGAATCTCGGCGAGCTCTCCTGGATCTCCACCGGAATCATGGCATCACACCCATAGGCCAAGCTGAACGGGGTCTCATGGGTTCCTGACTGCTCGGTGGTGTGGTACGCCCAGACTATACGGGGCACCTCCTCAGCCCAACTTCCCTTGGCTTTCTCAAGCCTTCTCTTCAAACCTCTCAACAACACCCGATTAGCTGACTCCACCTGGCCATTTGTCTGAGGGTGCTCGACGGATGCAAACACTTGTTGAATTCCCACCCCTTCGCAAAGCTTCTTCAACAGGTGGCTTGCAAACTGCGTCCCATTATCTGACACCAGGCGTTTAGGCACTCCAAACCGGCACACGATGTTCTTCCATACAAAACCTTCGATCTTGTGTGCGGTGATCTGGGCCACTGGTTCTGCTTCAATCCACTTGGTGAAATACTCAATCGCCACCACCAAGTACTTCATCTGCCTGATCGCCAGCGGGAAAGGTCCCAGGATGTCGATTCCCCAAGTGTGAAACGGCCAAGGGCTATAGATCGACTTCAGCTCCTCGGGAGGTGCCTTGTGCCAATCGGCGTGCTGTTGGCATTGTTTGCAACACTGGGCATACTTCTTGCAATCTTCTCTCATTGATGGCCAGTAGTAACCTGCACGGAGAGTCCTTGCGGCCAGAGCTCGACCCCCGACGTGGCTTCCACATATACCTTCGTGGAGCTCTGCCATGATTCTCGTGCACTTCTCGCCGTGTATGCATTCCAGGAGCGGGTGAGTGAACCCAAACCTGTACAGATCGCCATCAATCAACGTGTACTTGCTGGAATTTTTCTTTACCTTCCTGGCCTCTGTCGGATCCAGTGGGAGGAGGCCATCTGCCAAGCACCGCTTGTACTGTGTTATCCAAGTGTCTGGCTCATGGGAGGCGCAGACCTGCATCACATTCACCTTCTCCCCTCGACATGCTCTAACTCTCGGCGATCTCAGAGTTTCTTGCGTCAAGGACTTATGGCTTCTCGCTGCTCTCTCCGTCGACTTGCTTATCTGAAGGACCAGGTGATCTGCTACAAATGCCCTTGGCGTCTTCAGAGTTTCTTGAATCACCGTCCTCTGCCTACCCCCCTTGCCTGAGCTGGCGAGCTTAGCAAGCAAGTCAGCTTGGGCATTCTGCTCCCTGGGCACATGTACTACTTCAAAGGAGGCAAAGGAACTCTTCAATTCCTGCACATACGCCAAGTAAGCTGCCATTTGTGGATCTTTAGCCTGGAACTCGCCTGTTACTTGCCCCGTGACTAGCAGCGAGTCACTCTTAGCCATCAGCACCCTAGCTCCCATCTCCTTGGCTAGCAAAATTCCGGCGATCAGCGCCTCATACTCTGCTTGATTGTTACTGGCCTTGAAGGCAAACCTCAGAGATTGTTCGATCAGCACGCCGTTGGGTCCTTCCAATATGACTCCAGCACCGCTGCCCTGCTGGTTCGACGATCCATCCACTGAAAGTACCCAACAGAAATCGTCTCCTTCAACCCGCGTCGCCTCTGATGAGAGCTCGACCACGAAATCTGCAAAGATTTGCCCCTTGATCGGGCCTCGAGGCTCATATTTGATATCGAACTCTGACAACTCCACTGCCCACTTCACCATCCTTCCTGCAACGTCGGGTTTCTTCAAGACCTTCTGGATGGGCAGGTCAGTCATCACCAGTATTGTGAAACTATGGAAGTAGTGGCGCAACCTCCTCGCCGAAAACACCACAGCCAACGCAGCCTTCTCCAGGGCCTGATATCTCGTTTCTGGGCCCTGCAACACTTTGCTCACAAAATAAATAGGCTTCTGAGCCTGATCCTGATCCTGGGCGAGTACCGCACTCACCGCCCTCTCAGTTACAGCAAAATACAACCTGAGAGGGATTCCCACCAGCGGTTTGCACAAAACCGGCGGGCTCGCCAGATACTCCTTCAGTTTGACGAAAGCTTCCTCACACTCTTTCGTCCAAACAAACTTATTATTGCGCCGCAGACATTGAAAATAGGGATGCCCCTTTTCTCCGCTAGCTGACACGAAGCGAGATAGGGCTGCCATCCGACCTGTTAGCTGCTGGACTTCTTTCACCGTAGCTGGGCTCCTCATCGCCAAGATGGCGGCACACTTGTCTGGGTTGACTTCTATTTCTCTGTCAGTCAAGAGGAAACCCAAAAACTTTCCAGCCTCCACGCCGAAAATGCATTTCTCCGGATTGAGCTTTAACTTGAACTTGGCGATCGTCGTGAACAATTCTTCCAAGTCTGCAACGTGCTTGCTTTTTTCCTGCGAGGTCACGACCATGTCATCGACGTAGGCTTGCACGTTCCTTCCCAGCATTGGTGCAAGTACTCGATCCATCAGCCTCTGGTACGTGGCCCCCGCGTTCTTCAGCCCAAACGGCATCACCTTATAGCAATAGCACGATCTCTCCGTCATGAAGGCTGTCTTCTCTTCATCCATGGGATGCATCTTGATCTGATTATAGCCTGAGAAGGCATCCAGGAAACACAGCAACTTGCACCCTGCAGCACTATCAACCAGGGCATCAATGCTTGGTAAAGGATACGAATCCTTTGGGCAAGCTTTGTTCAGGTCGGTGAAATCGACGCACATGCGCCATTTCCCGTTACTCTTCTTCACCAGCACGACATTTGCCAACCATTCAGGGTACTGGACTTCCCTGATGTGGCCTGCAGCGAGGAGTTTCTGTGTTTTGTCCCTGATCGCCTGCCTCCTCTCCTCGTTGAACTTTCTTCTCCTTTGTCGCACCGGTCTCACCAAATTGTCCATCGCCAGATGATGGCACAAGAAATCGGGATCAATCCCGGGCATGTCCGAAGCGGACCATGCAAACGCGTCCAGATGCCGCTCAATCACCTTGGCGATCTGGTCCTGGAGCTCGACCTCCAGAGATCTTCCCAGCTTGAAGATTTTTCCTCCGATCTCCTTTTCGAGCCACTGCTCGACAGGTTTAGGCCTGGATTCTCTGGCGATCACCGCCCTGGCGATTCCCTGCTCCCTTGCTTCCTCAGGGCGATTCCGCGCCTCTTCCTCCTCCAGGTCAGCATTCCTCTCCCCTAGCCCAGCGTCCACCATCTCTACATCTCTTCCGGCGGCCTCCTCTGTTACCGTCGATCTGGGCTTCACACCGGGAGGTGGGGTGGTTGTTACATAACTCACTGATCTTTTGTTTTTCAGGCTATTCTCATAGCACCTTTTCGCTTCTTTCTGATAAGACTTGATCGTGATCACCACCCCTTCCATGGACGGCAACTTTACTTTCATGTGCCGAGTCGACGGAATGGCGCCTATCCTGTTAAGCGTGGGCCTTCCCAACAGGATGTTATACGCTGAAGGGGCGTTTGCGATGAGGTACTTGATTTTCTCCGTCCTCGACCCAGCCTCATCTGTAAACGTGGTTCTCAGCTCAATGTACCCCCTGACCTCCACCTGGTCGCCAGCGAACCCATATAGACACCCTCCATAGGGCCTTAGCTGGTCAAGGGGCAACTCCAGCTGCGTGAAAGTCGGCCAGAACATCACGTCTGCCGAGCTTCCTTGGTCCACCAGAACTCTGTGGACCTTCCTGCCCGCCGTAACCAACGAAATAACTATGGGATCGTTGTCATGAGGCACAACGTCCCGAAGATCCTGCTTGGTGAACGTAATGTCCACTTCCGGCGAGTGATCTTCAAACATATCCACTGTCATCACTAATCGCGCGTACTTCTTCCTCTGCGATGCGGTGCATCCACCACCTGAGAAGCCCCCTGCTACGGTGTGGATCTCCCCGTGGATAGGCATCTCGTGTTGCTGGGCTTCTCCACCTGCTGGCTGGGAACTCGACGCTCCCCCCGTCCTCCTGTCCAGCAGATAGTCATTTAGGAACCCGCTCTTAACCAGATCGTCGAGCTGGTATCCTAAAGACAAACACGAGTCCAAAGTGTGGCCAAAACACTAGTGGAACTCACACCAGGCGTCCGGCTTTGACCCCAGCACCTTGTCGCCCACCTTCTCAGGCGCCTTCAACCTAGCAGATATGTTAGGAATGGCGATCAGGTCCGCTAGTCCCATGACAAATTTGTGCTTAGGCGGGCGATTGTATTCCCGGCGTGCTGGTTGCTGGCGTGCTTGGCTTCTTCCTTTGTTTCTCCTATCGTAAGGATGGCGAGTCCTTTGGTCTTTCCTGGCCGCCGCCGCCGTTTCCAGCACCCTCTGCGGCTGGATCATGGTCTGGGCGCGTGGCCTGGCGGGAGCCACGCTGCCTCTTTTCTCGGCGAGTTCACTCTCGTCGGCGATGTGAGCCACCGCAAGTCGCCTGACTTCAGCAAATGTCGCGGGGTGAGCCCTGATCAAGGCTTCGTAGAATGGTCCTGGCTGCACGCCCTTCTTGAATGCATAGACCAGCATCTCTTCATCCCTGGCCGGCGATCTGACCATCTGCGCCCCAAAGCGATTCAGGTAGTCTCTGAGGGACTCTCCCTGGTACTGCCTTATATCAAACAGATCATAAGACACCCTGGGCGGTGCCTTATTCACGATGTACTGCTCGACAAAGATCTTCGAGAACTGTTGAAAATTGGTTATGTGGCCGTTAGGCAGGCTCACAAACCACTCCATCGCCGTTCCCTGGAGCGTACTCACGAACATCTTGTAGTAGACGGCGTCTGACCCTCCCGACAGCATCATCTGCGTATGGAACGTGGTCAGATGAGCCTCTGGATCCTCCACGCCGGTAAAGACAGCCTTAACCGGAACCACGCTCGTGGGAATTGGCGTGTCGGTAATCGCCTGAACGAAAGGCATTGGGAAAACACGAGGTGGCGTCGACGGCGCCACCTCTTCAACAGAAGAACGTCCTTGTTGCTCCTGAAGAGCTCGACGCAGCTCCTCAGTCACTTTGCTAAGCTCCTCGTTTCTGGCGCGAGAGGCGACCAGGTCCTCATGTATTCTCGCCTGCTCTACGCGCGAGGCTTCCACAGTTGCCTGCAACGAGCGCATCATCTCTGCCATCTGCGCCATGGTCATGGCGGCGTCGCCTTCAGCAGCGACAGGCGCCACGGGACTGGAACGATTGCTTCTCATTTTTCTCATTAACTTCAGCGAATCGCAGGAATGCAGCGAACAACACTTCAACCACGATCGAATCAGCGATCAACCGGAGAAAACGGCGCGAAACTGCGCAAGAAAACTCAAGAACACCGCAAACCTTCGAAGAAAACCACAACTTCACCAGAAACCAACGTTTCCCCGCGGACAACCAAACGAGCGAAAGAACTCGAACCTCCACCAAACAGGTTACGCGTAAGCAGCCGAAAACCTCACTCCACCTGTCGAAAAGCCAAACGAACGGTACAAAGCGCAAATTCACCGAACAAAACTCAAACAAACAGCGAACGATGGTTGCACCAGCACACAACCACGCAGAAAACTTCGAAAACCTCCAAGAACTCACGCTGTGGATGGGGGCAAGTTTTACACGGCCCCACGGTGGGCGCCTGATGATCCTGCCTGTTGACCGGAACGCTAGAAACTGCCTCGTCAAAGGATCGACGTGCGCACCGCTTCTCACCTCCATTCCTCTTCGGGATCTACCTCAAGAACCTGCAAAGAAACAGAGCGGCGCCGCTGCGGTCGATCGCACCCCAACGCTCAAGTCAGTGACGGTATCACCAAAATACTAAGAGTACAAGAACCGTGCAAATCCTCTCTCACAGTCAGCTCTAACTCGCAAGCGTAAAGTGTATGAACTGAACGTGCGTACCTCAGAAAGTTTGTTAAGAACTCTTATATACCTGGTAGCTTTCTCTCTCCTGGCAGTTACAGACTTGGACACGTGGCTCGCATCCAACTGTACACGTGCCACCATCTGGAGGCTCCCTGACTTGGCGCTGCTCCTACTCTCATTTTGGCTAAGTTACTTATGCATGGTACTGCCCAGTGCATAGCTAACTTGGGAGTGCGATCTCTACTGGAACTGGCGAGTTAGGGGCCTTCATACACCTTCCCTGTGGTCTCGCCGGCCGCCTTCATAATCTGCTTCTCCTTCATCTTCGGCGATGTGCTCGCTCTAGCGATCTCCAATGACTAGGTCGCCTGAATCTACATCTGGCGACTTCATCTTTAACCTGGCGATCGCCGATTCTGGTAAGCTGGAAATCGGAACACGCCAATATAACAACTGGCGACTACACGAGCCCCCCGACTTCCTTCCCTTCTGCCAACCTGGCGCCTTGTCAAGACGCCTATACTGTAGGAGGATGCCACGTCATCACACCCGACCACCAGGGCGGTACACTAATGTTGACAAGAAATTAAAGTTTACTATACACTAGAGTTTATGGCATTTGAACATGTAAAAGAACGTCTTCTTGGATCCTCTTGGCCATAACTTTAGGGTTGGCCCAAATCTACCCTTTGGTGGGCTTGCATGTGGGCTTGTGCTTGGGCCTCTTCCATCATCCCCTCCCCCTTGAAAAGGATTTGTCGTCAAATCCAATGCTTCTTCTTCTTCAATGTTAAGGGGATGAATGTGGCTGGATGGTGTCCATCATCTCCTCCTGCTTGAGAAGATCTATCCTCAGATCTACAGGGTCGATCTTGAATAGCAGCCTCTTGCTTTGACAACTATGCTCATCCTCCCGGATCAAACGTCCATCTATGGGAATCATCAAACAAAGCAAATGAGTTAGTCTGAGCAGTTGTATAAAAATCAATTTTATGAAGTTGCCATTCATTTTGTTTTTCTATTGGCAACTTTTTACGATATTTCTTTAGGGAGGAGTTCATAATTTTCTTTTCTTTCAAAAGCTCAAGAGTTTGATCAACTCCCAAATGACTTATGAATCCTCCTTCATGTGACTCGTTCACAAAGAGTTTTTCTATGTGTTATTTGGGGTATGCAAAGTTTTTCTTCTTTAAATATGTATCCCTCATAAACATAAAACCCTCCATGTGCTCTATGTTGATACTTACCAAAAGTGGTTGCAAAATCTTGATAAAGTTGAGGTATGTTATTAAATCCAAGAATTTGGGCTCCAAGTTTTAAATATAGGGCATGTTTCCTTGATAGAGCATCCACCACAATATTTGTTTTGTCCTTCTTGTATTTGATAACATATCGAATTTGCTCAAGAAATCCCATCCACTTTGCATGTATTTTTAACTTGTGTTGACTCTTTAAATATTTTAAATTCTCATGCAGGGCCCTCACAAGTGTACAAAGCTCTTTGTTATAGAGTGTTAGTTGAGGGTTGCACCATGAAGTTTTTCAATAAAATATGCAATTGGGTGCCCACCTTGCAAAAACCCAACACCTATTCCCACTCCCAATGCATCACACTCTAGCTCAAAAGTTTTTACAAAGTTTGGTAAAGCTAGAATGGGTGCATTGGTGAGTTGAGCTTTCAACCTTTGAAAGGCTTGCTCATGCTTTTTCCATCCAACAAAATGGAGTGTCTTTCTTCACTAACTCATTGAGTGGTGAAGCTAGACTTGAGAAGTTAGGATCAATTCTCCTATAATAACTTGCTAGACCATGACAACTCCTAACATCTCCTACATTTTGTTGTGTTGGCCATTAATGGATGGCTTTGATTTTCTCGGGGTCAACATGTACCCCATTTTTGTTAGCTATAAAACCCAAACACACTACACTATCAACATAGAAGGTACATTTACCACTATTAGCAAACAAACTATTAGTCCTAAACACTAAGAAAACTTCCCTAAGGTGGCTTAGGTAATCATAAACTACTATATATTTACCTATGCACTCCCCTTTTAAGGGTTCTTTTTTTACTATGCTTGTAAGGGATGTTGTAAGATATTCCTCATTGTTTCTAGATTCACACAACCCCTCACTTGGCTTTTCTATTTCTTTCTTCTTCTTTTTCTCATTTTCTTCACTCTTACTAGTTTCTTTTTCTTGGCTACTGTACCGTCCCGTATCCGGGGCGTTGACTAAGTCAAAGTCAAAGTCAACGGCTGGAGAGTCAAAGTCAACGCAAGATGTCGCCTAGGTAGAGAGACGCCAAGAGGAAGCGTCGCCAAGGCCAGGCGTCGTGTCGCCAAGGCAAGGCGTCGCCTAGGTAAAGGCGTCGCCCAACCAGGGCGTTGCCAGATCAAACAGTGCTGAAGCAAGGCAATCACGGTGTGGTTGCCCGATACCCATGGGTAGGAAAGACCATGGAGGCAACGATGCCGTGGGAAGGCCTCAGGTCCCGATAACCCGGGGCAGTGATAAAGAGAAGGAAAAGGTGGCTTCAAGGCCATAGTAATAGTACCAGTGTAGGGCAGCCTGACTCGTGAAGTGCTCCTCCCGCCCCAGAGACGCCTGTGGGGCAGATACGACTCAAGAGGAAAGTCACGCCCAGGGCAACCGGGCGCAGGGTACAAGAGGAAGGCAGATACGCTCTCAAAGTAAGTGACTAGATAATTGGGGGCATGAGTTGGCACCCAAAAAGTCACCCCTAGCGCAGTAGCACTCCCAAGCAGGAGGACTCACACGTAGAAACGTCCCCAGATGGGCAGAAACGCCCCAGACGGGGTCATGGCGTCGTGAGGCCCTCCACGTGTACGACAACCATGCCAAAATAGAAACACCCTTTGGTCAGGTGCCAGGTAATTAAAAGTCATTCAATACAGTTTCCCTTTCGAGCATTCAGGTACTATAATGGCTCCCGAGCGTTTCAACGTCTTAAATGCGCTACGTTTTCTAATTAAGCGCTTTGATGAGTGCGTTACGTTTGTGATTAAAAGCGCTTTAAGGCGCTTTAAATGCTTGGGTAGTTTAAATAGCGCGGAGAATGTTGGAAAAAGGGTTCGAACTTTCTGCAAATTTACGAGAGCTCTCTAGTTGCTTGCTCGTGCTTCATTATTTACGAACAAGGGACAGGGGAATATTTTTGCCTGAAAGAGAGAACACCGATACACAGTACACAGTTATTTCTTACCACCTTCAGAGTGCCATACGCGGTGCTCAGAGACGGAGGTGAATAGTTTTGGTGTTTCTTGTTGGCTGACTTGAGCGTCGGAGTGCAAACGGCCACTAGGGCGCCTCTTTGTCCTCTTTTTTGCAGGAATCCACAGGCAATCAGCGGGAAGGAGTCCCTAGCTGGCGGTTGAGGTCGCGCACGAAGACGTCCCGGTCAACCGGACGGAACAGCTACTATATTCATCTTTGTTCTTTAAGATCATAGATCTTTCATTGGAACAATTAGATGCTAAATGACCCTTACCAAGACATTCTAAACATTGAATTTCTCTAGCTTGAGTGTGTGAGATATGCTAGGCTAGGTTTTGAGAAAGTTTTAGAGATGTTTCTTTTATATGTTCTTCCCCTCTTTGGAACTCATCCTTGTCACAAGATACAGAGTATGAACTTTGTTTTTGACTTAATTGTTTTCTCAAAATTTGTTTTTCAACTTTAATGCTAAGTTGAATCAAGTCATTTAAATCTCTATAAGGTAAAAGTTCAACTTTGTTTCTTATCTCAAGTTTGAGACCACTTAAAAACCTAGATATGGTGGTATGGTTTTCTTTATTAATTCTTGCCCTCTTAATATATGGCATCATCTTTTGCCAATATTCTTCTACACTCATATTTCTTTGATGAATTCTTTGGAGCTTGTCCATCAACTTCCTATTGTAAAGTGAGGGAATATGGCGACATCTCAAGGCTCCCCTAAGGTCATTCCAATATGTAATGGGAGGGTCCTTGTGGAGATGTCTCTCTCTTTTTAGGGCATTCCACCAATACATAGCATCACCTTGAAAACTTAAGGTAGCTAAGGATACTTTCTTTTCTTCACTCACATGGTTGCAAGCAAACAATTGCTCTACCTTCATCTCCCAATATAGATATGTTTCTACATCTTCTTTTCCATAGAAATGAGGTAGCTCTACCTTAACCTCCTTTAGGTTTTCTTGTCTCTCTTTTCTATTCCTCCTATGGGGTGGTTGATAATATTAATTTATTCTAAGACTTCCCTCCCCAAAAGAATCATGATCTTTAGAGTTAGATGCATGAGAATGTAATTTTTTTTAATTTTGAGAATTTTCATCCTTTGCTTTAGTCAATTCATTAATTTTGGCCTCATCCTCTATTTGTCTATATGAAATTAATTGAACGTCCTTGGAAAGTTGTTTTAAAAGAGATTTTAAGGACTTCACATCACTTTCAAGAGATTTAGAGGAGTGAAAAGACATGACTAAAACTTTGTGTTTAGAAGTGCTTTACTTCAATAAAGAAGAGGAAAGTTAATGAAGGTAGCTTTCCAGGTAAGAGAGGTGAGTCACTAAGGACTACTTAAGTACCAAATCTTGCCTTAGCCAAAAACTATCCCTCAAAATCTTCACACAATTCTTTTTCTAAGTAAATCACTTAGAACACAATGAGGATGGAGAAATCAAATTTTATGCAAGAAAAACAATGCAAAGATATTTAACAACTAAAGCAATTTATCAAAGCTTTAAACAAAGATAAGCATAAGCAAATTGAAGCAAGATTAAGCAAAGATTAACGTAGAGAAATCTAGCTAACACAATTAACAAGGCTAATCTACAAAGCTTAAATTAGTCGTTTCCTAGGTGAGGCTTCTTAGACACTTTGAGCCTTTGAAAACACACTCACTGTCTAATTCGTGATTAATCCACTAATTAACAAAAGTGAAATGTAATTACAACTCAAGAAATGCAAAGAAATTGAATTGCAAAAATTAAATTTCAGCGTTGCCAAGCTATGCACTCCTTTGTCTTGTCTTTGCTCTTCTTTGTTGTGTCCTTCAAAGTGTATGGTGTATTTTGGTATTTGTATTTGTTGTTGCCCCTTGCCTTGATCCTCTTATGATTTAAGCAATTAAATTCTTCAAAAATAGTACCTACTAAGTAGAGCTAGACTCTCCTCAAGTCAAATTCCACTCAACAAGCACCAATTGAAATTTATCCACCAACAATATAGAGGTCAAGAAAAGAAAGCAAGAAACAATTAAATTTTAAAAACAGCACCACTGCAATTGGATTTAATAATATGACACAACTAGAAAGAGTTCATAATGAAATTGAACAATCAAATAAAAAAAATAGGCACTCAACAAAGGATAGCACACAAATGGAATCTAAGGAATGGCACAAAAATTGATTTGAAAAACAAAAACAGCACTACTGGAAAATTAAGGTTCAGAAAGCGTGACTTCAAAAATTTATGGTGAGTTGGCTATTTTGAATTTGCTTCTGAAAATTTAAAAACAAACAATTCAGTTTCTTAAAAAACTTTTGGAGCTGGAATCACACAAAAAATATGCACCTATTAATTATGATAAAGTTTTCAAAATCAGTGTCCCATTACCACCAGTTTCTAACGTCAGAATGCACACTTTTTTTTGTGTGATTTATCTTTCTTTTTTTTCTATTTTTCCTTTTCAGCTAATTCTTTTTTTTTCTTATTTTGCTAACACTTAACACCTCTGAAATCCAGAATTTTATAATTTTCTTTTAACGTATTTAATTTTCATAACACAAAACAGCCAGAACAAAATTTGTTAAAACAGAGGATTCCTAAATCTGGAATTAAAAACAGAATGAGAAACTACAAAAACACAATGGAATGAATGTGATAGAATTTGTATGGATCTAGCATACAATTATGAACTCAAACTAAAAGGAAAAATGCACCAAAGGAACAAATCAATTCAGAATTCAAATTAAACACTGAAATCAAAACAAGAAACAAATTAATCAAGAAAAGTACTAATAAGATTTGTTGATAATTTTGGAATTACATGAATAGACAAAACTTATAGATCCAGAAAATAAAATGACTCAAGCACATCATATGAACCGAACAGAAATTCAAGCAAGACTCAAATATCCTAAAATCGAAACAGCAACACAATTCACCATAGAATCCTACACAAAATTGGAAAATAAGGTGCTCAAGAACAAATTGAACAATTTCTACCGATTGAAATGCTTCTAATAGCATCTAAATCAAATTAAAAACGTAAAAACAGAAAGACAACATGAACAAAAGATGAACATCATGAAGATAAGAAGAACTCAAACAGAAATATACAAAGAGACACTTATCTCTTGAAGACCATAGCTCTAGATACCAAATGATGGCATTGAGCTCTTCTCCTTGCGGTTTTTGTGGTGGTTTGCGGAAGCTTCAATGGATTGTTGGTGGAACAAGGCTCTCCTAAGAGTTGTGGTAGCCTTGGAGGTGCATAAAGAGTAGGAGAGTGAGAGAGGTTTGGCCAACTCTCTTTGTAGGTGAAAGGTTTGAAGATTAGAGACCTAAATCTAAAGAGATTTTAGGCAAGGGAGTAAGAATGACACATTTTGGCAGCATTTCATTACTCAAATTAATCTTACAAAATGAGAGCCAAGCACCGTAATTTATAGTATTTAGAGGGCTAGAAATTCAAAAGAGAGTGGAGGGAAATTCAAATGAATTCCCCTCCCAAAAGTGGAGCCTAAATGAGCACATGGGGAGGGGTGTGTCTAGTTTGCATGCTCACCCCCTCCATGGGCTTTCTAGACCGACCTTGGTAAATTTAGAGGTTTTTTTAGAAACTCTAAGTTTACCTAGGTTGGTGTTTTAGGTGCCAAAAATAATTCTAAGAAAAATTACAAATAAAGTTCCTATGCTAATGTTGACAAGAAATTAAAGTCTACTCTACACTAGAGTTTATGGCATTTGAGCATGTAAAAGAACGTCTTCTTGGATCCTCTTGGCCATAACTTTGGGGTTGGCCCAAATCTACCCTTTGGTGGGCTTGCATGTGGGCTTGTGCTTGGGCCTCTTCCTTCACTTCGTCCCCTATTCGAGAAACACCAGTGTTCTCTCTTGATCCTTGAGCACGCTGCTCAGCACCGCCGCCTCTAATTCGGCCTCCTCAACGACATTCACCTCCAACTCCAGCTCCTCTGCCTCTCGTCGCAACGACTGGATCTCCTTCCTCAGCTCGTAGATCTCATCCTTCTTTGACGTATTATCGCGCTCCAGCGCCTCCATCTTTGACATGACGTCATTCGCGATATCCATCACGGTGAATTGAACAGATTCAGATCGGTGTGAAGAGTGCTCATGATTTCTTGGTGATGAAAGGGAGGAAGGAGGGAACAGTGGAAAGTAGTGCGAGAGAAACAATGACGACACATTTCTTCGATTCGCACTGTGACCGTTCTTTCATCAAACTTGCGCACCGATTTCACTTGTCACCGGAGTTGTTCCAATTTCATGAACCCGATAATGAATCAAAAGATGAACAGATCAAAGCTCATTAAGGGATGAGAAGGAAATAGGGAAATGAGAACCCAGAAAAGAGATAAAAGATGAGAAGAAAATTAAAAATAAATTAGAGAAAATTTTCCTAAGGTTTTGAAATCAACCTTAGTAACTTATCGGAGGTGTTCTTATCGGTTGACTTGCTCGTCGGTTGATTCTGATGACAAGCTCTAGCTCCGTCTGTTTCTTCACAAATTCGTCTTATCTCTTGTTGCTCTGGAACGTAACTCCATTGAAACAGAGGGGCCCTACCTGTTGATTGCACTCCGACGATCAAGTCAGTATAAGGCTTATAGAATTTAAGAAGTAGTAAATTTCAGTCTTAGGAACAAGGTACCTTAACTTGGGATCTCAAGTCCCTTTCATAGTTTACCTCTTGTAACAACTTTCCTTCACGAGAATATAATCTCAACTGAAAGCATACTCAGCAAGAAAATATTATGTTCAAAGGCACACTCTCTTGGTGTTCAAAGGCACCCTTAGTGTGGTGCTACGCTATCTTTTGAACACATGCAACCTAACCTCTACGTTCCCTAGCACACATGGGCTTAGGTTTAAAAGGAAACGTTTACTTAAGCTAGACCCCCTCCATACTAAGCACACCCAAGGTCCAAAACTACCTCTCGCTAGCTGCCTAGGCCTTATGCACAAAGGGTTATACGGAAACGGAACTAAGATATACATATGGGCCTAATCACATGACCCACCAACTTGGCCCAAGAGCCGAGCTGACCTGCCTATGGCAAGTGCCGAGGTCCGACCACCGAGTGTTGAGCTCTGAGCGCTTTGGTCCACTACACAAGGCCCCCAGGCTTGAGCTGAGCTTGTTTCAGCGAAGAGGCTACTTGCTCGCCCTTGGTAGCTTACGTGTCTTGTGGGTAGTGGCACGTGTGGCGCGACGCACGAAGCGTTTCTAAGTGGACATCTCATCATACTCCGTCATGAGCGTACACGTGGCCCTCGTCAATGGCTAGAAAGAATTGTCGCTTACTCTTCCCAACACTGTGTCTTTTAACATTTGAAAAACCTCATCACTTCTCACTATTCCATTTTTCCTTCTCAAAGCTCTCGCGCCTCCCCCCCCAATTTCTCTACACCTTCTCCCTAAACCTAGGAAAGCTCCTCGCCTCGACTCGCCTTTTGAATCAAGGTACCTCCTCTGACCCATGACTACGTGTTGGTATCGCTTAACGTTTTTATCAAGATCATATCACCTATTCTAGGACTATTTTGCACTCATTCGATTCTGATTTCCATTTCTGTTTGCCTCGTTGTTTTGGTTGAATCTGGAATGCATGTTTGTTTTCTCTACCTAAACGTGTACGTGTATTTGCTTATTTGTTTTCTGTTCTAGATATTATGTTGTGATGGATTATCGAAACATGTACTCCTGGGCTTTTGCAAACCTCTTAGAGGAAACCTCCATATACACTACCTGCGACCAAATAATAGCCCTTAGGAAAGAAAAATGCGAGCTTAAATATCGATTTGGTAGGGAGAGCGGTATAGACTTTAGAATAATCCCCTTTAGAGAGGACGAGCCCATCTGTTGCGATGAGTCTTCAGACCATGATGGTCCATTTTGCTATTTTTACACCATTGTCTTCAAGAGAGTTCTTCTTCGTTTACCATTGTTCAATTTTGAAAAAGAGCTCCTTACTGAAATCAATGTCGCCCCAGCCTAGCTACACCCAAATAGTTGGGCATTCGTTTCGGATTTTTCCATCCTTTGTACCCACTTCGGCCATCTGCCGTCAGTAGAAGTCTTTTTGTATTTCTTTGAAGCCAAATGCCTGGGCTGCCAATTGTGGGTCTTCTTCAAGGGAGTGGCTGGGAGAGCATTGCTTTCGCTCTTCCAACAGTCATATAACAGTTTCAAAGGTAAGTTCTTGAATATTCGTTGCAACAAGAGGGACCTAACTCTTCTTGATGAGTTCCCTTTGTGATGGAAGAGGGCCAAGCACAACCTTCCATGAAAGGCAAGAGCCAAGTCAAGAGCGTCTAAGATCAAGCTAGGAGCGTCTAAGACCAAGCTAGGAGCGTCTAAGACAAGCTAGGAGCGTCTAGGACAAGAAGACCAAGCTAGGAGCGTCTAGGACAAGAAGACTTGGATCAAAGCTATGAATGGGAGAGTGGCATACTAGCACATATTCCGCGAAGGCCCATCAAGTGTAGTTTAGCTTTAATTGGGGTGTAAATAGCATAGCCATGTGGACAAATGTTTATTTTTATGCACATTAGAATTAAGGATGAGTTAACCTTGATTAGCTAAAGGTTTCTAGAAGCCTTCACTAATCAAGGGACGGTTTTGTGAAGCCAGGTGCACCCATGTGCTCCATGTGCCCATGTGCCTCACATTTCCATTTCATTTGGCTTACATTTCATCTTATCTTAGCGTAACATTTACGGCCTCCTTAGCCTATAAAAGGAGTAGCCTATCACTTGTATTTGGAAGATTAATGAGAGTAATGTTATGCTGCCCATATTGTGCCATACATTGCCTTTGCCTAGTTTCTAGGTCCTAATCTTCTCTTCACCATTTACCAAGAAGGCTGACTGAACCTCCCTTTTTCCATACATTTCATGCACCTTCAAGATCACCACAAATCCTAGGAGGATCTTGCCCACTTTCCCCATAGCTTCCGCACCATATTCACATACATCCAAGAAGAGCTCCATGAGAATGCCATCATTTGGTATCATGAGCATAGGTTCTTCAAAGATGAGTAGTTCTTAGTCATTTTCTTTTTGAGTTCTTCTTAAATCCATGTTGTGCTTCATCTTTCATATTTGTCTTGCTGTTTTTTAATTTTTGTTTTGAATTGGTGTGTTGTTTGGAAATTCCAGTCGGTGCATCTTGTTCAATTGTTCTTGAGCAATCTTTGTGCAATTTTTGGTAGGATTCCATATAGTTTGTGTTGCTGTTTTTTATTTTAGGTATTTGAGTACTTATTGCAATTTTAATTGGTTCATATTGTGTTCATTTGAGTCTTTTAATTTCTGAATCTATATGTGTTTTGTCTAATCATGTTTCTTCCAAAAATGTCATCAAATCATAGTAGTACTTTGTTTGGCTTATTTGTTTATTGTTTTTGGTATAAATGTTTGATCTGAATCTGCTGTGTTTTTTATCCTTTGGTGCTTTTTATTTTTAGTTTGAGTTCATATTTGTGTTTAGATCTACACAAATTCCTTTTCACCAATTCCATTGTGTTTTTCTTTTGGTATCTTGCTGTTTTTTCCAGATTTACAGAATCCCCTGTTTTGCATAATTCTGTGCTGGCTGTTTTGCTTAAGAAAATTATTTTCCCACATAGGAAATTTCTGATCCTCTGGATTATGAAATATTGAGGTGTTACAGAAAAGACAAAAAAAGAATCAGCTCAAAAGAGTCAATAGAAAAAAAAATGATAAATATTATAAAAACAGTGTGCAAATGTGGTGCTACAGTTGGCGTAACTGAACACTGATTTTAGAAAATTTATTAAAAGAAAATGGTTCATGCGTTTGGAGTGAAACCAACGCCAGAATTTATTTAAGATCTCGAATTATTGGCGTATAAATTTTCAGAAGCAAATCTTAAAAGGACAGCTCAGCATAAATCGGGGAAAATCATGCTCTCTGGCCCACAACAATTTTTCAGTGGTGCTGTTTTTTATTTTGAAATCAATTCTAGTGCTATTCTTAGGATCCATTTTGTGTGCCTACCTTTTTGAGTACCTTTATTTTCTTGTCTAATATTGAAATCTTTCTAGTTGTCACAATTTAATTCCATTTGTGTGGTACTGTTTTTCCAATTAATTTGTTTCTTGCTTAAATTCTTTGGCCTCTAAATTTGGTGCTGGATTGTTTCTCAATTGGTGCTTATTTGAGTGGAAATTTGACTTGAGTGAGGTCTAGCTTGCTTGATAGGTGCTGGATTGGAGATTAATTCCCTAATTCTAAGAGGAACAAAGGCAAGGGCAGAAACAAATACCTACAAAAAACACCACAAACACTTAAAGGGCCCAACAAAGAAAAGACAACCAAGGAAGTGCCAATAGCAAAAAAAAAGATCAACAAAGGGAGTTTTCTTAATTTCTTTCTACTTAACTCTTGTTAATTACTTCTTTAATTACGTGATTAGACGGTGAGTGTGTCTTCAAGGGCTCCAAGTGTCCAAGAAGCCTCACCTAGGGCCGACTAGTGTAGCACTATCTAGTTTAGCAATTGTTATTTGTTTTAATTGCCTCTCTTTGCTTTAGATAGTTACGTTTTTAATTGTCTTGTTTTGCTTAAAGCTTTGTTAATTTTTGCTTGGTTAATTAGTTAGTTTGCATTGTTTTCTTGCATTAAAATTTTGATTTCTCCAACTTAATTGTGTTTGAAGTGGTTTAGCAAGAGAAAGCTTTGTGTGAAAGCATTAAGGGATAGTCTTTGGCTAAGGCAAGGCTTGGTATTTAAGTAGTCCATTATGACTCACCTCCCTTACCTGGAAGACTACCTTCTTTGACTTCCCTAAATTTTCTCAAAGTAAAATACTTCTACACACAAAGCTCTAGTCATGTCTTCTTCTTCTCATTCTGCAAAGTCTATTGAAAGTGAAGTAAAATCTTTGAAAACTCTTTTGAAAGAAGTTTCACAAGTTGTGCAATTGATTTCATCTAAACAATTGGAGAATGAGGCCAAAACTAATAAATTGACTAAAGCAAAGGATGAGAAGTCTCAATTTTCAAAAAAATTACATTCTCATGCATCTAGCTCTAAACATCATGATTATCTTGGGGAAGAAAGTTGATCCTGCCTGTTGACCAAAACGCTGGAGCTTCGCCTCGTCAAACTTGGATCGACTTGTGCGCCGTGTTAGCCTCCGTCCTTCACCGCGATCCACCTCAAGAACCTGCAAAAGACGAAACGGCGCCACTGCGGCCGATCGCGCTCCGACGCCCAAGTCAGCGACTGAACCACCAATTACTTAAGAGTACAACTCAAGAACTCTAAGGAACTGTGACCAGTTCTCTCTAAGTGTACTCAAGACTCGCAAGCGTAAAGAAACAATCTGAACCTGCGTACCTTAGAAGTTCGTTGGAAACTCTTATATACCTGGGCACTTTCTCTCTCCTGGCAGTTACACATCTGGACATGTGGTTCGCATCCAGCTGCACACGTGCCTTCATCTGGAGCATCCTTGACTTGGGCGCTACTTCTGACTCTTCTTTGGCTAAGTTACTTATGCATGATATTACTCAGTGCATATTTGCCTTGGAGCGTGATCTCTTCTGGGTGGCGAGTTCGGGTGCCTTCGTACACACCTTCCCTGTGGTCTCGCCGGCCGCCTTCATAATCTGCGCTACCTGCTTCACCGTGTATGTTCAAGCAAGCTGTCCCCGACCTCATCCTCTGGCCAGCTGGAAAATGCCTATCTGCCTTCATCTTCGGCGATGTCCTTGTTTCGGCGATCTCTAATCACTTGGTCGCCTGGGTTCACATCTGGCGACTTCATCTTCAACTCGGTGACCGCCGGTTTAGGTGTGATGGAGATCGGAGCACGTCAACTTAATAACTGGCGACTACGCGAACCCCCCGACTTCCTCCCCTTCTTCCAGCCAGGTGTCCCATCCAACACGCCTATATAATAACTCGACGCCACGTCATTACTCCTGACTACCAGGGCGGTACAAAAGTCTTAGGACAAATGAATATCATCAACCATCCCCTAGGAGAGCTAGAAAAGAGAGACAAGAAAACCTAATGGAAGCTAAGGTAAAGCTACCTCATTTCTATGGAAAAGAAGATGTAGAAACATATATATATTGGGAGATGAGGGTAGAGAATTTGTTTGCTTACAACCATGTGAGTGAAGAAAAGAAAGTACCCTTAGCTACCTTAAGTTTTGAATGTGATGCTATGTATTGGTGGAATGCCCTAAAAAGAGAGAGACATCTCCACAAGGACCCTCCCATTACATCTTGGAATGACCTTAGGGGAGCCTTGAGATGTCGCCATATTCCCTCACATTACAATAGGAAGTTGATGGACAAGCTCCAAAGACTTCATCAAAAAGATATGAGTGTAGAAGAATATTGGCAAAAGATGATATCATATATTGAGAGGGCAAGGATTAACGAGGACAACCATACCACCATAGCTAGGTTTCTAAGTGGTCTCAAACTTGAGATAAGAAACAAAGTTGAACTTTTACCTTATAGAGATTTAAATGACTTGATTCAACTTAGCATTAAAGTTGAAAAACAAATTTTGAGAAAACAATCAAGTCAAAAACAAAGTTCATACTATGTATCTTATGACAAGGATGAGTTCCATTGAGGGGAAGAACATATACAAGAACCATCTCTAGAACTTTCCCAAAACCTAACCAAGCATATCTCTTACGCTCAAGCTAGACAAATTCCATCTATAGAATACCTTGGCAATGACCAATTAGCATCTCAATGTTCCAATGAAAGATCTATGATCTTAAGGGACAAAGATGAGAATAGTAGCCAAGAAAAAGAAGCTAGTGAGAGTGATGAAAATGTAAAAATAGAAAAGAAAGAAAACCTTGTGAAACAAAAGGCGTGGGAGAAGAGTGTTCCTTCCCACAAGGTCATTCAACAAGGCAAGCACATTGAAAATACCCTTGAAAACATGCTTCTTCTTGAACAACCTAGCCTTACCTCTTGTAAAGGAACACTTGCAAGCATAAGCAAAAAAGAAGAGTTTTTAAAAGAAGCTTGCATAGATAAAGATTATTTCTCATATGTGCTAGGATATCACCAAGTGAATGTCAAGTTATCTATAAGCATCTACCAAAGAAATTTTTTATGTGAAGTAGTGCCTAAAGAAACTTGTCATGTCTTATTGAGACAACCATTGCAAAGTGTACAAATTTTCATAAACAAGTGTAATAACGAGACTATCTTTACACATAAGAGTAAAAGTCTTCATGAAGGAGAACTCATGGATCAAATTAGAGTTGATAAAACTCTAGAGCTTTTAAAAGGAAAACTTTTGTCCCCCATGAGAAAAGAAGTTCAAAGACATTACTTTAGGTACAATTCTTGTTTTCAAACTACACCTAAGGCAACGTCTCAAGAACTCTATACTCCTTCACCTTTTGTAAATGATCCTTGGGAAGACACAAATTTCATTTTAGAGCTTCCTAGGACAACAAAAGGTTTTGATCCAATTTTCATGGATAAACTCTTCTCTAGAGAAGTGCTACATCTTCATGGTTTATCCTCAAGCATAGTGTTGGAAAGAGCTCCAAATTTCGCAAACCATGATTTGAGGATTCTCTTTGGAAAACTTGCAACTAAGTTGTACACTTTAAATTCTTATCATCCTCAAAGGCATGATCAAAATACATTTGAAAATCTAGCTCTTTCTACTATGCCTAGAGTAATCAAAAAAGACAAACACAACTCTAGAGATGAGCATACATACCATAAAGTAGTTCACAAAACTACTTATATTTCTACTTTTGAGGTTGTAGGTGGGCTAAATCATCTTTCTTCTTTTGAGTTCTTACCATCTCCTATAGGATTTGTGCCTAAGGAGAAAGTAACCACAATTGAAAATTTTAAAATGCATAAGATGATTAGAGAACACATACAATAATCAAAAAAGAAATATTGTAAAAAGTTGCCAAACACAAAAGAAAAACAAAAATGGCAACTTAGGGAAATTAATTTTCAAACTGACACCTTTATTTGATGATTTCCGTAGGTACACGTTTGACCCGGGAGGGCAATCCTAGTTCTCAAAGCATCTTGAGGCTGCTGCCCGAGATCAAGTCTGAAGCTCTGAGGATAGATCTTCTCAAGAAGGAGGAGATGATGGACACCATCCAGCCACAACCATCCCCCTAGGAAGCAAAAGCATTGGATTTGAGGACAAATCCTTTTCAAGAGGGAGGGGATGATAGAAGAGGGCCAAGCACAACCTTCCATGAAAGGCAAGAGCCAAGTCAAGAGCGTCTAAGATCAAGCTAGGAGCGTCTAAGACCAAGCTAGGAGCGTCTAAGACAAGCTAGGAGCGTCTAGGACAAGAAGACCAAGCTAGGAGCGTCTAGGACAAGCAAGGAGCGTCTAGAACAAGAAGACCAAGTTAGGAGCGTCTAGGACAAGAAGACTTGGATCAAAGCTATGAATGGGAGAGTGGAATACTAGCACATATTCCGTGAAGGCCCATCAAGTGTAGTTTAGCTTTAATTGGGGTGTAAATAGCATAGCCATGTGGACAAATGTTTATTTTTCTGCACATTAAAATTAAGGATGAGTTAACCTTGATTAGCTAAAGGTTTCTAGAAGCCTTCACTAATCAAGGGACGGTTTTGTGAAGCCATGTGCACCCATGTGCTCCATGTGCCCATGTGCCTCACATTTCCATTTCATTTGGCTTACATTTCATCTTATCTTAGCTTAACATTTACGGCCTCCTTAGCCTATAAAAGGAGTAGCCTATCACTTGTATTTGGAAGATTAATGAGAGTAATGTTATGCTGCCCATATTGTGCCATACATTGCCTTTGCCTAGTTTCTAGGTCCTAATCTTCTCTTCACCATTTACCAAGAGGGCTGGCTGAACCTCCCTTTTTCCATACATTTCATGCACCTTCAAGATCACCACAACTCCTAGGAGGATCTTGCCCACTTTCTCCATAGCTTCCACACCATATTCACATACATCCAAGAAGAGCTCCATGAAAATGCCATCACTTTGTACTGGACCCAAAACCCCAACTTCCAAGGTGCTTGGTGCCTTGAGGACATGCCACAACAGGACCAGGAGGTGTGCTTCTTCTTCTCCATCTTGAAGGTGATTTTTTACACAGCCACCCTTATAAGTAAAGAATTCTCCCAGTGGGATTAAAATCCTACATTGATATCTTTCGTCCTCTTGCTCTTTCTAATGTTAATTTTTGTGTTTGCTTGCTGATCTACCCCTGTTTTTCTTGCAGACAACATGATGGGTAGATTCAAAAAAATGGACTTCGCAACCAGGGCCAAGAAGATGAAGAAAACTATCCAAGCTCGCTCTGCTGAGGACTTGAAGCTTAAAGTTGTTGTTGAGGCCGCCCCTGCCCTTATTAACGATGAGGAGACCTACTCCGTGCCGGTCTTCAAAAGGAGGCACAAGACTGCCACCGAGCCCTCTAAGCATTCTGTCTCAGATGGGCGTGCTCCTTTGCTACAAGCCCCTCCGCCAAGCCCACCTCTTTCTCGTGACATGGTGGTGGTGTAGGAGGATGAAGGTACAAGCGCTCTAGAGGGAGAACTGTGGGATCCTAGCTTGGATGCCCCTTCCTTCCTCGAGAAGACCCTCTTACCTACCAAGCCCTAGGAAAAGCTGGAGAGCCTAGAGAAGGGCCAGCTAGTGGAACAAGCTGTGAGGCAGTTGGGACAGGCCTTGGCTGCAAACTGTTTGGCCATTTCCAAGTTGTGGAAGTGGAAAGGCTCAACTAAAGAGGAATCTCATAAGGTTGTCGAGCTCTCGCAGCAGGTTGGGGTCTCTAACAAGAAATAACCAAGCTCCACGAAGAGCTTCAACGATCGCAAGAAGAGGCTAGAGCTCTCCTAGTTGAGAAGTCTAAGGAAGTCCTAGATTTATCCAACAAGAATATGTAGCTCCAACCTGAACTGGAGGGACTATGGGGAGAGCTGGACAAGAAGGATGAAGAGCTTATCCGAAAGGGTGAGGAGCTGGTGCAAAAGAGGGAAACCCTTACTAACGATGTTGCTAACTCATACATGGCGAGCTTTGAAGATGCTGTCGCACAAGCCTTAGCAATCTATCTGAGATGGACTTCTCCCACTTGGTTTGGGTAAAATAGTGGTGGATGGGCGACTTGTGGATGAGTAGCACCTTCTTGTAACCAACTACCTTTTGTAACCCTCTGAACAATCTCATACTATCTTGTATGTACATTAATCAATTTATTCAGCTTCTTTCAGCTTTAGCATATCTCGACTAGTATAATGCATGCCTTGGTAAGAATCAATTAGCATAGTCTTATCATCCAACAGTAACATAACCAACTACCTTAACAATATAATTTGTTAGACAAGCATGGAAAATCACATTGCTTCTATAGAGCTAACCTGTGTATAATTCATACTCTTTGACTGCTTAAGAGTGTCTCGCTTGGTCGCGTGTTGACTAGTCACATGAACAAGAACTTGGATCTTTCGATCTTGTCGTGCATAACTTGTGTGCTTGGAAGGGTTATCCGCTTTCTGCACACATTCTTTCCCCGCGTTGGGGATGACTTGAGTATCTAACTTGAATGCCTATCTCTACATTAGGTCTACTCTTGAACGATCACCTTTGTTTAGAGCACCTGACTCATGTGTTGCCCTGATACACCTAGTCAACTCTTAAACCTTTCTACCTTTGTTTGGAGCACCAGAGTTAGCTCAAACACCAAGTTTGCTCTTAAACCTTTTACCTTTGTTTAAAGCATCTGACTTGGGTGATAGCTCAAACACCGGGTCTGCTCTCAAATTACTCTATTTGCTTTGGAGTATTCGACTTGTGTGTTAGCTTGCACCATCAAGTCTACTCTCCACACCCTCGTTGTGTATTGTTACCCTGTAAGGTTTACTTCAACTTTTCCACAGAGCGCCCGAGCTTGGGTGGTTTTTCCAACGTCGAGGTGGGTGCACAATTTTCTCACAACGCTTACTAAGGTATTTTGACCGAGTGAGGACGCCTTTCCTGTCTTTAGCCACGCCTTCTCAGCTATAGGGATTTGTACCTAAGTACCTCTTGACTCAAAATCTTACTGAAAAGAAGGTGTACTACCTCATGGTGGATACTTGGAGTGTCTAAACTCAGAGTCTTACTGAGGTGGGCAATCTTCCCTAACCTATGCTTAATAATCTTAGTTACGGCAAACGAAGCTTTAGGACACCTGAAATCAGAATCTTAGTAAGACAAAGTCGTCCTGCCTCCTAACACGTGTTCAAGGTGCCTGAACTCAGAGTCTTACGGAAAGAGGTTGACCTTCCGATCTAAGCCAGACAGTTTTAGTTATGGCTAACTTATGATTCTGGGTACATGAGCTCAGAATCTTACTGAGCAAGAGTCGTCCCATTGGAATCACCATAAATCTTAGAACACCTAGACTTGGAGTCTTACCAAGGAAAGGTCGCCTTAATCTCTTGTGCTTGGAGTATCTGACTTGGGTGTTAGCTCACTTGCCAAGCCTACTCTTTAATGACTTCGGTTGGAGTATCTGACTTGGGTGTTGGCCTTCACGCCAAGTCTACTCTGCAACACCAAGGTAGGTTAACTTAGCTACCTTCGACCAGATAATTTCAGGGCAATTCAGGGTGGTGAACTCATAATCTTACTAAGAAGAGGTTTTCCCCATCTGAATATTACAACCATCGAGTTGCCTCGGCCTGGGATCTTACAAGGGGACTAGATCGCCTCATCTACTAATCAATTATGCACACATGACGCTTACTCGGGTAACCCGCCAGTCAAATTTCCTTATCGTTTGTTAGAAAAGAATCACCTTTTAAGAACAACTTTCATTGGGCGTCCTCGTTAAAAAACCCTCGTGAGGGAAAAAAAGTGGCCCCTTAATTGTTCAAATTGTTCATAAGAGATTTGACAAAACATATCAACTAAAATAAAACTTAAGGTTAGCCCCATTCCACTTTCGGAGTCTGTAGGCCCCGTTTCCGAGCACCTCTACCATGCAGAATGGGCCAGTCCATTTGGGAGACAACTTATTCTCCAACTAGTAAGGGTGAGCCTTTCGCATTACAGGTCGGCAACCTGGAACTGTCGAGGTCTCATCTTAGACCTTTGCTTCTGCTCCACCCTTTTCTTCAAAGTTTTAACTTTTACGCGTGTTTGCTCCTGCACCTCGTCAAATAGGTCTAAGTTCACCTTCCTCCCTTCGTTGGATTCTTCTATCACAAAGTTCTAGAATCACGACGAGCACTCCTGGATCTCTACAAGGATCATGACATCTAACCCGTACACCAAACTGAAGGGCGTTTCTTTCGTGTTGGATTAAGGAGTGATGTGGTAAGCCCAGAAGATTCGAGGCACCTCTTCTTCCCAGGTCCCCTTAGCTTTCTCCAACCTCCTCTTCAAGCCTCTGAGCAAGACTCTGTTGGCGGACTCAATCTGACCATTCGTCTGAGGATGCTTTACCGAGGCAAACACCTGCTTGATTCCGTGCTCTATGCACAACTTGCACAACTACTGACTTGCGAACTGGGTGTCGTTGTCAGTCACCAAGTGTTTCGGTACCCAAAAACGACAAACGATGTTCCTCCATACGAAGTGTTGAACCTTGTGGGTAGTTATCTGCGCAATTGTTTTGACTTTTATCCACTTGGTGAAGTATTCAATGGCCACCACTAGGTACTTCATCTAGCGAATCGCCAAAGGAAACAAACCTAAGATGTTTATTCCCCAAGTATGGAAAGGCCAAAAGCTATGTATGGATCTCAACTCCTCTGAGGTTCATGGTGCCAATCGGCATGCTTCTGATATTGCTCGCATCGTTGGGCATACCTTGTGCAGTCTTCCCTCACAGTTGGCCAGTAATACCCAACTCGAACGACCTTCAAAGAGAGAGCTCGCCCCCCGACCTGACTCCCTCAAATTCCTTCATCGAGCTCTGCCATGATATGGGTGCACTGATCCTCACTTACACAGGTGAGGATATGATGCCAAAAACTTGATGACTTTTTACGGCAACTGCACCGCATTTGTTAGAAGTAATAATTGTCTCTAAGGACGGATATCGATCCCACAAGGAACAGTAAATTATCAAGTACAAGATTCGCTAAATATAACAACATAACAATAAAAAGAGTTTAGAAGTGATTGTGTTGGCACTGATCAATAAGAAAAAAAGCAAATGATAAGTTGCTTCAATTGGACAAAAATAGGGATTAGGTTTCATCTCTCCCACTCTCATGTATTTTGATTAGCATGTTAATATTGAGTTCTTTGATTGAAATTGATGCCCGTTGAAAATTCATTTATATCGATCTCTCGCATATAAAATTCTTAAGAATGTTTCCTAAATATCGATCTGTACCGTCCCGTACCCGGACGTTGACTAAATCAAGGTCAAAGTCAACATCAGGGGTCAAGGTCAACGGAAGGCGTTGCCTAGGGGAAGATACGCTAAGTGCCAGCGTCGTCAGCCAGGGCGTCGCCAAGACAAGGCGTCGCCTAGGGGAAGGCGTCGCCCAACCAGGGCGTCGCCAGATCAAACAGTACTAAAGCAAGGCAATCACAGTGTGGTTCCCCGATACCCATGGGTAGGAAAGACCATGGAGGGAGCGACACCGTGGGAAGGCCTCAGGTCCCGATAACCCGGGGCAGCGATAAAGAGAAGGAAAAGGTGGCTTCAAGGCCATAGTGATAGCACCAGTGTAGGGCAGCCTGACTCGTGAAGTACCCCTGCCGCCCCAGAGACGCCTTTGGGACAGATACGACTCAAGAGGAAGGTCACGCCCAGGGTAGCCGGGTGCAGGGTGCGAGAGGAAGGCAGATACGCTCTCAAAGTAAGTGACTAGATGATTGGGGGCATGAGTTGGCACCCAAAAAGTCACCCCTAGCGCAGTAGCACTCCCAAGCAGGAGGGCTCACACGTAGAAACGTCCCCAGATGGGCAGAAACGCCCCCAGATGGGGTCACGACGTCGTGAGGCCCTCCACGTGTACGACAGCCATGTCAGAATAGAAACACCCTTTAGTCAGGTGCCAGGTAATTAAAGTCATTCAATACAGTTTCCGTTTCGAGCATTCAGGTACTATAATGGCTCCCAAGCGTTTCAACATCTTAAATGCGCTACGTTTTCTAATTAGATACGCTGATTGAGTGCGTTACATTTGTAATTAAAGGCGCTTTAAGGTGCTTTAAATGCTTGGGTAGTTTAAATAGCGCTGGGAATGTTGGAAACAGGGTTCGAACTTTTGGCAAATTTACCAGAACTCTCTAGTTGCTTTCTCGTGCCTTGAGGTTACGTACAAGGGACTGGGGAAAGATCTTTGCCTGAGGGAGAAAAACACATACACGATACACAGTTCTTTTTACCACCTTCAGAGTGCCACACGCGGTGCTCAGAGACGGAGGTGAAGAGTTTTGGTGTTTCTTGCTGGCCCGTTCGTCTCCGCATACTGGCTCCCCTAGAGTGCAAGGGAGCACAGCAATGTCGTCGTCATGCCTCCTCGCGAAGGCCCGGTGATCATAGGAACATGAATCCCCTTTGTGTTCCCTTATGGCCTTGGTAGCAAGTAAGCATGAACATTCGTCAAGAAGTTCACTCGAAGCCCAAGGGTACAGGTCCCTGGGACTGACCCTGGGAGAGGCAGCATGAGAGGACATTCTTTAACAAGATCTGGAATCGTCAAAGGCGTGTGGCCCGCCGAAAATGCAGGAGTCGAACGATGAGAGCGAAGGCTGGAGGAACCCTTCGTGAGTAAAGAAAGGGCGCAAGAAGAGAGAACGTAACTAGGTTATGAAGGGTGGAAAAATGATGAGGATAGTTTCAGAGTTTGAAGAGTTAAATAAAGCGGTTAGAGCGCCAAACGACACAAATGGACGCACCGCACGATCGAGCCACGTGGCAGCAGATGGAAGGGTGGCCCTGGCATCCCTGGGTAAACTCAGAACATGTCGTATCAACAGAATACCCGATGGTACGATGCACCGTCGAAAGGGGATCAGGGGCACAGTAGGAGTCAGGATCAAATTGAATGACTGAACGTCCCATCAGCTATACAAGAAGCGCCTCGTGGAAGATACGGGAAGGGCCTTGACCTCTTCGCTGTCCCCGGGCGTCGACCAAGCCCAAGGTCAAAGTCAATGTCAAGGTAGGGACGACGCACAAGGCAACGCTGGCATGAGACGCCCGAGGCGTCGCCTGGAATGACATAAAGGACGACGCCAGCATGAGACGTCGCGGGCGTCGCCCACCGAAATATCAGCGAGTTCGCCTCCCCGATACCCACAGGTAGGAAAGACTGTGGAGGGAGACGAAGTCGAAGAAGGTGAAGTTAGTTACTGGCGTCGCATCCCTGAGACCCACAGGCAGGAAAGACTGTGGAGGGAGGCGGGACCGCCAAAACGCCAGCGAATCGCTGGCAGGGCGTTCCCTGATACCTATGGGAAGGAAAGACCATGGGGGGAACGACCCCCTCTCAGAACACTCGGCGTTTCAGACGACCGAGGACGATACGGCGCTGCTGTAGCAGGCCTCTCCTTAGGCGTGGGCGTCGGGTGCTAGGGATCAAGGGAAGGACCGTTTGGGTGTTAGAAGCACCCCGCGGACGATACGGCTCCATTAGGTGAGCCTCTCCGTGGGCGTGGGCATCGGCGCGTGACCTTTCCTAGGCCTACAAGGCCGCCCGACGAGGTGAAAGAAGCGAGTATAATGCAAGCCAAACAACCAAGGCACAAGAAGGCAAAGGATGAGAATAAAATCACACAGGCAGGAATTTTATGTCGCGAGGACACGAAAGCAATCATAACAAATTTCCAGAGTTAAATCAAGAGCGCATGCGATTCAAAGAGTTACAAATTTGTCAGAGAAGGTTAAAACAAGTATAAAGGAATGGGCTGATGATCAAGGGTGGCGGCTCAATCGTCTAGCTCCAAGGGCACGACCTTTCCATCAACAATGTGGTGAGTGGAATCACAGCTGGAAATGTCAATCCCCAGATTCATGCAGATTGCTTGAGCCAAAGCTTCTTGGAACCCCTCCTCGAAAGCACCCGCCATCTCCTGGATGAGGGCCTTCTTGTCCTTCTCTAGCTCCTCAATGGCGGCATCCCCAGAGGTTACCTGCTTCTCCAAAGCCTCCTTTTCCACGCGAAGCCGACTGACCTCGACCTGTAGTTTGTCGTAGTCAGCCTGGAGAAGGCCCATAGCTTTGGCCTGGGTGGCCATTTCCCTCTTTGTCCGCTCCATCTCGTCAGCCTGCTTACAGCAACGGTCCTTCAAGTCCTTTTGAACTTCTGCATCAGCTTTGACCAATTCTTGAAGGCCCGTTAACTGAACTTGGAGGGCGACATCCCGAGTGTAAAAGTCAGCCTGGAGCTCCAATGCCTCTGCCAGTTGCCTCTCAGTTTCTGCTTTGGACTCTTGCGCCTGCTTCAGGGAGGTTTGGTAGGTTTCATTCTGGCATCCCAGGGTTTTCTTCTCCTCTTCCAGAGCAGTCACCTTTGTTTCCAAGGCCTGGAGAGTTTGAGTTTGTAAGGCAGCGTTCCTGGCCTGGGCGCGCCATTCAAGGGCCAACGCCAAGAAGGCCCCCAAGTAGAAAGGCATGCCTTCCTTCCTGTCGGTGCCCTCTGGCAGAGTCCCGCCACTGAAGCCCCTCATTAGATGCATGATTGGAGGAGGGATGGCGATGAGATCGAGGGCGACAGCGGCAACGGCGGGAGCAGGGGAAGCAGAGACTTCCACCGGCAGAGGAGGCGGGGCAGATTCGGCACCTTCGCCCCCTTCCTCTTGGACTGTGGCGGGTGGAAGTGAGGTCGCGCTTGGGGGGTCATCCATGAAGGGATTCCCTCCCTGGGGCGACGCCTCAAGCAGAAGAGGAACCCGCGTAGATTTTCTCCTTTTGAAAGGCGCCACACCTTCCGAGTCCTCGTCATCTGATAAAATCTCCAAGACCCGTTTCCCTTTGTCAAGGGGGGTTGGAGCCGGTGACGAGGCCACAGCTAGAGGAACGGCGGCGATGGGCAGAGGAGAGCCGGGAGCTTGAAGTGCTTCGGGGCTATGTGGAGATGACGGAGATGAACTTAGGGGAGCTTTGGCGGTGATCGGAGGAGGCGGCGACAGAGCTGGTGGGGGAACCGGATCAGCAGCAGGGGTGGAGGAGGCGCCCGCCTTGGCGGCGCGAACCTCCGTCATTGCTTTCGCCAGCATCATTCTTTTAGAAGCGTCCATCACCGATCCTACATCAAAATAGACCAAACAGCAAAAATTAGGGCCGAAGCAACTATACCAAATCACAAAGCGCATAGAAGCGTGAGATGCAAGTAACAGGACACCATGAGAAACAGGGGGGGAAGCAGTGGGAACAAACGTCTGGTAAACAAGGTGTTCACAGCAAAAGGGGAGAAGGGGAGCATCTCCTTACCAAAATATGTTGTCAGGGCGTGAGCGTTGTACTCACTAGCAACAAGCTTCAGGGTATCGAAAACGATCCCCAGCCCAGCCAAGGCCTTGCTTACCTCCCTGTTGGCAGGAGATAGCTCTTCCAGGGCTTTGGCCCTAAGCAGCTTGGGGCGCTCCGTCCAATAGAGGGGAAAGCCGTCCAAGGCTGTGGGGTCGTACTTGGCGCTGCACACCCTAAAGAACTGGCTGCTGGCTGCTGGCGTCCCTGGCCCCTCCCCTTGTTCCTCCTATCATAAGGATGGCGAGTCCTCTGGTCCTTCCTGGCCGCCGCCGCTGTCTCCAGCACCCTTTGCGGCTGGATCCTGGTCTGGGCGCGTGGCCTAGCGGGAGCCACGCTCCCTCTCTTCTCGGCGACCTCACTCTCGTCGGCGATGTGAGCCACTGCAAGTCGCCTGACCTCAGCAAACGTTGCAGGGTGAGCCCTGATCAAGGCCTCGCAGAATGGTCCTGGCAGCACGCCCTTCTTGAATGCATAGACCAGCATTTCTTCATCCTTGGCCGACGATCTGACCATCTGCGCTCCAAAGCGATTCAGGTAGTCTCTGAGGGACTCTCCCTGGTACTGCCTTATATCAAACAGATCATAAGACACCCTGGGCGGTGCCTTGTTCACGATGTATTGCTCGACGAAAACCTTCGAGAACTGCTGAAAACTGGTTATGTGACCGTTAGGTAGGCTCACAAACCACTCCAACGCCGTTCCCTGGAGCGTGCTCACAAACATCTTGCAATACACGGCGTCTGACCCTCTCGACAACATCATCTGTGTATGGAACGTGGTTAGATGAGCCTCTGGATCCTCCACGCCGGTAAAGACAGCCTTGACAGGGACCACGCTCGTAGGAATAGGCGTGTCAGTAATCGCCTGAACAAAAGGCATTGGGAAAACGCGAGGTGGCGATGACGGCGCCACCTCTTCAACAGAAGAACGCCCTTGCTGCTCCTGAAGAGCTTGACGCAGCTCCTCAGTCACCTTGGTAAGCTCATCATTCCTGGCCCGGGAGGCGGCCAGGTCCTCATGCATTCGCGCCTGCTCTATGCGCGAGGCTTCCACAGTCGCCTGCAACGAGCGCATAATGTCTACCATTTGCGCCATGGTCATGGCGGCGTCGCCTTCAGCAGCGACAGGCGCCACGGGGCTTGAACGATTGCTTCTCATTTTTCTCATGAACTTAACGAATCACAAAATGCAGCGAACAACACTTGCTTCAGCTACGATTGATTCAGCGATCAATCGGAAGAAATTGCGCGAAACTTCGCAAGGAAACTCAAGAACACCGCTACCTCCAAAGAAACCTGCAACTCCACCAGAAACCACTGCTCTTCCCACGGATCACCAAACGAGCGAAAGAACGCAACTCCACCGAACAAATTACGCGTAAACAGCAGGAAAACCTCCCTTCACCGATCGAAACCCAAACGAACGGTATAAAACGCGAATTTACCGAACAAATTTCAAGCAAAAAGCGAACGATGGTTGCACCAGCACACAACCACGCAGAAAACTTCGAAAACCTTCAAGAACTCATGCTGTGGATGGGAGCAAGTTTTACACGGCCCCACGGTGGGCGCCTGATGATCCTGCCTGTTGACCAGAACGCTGGAAACTACCTCGTCAAAGGATCGACGTGTGCACCGCTTCACACCTCCGTTCCTCTTCGAGATCCACCTCAAGAACCTGCAAAGAAACAGAGCGGCGCCGCTGCGGCCGATCGCACTCCAACGCCCAAGTCAGTGACCGAATCACCAAATACTAAGAGAACAAGAACCGTGCAAATTCTCTCTCACAGTAAGCTCTATAACCCGCAAGCGTAAAGAGTATAATCTGAATGTGCGTACCTCAGAAAGTTCGTTGAGAACTCTTATATACCTGGTTGCTTTCTCTCTCCTGGAAATTACAGACTTGGACACGTGGCTCGCATCTAACTGTACACGTGCCATCATCTGGAGGCTCCTTGACTTGGGCGCTACTCCTGACTCTCTCTTTGGCTAAGTTATTTATGCATGGTGCTGCCCAGTACATAGCTAACTTGGGAGTGCGATCTCTACTGGAACTGGCGAGTTAGGGTGCCTTCATACACCTTCCCTGTGGTCTCGCCGGCCGCCTTCATAATCTGCACCACCTTCATCTCTGGCGATGTGCTTGCTCTGGCGATCTCCAATCACTAGGTCGCCTGAGTCTACATCTGACGACTTCATCTTTAACCCGGTGATCGCCGATTCTGGTATGCTGGAGATCGGAACACGCCAACTTAATAACTGGCGACTTCACGAGCCCCCCGACTTCCTTCCCTTCTGCCAACCTGGCACCTTGTCAACACGCCTATACTGTAGCTTGAGGCCACGTCATCACTTCCGACTACCAGGGCGGTACAGCTAACAACATCCCAGCTACCAGCGCTTCGTACTCAGCTTGGTTAGTGCTAGCCTTAAAAGCATATATAAGGGCCTGCTCAATCAACATTCCATTGGGCCCCTCCAGAATGATACCAGTGTTGAACCAAGTGGTGTTCAAGCTTTGAAGAATCCAAACCCCTTTGAAGGATGTTGAAGGCTAAGTTTTGTTTGCTATTGCTGAGCTGTCTTAGATAGGATCTGGGGTAGATTGTTTATGTAATCCACTCTTGATTGAATCCAAAGCATAGGAATTCTCAATCTTTTTAAAAGAAAAGTATTTTTCAAACTAAGTGAAAAACAACCTGTTATTTTGTCGAAACAACCGATTGTTTTATAATTAGGTGTTTTTAGAAAAGGTTGAAAACTGTTTTTATGGTTGACTTGCTGTCAAAACCAAAACAACCAATTGATTCGAGGAAACAACTGATTGTTTTTTTTGGTACCATAACAGAAAAATGGTTTGTGCTTTGACTGAGCATTAAATGATTTTCCAAGTGTTTATGCTCCAGTTTTTAATGCTTTGACCAATCTTTAAATGCAATAAATAGTTTTGTTAAGATTTGATAACAAACAACATCTTTGAATATATAAAGAAAAACATATTTGAGTTTTTGACTAACTTACTGTTTTTGAAAAAGAGAAAGAGTTGAGATTGCGTAGAGATTGAGATTGATCAAAGAGTGTGAGCTAGGATTTTATGCTTCTATTGATTTCAAATTTGTTTCTGTAACAAGTGTAATTCTTGTATCTATTGAAAGAACTTTGTATGTTTGCTGAGAAGTGTTTTGTGTTCTAGAGGGGACCATGATCAACATTCTTAGTGTTGGTGTGTTGGCCAAGAGAAGTGTGTGTTTTGAGGGAATCAAGGACACTTTCTTGGTTGTGTTGTAAGTGATCTAGGTTTGATTTCTTAGTGGTATTCCTCAGTGGTTTCTGAGAAGAATGGATGTAGCTCTGGGTTTAGAGTGAACCAATATAAATCTCTGTGTAAATTTTCTCTATCCCTTAACTGTTTAAATTCAATTTTTATATTTGTAAACTGGTATAAACAACCGATTGTTTCTGTGAAACAACCGATTGTTTTGTTGGTGTTGTGCTTTTAGCTTTGTGTTTTGAAAAACTGATTTCTTAATCAAGATATTCTCGAAGTAATTTCATTCAAGGCTTAAAAGTTTTCGAAATACCTCTTTAAACCATTCACACCCCCCCCCCTCTAGTTTAAAGCCATACATTCTAACAATTGGTATCAAGAGCTTGGTTCTTGAAAGTTATTCAAGTTGATCCAAAAATCTTTTTTCTAAGGATAAAAAACAATCTTTTGAGGAAGGTGCTTCAATCTACAAACCACCTTTATTCTTGGATTGAATTACAAGTACTGGGAAGCCAGAATGAAAATCTTTGTGGAATCTATTGATAAAGGAATTTGGGATTCAATTGAGAATGGTCCTTACATTCCAAAAATTAACAAGAATGGTTCTTTCATTGCAAAACCTTGGTCTCAATGGACCAATGATGAATGTAAAATGGCCAAGCTTGATTGTACTGCTCAAAACATAATAGCTTCTGCACTAGATACTAATGAGTTTTTCAGGGTATCAAAATGCAAAACTGCTAAAGAGATGTGGGACACACTCAAGGCTGCTCATGGAAACAATGAACCAAAGGAGGCAAGGTCAAAGAGTCAAGCAAGAAGGAAAAGAAGGCAAAACAAGAAAAGCCTAAACCTCTGCTTCATGGCCAGAATGGAGGATGACTCAAGTAGTGTAAGTTCATCTAACTCCTCAAACTCTGAAAATTATAGTCAATTGCTTCAAGCCTTTCAAGAAACACATGAAGAAGCCAACCGATTGGCCCTCTTGAACAATCGGTTAAAGGGAATGAATAGCTGGCTTGAAAACAGAGTAAAATCACTGGAAGAGGAATTAGAAAATTCGAAACTAGATTTTGAAAACCTTGAAATTGTTTACAAAAACTCCTTTTGCAATTGTGATACTCTTGTTTGTGAAAATTATGAAAATCTTGAAAAGAAGGTCCACTATCTTGTTAAAACTGTGGATAAGCTTTCCAAAGGTCAATCCAACTTTGAGAATGTCTTGGCATCTCAAAACTGTGTCTTTGGAAAAGCTGGATTGGGTTTTACCCCACAAAACAAACAAGATAGATTTTCAAAATCATTTTCGAAAATGCCAGAAAAACAACCGATTGGACCATCAAAACAATCGATTGTTACATGCTTCTATTGCATGAAAAGAGGCCATTCTGTGAGGTTCTATAAAATCAGAAAATATATTGTTCCTAGGGGCTTTATAAAGTGGATTCCTAAGTGCAATAAAGATTCAATTGATGAATGTAAACAAAATGGACCCACATTCATAAGGGGACCAAATCTTTGTACTTGAAAATCTTCTTTGTAGGAAATCTTGGAGGAGAACAAGCAACAATGTTACTTGGACAATGGATGCTCCAAGCACATGACAGGGGACAAATCAAAGTTCCTGAGCATCTCTCCTTTAAGCAAGAAGGGCATGTCACCTATGGGGACGACAATAAAGGAAGGATTATTGGGAGAGGATCCATAGGAGACAAAGTCATCTTGGTCATCCATCATGTGCTCTATGTAGAAGGTCTAAAGCACAATCTGTTGAGCATTAGCCAACTATGTGACAAGGGATATCAAGTGATGTTCAAGTCAAACACATGTGAAATCTGTCTACACAACACCAAAGAGGTAATGTTGGTAGGTAAGAGAGTCAATAATGTGTATCTTCTAGATATCTCTTCACCATGTTCAATTGGATGTCTTCTATCCAAGCAAGATGAATCTTGGCTTTGGCATAGAAGAATTGTTCATATTCACATGAATCACTTGAACAAGTTAATTTCAAGCAATCTTGTGATTGGGTTACCAAAGCTCAAGTTTGAGAGGGATCACATTTGTGAAGCGTGCCAAAAAGGGAAACAAGTGAAAAGTTCTTTTAAAATAAAAAATGTTGTTTCTTCTTTAAAACCTCTTGAACTTCTTCACATGGATCTCTTTTGATCCTCAAGAACTATGAGTCTTGGTGGAAATTATTATGCTCTTCTTATTGTTGATGACTTTTCTAGGTTCACTTGGACTTTTTTCTTGGAATCAAAGAGTGATGTCTTCTCTGCATTCAAGAGCTAGCAAGAAGGTTGCAAAATACAAAGAACTACAACATAGGCTCTATTAGAAGTGATCATGGGGGAGAATTCCAAAATGAGAAGTTCAGCAAGTTTTGTGAAAAGACAGGGATTCTGCACAACTTCTCTGCTCCAAGAACTCCACAACGGAATGGTGTGGTAGAAAGGAAAAACAGGTCTCTTGAAGAGCTAGCAAGGACAATGCTTAGTGAATCATCTCTTCCTAAGTACTTTTGGACAGATGCAGTGAACACTTCTTGTTATGTGATGAATAGAGTGCTTATTAGGCCCATTTTGAAGAAAATCCATATGAACTCTTCAATGGAAGGAAGCCTAACATCAACCATCTCAGAGTTTTTGGCTGCGGTTGTTTCGTTCTCAACAATGGAAAGGAAAACTTGGGGAAGTTTGATGAGAAAGCGGATCTTGGCATTTTCATAGGGTATTCTCTCACAAGTCATGCATATAGAGTCTACAATAACAGGTTGATGACTGTAGAAGAATCAGTTCACGTTGTCTTTAATGAGGTAGATCACAGAAACATCCAAATCCCGAAGACCAAAGCTAAAGAGGATGAACAGAGCATCAGTTTGGAGAAGTTGGAAATCTGTGCAGAAAAACAACCGGTTGATTCGTAGAAACAACCGATTGAAATTCTGCAACAGAGTGAGTTGCCCAAAGAGTGGAGGATTCATAGAGATCTGTCAGTGGAAAACATCATAGGGCAGATAAAGGAAGGTGTATCCACACGAAGCTCCATCTCAAACTTCTGCAGGCACACAACTTTCGTCTCACAAATTGAACAAAAGTCAATTGATAAAGCTCTCGAGGATGAGAAGTGGGTTGAAGCTATGCATGAAGAGTTGAATCAGTTTGCAAGGAATGCGGTATGGTTTCTTGTCCCTAGAATAGATGAGATGAACATAATTGGTTCAAAGTGGGTGTTAAGGAACAAGTTAGATGAAGATGGTGTGATCACAAGGAACAAAGCAAGGCTAGTTGCCAAAGGCTACAATCAAGAGGAGGGCATAGACTATGGTCAAACCTTTGCCCCTGTTACAAGGTTGGAGGCTGTGAGGTTGCTGTTGGCTTTTGCGTGTAGGAGTGGTTTCAAAATCTTCCAAATGGATGTCAAGAGTGCCTTCTTAAATGGCTACATCAACGAGGAAGTGTATGTAGATCAACCACCGGGCTTTGAAGATCATAAGCATCCCAACCATGTCTTCAAGTTGAAGAAAGCTTTGTATGGATTGAAGCAAGCTCCAAGGCAGTGGTATAAGAGGCATAACAACTTTTTGATATCTCATGGTTATGAAAGGGGAATGGTAGAAAACACTCTCTTCATCAAGAAGTCAAATTCAGAAATAATTCTTGTGCAAATCTATGTTCATGATATCATCTTTGGTGCTACACAAGATAGTTTGTGTGAAGAATTTGTGGCTGCAATGAAAGGTGAGTTTGAAATGTCTATGATGGGAGAACTTTCTTTCTTTCTTAGATTGCAGGTTAAGAAAACAAAGGATGGGATCTTTCTATGTCAATCAAAGTATTGCAAGGAGATTCTCAAGAAATTTGAAATGGAGAGTTGCAAAGAAGCAAACACTCCAATGCCATCAAGCTGCTACATGGATGCTGATGCTGCTGGAAAGAGTGTAGATCAAACCAAATACAGAGGATTGATTGGCTTTTTGCTATATCTAACAACTAGTACGCCGGACATCATGTTTGTCGTGTTCCTTTGTGCTAGATATCAAGCAAATCCTAAAGAGTCACACTTCAAAGCTGCAAAAAGAATTCTGAAATATCTCAAAGGAACATCATCTGTTGGGTTATGGTATCCTTCTCACTCTCCAATTCATTTAATTGGTTATTCAAGTTCTAACTTTGTAGGTTGAAAGCTAGATAGAAAGAGCATAAGTGGCACGTGCCACCTTCTTCGCTCAAGCCTAATTTCATGGCATAGCAAGAAGCAAGCATGTGTTGCTTACTGTTGAGGTTGAGTATATAGCTGCTGGAAGCTGTTGTGCACAGATTCAATGGCTCAAACAACTTGCAGACTTTGGATTGAAAATCAGCAAAGTCCCTTTGATGTGTGATAACACAAGTGCCATCAATCTTACCAAAAATCAGATTCAGCACTCAAGGACCAAACATATTGAGATAAAGCATCATTTCATCAAGGATCACGTAAACAATGGGAACTGTGAAGTGAAGTTTGTGGAAACCAAACTGCAGTTAGCTGACATCTTCACAAAACCACTACCAAAAGAGAGGTTTTTCTTCTTAAGAAATGAGTTAGGTATCCTTGATCTTAATAATCTCTCCTAAATCTGTTTTGATACATGTTAAAGTCTATTTGTGAAGACAAATAGGGGGATAATTAATTGGTCTTGTGTATCCTTATCTGAAATTTTTTAATTATGATTAAAATCTCTAATATAAAACTATTTTCTGCTGCTGTTGATAGAAACAACCGATTGTTTCGAGTAAACAACCGATTGTTTCAAGTAAACAACTGATTGTTTATCAGGATTTATGCTTTGAATATGTGAAAATCTAACCTGCTACTGTAAGAAGCATTAGACTGTATGTATGCTAGTTTTGCAGGTACTGCTTCGGATTCAATCAGATCAAACATAAGCACCAGTGATTTGTCTTCATCAAATATGGGGAGATTATTGAACCAAGTGGTGTTCAAGCTTTGAAGAATCCAAACCCCTTTGAAGGATGATGAAGGCTAAGTTGTGCTTGTTGTTGCTGAGCTGTCTCAGATAGGATCTGGGGTAGATTGTTTATGTAATCCACTTTTGATTGAATCCAAAGCATAGGCATTCTCAATCTTTTTAAAAGAAAAGTGTTTTTCAAGCTAAGTGAAAAACAACCTGTTGTTTTGTCGAAACAATCGATTGTTTTATACTTAGGTATTTTTAGAAAAGGTTGAAAACTGTTTTTATGGTTGACTTGCTGTCAAAACCAAAACAACCGATTGATTCGAGGAAATAACCGATTGTTTTTTTTGGTACCATAACAGAAAAATGGTTTGTGCTTTGACTGAGCATTAAATGATTTTTCAACTGTTTACGCTCCAGTTTTTAATGCTTTGACCAATCTTTAAATGCAATAAAGAGTTTGTTAAGATTTGATAACAAACAATATCTTTGAATATATACAGAAAAACATATTTGAGTTTTTGACTTACTTACTGTTTTTGAAAAAGAGAAAGAGTTGAGATTGCTTAAAGATTGAGATTGATCAAAGAGTGTGAGCTAGGATTTTCTGCTTGTATTGATTTCAGATTTGTTTCTGTAACAAGTGTAATTCCTGTATCTGTTGAAAGAACTTTGTGTGCTTGCTGAGAAGTGATATGTGTTCTTTGTTGGGTCTATTAATGTCTAAGGTCAAGAGGGAAGGGGTGAATTGAACATATAAAATTTTTGCAAACACAAATTGTTTTCAGTATATCAGAGGTAAAAGAACAGATTGATTTTAGAATGAACAGATTGATTCTTCAAAACAGTCTAACACAAACAGAACTGCACTAGATTGGGATTAAGACCAGATAGTGAAAGATAGCTAAATCAGATTGGTTCACTTTTAACAGTTTTGAAGAACACACACTATACCAAAAGAACAATCAAATTTATTCAACACAAAGCTTTAAAGACAATGAATCTTTTACATGAATTTTATGAAGAAACCTATTGGTTCTTAATTCAATTACAAACTTATATTCAAAAGCTTTGTTTATGATTAGAGAACTTTTCCAGATTAAGAAGAACAGTTTTTATTAAGCCCAGAATTAACAGATTTGATTTCAAATGAACAGATTTCGTTCTTGACAGAATTAAGCAAAACCATAAACAAGTGCAGGGATAAGAAGAGAAACACAAGAGAGTTTTATACTGGTTCACTCATCAAGAGCTACGTCCAGTTCACCTTACTCCAAGGTGAAATCCACTAAAACAGATACAATCAATTACAGTATACACAACAGCTCTTGAACCCTTCAAGAACTTCAACAAACACTGTTGAAAAACACTATTCCAGCACACCTTGCACTCCAAGAAACCCTATCAAGAGTGATGTGATTCCAATAGCCACATAGAACAAGATTCTTGACACTTTGAGGAATCACCTTGAGCTGGAAAATATAGAGGCACTTTCTTAGAAGTTGGATCATGGTTCTAAAATCAAGAACTCACCAATAACAAGTACCAATTCTCAAACTCATTTGGATGAACCAAATATTGTCAAATTGAATCAACAAAGGAGAAGGAAAAGAAGAAACCGAACAGAATTGAACTTAAAACAAAAGAACCAAACAGAAATTAAAAACAAAACAGAATATAGGTGCTGAAAATAGAAAAACCGAAAGCTAGACAACTCAAAACACAAGATAACATGAACAAATTGAAGAAGAAGAAAGGAAGGAGAAGAGAATGCTCATGAAGATGGAGGAATGGTTGGATGATCACGCCACTAGAAGAATGGATGCTCCTAGATGAGTGTGGAAGCCGCCACTTGAGGAAACCATGGTCCTTCAAGATAAGACTAGAGAAGAAGCTCAAAGCTCTCCAAATGCTCACTCCAATTTTGAGTATAGTTTCTTTAGATAAAATTCAAATCTGAATTTTACAAAGGAAGCACCTCTATTTATAGCCTAAGGTGCTGAAAAATAGGTGGGAAATTTCAAATAAACTCATTTGAAATTCCCACCAAAAACAAGTCACATGGGAGGTGTGACCTTTTTCTACTATGACACCTCCCAAAAACTACACCTACACCACTCTCCTAAGTCACATGGACAATGTGACTTTATTTTACATTTTCACACACCTTTATTTAATAACCAAACCTCCTAAAACTATACAAGAGTATTTCAAAGCTTGGCCTTGCCCCTCATGGGATGGACTTGGGCTCTTTGGGCTTTGGCCTTCTTGGGCTTGGGCTTGGGCTTTGGGCTTGGGCCTCATCTTTATTTTATTTCTTCTTTTAATTTTGAGAAGACTAGAAGGAAGAACTTCAAATGTGAGGGTGGATGTCCTCTTCCTCCATTAATAAAAGCCTCCTTTATTTGATTCTCATCAAAGAGTGACTAACACTTATACCTATTACAAGAATGAATAAGGGAAAGATTACACCTGAAATTGTGTTGCAAGAACATAAACCAGTTGTTCTATTTGCTCCAAGACAATACCAACACCTTCATCCAGCACAAGGTTCTTTAAGAACAAGCACACATCTCTTTTCTATTGAAAAAACCTTTCCAATTCTCTTCCTCACACAAGAAATGTTTTATCTCTGTTAAAACTGTGATTGCTCAGCATGCCTTGATGTGAGAAAAGCATTTTATTTTATAGAGAACAATTCTTAACCACTTTTCAAAAAACAGTTTCAGAGCAGTTATAAGAACAACAGATTGATTCTAAAAACAACAGGTTAAATGTTAACAAAACTGCCAGCTCAACTTAACTGAAATAACAGACTGAGCTTTACCTTTGGTGCCCTAACAGAATTTCGAAAAGCCTATTAACTTAGTAGAAATAAACCTATTGTTTCTCAAGAAAACAAATTTATTTTTGTACTGAATCAAACCTTTTAAGAAAACTTTAAAGAACTTTTCCAAAACCATTTAACCTCATTATGTGCTTGATCTTACTACCTTGATTTGGCATCTAGGATGGGTCATGCAGCAAAAGGCAACCTTGAATACACACAAACCTAAAGTACAAGATCATCTAAGGCACATTGCAACCTTCAAAGCAAACTAGCTAATATCTACATCAAACACACTAAGGCTAGGTAGAGATGAGCTTCAACCATCTTCAACAATCTCCCCATGTTTGATGGAGACAAAAAAACCCCTTTGCTTTGCATACTTGATGATCCGATCGGTCATCGGTCGTCGATGACGTCAGCAGTAGAGGACCACGTGGACCACTCGCAGGGTGACACGTGGACCAGGTGACAGAGAGATCAGGGAGACGATCGCCAAGAGCGGTGATCGGGGGGTCAGTAACCAAGCGACCACCGACAGATCAGGCGACAGAGAGGTCAGGGGACAGACCACCCAGAACGGTGATCGGTGGTCAGTAACCAAGTGGCCACCAACAGACCAGTTCCCAGACTAACGCCTGGGGGCATAACGCGAGAAGCAATAGAGCACTGAGCAGTCATCGGGTGCATGGTCATCGGGGTCCCGTGTTACACGCAGTTAAAATGGGACTGAGGTTCCAGCGAGAGCGTTACGCATGGACCTCGCATGAGCACATCTCAGGAAATCGTGCACGAGAGTGGCCTGAGGGAACTAGTAAACCAATCAGTGATTGCTGATTCCCTCAACCCATTACGTGCACGATACCCTGAAGGGTAAGCCGTTACGCAGAGGGCAACACTTGGTGAGTGTGCCTAGACCAGCCACACCCGGCGTCCTCCTGAGAGTATGCGACTTACCCAGATGGAAGAAATATCCTAAGTTACTCCGCAAGGGAATGATTTAGGTGCACAAGGAGAAGCGCTAAGAGCCCTTCCAGTAGGTGACACGTGTGTGGTTAGATGTGAGTGGCATGCCTCCACGTGTCATCATCTGAGAGGGGTGCGGTCCAGATAAAGGTGCACTTCGTACCACTAAAGGTACAGACAGGCGCAGCCAAGCGCAGAGACGCGCAGACACGCACAGACTCTCACGCTCTCACTCTACTGATTCTAGAGGTACGTTGTCGCAGAAAAGCATAACAGGGTTCTGACACATGCCAGAAAGCATAACAGAATTCTGTTAGGCCCAGATACGGAGAGAGACATAAAATAGAATCAGGGGAGATTGAGGGGGGGATACGAGAAAAAAAGAGAACAAGAGTTTTTCACACACACTACTAGTTTTTCTCATCTTTGGTGGTTCTGTGGACTAACTTGATCGTCGGAGTGCAAACGGCCGCTAGAGGCGCCGTCTGTGTGTTTTGCAGGTCACGTTTGGAGATCCTAGAGAAGGTTCTGAGGGTGATTCTGCAGAGAACGCAGTCGCGTAGACGGGACAGAGAGTGCTACAAAGCGATTCCTCCACGTTCGAGTCGTCGGCAGGATCATTTGGCGCCCACCGTGGGGCCCGAGGGAATCGTGGTCCCATATACACCACAGTTTTGAAGCTTACCAGAGTTTTACCAACTTCTTTGATAGGGAAAGATGCCAAGAAACAGACAACCATCACCTGCGCCATCTGCTGATGAAGGAGCTGTGACAATGGCGCAGGTCCTGGAGATGGTGCACACGCTGCAGGATAACGCCGTAGCGTCAAAAGATGAACAAGAAAGGATGCAGACGGAGTTGGCCACGTCGCAAAGCAGGAACGACGAGCTGAATCGCGTCAATGAAGAGTTGAGGAGGACGTTGCAGGCGCAGAGGGAACACGTGGTTGACGAAAGGATGTCTAGGCAGCCGTCACCTCCAAGAGCGTTCCCCATGCCATTCTCCCCTGAAACCATGGGAACCATGGTGCCTCCCAACCTAGTGGGGGTGAGGGTGTCATTCACAGGGGTAGAAGACCTGGAGGCGCATCTGACGGCGTTCCACACCCAGATGATGTTGTCTGGGGGCTCAGACGCTGTGTACTGCAAAATGTTCATGAGCACGCTAAGCGGAATCGCCATGGAGTGGTTCATGAGCTTACCAGAAGGGCATATCACGTCTTTCCCTCAGTTTTCGAAGCTCTTCACTGAGCAATACATCGTCAACAAAGCACATGCAGTGGTGTCATACGATTTGTTCGACGTGCGTCAGTACCAAGGCGAGTCGCTGAAGGACTACCTCAACCGCTTTGGAGCACAAGTGGTTAGACTGCCCAGCAAAGATGAAGATATGCTGGTACACGCGTTTAAGAAGGGAGTGCTGCCTGGCCCCTTCAGCGAGTCTCTCATCAGGAGCCATCCCAGCACCTTTGCAGAGATCTGACGACGCGCGGTGGCGTACATAGTGGCAGAAACAGAGGTTTCTGAGGAAAGAGGAAGTGCTGCACCACCAAGACCGCGTGGAGGGCAAGGGAAACCGCAGCAAGCAAGGGTGCATGAGGCCAAGGATGGGAAAAAGGTGCAGGAAAAACCTCGTCCTTATGCACCAGGCAAAGATCAGAGCAGGGGGCGTGCAAGGGAGAATAACGCACCCCCAAGATCTCATCGCCCTTCCTGCTGTAGCAGCAAGACTACGCATACCGGAGAAGACTGATAAGGTACTTGGTAGAAAGAAGAATGAGTGGTGTGAGTTTCACCAGGCCTTTGGCCACACACTCCACTCCTGTTTGGCGTTGGGACACCAACTGGCAGAGTTGGTGAAGTCTGGGTTCCTAGCAGATTACCTGCGTGAGCCGCAGGGTGATCGCGCGTCGGGATCCCAGGCTGGAGAACAGCAGCATGAAGTCCCTGTGCACGGGGAAGTGCAAACAATCGCGGGAGGCTTCTCTGGTGGGGGATGCACAGCGTCACAGAGAAAGAGGTACGCTCGGTCGGTTATGGCGGTAGATGCGGTAAATGAGAGCCATTACCCTGAAGTAGATATTGTCTTCAGGAAAGCTGATCTACGGGACGTTGTCCCGCACGACAACGACCCTGTGGTCATCTCCCTCATCACGGCTGGAAGACGAGTGCACCGAGTGCTCGTAGATTAAGGAAGCTCGGCAGACGTCATGTTCTGGCCGACGTTTAACAAGTTGCAGTTGTCCCCTGATCAACTGAAGCCGTATACCGGGTGTCTTTACGGCTTTGCAGGAGATCAGGTAGAAGTGCGGGGATACATTGAGCTGAGGACAACGTTCACTGATGGGACGACAGCCCGCACCGAAAGGATAAAGTACTTGGTGGTGAACGCCCCTTCTGCGTACAACGTCTTGTTGGGGAGGCCAACACTTAATAGGTTGGGCGCAATACCATCAACGAGGCACATAAAGTTGAAGCTGCCATCGATGGAGGGGACCGTAATAACCATCAAGTCGGATCAGGCTGAGGCAAGACGCTGTTATGAGAACAGCCTGAAGCAGAAGAGAAGTGTATGCCACGTCACCACGACACCACCACCAGGTGTGCGCGAAGAGCGATCGGTGGTTAGGGAGACACAGGGCGCTCAGAGGATGGAGAACGCTGCGGTGGGGGGCTCCCAGGTAGCCCAAGTTGAAGAAGAAGAGGAAGGCGCGATCGCTCCTCGCGAGTCAGGGATCGCGAGGGCGGTCATCGCCAGTGAGAGAAGGCCCCACCCAGCTGAAGGATGGGTCGAAGTGGACATCGGGGGGAAAAAGTTCAAATTGGGGGGATCCCTCGTTGAAGAAGAGCGAAGGCTGATCGTTGGCGTGATTGAGAAGCACATGGGTGCCTTTGCATGGTCAGCGTCCGACATGCCAGGAATCGACCCCGATTTCCTTTGCCATCGTCTGTCGATGGACCCTAAGGTTCGACCTGTGCGACAAAGGCGAAGGAAATTCAACGAGGAGAAGAGGAAGGTGATCCACGACGAAGCGCAGAAGCTCCTTGCTGCAGGGCACATCAGAGAGATCCAGTACCCCGAGTGGCTAGCGAATGTGGTGCTGGTTCAGAAGGCAAGCGGCAAGTGGAGAATGTGCGTGGATTTCACTGACCTCAACAAGGCGTGCCCCAAAGATTCTTACCCCTTACCCAGTATAGACGCCCTAGTTGATAGCGCATCAGGGGGAAAGTTACTCAGCTTCTTGGATGCTTTCTCGGGGTATAACCAGATCAGGATGCACCCCATGGATGAGTGCAAGACCGCGTTCATGACGGAACGGTCTTGCTATTGCTACCGGGTCATGCCATTCGGATTAAAGAACGCGGGGGCTACCTACCAGCGGCTCATGGATAGGGTGCTCTCGCCCATGCTGGGAAGGAACGTACATGCCTATGTAGATGACATGGTGGTTACGTCCCAAGAGAAGAAGCATCATGCAGCTGATCTGGAAGAACTATTCACCACCATCGCCAAGTACAGACTGAAGCTCAACCCTGAGAAGTGTATTTTTGGCGTGGAGGCTGGAAAGTTTTTGGGTTTCCTCTTGACAGAGCGGGGAATCGAAGCTAACCCAGAGAAGTGTGCAGCAATTGTGGCAATGAGGAGCCCGACGACGGTGAAGGAAGTGCAGCAGCTCACCGGTCACTTGGCAACCTTGTCTCGGTTTATGTCCGCTGGAGGGGAGAAAGGTCATCCGTACTTCCAGTGTCTCAAACGCAACAGCAGGTTCCTTTGGACACAGGAGTGCGAGGAGGCCTTCATCAAATTGAAGGAGTATCTGGCGAGCCCACCAGTCTTGCGAAAACCTCAGGTAGGCATCCCTCTTCGTCTATATTTCGCTGTGACGGAGAGAGCAGTCAGCTCAGTCCTGGTGCAAGAGCAAGATCAGGCCCAGAGGCCTGTGTACTTCGTGAGTAAGGTGCTGCAAGGCCCTGAAACAAGGTACCAGGCCCTCGAGAACGCTGCCCTGGCGGTGGTGTTTTCAGCCAGAAGACTCAGGCATTACTTCCACAGCTTCACAGTGGTGGTGATGATTGATCTGCATATCCAAAACGTGCTGAAGAAGGCTGATGTAGCAGGCAGGATGGTGAAGTGGGCGGTGGAATTGTCCGAGTTTGACATTCAGTACGAGCCCCGAGGACCAATCAAGGGGCAGGTGTTCGCGGACTTTGTAGTCGAGCTGTCGTCGATTGCGACACCTGCAGAAGGTTTAGGTTTCCGATGGGTGTTATCGGTGGACGGCTCTTCTAATCAGCAGGGGAGCGACGCCGGAGTTATCTTGGAAGGCCCAAACGGGGTACTGATCGAGCAGTCCCTCCGCTTTGCCTTCAAAGCTAGCAACAATCAGGCGGAGTATGAAGCCCTGATCGCGGGAATGTTGCTAGCAAGAGAAATGGGAGCAAGAAACCTGCTGGCCAAAAGTGACTCTTTGCTAGTCACCGGGCAGGTTACAGGGGAGTTCCAGGCAAAGGATCCCCAGATGGCAGCCTACCTGAAGTATGTACAGCTCCTGAAGACGTCCTTCACCGAGTTCGAATTGGTACACGTGCCAAGAGAGCAAAATGCCAGAGCAGACCTGCTTGCCAAGCTGGCCAGCTCAGGCAAAGGGGGGAAGCAGAGGACCGTCATTCAGGAGACCCTAAAGGTACCGCGAGCGTTCGTGTCGGACAACCAGGTACTCCATGTGTGCAAATTAATGGAGCGTCTAACGATCGGTCATCGGTCGTTGACTCAAGAAACGTTGAAAGCACCGAGGGTGAGAGCACGACCATCGAAGATCGATGAGTCGATGGAGGTCCGCGTGGTGAAGGAACCCGACACCTGGATAACGCCATACCAGTTATACTTAGAAGATGGTGTACTCCCACTCGACGTGGCAGAGGCAAAAAGGATAAAGAGGAGCTCAAGTAAGTTTACTCTAATTGATGGAAACCTCTTTAGATTTGGATTTTCTCACCCTGTGCAGATCTGCGTGCACGGCGAGCAATGTACCAGACTCATGTTTGAGCTGCACGAGGGGGTGTGCGGGAGCCACGTAGGTGGTCGCGCTTTGGCAAGTAGGATACTCCGCGCGGGGTACTACTGGCCAAAGCTGAAGGAGGACTGCGTAAGGTTTGCCCAGCGCTGCAAACAGTGTCAACTGCACGCAGACTGGCACAAGGCACCCCCTGAGGAGTTGAGGTGCATCCATAGCCCGTGGCCATTCCACACATGGGGATCGACATCCTAGGACCTTTTCCTCTGGCGATAAGGCAGATGAAGTTTCTCATCGTGGCCATCGAGTACTTCACCAAATGGGTGGAGGCAGAACCAGTCGCACACATCACCGCACAGAAAGTCGAGCACTTCGTTTGGAAGAACATCGTCTGCCGATTCGGAATACCCAAGAGGTTGGTCTCCGACAATGGCACCCAGTTCACGAGTCATCAGCTGAGGAAGATGTGTGAAGAGTTAAAGATACAACAGGTCTTCGCTTCAGTAGAACACCCCCAAACCAATGGGCAGGTGGAGTCGGCCAATCGAGTACTGCTCAGGGGGCTGAAGCGAAGACTAGACAAGGCCAAAGGAGGCTGGGCAGAGGAGGTCCCCAGAATTGTATGGTCTTATCATACCACCCCACAGTCCAGCACCCATGAGACACCCTTCAGCCTTGTCTATGGGACAGACACCATGATTCCCGTGGAAATACAGGAGAGCTCCCCCAGATTCTTGAATTTCATTGCTGAAGAGTCCAATGAAGAACGAAAGGTGAATCTCGACCTGCTGGACGAAGTGCGAGAGGAAGCCAGAGTCAGTGCTGAAGCCGTAAAGAGAAGAGTAGAGCGGAGGCACAACTCTAAGGTCAGGCCCAGGCGCTTCCAGGAAGGCGATCTGGTGATGAGAAAGGCGCATCAGAATGAGATGCAGAACAAGTTGTCTCCAAAGTGGATAGGCCCGTACAGAGTGGTTGAGACGTTGGAGAATGGAGCTTATCGGCTAGAAACTCTGGAGGGAGGAGCAATCCCCAGAACGTGGAACGCCACCCATTTAAAATTTTACTTCAGTTAAGTTGTAAAGTAGTTGCGTTCTCGCGCTAAAAGATACATGCTTTGTATGTGGTGGAAACAGTTGAACAGACAAGGGGGCACTCTTTTCCCTAAGGAGGGTTTTTAACGAGGCCACCCAATTAAAGAAAAAAAATTTTCCAGCATGTCAAGTGTGCGCAAGTATTAAAGTTAAAATCCTCCTTGCCCCAGGTGCAAGTGCAGGTGATTGGTTAGGCCTTACTTGCCCTAGGCGCAAGTACTGGCACCGATCTAAGTCTTCCTCACCCCAGGTGTGAGCGCAAGCAGCTAAGGGTTTGAAAAGCCAGGGGTGCTAGTAAGACCAAGGGAGGGAAAGGAAAGATTTTGACAAAAGTCCTTACCCACTTGGCATACACCAATATTGGCCCAGTAAGGCTCTTGGTCCGAAACCCTCTTCACCCCAGGAGTGAGGCAGGGAATGAACGACTCAATCCGCCGAAGGGTGATGACCTTGGGGAAAGTAAGAGGGGTTAGCGAGAAACACCTTTCTTTCCCCAAAACGAGGCTTCACCTCGAGCGATCGATGTCAAAGTCTTCTATGCACTTAGCGCTAGAGTGACAGAGAAGCTAAGTGAAGACCAAAGAACGATCACTGATGAGTCGTCAGTGATTGGTTAGTGGTGCAAAGCAGCGCACAAGAACTGTTAAACACAAAGCTAAGGGAGCAGCTAGTCGTGATCAAGTAGAGGCCAAGATCAAAGGAGGCAGATCGCGCTAGGCCTAAGCTGGTTAACACTTAGTCGTGTGCGAAGGGAAAGACAAAGCTTAAGATCGCGTTGAACCTAAGCTAGCTAACAGTTAGTCGTGTGCATAAAGAAGGGTGAAGCTCAAGAAGAATACAAGAGAAGAAGCTTATACAAATTGAGAGTATATATTCACAACCAAGTCTTATACAAATTCTGAGTACTAAGAAAAGTTGTGCAGAAGTAAAAATTTACAAGAAAGAGAAGAGATCAAGGGGCAGGAGGGGTGAGCTTTCCATCTACCACTTTGTGATAAATGCTGAATTGCGAGAGGTCCAACTCTGGGAGAACGCATCGGATTTGCTCGAGTCCCAGCTCGAATCCGTCAGTAAGGGCATCAGCACCCACGTTCATCAGATCAGCTTTCTCCGCCTCCAGCTTTTGCTTCGAGGCCTCCGCAGTATTTCTCTCAGTGGTAAGGGCAGCAAGGGAGGAGGCAGCTTCTTCCAGTTGGCCCTTGGCTTCAGACAGTTTGCCCACCACCTCCTCAAGCCTCTTCTCTCCAGCAGCGGCCGCTTCTTTGGTGGACTCGAGCTCCCCCACTAGTTGAGAGTTCAGTTGGCGTAGCAATGAGGTCTCGGCCCGTAGCTCCACCACCGCGCAGTCCAGAGAGCTAACAGCTTGCCCCATCAAGATCTCCGTCTTGATGGTCTCTTGGACCTACGCTAGGTACTCCCTCCTAGCTTTTTCCACCATGCCCCGCATCAGCTCTACAGACCCTTGGGCAGCTTCGAAGTCACTTCGCAGTTACTCCTTGTCGTGCTCAAGCTCCTTCACCCTCTTCTCCAGGGCTATTTGCTTGCGGTGCTGGGTGGAAAACTCCAAGGAGAGCACCATCTGCCTGGCCAGGTGCATGTCCACCTCATCACCGCTCCATTCGACGAGCTCTCGGTTGCTGATAAGCTGTCGAACCAAGGTGATGACCCTGCTAAAGTTCTCGTGGCTAGCTCCAGAGGCGCTTGGTCGCGAGCTGGAGCCACCACATTCAGCAGTTGCAGTGGAGGTTGGCAGTGGTGGCGGGAGACCCCCGGATGAGCGGAAGCGCCCCCAGCAGGAGGAGCAGATGGACCAAGAGATTGGCCTGCTGGGGGGGGAGATGATGGTCGAGAAGCTGGAGGCGGCTGTTGGCAGGGAGAAGGAAGGCATGTGGGCTCTGAGGCAGGTTGAGTAGAGGGAGGAGGGGGTGAACCTTCCTCTACCTCCACCACCTCGATCTCCCCAGGCTGGAGAGACGAGGCCCCCTCAACCGCCGGCAGTTTCCTCTGGCGGTGTATAAGAGGAGAGCCAGAGCTTTCCTCTTCGGTTGAGGCAGCGGTAGCAGCAGCAAGTGAAGTAGAAGCCTTCACCAGTCTTTTTCTCTTCCTTCCTTGCTCGGGGCCTTCAGCTGGCGCGACTAAGAGAGGAGGGGCTGCAATGGGCTCGGTGGTAGAAGAAGAGGAGCCAGTTCCCTTTGTCCCCCGAAGCTTGGCAAGCTCCAGCAAGGCTTGCCTCCTATCTTTCCCCGACATTGAATCTACATAGATGAGAAAAGGAAGAGTTAGATGGCCAAGTTACGCAAGTAAGTCAAAATATATAAAAGCATGCATGAGAAGGTGCAAGTATCCTAAGAGGTGGAAGAAAAAGAGCTACCTATGTATTTTTTCAGGGCCACCACATCAAACTCATCTTTGATGAGGCGAGCAGAGTTGTACTTGGCCCCCAAGAACAGCCCACATAGCTCGTGCTCGTAGGGGGCCATGACTTCAAGGTCCCTGGGTTTCTTGAATTCAACCCCAGGAACCCAGTAGAGGGGGTACCCCTCGAGCAGGTTTGGACTTTGTGGGGTGGCAGATATCATGTAGAACCTGCCTTTCCAATCTTTGAAGGATTGCTGGTATAGGCCCAGGAGCACCCGTCCAACAACCCCGTTCAGGCTAACCCAGGACCTGTCCCCAGGATTCTTCGCCTCGAAGAAATAGAGGAACACATCCACGGAGGCGTTGTGCCCGATGTAGTTACAGAGAATCTGGAATGCCCGGATGAAAGCCCAGGCATTTGGATGGAGTTGGCAGGGCGCAACGTTCAACTCCATCATCAGCTCCTTCTCGAAAAAGGTGAATGGTAGGCGTAGCTTCAACCTTTTGAAGATGGCGGAGTAGATGAAGACGAAGGGCACCCCATTGGTGGCCCTATCGTCCGCGCAAACGGGCATCCCTCGAGGAGGAATGCGGACTTGGATGTTGAAGTCGTTTTCCCTGTCTATAGCGCACGAAGGCTCATCCGGGTCATGGCTCAGAAGGGAGGTGAGATGACCCTGTGGTAGCAGGGTGGATGTTTCGGCCAGCAACGCCAGGGGGGCCCAGTCGTAGACCCTGGCGTTGTCGTGGTAGGAGGTGGCAACAGGCGGTGGTGGAGCTGGCGCACTCGCGGAAGGCTGTGCACCAGAAGATGAGGCAAAAATGCGCGCAGTTTGTTTCAAGCGAGCCATCGCGAGATAGCTGCAAATGGAGGAAAAACGAAAAGTCAGAATGAATGGAGGAAGAGGGAATGATGAATGGTTCGGTGAAAACAGAGAGGGGAAAGGAGAAAGAGATGCCCAGGTGAAAAGAGGAAGAAGAAGAAGCAGAAGTCAGAGCGAGAACGCGAAAAAACCCTAGCGCGGGTCGAGAGAGGGAAAATAGAGAAGATGAATGCATGATAACGAGGAAGATAAATGCAATCGGTAAAAATGACCTAAATAGGCCCAGGAAGAAGAAAAACCATACCTTTGGGTGATCGCGAGAGGTTTGGAAGCAGAAAACTTGAAGAAAGATAGGTGTGCAGGGAGAGAGAGTTCGCAGGAAGTCTGAGAGTCGATTGAAGAAGATGAAGGAACAGTGAAGGCGCGCGCCAATTTGAATAAGAGAAGCGCTAGCGACACACCACGCTGTTCGTCGATGGGGCCACATGTCGCAAGATTAAGGAAGGAAGTCCAAACGTTAAAGAAGCAGCACGTGAGGTGGCACGTGATGCGGTCCCACTTGCCACGTGGACTGAGGGCACGACCACTTAGTCTCTTCGCCGAGAACGAGTTCACGACTCGAGACTGGGGGGCTTGTGATCCAATCGGTCATCGGTCATCGATGACGTCAGTAGTAGAGGACCACGTGGACCACTCGCAGGGTGACACGTGGACCAGGTGACAGAGAGATCAGGGAGACGATCGCCAAGAGCGGTGATCAGGGGGTCAGTAACCAAGCGACCACCGACAGATCAGGCGGCAGAGAGGTCAGGGGACAGACCACCCAGAACGGTGATCGGTGGTCAGTAACCAAGTGGCCACCAACAGACCAGTTCCCAGACTAACGCCTGGGGGCATAACGCGAGAAGCAATAGAGCACTGACCAGTCATCGGGTGCATGGTCATCGGGGTCCCGTGTTACACGCAATTAAACTGGGACTGAGGTTCCCAGCGAGAGCGTTACGCATGGACCTCGCATGAGCACATCTCAGGAAATCGTGCACGAGAGTGGCCTGAGGGAACTAGTAAACCAGTCAGTGATTGGTGATTCCCTCAACCCATTACGTGCGCGATACCCTGAAGGGTAAGCCGTTACGCAGAGGGCAACGCTTGGTGAGTGTGCCTAGACCAGCCACACCCAGCGTCCTCCTGAGAGTATGCGACTTACCCAGATGGAAGAAATATCCTAAGTTACTCCGCAAGGGAATGATTTAGGCGCACAAGGAGAAGCGCTAAGAGCCCTTCCAGTAGGTGACACGTGTGTGGTTAGATGTGAGTGGCATGCCTCCACGTGTCATCATCTGAGAGGGGTGCGGTCCAGATAAAGGTGCACTCCGTACCACTAAAGGTACAGACAGGCGCAGCCAAGCGCAGAGACGCGCAGACACGCACAGACTCTCACGCTCTCACTCTACTGATTCTAGAGGTACGTTGTCGCAGAAAAGCATAACAGGGTTCTGACACATGCCAGAAAGCATAACAGAATTCTGTTAGGCCCAGATACGGAGAGAGACATAAAATAGAATCAAGGGAGATTGAGGGGGGGATACGAGAAAAAAATAGAACAAGAGTTTTTCACACACACTACTAGTTTTTCTCATCTTTGGTGGTTCTGTGGACTAACTTGATCGTCGGAGTGCAAACGGCCGCTAAAGGCGCCGTCTGTGTGTTTTGCAGGTCACGTTTGGAGATCCAAGAGAAGGTTCTGAGGGTGATTCTGCAGAGAACGCAGTCGCGTAGACGGGACGGAGAGTGCTACAAAGCGATTCCTCCACGTTCGAGTCGTCGGCAGGATCACTTGATGATCAAAACCTTGCACAACACTAGCTTCCACAAACTGCACAACAACATTTAGAAATAAAACCAGAATATAGCAGTATATGAGTTTTGTGCTACCTCCCTGCATCTTGAACCAAATCATCAACTTATGTGAGCAATCTTTCATCTGTCCTTCTCCCCCTTTGGGTTCATCAAATAGAGTAGAACATGGAATAAAAGAAGCACACCACAGATATGCATAACAGTTCAAACTAAAGCCAGTTTATAGGTCCATTACAAACCAAAACAGAATGAAACCAGTGCAGAAAAGAAAAAAAAAACAGAAAACCCAATTGTTCAACAAGACATAAAGGATAAAGACTTTGAAAAGATCACTTGTTATAGTGATAGAGCTCAGCTAGCTGGTCCTGAACTCCTTCAATTTGGTCATCCAAGTGTTGAAACCTGGCTTGAGTCATTTCATAGTATTCCTTTTGGTCGTATGTGAGTGTATCCAGCCTACTTAGGACTTGCCTTTCGAACATGGATAGAGGTTCACCTCTATGCACAGGTTCCTGATATGCAACCAATGCATTATGGCTTGTAGCAGCAACATCCTCATTTACGAAAGAGTGAACTGGTGACTCATCCATGTGTTGCACACCATCAACATTTTCTTCTTCTTCATCTCCTAGATTAGCTGCTTCATTCTTAGCTCTATTTGCAGCATTCCTTCGAAAAATCCAGTCGTCTTCCTCCTTTTAGAACCCCATTTTCAAGAGAGTGGAGTTGTCTATTTCACTTGCTGCCTTAATGGTGTCATTTCTTTCATTTGCAGTATCAACCAATTTACCTTGAGTTGATTCATTATACAGTATAGCAGAATCAAATCCTCTTCATGAAGAGTAGCATGATTGCTTCCTCTAGGAGTAAGTTGCCAAGCAATTATGTAGGCTAAGAGTCTTGGAATTAAGGTTAGATTACCAGCATGAAATCTAGCTACTGGTTCAGTAGGATTTCTAACACAACTCTTATAAAACTGCATCTTGTTGAACCCTTGAATTCCAGCAGTATTCCCTTTGCTCACTTTCATTCCTGAATACTTGATTCCTCCCACATTGCTCCATATTTCCCTAGTAATTTTCAGCTTCACTCCTTTCACATGGGAAACAAGGTTCTTGCCATCTTGAATGAGGTTGCTGTAGAACACCTTCACTAGGTCTGGATAGACATTTCCAGTGATTTCCAAGAAGCTTTTCAGTTTTTGATGCTTGAGCTGAGTTTTTGCTTCAGTCAAATTTTATTCCTGCAACCATGAGAATTCCAACACCTTGGGCACATTGACTTGCTTTCTGCTTGTCTCATGTATGAACCTTGTCATAGCTTCAGAATCTCCAGCAAACCAATTTTCCAGAATGCCTTGGCTGTTGTTAGGTTGCTCTTTGAGTTTCTTATTTCTGTGTGATGAGGATGCCATGCTTGATCTGTTGTTACTTGCACCTATTCACCAAAAGACAATCCCAACTAGGAAGAGGATCAATAACCGTTCACATAATCATTTGAAGACAGAAATTAAAACAGTAAATTGTTTGAACCTGAACAACTTGTAGTAGGAATGAGAAGGTGTGAAAAACAATTGATTAATACCAGATTTATATAGGGCTTAAATCAGATTTCAAGGATCACAAGTTTTAAAAGAAATCAATTCAATCTGATATACTACAGATTTTATTCTTGTGTGGTACAGCAGGTGCAGGTGTTGATTGACGCAAGAATATATTGGAACTAGATTTTAGTTTAGCAAATCAAATATGTTGCACCTACAAGATATCAAATCAGTTAAAATATCCCCACATGACTGACATAAACCTGCTGGTCAAGATCAAGGAGAGAGAGAAAAGTAAAAGCAAATATTTCCCTTTTCTAGTCACAGTTGTGATTCTAAAACAGAGAGAGAAAACGTTAAAGTACAATTCATTTAGAAGAAAATAAAACCTATCTTTAGCAAGAGGTTTAGTAAAAAGATCAGCCAATTGAAATTCAGTGCCAATGAATTTGATATCACAAGTTCCATTAGCTATATGTTCTCTTAGAAAGTGATGTCTAATTTCAATATGTTTAGTTCTTGAATGCATGACAGGATTCTTGGACAGATTTATAGCACTAGTGTTATCACAATTTATAAGTATCTTGTTTAATAGAATCCCAAAGTCACTTAGCTCCTGCCTTAGCCATAAGGTTTGAGCACAACAACTTCAAACAACTATTTATTTTGCCTCTGCTGTAGAGAGAGCAACACAGGCTTGTTTCTTGTAATGCCAAGAGATCAGACTTGATCTAAGCATGTGACAAGTCCCACTTGTGCTTTTCCTATCAACCTTGCAACCTGCAAAGTCAGAATATGAAAAACCAGTTAAGTTTAAAGAAACATTGTTAGGATACCATAGTCCAACATCCTTAGATCCTTGCAAGTATTTCAGAATTCTCTTTGCTGCATTGTAATGTGATTCCTTTGGATCAGATTGATATCTAGCACATAAGCACACAACATACATAATGTCAGGCCTGCTAGCAGTTAAGTATAATAAAGAACCGATTAAACCCCTGTACTTAGATTGATCCACTGATTTTCCTACACAATCTTGTTCCAGCTGGCAGCTTGTTGAAATAGGAGTGCTAATTGCTTTGCATTGATCCATATCAAACCTCTTAAGCAGCTCCTTGCAGTACTTTTCTTGACTTATGAAAATTCCATCCTTGAGTTGTTTCACTTGTAGTCCAAAGAAGAAATTCATTTCCCCTAACATTGACATCTCAAACTCACTCTTTATTGTTTTCACAAAGTCTTCACACATCTCTTGATTTGTGGATCCAAAGATAATATCATCCACATAGACTTGCACAAGTATAATGTCTTTTCTTTTCTCCTTTATGAACAGAGTTTTATCAGAATTGCCATGGTTATATCCTTGAGAGAGCAGAAACTCACTTAGCCTCTCATACCATTGTCTAGGTGCCTACTTCAATCCATATATAAAGCCTTCTTGAGCATGTACACATGCTCTGGATTTTTATGATCTTCGAACCTTGGAGGCTGAGATACAAACACCTCTTCATTAATGTAACCATCTAAGAATGCACTCTTGACATCCATTTGAAACAGCTTGAAACCTTGTATGCTGGAAAATGCTAAGAGTAACCTGACAGCTTTAAGACGTGCTACTGGTGCATAGGTTTCACCAAAAACCTATGGTGAAACCAGCCTTGTCAAGTGATCTCTTGTTGGTTATAGCCTTTAGCAACCAGCCTTGCTTTATTTGTAGTGATAGCCCCATGTTCATCCATCTTGTTCTTGTACACCCATTTGGTTCCTATAATATTCATCTCATGTCTTCTTGGAACCAAAGTCCACACTTCATTGTATTCAAACTGGTTCAGTTCTTCCTGCATTACTGTTATCCAATTGTTGTCTTGTAGTGCTTCTTCCAGACTTTTAGGCTCAATCTGTGAAACAAAGGCCACTGTTCTGCAGAAATTATTAAGTGAATTCCTTGTTGAGACTCCTTTCTCAATTTTCCCAATTACATTGTCAAGTGTGAGATCTCTTGGAGTCTTCCATTCTTTAGGCAATCCTGCATTCACAGTAGATTCTTTGACAGTATTTGGATTAGTTGCATCAAACTCACTAGATTTATTCTTTTACAAAATGGTTCTTAAATCATCCACACCAGGTTCATGCAGAACAAGTTTAGGCACAATACAATATGTTTCATCAAATACAACATGTATAGATTCTTCTACTGCAAGCAATATTTTGTTATACAATCTATAAGCATGTCCATTTATAGCATAACCAATATGTATTCCTTCATCTGATTTAGGATCAAATTTCCCCAGATTGTCTTTACCATTATTTAGAACAAAGCATTTGCAGCCAAAAACCCTAAGGTGACTAATGCTAGGCTTCCTACCTTTATACAATTCATAGGGAGTTTTCTTAAGAATAGGTATAATCAAGGTTCTGTTAAGCACATAAGAGGCAGTGTATACTGCATCTACCCAAAAATATTTAGGTAAACCAGATTCATTTAACATGGTCCTAGCTAATTCCTCTAATGATCTATTCTTCCTTTCAACTACACCATTTTGTTGGGGTGTCCTAGGAGCAGAATAGCTATGTGTGGTCCTATGTTTTTCACCATACCTATCAAATTTTGCATTTTGAAACTCTCCCCCATGATCTCTACGAATCTGTTTTATTCTATTTTCATTTTCATTATGCAGAACCTTAGCTAGTTTCTTGAAGGCTTTATATGCATCATTTTTAGAAGCAAGAAACAAAGACCATGTATATCTTGAGAAGTCATCAACAATCACCATAGTAATTTCCAGCTAAGCTAGCAGTCCTAGATGGTCCAAACAAGTCCATATGTAAAACATCCAAAGCTTTATTTGTAGAAACCACATCTTTAGATTTAAATGAGGTTCTTATCTGTTTGCCTTTTACACAAGCATCACACAATCTGTTATTTTGAAACTTTATATTTGGTAAACCAGAAACAAGTTCCTTAGACTTCAGCTTATTCAAATGATTTGTATGGATATGAGCTAGCCTCCTATGCCACAGCCAGGACTCATCACTTTTAGACAACAAACACTCATTTTCAGAACAGCTATTCATAATATCTAAGAGATAGATACTGTTTACCCTTTTTCCTGTGAAAAGCACCTTACCAGAAATTTCATTTGAGATTGTACATGTGTTGGTTTCAAAATTGACCTTGTAGCCCTTGTCACACAGTTGGCTAATGCTTAGGAGACTATGCTTTAGTCCCTCCTCATATAGGACATTCTCAATTGTGGTTGACTCTACAGTACCAGCATCTCCTCTTCCAAGAATTCTTTCTATATTATTATCTCCATATGTGACATGTCCTTCAGCTTTAAGTTTCAGATTTGTGAATTGGTTAACATCACCAGTCATGTGCTTTGAGGATCCGCTATCCAAGTACCACTGATTTTTCCTGCTATTTTTTGAATTACATGCTGATCCTTCATCTTTTACCATGAAGCACAAATTTGCTTCTTCACTTCTAGTTGAAGAGTCACTTGTTGAGGATACATCATTCTCTTCTCAAGAGATATAAGCTCTCTTTCCTTTGCCTCTTTCACTCTTCTTGCTTGCTGATTTTTCTTTCTTTGTTTTGATTGTTTGGGCAATCAACCTTTATATGACCTGGCTTGCCACAACCAAAGCAAGTATAACTAGAAGAATTTGAGTCATTGGATTTAGAATACCTTTTTCTTTGTTGAGTTCTGTCTCGGTTCTTTCTTTTAAGAAACCTGCTGAATTTTCTGGTGAGCAGACGCAAGGTCTCATCATGTCCAGGATTCTCTTCTTCTTCACTTGTATCATGTTCCATGGTAGTTTTCAAGGCAATTCCTTTGGCTCTCTTCTCCACAGTTTCTTGTTCTTTCAATCTTTTCAGCTCTAGTTCATGCTCCATCAGCTTTCCAAAGAGTGCAGCAGTGGACATCTTGGATAAATCTCTGGATTCTGAGATTGTTGTTACCTTAGGCTGGCAGCTTCTATCAAGGCATTTTAGCACCTTTATGTTGAGCTCTTCCTTATCAAAGACTTTACCAAGGCCAGTGAGGTGATTTGCAATATGCGTAAATCGTTTCTGCACATCTACAATACTCTCTTCTGATTGCATTCTGAACAGTTTGTATTCCTGAATGAGTGAATGCTTCCTTGCTCGTTTCACATCATTTGTCCCTTCATGGGTTACCTCTAGTACTGTTCCCGCCGGTTGACCAGGGTCGTCTTTGCGCGTGGCTTGTCCTCACGAGCTAGGGCACCTTCGTTCTGCTCCGTCTGTGAATACCTGAAAAGAAGTGAACAAAGGAGCGCCCTCGCGGCCGTTTGCACTCCGACGATCAAGCCAGCTAGCGAGAAACATTAAAGGTGACACACCCCTAGTAGAACACTGTGACTGAATGCTCTGAGGGTGGTCGAATTCTATATTGAATGACTGAAACTGTGTTGCCCTAATCGTCTTGTGCGCACAGTGGGCACGCAACGAAAACAACTAGGGTTTGTGCTCTGTGTAATGCTGCGAGAATCAGGTCAAAACTCGAATCCTTTTTCAAATGCCCCAAGGTCCCATTTTATACATCTCTCGTGTTTAAAACGCGTTACAGCGCATTGAAAGCGTATAAAAATATTCCTTGGAACGTTTGAATCTTAATTGGATTAACGCGTACCTTGGCAAACTTTCACTGAAACATTTAATGAGCACGTGCTTATTGCCACGTGCTCTTCTGACTTGATCGTTATTTTGCACAGAGGGTCCCACCGCGCCGCAACCCAACTTAGGGTTATTCCATTGCATGAGCCCTCTTTCCTCGAAGTGCTTCTGGCGCGTGGGGTGACTTCCTGGGTGCCAACTCATGTGCCCCAATCTCTAGTCACTCACCCCGGGAGTGTATCTACCTTCCTCTTGCACCATACACCTGGTTCACCCCTGAGCATGACCCTTTCATGGGTCGTATCTGTTCCGGGGATCTCCTTAAGGTGGCGCGGGTACTTCACGAGTTAGGTTACTCCCTACTGGTACTAGAACTATGGCCTTGAAGCCACCTTTCCCTTCTCTTCATTGCTATTCTGAGCCATCAGGGCCTGAGACTTCCTCACGGTATTACCCCCTCCATGGTCTTTCCTGCCCATGGGTATCGGGGGGTAACACCGTCGATGTCTTAACTTTGACTATTTCTTAACTTGGCGACGCCTTATCCTGGCGATGCCTTAGCCTGGCGATGCCTTAGCCTGACGACGCCTTTCTTGGGCGATGCCCCAAGCGGTCAACCTGTTCACCTTCCTTCCCTTCTTTGGGGCCCCCGAGTGTCCCACCATGTGTTGACTTTGACTTTGGCTTTTGGTCAACGCCACGGGACGGTACACTTTGTAACAATAACCGGACAGCTCCATCATGAACGCGGTCTTGCTCTTGTCACGGGGGTGCATGCGGATCTGGTTGTAACCCGAGAACGCGTCTAGAAAGTTTAAGAGTCGGCAACCGAAAACATTATCCACTAAGGAATCAATGATGGGTAGTGGGTATGAATCCTTAGGACAAGCTTTATTCAAGTCCGTCAAGTCAACAAACATTATCCACCTTCCATTGGCTTTCTGTACCAACTCAACATTTGTTAACCACTCAGGGTATTGGATTACTCTTGTGTGACCAACAGTCAAAAGTTTTTGGGTCTCTTCCTTGATGACCATGTGTCTCTCCTCATTGAACTTCCTTCTCCTCTGCATTACGGATCTGACCTTCTTGTCCATAGTGAGCCTGTGGCACAAGAACTTAGGGTCACTGTCGGCCATGTATGAGGCAATACATGTGAACGCGTTCAAGTGCCTTGCTATCATTGGGTCGTCTTCATGTGGGACTACGATCATCCTTTGTGAAGCAGAGGTCGGGTTCGGCTGGTTGGTCAGTCCCCCACACCTCTACTGTCATTATCTCCCTCACATACTTCTTACGTTTGGAGGCGATACACCCCCTCCTAAAAATCCTCCTAAGATAGTATTGATCTCGCCGTGGATAGGTATTTCGTGCCCCTGTTCCACTGGTGGAAGCTCCTCCTTCGATCCTTCCTGGTTCCCTTCCAGGTATTCCTTCAGGAACCCATCCTTTATCAATCCTGCTAACTAGTAGCCTAGGGTTATACAATGTTCCACATCATGCCCAAAGGCCTTGTGGAACTCACACCAGACTTCCTTGCATGGCCTCAAATTCCTATCAGATTTCGGGGGGAACCTCAGCTTATCTGCCATACCTGGCATAGCCAGCAGCTCCTTCTAAGTCATTCTGAACTTGGGTCGAAAAGGCAAGTTCTCCTTCATCTTCGACCTGGGCTAGTTCTTTCTCGGCGCATTTGGTGCTCACCGTGTGTCTGATCTCTCCTTGATCACAGCTTCATGTACTCTCATTGGTTTAGCTCGACTCACTCTTTGGGCTTGGCCTGTCCTGTGTACATACTATCGCGCTTTACTGTTACAGCTTCTTTTGGGACGATGTGGGTAACAGCTCGTCGTCGGATCTCCCCGAAAGTCCTTGCCGGATTTCTGATCAAAGAGTCACTGAATGGCCCCGACATGATCCCCTACCCAACGGCATGGACCATCAAAGCTTCATCCCGAGTCTGGAGCTTTACTACGAACGCCCCAAACCTGTTCAAGAAATCCTTCAAAGGTTCTCCTTGTCTCTGTTTCACACCGAAGAGGTTGAAAGGGACAGGCGGTTGAGCTTAGTTGACGATGAATTCTTCCCCGAACAATCCAGAGAACTGATCGAAAAAGGTGATGTGGTCGTTTGGGAGGCCAACAAACCAGTGTAGCGTTGTGCCTGTGAACATGCCCATGAACATCTTGCAATGCATAACATCCATTCCTTCGAGATCATCATCTGAGCATTAAATTTTGTGAGATGGGCCTCCGGGTCTTTTGTACCTGTAAAAACAATCTTAAGCGTTATGAAACTAGCTGGTATGACAGTGTCCATAATCTCCTATGAGAATGGCTTGGGGCGAACCCTTCTTTGAATAGTCGGGCCTTGCTTCCCTATGGAGCGCTCGCCCAACTACTGTAGGTCCTTACACAATTTCTCGTTGACTTTGCGTAACTCCTCGTTACTCACTCGTGACACATCTAATTCTGCCATGAATTGGTCTTGCCTGAGCACCTGCTCAGCTCGAACCTCCGCCATGAGCCTCTCCTGGTTAGCCTTGGATGCCGCCACCGCCTCTTGGAGAGCACCTACAGTCTCCATAAGTTGTTGTATGGTGGGGTTGCCAATCCCTTATGATCCTAACAGACCTTGCCTCGTATTCCTCATCACGCCTAGAAGCTTGAGTACAATTGCGAGTGGGACCTAGTTTTATCGGCCCCACGGTGGGCGCCAAATGTTCTTGTCGGTTGACTTGCTTGTCGGTTGATTCTGATGATAAGCTCTAGCTTCGTCTATTTTTTCACAAATCCGTCCTATCTCTAGCTGCTCTGGAACGTAGCTCCGTTGAAACAAAGGAGCCCTACCTATTGATTGCACTCTGACGATCAAGTCAGTACAGGGCTTATAAAATTTAAGAAGTAGTAAGTTTTAGTCTTAGAAACAACGTACCTTAACCTGGGATCTCAAGTCCCTTTTATAGTTTACCTCTTGTAACAACTTTCCTTCACGAGAATATAATCTCAACTGAAAGCATACTTAGCAAGAAAATATTTTGTTCAAGGGCACACTCTCTTGGTGCTGCAACCGAACAAAATCTTTCCTCTATGGAGTGCATAAAATAATAACAGAATAACCACCAAGGTACCAACTCATGTACCAGCATCAGGGGTTCAATGTGTTTACGTAGCCACCGTCAGCGTGGCGCTACGCTATCTTTTGAACACATGCAACCTAACCTCTACGTTCCCTAACACACATGAGCTTAGGTTTAAAAGGAAACGTTTACTTAAGCTAGACCCCATGCGCACTAAGTACACCCCAATGTCTAAAACCACCCGTCACTAGTCGCATGGGCCTTATGCATAAAGGGTTATACGGAAAAGGAACTAACACATACATTTGGGGCCTAATCACATGACCCACCAACTTGGTCCAAGAGCCAAGCTGACCTGCCTATGGCAAGTTCTAAGCTCCGACCACCGAACGCTGATATCTGAGCGCTCTGGTCCAGTACAGGAGGTTAAACAAAAAAGTTAATTTTTTAATTAAATTTATTATTGATGTTATATTAAATATTGCTAAAAGAATCAAATCTTTGTTAAATTTTTACTTCTTAAAATTACACTTTTAAAAGTTTTAAATAATTTAGTTATCAAATATATTAAAATTATTTATTTATAAAAAATATATTTATATCTATTTATTGAAATTTAAAAAAATCTAAAATATTTTATTAAAGTTTTATAATAATTTTTTAAAAATTTAAGGTTAAAATCCTCAATTATTTTGTTAAGGTTTTAGAATAAACCTTTAAAAATTAACTAAGGTTAAAAAAACCCGGTTATTTTGTGGAGGTTTTAAGATAAACCTTTGAAAGTTAACAAAAGTTAAAAAAATCTTCATTATTTTCGTGAGATTTTAGAATAAATCTTTAATAATTAATGAATATTAAAAGAACCTCCGTTATTTCACTAGTACAAAATTTGAAAACAACGACTATTTATTTAGTGCGGCTTTGCGTTTAAACGCATTTGTAAAAAACGCGGTGGCATTTTTGTAATTAAATTGATTTACAAATGCGGTCTTACCCTAGAACCGCATTTGTAAATCAATTTTACCCTAAAAATAGAAGCGCGCCACTGGTTTTCACTTTCACTTTCGTCTTCTCCGCTCTTCGTTTCAACGTTCTCAGCTGTCTCCGCTTTGCATTGTAAGTTTCAGCTCTCTCTGCTTCAACGTTTGTTTTCGTTTTTCGTTTTTGTCATTGTCATTATTCACTTCCTTGGCATTGTCATTTCGTTTCCTTACTCGTTTTCTGCATATAGGTGGTTACTGTTCTATTGGTTCTCTGGTTTTTTCTGCTCCGCCACCGCCACTGCTTCCGTCACCGCCACTGCTTCCGCCACCGCCTTCGCCTACGTCTCCGATCACCATCAACCTAAAGGTTGGTGTTGTATTTATTTAATATTTTGAATTTATATTTAAAATTTTGAATTCATATTTAATATTTTGAATTTTTATTTTTCTGTATTATAATATATATTTAATTAATAACTAATATAACTTGGAATGTATATAACTAATAACTAATAATTTATATATTTGTGTGTATTTTGAATTTTTGTATTATATAATTTCTATTTTCTTAAATTTATATTATATATAAATTCTATTTTTGTAATTATTTTTATTTTTTGCACTTTCTCTTTGCATATCTTTCTTTTTTTCCCTGGCATCATTTATTTTTTATAATTGTCACTTTAAACTACTTTTACTTAAATAAAAATGAATATGATATTAATCTTTATGGAATTATAATTCTATAGTGTATTAAACTTTGTTCTAGAATTTTAATTTTAGAAGTGAAATATTTAGTTAGTTGTTAATTACATTTTAATAAAAGTTTTATGTTATGTTAGTTATTGTTACTTTTAGAATAGAAATATCGTGTTTGGATTGAGTCCGGGGGTGTTCGACCCTCGGCAAATGTGTGAGATTGAAGAGAATACTAATTATTAGAAAATCCTAACTATATTCCAGAATATATAATGGATCGAAGTTGGATTAATGCTGTTCGTATAAGTGATGAGTACGAAAGGGGAGTAGAGGAATTTATACAATTTGCACAGCGTAACGCGATTATTAGTGGTCATGATGGAGCAAAGATCAGGTGTCCGTGCGTTAACTGTTTGAATGGAAGGATACTGGATGTGAATATCATGAGGGAACACCTGCTATGTGATGGGTTTCTTCGATCTTATACAACTTGGACATGGCATGGTGAATTATTAAATTTACCACGTGTTTCCGTAACTGAAGAATATGTGGGTTCTACCATGGATGAAGCAGTACACGATGATGGAGATGATGATCGATTGGAGGACATGATTCGTGATGTGGGAGCTGAGTGTTTTGCAAAAGCGCATGGATATGAAAGTATGTCAAAAGATGCAGAGACTCCTTTGTATCCTGGATCAACTAACTTCACACGGTTGTCGGCGGTGTTAAGATTGATGAATTTGAAGGCAATAAACGGATGGACTGATAAAAGCTTCACGGAATTGCTCCAGCTGTTGAAGGATATGCTTCCAGAGGGAAATAGTCTACCTAATCGTAATTACGAGGCCAAAAAGATTCTTTGTCCAATGGGTATGGAGTACAAAAAGATACATACATGTCCTAATGATTGTATATTATACCGGAAAGATTTTGAATTGTTGAAAAGTTGTCCGAGGTGTGGGTTATCACGTTATAAGTTGAAACAAAAAGATGATGATTCTATTGATGACATGGAAAAGCATGGACCCCCAATGAAGGTTATGTGGTATCTTCCCATCATTCCAAGGATGAAGCGTTTGTTTGCAAACCCAGACGATGCTAAGAATCTTAGATGGCATGCAGATGAGAGGAAATGCGATGGCATGTACCGACATCCAGCTGATTCTATTCAATGGAAGAAATTTGATGATGACTTTCCAGAATTTGGTAAAGAATCAAGAAATATCCGACTTGGTTTAGCTACAGACGGAATGAATCCGTTTGGTAATATGAGTACAAATCACAGTTCATGGCCTGTATTACTAGTTATTTACAACTTACCTCCTGGATTGTGCATGAAGTGAAAATACATGATGTTGTCTATGATGATATCCGGTCCGAAACAACCAGGGAATGATATTGATGTTTATCTAAGTCCCCTAATTGAAGATTTGAAGTTAATGTGGGACCAGGGTGTCGAAGTATTTGACGGATTTGCTAATGAAACTTTCAAGCTTCATGCCATGTTATTTTGCACCATCAATGACTTTCCGGCATATGGTAACTTATCAGGTTATAGTGTTAAGGGTCACAAAGCGTGTCCAATATGCGAAGAAGACACTGCTTCTCAACAATTGAAACATGGAAGGAAAACAGTATATCTTCGGCATCGGAGGTTTCTTAGAAGTCATCATCCTTACCGGAGGTTGAAAAAAGCCTTTAATGGACACCAAGAGGGTAGTGGTCCACCAACTCCATTAACCGGTGTTGAGGTTTACGAAAAGGTAAATAACATAGACCACACCTTCGGCAAGTCCAAAAAAAAGTCATCTGTGACAAATATTTGGAAGAAGAAATCAATCTTCTTTGATCTTCCGTACTGGTCGAGGTTAGAAGTCAGACATTGTATAGATGTAATGCATGTTGAGAAGAATGTGTGTGATAGCTTAATTGGTACACTTCTTAACATTAACGGGAAGACGAAGGATGGTCTAAATGCTCGTTTAGATTTGATTGAGATGAACATACGCGGCGAGTTGGCACCCATACAAATGGGTAAGCGTACATATTTGCCCCCAGCCTGTTACACAATGTCAAAAGATGAAAAAAATAGTTTTTGTCAATGTCTAAAGGGTGTGAAAGTGCCACAAGGACATTCCTCAAATGTGAAGAGTCTAGTGTCAATGCAAGATTTGAAGTTAATTGGGTTGAAGTCTCATGATTGTCACATCTTGATACAACAATTGTTGCCGGTAGCTATCCGTGGGATCTTACCAAAAAATGTTAGACACACCATAACCCGTTTGTGCTCATTCTTCTCTTCCATCTGTTGTAAAGTCATTGATCCCTCAAAACTAGATGAACTTCAAAATGAAATTGTTGTTATCTTGTGTGAATTGGAAATGTTTTTTCCTCCGTCTTTTTTTGACATCATGGTTCATCTAGTGGTGCATCTGGTAAGAGAGGTTAGATTGTGTGGACCAGTGTACTTAAGATGGATGTATCCTGTTGAGCGGTATATGAAAATTTTGAAAGGTTATGTGAAAAATCATTATCGTCCAGAGGCTTCAATGATTGAAAGGTACATAGCTGAAGAAAGTATTGAATTTTGTTCAGAGTACATGACAAAAGCAAATCCAATAGGTGTTCCAGCTAATTCATGGCACCACAGGCGTTCTACAAGTAAATGTTTACGTGGTGTGAATATTGTAAGAAAATCTCGATCAAAGATATTATCCAATATCGCACTTAAATTTCGTACCTTTAAGTCAAGACTGACTTCGAGATACATTTTTGGCGACCTTAAAGACAAAAATCCATGTTTAAAGTACCAACATATTGATGAAGAAACATGGCGTCTTTTTAGAGAAAGCCGTGAAAATGAGGCTTGGATGGTAAGTGAAGTAACTTTTTTGTTTATATAACATTAATAAGTTTATCTTATTTACTTCAGTTTGTTTATTTCAATTATGACAGGATCGTCGGAAGAAAGCTCAAGAGATAGCTTTGAAGAATCTTACCCCGCACGTTATGTCTCGTTCGGGGTATAGAAAACTTGAGCAAACACTGATGGTGGAAAAGGAGAAATCTCAACAGGGGACGTATTCTGAGAATGTGGAAACAGGGGTCACTTCTCCTCCACCACCTTTTCGCCATGAAAAATGGAAGAGGGCCCGAATTAAAAAGTCCGGTGCACCAAGTTCCGAGCAATCCGGGGTTATAATCGAAAAAATTGTAAGTTATTTTTGTTATTTTCAATTTTTTTAAAGCATTAATTATATTAATGATTGAAAATATGATTTTTGTGTACTCTTGCAGGATTCCTTGGAATCCGACGGTACATTTGTTGCTGAAGGTCGTCACGATATCCTGGTTGAAGCAATCGGACGACCTGAACACTCTGGTCGTGTTCGTGCCGCTGGACAAGGGGTCGGAATTAAACTTTTTTTTGGAGTTTCAGAACGACAACCATCCTCCTCCTCCAAGAAGGAAACTCAAATGAAGACTAAGTTACGTGAAGAAATAATGGAGGAGATGAGAAAGGAGACTGATTTGATGTGGCTGCAGATGAAAAAGGAGAATGATCGAATGCGACAAGAGTTTCTATCGCAACAAGTTTGTGCTGAGCCGATTGAACCCCTTGTTAGTCCCACTCCCAAGAGCACAAAGGGGAGTTGTGCGGCTCCTCCAACATCAGGGGATGATATCAATGGGCAGACAGAGGATTGTGAGCTACTGGTAGTGGGCGGCAAACTTCCTCGGGTGGTGGCACTTGGAAAAGTCTATAAAAACGCCACCACCTTACATAGCGTTCCTCTCTCCCCTGATGTGGCGAAGGTAACTGTTGAAAAAGTACGATTTCCTGATGCTCGTGTTCCACTACCTTCAGATGAGGTAACCACTATGGCCGATGCATTTCAGACATTCGTTGCCTGGCCCAGAGAGCTCATTCGATCTATGCCCGAACCTCATGTAATAATTTCGTTTCATTATATTATTTTTTATTTATATTTATATATTACATATAATTTAATACAAATGTTGTTTATCTTGTAGGAACCTTTTCAGCCACCAACTCCGAAAAAGAAGCGTGAGGTTCCAGTTGACGATCCTATGGCTTCCCTACGTCTCATTGCTAGTCAGATTGGCAATGATCCTTTTCCAGTTCTGTGGGATAATACATTTTTTCAAATCAACACTGAACTGCCACTGATGATTTACAACACAGATTTATCAGAATTTATATCTGGGAACCAGGAGCTCAATATAAGTATAATTCAATTTTTTATGATGTAAGTATCTTTACCTATTATTCAATTTACTTTATGTTAAATTATTATTGATTATGCTTTAACTAAAAACTTGTAGGTTTTTGCATAGAGTCTGTATCACTGAGGGGAAGGAAAATATGTATGGATTCGTAGATCCTGCATATACTAATCCCGTTGGACCAAACTCAACTGAGACTCAAGCATACATCACTAACATCCTGGAAAAAGAGGGAAAAAAAATTTATTTATGCCCTTACATTAATGAGTAAGTTTAATTATATGTCATCAATTATTATTATTTCATGTTTTAAATATTTACTAACTCTTTTCAATGATCATATAGGCATCATTGGCAGTTACTTGTCTTATCAATGGTTGATAAGACTGCTGTGTGGTTTTGTTCCCTACACAAGAAGATGCCCACAAAATTTAAGGATATCATTGATACGTAAGTATAGTATAAACTTAACTTTGTATATGTTACTAATTAACCATCTACTAACGAGGTTTTTTGTATTAACCAGTTCATGGCGTGGATATAACATCCTAAAAGGTCGATCCAGTTCAAATAATTTGAACTACATAAGAGTAAAGGTTTGTAATTTTTTTCTTTCTCTATTATCATTGTTTATCAATATACTAACATATTACTTTTTATTGAATTATATAGTGTAATAAACAACCAGGAAGCTATGAGTGTGGCTATTACATTATGCAATGGATGATTACCATTATAAGACTAGGTGTTAAAACTGGTTGGAAGGAGGTATATGTTAAATCATTTTTATAATTCTTGAACATATATATATCTAGAAACTAATTTATGTCAACTTTGCAATGCAGTTATTCACAGAAGAAACACCAATGAGTGAGGAAGGCATTTCATATGTTAGAGATTCTTGGTCCACATACTTCATTAATTTTTATAACTCTAGCATAAGTAAACAACATTAGTGGTTTTATTATATGTAATTTGATCACTTGTAAATGTACATTTTGATGATTTCAATTGGTTACTACATTTTTGTATTTGTCTGGCTGGGTTTAATCATTATGCAGGTTATTTAAATATGGTTTCTGCACAAAACAGGATGTACCAAAAAAAAAAAAACACTATTTACAAATGCGGTCATTTACCAAGACCGCATTTGTAAATAGTGAATTCGCATTTACAAATGCGGTCTTAGTAAATGACCGCATTTGTAAATAGTGATTTATGAATGCGGTTTTTACCAAGACCGCATTCATAAATCCTAAACCCCAAACCCACTCCCTAATTCAGAATAATATACAAATGCGGTTATCTAAAATGACCGCATTTGTAAATGTGATTTATGAATGCGGTCATAGGACCGCATTTGTAAATTCCAGATTTACAAATGCGTGTTGATCAAATGCGGTTCTATGACCGCATTTGTAAATTTAAAATAGCCGCATTTGTTTAACTTATCTGCACTAGTGTTTTACTAAAAGTTTAGAATAAACCTTTAAAATTTAATTAAGATTAAAAATTTCTGTGATTTTATTGAAGGTTTTATTAATTAAATTAATTATTAAAATTATATTAATCTTAGCTAAATAATTTCTATTAAAATATTTCTTTTAGTTAATAATTTATCAAATATACGTGTTTTACTTTTTGAATTTTAAAGAAATCTTTTCAGTAGTTAAAAACAAACATGGGGCTCCACCCATTATGGCTGCACCCATTATGACTGTCGTGTGCTACTATTTTGGTCAGCCGGAATGACTTGTTTACTTTATTAATATTGTTATATTATTTTACAATAATAATATGATACACTAGAGAATATAAAATTATTTATTTATACATTATTTACTACTTCGAAGTTTATACTTCAGGTGCAAGCCATGTGCTTATTTATTATATCGTATTTTAATATTCAAAACGCTTATTTAATATATCTTCAACTGAACTCGTGTTCCAGGAGGACTTGTTAATTTAATGATTTAGAATATGTTTAGGATGAATAAAATATTTTTTCGAACTAATCCGTTTCATAGAGTTTGATTACTTTTCTAAAAGGAATCGTTAACTTTGATTTTTGTCCCTGACAAACAATGGCATGATGTATAAATAACTATATCATCATGTTGCACGTACTAAAAGAAAAAAAAATTCTGCAGTTAGCATCTACGAGAAACTGACACGATAATTTATTTCTTCTCTATAATAAACTACTTTCACCACGCATTTGTAATTAGTCAGAAGATTATTCCAGATAAAATATATCGTAGATGGTTCAATTAATTATCTGTATGTGTTTGTGACTAATCAGAAGATGTAAGATACGGTAAATTTGTGACAATGATAATGAGACACAATAGCGAAAGAGATTTGGTGAAGTTAGAGAAACAGAACCTATTAAAAGTTTATAAGATGGAGAGCTGGAATTTGTAATTAAGTCTTAGATTAAAGTTTGAGAGTTGTAAACATGTTTAGTAGATCTTTTGAGTATGCTCTTGCAAACATATAGGATCTAATTCGGGCTTAGACTCATGGATAGACAATTATTCAAAGAGGGTGTAGATGTATATTGTGAAAAGTAAGATTGATACTTTTCAAAGAGGTTCAAAGAGTGACACACTATGATGAGTAAAGAGTACGGGACTAAATTAAAAGTGTTTAATATAAGAAATGGATTGAAGTTTATTTCAACGAGTTCAATGAGTTTTATAGGGTTAAAGGTATAAAGAGACATAAGATATTTATAGACACACCATATTAAAATGAGTTGGTTGTAAGGATGAACAAAACCATTTTGGAGAGGATGAGATGTATGTTGCTAGTAGTCACATTGCTTAAGGCCTTTAGGAGATAAGTTGCAAACATTGCTTTCTACCTTATTAACAAAATTCAATCATCTCCTCTAAATTGCAAGACTTATATGGTATGGAGTGGAAGGCCTGTAGATTATAAGAGTATGAGTGCATCTTGACATTTGCACATGTAAAAAACAAGACTAGAAGCACAAACTGAGAGGTGTATCTTTATTGGATATGTAAAAGGTGTGAAGGGGTATAAGTTGTGGAGGTTGGAGCCTAGAGAGGTTAGATGATTTGTTAGTAGGGATGTCATATTTGATGAAACTCAAAATGATTATGGTGATGCGCAAAGATCCAAAGAAGGGCAAGGAGAAAGTCCACGTTAAGGTGGAACCTTCTAATGATGGATTAGGCTGTCTAGAGGTGCTAGATAATGGGGCATCAAATGATGTAAACCAACCTTCTACCTTTTACTCTAGAAGGTCTAAATGTGTAGAGGTTGATTCCGCCTATCAATTTACACGTGATAGGGAGAGGAGAAATTTGATATGTTGATCATTTTATGATTTGACAACTAAAGAGATAGATGGTTAAGAGAGTAGAAGCTTCCAGAAGGTTATAGAAGACGTAGAAGGTTAGTAGTGAAAGTTTCCATGGAGGAGGAGATTAAATCTCTAAAGGAGAATGACACATGGGCGCTCGTTGATCTACCAAGAAACTAGAAGGTGGTAAGATGCAAGTGAGTATTTAAGTAAAAGGAAGGAAACCAAGTGTAGGGGGACAAAGGTCCAATGCTAGACTGGTGGTGAAAGGGTTTACACAAGTGGAAGGGGTAGACGATAATGAGATCTTCTCACCTGTGGTAAAACATTGTTCAATAAAGATTTTGATGTCTATTGTTAACCAATACATCATGGTCTTGGAAAAGTTAAACGTAAAGATAACTTTCTTCATTGAATCTTGGGGGAGGTTGTTTATGTGTAGCAACCTGAAAGGTTTGTTGAAAGAAGAGAGGAATGTGTGTCTCTTGGAAAAGTCATTGTATGGTTTGGAATAGTCCAAGGCAATTCTGGAAGAGATTTGATCAGTTCCTAAGGCAGAAAAAGTTTTAGAGGAACAATTGACAATTAGGTCTACATCCTCAAAGAGAAAAATAGTATGTGTTGTTTTTTGCTTTTATATGTAATATCCTTATAGCCATCAAGTCTAAAATTAATTAGAGGAGCTTAAAGAAAAAAATAAGCTCAGAGTTTGAAATGAAGGATCTTCGTCCCACCAGAGGAATTATGGGGATGAACATACAAAGGAATCAAATTGCATCTGTCTCAATAAGATACTTGTAGAAGATGGTTTGTTGAGAGGTTTAGGATGCATGAATATAAACCTATAGGGACATCACACAAAGTTTTAGGTTACCCAAGCTCTTATTTCAAAGAAAGAAAGGAGGGAAAGGAAGACTACTCCATATAATAATAGAGTAAGGACCATAATGTATGTGATGATCTATAGTAGACTACATCTGGCGCATGCTATTAGTGTGGTTAGGAACTTCATAGTAGATTCAGAACGTGTTCATTGAGAGACTTTGAATTGGGTACAAAGATTGTTGAATGGAATAGTATCGTCTGGTCTAGTGTATTGAAAAACTACACATAATAGAGTTGTTTTGAAAGGGTTTGTAGATGTTGATTATGCAAGGAATGTTGATAGTAGAAAGTCATTTTCTAAATATGTTTTTGCATTTTTTAGTATCGTAGTTTGATGGAAATCTAGTTTACAATAAGTGGTGGCTTTATTTACTACCTAAGTAAAGTATATGACGCTTAAATAGGGGGTAATAGAGGCATAATACCACCGGGGGACCAAACATAAACATTACACTACACTTTGTGAGAGATGTTGTTCACTCTCAGAGGTCAAAATCGAGATGATAGCCTCGAAGTAAAACAATGGGGATGTGTTTACGATGTTCTTGTCAAGATCAAGGTTCAGATAGTGCTTGGAGTGGATTAATTTTTTGTTTGAAGACAAAGGAAGATGATGTTGAAAGATTTACATGATTTGAAGTCAACATGGAGAATTCTAATATTTGGCTCTATATCATGTATGTATAGCAGATAATTTGGTAAGATCAAAATTAGACCATTTGATGGAAGAGAGGAGAGAATAATCTAGTACTGAAATTGTGTTCTTTTATTCCCTTAGTCTATGTTGTATATATAAATATTGTAATGAGAGTAAATGGTACATAATATATTTTATTAGAATCTGTATATATAACCTTAATAAAAGTGTGTTCTTTCCATCTTATTATTATGTTTCTTGCTTTTTATTATAAAAAAACCCAACATCACATCACAACAAAATACAACCATGACAAAATGACAAATAAAAAATCAAAGCGTAGATTGATAGTCGTGCAAACCACTTGAGCTTGCATACTTTCAGGAGACCACAAGGCTCCTCTCATATCAGTCCAGGTAATACAAAATGTCAAGGCACTCTCCTAAACCTTTCTAACTTTTATGTTGATGAGTCGTCTTCAAAAAGTGTCACTAGGGGACCACTTTCTCAGCAGGGGAAATGTTATGTATGAGTCACTTAACTTAAAGCTTGGGTTAGAGAGTATGAGAGTGAGAGAAATGAAAAAAAAAAAAACTTAGAAAAAGCAAATAATTGTATCAACAATTGCAATAACTTAGATTTTTGCAGCCATCTTTCTAATGAATGTATCAACAATTGCAATAACATTTTTTGTAGGAATAATGACTTGGAAGAAGCAAATAATTTGTAGATCATGGCTAAAAAGATGGAGGTTTCTTATGAAGGAGAGAAAGAAGAAGTCCTAACAAAGGTCATGCAAAATGTAAATGAAAGATAATAATGAGGCAAATAGGTTAAGTAACTAGGTTGCAAAGGAGAAAAAAGTAATACTACCATGAATGTGTTAATATGACAAGGATAGTGAGGAAGCATAATATTTTTTGAAATAGTTTATAGTAGAAAACACATTTGAAGAGAAAGGTTTATGGGTTGTGAAGGAGTGTGTAAAATTAAAAACAAAAGTTGATGAAGCAAAATTGTCAGACAATGCTCCCTTAATAACTTTGAGAGTGTTAGCAGCATCTTCTTTTAGTGCCTTCATTCTCTTGCGCATTTCCCCTCCTTCCTTCCCTTCCATTACACAATTTATCATCTCAACAAACTTTTCATCAATGAAGGAGAGAAGGGTAGAGGAATCGTGGAGAAGACCTGTGACGAGGAGTCGATAATACTCAACCAATCCTAACACTACGTTCTTTTTCTCCAATTTCCCAGATAGTCATGGAGAGTTTGAAATGCTTAAGTTGTTTCAAAAATTGGCTAGGGTTAAGGAAGTCTTTATTTCTGAACGGCTTAATAGGTGGGCAGAAGATTTGGGTTCGTGAGATTCTTTGATGTAGGAGATGTTGTGAGCCTAGAGAGGGACCTATATCGTTGTTATATTGGAAACATGAAGCTTCATGTTAACCTACCAAGGTACAGGAGAGAAGGGCTTGAGAGATATGGTAGAGCATTATCGGGTGAGAAAAACAGAAGCGGTGGTAGTGTTCATCCTTATGTTCAGAGGAAGAACAAAGAGGAGTGGAGGAAAAAAACAGGAAAGGAGGCTCTTAGAAATGACGTCGTTAAACAGTCTTATGCTGAGGTTGTTAGAAATTCACGACTAAAAAACATATCTTGCCATGGATGACAAAGAGTATGGTAAGGCACATGAAGGCCGAACATAACTTTGAGCTTCTACAGGAAGAATGCATTAAGGGGGGATGAGCATGATCAAGGTGAAATATTTGGGTGACAATATCGTCCTTATGACGCCTAAGGCAGAGGAAAGAATGAAAGACATTGTTAAGCTTAATAATGATTGGTTCGTCAATTTATTTAAAGACATTAAACCTTGATTAGAGTCTCTTGTGGTAAGTTATAAACGAGTTTGGGTTAGATGTTATGGACTACCTCTAAATTTATGGAGTAAGGAGTGTTTTTCAAAGGTTGCGGAGGAAGTAGCAATGCTGGTGGAGATTGACGAAGCTACTCTGTCTTGGAATTGTCTGGAGTATGCCCAGTTTAAGGTGCGTGTGTTAAAGTCTCTCAAGGTAGAGTTGGCTAAGGGCTTTTGGATTAATGGGGTTTTGTACAACATTACCATTGTTGAGGAGGTGAATTATTATGATGGAGAAGATAATAAATGCAAGTGCGTTTATAACCATGAAGGCTCCTCAGATAGTGTATCGTCTTTTGACTCGTTCGTTGAAGATTCTTTGGTTTCTGCAAACTTAAGTAATGAAGAGGGGGGAAATGAAGGACGGAGCTACTGGTGGCCGAAGAAAAGTAGAGGGGAAGGTACGACTTCAAAACAAACAAAAAAGGATTTGCAAGGGGAATGTGCAGTAGGTGTAGAGATCTATCAGCAAAAAAACGCTTCTTCTTTCACACAAAAGTATCTGAGCCCACAGGGAGTAGCTACGGAGGGGACAGTTGTGGCTGTCACACAAAAGGTTAATGTTGCGTGTGAGGCGATACAAAACTCCCTGACTGACCTAGTAGAAGTGGTGGAGTCGTTTAGTCATCTTAGTGCTAAGCCCAAATTAAATGCGGCTCAGTCTAGGGGAACTGGTTCACATGCTCATTTGTGTACCAGTGTTGGTTGCGTTTCAGAGTCAGGGAAAACTATTGAAGGAGTATGTGATTCAGAACAGGATGAAGGCCAAGTGTCGACGTCAGAGATTGAGAGGGTGGTGCAGTCGGCGTCTGAGGGTAAAAAAGGATTTTCCAGTCCGCAAAGTAGTCCAAAGGATTCTTGTACAAATCCAACCAATCTCCTAAAAATTATTGAGGTGGAATGTAACGGGGGAAATACGAGGAAGCAGAAGAGTGACATTGGGAATGGAGGGGAGGACTCTACAGCATCGAATGAATGTCAAACCCCAAAAAGAGTGTGTTACCTACGCTCGTTGTGGGAGCAAGGGGCCCGAACGGTTCAGCGGCGGTGGCGCTCTAAGGGGGCATGGGTTCTCTACACTATGGGTATAGATATCTGACCAGGTCAATCTCAAATTCCTATGCTATGTCTGATTCTGAAATTGTTGAGTGCGGCAATAATCGTATTAGGAAAAAGTGTGTCGAATCTGAATCAACCAGAATTTGGAACTTAGGCAAAAATCTGGGGGCGTCAAGCTCACGAGAGGATGGTATTCTGATAAAAGAAATGGAGCTTTTGGAGGTTAGGGACAGGCAAGTCGTGAGTAAGTCGAAGAAGGGTGATAAGAGTAGTTGTATATGATTATTGTTAACCTAAATATCAGAGGGTTAGAGGGAGGAATAAAAGCAAAATATCTTAAGCATCTAATTGCTATGGAGGGTGCGGATTTTGTGTGCATACAAGAGATCAAAGTTACGGAGTTCTCTGATAGGAGGTGCTTTGATTTGTGGGGGGATAGTAAAGTTGGTTGGGTACATAATGAAGGTGTAAACGGGGTAGGGAGTACCTTATCTATGTGGCATAAAGAAGCTTTCATTTACAGTTCTCACGTTATTGGAAGAGGTTTTATAGCTGTTGTCGGTCTCCATTCTAAATCAAACTGTTTATGTGTTATCGTTAATGTTTATGTTGCTGGTTCTCTAAGTGACAAGGCTGCCATGTGGGATGCTCTGTCTGCTATCAGAAATTCTCATCAGAATGAGGTATGGTGTTGTTGTGGAGATTTTAATGTTGTCAGGTGTGTAGAGGAAAGGAAAGGTGTGGAAGGTTATTCGAACCAGAAGAAGGAGATTAAAGATTTTAATGAGTTCATTGATAAGAATCTAATGGTGGACATACCTATTGTAGGTAAAAAGTTCACGTGGTACAAATCAGACGGGTCTTCTAAAAGTAGATTAGATACAATACTAGTATCCGAGGAGTGGCTTCAGATGTGGCCTATGAGTAAGCAATATGTGCAACCAAGGGAGGTTTTGGATCACTGTGCTATAGTGGTCAAGTCTTGGGCTAAAGACTGGGGTCCCAAGCCGTTTAAAACAATAGACGCTTGGCTTTTGGAACCTGGTTTCAAGGAATTGGTGAAGGAAAAGTGGAACACTTATGAGGTGCAGGGAAATGGTATCTCTAAATTCAAAGATAAATTGAAGGGTGACCTCAAAGAATGGAATAAGAGTGTTTTTGGGAATCATGAAGATAATAGGCGTAAGATCATGAAGGAGATTCAGAAGCTAGATACCAAGGATGCAAACTGTGATCTCTTGGAGGGAGAAAATATGAGAAGGCTGGAGCTACTTAGCCAACAAAAGCTTGTAGAGAAAAAACTGGAATCTTTAAACAGACAGAAAGCTAGATCTATATGGTTTAAATATGGGGACGCTAATACCAAATACTATCACTCTCTTATGAGGTGGAGAAGACTCAGGAATGAAATTAAAGGAGTAGAAGTGGATAATTAGTGGTGCGAAGAACCGAAAACTGTATGAAGGAAAGCTAAACGAGTGTTCGAGCAAAGGTTCATGGCTACCTCTGGCCTTGGTGTTAAGCTTAGCTTTGTGGACTTCATGTCTATTCCTGAGGAGGTTAGCTTGAGAATGGTAGAGGGGTTTTCTGACGAAGAAGTAAAGGCTGCAGTGTGGATGTGTGAAGGATCGAAGAGCTCGGCCCAAATGGCTTTAGTTTTAATTTCATTAAGAGCAATTGGGAGTCTTTAAAGAAGGATATCATGGATGTTGTGTACGTGTTCCAAGAATATGGAAGCTTTCCAAAGGGTTGCAATGCATCCTTCATTGCTCTTGTTCCTAAAGTGAAAGACCCAGTTATGATTGATCATTTCAGGCCTATATCTCTAGTGGGGGCTTTATATAAGATCATAATGAAGGTGTTGTCAGGTCGCATCAAGGAAGTCATGGCTATGATTATAGATGATGTTCAGTCAGCCTTCTTGAAAGATAGGGGGCTGTTAGAAAGTGTCATGATGGCCAATGAGGTGATCGACGAGGTACGGAGAAGTAGGAGGAGTGGGGTGTGTTTGAAGATAGACTTTGAGAAGGCATATGACTCAGCTAGGTGGAGTTTTTTGTTGGACATGTTACATAGAATGGGGTTTCACAGTAAATGGGTAAAGTGGGTGAAGGGTTGTTTGGAGACAGCTACGGTATCGGTTTTGGTTAATGGTAGTCCAACGGAGGAGTTCCATCTTTCACAAGGATTGAGGCAAGATGACCCTCTGGTTCCATTTCTCTTCCTTATCGTAGCAGAAGGCCTGGCTGGGCTAGTTCGTAAAGCTTTAAAGGAGAACTTTTTAAGTGGTATCAAGGTGGGAAATATGTTTCATGGAAAGTTGGTTCAGGGGATCAAATCAATTTCTAGGACGATGCCTGGGTGGACAAGAAAAAGCTTAAATAGTTGTTTCCCAGGTTGCATATCATATCTCTAGATCATGGAAAGAAGGTGAGTGAGGTAGGCTTTTGGGAGGATACGGAGTGGTCATGGAGGTTAAGGTGGAGAAGGTCTAGATTTGAGTGGGAAAGCATTATGGAGGTAGAATTGATGAACCTTATTATAGGGAAGAGTCCGAGAAAGGAAGTCGAGGATGTAATGGTGTGGAACAGGGATTCAAATGGAGTTTTTTCTGTGAAATCTGAATACCAGACTTTATGTCAGTCTCCCAATGGGATATCGCATGATGGGTACTCACTCCTATGGCAAGTTAAAGCGCTACCCAAGGCTCTGTTCACTGCATGAAGGGTTTTGATTGGGAGACTTCCAACTTATGAAAATCTCACTAGGAGAGGTATGGTCGTCAATTCCACTATTTGTGTGCTATGTAAAGCAGCGAAAGAATCAAATCATCATCTTTTTCTGTCTTGTATCTTTGCACAAAAAGTGTGGTCACTTTGTCTCAGGTGGATAGGTATCTTGTCTATTCAACACAAGGACCTTATGAACCACTTTGAGAGCTTTCACTTAGTTCACTTATCTTTCAAACAAAATCAAGTCTGGAAGGAAGTATGGGTTGCAATTATCTGGAGTATATGGGAACAAAGAAACTTGGTTGTGTTTAAACAAGGGGTAGTTATGTTGAAGAAATATTTCACTTACGCTTTTAGCTATTCATTTTCTCATTGGGTTCTATATCCCGGTCTGTGTCTGCAAAGTTATTGAAGTGGAGGTTGTTGATACACGAGCTATAAGAGAGGGGGTTACTGGAATTTAGAATGAAAGGAAAAATTCAGATATGTTGGACTAGGAGTAACTGCTCTGGTCTGTTATTAAAAGTTGGGAGGCTCTGATGGATCGTGTGCTGCGGAGATGCAGGTTTGGTATAGGGACATGCTGGGCAACATGTTTTTGCTGTTCGTCACAGGGTTGAGTGAAGCGCGGTTATAGGCGTTCAAAGAGGTTAAAATCTGTAAAGCAAAGGAGCACTTACGGTCAACATATGTAGGTTAATGGAAGTAGAGTGGAAGAAAGAGAAGTGCTGGCTTGTGTTTATCAGTATGATAAGGAAGAAGGAGGTTGTTTCTGGATGGTAGGATACATAGGGATTGTGACTGGAAGCAATAAAAACGTAACTAAATCATGGAAGCAATAGAATGCCAGAACAACTCCTTTCCTTAGAACTCTTTGAGTCAAGTGTCTGGCTTGGAAGTCGTATGGGGGAGTAGGAAACCTATTTCTTGGATCTAAAGCTAATGGTTCTGTTGTAGTTAAAGAAAACTATGTAGTTATGTTTTATCTATGGCACTATGACTATGATTTGTATGTGGTCTATGACTATGATTTGTATGTGGTATTGTGTTGGCTGTTTAATGAGGGGACACGTGATGGCACCACTTAGTTTTTTGTCTTTCTTTTTGCTTAGTGGTGCAAATTCAAAAGGTTATGTTTCGGGATCTCAATTTGGCGTAGAGAATTATGGTTTGTTGGTTAATGGGTGTGGTTCTGTATGAGAGTATCGAGCATTGGTCTTTATTTTTCTTTGTAATATGTTTGGGCTACTTGTAGGGTGTTTTGTTTTTGAAACCTTTATCTAAGGTTGATGCAGGGAACTATGGCTCCTGGGTTAAAGTACCCTTAAAGTATCTCTTTTATTTTATTTAATTTTTTTGTAAGAAAAAAAAAACTGATAATTATATATGTGTGCAACCCAACCTGGGAAAAGAAAAAGAAAATGTTGGAGAAACATATGTTGAGAAGGCAGTCTAGTAAAAAAATTAGTGTATTTTGAGAGAGTTTAGGTATAGTAGATGAACTACAAAAAATTTATTAAATAATAATTAAATTAAGAGGATAAAAATAATTAGTCATTATATTAATTAAATTAAATATTATTTTAAAAACTAAAAAGTATTGGTATTTAAAATTGTTTTTATTATTAATAAAAATTTATAAAATGATTTTTAAATTAATATCTAAACTAACTAAGGTTTTAACAACTAATTTAGAATATAAAATAGTAATTAATTGTTAGAATGCAAAAATTATTTTATAAATTTGTTTAATAGTTAGTAATTTGTTTAATAATTTGTTTAATAATTTGTTTAATTTATAAAATGTTTATTAATTTAATTAATATAGTAATGAATTATTTTAATTTATAATAAAAAAGATGCATGAAGGATCACGATCAAACAATCATCATGTTTAATAACTTTATTTCACACATATCAATTATCTCTGTAGTTTAGCATTGACTTAATTCATGTAAACATTAATTTTAATTTTTATTACTTTTATTTTTATAATTTTGTTTGCGCGACTTGATTAACACTATAATATAAATATTTTTAATATAAAATATAATTTTAATGTTTTTTTATCCAAAAGAGAATGCAAATTAACTTTTATTATTTATTGTCAACTCAAGACTGGGGGCTTGTGTACCGTCCCGTCCCCCGGACATTGACCAAAGGTCAAAGTCAACATGTGGTAGGATCCTTCGTGGGACCCAAGGAAGGAAGTCAACAGATAGACCGACTGAGGCATTGCCGGGTTGAGGCGTTGCCAACAGGAGGCGTCGCCTTGCTAAGGCGTCGCCTAAGAAAGGCGTCGCCAGGTTAAGGCATCGCCAAGCTAAGACGACGCAAGGAGGCCTCGGGCCTTGATAGTTCAGGACAGTAACGAAGAGAAGAGAAAAGTGACTTCAAGACCATACGTTCTAGTACTAGTAGGGGGTAACCTGACTCGTGAAGTATCCACGCCACTACTGGGAGACCCTAGGATAAATACGACCCATGAGAGGGCCACGACCAGGGGAGAACCACGTGCATGGTACGAGAGAAAGGTAGATACACCCCTAGGGCAAGTGACTGAAGATTGGGGGGCATGAGTTGGCACCCAGAAAGTCATCCCACGCGCCAGATGCACTTCAAGGAAGGAGGACTCACACAACGGATTAACCCTAAGTTGGGTTACGGCACTGTGAGGCCCTCCGCACAGAATAACGATCAAGTGAAAGTTTCAGTGAAAGTTTGCGAAGGTACACGTTAACTTAGTTACGTATCAAATGTTTCAAGGCACATTTTTATACGCTTTCAATGCGCTTCAACGCGCTTTAAATGCAGAAGGTATATAAAAAGGGGTCTTGGGTCATTTGAAAAGGACCGAGTTTTTTGACCTAATTCTCGCAGTCTTACATAGAGCACAAACCCTAGTTGCTTTACTGCGCACCCACTGTGAGCAGAAGACAATTAGGGCAACCCAGTTTTAGTATTCCAGCACAGTTATTTTCGACCACCTTAAGAGGGTGTGTCACCTTTGATATTTCTCGCTAGCTGACTTGATCGTCGGAGTGCAAACGGCCGCAAGGACACCCTTTTGTTCATTTCTTTTCAGGTATTCACGGACGGAGTGGAACAAAGGTGCCCCAGCTCGTGAGGACAAGTCACGCGCAAAGACGACCCTGATCAACCGGCAGGAACATTTATTTTTATCACTTTGTAATGTTAGTTTAACATTTGACACTAACTTTTTAAAATATTCTTCTGTCACACTATTTATCTTGACCAACTTGGCAGCATTCTTCCTATAATCAATACTGTTTTTTGACTGCTAACCATTATTGTAATTGTTACTATCATAAATAGGTACTAAAAAAAAGTCATTGATTATGGAAAAAAATGAGTTATTTGATATGTACCAAAAAGGAGTCATTGAATTTACTTTTGGGTGAGGCCGTTGACGGTATCTATACAAAGTAATTTGTTCATCGACTTTAATAGCTTTTTAATATTTGATTAATTAAATTGCTTTCAACATATTCTCTTAAATAAATAAGTTAAACTTAAAATTTAATTATATAAAAAAATAAATATACTAAACTGAAAATTATGGATTTTAAAAGATTTTGGAGTCATACATCATTAAATAAAATGAAAAAAAAATTACAGATTAATTAGTTAGATTGATATAAAATTAATTAGACTGATTCGGGGCATTTATTCCAACACAACCTCATCTAGTAGTTTAATTTATTTCTAGTATTTGGGCATCACCACTTGCATAATTAAGGTTCCACATATGTAGAAGCTTACATAAAATACATTAACTGTTCAAATTTAGGCAATGATGAAATAGCTTCTATGGCTGTGCCAAGAGGCCATGCTGTTTCCACAATAGCATCTTTATATTCAATTTCCTTAGCCAGGGTAATCTCTTGCAAAGGATCAATGCCTGGAAACAAATGTAGAAGCAATTAAAAACAAATAGATATAATATTAATAATAATAACCAATTTGTATCAAGTTCAACGTGATCATAGTGCAAACCTACCAAATCCATCAACCAGCAACGTATACTGGTATGCAATGTCCATGCATACAAATGGAACTCTTTCTTTTGAAAGATGGGGATAACTGGATTTGGCTTCTTCAAATGTTTTTCCACAAGCTCGCTTAGCCAGGTTTTCAAGATCCACAACACGAACAACGGCATTATGAGCTTTTGCGTCAATTAGACCAACCTATAGAGCAAACAATGAAATTACTATTAGTATACCTTGAGGAAAGAAATCCAAATTAGAAACTGGTGCTAAAATAAAGTACATACGTCTAAGGGTAGGTAATAGAATGATGAAGTAGCATAAATAGTTCTTTGTCCACTTCCTCTTCCACCGTCCCATATACCACCAAATGTGCAATTGTGACGAGAACATGGCTCGTTCAGTTTGAGAGCCTTAAGGACTATCTCTCTGCATGCATCATAACTGGACCCTGAACTTGGAGGGTACACTGCATACTCCACTTCTGAATATGTATAGTTCCCTATAAACATTAACAAACTCACTTCTTATTGCCATCTTTCAACATATCATCAAGAAGTGAGTGACATCAAAGCAATGTGTTTGTTTACCATCATATCCAGCCAAAATGCAAGGGTTAGCTGAACCATCGCTGACCTTCAAAATCTCAGCACGAGAAGCTTCTGTACCATAGTGCAGGTAACTGATACAAAAATTATGATGTGTAAAACTACATATTAACCATGAACTGAAGAAGTCATGTTTCCATAAACAGAATCCCTATAAACAGAGCTAGTATTTAGTGTACATCATTTTGTTTCATATTTTTATACAACAGTCGTGTTTGGATACCATGAGTTTATTTTTCTGTACTATTTCAGTATAACTTCAATATAAAAATAAACACAACAATTTCAAAAATTGTTTCTGTATTCAAGTCAGGATCAAACAAGTATAAATAAAGAAACCTGTGAATAGGAAGAATTGGAATGAAACCTGTGAACATAGAGATCGTAATTTTTGCCTTTGGCATATAGCTTCTTGATGTATGGATCCTCTCCATCAGGTACTAGTGGGGCATTTTTTGCTGTGTTCCTTGAGACGGCATATGCCATTTGAACTGATCCACCTCCAAGATCAACTACTCCAACCGTCTTTGAAAACTTCTTTCCCAACCTCCCCAATAGATAATTCACTGCCAACTGCAACTCATACAAACTGCAACTTACTTATATGAACCACTCAAATACACAACAATATATGAAAAACATTTCCCCATTAATTGCCTCCAGAACTAATAAATTATTTATTCATCCTGTTAACCTATTTTATGTTAAAAAACAAAAACATTATACATATATAGATATAAAATAATGTAATTTATTGCAAAATAAAACATTAATATATATATTATTAAGAAAGAGTGGACTTTAAGCCTAACTCAACCCCATAAAACTGACTCATAGGGTTGAGGTTTGCACCCACTTATATACAATGAAAGGCTCTAATCTCTAGTCGATGTGGTTTCTTCAACACCCCCGTCGAGTGAGACTATATATTTTGGATGGTCCGATAGCGGCCTGATAGCGGGTGACACGATAGGCCCAACACAAACACTCGCTAGGATAGGCTCGAAATGGCTCTGATACCATATTAAGAAAGAGTGGACTTTAAGCCTAACTCAACCCCATAAAACCGGCTCATAGGGTTGAGGTTTGCACCCACTTATATACAATGAAAGACTCTAATCTCTAGTCGATGTGGTTTCTTCAACACCCCCGTCGAGTGGGACTATATATTTTGGATGGTCCGATAGCGGCCTGATAGCGGGTGACACGATAGGCCCAACACAAACACTCGCTAGGATAGGCTCGAAATGGCTCTGATACCATATTAAGAAAGAGTGGACTTTATGCCTAACTCAACCCCATAAAACCGGCTCATAGGATTGAGGTTTGCACCCACTTATATACAATGAAAGGCTCTAGTCTCTAGTCGATGTGGGATCTCCAACATATATATATATTAAATTTCAAAAATATTATCTTAATAAAATAAGTAATACATTAATACTTTTTTTTGAGAGACATAAATAAAAATAATATTATATAAATTCATAAAAATAAACGATAGCTATGGAAACCGGGTTATTAGATATTGGGGGTCACAACAGGTCAAATGTTTTTCCAGAATCAATGCAACCCTGTGTTAGCTCATCGTGGTATCTTTCAATTAAAAACAATTATAGGTAAGCTCATCGTGGTATCTTTCAAAAGAATATCTGATAACATATCAACGAACAATATCATGTATACTGTCCTTGCTTTTGACAAACCCAAAGTGCTATTACCAATTTTTTATACCAAACCATAGAAGGCCAGAACTGACTAAGGAAAAAACTTTTACATTGGAATAGGATAATACAGTCACATTATAACAACGAGGTGCAAGTTTTTATATCAACGAGGTGCAAGATTTGACCTTCTACAACTAACTTTAATTGGTTAGATCTCTTTTGTTTCTTAAGCCTTTTTTCTGCTTGAACCAGATTTTTTCAAGGGTTAAGATATCTGAAGTGTCTCCATTCATTTAATTTATTTATTATTAATAAAAAATTATATATTATTATAATAGGGTGTCATGTATTTACTTCTTAGGTGTGAAAGTGAACTTTTTTTATATATATATTTAGACTGTGATACACTGAAACTCTTTTTGAGTAAATATACCCACTTCACAGTTGATTAAATTAATATTTTAATTATATTTATTTTAGTTTTTAATATAAATATTATTATATTATTTTTTGTTGTCAAATTATTAGAAAGCTTTTTACATATTTAAGTGAGTGTTAAACGTCGTGCACTTTTAATATTCTTTTTGGTTAATGAGAAAGAAAAATGAAACGTGAAATCAAATGAATAAAGCCTAAAGAGAAAGATCATATCATACCCATAGATAAGAACCTTCCTGGGTTCCATCAATTATAGCTACTGCATCTGATTGAACGTTCAGGGTACTTCTGTTCTTGAACATATCCCTAACCTAAAAGATAACAGAATGAAAACCGAAGAATATGAAAGACTATAGTTAGAAAAATGAAGCTCATGGTTAGTTACCGCATTCAATATATTTTCAGCAGCATTCCCTTCCAAAAGTCTTAAACCTGCCGTTGCCTGCATCATTAATAAAATGAAAAGACATTATGTGAAAAAGTGGTTCAGATTTTCGACCAAACTTTATTCATGTTATAGAGAAGAGAAGAGAAACACCCACGCCAAGCTTAAGAGGTGTCTTGAAGTGCAGATCCTGAGGGACAACATTTTCAGCTGCCTCTAAAAGTGGAATCAAAGATTGTGCAGCTTTTTCAGGTTTATCCGCATATGAACTCAAACCGGGTGTGACCTACAGCACAAGAACGAAAGTTATGTCTTAAAGAACAACCAAGAAGTGAAGATAGAATGATTACTACCGTTTAGATGCATGACTATAGCTTATGAAGCAAAAAATTAGATGCCGAAAAGATGGTATACCCTTTGGTGAAATTCGAGATTATTGCCAATGTAAAGGAGATCTAAGTTCTGGTCAAAATGGAAGACGTGCACTCGACTTCCAGTGCTACCAGCATCAAAAATGGCAGCATAAGAGGTAATGGCTTCTTCTTGTTTGGGGAATATCTTCCGATTAGATAGAAGGTTGTTCCCAAGATACTGGGAGGAATAGACTGTGGGCAGTAGCAAGAATAAGAAACTAAAGAGAGATTGAAACCCCATTCTCAAATCACTCTCAACTACCAATACTAATTAACATTTGCCTCGTTTATAAAGAGAGAGATCTACACTGTCCGGTATATAGAAATGAAATTAAAATTTAATGTATAATATTTTAATATTTTTTTTTTTGTTAAAGTTAGAAACAATTTTTCAATTTGGTAGGGACAGCTAAGTCCAAAAATGAAACTTGAATAGAATTTTAAACTTTATTTACAACGTATAAACAAACCTACCTACTAGATCATCTAGTTAAACACATTGTCTAGCAAGTAAGCAAATAGCAAAACATTAAAATAGATTTTATATTAGTTCACCAAAACACCAAAGTTTTTCTTCAAACAAACTTCTTAAAAGATTTTACTAGTTAAATCTAGTTAACAAACATCTCAAGGTTACAACGAGTTAAAAAATCTCTATAGATTACAATGAGTTAACAAACATCTCTAGGTTATAACTTTTTAATTGTCCTTCGAAATTAAAAACTCTTAACATATAAGAATACTCTTAGAGAGCCTACAAAGTATGCCTGTACCGACCAATCCCCAGGCGTTGACCAACCACTGGTAATGTTGGTGCCACGTAAGCGGGTCCCACGAGCAGTGCGAACCAGTACCTCGCAAAACACGTGCGCCAAAGGAGCCGAGAGTGGTCAGACATCGGTTATCAGGATGCACCGACTTGCCACTCAAGAGTGTGGAGAGGTCGGACATCGGAAACCCAAAAAGTAGAGATGGGCCACAAGAAGTGTATCCCAGATCACACACCAGTTATCAGGAAGGGAGAAGCCCAGATCACAAGTGCCCATGCATGTAGAGTGGAAGACACGTTCAGGCGTGACACAAAGTATAAAAGCCGTTGGAAGGATATGGCCAGCCAGGGCTACGATCAAGGGTGAGCTGAATGCATGGCACGTGAACAACTAGGGCACTCTCAGATGTGGGTGACCCTAGAGATCAGGTGCACGAGGAGGCATCTAGGTGGTCATCCCAACTGGAGTGCAACCTCTGACGGGATGACCACCTGGATGCTTCCTCGTGCACTTGATCTTTGGGGTCACCCTCCTCTGAGAGTGCCCTAGCTGTTCATGTGCCATGCATGCTTCTCACCTCTGATCGCGGCCCTTGCTGGCCATATCCTTCCAGTGACTTTTATAATTTGTGTCACGCCTGAACGCGTCGTCAACTCTACATGCATGGGCACTCGTGATCTAGGCTTCTCCCTTACTGATAACTGGTGTGTGATCTGGGATCCACTTCTCGTGGCCCATCTCTACTATTTGGACTTCCGATGTCCGACCTCTCCACACTCCTGAGTGGCAAGTCGGTGCATCCTGAAGACCGATGTCTGACCACTCTCAGCTCCTTTGGCGCACGTGTTTTGCGAGGTACTGGTTCGCGCTGCTCGTGGGACCCGCTTACGTGGCACCAACATTACCAGTGGTTGGTCAACGCCCGAGGACTGGTCGGTACACAAGCCCCCCAGCCTCGAGCTGTAACTCGTTCATCGAAGAGGCTAAGTCCTTGCCCCGAGTGATCTACGTGGTTCTGTACGACAGGACGTAAATATGGCGCCAAAGTGGCGTCTTTCTGGGCCTGTCTTATCTGTGCACACGTGTCTTTGATCAACGACTAGGGTTTAACGCCGCTTACGCTTCTTCATTTGCTTTTAAACTCTGGAAAATGTGCGCGTCTAATCGCTTGTTACATCATTCTCCAAAACCATTATCATTTCGCCTTCTTCCCCAAGCATTCTCATGCTCCCTCTGCGCGTCTCTGTTTTCATTCTCTATCGTTTGCAGGTATGAATACTGACTCTCATTCACCCTTATTTACTTGGTTCTGGATAACTGCCTGTTTGCTTAATCTTTGCACCGATTACTTTCTGTTTCTGGGTTCCCTTTTTATTCAAGAACCCCTGAACTCTAGGAGTTGTTGTTTCTTGTCACCGTAACATCGCGTTTGCGCTTTTCTTTCGCACGGTTCATATCTCCGTATCTCTTGAACTTTGTATGCAGGCATGGGTTTGACCGAAGAGAAGCGGGCCAAGTTAACTGATATTCTCACTCGTCTTCACGGGGTTTCTACGGACGTGGGCACCTCTCTTAAGCATGGCCGCGCCCTCGTCGCCACTGCGTCTTTGATCTGGAACAAAGATGAAGGAGTCCTTGATACGCGAGTTTTAGCTGCGCACGAAGCACGATCTGGTCAACCGACAGGAACATTTGGCGCCCACCGTGGGGCTCGTTCTAAAACGATTGTCCCACTGCAGGTTGTTGGAGGTTCAGTAGCGAGCTTTGTGGAGGTTTTTCAAGAATCTTGCAAGATTCCCCGTTCATCTTGAAGTTTCACGAAGTTTCACCGATTGTTTTCGTTTTCGTTCAGTTCTCACCGTTCGTCTTTGAAGTTTCGTTCAGTTCCACCGTTTGTTCGTGGTTTTGCTCATTTTCACCAATTGGTTTCCCAGTTTTCCTAAGTTTCTATCGTTCGTTTGCGTTCCCGCTCGGTTTTCACCGAAGGATTGTCCAAGAATCACAGTTACAGTTTGAAGTTCTTCAAGAAATTACGCAGAATGAGGACGACAAGGCAAAGTTCGACGCACATCGAGAGTGATGACATGACCATGCAGTTGGTCATGGAGATGATGTAAGCCCTACAGGAAGCGATGGCAGCATCAAAGGCTGAGCAAGAACGTATACAGGTGGACTTGGCGGCGTTGCAGGCGAGGAATGAAGAGTTATGTCGCGCGAACAAGGAGTTGCACCGCAGGTTGCGCAATCACCCGGGGAGTCGTGAAGCAGATGACCGTGAGTGTTTCACGCCACGTAGGGAGTTTCCCATGCCCTTCTTGCAGTCGATCATGGAGGCGGTAATTCCTCACACGTTCGTAGGACCGAAGGTGACGTTCACGGGGATGGAGGACCCCGAGGCACACCTCACTGCGTTCTACACGCAGATGATGTTAGTTGGCGACTCTGATGCCGTGAGATGCAAGCTCTTCATGAGCACATTAACAGGAATGGCAATGGATTGGTTTATCAGCCTTCCAGATGGCCACATAACCTCCTTCGCACAGCTCTCACAGCTATTCCAGGAGCAGTACATAGCGAACCGGGCCCTTCCACCGGTGTTGTACGATCTCTTTGATGTGAAGCAGTATCAAGGAGAGACGTTGAAAGAGTATATCAACCGGTTTGGGGCACAAGTGGTGAAGGTAGGCACCACAGAGGAACCGATGATTGGCCCTTCTTCGAGTCAATCATCAGAAACTGCCCCCGAACCTTTGCAGAGATTAGGCGTCGCACGGTGGAGCACATCGCAACTTAGGGTGAGGTGTGCGAGAAGCGTACGAGTGTTGCACCAGCAGGCCCAAGAGCGCAGTCGCGTGCCCAGCCCACCAGGGTGAACGAGGCCACGACTGGAAAGAGGGGTCAGGACAGGAGGCGCCCTTACGAGGCGAGGAAGCCCCAGGCGAGGGGGCACGCAGAGGGAAACAAGCCGGTGAGGCATAACTTTGTGGTAGAGTTGAAGGACTCAATCGTCGTGCCTAACATTGCAGACAGGCTGAGGGCCCTAGTGAAACTGATAAAGTGTTGGGACCTCACAAGGACGCATGGTGTGTGTTCCACCAAGCCTTCGGTCATCACATCAAAAACTGCTTGGCACTGGGCCATCAGTTAGATGAGCTGGTGAAAAGTGGCTTTCTGAAGGATTATCGGTCGGGTCCTCTACGGTCGCGGCCCTGGCGGTACCTGAAGAGGATCAAGCTCATGAGATGCCCATCCACGGAGAGATCCACACCATCTCGGGTGGATTCTCAGGTGGGGGGTGCACAACGTCACAGTGTAAGAGGTATGCACGCTCTGTGATGTGAGTGGCTGGGCAAGTGGCGGTGGACGACCCGATGGACGTAGACCTCGCCTTTACGAGAGCTGACCTTCACGATGACGTCCCCCACGACAACGACCCCGTGGTGATTTTGGTTGTGACTGCGGGTAGGAAAGTGCACAGAGTGCTTGTGGACCAAGGGAGCTCTGCGGATGTGATGTTCCTATCCACATTCAGTTGTCCCCTGATCTGCTGAGGCCATATACAGGGTGCCTATATGGCTTCGCTGGGGATCAGGTCGAGGTGCGAGGGTACTTGGAGCTGAGAACGACGTTCACAGATGGCACCGCATCTCGCACCGAGAGCATCAAATACTTGGTGGTAAAATCCAATTCAGCCTACAACATCTTGTTGGGAAGGCCTGGGCTGAATAGGCTAAGGGCAATGGCCTCTATGCGCCACATGAAGATGAAGTTGCCAGATCTTAGTGGCCGGGTGATCGTGATCAAGTCAGATCAGGAGGAGGCTCGGAGGTGCTATGAGAATAGTTTAAAAACAAAGATGGGCGTCTTCGCGGTGCTGGAACTCCCGGGCCAAGAGGAGACGCCCATGGATGAAGAACCCTAGGAGGCATCGCCCGAGGAAGGCGTTCATATGGGGGGAACGCCTGTCGAGGCAGAACCCATAGAGGAGACGCCCGTTAGGGCGGAGCCTGGGAATGAGGTGCCGGTAGGTGGCGTGGCCTGTGCGGAGGACACCCGGGATAGACGACCGGAGCTAGTTGAGAACGTTGTCAAGAGGTAGATAGGTGGCAGAACCTTTCGCCTGGGGCGACGCCTGAGTCAAGAGGAGCAGGACCAGGTGGTGGCCGTCATTTCGCGCCACCAGGACGCCTTTGCATGGACCGCCTCGGACATGCCCGGTATTGAACCGGATTACATATGCCATCATCTAACCATGGACTCCAAGGTTCGACTGGTATGGAAAAGAAGAAGAAAGTTTAATGAGGAGAGGCGCCTCGTCGTGCAGGAGGAGACGAAGAAGTTGCTGAGCGCCGGGCACATCAGGGAGATCCAGTACCCTGATTGGCTGGCCAATGTGGTCCTGGTGAGGAAGGCGAATGCGAAGTGGAGAATGTGTGTGGACTTCACGGACCTGAATAAGGCGTGCCCTAAGGACTCGTATCCTTTACCCAGCATTGACGCATTGGTAGACAGTGCTTCGGGGTGCAAAATGCTGAGTTTCTTGGATGCTTTTTCAGGGTACAATCAGATCAAGATGCATCCCCCTGACGAGAGCAAAACGTCATTCATGACTGAGACATGTTGTTACTGCTACAAGGTGATGACGTTTGGGCTGAAGAAGCGGGCGCCACCTACCAAAGGTTGATGGATAAGGTCCTTGCGACCATGTTGGGTAGGAATATGCAAGCATATGTTGACGACATGGTGGTGACCTCGCATAAGAGGGAGCGACACACAGCTGATCTGGAAGAGCTGTTTACCACCATAGCCAAGTATCGCCTCAAGCTGAACCCTGAGAAGTGCGTCTTTGGGGTCGAGGTGGGTGAGTTCCTGGGATTCATGCTCACTGAGCGGGGAATAGAGCCGAGCCCCGATAAGTGTGCAGCAATCATCGCCATGAGGATCCCAACCTCAGTGAAAGAAGTGCAGCAGTTGACGGGGCGTATGGCAGCCTTGTCAAGGTTCGTATCTGCCGGTGGAGATAAGGGCCATCCATATTTCTAGTGCTTGAAGAGGAACAACCGCTTCGTGTGGACAGAGGAGTGTCAGACAGCTTTCCTCAGGCTGAAGAAGTACTTGGCAATGCCTCCTATGTTCTGCAAGCCACAGACAGGCGTGCCCCTCCGCTTGTATTTCGCGGTAACGGAGTGGGCCATCAGCTCCGTGCTGGTTCAAGAGCAGCATCAGGTGCAGAAGCCTATATACTTCGTGAGAAAGCAGCCCTGGCAGTGGTGTTCTCTGGCAGGAGGCTCCGCCACTATTTCCATAGTTTTACGGTGGTAGTGATGACGGATCTCCCCATCCAGAAGGTGTTGCAGAAGCCAGATGTAGCTGGGAGGATGGTTCGCTGGGTGGTGGAACTATCAGAGTTCGATATAGTATACGAGCCCAGGGGATCCATCAAGGGACAGATCTATGCAGACTTCGTCGCAGAACTATCACCGGGAGGCGCCCCCCAGGAAGTGGAGCTTGATTCCCAGTGGCTGTTGTCAGTGGACAGATCCTCGAATCAATAAGGAAGCGGCGCCGAGATAGTCTTGGAGGGGCCCAACGGGGTATTGATTGAGCAAGCCCTGTGGTTCGCCTTCAAGGCAAGCAACAACCAGGCGGAGCACGAGGCCCTGATCGCAGGAATGCTTTTAGCGAAGGAGATGGGCGCGCAAAGCCTCTTGGCGAAGAGTGACTCGTTGCTGGTCACGGGGCATGTGACAGGGGAATATCAAGCAAAGGACCCGCAAATGGCTGCGTATTTGAGGTACGTCCAGGTGCTGAAGGGAGCATTCGCGGCGTTTGAGTTGGTGCACGTCCCAAGAGAGCAAAATGCCCGTGCTGACCTGCTCACCAAGCTGGCCAACTTAGGCAAGGGGGGAAGGCAGAGGACGGTCATCCAAGAGACCCTCAAGGCGCCGCGAAAGTATGTAGCAGATAACAAAGTGAATGTCCTCCAGGTCAGTGCATCCAAGGGAAAGCCGGAGAGTCATCGGTCTTTGACTCAGGAGACGGCGAGAGCCCCTAGCGTAAGAGTCTATGCGACCTCGCCCACTGAAGGGGACTTCATGCAAGTGTGTGCCCTGGAAGAGGGAGACACCTGGATGACCCCCTACAGACGCTACCTTGCAGATGGGACCCTCCCAGCAAAGCCAGAAGAGGGCAAGAAGGTGAAAAGGAATTCTGCAAGGTATACCCTGGTGGATGGGATGTTATTCAGGCATGGGTTTACACACCCAAACTTGACGTGTGTAAGTGGAGATGAGTGCACAAGGATAATGGCTGAACTACATGAAGCGATTTGTGGAAGCTACGTGGGGGGAAGATCGTTAGCATCCAAGGTGGTACGGGCAGGCTTCTATTGGCCAACCGTAAGGGAAGATTGTGTAGGGTACGCCCAGCGGTGAAAGTAGAGCCAACAACACGCCGATTGGCACAAGGCGCCGCCAGAAGAGCTGAGGTCAATTTACAGCCCATGGCCTTTCCATACTTGGGGAATTGACATTTTGGGGCCTTTTCCATTGGCGATAAGGCAGATGAAGTACTTGATAGTAGCCATCGAGTACTTCACAAAGTGGATAGAAGCAGAACCAGTGGCACAGATCACTGCACACAAGGTACAACACTTTGTTTGGAAAAACATTGTGTGTCATTTCGGTGTGCCGCAACGTCTGGTCTCGGATAATGGTACTCAGTTTGCAAGCCAGCAACTGAGGAAGCTGTGTGCAGAGGTAGGCATCAAACAGGTGTTCGCATTAGTGGAGCACCCCCACACGAACGGACAGGTGGAATCCGCAAATAGAATCTTGTTGAGAGGGTTGAAGAGGAGGCTTGAGAAAGCCAAAGGGGTATGGGAAGAGGAAGTACCAAGGATAGTGTGGGCTTACCACACCACGCACCAGACCTCCACCATGGAGATGCCTTTCAGCCTCGTGTACGGATCGGATGCGATGATCCCGGTGGAGATTCACGAGAGCTCACCACGTTTCCAGAACTTTGTGGCAGAGGAGTCCAACGAGGAGAGGAGGGTGAATTTGGACCTGTTGGACGAGGCCAGGGAGGAGGCGAGAATAAAGGCTGAGGCAGTGAAGAGAAGGGTGGAGCGCCAGTACAACTCCAAGGTGAGGCCTCGCTAGTTCCAGGTGGCAAATCTCGTCATGCTCAAGGCTCATCCGTATGAGTTGAAGAACAAGCTGTCTCCTAAGTGGACCAGGCCCTTTAGAATAACCGAGGCTAAGGGGAACGGGTCGTACAGTCTTGAAACTCTAGAGGAAGACCCCATTCCACGCACCTGGAACGCAACTAATTTGAAGTTTTACTTTAGTTAAAGACTTTATGAAGTACACAGTTAAAAGGGGACACTCTTTTTTCCTTTCGGGGATTTTTTAACGAGGTCACCCTAGTAAAAAATCAGTTTAAGTATACATTGTCTTGAATTTTCTTTTCTTGCAATGTAAGGAAACGTTAAAAAGAAAGGGCGTCGTTCATTAAGAAACGAACCCGCCACCATGGTGTTTAGACACCTCAGCAGGAGGGATGCGGATATCTCCTCTGGGTATGGACACCAAGAGCGCAAACCTTTTCGGACGTTAAGACACCCCAAAGGGAGCGGCGGGAGCGCACTCCATGGGTGTGGACGACGAGCGCAAGAGGTAAGTACAACATAGTTAAAATCCGGGCGTCTAGTCCCTGAGGTAGGGGTTAACGGATTCCTTCGGAACGCCCCCTCCCCAGGTAAAAATGGCTGGCCCCGATGTCTGATGTCTAGACACCTCGCAAGGAAGTTGCGGGGGGCACCTCCTTCGAGTGTGGGCATCAGGCAGTGAGGAAGTTCGGAGCAGTGTAGAGCCAGGCGGTTTGGTGCAGATACACGTCAGGTAGGAGAAGCGCCATCCTTCGGGAAACCTTCCCCTTAAGCATAATCACCAAATCCTTGATCGTCTTGGTGTTTAGATACACCGGGGACGATACGACACTGCTTTCAGCATGCCTCTCCCCGGGCGTAGGCACCAAGCGCACTGATCGCCTTGGTGTTTTTAGACACACCGAGGACGAAACGGCGCTACCTCCCTAAAGCTCAACTTTGTCCCAAGTGTCTAGACATGCTGAGGACGAAACGACCTTGCGTTCAGCAGGTCTCTCCTTGAGTGCGGGCACCCAGTACGAGCAAGTAGGCTTCGGTCAAGATAAGTCCTCCTTCGCCTTTGAGCAACGACGTCTTCAAAACCCGCCATATATGAATTGGCAGCATCGTTGGTGAGGGCTTCCCTTTCTTTCACCAGTTCCTCACCTTTCTGGATCAACTCTTCGTCTTTCTTGGCCGGCTCTTCCTTCAACAACTTCACCTCGGCTTGAAGCTTCATATTCTTGTTGGATAATTCTAAGGCCTCCTTGGACTTTTTCATCCAGGAGAGCCTTAACTTCTTGTTGCAATCGTTAAAGCTCTTTGTGAAGCTTGGTTGTTTCTTGCTTGAGACTCACAACTTGCTGTGAGAGTTCGACGACCTTGTGGATTCCTCCTTGGCTGATCCTTTCCACCCCCTCAGCTTGGAAATGGATAAGTAGTTTACAGCTAAAGCCTCCCTAAGTAGCCTCACAACTTGCTCCACCAAGTGATCTTCCTCGAGGCTCTCCAGCTTTTCCTGGTCTTTAGTGGGTAATAGGATCTTCTCGAGGAAGGAAGGGGCATCCAAGTTAGGATCCCACAGTCCTTCCTCTGGAGTGCTTGTACCCTCGCCCTCCTGGAGGGCTTGGCGGAGGAGCCTAGGGTGAAGGTGCACGCCTATCTGAGACGGAGTGCTTGGAGGGTTCAGTGGCGGCCTTTCGTCTCTTTATAAAGATTGACCCAGAGTAGGTAAACTCTTCGTTAGTAGGGGTGACCTCAACAACAACCTTGAGCTTCAGGTCTTCGGCAAGGAGAGCTTGGGCAACTGCCTTCATCTTCTTGGCTTTAACTGCCAAGTCTTTCTTGTTGACCTTACCCAACATGGTGTCTGCAAGAAAAATAGGGGAAGTTCAGAAAAAAAAAATATACAAGTCAGCATCACTAAGAGTAAAGGAAGAAAAGATACCAATATATGTTTTTAGTCCCACTGGGGAGAACTCTTTGCTTATGAGGGTGGCTGTATCAAAAACCACCTTGGAAGTTTGGTTTTTGGGTCCAGTACAAAGGGAACACATCTACAGGAGTTGGTTCCCTCTTGTTGCACCGCATTTTCAAAAATTTACCCTTGAAACCCTTATAAGATTGTTGGAAGAGAGATAACAATGCTCTCCCCAACCACCCCGTTGAAAGAAACCCACAATTGGCGGCCCAAGTGTTTGGCCTCAAAGAAATACAGAAAGACCTCCACAGATGGCAGATGGCCGAAATGGGTACAAAGGATGGAAAAACCCCGAACAAATGCCCAGCTATTTGGATGTAGCTGGGCTGGGGTGACGTTTATTTCAGTAAGAAACTCTTTTTCAAAATTGTACAAGGGTAAACGAAGGAGAAATTTCTTAAAGACAGTGGTGTAGAAATAACAAAAAGGACCGTCAAGGTCAGAGGACTCGTCACAACGCACAGGTTCGTCCTCTCTGCATGGCATTAACTTAAAACCCCTATCGTTTTCCTTACCCAAGATACACTTTTTGGGATGTTCGCTTTTCATATAAAGCACTATCTGCTATGAGGATGTCTATATGGATGTTTCCTTTAGGAGGTTCTCAAGAGCCCAGGGGTACATGGTTCGGTAATCTATTACAACAAAGTATCTAAAACAAAAACAGACAAGCAAATACAAACACACATTCTGGCAATGAAAAACGACGAAGCTAAACATATATAGTAATCAATATTCTCAAACAAAATGAATACAAAGCAGACCCAAAACAGGTAATATGATCATAATAAAAGCATAAGGTGATGTCAGTACATAGTCATGAGTTGGAGGAGGTACCTTGATTCAAAAGACAAGTGGAGGCGAGGAGATTTCCCAGGTTGAGGAAGAAGATGCAAAGAGTCTGAGAAGTGGCGCGGGAGCTTTGTAGGGGAGAAATAAAACAATACAAAGTGTTGAAAGGTTTCGAACGTTAAGAAATACAATTTTGGGAAGGGTAAGCGGCAATGCTTTCCAACCGTTGATGAGGGCCACATGTACACTCACGATGGAGTATGGTGAGATTTCCTCTCAGAAACGCTTTGTGCGTTGCGCCACATGCACCACTACCCACAAGACACGTAAGCCATGAAGGGCGAGCAAGTAGCCTCTTTGCTGAAGCAAGCTCAGCTCGAACCTGAAGGGCTTGTGAACTGGAAGCTCATAGCTCAGCACTCGGTGGTCAGACCTCACCACTTGCCATAGGCAGGTCAGCTCGGCTCTTGGGCCAAGTTGATGGGCCATGTGATTAGGCCCCAGATGTATGTTTTAGTTCCTTTTTCGTATAACCCTTTGTGTATAAGGCATAGGCAACTAGCGAGGGGTAGTTTTTGTTGGGTTTAATAGTGCCAAAGTTCAAGAGGGGGGGTGAATTGACCTTTTAAAACTTTCTCGCAGAAACAGTGTTTAACACAGTTTTACAGAAAATAAATCGATTTATGTAAAAATGAACAGATTTATTTCAGCACTGTTTTTGTTTGAAAAGCTTTTAATACAGCAAGGTTAATCACAAGATTATGCAGATAGATTTTCCAGATGCAACACACACAGATATCAGATTGAAAAACAGTGAAACACAGAAAACAGCAAACCTTAATTCCAATTAATGTGATTTAGGTTCAGTTAAGGGCTTGACAATTAGTGAGACAATCTATCACATACAACCTGTTTTATTAGCCTTTAACAGCCTATCAGTGTTCTTATTGAAACCAGACAGTTTTCTAGAAATTAAGAACAATATGCACAGCGCCCAGAAAGAACAAATTTATTTTCAGTTGAACAGATTTATTTCTTTGTTGTTTTATCAATTATGCAGAAACGAAATTGCAGCGAGTGAGAGAGAATGAACACAAGCAGTTATACTGGTTCACTCAACTGAGCTACATCCAATCTTCACCAACACTAGGTGGAAATCACTAAAACACAGTACACCCAAGTACAATTCCCACTGTTCTTGAAACCTACAAGAACTTAGGTACTCTTGCTGAAAAAAACCTATTTCAGCACACACACACCCACTCTTCAAGAACACCTATCAAGAAGAGTGTTCAACCAAACTATTACAAGAAATGGGAAGTGAAACGACTACACCTGATTGAGGATACAAAGATCTGCCTTAAACCAGTAGGCAAGATTGCTAGAACAGTAGCAACACCTCACACCAAGCTTTTGGAACCAAACCAAGAACAAGCACTTTGTGATTTTTGAAATCTTTGAAGAACAAATGCTAATCCTTTGTAAACTTTTGATTCTCTGCTGTAAAACTTGTTTTTACAAATGCATGAACTGTTATTAAACTCAGAAACAAGTTTGCATTTTATAGAAAACCAACTTATAACAGATTTTTGAAAAACAGTTAAAGCTGTTATAAAATGAACAGATTGAAAATAAAATGAACAGATTTATTTTCAAAAACAGTTAGAGAATTTGTTAAGTGAGGAGACTTAGTCAACCATTTTGGTGCAGAGATAAAACTGAAAAAACGTTTAAGCTTGACATGGCACCAGAGACAAAAAGAATCTATTCATTTACAGATGAACAGATTTATTTTTCAAAACGAAAACATAGAAAGTTTAACTATTTAAAACTCAGTCATTTTGAAAGATAGAAGACTTAATCAAAATACATGATGCACAAAATCTAATTTTCACAAGACTTAGCCAAGGCATCAGTTTAAAAAAGAATCTGTTTGATTTATTTTTTATGCAGTAAACGTGTTTTTTGTAAAACATGTGAAAAACAGTTTTAGAAAGCTTATTCTTGTTCTTATCACATGGCCAGTGGTTATGAGGTGAGTTACTAAGCAAAAAGTCCACTCTTAGACAACCTCTAAGCACTACCTAAGACACACTTAAAGCAAAGCAAAATACAAATGAAATGTACATATAAGTCTTCATCAAACACAATCTTGAAGGGGCAGCAACCATCTTCAACAATCTCCCCCTGTTTGATGGAGACAAATCCCCATAGCTAACCTCATAGCTTTGTTGCTTTAAGCACCTGCACTGCACTAGATTTTAAACCAGAAAAAACAGCAACATTGCATAACATGCAAAATTGGTTTAAAGGTGCAGAATTAACTCCCTGTTTCAGCTAGCTTCACCTAGCATGGTGAGCTATTTTTCTCCCCCTTTGGATTCATCAAACAGCAAATAAGCATAGGGAATAAAGGGATATAAAGCAGAAACCATAATCATAATAGTCCAGAAAATGAAAACCAAATTGTTCAGCATTACAGAAACTTGAAAACTGATAAAGAAAGCATTAAAAACAGAAAACTACTGATCCTTGTAGTAAAGCTCTGCAAGCTGTGCCTGAACCCCTTCAATCTGATCATCAAGGTGTTGAAACCTTGCATGAGTAGTCTCAAAGTATGCCCTTTGTTCTGCTGACATTACATCAAGACGATACAGCACTTGCCTCTCAAACATAGACATTGGTTCTCCTCGGTATTCTGGAGCTTGATAGGCAACTATGGCATTTGCAGCAACTTCTTCATGTACAGATTGGGTAGCAGGTGAGTCATCATCCATAGGAACAGCTTCATCCTCATCCTCATGTTCTGCTTGAGGGTCCTTCTCCTTGAGAACCACCCACTTGTCCTCAATTTTGTGAAAACCCATTTTGGTGAGAGTTGAATTATCAATCTCACTTACAGCTTTAATAGGGTCGTTTCTCTCATTTGTAACATCAACACCAACGTAATCAATTAATTTTGAAACAAGAATAGCATAGGGAAATCGGTAATCGGCCAACCTTTTTTACTTGAGCATGTGTTCATTGACAATGAACACCCAGTTTACCTTAATCTGGTTCATGATGCAATATAGGAGAATGAGATCCTCTTCATGTAAGACAGCATGGTTTGTCCCTCTAGGAATCAGTTGCCATGCTATGATGTATGCAACTAGGCGTGGAGTGAGGTTTAAATGCCCTGCATGGAACCTGTTTATACTCTCTGTAGGATTCCCCATGCAACTCTTATAATATTGCAGCTTGTTGAATTCTGAAATTCCACTGGCATTTCCCTTTCCTACTTTCAATCCAGCATATTTTATTCTAGCCACAGAGTTCCACACCTCACTTGTGATCTTCATCTTAATTCCTTTCACATAAGAGACAACATTCTTCCCATCCAATGTGAGGTTAGTATAAAACACCTTAACCAAGTCAGGATAAACATTACCCGTTAATTCCAGCATCTTTTTCAGTTTTTGGTGCTTCAACACAGGCCTTGTTTCTACCAGTTTTTCAGATTTCAGCCAGTTGAAATCCAACACTTTGGGAATGTTGATCTGCTTCCTGCTTGTCTCATGAATGTAGGCATTGATGCCTTCTTCATTTACAGCGAACCATCCTTCTAACACACCTTGAAAGGTGGTTTGCTTCCCCTTATTTTTCTGTTTCTTGGAAGAGGAAGCCATGGTTGAACCTGAATTCTTTTCTTGGTTTCAAATGGTGAGAACAGAAAACGAATAGCCAATGTGGGTAGCAAGTATTCACACAGATTTATATAGAAATGAATGTGTTGATATGGCAGTTATGAGTGGATATGCATGAAGATTTTATGCTCTGAATTTGTGCAGAGAATCTTTGAAAATGTGCAACAAATATTTAGGGTCACGATGCATATACTCATGCCTTTATTGAGCACCCAAACCATCAAATCGGTTACATAACCATGACCAAAACCGTCAAAGGTACAGAGGTTAATGCCCACTAGGTCAGTCAAGCAGTCAAAGATCAGAAATTCTCTTTCCTAGTCATCAATGCATATCAGTGCAGAAAATAAACACATTCAATTACGAATAAACAGATTTAATTTTTCACTGCTAGGCACAATTGACATTTATAATACCCAATTCATTAAGCAGAAAATTAAACCTATCTTTGGCTAATGGTTTTGTGAACAAATCAGCAAGCTATAAATCAGTACCAATGAACTTAATATCACATGTTCCATTAGATATGTGTTCCCTTAGAAAATGATGCCTAATTTCAATGTGTTTGGTTCTTGAATGCATGACAGGATATTTGGTTAAGTTGATTGCACTTGTATTATCACACAGCAGAGGTATATGGTTAAGTAAGATACCAAAATCATTCAATTGTTGTCTTAGCCATATAGTTTAAGCACAACAACTCCCTGCTGCAATGTATTCTGCTTCCGCAGTGGAAAGAGCTACACAAGCCTGCTTTTTGCATTGCCATGAGATCAAGCTTGATCCAAGCAAATGACAAGTTCCACTTGTGCTCTTCCTATCAATTTTGCAACCTGCAAAATCTGAATCAGAATATCCAGTTAAGCTTAATGAAATATTACCTGGATACCACAAGCCAACTTCTTTAGTTCCTTGCAAATACTTCAAAATCCTTTTGACAGCATTGTAGTGTGATTCTTTAGGAGCAGATTGAAATCTTGCACACATGCACACTGCAAACATTATATCTGGCCTACTGGCAGTGAGATACAATAGTGATCCTATGAGTCCTCTGTATTTGGTTTCATCAACAGAAATTCCAGCTTCATCATGATCCAAATGACAGCTTGTTGAGAAGGGTGTGCTGATTGGTTTACACTTGTCCATTTCAAATTTCTTCAGCAGATCCTTGCAATACTTAGCTTGACTTAAGAAAATGCCATCCTTGAGTTGTTTGACCTGCAAGCCTAGAAAATAGTTCAACTCACCCATCATTGACATTTCAAACTCACTCTTCATGACTTTCACGAAGGCTTCACACAATTCTCCATTGTTTGATCCAAAAATGATATCATCCACATATACTTGTACTAGAATTGAGTCATCTCCTTTCTTCTTAATGAACAAGGTCTTATCTGATGTGCCTCTGTCATAGCCTTGTGAGGTGAGAAAATCACTTAGCCTCTCATACCATTGCCTAGGAGCTTGTGAGTCCATAGAGAGCCTTTTGGAGTTTGAACACATATTCTGGATGTTGATGGTCTTCAAAACCTGGTGGTTGTGAGACAAATACCTCTTCATTTATATAGCCATTTAGAAAGGCACTTTTCACATCCATTTGAAATAGCTTGAACCCTTTGATGCAGGAGAAGGCAAGCAGCAGTCTAACAGCTTCTAACCGAGCCACTGGTGCATATGTCTCATCATAGTCTATTCCTTCTTCTTGATTGTACCCTTTAGCTACAAGCCTAGCCTTGTTTCTGGTGATCACTCCATGCTCATCCATCTTGTTTCTAAATACCCATTTTGTTCCAATTACATTCATCTCAGGTATTCTAGGAACAAGAGTCCAGACCTCATTAATAGCAAACTGATTTAGTTCCTCTTGCATAGCTAAAATCCAGTTGCTGTCCTTGAGAGCTTCATTCAAATTCTTGGGTTCAACTTGAGATACAAAGGCCATTGCTTCACAGAAATTGTTCAAGGATTTTCTAGTTGACACTCCTTTCTCAATGTTCCCAATGACATTATCAAGGGTTAAGTCTCTTGGGGTTTTCCACTCTTTTGGCAAACCTACAGCTGCAGTAGATTCTTGTATAGCATGTGTATCAGCAGTATCAAAATGAATCGATTCATTTTGATTTAAAATAGATTTAAATTCATTACTGTCAGGGTCATCAGCAGCAGTTTTAGATATGCTATGATCAGTTTCATCAAAAACAACATGCATTGATTCTTCTACAATAAGCAACCTTTTATTGAAGACTCTATATGGATGATCATTCAAAGCATAACCAATGTGCACACCTTCATCAGATTTAGCATCAAACTTACCAAGATTTTCTTTGCCATTATTCAGTACAAAACATTTACACCCAAATACTCTAAGGTGGCTTACACTAGGTTTTCTGCCCTTATACAATTCATATGGGGTTTTCTTAAGAATTGGTCTTATTAAGGTCCTATTTAAGACATAACCTGCAGTATAAACAGCATCAGCCCAAAAATACTTAGGAAGCTTAGATTCATTTAACATAGTTCTAGCAAGTTCCTCTAGTGATCTATTTTTCCTTTCAACTACACCATTTTGTTGGGGTGTCCTAGGGGCTGAAAAGGTATGAGCTATCCCATGCTTCTCACAGAACCTCTCAAACTTAGCATTTTGAAACACTCCCCCATGATCACTTCGAATTGATTTAATGCAGCAACCATTTTCATTTTGCAGAATTTTTGCTAATTTCTTAAAGGCAGTGTAAGCATCATGTTTATGTGCAAGAAATAAAGTCGATGTAAATCTAGAGTAATCATCCACAACAACTAAAGCATACAAATTTCCAACCAAGCTAGCAACTCTAGATGGACCAAATAAGTCCATATGTAACACATCCAATGGATTTTTGGTAGAGACAATATCCTTTAACTTGAAAGAGGATTTGATTTGTTTACCTTTCACACAAGCATCACAAAGCCTGTTGTCCTGAAATTTAATGTTAGGCAAACCATAAACTAAATCTTTAGATTTCAATTTACTCGAGTGATTTGTGTGTATGTGAGCTAACCTCCTGTGCCACAACCAAGACTCATCACTTCTGGACAGCAAGCACTCATTTGAAGAGTTAGTTTCCGTGATATTCAACAGATAAATGTTATTCACTCTCTTACCAGTAAACAGTACCTTACTAGATGAATTACTTGAGATTGTGCAGCCAGTTGACTCAAAATTCACATTGTATCCTTTGTCACAAAGCTGACTTATGCTGAGAAGACTATGCTTGAGTCCTTCTACATACAACACGTTCTCAATGGTTGTTGAGTTCCCTGTTCCAATAGTTCCTCTGCCCAAAATCCTCCCTCGGTTATTATCACCATAGGTTACATGTCCTTCTGCTTTGAGCTTCAAGCTGGTAAACTTTGTAAGATCTCCGGTCATATGCTTGGAACAGCCACTGTCCAAGTACCACTGATTTTTCTTGCTGCCAATCTGCAAAACAGAAAAAATGATCCAAATGGTACCCTTTTCAGTATAGGGTCCAGCACAGATTAAAGCCTTCTCTTTGGTAGCCATTTTGCTAAGTTCTTAGGAACAAGATGCTTTCTAGCAATGCAAGACCTAGATGTATGACCAGATTTCATGCAGTAAAAACAGGTTACATGAGATGCCTTTTTGCCACTATTAAAAGCTGAAAAAACTGATTTTGCTGGAACAAAAAAACTTGAAAGCTTTTTGACATTGGTTACATTTCCAGGGGTATAACCAAGTCCATTCTTATTGAAAACAGCATTCTGTGATCCAACGAGAGACTCAAGGTTTTCTCTTCCCTTGGTGAAATTGGAAAGGGTTTTCAGCAAATACTCCACTTGTTTTTCCAATTTTTTGCAGTTTTCACAGGATTTAATAGAGGCATGCAAGCAAGTTAGTTCAAGGCTTACCAAATCTGTTTTGGCTTTATGCAATTCTTCCTCAAGTGTTTTTACTTTAGGTGCAAGCACATTATTTACCTTTTGCAGCTTATTGCATATTACAGCTAGCCTATTGGCTTCATCATGTGTTTCCTTGAAGGCAGCAAGCAAATCATCATAGTTATCAGAATCAGCAGAAAAATTACTTACTGAATCAGAGCTTGACTCCTCATCCTTCATCATGAAGCACAAATTGTTCTCCTCATCTTCTGTTGAAGAACTGCTGGTTGAGGATGCTTCATTTTCCTCCCATGAGATGTAGGCTCTTCTTCCCTTGTTCCTTTCAAATTTCTTGCTGGCAGATTTGTCCCTTGTTTGATTGTCTGGACAATCTGTTTTGATATGCCCTGTTTTGCCACATCCAAAGCAAGTGTATTTAGAGGAATTTGAATCATTGGGTTTAGGATACCTTCTTTTCTCCTGGTTCCTATTTTTGCTTTTCTTCCTCAGGAATTTGCTAAATCTTTTTGTAAGAAGACTGATTGTATCATCATCTTCAGCATCTTTTTTTTCTTCCTTGATCTCATTTAGTTCAGTTGCTTTCAGTGCAAGACCTTTGGGTTTTCTCTCTGTTGTTTCCAGCTCTTAAAGTCTTTTAAGCTCTAGCTCATACTCCATCAGTTTTCCAAACAGTGCAGCAGTTCCCAACTTTGACAGATCACGACTTTCAGAGATAGCTGTCACCTTTGGTTGCCAGCTTCTGTCGAGGCACTTCAATATCTTTATGTTAAGTTCCTCTCTGTCAAACTCTTTTCCTAAGCCAGTGAGGTGATTCATAATATGGGTGAATCTTTTCTGCACATCAGCAATGCTCTCCTCGAGTTGCATTCTGAACAGTTCATATTCTTGGATGAGCGCATGTTTCCTTGACCTTTTCACATCTTCAGTGCCCTCATGAGTCACTTCTAAGACTTCCCACATCTTCTTAGCTGACTTACATTGAGATATCCTGAAGAACTCATCCACTGTCAATGCAGAGGTTATGATGTTTTTGGCCACAAGATCATGTTGAGCCTTCCTCCTTTCGGTCTCATTCCATTCTGATCTTGGCTTTACCTTTTCTTCATCCTTGACAACCTGCATTGAAACATAAGGTCCATTGACCACAACTTCCCAAATTAATGCATCAATGGATTCCATGAAAATTCTCATTCTAACTTTCCAAAATGCATAATTCATTCCATTGAACATAGGTGGTCTATTAACAGCAGAACCCTCAGCAAAAAGCACATTAAACTCAGACATTATTACAAACAAACTTGATTAAAATACAAGTCCTAGCTCTTGATACCAATTGTTGGGTTTAATAGTGCCAAAGTACAAGAGGGGGGGTGAATTGACCTTTTAAAACTTTCTCGCAGAAACATCGTTTGACACAGTTTTACAGAAAATAAATCGATTTATGTAAAAATGAACAGATTTATTTCAGCACTGTTTTTGTTTGAAAAGCTTTTAATACAGCAAGGTTAATCACAAGATTATGCAGATAGATTTTCCAGATGCACACACAGATATCAGATTGAAAAACAGTGAAACACAGAAAACAACAAACCTTAATTCCAATTAATGTGATTTAGGTTCAGTTAAGGGCTTGACAATTAGTGAGACAATCTATCACATACAACCTGTTTTATTAGCCTTTAACAGCCTATCAGTGTTCTTATTGAAACCAGACAGTTTTCTAGAAATTAAGAACAATATGCACAGCGCCCAGAAAGAACAAATTTATTTTCAGTTGAACAGATTTATTTCTTTGTTGTTTTATCAATTATGCAGAAACGAAATTGCAGCGAGTGAGAGAGAATGAACACAAGCAATTATACTGGTTCACTCAACTGAGCTACATCCAGTCTTCACCAACACCAGGTGGAAATCACTAAAACACAGTACACCCAAGTACAATTCCCACTGTTCTTGAAACCTACAAGAACTTAGGTACTCTTGCTGAAAAAAACCTATTTCAACACACACACACCCACTCTTCAAGAACACCTATCAAGAAGAGTGGTCAACCAAACTATTACAAGAAATGAGAAGTGAAATGACTACACCTGATTGAGGATACAAAGATCTGCCTTAAACCAGTAGGCAAGATTGCTAGAACAGTAGCAACACCTCACACCAAGCTTTTGGAACCAAACCAAGAACAAGCACTTTGTGATTTTTGAAATCTTTGAAGAACAAATGCTAATCCTTTGTAAACTTTTGATTCTCTGCTGTAAAACTTGTTTTTACAAATGTATGAACTGTTATTAAACTCAGAAACAAGTTTGCATTTTATAGAAAACCAACTTATAACAGATTTTTGAAAAACAGTTAAAGCTGTTATAAAATGAACAGATTGAAAATAAAATGAACATATTTATTTTCAAAAACAGTTAGGGAATTTGTTAAGTGAGGAGACTTAGTCAACCATTCTGGTGCAGAGATAAAACTGAAAAAACGTTTAAGCTTGACATGGCACCAGAGACAAAAAGAATCTATTCATTTACAGATGAACAAATTTATTTTTCAAAACGAAAACATAGAAAGTTTAACTATTTAAAACTCAGTCGTTTTGAAAGATAGAAGACTTAGTCAAAATACATGATGCACAAAATCTAATTTTCACAAGACTTAGCCAAGGCATCAGTTTAAAAAAGAATCTGTTTATTTAGAAAAGAACAGATTTATTTTTTATGCAGTAAACGTGTTTTTTGTAAAACATGTGAAAAACAGTTTTAGAAAGCTTACGCTTGTTCTTATCACATGGCCAGTGGTTATGAGGTGAGTTACTAAGAAAAAAGCCCACTCTTAGACAACCTCTAAGCACTACCTAAGACACACTTAAAGCAAAGCAAAATACAAATGAAATGTACATATAAGTCTTCATCAAACACAATTTTGAAGGGGCAACAACCATCTTCAACAGTTTTGAACCTAGGGGTGTGCTTAGTTGCACAAAGGGTCTAGCTTAAGTAAATATTTTCTTTTAAACCTAAGCCCATGTGTGCTGGGGCACGTAAAGGTTAGGTTGCATGTATTTAAGAGAGGAGTGTAGCGCCACGCTTAGGGCGCCTACGTAAACAGACTGAACCCCTGATGTTGGTACATGAGTTGGTACCCTGGTGGTTATTCTGTTATTATTTTGTGCACTCCATGAAGGAAAGATTTTGCTCTGTTGCAACACTGTGAGGGTATTCCCTTGAGCGGAATAAGTTTCTGTTGAGTATGCTTTCAGTTAAGATTATATTCTCACGATGGAAAGTTGTTACAAGAGGTAAGCTATAAAAGGGGTTTAAGACCTTAGGTAAAGGGAGGCTGTTTCTAAGACTAAAACTGAGTACTTCTTGTTTCTTATAAGCCCTGTACTAAATTGATCCTTGGAGTGCAATCAACAGGTAGGGCCCCCTTTGTTTCAACGGAGCCGCGTTCCAACGCAACAAAGGGAAGTGTGGATTCTAACAAAGACAAAAGGAGCTAGAGCTTGTCATCAGAGTCAACCGGCAAGCAGGTCAACCGATAAGAACAAGTACCATGCATGGTTCTTCCTACCATTTTTTCTTAATGGGATCAGTAAAATAAATCACTTGTTTTTCCTGAGATGCCATGATGAATGACTCTTCAATATAACCTACCTTTTGTAGGTCAACCAAGGTAAAACTTAGATCATTAGTCTTTATACCACTATTACTATCAAGCCACTTACATTTAAAAATAGGCACTCTAAAACTTGTGTAATCTATCATCTAGATGTCTTCAATTATACCAAAGTAGTGCATTGATGTTGATTCTGCCGACAACTCGAGCGTGGAGGAATTGCCTTGTCGCTTGCTTGACCCGCCTCTGGCAACTATGCTATCTGCAGGAACCCTCTTAGAACCTCCTCCTTGGGAACTCCGAACGCAACCTGCAAACACACAGACGGCGCCTCTAGCGGCCGTTTGCACTCTGACGCTCAAGTTAGATCCCAGAATCACTAGAAAAATAATGTGTGTAAAAAACAGTGTGTGTGTATTTCTCTCTGATCCACTTTTTATCCCCCTCTGTGTCTGTGCCTAACAGAATTCTGCTACGCTGTCCTCTGCGCGTGTCAAAATTCTGTTATGCTTTTGTACGAAAACGTACCACAGTCAGGGTCGTGGGTGTCTGGGTTTTCTGTCTGTACCTTTCACGACATGGACTGCACCTTTATCTGGGCCGCGCCCCTCTCAGACAGTGACACGTGGAGGCATGCAACTCGCATCTAACCGTTCACGTGCCTCCACCTGAAGGGCTTTAGCGCATCTCTTGTGCGCCTAAGTTATTCCCTTACGGAGTAACTTAGCGCGTTTCTTCCATCTGGGTGAAATCACACATTCCCAGGAGAACGCCAGGTGTGGCTGGACTAGGCACACTCACCAAGCATTGGTCTCTGCATACACGATTTCCCCTTCACGATGCCATGCACGTAATGGGTTGAGAGAGTAACCAATCACTGACCGGTTTGCTGACTCACTAAGGCCACTCTCGTGCAAGACTATACCGACGAGGAGCTCTTCTTTCTCTGAGGTATGATCATGCGAGGTCCATGCGTAACGCTCTCGCTGGGAATCTCAGTCCCAGTTTAACTGCGTGTAACACGAAACCCCGATGACCATGCACCCGATGACTGATCGGTACTCTATTGCTTCTCGCGTTCTCCCCTGGGTGTTTATCTTCGAACTGATCTGTCGGTGGCCACTCGGTTACTGACCACCGATAACCATATCGGGTGATCTCCTCCCTGATTTCTCTGCCACCTGATCCACGTGTCACCCTGCGAGTGGTCCACGTGGTTATCTGCTGCTGACGTCATCGACTACCGATGACCGACCGGATCACAAGCCCCCTAGTCTCGAGCTGTGAACTCGTTCTCAGCGAAGAGACTAAGTGGTCGCGCTCTCGGTCCACGTGGCAAGCGGGGCCGCATCACGTGCCACCTCACGTGTTGCCCTTTAACGTTACAACTTCCTTTCTTAATCTTGGGACACGTGGCCGCATCAACGGCCAGCGTGGAGTGCCGCTAGCGCTTCCCTTATTCAAATAGGCGCGCGTTTTCACTGTTTCATCATCTTCTTCAACACTCTCAGGCTGACTTCGAATTCCCTCTCTGTGCGCCCATCTTCCTTCAAGCTTTCTACCTCCAAACCTTTCGCGATCACTCAAAGGTATGGTTTTTCTTCTTCCTTGGTCTATTTAGGCTCTTTTCACCGATTGCATTCGTCCCTTTCATTATCATGCATTCATCTTCTCTGTTTTTCCTCTTCTCGACCCGCGCTAGGGTTTTCGCGCCCCTCACTCTGCTTTCTGCTTCTCCCTCTTCCTCTTTTCACCTAGACATCTCTTCCTCTGTTTTTTACCGAACCATTCATCATTTCTTCTTCTTCCATTCCTTTGAACCTTCATTTTTCTCCATTGCAGTTATCTCGCAATGGCTCGCTTAAAACAAACCGCTCGAATCGTCGCTTCGTCTTCTGGTGCACAGCCTTCAGCAAGTGCACCGGCGCCGCCACCACCCGATGCTACCTTCTACCATGACAACGCCAAGGTTTATGACTGGGCTCCCTTGACGTTGCTGGCCGAAACCTCCACCCTACTACCGCAGGGTCACCTCACATCCCTTCTGAGCAACGACCCAGACGAGCCTTCTTGCGTCGTCGACAGGGAAAATGAATTTAATATCCGTATACGCATTCCTCCTCGAGGGATGGTCATCTGTGCGGATGACAGGGCCACCAATGGGGTGCCCTTCACCTTCGTCTACTCCGCCATCTTCAAGAGGTTGAAGTTGCGTCTGCCCTTCACCTTTTTCGAGAAGGAGCTGATGATGGAGCTGAACGTCGCACCCTGCCAACTTCATCCAAATGCCTGGGCTTTCATCCGGGCATTTGATATTCTCTGCAATTACTTCGGGCTTAACGCCTCTGTGGATGTGTTTCTCTACTTCTTCGAGGCGAAGAACCCTGGGGACAGGTCCTGGGTTAGTCTGAATGGGGTTGCTGGACGGGTGCTCTTGGGCCTGTATCAGCAATCCTTCAAAGATTGGAAAGGCAGGTTCTACATGATATCTGCCACCCCACGAAGTCCAACATTGCTCGAGGGGTACCCCCTCTACTGGGTTCCTGGGGTTGAGTTCAAGAAACCCTGGGGTCTCGAAGCCATGGCCCCCTACGAGCGCGAGCTATGTGGGCTATTCCTGGGGGCCAAGTACAACTCTGCTCTTCTCATCAAACATGAGTTTGATGTGTTGGCTTTGAAAATCTACATGAGTTAGGATACTTGCACATTCTCATGCATGCTTGCATACATTTTGACTCACTTGCATAACTATGCCATCTAACTCTTCTTTTCCCCTTCGATGTAGATACGATGTCAGGGAAGGAAAGGAGGAAAGCTTTGCTGGAGCTTGCCAGACTTAAAGGGGCCAAAGGGACTGGCTCCTCTTCTTCCACCATCGATCCTATCGCCGCTACTCCTCTCTCGGTCGCGCCAGCTGAAGGCCCCGAGCCAGGAAGGAAGAGAAGAAAGTTGTTGAAGGCCTTTCCTTCATCTGCTGCTGCTGCTCCTGCTCCCTTAACCGAAGAGGAGAGCTCAGGCTTTCCTCTCGTACACCGCAAGAGGAAACTTCTAGCGGTTGGGGGGGCTTCATCTCTTCAGCCTGGGGAGATTGAGGTAGTGGAGATAGAGGAAGGTTCACCCTTGCCTCCTTCTATTCAACCTGCCCCAGTGCCAACAAGCTTTCCCTCTCCTCAACAACTGCCATCCCCAGCTCCTTGATCACCATCTCCTTCCTCAGCAGGCCAACCACTTGGTCAATCCACTCCACCTACTAGGGGCGATTCTGCTCGCTCGGGGGATCTCCCGGGACCTCTCGTGACGCCACCACCACCGCCAACCTCCGCCGCTACCGCTGAAGGCGGCGGGGCCAGCTCTCGACCAAGTGGCTCTGGAGCAAGCAATGAGAACTTCAGCCGAGTTATTGCCTTGGTCCGACAGCTCATTCGCAGCCGGGAGCTTGTCGAGTGGAACGGGGAGGAGGTGGACATGCACCTAGCGAAGCAGATAGTGCTTTCCCTGGAGTTTTCCACCCAGCACCGCAAGCAGCTAATCATGGAGAAAAGGATCAAGGAGCTTGAGCATGACAAGGAGTCACTACAAAGTGACTTTAAGGCTGCCCAAGGATCCGTAGAGCTGATGAGGGGCATGGTGGAAAAAGCCAGGGGAGAGTACCTAGCGCAGGTCCAGGAGATCATCAAGACTGAGATCTTGATGGGGCAAGTCATCAATGTCTTGGACTGCGAGGTGGTGGAGTTGCGGGGCAAGGTGACCCACCTGGAGGCCGAGACTTCCTCCCTACGCTAACTGAACTCACAACTGGCGGGGGATCTCGAGTCTGCCAGAGAAATGGCCGTTACTGGTGAGAAGAAGCTCGAGGAGGTGGTGAGCAAGCTGTCTGAGGCAAAGGGCCAATTGGAAGAAGCTGCTTCTTCCATTGCTTCCCTTACCACCGAGAAGAATGCTGCGAGGCCTCCAAGCAAAAGCTCGAAGTGGAGAATGCTGACCTTATGGGCGTGGGCGCTGAAGCCCTTGCTGATGGGTTCGAGCTGGCACTCGAGCAGATCAAATGCATTCTCCCGGATCTGGACCTCTCCCAATTCAGCATTTATCACGAAGTGGTAGATGGAAAACTCATCCCTCCTCCTTGAGCTCTTTCTCTCTTTTTCTTTGTAATTTTACACTTCTGCACAATTTGTTGTACTTGAACTTGTATAAACTTTGTCGCTTAATATATACTAGTTTCAGACGCATATCTTTCTCTCCGCATTTTCTTAAGCTTTGTCTTTCTCTTTGCACACGACTAACTGTTAACCAGCTTAGGCTTAGCGCGATCTGCCTTCTTTGATCTTGGCCTCCACTTTGATCACGACTAACAACTCCCTTAGCTTCGTCCTTAACAGTTCTTGTGCACTGCTTTGTACTGGATGACTGACAAGGCATAGCCTGTCTGCTAGCTTGTTGTGTAGGAATTTGTTTGGAAAAGTTTCCTCCGACAAGGCAAGACTGATCAGTCATCGTTCTTCAAGCAGCGTACCCATCAACAACTCATCAGTCATCGTTCTTCGGGCAGCGTACCCACCGACAACTCATCAGTCATCGTTCTTTGTACTTCACTTTGCTTCTCTATCGCTCTAGCGCTAAGTGCATAGAGGACATCGATCGTCAGAGGTGATACCTTGTTTGGCGAAACTTGCTCAACTGCGTGAACTCAGAAATACTTGAACTTGACCCTCCATGTACCGCTTTTAACTCGAGCAAGTTGTTTAACCTTATAACAAACTTGGCAAACTGTTAACTCAAAGTAAACTTGAGCAACTATCAATTCTTCGGCGATGACGTTCAATAAAACTTGTGAACTTAAGGCAACAAACCTTAACATAAAATCACTTACTAGGCAGCAGGTTTTGACTCAAACCAGTATTAAAATACAGTTTACCTGATCTGCCAAGTGAAATCCCCCCTACTTCTGTCATCGCCCGGAACTCTTCTGATCTGGTACTCGCCGCACAACCCCTTCACTGCCTCAACTTTCACGCCATAAGGTTCTGGCGATGTTACCTTTCTTCTTTTCCTGACCTGATCATTGTTCCCTCATCTGGGGATAGAGGCGCCTTTCGGATACTTCTCTACCTCCCTGAGTTTCAAAACAATGATATGGTCTTACTGGGTCAACATTGATGTTTCACTTAAAGGGGGAAAGGCATTTTCCTTCCCTTCCCACCATTTAAGGTCACAAACACCCCTGACCTTTCAGCTCATTTTGCCTGAACTCGCTCAACGGCGAGAAGGACTTTATCTTGCCTGAACTCGCTCAACGGTGAGAAGGACTTTATCTGGTGCCTCTACTTTGCCCAGGGTTTACATCTCCTCTTCCCTGGATGCACTGAGGACTTTTAATCTTGCCTCTATCTGCTGGTGCAGAGAGGTCTTTTAATCTGATCTCGCCTGCACTCGCACAAAGTCAAGGAGGACTTTATCTGGTGCCTCTACTTTGCCCAGGGGTTACATCTCCTCTTCCCTGGATGCACTGAGGACTTTTAATCTGTTCTCGCCTGCACTCGCACAAAGTCGAGGAGGACTTTTATCTCTTTCTCGCCTCAAGACGCGTGAGGGCGTTGAGGTCTTTAGTCATTGCTGGTGCCTCCGATCGCCTAAAGAGGATGAGGACTTTAAAACTTTAACTGTGTCGCCGATCGCCGAAAAGCGATGGGGACTTTAAAGCTTTTAACTGATGCCGCCGATCGCCGAAAAACGATGGGGACTTTAAGACTTTTAACTGAGAGCATGCAATACGATTTTACTGTTGCCCTAGATCACATACGAGTAATAAGGCCTTTTTCATAAAACTCTCGAAGCCATAACCATCCAAACATAGAAGCTTTAAACTTTGAAAAACTCTTCTTTATTGGGTGGCCTCATTAAAAACCCTCCTTAGGGAAAAAAGAGTGCCCCCTTGAAATTGTTTTAACAGAAACTATTCGAATCTCTTCATATTCGTCTTTACTTACAAGGCTTTAACTGTAATACGACTTGAGATGTGTTGCGTTCCAAGTGCGAGGAATCGCCCCTCCTTCTAACGTCTCCAAGCGGTAGGCGCCATTCCCGAGCGCCTCGGTTATTCTGAACGGTCCCGTCCACTTGGGTGATAACTTGTTCTGCATCTCTTACTGATGGGCCTTCCTCATCACCAGATCGCCGCTTCTAAACTGCCTTGACGTTACCTTAGAGTTGTACCTTCGCTCAACTCTTCTCTTTACCGCTTCGGCTTTCACTCTCGCCTCCTCCCTGACCTCATCCAGCAAATCCAGATTCATTCTTCTTTCTTCGTTCGAGTCTTCCGCCACGAAGTTCTGGAATCTCGGCGAGCTTTCCTGGATTTCGACTGGAATCATCGCATCACATCCATAAACCAAACTAAAGGGGGTCTCGTGGGTTCCTCACTGCTCAGTGGTATGGTACGCCCAAACTATGCGGGGTACCTCTTCAGCCCACGATCCCTTAGCTTTCTCTAATCTTCTCTTTAAACCTCTCAGCAACACCCGATTGGCAGACTCCACTTGGCCATTCGTCTGTGGGTGCTCGACAGATGCAAACACCTGTTGTATCCCCACCTCTTCGCACAGCTTTTTCAAGAGGTGACTTGCAAACTGAGTCCCATTGTCTGACACCAAGCGTTTAGGCACACCAAACCGGCACACTATGTTCTTCCATACAAAGCTCTCGATCTTGTGTGCGGTGATCTGGGCCACTGGCTCCGCTTCGATCCATTTGGTGAAGTATTCAATCGCCACCACCAAGTACTTCATCTGCCTGATCGCCAATGGGAAGGGTCCCAGGATGTCAATTCCCCAAGTGTGGAACGGTCAGGGGCTGTAAATCGACTTCAGCTCTTCTGGGGGTGCCTTGTGCCAATCGGCGTGCTGCTGGCATTGCTTGCAACGCTGGGCGTATCTCTTGCAATCTTCTCTCATCGTGGGCCAGTAATAGCCTGCACGGATAGTCCTTGTTGCCAGCGATCGACCTCCAATGTGGCTCCCGCAAATTCCCTCATGGAGCTCAGCCATAATCCTCGTGCACTTCTCTCCGTGTATGCATACAAGAAGGGGGTGCGTGAATCCAAACCTGTACAGCTCGCCGTCAATAAGGGTAAACTTGCTGGAGCTCTTCTTTATTTTTCTGGCCTCAGCTGAGTCCACTGGAAGCACACCATCCGCTAAATAACGTTGGTAAGGCGCTATCCACGTGTCTGGCTCGTGGACAGCGCAAATCTGCATCGATCTTGCCCCTTCTTCTGCTGGGCGCGCTCTGACCCTCGGCGCCCTCAGAGTTTCCTGCGTTAGGGACCTATGACTTCTCGCCGGTCTCCCCATTGATCTACAAACATGGAGAACTTGGTGGTCTGCCACGAATGCACCACTGCCTACCCCCCTTGCCCGAACTGGCGAGCTTGGCTAGCAAGTCAGCTCGGGCATTCTGTTCTCTTGGCACGTGCACCGCTTCAAACGAAGCGAAAGATCTTCTTAGCTCCTGCACGTACTCCAAGTAGGCTGCCATCTGCGGGTCCTTGGCTTGGAACTCGCCAGTCACTTGTCCCGTGACCAACAGCGAGTCGCTCTTGGCCATCAGCACTCGCCACCATTTCCTTAGCCAGCAAGATTCCAGCGATCAAAGCCTCATACTCTGCTTGGTTGTTGCTTGCTTTGAAAGCGAACCTCAATGACTGCTCTATCAACACTCCGTTGGGCCCTTCCAAGATGACCCCAGCCCCGCTGCCCAGCTGGTTGGACGACCCATCAACAGAGAGTACCCAGCGAAAGTCACCCTCGGCGTTTTGTGCCACCTCGGAGGACAACTCGACCACGAAATCGGCGAAGACTTTCCCTTTGATCGATCCCCGGGGTTCATACTTGATGTCGAACTCCGAAAGCTCGACCACCCACTTCACCATCCTTCTAGCCACATCGGGCTTCTTCAAAACCTTCTGGATCGGCAGATCAGTCATCACCAGTACCGTGAAGCTCTGGAAGTAATGGCGCAATCTCCTTGCTGAGAATACAACCGCTAATGCTGCCTTTTCTAGGGCCTGGTACCTTACCTCCGGGCCTTGCAGCACCTTGCTAACGAAATATATAGGCCTTTGGGTCTGGTCCTGATCCTGCACTAGCACTGCGCTGATCGCCCTCTCAGTTATGGCAAAGTACAGCCTGAGGGGTGTTATGTCTTGGGGCTTGCACAGAACTGGAGGGCTCGCCAAATATTCCTTGAGCTTTACGAAGACCTCCTCACACTCCTTTGTCCAAACAAATCTGTTGTTTCTCTTCAAACATTGGAAGTATGGGTGGCCCTTCTCTCCGCTTGCCGATACGAATCGAGACAGGGCGGCCATCCGCCCCGTGAGTTGCTGCACCTCCTTCACATGGGCGGGGCTCCTCATTGCCAAAATGGCGGCGCACTTCTCGGGGTTAACCTCAATTCCCCTCTCTGACAGAAGAAACCCTAGAAATTTCCCTGCTTCTACACCAAAAACGCACTTTTCAGGATTCAGTTTTAGCTTGTACCTGGCTATTGTGGTGAACAACTCTTCCAAGTCTGCGACGTGCTTGTCTTTCTCCAAGGACGTCACGACCATGTCGTCGACGTATGCCTGCACATTCCTTCCGAGCATGGGCGCGAGCACCTTGTCCATCAGCCTTTGGTACGTGGCCCCTTCATTCCTCAACCCGAAGGGCATAAAGGCGGTCTTCTCTTCCTCCATGGGGTGCATTTTGATTTGGTTGTACCCCGAGAAGGCATCCAGGAAACTGAGCAGCTTGCACCCTGATGCACTGTCTACTAGGGCGTCAATGCTTGGCAAAGGGTAAGAGTCCTTCGGGCAGGCCTTGTTCAAGTCTGTAAAGTCAACGCACATCCGCCATTTTCCGCTGCTCTTCTTGACCAGGACGACGTTAGTGAGCCATTCTGGATATTGGATTTCCCTGATGTGGCCCGCTGCAAGTAGTTTCCGTGTCTCTTCTTTGATCGCCTGTCTCTTCTCCTCATTGAATTTTCTTCTTTTTTGGCGGATGGGCCTGACTTGGGGGTCCATTGCCAAACGATGGCACAAGAAATCGGGGTCGATCCCCGGCATATCTGAAGCAGCCCACGCAAACACATCCAAGTGTCTACTAATTACTTCGGCGATCTGGTCTTGCGTCTTGCTATCCAGGGTTCTTCCCAACTTAAACACCTTACCACTGATCTCCTTCTCGAGCCATTCCTCTACTGGCTGAGGTTTCCTCTCGCTGGCGATCTGCGCCATCGCGATACCGGTTTCTCTGGCGGTTTCCGAGCAGTTTCTCTCCGACCTTGCCTCTACATTCCCCATCGGCACATCGCCCTCGGCGACCACCTCTAACGCCGCATCCGAAACTCGCCGGGGTTCGCGCTCCGGCTCCACGCCAGGGGGAGGCGTTGTGGTTACGTGACACACAAACCTCTTGTTCTTGAGGCTGTTTTCGTAACACTTCTTCGCCTCCTTCTGGTCGGAGCAAATAGTGATGATCATACCCTCCATAGACGGCAGCTTGACCTTCATGTGCCTTGTCGAAGGCACAGCTCCTGTTCTGTTGAGCGTTGGCCTCCCCAGCAGTATGTTGTACGCTGACGGGGCGTTTACAACAAGGTACCTGACCTTCTCCGTTCGTGAGGCCAAGCCGTCAGTGAAGGTTGTCCTCAGCTCGATATACCCCCTCACCTCCACTTGGTCGCCGGCAAAACCGTACAAGCAGCCCCCATATGGTCTTAGCTGATCAGGGGACAGCTGCAACTTCTCAAAGGTTGGCCAAAACATCACGTCTGCTGAGCTTCCTTGGTCGACCAGCACCCGGTGGACGGTCCTTCCCGCCGTGACAAGCGAGATCACAATAGGGGTTGTCGTGAGGTACCACGTCCCTGCGGTCCTCCTTGGTGAACGTGATGTCCACGTCGGGCGAGTGATCTTCAAAGACTTCTACTGACATTATCGACCTCGCATACCTCTTTCGTTGCGACGCTGTGCACCCCCCGCCGGAGAATCCGCCAGCTATGGTGTGGATCTCGCCGTGAATAGGCACCTCGTGCTGTTGCCCTCCGCTGCTCGCCGGTTGAGACCCTAATGCTTGGTCCGCTTGCTTCTCTAGCAAGTAATCCTTCAGGAAACCAAATTTGACCAGCTCGGCGAGCTGGTGCCCCAGAGCCAAACACGAATTGATAGAGTGGCCAAAACTCTTGTGGAACTCGCACCATGCGTCTGGTTTTGCCCCCAAGATCTTCTCCGCCGTTTTCTCAGGCACTTTGAGCCTGGCAGCTATGTTTGGCATGGCGATCAAATCAGCCAAACCCATCACAAACTTTTATACCTGGGGGGGCGATTACTCTCCCTAGGGCGCCCTGGTCCCTTGCTTTTATTTTTCTTAGGGTCGTAAGGATGACGCGTCCTTTCATCCCTCTTTCCCGCCGCCGCCTCCATTACCCTCTGAGGATGTACCCTTGCTTGGGTGCGCGGTTTAGCTGGGGCCACATTTCCTCTCTTCTCGGTGACCTCGCTCTCAGCGGCGATATGAGCCACAACACGTCGCCGGATTTCGGCAAACGTGGCGGGGTGGCTCCTGATGAGCGACTCACTAAAAGGCCCAGGCAACACGCCCTTTTTGAAGGCGTGCACGAACATCTCTTCGTCCTTTCCTGGCAAACGGACTATCCGAGCTCTGAATCTGTTCAGGAAATCCTTTAAGGACTCCCCTTGGTACTGCCTTATATCAAACAAGTCGTAAGACACCAACGGTGGCGCCTTGTTCACTATGTACTGCTCAACAAACATCTTGGAAAACTGCTGGAACGTGGTAATGTGGCCAGTGGGTATACTGACGAACCAGTCCAACGCCGTTCCGCTCAAGGTGCTCATGAACACCTTACAATACACCGCGTCTGAGCCCCCTGAGAGCATCATCTGAGTATGAAACGCCGTGAGATCGGCTTCAGGGTCCTCCACCCCAGTGAAAGACGCTTTCACTGCCACAGTGCTAGCCGGGACCACCGAGTCCATGATCTCTTGGGAAAATGGCATAGGAAAGCTGCGTGGTGGGGATGGGGGTGCAGACTGGTCCCCTGCCGCACACTCCTCCCGCTCCTGAAGGGCTTTGCGCAGCTCTTCGTTGATCCTGTTGAGCTCCTCGTTCCTTGCTTGCGAGGCCACCAGCGCCTCGTGCATCCTTTCCTGCTCAGAACGTGAGGCAGCCACGTTCTCCTGCAGCGTCCTCATCATGTCCATCACTTGCGTCTTGGACACAGCATCTTCGTCTGTTGATGGCGCAACTGAACTGGAGCGCGTTGTCCTCATTTTTTCAGCAAAAACTCAGCAAAGACTTTGAGAAACTCTAGAAACTTTGGTGTGGATGGAACCTCGATTCAAACGGGCCCCACGGTGGGCGCCAAATGATCCTGCCGACAACTCGAGCGTGGAGGAATTGCCTTGTCGCTTGCTTGACCCGCCTCTGGCAACTATGCTATCTGCAGGAACACTCTTAGAACCTTCTCCTTGGGAACTCCGAATGGAACCTGCAAACACACAGACGGCGCCTCTAGCGGCCGTTTGCACTCCGACGCTCAAGTTAGATCCCAAAATCACTAGAAAAATAATGTGTGTAAAAAACAGTGTGTGTGTATTTCTCTCTGATCCTCTTTTTATCCCCCTCTGTGTCTGTGCCTAACAGAATTCTGCTACGCTGTCCTCTGCGCGTGTCAGAATTCTGTTATGCTTTTGTACGAAAATGTACCACAGTCAGGGTCGTGGGTGTCTCGGTTTTCTGTCTGTACCTTTCACGACATGGAGTGCACCTTTATCTGGGCCGCGCCCCTCTCAGACAGTGACACGTGGAGGCATGCAACTCGCATCTAACCGTTCACGTGCCTCCACCTGAAGGGCTCTAGCGCATCTCTTGTGCACCTAAGTTATTCCCTTGCGGAGTAACTTAGTGTGTTTTTTCCATCTGGGTGAAATCGCACATTCCCAGGAGAACGCCAGGTGTGGCTGGACTAGGCACACTCACCAAGCATTGGTCTCTGTATACACGATTTCCCCTTCACGATGCCATGCATGTAATGGGTTGAGAGAGTAACCAATCACTGACCGGTTTGCTGACTCCCTCAGGCCACTCTCGTGCACGACTATACCGACGAGGAGCTCTTCTTTCTCCGAGGTATGATCATGCGAGGTCCATGCGTAACGATCTCGCTGGGAATATCAGTCCCAATTTAACTGCGTGTAACACGAAACCCCGATGACCATGCACCCGATGACTGATCGATACTCTATTGCTTCTCGCGTTCTCCCCCGGGTGTTTATCTTGGAACTGATCTGTCGGTGGCCACTCGGTTACTGACCACCGATAACCATACCGGGTGATCTCCTCCCTGATTTCTCTGCCACCTGATCCACGTGTCACCCTGCGAGTGGTCCACGTGGTTATCTGCTGCTGACGTCATCGACTACCGATGACCGACCGGATCAGATGCCATAACGAGATATTTATCCTTTGAACTCGAGAAATGCATTGATTTAACCACCACCATTACTCCACTATTTTGCATGGTGATTTTTCCTTCTTCAAATTTTGTATAAAATGAATAATTGTTTCTATCATACCCACTCCAACATATGACATCAAATTAGGGCTTAGATGCTAGCTAGTTTAATATATTAGAAATTGTATTCTCCTTTTGAACTTGTTGTTTGAACCACTTCAAGAAGCTTTTGTGGTTCTCATTAATCACCCACTTATTAGGCATTCATGGATTATTTCTCTTTACAATGTCTTTGTGAGTATTTTAGTAAGGAATGACTTCTTTAGTGTTATTTTATATATATAAATATGTTCGAAGAACTTCATCATCTGTCAATGTCATAAAATTTGTACTTTGAGTACTTTTACTAACACTTCTTTCATGGTAACGAAACCTAGGTACCCTTATAGCTTCAACTTATTATAAATATTCTTTACAAAACTCAATAACTACCTCTGTAATATATTTTTCAACAATTCATGCTTCAGGATTGATGTGAGTTGAATTAAGCATAGACACTTTTCAGCATATGAACACAACAATATATGTGAAGAAAGACAACAATTAAGAGTTGAAAACAAGGACAAACAATTAGGAACAAGTGGAGGAACTTAAGGAATCATCATTGAAGTACAAAGCCACCTAATAGATGAACCAAACTCAAGATTGAGTGCCATTCCACATTGAACCGAAAACATCACAAGGAATTTAAAACACAAATTCAGAACCAAAGAAAGCTACAAGTGCAGAATTGAAAGGAGAACACAAGAGTAATAAAAACAAACGATGGAAATTAAGAACAACACCTAAAAAGAGAAACTACCGATTGGAATTGCTAGAAACATGGAAATGCAGACAGAAGGAAGAAGGAACTTAATTGATGAAGACTTGAAGGAGATGGACACGTCACTTGGATGGTGAAAGCTCCAAGATGAGTGCTAGTTGCCGCCACTTGAAGCCCTCAAAAGCTCACAAGATAAGACATAGTGAAGGAGAATAAATCTCTCACAATTCTCTCTCAATTTGAGTAGAGTTTCCTTTCTTCATTTTCTCAATTCTGAATTTACAAGAGCATGGCCTCTCTATTTATAGTACAAGAGGGATGAAAATGAAAAGGCACAATTCAAAAACTAGACTATTCAAAATTGGAGCCAAAACAAGTCACATGAGAAGTGTGACTTGTTTTCCTACTTTGGCACCTCCTAAAACTATATCTACACCTACTCTTTTATGTCACATGGAAGGTGTGACTTTGTTTTGTACATTAGCACCCCTTATTTAATATCTACACCTCCCTTTTAAAGTTCTACTAAAAAATACACAAAAGAAATTACAAATAGAGACATCCAATGATGTTCATTTATTTAATGCTTGTGCCCTTGCTCTTATTATCTTCTGAGGCATGATGGATGATCATGTGTTGGATTCGGTGATATGAGTTGGATTGACACTAAACAAGATACACAACATTTAAGGAGGCTTAAGGAAAATTCAATGGAGGATAAAGCCATCCAAATGAAAAGCCCAAACTCATATGAACAATGAGTTCTTAACACAAACATATGGCAGAATTGAAAGGAAAGCAAGAACGACTTCAAGAACATGAATAGAAACACAATTGAATATATGTAATTGCTTAAAACTGAACAAAATTGAAAATAGAATTCATTCTACCGATTGAAATTAGCCAAGGAACACAATGAACCGATTGAAAGCTTAAGAACAACACATAAACGACAAAAATTGAAGAACACAACACAAGAGACTAAACTACCGATTGAAAACGAAAATGGAGATGAAAGGAAGGAAACTTAGATGGATGAAGACTGGTTGGAATGGAGTTGGAGATGAACACGCCACTTGGGGATGGAAGTTCCAAGATGAGTGTATGGAAGCCGCCACTTGTAGCCCTCCAAAAGCACACAAGATGAGACTAGGAAAGAGGAGATCAAATCTCACAAAGTTCTCTCTCAGATTGAGTAGAGTTTCTTTTCACCAATTATCAAATTCTGAATTTACAAAGAGAAAGCACCTTTATTTATAGCTATAGAGTGCTGAAATGAAAATGAAAGAAATTCAGATTTCCCTTCTAATCTAATTTAAATTTGGAGCCAATTTTGACTCACATGGGAGGTGTGACCTTTTTCTACTTTGGCACTTACTAAAAACTATACCTACACCTACTCTCTAAGTCACATGGACAACGTGACTTTATTTTGTACACTCAGACTCCATTATTTAATATCTACACCTCCCTTTTAAAGTTCTACTAAAAACTACATAATAAAAATTATAACTAGAGGCATCCTATGATGCTCATTTATTTAATGCTTGGCCTTGCCCCTCATGGGATGGACTTCGGCTTCTTGGGCTTGGACTTTGGGCTTGGGCCTCCATATTAAGAATACTAATAAGAAGAACTTCAAGTATTTTGGTCATTGACCATTCCTCCTATTAATAGCATCTTTTTTATTCTCATCATTGGGCCTCAGTGTGGGCTTGGGCTTGGGCCTCCATATTAAGAACACTAATAGGAAGAACTTCAAATATTGTGGTCATTGACCATTCTTCCTATTAATGGCTTCTTTATTTGCTTGTTGAGATGACCCTTCAAGTATAGCATCCTTGGTCATCTTTATGTATTTTTTTTATTCTCATCAAGGATGATATTGGTTATTTACATACCCTTTTAATATCTACATGTATTGCTCAATAGGATACATCCCACGTAAGAATATTGGACCACAAATTCTAATTTCTTTAATTAAATAAATAATCAAGTGAACCATAATATTAAAACATGATGTCGGACAATACATCTCCTATTGGCACAATATTACTACAACATCATTTTCTAACTAATCCAACTTCTTAGAGGCTAGAACTTCACTACATATTGCATAATCCTGTTACGACATATCTCACATTTTGATGGAGCTTACTCCATTCTTGACTCGATTTTCACCAAAGAATGGAAGTAAGAATGGCAAAAAAAGTATTTTTATGAAGGAGGAAGTATTTACAAGGTGCAAATGAAGAGTAGTTTCTTTTTCTCGGCACCCTAGGCAAGCTATTAACTCTAGCAAGGATTAGAATGAGACTAAGGAGAGTATTTGATTCTACAATTTGACAGAGATTCATTACTCAATATAAGTGTTCCGTCCGGTTGACTGGGACGTCTTCGTGCGCGACCTCAACCGTCAGCTAGGGACTCCTTCCCACTGGTTACCTGTGGATTCCTGCAAAAAGGAGGACAAAGAGGCGCCCTAGCGGCCGTTTGCACTCCGACGCTCAAGTCAGCCAGCAAGAAACACCAAAACTGTGCACCTCCGTCTCTGAGTACCGCGTATGGCACTCTGAAGGTGGTAAAAAGAACTGTCTTGTGTGTGTGTTTTCTCCCTCTGGCAAAGATCTTTCCCCAGTCCCTTGTACGTAACCTCAGGGCTCGAGCAAGCAACTAGAGAATTTTTGGTAAATTTGCCAAAAGTTTGAACCCCGTTCCCAACATTCTCAGTGCTATTTAAACTACCCAAGCATTTAAAGCGCCTTAAAGCGCCTTTAATCACAAATGTAACGCACTCAATCAGCGTGCATAATTAGAAACGTAGCACATTTAAGACGTTGAAACGCTTGGGAGCCATTATAGTACCTGAACGCTCGAAACGGAAACTGTATTGAATGACTTTAATTACCTAGCACCTGACTAAAGGGTGTTTCTATTCTGACCTGGCTGTCGTACACGTGGAGGGCCTCACGACGCCTTGACCCCATCTGGGGGCGTTTCTGCCCATCTGGGGATGTTTCTACGTGTGAGTCCTCCTGCCTGGGAGTGCTACTGCGCTAGGGGTGACTTTTTGGGTGCCAACTCATGCCCCCAATCATCTAGTCACTCACTTTGAGAGCGTATCTGCCTTCCTCTTGTACCCTGCACCCGGCTACCCTGGGCGTGACCTTCCTCTTGAGTCATATCTGTCCCAAAGGCGTCTCTGGGGCGGCAGGGGTACTTCACGAGTCAGGCTGCCCTACACTGGTGTTGTTACTATGGCCTTGAAGCCACCTTTCTCTCCTCTTTATTACTTGTTCCGTGGTCATCCAGGGTTTGGGGCCTTCCCACGGCGTCGCCCCCTCCATGGTCTTTCCTACCCATGGGTATTGGGGAGCAGCGCTGTGGTCACCTTGCCCTTGTGCCACTCCATCTTGGCGACACCCAGTTGGGCGACGCCCTATCTCGGTGATGCCCTGCTAGGCGACGCCTTACCTTGGCGACGCTTTACATTGACTTTGACCTTTACGTTGACATTGACCTTGACTTCGTCAACACCCGGGTACGGGACGGTACAATAAGTATGCATTTACGATTAGTGAAGGGCTTTATTTACAGCCATGGAGGAGGAGTGGAATGTGTAGGATAGCTTCCTTAACCCTATCTTTCATGAAAAGTTATTGTTCATGCCTTCTCAACCCTAGGTTTAGGGTTTGATTTCTACTTTACTGTTGACCCAAATTACAAGGTCAAAAAGGAAATTCCCTTTTTCAATATTATTTACATTTTCCAGGAGTAAATGAATATATTATGCAAGCAATATGAGTCTTTTGTGGTGGATCTTCACTTTGTATTCTTCTAGCCATTGCTCTTGTCAAGGGCCCCACACGTGTCTTGAAGGATAGTCCTCCATCACATTCTTAAGCAGTATATCTCGAATACTGATAGTTGTCATTTTGCGATCAAATTAAAATGATTCTAGCGTAGATCATCAAACCAATGTTAGACCAACAAACGTCAAAGACATGATACTATAATTATGGTTAGATCACCCCAAGTCTTCTCCCAACGAATCCAATAGTGAAATCAGTAAATCATTATTTAGAATCTATCTGCAAGAAAAAATAGTTAGTAATAACAAAAAAAGATAAAGTAAAGATTATAAAACAATGAAAGGAAGTAGGTTGACTCTCAAGCTTTTCCACCAATGAATTCTCTATTAATTGATAAATATATCATTCATTCAACCATCTAAACAAAATGGAATTGACCAAACATGTGTCAGCCAAATACAATTAAATCTCATTAATGAAACATGCGTCCACTAATTTATTTAGTACCTTACTCGTCTTCATGCGTCTACTCATAAGGTATTTAATCTTGTACCTCTTGAATCATGCGCCCAAGAGATTGGTTAGAAAACTAAACAAGATTTTAATTAAAGAAAAAATTAATTATCAACATGCCTGCAAAAACAATTCCAAAAATAGTAATTAAACTCAGAAAAAGACCAGATATTTATCACAATAAGATAATGAAGAATGAAAATTTAATGCGAAATTAAAAGAGAATCAACCCAATGGAGTTTAGTCATTCAAGTGAGGCAAAATGAAAGAATTACAAAGAAGAAAAGAAACTAAGAAACACTTAATGCTCTGTTTTTTAATGCACTATGTCAAGCTCTAAAGTTTGATTCTTTTCTCCTTAAGACTTGTGTCCGTTTATAGGTTTTTCTACTCCAAGGATTTTGTGAAAATATTCTAATTCAAATTTTGTTAACGATTTCTCAGTTTTCATCTTTCCAAAAATTTTGGATTCTGTTTTCACGTTAACCACATCTTTGTTCTTCGTATCTATGCAGATTTGCATATTATTTGCTTCTAAATTTGTTTTTGAGATAATATATCTTTGTAGCAGATCGTCTACTCTGAAAACACATAAATAATAGTTAAAGGCCCGAGTAAACCCATTTAGATGAATCTTATTTTAAATAATTGATTTATTCATCATTGCTATCCAACTACAGGTAATAGTTGTTGCATCAAAATATGACAATCATAAGACTTTAAGCCAATTAATTTCATATCTTTCACGAATACAAGTCTCTTAAAATTAGAAGAGTAACCTAGTGGAACCTTCACACCTTGTAAAAACTCATAGAAACCTCTTTTCTCTTGTTTAAACAATGTATGACATGCTGGAGGCAAGTTTCTGCACTTACCATGAGACTATGAAGCTAATTGTTCTTTTATACCCATTACAACCATGTCAAAACAAGCATTGCCACCATCTTTTGTCTTTCCTTTAATATTAAGGAGTGTTCTGATAATAATATTAAACTAATTTTTCTTTACATGCATGACATTTATACAATGTATCACATCAAGCACCCTCCAATATGGAAGATCAAAGAAGATTGACATTTTCTTCCATATATTGCTTCATGTGGCTTTTTTTTCACTACAACAATTTTTACTCTAGGCAACACTAAAATAGACCACGAGTATAAAAATGTTATCTAAACATAGTAAAAGCCACAACTTTATTGGTGTGGCTTAAAGACTATAAGAAACCATGATTATAAAAGCGTTGATACTTTAAGCCACGACTATAAAAGCGTTTATACTTTAAACTAAGACTATAAAAACATTGATAATTTACGCCATAAGTATCTAGGTGTGGCCTTTTGGGTTAAAAAGACTGGAATAAAATATAAACAAAAATCAATTTCGCGAGAAAAGTGTTTCTTCTTCCCTCTCGTGACTAAAAACATTTGCACCTTTTCACCTCACATTATTCCTCATTTATCACATGGAAAACACTAGACATTCTCACTCACTTCAGGTACATTTTTGTCTATCCCTCATCTATCTAGCTCGCTAGCTCTTTCATCTATGTAATTTAGGGTTTTTTTTTGTGGTTCAATTTGATTGAATTTTGTATTGGTTAGGTTAGTTTTAATTTTTTATTATTTGTTTTGTTTCACTACTTTCATTTCATCTTTCAAGTTCATGTGTAGTCAATTTTGCATTGATTTGTATTATATCCTTACATAGTGAGTAACTTCCTTGAGTTTAATTTGAGGATGTAGGTTTCCTTTCATGGACTATAACTTGGGGATGAAGTTTTCCTTTCATGGTCCACATGATTTGGAGGAGAGAGTTCTCTTTATAGATATTTTAGGCAATCAAATCGATTCTTGTCACTGGAAACATAAGAGTGTGATCGCATGAACCTGAGTTAGGTTAAATGCAAGATATGATTAGAGTGTTAGAATGTATGGCTTTAAACTAGAGGGGGGGTGAATGGTTTAAAGATGTTTTTCGAAAACTTTTAAGCCTTGAATGAAATTGCTTTGAGAATATATTGATAAAGAATTCAGTTTTTCAAAACACAAAGCAAAAAGCACAGCACCAGAAAAACAATCGGTTGTTTATATCAACAGCAAAAAATTAAAACTGTTCTCGCCGGTTGACCGGATGCATCTTTGTGCATGGCTTGTCCTCGCGAGCTAGGGCACCTTCGTTCTGCTCCGTCTGTGAGTACCTGAAAAGAAGTGGACAAAGGGGCGCCCTCGCTGCCGTTTGCACTCCGACGATCAAGTCAGCTAGCGAGAAACATCAAAGGGACGCACCTCCGTATCGAAACACCGTGACTGGATGTTCTGAAGGTGGTCCAAAAACTGGGTAACTGAACAACTAGTGTTTTCTGCCCTAACTGCCTGTGCGTACAGTGGATGCGCCAACCAGACAACTAGGGTTTCTCTGTGTAAAACTGCGAGAATTAGGTCAAAACTCGGATCCTTGTCTCGAACGTCTAAAGCCCCTTTTAAACACCTCCAGCATTTAAAGCGTCTTAAAGCGCATTTAAAGCGTATAAAAACGTTCAACGCGTTTAAAACGTTTAAAGCATTTAAAGTGCTTTAAAGCGTTCAAAACGTAAACTAAATTAATGCGTACCTTAGCAAACTTTCAGGGAAATTGATATACCTTGATGTTTCAATGCTCTCTGCTATGTGTTCTTCTGACTTGATCGCTAATCTTCATGGAGGGCCTTACAGCATCGTAACCCAACTTAGGGATAATCCATCGTGTAAGTCCTCCTTCTTGGAGTGCATCTGCGCAAGGGGTGACTTTCTGGGTGCCAACTCATGCGCCCCAACCTCTAGTCACTCGCCCTGGGAGTGTATCTACCTTTCTCTCGCACCATGCATGATGGAGGAGGGCCAAGCTCACCACACCATGGAAGACAAGATCCAAGCCTAGACCATCTAGAGCCATGTGGGGAGCGTCTAGACTCAAGTATGGAGCGTCTAGCACAAGATGAGGGGCGGCTACAAAAGGAGCGTCTAGGAGGAAGCCTAGACCGTCTAGGACCTATCACTAGGTCCATGGCCACACATCTCCACGCACAATTGGGTCAAGCAACGGATGGGAGGGAGAAGAACTTGTATATGCTACATGGAGGCCCATTAGGGGTGGCTTAGTAGTTAGTGTAGTGTTAGAAAGCATAAACTTGTCTCCTTTTGTTTTTAACCTAGCTAGCTCACGTTTTCTAGAAGATTCTCCACTAGGAACGACCATGTGCTCCATGTGCCATGTGCCTCCACATTTCCATTTCATTTTGCTTGCATTTCATCTTCACTTAGCTTAGCATTTACGGCCTCCTTAGCCTATAAAAGGAGAAGCCCATAACTTGTATTTTCAAGATTAATGAGAGTAATGTTATGTTGCCCATATTGTGCCATACATTGCCTTTGCCTAGTTTCTAGGACCTAATCTTCTCTTCACCATCTACCAAGGGGGCTGGCCGAACCTCCCTCTTTCCATACAATACATGCACCTTCAAGGACACCACAACTCCTAGGAGGTCCTTGCCACTTTCACCATTAGCTTCCGCACCATATTCATCAACATCCAAGAAGAGCTCCATGAGAATGCCATCAATGCACGTGGTTCTCCCCTGGGCGTGGCCCTCTCATGGGTCGTATCTGATCCTGCCTGTTGACCTTCTTGAAGGCATAGACCAACATTTCTTCATCCTTGGCTGGCGATCTGACCATCTGCGCTCCGAAGCGATTGAGGTAGTCTCTGAGGGACTCCCCATGGTACTGCCTTATATCAAACAGATCACAGGACACCCTGGGTGGTGCCTTATTCACAATATACTGCTCGACAAAGATTTTCGAGAATTGTTGAAAATTAGTTATGTGGCCATTAGGCAGGCTCACAAACCACTCCATCGTCGTTCCCTGGAGCGTGCTCACGAACATCTTACAGTACACGACGTCCGACCCTCCCGACAGCATCATCTGTGTGTGGAACGTGGTCAGATGAGCCTCTGGATCCTCCACGCCGGTAAAAACAGCTTTAACCGGAACCACGCTCGTGGGAATTGGCGTGTCGGTAATCGCCTGAACGAAAGGCATTGGGAACACACGAGGTGGCGTCGACGGTGCCACCTCTTCAGCAGAAGAACGTCCCTGCTGCTCCTGAAGAGCTCGACGCAGCTCCTCAGCTACCTTGCTGAGCTCCTCATTCCTGGCGCGAGAGGCGACCAGGTCCTCATGTATCCTTGTCTGCTCCACGCGCGAGGCTTCCACAGTCGCCTGCAACGAGCGCATCATTTCTGCCATCTGCGCCATGGTCATGGCGGCGTCGCCTTCAGCAGCGACAGGAGCCACGGGACTGGAACGATTGCTTCTCATCTTTCTCATTAACTTCGGCGAACCACAAGAATACAACAAACAACACTTTCACACGATCGAAACAGCGATCAATCGGAGAAAACTCAAGAAACTGCGCAAGAACCCAAGAACGCCGCAAACCTTCGCAGAAAACCACAAAAGAACTCGAACTTCCACCAGACAGATTGCGCGAAAGCAACAAAAGACCTCACTCCACCGATTGAAAGCAAAACAAACGGTACAAAACACGAACTCACCGAACGAAACTCAAAGAAACTGCACCCGACGGTTGCACCAGCACACAACCGCGCAGAAAACCTCGAAAACTTCCACGAGCTCACGCTGTGGATGGGAGCACGTTTTACACGGCCCCACGGTGGGCGCCTGATGATCCTGCCTGTTGACCGGAGCGCTGGAGAATGCCTCGTCAAAGGATCGACGTGCGCACCGCTTATCACCTTCATTCCTCCTCTGGATCTACTTCAAGAACCTGCAAAGAAACGACACGGCGCCGCTACGGCCGATCGCACTCCGACGCTCAAGTCAGTGACGGTATCACCAAATACTAAGAGCTAGAACCGTGCAAAAACTCTCTCTCACAACAGCTCTGTCTCTCGCAAGCGTAAAGTGTATGAACTGAACGTGCGTACCTCAGAAAGTCCGTTAAGAGCTCTTATATACCTGGTGATTTTCTCTCTCCTGGCAGTTACAGATTTGGACACGTGGCTCGTATCCAACTGCACACGTGCCATCATCTGGAGGCTCCCTGACTTGGCGCTGCTTCTACTCTCATTCTGACTAAGTTACGTATGCATGGTACTGCCCAGTGCATAGCAAACTTAAGAGTGCAATCTTTACTGAAACTGGCGAGTTAGGGCCTTCATACACCTTCCCTGTGGTCTCGCCGGCCGCCTTCATAATCTGCTTCTCCTTCATCTTCGGCGATGTGCTGGTTCTGGCGATCTCCGACTGCTTGGTCGCCTGAGTCTGCATCTGGCGACTTCATCCTCAGCCTGGCGATCGCCTATTCTGATAAGCTGGAGATCGGAACACGCCAACTTAACAATCGGCGACTACACGTGCCTCCCGACTTCCTTCCTAACTGCCAACCTGGCGCCTTGTCAACACGCCTATACTGTAGCAGGGTGCCACGTCATCATACCCGACCACCAGGGTGGTAAAGTATCTGTCCTAGGGTCTCCCAACGGTGGCATGGGTACTTCACGAGTCAGGCTACCCCCTACTGGTACTAGAACTATGGCCTTGAAGCGACCTTTCTCTTCTCTTCATTACTGTTCTGAGGTACTGAGGCCTCTCACGGTGTCACCCCCTCCACGGTCTTTCCTTCCCATGGGTATCGGGGGTGGCACCGTCGATGCCTTAACCTTGGCGACGCCTACACCAGGCGACGCCTCATCCTGACGACGCCTCATCTTGGCGACGCCTCACCTGACGACGCCTCACCTTGGCAACGCCTTCAGCGGTCAACCTGTTGACTTTTTTCCCTTGGGCCCCCTTGAGGGGCCTTAACATATGTTGACTTTGACTTTGACTTTGGTCAACGTCCGGGGACGGGACGATACACAAGCCCCCCAGTCTTGAGCTGACACTTGTTTCAGCAAAAGGACTAAGGCCTCGCCCTCGCATCCACGTGGCATTCCTGCTGACGTGACACTTCTTTGTACATTTGACGTGACGCTTTCTGAGCGTCGGACGCGATATTCTCTGTGTTGAGGATGTGACACTTTATGTTATGCTTTAATCTCTTAACACGTGGCTTGATCGCACGGCCATCACTTAGTGCCTCTCGCGCTCCTCAAGTTAACGTTACATCTTTCAAAAACGCGCGCTCCTAACCACTGTTTCATTCACTCTTCGCATTCTCTCCATTATTCATCTTCCCAAACTCTCTCTACAACCTTCGTTCTCTCTCGCGCTTTCGATCTTCAAATACCCAGACACTTAAAAGGTATGATTTTTCTCGTTCAATGGCTCTCCCTTTAACTTTCGTAATGATATAACTGCCTGGGCCTGTTTATTTCTTCTGCATTTCTGTGTTCTTCCCCTTTCCTCTGCTTTCTTCATTCTTTCCTCTTTTCTGGATTTCTGGGTAGGGTTTTTCTAGGGTTTCTCTTCCCCTTTCTGCCTTAACCTCATTCGCTGAGCCCTTCCTCTTATTTATTCTTCAGCTCTTCTCATCAAACTATGGCGCGTACAAAAATGACGTCCAACCCCGCACCCCCAAAAATTAACTACAGGGCCCTTTACCCTTGGGCCCCTGACGAGCTGCTCGACGAGTACTCGAGCCTGGTCTCCTCAAAAGCCTGAAGGGATCACGTAGGAGAGTCGAGCACCTACGACCATCGTACCTTCGTGAAAAGGAACGACGAAGACATATCAGTGCTCCCTTGTACTCTAGGGGAGCCTGTATGTGGGGACGAACGGGCCAATAATGGAGTCCCCTTCTTTTACTTCTATCAGGTGGTCTTCAAACGCATAGGGATGCGCCTACCCTTCTCTAGGTTTGAAAGAGAACTTCTGACCGAAATCAACGTCGCCCCAGCCCAGCTACACCCTAACGGCTGGCCCTTCGTCAAGGCTTTTGACATTTTGTGCGGGTTCTTCGGACACGCCCCCTCCGTCGAGATCTTTCTCCATTTCTTCGAGGTGAAGAAGTAGGGGAAGAGCCTCTGGGTAAGCCTTAGCGGCATATCTAGAAGGGTTCTCCTGACTCTATTCCAACAGTCCTTCAAGGGGTGGAAGGGCAAATTCTTCAAGGTGTGTTGTTCTGACTTCGACCCCACCGCCCTTGATGGTTTCCCCCTATATTGGGTGAAGGAAGTGAAGCACACGAAACCCATATCTCTTGACGAGCTGCCCTCGACTGATCGAGAGGCTTGCCAAATACTGGCCAGCGCGGGGGCCTTCAACACCTCCACCTTAATAATTCTTGAACACAACGCCGAGGCCCTCGCAAAATACATAAGTATGAGAGCCTCCCTCATAGCCGTCTATTCACTGCCCTTGCTTGTTCTTTCTTTGTGTATGACTTATCTGCTTTCTTTGTATAGTTCTTAACTTGTGCCTGACCCCTACTGCTTTATCTTCTTGGTGCAGGTTCAAAAATGGACAAGCAACGCAGGTTGAGGCTTGCTCAAATTCTGAAGTCCAAGGGCAGGGCTTCCTCACAAGGGGTTGGAGATTCCACACCTCCAACTTCTACGACCGCCCCTGCTTCCCCCAACTCTTGCCCTCAACACCTTCCAACGCCATCAACTCCACCAACACAACTCTCTCCCGATCAACCTCCAAACTCACCCCCTCCCGTCGCGGCCATGCCCCTTGCGCTGGTCGAAGCTGCTACTTCATCAGCCCCCCTTGACAAAGGGAAAGGGGTAGTGGTGGTGCCCTCCGACGATGATGAAGACTCTGCTGAGGGGCAAGTCTTCAAGCGACAAAGGACAACCCAGCATGCCCCTCAGACAGTCGCCTCTGCCACTTCCTCCTCACATGGGGCTGACTCTCTTAGGGAGAACCCTCCAAGTGCCAACTCACCCCCTTAACCAATGGCCTTGGAGGGTGGGACTGGGCCCGAGCCCACTTCTGTTCCACCACCTGCCCCAGAACTCCCCCTCCCAATGAAAGATTCGCTGAGGGGTTTCCTGGGTCGGACGTCCCCGCGCGGCCAGGCTGAAGGGCCCCAGAAGAAAAGCCTTTATTATTACATGGGTGCCTTCATGTCTTGTGTCCACACCTAGCATACGCAGGCCAGGGCCAAAGCTGTCGAGTCCTCTGCTTTCCAAATGCTGGAGAAAGAGGTCGCCTCTCTGAAAGAGGAAAAGAAGAGGTTGGCCACCCACTGGAGGCGTCAAGAGGATGCCTACAAGACTTCTCTGAGGGTGGCGCAGAAGGCGAAGGAGGAGGACAATAAGCGGCTGCATGAGGTGTCGCAAGCCAATGCTGAGCTCCTCAATCAGGTGGTGCCCCTCCGAGTAAAAATCGTCGATCTTGAGGAGGCAGCCAAGACCTCTAAGGCGCAGAAGAAACATGAGAACCAGTGCATTGATCGGGAGCAAACATTGGGGAAAACCGAAGCTGCGCTCGAGGAAAAGACTAGTGAATGCTCCCGGCTAGCCGCTGAGAAGGCCACCCTCCAAGCCAAAGTCCAAGAGTTGATGGCTGCTTTGGCCTCCAAAAAACAAGAGATGACCACTCGGGCAGCAAACTTCAAGGCTGCAGAGGAAAAGATGAACGAAGAGGCTGCCACTGGGTTCGCCGATGGGTTCGCAGAGGCTCTTGCCCAAGCGGCCTGTGCCAACCCTGGCATCGACGTCTCTGGGTGCAGCCCTCTGAATGAAGTGGTTGACGGAAAAATTGTGCCTTTGGAGGCCTCTGAGGAATAGCCTCTTTCTGTAATAGCAACAAACATTATTTGTACTTATCTGTAATTATAACTCTTGATTTTGCTTGAATGCTTATTCAAACTTGTCTTTACATACTTGTGTACTTTTAGATTCTCTTTCTTTTTCATCCGCTCCTGCTTTCTTTACTATCTGGAATGCGTTATCACCCCTACATTTCTTCAACGCTTTGATTATGACTCTTTTAGGTAGCATGCGACCTTCTCTCTTACTCTTCCCTTCTGAGTCGCGATGCATACTCTCCCCCGATCTTTCACTTAGACTCCACTTGGCCTTCGTATCTGCGAGGGATCTTCTTCATGAAGGCGTCGCCTGCCTCGTCGTTGCCCAAAGGCAAAGGAGGATTTGATCTCTTCTATGGCCTCAACATCACTCAAAGGCGTAGAGGGCGTATTTGTTCATCTAGGGCCTCGACATCGCTCGAGGGCGAGGGAGGACTTTATCTGTTCATCTCTGGTGCCTCAACGTCGCTCGAAAGCGAGGAGGACTTATCTGTTCTATGGCCTCAACATCGCTCAAGGGCGTGGAGGGCTTATCTCACCTGCACTGGGTGTCCTCAGTGTGTCCAAACACCTGGGGCAAAAATTCGCACTCCGGTGCCCACGCCCATGGAGAGGCCTGTACAACAGCGCCGTATCGTCCATGGAGTGTCTAAAACACCAAGGCAACTTAGCCCTTCTCTCTTTGCGCTTGGGGCCCACACCTGAGGAGAGGCCTACTACAGCAGCGCTGTGTCGTCCTCAGGGTGTCTAAAAACACCAAGGCGAAGCGTCTAAACGCTAGGCACCGGGGCTAGCTATTCATACCTGAGGAGGGGGCGTCCCGAAGGAATCCCTTAACCCCTGCCTAGGGACTAGGTACCCAGATTTTAACTTCTATCAAGCATATGACACCGAGGCTAGCTATTCATACTTGAGGAGGGGGCGTCCCGAAGGAATCCCTTAACCCTTGCTCAAGGACTAGGCTCCCGGATTTTAACTTCTATCAAACATCTAACACTGGGGCTAGTTATTCACACCTGAGGAAGGGGTGTCCCGAAGGAATCCCTTAACCCCTGCTCAAGGACTAGGCTCCCAGATTTCAACTCATACTAAACATACCTGTTATCTTTGATCCCTGAACACGAGTATGTACTCCCTTTACTTGCTTTGATTTTTTCGTTAGCTCCCTTATCTGGCAATGTCTCAACTTGGCGACGCCTACGCCTGGCGACGCCTTATCTTGACGACGCCTTTTCTTGGCGGATGCTTGTCTGGGCGACGACTTATTTTGGCGACGCCTCTTCTTGGTGACTCCTTGCCTGGGCAACGCCTTATCTTGGCGACGCCTTTTCTCGGCGACTCCTTGTCTTTGTCTTTTGTTTCTTAATCTTTGCTCTTATATCGTGTGGGAGGGAAAAACTGAAACAAAGTTTTACTTGAATTTCCCTTTTTACTGGGGTGACCTCATTAAAAAACCCCCGAAAAGGTAAAAGAGCGTCCCCTTTACAGCTGTGTATTTCATACTGACTTGTAACTAAAGAGGGCTCTAAAACTACACGTGCTTCCCTAAGCATCGCCCTTTGTACTAGAGGGGCGCTCCCATACCCAAACACCCCCCTCTTCATCTTTAAACTATTCTCATAGCACCTTCGGGCTTCTTCCTGGTCAGACTTGATCACAATCACCTTGCCCCTCAGATCTGGAAACTTCATCTTCATATGGCAAGTGGAGGACACTGCCCTTAGCCTATTCAGTGTTGGTCTGCCCAACAGGATGTTGTAGGCCGAATTGGCGTTTACAACTAAGTACCGAATGCTCTCGGTACGTGACGCCGCTTCGTCGGTAAACGTTGTCCTCAGTTCTAGATAGCCACGTACCTCAACTGGGTTGTCTGCGAATCCATACAGGCATCCGGTGTAGGGTCTCAATAAATCAGGGGATAACTGTAACTTGTTGTAGGTCGACCAAAACATGACATTAGCGGAGCTGCCCTGGTCGACGAGAACCCTATGTACTTTCCTTCCAGCTGTGATGACCGAAATGACCACGGGGTCATTGTCATGCGGGACGACATCCCGTAGGTCAGCCCTTGTGAAAACGAGGTCTGACTCCCATGGGTCATCCGAAAATTCCTCAACACCCAAGCTTACTGACCTCACATATTTCTTACGCTGGGAGGCAGTGGGCCCTCCTCCAGAAAAGCCACCAGAAATTGTGTGTACTTCTCCATGGATCAGTATGTCGTGTGCTTGATTCTCCTCAGGCACTGTTAGGGCTGTGGTCTCAGTGGACCCAGCAAGGTAATCTTTTAGGAACCCGTTTTTCACGAGCTCATCCAACTGGTAGCCCAGCGCCAAGCAGTTGTTGATGTGGTGCCCAAACGCCTCATGGAACGCGCACCACAACTCTTTGCGAGGTCCCAACACCTTATCAGACTTCGCTGGTGGCTTAAGCCTGTCAGCTATGTTGAGCACAACAATGAGGTCTTTTAGTTCCACCACAAAGTTGTGCCTCAGCGGTCTATTCCCTTCCCTTGCTGGCCGTTCCCTTCCACTCGACCCCTGGGCTGGGGCCTCCTTCCCTCGTAGGGGCGCGATAGTTCTGCTTCTCGTATACCTCACCCTCAGAGGCGATGTGTTCTACTGCACGACGCCTTATTTCAGCAAAAGTTTTGGGGCGGTTGCGGATGATTGACTCGCAGAAAGGCCCAGGGCACACCCCCTTTCTGAACGCATACACAATCATTGGTTCCTCTGTGGTGCCAACCTTCACCACCTGCGCCCCAAAACGATTTATGTACTCCTTCAAGGTCTCACCTTGATATTGCTTCAAGTCAAACAGGTTGTACAAAACAGGCGGTGGAGCCCTGTTGGCTAGATACTGCTCTCTGAACAACTGTGAAAGCTGTGCGAAAGACGTGATATGGCCTTCTAGGAGGCTGATGAACCAGTCCATGGCCATCCCTATCAAGGTGCTCATGAAGAGCTTGCACCTTACGACATCGGAGCCTCCAACCAGCATCATCTGCGTGTGGAACACACTGAGATGCGCCTCAGGGTCCTCCATCCCTGTGAACGTTACCTTGGGCCCCGTGAATGTGTTGGGGATCCTCGTCTCCAGAATCGTCTGTGAGAACGGCGTCGAGAATTCTCTCTGTGGAGTGACAAGCTCAGGCTCGTCTACGTCGCGCCATCCGCGGCGCAACTCCTCGTTTGTGCGGTGGAGCTCATCATTTCTCGTTTGAGATGCCATGAGCTCCGCTTGCATGCGCTCTTGCTCCACTCTTGAGGCTGCCATTGCCTCTTGCAATTCCTGCATCATACCCATGAGCTGCTGCATGGTCATCTCTTCACTCCTATCGCGTGCGGGTCTCATTTTTTATGGAGACCTTCCCGACTGTCGTGCAACTTGGGAACTGGAACTCGTGGACTGTACTTGTGATGGGACTGAAGTTTTAAATCGGCCCCACGGTGGGCGGCAAATGTTCCCGTCGGTTGACCGGATGCGTCTTTGTGCGTGGCTTGTCCTCGCGAGCTAGGGCACCTTCGTTATGCTCCTTTTGTGAGTACCTGAAAAGAAGTGGACAAAGGGGCGCCCTCACGGCCGTTTGCACTCCGACGATCAAGTCAGCTAGCGAGAAACATCAAAGGGACGCACCTCCGTATCGGAACACCGTGACTGGATGTTCTGAAGGTGGTCCAAAAACTGGGTAACTGAACAACTAGTGTTTTCTGCCCTAACTGCCTGTGCGTACGGTGGGTGCGCCAACCAGACAACTAGGGTTTCTCTGTGTAAAACTGCGAGAATTAGGTCAAAACTCGGATCCTTCTCTCAAACGTCTAAAGCCCCTTTTAAACACCTCCAGCATTTAAAGCGTATAAAAACGTTCAACACGTTTAAAGCGTTTAAGGCATTTAAAACATTTAAAGTGCTTTAAAGCGTTCAAAACGTAAACTAAATTAATGCGTACCTTAGCAAACTTTCAGGGAAACTGATATACCTTGATGTTTCAATGCTCTCTGCTATGTGTTCTTCTGACTTGATCGCTACTCTTCGTGGAGTGCCTTACAACATCGTAACCCAACTTAGGGATAATCCATCGTGTAAGTCCTCCTTCTTGGAGTGCATCTGCGCAAGGGGTGACTTTCTGGGTTCCAACTCATGCGCCCCAACCTATAGTCATTCGCCCTGGAGGTGTATCTACCTTTCTCTCGCACCATGCACGTGGTTCTCCCCTGGGTGTGGCTCTCTCATGGGTCGTATCTGTCCCAGGGTCTCCAAGCGGTGGCATGGGTACTTCACGAATCAGGCTACCCCCTACTGGTACTAGAACTATGGCCTTGAAGCCACCTTTCTCTTCTCTTCATTACTGTTCTGAGGTACTGATGCCTCTCACGGTGTCACCCCCTCCACGGTCTTTCCTTCCCATGGGTATCGGGGGGTGGCACCGTCGATGCCTTAACCTTGGCGACGCCTACACCAGGCGAAGCCTCACCTAGGCCACTACAAGAAAATAATAATTTAGTCACCAAATTCAGCGACCGAAAGTGAGTGGTCGCAATTTGCGACCAAAATAGCCACTAAATACCTTCAGCATCAAATTTGCAACCAAAATAGCGACCAAATGAATTGTTAATGATGTTCGTAAGTTTGGCGACCGACTCAGCGACGGAAAATGAGAGTGACAAAACCATCGGTCTCTCAAGTGGTGGCTGTTTCGAATAAACTGGAAAAAATATATCTGCGACCGAATTAGCGACCAAACAATGTTTATTTTTTAGCCACAGATTTTATTTCGGTCGCTAAATGTAATTACTTATTTCAGTCACCGAATCAGCTACCAAATATGTTTATTTTTTAGTCACCGATTTTATTTCGGTCGCTAAATGTAATTACTTATTTCAGCCACCGAATCCGCCACCAAATATGTTTATTTTTTACCCACCGATTTTCTTTCGGTCGCTAAATGTAATTGTTTATTTTTGTCACCAAATCAGTCACCGAATATGTTTATTTTTAGCCACCGATTTTTTTTCGGTCGCTAAATATAATTGTTTGTTTTTATCACCAAAACAACCACCAAATATGTTTTTATTTAGTCACCGATTTTCTTTCTGTCGGTAATAATAATAATAATAATAATTTCTCTCTTGGTCCTCTCTTACGTTTCTGTTTCACACACTCAAACCATATTCCAAACCCCAATTTATGTCTTCATTTTCCTTCTCGTCCCCCAAACCTTTTTGTGCACATTCTTCTTCTCTGCCGATTCCATGACCGCAGGCGCTATGGCGACGGCTGCCGGAACGGCGGTGACTCTGTACCTTTTATTCAGGTGAAGGAAGAAGGCCGAAGAGGAATGGTCGAGAGCGCGGACCTTGAGGGCGAAGCCAGCGAATCTGTTCGAATCGATCGTGACGTTGTAGGAGACGCTGAGGTTCACTTACTCCGAGACTATTGGGAAATGGCCAATCGCAGATTTGGCCTTCGGTATCAATTCCTTCATGCGCAAATAGGTCGACTCAATTTTGGGTTTGAAACTGGAAACACTTGCAGGGTGATGCAGTTGCGAGTGTGTATAGTGGAAGCGGTTGTGTGGAGTTGAAGGGCCCTGAAGTTGTTGCTGACTTAGAGAAACTATTGAGGTTGTTGACTCTGTGCATGCTTTTCTCCAAGAAACTGTTTCCCCAGTTTTTCGATTCTGTTGGATTCTCGCAGGACCATGTCCTTCTCCACAGCCCCAAAGTTGAGGTAGGTACCTTCTCTTATAATTTTGTCTTCTTTTAGGTTCTCGATGTAGAACTTAAGTAGCTGAATACATATGTTATTGTTACTTCAATATCTGCTTCATTAGTTTTAAGCTGTAGCATAGGTTTCAATTTTATATGCTTGGTTTTATTGTATTTAAAATTAGATTACTAACACTAAATTTGCATTAGTGTAAACTAATAAATATATGACAATGTTGTAGGAATTGTTTTTTTACTATATTCCATATATTTTCTCAATTAGTAGGGCTAATTTACAGGGCAAAAGAAGAGAGTAATTTACAGGGAAAAACTATAGATTGGTTTCAGGGTAGGCATCCTATAAAGCTAGATCCTGCTGACAGGAATCATTGTATGGTCTAAGAGCATAGCAGAGTACCGATATATCAAGTAGAATTAGAAGACAACATCTTCAATTACGAACTACAAACTATTTGATCAATATCTTGCCCAAAATTCATGAGAATGATTAAACCACAGTGCAAAGCTAATTAAACGAGTTTAAATTTCATCCATGGCTAAAGTAATGTTTTATTTGTTATGATCTAATTACAAGTTAGCACACCATTCTGGATGATAGCGGAAAATAGATCCATAGAAGAAAACCAGAAGAAGCAAGCGAAAGAAACATGCAAATATATTAATACCAAACATCATATTATGTCAATTTCTATATGGAAAACACACTATTTTTTCCTTATTTCCTACCTAGCTGATTCGGCCCTTTGTTCATGGAAATCAAAGGTATTGACGTGTCCTGAAGGAACAACTGCTTTTGCAAGTGAGGTGGTCAAAGATCCGCTACCAGTTCCAGATTCAAGAACCACACAACCAGGAACAACCTCCAAGTACGTGATAACAAAACTAATATCAATTGGACTTTCACATAGGTTTGCCCCTAAGCTTCCAAGTTTCCCTAGCTTGACTTTGCATTTCCTCATTCCTACTTTGATGTTGCTGTTCTACTTCGCACATGGTTTCAAGCTCCTTCATGCATTATTACCTGTCAATTCTCTGTGCTAGTTGATAACTTGCTGGCCCCCTTTGCAGATACAATGCTGGGACAAGATAGGATGGCTGAGCTACGCGCCATAGCTAGGTCCCATAAACTTGCGGCGGGCTCTCAAACGATCCCGAATTCTGTTGCGGAGATCGCCGCCGCCCAGGGCCAATCCCCACCAGTTGGTACACCCGCTGCTGCCGCTCTTCCAGCCCCCCAACGCAAAAAACTACCTCTTAAGAAAGCCAAAAGGAAAGCCCCAGGGCAGTATCTAACGAAGAGGCAGATGAAAGCACCGAGGACGGGCTAATCAGCAAAAGGAAAAGGGTGGCGGTGACCGAGCCCCCAGCAATTGAGAGCGCCGCTCCAAACTTCATCGAGAACCCCCCCAGCGCCTCCACACCATTCGAGTCCATTGGGGATGTTCTCGTTTCAAACGCTTCAATTGCTGAGGCCGCTCCTGAGCAACTTGCTGATACGCAAGCCTCCTCACAGGCTGTCGAGAAGCTGCCTGCCTCACCACCACGCCTCGAAGCTCCCCCCGCCGTCCAACCTTGCGAGGGTGGTGGTGAACACCAACCTTCGCCTCCACCAGCAACCTCAGGCTTCCCAGCCGCTCTTCAAGATGCTTTGAAGTCCTTCACCGTGCGCCTAAGTGCCATGGTTGACGATTGTCTTCCCCAAATCGTCAGCGAAGGGCTCAAAGACTCCTTGGAGAAGTTTGAGCTCGACAATCGGGTCAACCAGGAGATGGCAAGCACCGCGAAAGCTGAAGCCGAAAAGACCAAGTGCGATATGATGATGCAAGGCTTGGAGTTTTCACGAGTTGAAAACGCCCTCAAGGACAAGCTCCAGAGCGTGTGACAAGACAACAAAGAGCTGCGCAAGAAGCTTCACGACAAACTCCAAGACGCCGTCGAGCTGGAGAGCAAGATCGTCCCTCTGATGGAAAAGATTGCCGCGCTGGAGGAGGCAAAGAAGACTGACGCTCAGAAGATGGCCAACCTGGAGAAGAGGTCAATCGAGAGAGAGACCCTTCTAGGAAAGGTTGAGCAAGATCGGGATAAGGCCTCCCAGGAACTTAGTGAAACTGCTGCTGAGCTTGCTCGAGTTCGCGAGGAGAACAGCGGGCTCAAGAAGAAGGCCGACGAGCTCGAGCTTGAAGTCACCCAGGTTCGTGAAGAGAACAGTGGGTTCAAGACGAAGATCGACGAGCTTCAGCTTGAGGCTGCCCAGGTTCTAACTTCCGGCTTTGGCGCTGCTTTGGAGCAGTTTGCTTGCAAATATCCTGACCTCGATCTTTCTGAGTTCTCAGTGTACAACGAGGTGGTGGACGGCAAGATCGTGCCCCCGATTGACTTATCTCCTTGAAAACTCTTATGCTTTACCTTGTTTTGTAATAATTTTCATTTTGTTCGAACTGTTCGATGCTCATGTGCACATATATGCATATATATATATATATATATATATATATAATCTTCTAATTTATCTGCTGCGCAATCAACTGGTTTAACTAACATAATTGGCGAAACTTACTCAACTGCATGAACTCAACAATACTTGAACTTAACACTCCACATACCGCTTCTAACTCGAGCAAATTGCTAAACTTATAACAAACTTAGCGAGTTGTTAACTCAAAGTAAATTTGAGCAGCTATCAACTCTTCGGCAATGGCATTCAATAAAACTTGTGAACTTAAGGTAACAAACCTTAACATAAAATCACTTACTAGGCAGCAGGTTTTAACTCAAACTAGTATTAAAATACAGTTTACTTAATCTGCCAAGTGAAGTGCCCCCTACTTCTGTCAACGCCTGGAACTCTTCTGATCTGGCACTCGCCGTACAACCCCTTCACTGTCTCAACCTTCACGCCATAGGGTTTCGACGATGTTACTTTTCTTCTTTGCATAACTTGATAATTGTTCCCTCATCTGGGGGCAAAGGCGCCTTTCAGATCCTTCTCTACCTCCCTGAGGTTTAGAACAATGATCTGGATAGTGAGGTGTTCTCTTCGAACCTACCTCTATTATCCTTTATCTTCTTCCACCCTTCACGCCGTACCTGAACTCGTTCAAGACGAGAAGGATTTTATCTATCTTCACACCGCCCGCAAGCATGGAAGCTTTATCTGGTCTTACTGGGTCAATATTGATGTTTCTCTTAAAGGGGAAAAGGCGTTTTCCATCGACCTTCCCTTCCCGCCGTTTAAGGTCACGAACACCCCTGACCTTTCAGTTTCATCTTGCCTGAACTCACTCTGAGGTGAGAAGGACTTTCTCTGGTGCCTCAACTTGCCCAGGGTGTACATCTCCTCCCCCTGGATGCACTGAGGACTTTTAATCTTGCCTTCACTCGCTCAAAGGCGAGGAGGACTTCTTCTCTTTCTCGCCTGCACTCGCTCAAGGGCGAGGAGGACTTCTTCTCTTTCTCGCCTGCGCTCGCTCAAGGGCGAGGAAGAATTCTTCTTTTTCTCGCCTGCACTCGCTCAAGGGCGAGGAGGACTTCTTCTTTTGCCTCAAAATGCACGATAGCATTGAGGGCTTTTTGCACTACTGGTACCTCCGATCGCCGAAAGATGATGAGGTCTCTAAAACTTTTAACTACTGCCACGAATCGCCGAAAAATGACGGGGACTTCAAAACCTTTAACTATTGCCACCGATCGTCGAAAAACGATGGGGACTTTAAAACTTTTAACTATTGAAGCATGCAATATGACTTTAATGTTGCCCTAGATCACGTACGAGTGATAAGGTCTTTTTTCTAAAACTTTCAAAGCAATAAGCATGCAAACTTAGAACCTTTAAACTTCAAAAACTCTTCTTTATTGAGTGGCCTCATTAAAAACCCTCCTTAGGGAAAAAAGAGTGCCCCCTTGAAATTGTTTTAACAAAAACTATTCCAATCTCTTCATGTTCGTCTTTACTTACAAGGCTTTAACTGTAATACAACTTGAGATGTGTGGCGTTCCAAGTGCGAGGAATCGCCCCTCCTTCTAACGTCTCCAAGCGGCAGGCGCCATTCCCGAGCACCTCGGTTATTCTGAACGGTCCCGTCCACTTAGGCGATAACTTGTTCTGCATCTCATACTAATGGGCCTTCCTCATTACTAGATCGCCACTTCTAAACTTCCTTGACATTACCTTAAAGTTGTACCTTCGCTCAATTCTTCTCTTTACTGCTTCGGCCTTCACTCTCGCCTCCTCCCTGACCTCATCCAGCAAATCCAGATTCACTCTTCTTTCTTCGTTCGAGTCTTCCGCCACAAAGTTCTGGAATCTCGGCGAGCTTTCCTGGATTTCGACTAGAATCATCGCATGACATCCATAAACCAAACTAAACGGGGTCTCGTGGGTTCCTGACTGCTCAGTGGTATGGTATGCCCAAACTATGCGGGGTACCTCTTCAGCCCACGATCCCTTAGCTTTTTCTAATCTTCTCTTTAAACCTCTCAGCAACACCCGATTGGCAGACTCCACTTGGCCATTCGTCTGTGGGTGCTCGACGGATGCAAACACCTGTTGTATTCCCACCTCTTCGCACAGCTTTTTCAAGAGGTGACTTGCAAATGAGTCCCATTGTCTGACACCAGGCGTTTAGGCACACCAAACCAGCACACTATGTTCTTCCATACAAAGTTGTCGATCTTGTGTGCGGTGATTTGGGCCACTGGCTCCGCTTCGATCCACTTGGTGAAGTATTCAATCGCCACTACCAAGTACTTCATCTGCCTGACCGCCAGTGGGAAGGGTCCCAGAATGTCAATTCCCCAAGTATGAAACGGCCAGGGGCTGTAAATTGACTTCAGCTCTTCTGGGGTTGCCTTGTGCCAATCAGCGTGCTGCTGGCATTGCTTGCAACGCTGGGCGTATCTCTTGCAATCTTCTCTCATCGTGGGCCAGTAATAGCATGCACGGATAGTCCCTGTCACCAGCGATCGACCTCCAATGTGGCTCCCACAAATTCCCTCATGGAGCTCAACCATAATCCTCGTGCACTTCTCTCCGTGTATACATACAAGAAGAGGGTGTGTAAATCCAAACCTGTATAGCTCGCCGTCAATAAGGGTAAACCTGACCCTCGGCACCCTCAAAGTTTCCTACGTTAGGGATCTATGACTTCTCGCCGGTCTTCCCATTGATCTACAAACATGGAGAACTTGGTGGTCTGCCACAAATGCTCGAGGCGCTTTCAAAGTTTCTTGAATGACAGTCCTCTGCCTGCCCCCCTTGCCCGAATTGGCGAGCTTGGCTAGCAAGTCAGCTCGGGCATTCTGCTCTTTTGGCACGTGCACCACTTCAAATGAAGTGAAAGATCTCCTTAGCTCTTGCACGTACTCCAAGTAGGCTGCCATTTGTGGGTCCTTGGCTTGGAACTCGCTTGTCGCTTGTTCGGTGACCAACAGCGAATCGCTCTTGGCCTTCAGCACTCTCGCCCCCATTTCCTTAGCCAGCAGGATTCCGGCGATCAAAGCCTCATACTCTGCTTGGTTGTTGCTTGCTTTGAAAGCAAACCTCAATGATTCCTCTATCAACACTCCGTTGGGCCCTTCCAAAATGACCCCAGCCCTGCTGCCCAGCTAGTTGGATGACCCATCAACTGAGAGTACCCAGCGAAAGTCACCCTCGGCGTTCTGTGCCACCTCAAAGGATAACTCGACCACGAAATCGGCGAAAACTTGCCCTTTGATCGATCCCCGGGGTTCATATCTGATGTCGAACTCCGAAAGCTCAACTGCCCACTTCACCATCCTTCCAGCCACATCGGGCTTCTTCAAAACCTTCTGGATTGGCAGATCAGTCATTACCAGTACCGTGAAGCTCTGGAAGTAATGGCGCAATCTCCTCACCGTGAATACAACCGCCAATAATGCCTTTTCTAGTGCCTGGTATCTTACCTTCGGGCCTTGCAGCACCTTGCTAACGAAATATATAGGCCTTTGGATCTGATCCTGATCTTGCACTAGCACTGCGCTCATCGCCCTCTCTCAGTTATGGCAAAGTACAGCCTGAGCGGTGTTATGAGTTGGGGCTTGCACAGAACTGGAGGGCTCGCCAAATATTCCTTGAGCTTTACGAAGGCCTCCTCACACTCCTTTGTCCAAACAAACCTGTTGTTCCTTTTCAAACATTGGAAGTATGGGTGGCCCTTCTCTCCGCTTGCCGATACTAATCGGGACAGGGCGGTCATCCGCCCCGTGAGTTGCTGCACTTCCTTCACATTGGCGGAGCTCCTCATTGCCAAAATGGCGGCGCACTTCTCGGGGTTAGGCTCAATTCCCCTCTCTGACAGGAGAAACCCCAGAAATTTCCCTGCTTCTACACCAAAAACGCACTTTTCAGGATTCAGTTTTAGCTTATACCTGGCTATCGTGATGAACAACTCTTCCAAGTCTGTGACATGCTTGTCTTTCTCCAGGGATGTCACGACCATGTCGTCGATGTATGCCTGCACATTCCTTCCGAGCATGGGTGCGAGCACCTTGTCCATCAGCCTTTGGTATGTGGCCCCTGCATTCTTCAACCCGAAGGGCATTACCCTGTAGCAATAACATGACCTTTCCGTCATGAAAGCAGTCTTCTCTTCTTCCATGGGGTGCATTTTGATTTGGTTGTACCCCGAGAAGGCATCCAAAAAACTGAGCAGCTTGCACCCTGATGCACTGTCTACCAGGGCGTCTATGCTTGGCAAAGGGTAAGAGTCCTTCGGGCAGGCCTTGTTCAGGTCTGTAAAGTCAACGCACATCCGCCATTTTCCGCTGCTCTTCTTGACCAGGACAACATTAGCGAGCCATTCTGGATATTGGATTTCCCTGATGTGGCCTGCTGCAAGGAGTTTCTGTGTCTCTTCTTTGATCGCCTATCTCTTCTCCTCATTGAACTTTCTTCTTCTTTGGCGGATGGGCCTGACTTGGTGGTCCATTGCCAAACGATGGCACAAGAAATCGAGGTCGATTCCCGACATATCTGAAGCAGCCCACGCAAACGCATCCAAGTGTTTACTTATTACCTCGGCGATTTGGTCTTGCGTCTTGCTATCCAGGGCCCTTCCCAACTTAAACACCTTGCCGTTGATCTCCTTCTCGAGCCATTCCTCTACTGGATGAGGTTTCCTTTCGCTGGCGATCAGCGCTCTCGCGATACCGGTTTCTCTGGCAATCTCCGAGCAGTTTCTTTCTCCCTTCCCGCTCTCCGGCCTCGCCTCTACACTCCCCATCGGCACATCGCCCTCGCCGACCACCTCTAACGCCGAATCCGAAACTCGCCAGGGTTCGCGCTCCGGCCTCACGCCAGGGGGAGGTGTTGTGGTTACGTGGCACACAGACCTCTTGCTCTTAAGGCTGTTTTCGTAACACTTCTTTGCCTCCTTCTGGTCGGAGCAAATAGCGATGATCATGCCCTCCATAGACGGCAGCTTGACCTTCATGTGCCTTGTCGAAGGCACAGCTCCTGTTCTGTTGAGCGTTGGCCTTCCCAGCAGTATGTTGTACGCTGACGGGGCGTTTACAACAAGATACCTGATCTTCTCCGTTCGTGAGGCCAAGCCGTCAGTGAAGGTCGTCCTCAGCTCGATATACCCCCTCACCTCCACTTGGTCAGCGACAAAACCGTACAAGCAGCCCCCATATGGTCTTAGTTAATCAGGGGACAGTTGTAACTTCTCAAAAGTTGGCCAAAATATCACATCTGCTGAGATTCCTTGGTCGACCAGCACCCGGTGGACGGTCCTTCCCGCCGTGACAAGCGAGATCACAATAGGGTCGTTGTCGTGAGGCACCACGTCCCTGAGGTCCCCCTTAGTGAACGTGATGTCCACGTCGGGCGAGTGATCCTCAAAGATTTCCACTGACATTACCGACCTCGCGTACCTCTTTCGTTGCGACGCTGTGCACCCCCCGCCGGAGAATCCGCCAGCTATGGTGTGGATCTCGCCGTGAATGGGCACCTCGTGCTGTTGCCCTCCGCTGCTCGCCGGTTGAGACCCTGACGCTTGGTCCGCTTGCTTCTCTAGCAAGTAATCCTTCAGGAAACCACATTTGACCAGCTCGGCGAGCTGGTGTCCCAGAGCCAAACACGAGTTGATAGAGTGGCCAAAACTCTTGTGGAACTCGCACCATGCGTCTGGCTTTGGCCCCAAAATCTTCTCCGTCGTTTTCTCAGGCACTTTGAGCCTGGCAGCAATGTTTGGGATGGCGATCAAATCAGCCAAACCCATTACAAACTCATACCTTGGGGGGCGATTACTCTCCCTGGGGCGCCCTGGTCCCTTGCTCTTATTTTTCTTAGGGTCGTAAGGATGGCGCGTCCTTTGATCCCTCTTTCCCGCCGCCGCCTCCATTACCCTCTGCGGTTGTACCCGTGCTTGGGCGCGCGATTTAGTTGGGGCCAGGTTTCCCCTCTTCTCGGTGACCTCGCTCTCGACGGCGATGTGAGCCACAGCACGTCGCCGGATTTCAGCAAACGTGGTGGGGTGGCTCCTGATGAGCGACTCACTAAAAGGCCCAGGTAACACGCCCTTTTTGAAGGCGTGCACGAACATCTCTTCGTCCTTTCCTGGCAAACGAACTATCCGAGCTCCGAATCTGTTCAGGAAATCCTTCAGGGACTCCCCTTGGTACTGCCTTATATCAAACAAGTCGTAAGACACCAAAGGTGGCGCTTTGTTCACTATGTACTGCTCAACAAACATCTTGGAAAACTGAAGGCCCAGGTAACACGCCTTTTTTCAAGGCGTGCACGAACATCTCTTCGTCCTATGCCAGTCCAACGCCATTCCGCTCAAAGTGCTCATGAACACCTTACAATACACCGCATCTAAGCCCCCTGAGAGCATCATCTGAGTATGAAACGCTGTGAGATGGGCTTCAGGGTCCTCCACCCCAGTGAAAGACGCTTTCACTGCCACAGTGTTAGCCGGGACCACCGAGTCCATGATCTCTTGGGAAAATGGCATAGGAAAGCTGCGTGGTGGGGATGGGAGTGCAGATCTGTCCCCAGCTGCACGCTCCTCCCGCTCCTGAAGGGCTTTGCGCAGCTCTTCGTTGATCCTGTTGAGCTCTTCGTTCCTTGCTTGCGAGGCCACCAGCGCCTCGTGCATCCTTTTCTGTTCAGAACACGATGCAACCACGTTCTCCTGCAGCGTCCTCGTCATGTCCATCACTTGCGTCATAGACACAGCATCTTCGTCTGTTGATGGCGCAACTGAACTGGAGCATGTTGTCCTCATCCTTCCTCAGCAAACTCAGCAGCTCAAAGAACTCCAAACAAACGGTGAAAACTCCAGGAAACAACATTACATAATACCTCATCTTTGTATTTGCCAATGGAGAAATGGATCAGGACTTGTTTATTAACAATTATTTCTCCTACTTCACTAAGCCATTGTAATTTGTAGGGCTTTGTATGAGAGATAGTAGGCAATCCAAGCTTATCTACTACTCTTGTACTAGCCACATTTGCACAACTACCCCCATCCACTATCAAGGAACAAATGTTGTTTTGAATAAGACATCTTGTATGGAAAATATTTTCCCTTTGACTTTCATCAAAAGGTTGTGAAACTTGTCCAAGAAGTCTTCTCACAACTAACAAGTCCCCTTCAAGTGGACATTCACTCTCTTCCTCACTAGATGCATGAGAATGCAATGAATGCTTAGGAGAATCCGAATCATGCTCACTAACTACAATGCCCTCATGCATGTACATACTTCGTTTGGAAGGACAATTTGCAGCTATATGACCATAACCCATACATTTAAAGCATTTAGTATTGGATGTTCTAGTGGGAGACTTAGGTCTAGAAGTAGATGGTTTAGTTTCCTTGGGTTTGAAAGAAGAATCTTTGGAAGGATGTTTAGAAAAAGAATTTTTGTTTCTCCAAGACTTGGAGTAGTATCCATCATTGGAAGCATTTTTGAAAGAGTTTTTCTTAGCAAGTTGGGCTTCCACCTTCATTGCAAGATGAACTAAAGAGCCCAATGATGAATACTCTTGTAACTCAACAATGTCTTGAATATCCTTCCTTAGACCACTCACAAACCTAGCAATCATAGCTTCCTCACTTTCTTCTAATTCAATTTTAAGCACAAGCGTCTCAAGCTCCTTATAATATTCATCCACATTTAGCGTGCCTTGTTGAAACCGTTGGAGTCTCAACATGAGGTCTTTCCTAAAATGTGGGGGCACAAACCTAGCGCGCATATGATCCTTTAAAGAGTTCCAAGAGTCCACGGGAGGACCCTTGTGATAGATAATGTCCCTTACAATTCCATGCCACCATTTCATGGCATAATCACTAAACTCTAGGGTGGCTAGCTTAAGCTTATGCTCATCTTGGATCTCATGGATCTCAAATATTTGTTCACACTTAGCCTCCCAATCCAAATATACATTAGGATCACTAGAGCCATTAAAACAAGGAAGTTTGACCGAAGGAAGCCTAGACTTTGCATCATGATAGAAGCCATTGCTGTAGTGAGTTCTTTCCCCTTGGTGATGATGTCTTTGTCCATGGACTTGGGGTGGAGTTCTCCTTCTCCTATGCTCATCTTCATGGCCAAAATCATTGGAAGAAGCTCTTGTTGAAGGTCTATGATGCTCATCATGAATTGAAGGAGATGGTCTAGCTTGTTGCACCTCCATCTTTTGCAATTTCTCCTCCAAGCGTCTAATGGTTCTTTGAGCTTCATGTAATTCACCAAGGATTGAAGCTTTGGAAGGAGAATTCTGCTTGTATGATGCATCACTTAAAAATCCAGCCATTTTGGAAATAAAAAACAACAAACACACAAAAACAGCAAACAAGTTAAAAAACAAAAATTAGCAAAAACAGTGAGTGTTTTAAGCAAAAATGCCGAAGTGAATTGAGGCAGAAAAATAGGTCACTCTCAAAGAAAAATAGGCATACAAAAGAATACTTAAGGAAAAAGCACTAGAGTAGATGAAGAAAACAAAAAATTAGCTACTGGAAAAAAAAAATTAATGCAAACTGTGCTTGATATTCACTGATTTAACTGGAATGATGTAGAGCGAACTGGATTATGAAATTTAAACCATAGAAACTTCAAGATGTTAACTCAATAATGGCACTGGAATCAATTAAAAAAAGTAAGCCAATTATTTGAGATAAATTGTTTAAAATCGCTGCCAGATTACCGTATTCTTTTCGGCAGAATTGTACACTTTTTTTATTTTATTTATCATTTTTTGTGTACTTTGAATTTTTGAATGATTATTTTTTCTACTCTTTTATAACACTTTGAATATCACAAATCCATAATTTCAGAATTTTCCAGTGAGTAAATCAATTGCAATAAGGAAAAACAGTAAGCACTTTTTTTCAGAAACAGAGGAATCCTAATAGGAATAAAAAACAGAATTATGAACTAGCAAAGACATAATGGAAAATGATGTATTGGAACTTGTATAGGTCTAGAATACAAGTATGAACTCAATTCTAAAAAGAAAATGCACAAAGGATCAATATCAATTCAGAAAATTATATGACACTAAAGCAAGAAACAATAAAAAACAATAAAAGTACTACTAGAAGTAATGACAATTATGGAATAACATGACTAAGACAAAACTTGGCATGATTCAAAAAGGAAAATACTCAAACATATGATAGGCAAAAGAACTAAAAAAAAAACAGCAAGTAAACTCAAAGTAAGCCTAAAACAGAAACTTAAATTGCAAGAAATTAAAAGAGCTCTTGAAATAAAGTGCTACACAACTCAACAATTAAATAAGAACACACCTAAACTCTTGATACCACATGATGTGATTCCACTAGCACAATTAGAATGATTCTTGACATTCTTAGGAATCATCTTGAGTTGGTTAAGAGAAATGGATCAAGGTTTTATGAACAAGAACTCACCAAAACTAGTGCCAAAACACAAACTCATATAGAAGATCCAATTATTGTCAAATTGAACCGAACAAAAAGGCACAAAAGCTAAGCAAACTGAATTTGAATGCTGGAAATTAAATTGAACCGAACAAAAAGCTGGAAAATGAAGAAGAAAGATGAAGAACAGCAAAGCATAATGAAAGAACCGAAGCAACACAAAAATAAGCTGAAACTGCCGAACCAAAATCAACAAGGAAACAAGCTAAGACAAGGAAATAACAAAAGAAGAAAGGAAGGAGAAGAGAGTGCTCATGAAGATGGAAGAATGGTTGGATGATCACGCCACTAGAAGGATGATTGCTCCTAGATGAGTGTGTTGCCGCCACTTGAGGACACCATGGATCCTTCAAAATGAGACTAGAGAAGAAGGCTCAAAAGCTCTCCAAAGATCACTCAAAATTTGAGTATAGTTTCTTTTCTCTAAAATTCAAATCTGAAATTTACAAAGGAAGAACCTCTATTTATAGCCTAAGGTGCTGAAAATGCAAGCTAAACAATTTCAAATTTCCCCCCTAAAACAAACTAGAACCGGCGCCTATTTACAAGGCATGAGGAAGGTGTGACCTCTTCCTTCACTTTGGCACCTCCTATTCTACTCTTACACCTATCTACTAATACACCCCCCTTCCTAAAGCTCCTAACTAAAGCCTAAAAGATGCTATAACAAAAGAGGTTTCTAATGTTTCCCTCTAAGCACCTTCAACCAAAGAAATTACAAAAAGAGAAAATAAATGTCCCCTAGCTCCTAAAGCTTTGAACATGCTTCTTGTAAGCCTTTGAGGTGGGCTTTGACCTCCATGGGCGTCCTCCATTTGTGCCTCTACCTCTTCTTGATCTTGTTGATTGGCCTCTATGTCCTCTTGAGCTTGATCTTCATCATTAAGTTTTGTGGTGCTTTTGGCTTTGAGATAGAGTGCTTTTGCTTTGACATCTTTCATTTGAGGTTACTAAGGCCTCAAGAGAAGATTGGTTGAGGGAAGTATTCTTTCTTGGAGTGATTTGAGTGTCTTTTAATTTTTGTTCCAGCACTATATTTGTTCCATTTTCTAACCTTGTTTTTCTTGCACTAGTTTGTTCTTTTTGTGTTTGCTGTTTTGATTTTGCAATGGATACCTTATCAAGTTCAGCACCTTCTAAACGTCATTCCCCTCCAAAAGCATACTTCATTGATGAATTACAAGAAGTTAAAACAATATTTGCACAACAAGATGAGGAATTGAGACAAATGGAGGCAAGGCTTCAAATTTTAGAAGTAAAACACATGGAGAAAAGATTAACAAAACTTAAATTGAAGCATGAAAGATCCTCACATTCCATCCATGGAAGACATCATTCTCCTAGACGTTCTTCCAAGGATTCTTCCCATGCTCACGATCATGGTGAAGATTATGGAAGAAGGAGGCATCACCATCATTCTCATGGAGAGAGCTATAACCGTGAACAAAGACATCACCAAGAAGCAAAGCCTCAACTTTCTTTTGTAAAAGTACCTAGCTTTAGTGGTGATAGTGATCCTAATGTGTATTTAGATCGGGAAACTAAGGTTGACCATATTTTTCATGTGTATAAGGTCCAAGATGACCATAAACTTGGGATAGTTTCTTTATCCATTTTGGACTATGCCAAAGAATGGTGGTATGACATTGTAATGGACATTATATATAGCAAGAGACCTCCCGTGGTTTCTTGGAATGATTTGAAAGAATGTATGCGCGCGAGGTTTGTTCCTCCTTCTAGGAAGGAACACTTGTTGAAGTTCCAAAGGCTTCCTCAAGGACATAGGACGGTAGATGCATACTTTAAAGATTTTGAAACAACTTTGACTAAAATGAATATGCATGCTAATGAAGAGTCAAAGATAAAGTGGTTTGTACGTGGTTTAAAAATAGATATTAGAGATTTTGTAGAATTAAATGAGTACTCTTCTTTAAAGAAAGTGGTTCACCTAGCCATCAAGGTGGAATCATAGCTTTTGAAAACAACTTTAAAAAATACTCATGGTTTCTACAAATCTTCTAGGAAGGATGCACAAATTTCTCCTTCTAATTTTTCCAAACAAACCACTTCTCCGACAAAAGTTTCTACAAATTCTTCTAATCTCCTAAGTCACCTACCAAAACTTCAAAAATAAAATGTTTTAAATGTTTAGGTTTTGGGCACATAGCTCTTCTTTGTCCATAAAAACAAACCTTAAAGATAAACAAGGAAAAACAAGACCTAACTCACCCACCTACCACAAGTAAAAATGACAAAAACAAAGAAGGCCAAGTTGACATGGGTCTTATCCTTTCACATCCAAGGTGTTTTCCTTCCTTATCTTTTTCATTACCAAAGGTTCTTACTTCACCACAATCTTGGTTAAAAAATGTTAGGGATGATTTTTTCATACCTCCTAATATCATCATTCCCAAACAATTTTTTCCAACTTGGTCTGTTTATAGGACCTCCTTTTCTGAACTCCCATTGCTTACAAATTCTAAGTCATGTTTTCCTTTTTCTTATTCAACTGTTAATTGTAAAAGTAATCTGACTTTGTTATATGCAGGGATTCAGAATTTGTGGTCGAATTCTCTCCAACTCGAGGAGTATGATAGAGATCAAATAAGAGAGGATTTTACTAATGGAGGAAGAGGTCAGTCACCCAAACATTTGAAGTTCTTCCTTCTAATCTTCTAAAAAGTTAAAGAAGAATTAAAATAAAGAGAGGACCAAGCCTAAAGCCAAAAGAAGACTACAAGCTTTCAAGAATGGGTTTCAATTAATATCTCTCTTTATAGTTTCTTTTGTATAAATTTGTAAATAATATCAAATAGTGTTTAGGTAGGTGCTAAGAGGGAAACCTAAAGATACCTCTTGTGTAAAGCATCTTTAGATATTAACTTTAGAAAATTCTAGAAGATATCCCTTCCTCTTTCACTTTAGGCGCTAGAAGTGGGAGAGTTACAAGGGAACTTTAGTTAGCTTCTTTTGTAAGCCTCTTGTACCTACATGACCGGTCCTTCTCCTATATAAGGAGGGCTTGAGTCCTTCTAAATACAGATTTGATATTTTGACTAAAGAAATTCTCCCAAATTGGTGAGTGATTGAGAGACTTGTGTCTTCTCTTCTTCTAGTCTCATCTTGAGTGCATCTTGGAACCTCACGTGGCGGCATCTACACTCATCTTGGAGCCTTACATTCTTCAAGTGTCGTGTTCATCTCCAAGAACTCCAACCACATAAGCTCCCTATTTCATTTCATCTTCTTCATCCATTTTCCCTTCATTCCAAATTACCCATTTTTGTTCTACTTGTTTGTTTTCACTTTCAATCGGTGCAATCTCTTCCTTATGATGTCCTCTTTCATTTTCTGCACTTATATTCAATTTTAATCGGTGAAAATTGGTTGTTCTTGCTGTTTTTGTCACGTCCTCCATGGGTATAATTGCTATATGTTGTGTTCTTGAGTTTCTATCCATGGGTTTGTTGTTCAAAATGAGTTTCTATGCGAGTTTGGCTTGGTTACTTGTGTTTTGGTGAGTTCTTGAATGTTAAGAACATTGATCCAATTTCTAAAAAGTGCCTAATCATATTCCAACTCAAGTTGAATCCATAACATGTCCTTAGAATATCCCTATCATGTTATTGGAATCATATCAGAATTCCACTAAGCAATCAACCCTAGATCACTTATAACACAACCAAGAAAGTGACCTTGATCCCCTCAGGACACACACTTCTTTTGGCCAACACACCAACACTAAGAATGCTGATCTTGATCCCCTCAAGAACACACAACACTTCTCAGCAAACACACAAAGGTTTCGTTCAACAGATACAAGGATTACACTTGTTACAGAAGCAAATCTGAAATCAATACAAGAGAAAATCCTAGCTCACACTCTTTGATCAATCTCGATCTCTAAGCAATATCAACTTTTCAAAAACTCAAAATCAGTGAAAATCTCAAATCTGTTTTTCTGTATATATCAAAGTTTGTTGTTTGTTATCAAATCTTAACAAACTATTAATTGCCTTTAAGGATTGGTCAAAGCATTAATAACTGGAGCGTAAACAGTTAGAAAATCATTTAATGCTTAGTCAAAGCACAAAACAGTTTTTTTGTTATGGTACCAAAACAAACAATCGGTTGTTTCCACGAATCAATCAGTTGTTTTGGTTTTGACAACTCAACCATTTGAAAAATAGTTTTCAACCTTTTCTAAAAACACCTAAGTATAAAACAATCGGTTGTTTTTCACTTAGTTTGAAAAACACTTTTCTTTTTAAAAGATTGAGAATGCCTATGCTTTGGATTCAATGAAGAGTGGATTACAAAACTCAATCTACCTCAGATCCTATCTAAGACAACTCAGCAACAACAAGCACAACCTTCAACATCCTTCAAAGGGTTTTGGATTCTTCAAATCTTGAACACCACTTCGTTCAATAATCTCCCCCTATTTGATGAAGACAAATCCCTAGTGCTTGTGTTTGACCTGATTGAATCTAAAGCAGTACCTGCAAAAGAAGAACATATATACCATCTAATGCTTCTTACAGCAGCAGGTTAGATTTTCACACATTGAAAGCATAAGTGATAAATCCTGATAAACAATCGGTTGTTTACTGGAAACAATCAGTTGTTTCTATCAGCAGCAGTAGAAAACAGATTTATATCAGAGAGTTTAACAGAGTTAAACAGCTTCAGATAAGGATACACAAGACCAAATTATTCTCCCCCTATTTGTCTTCACAAATAGACTTTAACAGTAACAAAACAGATTTAGGAGAGATTATTAAGATCAAGGATACCTAACTCATTTCTTAGGAAGAAAAACCTCTCTTTTGGTAGTGGTTTCATGAAGATGTCAGCTAACTGCAGTTTGATCTCCACAAACTTCACTTCACAGTTCCCATTGTTTACATGATCCCTGATGAAATGATGCCTTATCTCAATATGTTTGGTCCTTGAGTGCTGAATCTGATTTTTGGTAAGATTGATGGCACTTGTGTTATCACACATCAAAGGGACTTTGTTGATCTTCAACCAAAGTCTGCAATTTGTTGTTTGAGCCACAAAATATGTGCACAACAGCTTCCAACAACAATATACTCAGCCTCAGCATTAGAGAGAGTAATACAAGCTTGCTTCTTGCTATGCCATGAGATTAGGCTTGAGCCAAGAAGGTGGCAAGTGCCACTTGTGCTCTTTCTATCTAGCTTGCAACCTACAATGTCAGAATCTGAATAACCAATTAAATGAATTGGAGAGTGAGAAGGATACCATAACCCAACAAATGATGTTCTTTTGAGATATTTCAGAATTCTTTTTGCAGCTTTGAAGTGTGACTCTTTAGGATTTACTTGATATCTAGCACATAGACACACCGCAAACATGATGTCCGGCCTACTAGCTGTTATATAAAGCAAAGAGCCAATCAATCCTCTGTATTTGGTTTGATCTACACTCTTTCCAGCAGTATCAGCATCCATGTAGCAGCTTGATGGCATTGGAGTGCTTGCTTCTTTGCAACTCTCCATTTCAAATTTCTTGAGAATCTCCTTGCAATACTTTAATTGACATAGAAAGAGACCATACTTTAAGTTTTCTATTCTCAAGCTTTGTTTCTTCTTCATGTTCATGTTTTAGTTTACTTGTTCTTCAATTCCATTCGGTATCTTCAGCTGTATTTTCAATTCTGTTCGGTTGTTTCTTTTAATTGGCTGTATTCAATTGTGTTTTCTTCCATTCTTGTTGTTTGATTCGATTTGGCAAAACATGGACTTCCATGTGAGCTTTGCGTCGGTGCAAAGTCTTGGTGAGTTCTTGAATTAGAACCTTGATCCAATTCTAATTAAAGTGCCAATTCATGACCAACTCAAGTTGTTCCTAAGAATGTCAAAGAATCATGTATTCTTGCTATTGCATTCACATCATGTGGTATCTAGAGTTTAGGTTTTGTGTTGCTTATTTTTGAGTTGTGTTGCACTTTATTTTCAAGAGCTCTTTATTTCAAGTTGTTTACCATTCTGTTTTAGGCTTTATTTTGAGTTTCCTTGCTTTTTTTCTTTTGTTACACCAAGTGTTTGTGAAAAGGATTATGGCACTCATTGTTCATATGAGTTTGGCTGCTCTTTTGGAATGGCATTCTCCTTCCTTGAGCTGACCTTAAGCTTCCTTTCACTTGTTGTTATATCTTGTGATATGTCTTTTAATTTTGTAATCATGTCAAGTTTTGTCTTAGTCATCTTATTCCATAATTGTCATCACTTCTTGTAGTACTTTTATTGCTTTGTTTGTTTCTTGCTTTGGTTTACTTTCTGTTTCTGAGTTTATTGCTTGATCCTTTGTGCATTTTCATTTTTAGACTTGAGTTCATGATTGTATTCTAGACCTAAACAAGTTCCTATACACAATTTCCATTATGTCTTTGCTAGTTCATCATACTGTTTTTCATTCCTAAATAGGTTACTCTGTTTTAAACGTGCTACTGTTTTCAATTTACTGCAATTAATTGGTTCACTGGAAATTTGTGAAAATTTGGATTTATATTCTTCAAAGTATTACAAAAGCATAGCAAAAAGAAGTACTCAAAAATTCCAAGTACACAAAAAATGATAAATAAAATACGAAAAGTGTACAATTCTGCCGAAAAAAATACGGTAATCTGGCAACAATTTTGAAAAATTTATTTCTCTCATTTGGCTTACTGTTTTTAACTCATTCCAGTGCCATTATTGAGTTGAGACATTGTCGTTTGTGTGGTTAATTTTTCATATTCCAGTTCGCTTTCAATCATTCCAGTTAAATCTGTAAACACAGCACAGTTTGTATAAAAAGATATTTTCCAGTAGCTTGTTTTTTGTTTCTTAAATCTACTCTAGTACTTTTCTCTAGGACTCTTTTGGTGTGCCTTCTTTCTTCATTAAGTTCTTTATTTTCTTGCTTGTCTTTCATTCATTACTCTTTGATTTTGTCTTACATATAGTATTCCTTTTGCAATTACCTTTCTTTGCTTATACCTTTTCTTGTTTGTCATTCTTTCTTCTTTGGTTTTGTGGTGAAGTACTTTCAAGATTGTGTGCTCTTGCTTTGGCATTTTTCACTTGAGGATTACTAAGGCCTTAAGATAAGCTTGGTGCAGAGAGCATTCTTTCTTTGAGAGTGAATTTCAGTGACCACTTCACTTCGGTTTTGGTTCCCATCTCTTTTAGCTGACTTTGTTTCCTAACATTTGTTTGCTGTTTCTCTTTGATAAAATGGCTCCATATTCTAGTGAGGAATCTTGCAAGCAGAATTCACCTTCTAAAGCTTCTCTTCGTGGTGAATTACTGGAAGCTCAACGCCATATTAGAAGATTGGAGGAAAGGTTGCAAAAACTGGACATGCAACAAGCTGGACCGTCTCATGCTCACCATGCAGCGCACCATTCACATAGACATTCGTCTAGGGGTTCATCCAATGCCTTTGTCCGTGAAGAAGTGCGAAGAAGAAGGGAGCCAACTCATTCCTTTCATGGCTATGATCCTAGAGGGAGAGACCATCGTGACAATGGCTATTATCGAGAGGCTAAAGCTAGACTTCCTTTGGTCAAGCTTCCAAGCTTCAATGGAGATAGTGATCCTAACATCTATCTAGATTGGGAGGCCAAGTGTGAGCCGATTTTTGACTTACATGGGGTCCAAGATGAGCATAAGTATAAGTTAGCTACTTTAGAATTTTGTGATTATGCCATGCAATGGTGGCATGGACTTGTAAAGGACATTATGTTTCACAAGGGTCCTCCCGTGGACTCTTGGAACTCTCTTAAGTTTCAAAATGCGCGCTAGATTTGTACCGCCCCACTTTAGGAAAGACCTTATGTTGAAACTCCAACGGTTTCAATAAGGCACGCTAAGTGTGGACGCTTATTATAAAGAATTAGAAACACTTTTATGTAAGTTAGAGATACGTGAGGACGAAGAAGCTTTGATTGCTAGGTTTGTTAGTGGGCTAAGGAAGGAAATCCAAGATATTGTGGAATTACAAGAGTATTCATCATTTGGGTCTTTAATTCATCTAGCAATGAAGGTGGAAGCCCAACTTGCTAAGAAAAACTCTTTTAAAAATCCCCCAAATGATGGTTACTACTCCAAATCTTGGAAGAACAAAAAGTCTTTTTCAAAATTTCCTTCCCAAGATTCTTCTTTCAAACCCAAGGAATCAAAGCCATCTACTTCTAGGCCTAAATCCCCAACAAAAACGTCTAATAAAAAATGCTTTAAATGTTTAGGATATGGTCATATAGCTGCGAATTTCCCCTCTAAAAGAAGTATGTACATGCATGATGGCATTGTAGTTAGTGAACATGATTTCGATTCTCCTAAACATGTTTCCTTTTCTAGGCAATCAAGTGGGGATGAGAGTGAGAGTCCACTAGAAGGTGATTTGTTAGTTGTGAGAAGACTACTTGGCCAAGTTTCTCAACCTTTTGACGAAACTCAGAGGGAAAATATTTTCCATACAAGGTGTCTTATTCAAAACAACATTTGCTCCTTAATAGTGGATGGGGGTAGTTGTGCCAATGTGGCTAGTACAAGAGTGGTAGATAAGCTTGGCTTGCCTACTATCTCTCAAACCAAGCCCTATAAGTTACAATGGCTTAGTGAAGTGGGTGAAATAGTTGTGAATAGACAAGTCCTCATCCATTTCTCTATTGGCAAGTACAAAGATGAGGTCTTGTGTGAAGTTGTGCCCATGGAAGCCACACAGGTGCTTTTAGGAAGGCCTTGGCAATTTGATCGAAATATTTTACATGATGGCTTTACAAACAAAATTTCTTTTGATTTCCATGGTCACAAGATTACTCTCAAATCTCTCTCACCTAGAGAAGTCCATGAGGACCAAATAGTCATGAAAAAAAAGAGGGAGAGTGAAAAAGAAAAAATTCCTAAGCCTACACTTCTTGTGTCTAGGCATGAGGTCCAAAGGGAAATAGTGTCTCACAATCCTATTTTCTTAGCTATCCTTAGACCTCTTAAGTTAGAAACACTTGTTGATAGTCCTCATTGTTTGGAAGATTTGGTAAAGGAGTTTAATGATGTTTTTCAAGATCCTCCCAAAGGCCTTCCACCTTTGAGAGGAATTGAGCATCAAATTGATCTAATCCCGGGATCTTCTTTACCCAATCGTCCAGCATATAGGACCAATCCAAGTGAAACCAAGGAAATTCGCCAACAAGTTGAAGCTTTAATAGAAAAAGGTTGGGTTCAAGATAGCATGAGCCTTTGTGCTATGCCTATCATCCTTGTCCCTAAGAAATATGGTTCATGGATGATGTGTTCGGATTGTGGGGCTATCAATAACATTACAATTAAGTATAGGCATCCCATACCTAGACTTGATGATTTGTTGGATGAATTACATGGTTCCAAAAATTTTTCAAAGATTGATCTTAAAAGCGGCTACAATCAAATCCGTATCAAACTGGGTGATGAATGGAAGACGGCTTTTAAGACCAACTTTGGTTTATATGAGTGGTTAGTTATGCCTTTTGGCTTAACTAATGCACCAAGCACTTTCATGCACCTCATGCATCATGTGTTGAGACCTTTCATTGGTAAGTTTGTTGTTGTTTATTTTGATGATATTCTCATTTATAGCTTATCTTTGAAAGACCATAGAGTGCATGTTAGAGAAGTTTTAGAAACCCTTAGGAAGGAACAATTGTATGCTAATCTTGCTAAATGAATGTTTGCTCTTGACCATATAGAATTCCTAGGGTTTGTTGTAAGTAGCAAAGGGGTCCATGTGGACCAAGCTAAGGTGGTGGCCATTCAAAATTGGCCTACACCTTCAAACATGAATGAAGTCCGAAGTTTTCATGGACTTGCGTCTTTCTATAGACGCTTTGTACCTAACTTTGGTACAATAGTCGCACCTCTCAATGACATAGTGAAAAAGGATGTGGTTTTTCAATGGGGAGAAGCACAACAAAACGCTTTTGAGCTTTTAAAAGAAAAATTGACTAATGCTCCCATATTAGCCCTTCCTAATTTCACTAAGACCTTTGAGATAGAGTGTGACGCTTCCAACATAGGCATTAGGGCTGTCCTCCTTCAAGAGGGCCACCCCATAGCTTACTTTAGTGAGAAATTGAAAGGAAGTCATCTCAACTATTCCACTTATGATAAGGAGTTATATGCCCTTGCTAGAGCTTTGTATACTTGGCAACATTATCTTTTTCCTAAAGAGTTTGTGATCCATAGTGATCATGAATCTCTTAAATATTTGAAAAGCCAAAACAAACTCAACAAAAGGTGTACCGTCCCATATCCGGGCGTTGACAAAGTCAAGGTCAAAGTCAACATAAGGCCTCGCCTAGGTGAAGAGACGCCAAGTGCCAGCGTTGCCAAGAGGAAGCGTCGCCAAGGTAAGGTGTCGCCCAGGTGAAGGCATCGCCCAGTTAAGGCGTCGCCCAACTAGGGCGTCGCCAAGGTCAAATTTCACAAAGGCAAGGCAATCACAGTGTGGCTCCCCGATACCCATGGGTAGGAAAGACCATGGAGGGAGCGACGCCGTGGGAAGGCCTCAAATCCCGATAATCCGGGGTAGTAATAAAGAGAAGAGAAAGGTGGCTTCAAGGTCATAGTAATAGCACCAGTGTAGAGCAACCTGACTCGTGAAGTGCCCCTGCCGCCCCAGAGACGCCCTTGGGAAAGATACGACTCATGAGGAGGGTCACGCCCAGGGTAGCCAGGTGCAGGGTACGAGAGGAAGGCAGATACGCTCTCAAAGTGAGTGACTAGATGTTTGGGGGCATGAGTTGGCACCCAAAAAGTCACCCCTTACGCAGTTGCACTCCCAAGTAGGAGGACTCACACGAAGAAATGCCCCCAGATGGAGTCACGGCGATGTGAGGCCCTCCGCGTGTACAGCAGCCAGGTCAAAATAGAAACGCCATTTTGTCAGGTACAAGGTAATTAAGGTTATTTAATACAGTTTCCGTTTCGAGTGTTTAAGGTACTATAAATGCTCCCAAGCAGTTTAAACGTCTTAAATGCGCTGAACATTTCATAATTCAATGCGCTTTAAGACGCTTTAAATGCTAATTGGAGGGCTCGTGTGTGCAAAGCAGCATTTCTAGCTTGGGCACGCCAGTCGAGGGCCACGGCCAAGAAGGCTCCCAAGTAGAAGGGCATTCCCACCCTCCTGTCGGAGCCTTCTGGCATTGATCCCCCATTGAAGCCCCTCATCAGATGCATAATTGGAGGAGGGATGGCAATAAGGTCTGGGGCGGCAGCGACGGAGGCAGTAGCGGCAGAGACCTCTGCCGATGGTGGAGGCAGAGCAGATTCGGCCCCGTCGCCTGTTTCCTCTTGGACCATTGTGGGAGGAAGAGATGTAGCACTTGGAGGGTTGTCCCTGAAGGAGTTCCCTCCCTGGGGCGATGCCGTCGGTAGAACAGGAACCCTCGCAGCTTTCCTCCTCTTGAAGGACACCACACCATCAGAGTCCTCATCATCGGAAAGGATCTCCAGAACCCTTTTTCCCTTGTCAAGGGGGGTTGGAGCCGGTGATGAAGCCACAGCTAATGGGACAACGACGATGGGCGGAGGAGAGTCGGGTGTTTGAAGTGGTTGGGGGCTATGTGGGGGTGGTGAAGATGAGCCTAGGGGGGTTTCGATAGTGGTTGGTGGTGGTAAGGGCAAGGTTAATGAGAGGTTTGGGTCAGCAGTAGGGGTGGAGCAGGCGCCAGCCTTGGCGGCACGAGCAGCCTTCATCGCTTTCGCCAAGACCATCCTCTTGGAATCATCCATCACCGATCCTATATTCAGACAAACCAAATAGCATAAATTAAGGCTAATATGAGACATAAGGCACTCAACACAGAAGAAAACAGGTGGAAGAGGCCAATAGAGCAAGCATGATGTAGTAAAGTACAGATAACAGAAAGTAATAAGAGAGGAGTCTCCCTACCAAAGTAGGTGGTCAGGGAATGGGCGTTGTACTCGCACGCGATGAGCTTCAGCGTGTCGAAAACGATCCCCAGGCCAGCCAAGGCCTTGCACACCTCCCTATCAGCAAGGGACAGCTCATCCAGGGCCTTGGCCTTGAGCAGCTTGGGATGCTCTGTCCAATACAGAGGGAAGTCGTCCAAGGCTGCGGGGTCGTGCTTGGCGCAGCACACCCTGAAGAATTTTCCCTTCTAGCTTTTGTACGAGTTCTGGAAGAGGGAAAGAAGAATCCTGCCAGTGATCCCGGAAAAGCTTACCCAGAAGCTTTTCCCCTGCTTCTTCACCTCGAAGAAGTGTAAGAAGACGTCCACAGAAGGGAGGACGCCTAGATACCCGCAAAGAATCTGAAAAGCCCGAACGAAGGCCCAGCTATTGGGATGTAACTGGGCCGGGGCCGTATTGATTTCTGTAAGGAGTTCCCTCTCGAAGGGTGTGAACGGAAGGCGTACCCCGATGCGTTTAAATACCGTTTGATACATGAAGAAGAAGGGGTTCCCTTTCCTGGGCCTGTCGTCCACACACACAGGTTCCCCTGGCCTGCCGGGACGGACAAAAATGTGGGCATCATGGGTGCGACAGAAAGCATTGAAATTGTACAAACAGGGGTCACCGCGATGATCCTCCAAGTCCTGAAAGGTCGTCAGGGTGGTGCATTCATTTAAAAGGTCGTCAGGGGCCCATGTGTAGAGGGCCTTATAGTCGGTCTTGGGGGGAGAACTGGACCTGGGTTTCGGGCGCACCATGATGCGAATAAATAACTGGAAAAAGAAGAAAGGAAAAGGGTTTTAACAAGCGATGCCAAGGCAGAAAAGGGAACAAAACCCTAGAAAAATGCCACCCACGCGAGGAAACCCAGAAAGGAGGATAAGAGAACGGAGAAGAACGGAGGAGCGGAAGAACACCGAAATGCAGAAACATAAACAGTCCCAGGCAGTTCAATACACAACGATGCAATGCGACGAAGAAGAAGAGTCATGGAGATGGAAAAATCATACCTTTGATGTCGAAGTGTGGAAGGAAGGGAAGCGCGAAGGAAAGAGCAGAGATTGCAGAGAAAGGGCTCGAATGCGATGAACAGTGCAGAAATGCAGAGAGAATGGATGAAATAGTGGTTTGAGCGCAAGGTTTTGGGTAACTTGAACGTTACATTTGCAACCCAAGAGGCGCTAATTGGGGACCGTGTGATTTTGCCGCGTGTCAAAGGATTAAGCGCCCAAGAGGAGCGCAAGGGACTCTAGAGGCTGGTCGTGTGATGAGCCACGTGGCACGCGATTAAGCATGGCCCCAAAAGGTGTTACTTTCCCCGCTTCAGAGAATGTCCAATCAGCCATTAAGGGCACCCCCATGGTTCAAAGAATGTCACGTCAATAGTTCGAGAAGTGTTACGTCAGCAAAGAATGACACGTCACCAGGGTGACACGTGGGTGGCGTGGGCGAGACCTTAGGCTTTGCGCTGAAGACAAGTCTTCAGCTTAAGACTAGGGGGCTTGTGTACCGTCCCGTATCCGGGCGTTGACAAAGTCAAGGTCAAAGTCAACGTCAGGGGTCAAAGTCAACATAAGGCGTCGCCTAGGTGAAGAGACGCCAAGTGCCAGCGTCGCCAAGGTAAGGTGTCGCCCAGGTGAAGACATCGCCCAGTTAAGGCGTCGCCCAACTAGGGCGTCGCCAAGGTCAAATTTCACAAAGGCAAGGCAATCACAGTGTGGCTCCCCGATACCCATGGGTAGGAAAGACCATGGAGGGAGCGACGCCGTGAGAAGGCCTCAAATCCCGATAATCCGGGGTAGTAATAAAGAGAAGAGAAAGGTGGCTTCAAGGCCATAGTAATAGCGCCAGTGTAGAGCAACCTGACTCGTGAAGTGCCCCTGCCGCCCCAGAGATGCCCTTGGGAAAGATATGACTCATGAGGAGGGTCACGGCCAGGGTAGCCAAGTGCAGGGTACGAGAGGAAGGCAGATACGCTCTCAAAGTGAGTGACTAGATGTTTGGGGGCATGAGTTGGCACCCAAAAAGTCACCCCTTGCGCAGTTGCACTCCCAAGTAGGAGGACTCACACGAAGAAATGCCCTCAGATGGGGTCACGGCGCTGTTAGGCCCTCCGCGTGTACAGTAGCCAGGTTAGAATAGAAACGCCATTTTGTCAGGTACAAGGTAATTAAGGTTATTTAATACAGTTTCCATTTCGAGTGTTTAAGGTACTATAAATGCTCCCAAGCGGTTTAAACGTCTTAAATGCGCTGAACGTTTCATAATTCAATGCGCTTTAAGACACTTTAAATGCTAGAGTAGTTTAAATAGCGCCTCGAATGTTGGGAACGGGGTTCGGACTTTTGGCAAATTTTCCAGAAACACTCTAGTTGCTTGCTCGAGCCTTGAGGTTACGCATAAGGGACTAAGGAAAGATTTTTGCCAGAACGAGAAAATATACACTAGACACAGTTCCTTTTTACCACCTTCAGAGTGCCATACACGGTGCTCCGATACGGAGGTGCAGGATTTTTGGTGTTTCTTGCTGGCTGACTTGAGCGTCGGAGTGCAAACGGCCGCTAGGGCGCCCTTTTGTCCTTCTTTGCAGGAATCCACAGGTAACCAGTGGGAAGGAGTCCCTAGCTGACGGTTGAGGTCGCGCACAAAGACGTCCCAGGTCAACCGGACGGAACAAAAGGCATGCTAAGTGGGTGGAATTCCTTGAGCAATTTCCTTATGTGATCAAGCACAAGCAAGGCAAAGTAAACATTGTGGCCGATGCACTTTCTCGAAGATATACTTTGCTCAATCTTTTAGGCTTTCAATTTCTTGGCTTTGATCACATCAAGGATCTTTATCATGATGACCTTGATTTTTCTCAAATCTATTAAGAGTGTCTCAGGGGAGGACACAAAGATTTTTTTATACAAGATGGATTTCTTTTTAAGGGAAAACGTCTTTGTGTTCCTCAAGGATCTATTAGATTATCTCTTGTTAGAGAGGCACATGAGGGAGGCTTAATGGGTCACTTTGGGGTTGCTAAAACTTTGGATGTGTTGCATGATCATTTTTATTGGCCTCATATGCATAAACATGTTCATAGTTGGTGTGATAAATGCATAGCTTGCCGCAAGGCTAAATCTAGGATGCACCCCCATGGTTTATATACCCCTCTTCTTATCCCTTCAATGCCTTGGGTAGACATATCTATGGATTTCATCTTAAGCTTACCCAAGACATCAAAGGGAAAGGATTCCATTTTTGTGGTAGTGGATCATTTTTCAAAGATAGCTCACTTTATTCCTTGCCACAAAGTGGATGATGCATGTCATATAGCAAACCTCTTCTTTCAAGAAGTGGTTCGTTTGCATGGGATCCCTAGAACTATTGTGTCTGATAAAGACCCAAAGTTCTTGAGTCACTTTTGGAAGACCTTGTGGGGCAAGCTTGGAACTAAGCTTTTATTTTCTACCACTTGCCACCCACAAACTGATGGTCAAACCGAGGTGGTCAATCGAACATTGGGCCAACTATTGAGATGCTTCATTTCCGGGAATCCTAGAGTGTGGGAGAATTTACTACCTCATGTTGAATTTGCTTATAACTGTGTAGTAAATTCAACCACCTCTCATTCTCCTTTTGAGGTTGTTTATGGGTTTAATCCCTTAACACCTCTTGATCTTCTTCCTATTCCGAATCTTGGAGATGTCTTGTGCAAAGATGGTGATGAAAAGGCTTCTTTTGTAAAAACTTTGCATAAAGACATCAAGATGAGAATTGAGAAGAAGGTTGGCAAGTATGCTGAACTTGCAAATAAGAGGAGAAAATCATTGTTGTTTGATGAGGGAGATTGGGTTTGGCTTCACTTGAGGAAGGATCGTTTTCCTACTCAAAGGAAGTCCAAACTGATGCCTCGTGGGGATGGACCTTTCCAAGTCCTCAAGAGGATTAATGACAATGCTTATGAGTTAGATATGCCTGATACATTCTTAGGTAGTCATACTTTTAATGTCAGCGATCTAACTCCTTTTTCTGTAGGTCTCCAGAATTCGTGGACGAATTCTCTCCAACTCGGGGAGTATGATGGAGATCAAGGCCAAGGAAAAATAGAAGCCAACCAACAAGGACAAGAAGAGGAAGAGGATCAAGAGGTAGATGTGCAAGACGTCATTCATCCTCCTCAAAGGCTTACAAGAAGCATGTTCAAGGCCTTAGTAAATAATGGACAATTGTTTTCTTTATTTGTAATAGCTTTGGTAGATGGTGCTTAAGAGGGAAACATAAGAAACCTCTTTTGTAAAAGCATCCTTAGTTGTAGTTTAGAAATATTAAAAGCTTAGGGGGGGTGTGAACTTAGTAAGGGATGCTAGGGGGGAGTGTAGATATGAGTTAGGAGGTGCCAAACTAGGAAGGAAAGTCACACTTCCTTCATGCACTAGTTGGCGCCGAAAGTTACATGTCATTAGGGGCACATTTGCATTTGATTAGCTTTGCATTTCAGCACCTTATAGGCTATAAATAGAGGTGTTTGGCTTGTACAAATCAGATTTGGAATTTGAAGTAAGAAAACTCTACTCAATTTGAGAGAGAAATTGGAAGAGCTTTGGTGCCTTCATCAAGTCTTATCTTGGGTGTCTATGGTGAACCTCAAGTGGAGGCAACACACTAATCTTGGAGTATCCACACTCTAAGTGGCGTGATCACTCACCTACTCTTCCATCTCCATAAGTTTTCTATTCTCAAGCTTTGTTTCTTCTTCATGTTCATGTTTTAGTTTACTTGTTCTTCAATTCCATTCGGTATCTTCAGCTGTATTTTCAATTTTGTTCGGTTGTTTCTTTTAATTGGCTGTATTCAATTGTGTTTTCTTCCATTCTTGTTGTTTGATTCAATTTGACAAAACATGGACTTCCATGTGAGCTTTGGTTCGGTGCAAAGTCTTGGTGAGTTCTTGAATTAGAACCTTGATCCAATTCTAATTAAAGTGCCAATTCATGACCAACTCAAGTTGTTCCTAAGAATGTCAAAGAATCATGTATTCTTGCTCTTGCATTTACATCAAGCCTCACAGCCTCCAACCTTGCAACAAGGGTAAAGGTTTCACCATAATCTATGCCCTCCTCTTGATTGTAGCCTTTGGCAACTAGCCTTGCTTTGTTTCTTGTGATCACACCATCTTCATCCAACTTGTTCCTGAAAACCCACTTCGAACCTATAATGTTCATTTCATCTATTCTAGGGACAAGAAACCATACCTCAATCCTTGCAAACTAACTCAACTCTTCATGCATAGCTTCAACCCACTTCTCATCCTTTAGAGCTTCATCAATTGACTTTGGTTCAATTTGTGAGACGAAATTTGTGTGCCTGCAGAAGTTTGAGATGGAGCTTCGTGTGGAGACACCTTCCTTTATCTGCCCTATGATGCTGTTCCGGCCGGTTGACCTGGGACGTCTTTGTGCGCAACCTTGCCCGTCAGCTAGGGGCACCTTCCCTCTGGCTACCTGTGGATACCTGCAAAGAAGGACAAAAGGGCACCCTAGCAGCCGTTTGCACTCCGACGCTCAAGTCAGCTAGTAAGAAACACCAAAAACTCTGCACCTCCGTATCGGAGCACCGTGAATGGCACTCTGAAGGTGGTAAAAAGAACTATGTGTTGTGTATCTTTTCTCCCTCTGGCAAACAACCTTTCTCTAGTCCCTTGTGCGTAGCCTCAAGACTCGAGCAAGCAACTAGAGTTTATTCTGGGAAAATCTGCCAAAAGTTCGAACCCCGTTTCCCACGTTCAAGGTTCTATTTAAACTACTCTAGCATTTAAAGCGTCTTAAAGCGCATTTAAGGTTAAAACGTTCAACGCCTTTAAGACGTTTAAACCGCTTGGAGCATTTAAAGTACCTTAAACGCTCGAAATGTAAACTTTATTAAATAGCTTTAATTACCTTATACTTGACAAATTGATGTTTCTATTCTGACTTGGCTGCTATTACACGTGGAGGGCCTCACAGCACCGTGACCCCACTTGGGGGCATTTCCTCGTGCGAGTCCTCCTCCCTGGGAGTGCATCTGCGCAAGGGGTGACTTTTTGGGTGCCAACTCATGCCCCCAAACCTCTAGTCACTCGCTTTGAGAGCGTATCTACCTTCCTCTCGTACCCTGCACCTGGCTACCCCTGGGCGTGACCCTTCTCATGAGTCGTAACTATCCCAAGGGCTTCTCTGGGGCGACATAGGCACTTCACGAGTCAGATTGCTCTCCACTGGCGCTAGTACTATGGCCTTGAAGCCACCACTCTCTTCCCTTTATTGCTACCCCGAGTTATCGGGGTTTGAGGCCTTCCCATGGCGTCACTCCCTCCATGGTCTTTCCTACCCATGGGTATCGGGGAGCAACACTGTGGTTGCCTTCCTCTTGTGACATTTTACCTTGGCGACGCCCTACCTTGGCGACGCTTCCTCTTGGCGACGCCTTGCCTTGGCGATGCTTGTACGTGGCGTCGCCTCACCTAGGCGACGCCTTATGTTGACTTTGACCTTGACGCTGACTTTGACCTTGACTTTGTCAACGCCCGGGTACGGGACGGTACAAATGCTTTCCACTGACAGATCTCTAGGAATCCTCCACTCTTTGGGCAACTCACTCTGTTGCAAAATTTCAATTGGTTGTTTCTGTGAATCAACCGGTAGTTTTTCTGCACAGATTTCCAGCTTCTCCAAACTGATGCTTTGTTCATCCTCTTCAACTCTGGTCTTCAGGATTTGGATGTTTCTGTGATCTACCTCATCAAAGACAACGTGAACTGATTCTTCTACAGTCATCAACCTCTTATTGTAGATTCTATATGCATGACTTGTGAGAGAGTACCCTATGAAGATGCCAAGATCCGCTTTCTCATCAAACTTCCCCAAGTTTTCCTTTCCATTGTTGAGAACGAAACAACTGCAGCCAAAAACTCTGAGATGGTTGATGTTAGGCTTCCTTCCAATGAAGAGTTCAAATGGAGTCTTCTTCAGAATAGGCCTAATAAGCACTCTATTCATCACATAACAAGAAGTGCTCACTGCATCCGCCCAAAAGTACTTAGGAAGAGATGATTCACTAAGCATTGTCCTTGCTAACTCTTCAAGAGACCTGTTCTTCCTCTCTACCACACCATTTTGTTGTGGAGTTCTTGGAGCAGAGAAGTTGTGTAGAATCCCCATCTTCTCACAGAACTTGCTGAACTTCTCATTTTGGAATTCTCCCCCATGATCACTTCTAATACAGCCTATGTTGCAGTTCTTTGTATTTTGCAACCTTCTTTCTAGCTTCTTGAATGCATAAAAGGCATCACTCTTTGATTCCAAGAAAAGAGTCCAAGTGAACCTAAAAAAGTCATCAACAATAACAAGAGCATAATAATTTCCACCAAGGCTCATAGTTCTTGATGGTCCAAAAAGATCCATGTGAAGAAGCTCAAGGGGTTTTGTACCGACCCGTCCTCGGGCGTTGACCAAAGTCGAACATACGATGAGACCCACCAAGGGGTTCCAATGAGGAAAGTTAGTGTTGACCACCTTGGGCGTCGCTAGGCATGGGCGTCGCCAGGTATGGGCGTCGCCAGCGTTGGGCGTCGGCAGGTTTAGGCGTCGCCTACCTTAAAGGCGTGACCCGTTGTCCTGAGAGCGTGCGTTGGTCCAGATGGTGCCACCCCCCGATACCCACGGGTAGGGAAGACCGTGGAGGGGCGGCACAGTAAGAGGCCACGGTACGGGCGTGGAAGCCTCAGGCCTCGGTACCTCAGAACAGTAATGAAGAGAAGAGAAAGGTGGCTTCAAGGCCATATTCCCAGTACCAGCAGGGAGTGACCTAACTCGTGAAGTACCCATGCATGAGGTGTAGGGACGTGGCAATCCACGCCACCTTTGGAGAATTGCTGGGACAGACACGTGCATGGTGCGAGAGGATAGCTGAGATACTCCCAGGGCGAGTGACTAGAGGATGGGGCGCATGAGTTGGCACCCAGGTAGTCATCCCCTGCGCCGGATGCACTTCAAGGAGGGAAGACTTACGCGTTGGGATTTCCCTAACTTGGGTTACAACGTCGTAAGTCCTTCCACGTGGAGTTGCGCTTAAGTCATAAGTGACACGTGGCAGTAGCACTGAAACCCAAGGTATATAAGCTTTTCTGAAAGCTTAGTAAGGTACGTTCTGACATTCTACGCATTGCACACACTCAAATCATTTGCTAGCTTACACCTTGTACGCACGAGTGATTTGAACACCAGAGAGAAGTTAGTTAGAAAACGGTTACGCACCTTCAGAACACCTGAGTCATAGTGTTTCGATACGGAGGTGCACGGTGTTTACTACCTTACTGACTTGAGCGTCGGAGTGCAAACGGCCGCGAGGGCGCCCTTTGTTCTCTCTGTTTCAGATACTCACGGCGACGAAGGGTGGTGATCTGGAACAAAGACGAAGGAGTCCTTGATACGCGAGTCTTAGCTGCGCACAAAGCACGATCTGGTCAACCGGTAGGAACAGGTTTTAAAGAAGAAACAACATCTTTTATTTTAAAAGAACTTTTCACTTGTTTCCCTTTTTGACAAGCTTCACAAATATGCTCCTTCTCAAACTTGAGCTTTGGTAGCCCAATCACAAGATCCCTTGAAATTAGCTTGTTCAAGTGATTCATGTGAATATGAGCAATTCTTCTATGCCAAAGCCAAGACTTAACTTGCTTGGATAGAAGACAACCAATTGAACATGGTGAAGAGATATCTAGAATATACACATTATTGACTCTTTTACCTACCAACATTACCTCTTTGGTGTTGGGTAGACATATTTCACATGTGTTTGACTTGAACATCACTTGATATCCCTTGTCACATAGTTGGCTAATGCTCAACAGATTGTGCTTTAGACCTTCTACATAGAGCACATCATGGATGACCAAGATGTCTTTGTCTCCTATGGATCCTCTCCCAAGAATCCTTCCTTTGTTGTTGTCCCCATAGGTGACATGCCCTTCTTGCTTAAAGGAGATGCTTAGGAACTTTGATTTGTCCCCTGTCATGTGCTTGGAACATCCACTGTCCAAGTACCATTGTTGCTTGCTCTCCTCCAAGATTTCCTACAAAGAAGATTTTCAAGTACAAAGATTTGGTCCCCTTATGAATGTGGGTCCATTTTGTTTACATTCATCAATTGAATCTTTATTGCACATAGGAATCCACTTCATAAAGCCCTTAGGAACAACATATTTTCTGATTTTACAGAACCTCACAGAATGGCCTCTTTTCATGCAATAGAAGCATGTAACAATCGGTTGTTTCGATGGTCCAATCGGTTGTTTTTCTGGCATTTTCGAAAATGATTTTGAAAATCTATCTTGTTTGTTTTGTGGGTTAAAACCCAATCCAGCTTTTCCAAAAACATAGTTTTGAGATGCCAAGACATTCTCAAAGTTGGATTGACCTTTAGAAAGCTTATCCATAGTTTTAACAAGATAGTGGACCTTCTTTTCAAGATTTCCGCAATTTCACAAACAAAAGTATCACACTTGCAAGAGGAGTTTTTGTAAACGATTTCAAGGTTTTCAAAATCTGTTTTTGAATTTTCTAATTCCTCTTCCAGTGATTTTACTATGTTTTCAAGCCACCTATTCATTCCCTTTAACCGATTGTTCAAGAGGGCCAATTGGTTGGCTTCTTCATGCGTTTCTTGAAAGGCTTGAAGTAATTGACTATAATTTTTAGAGTTTGAGGAGTTAGATGAACTTACACTACTTGAGTCATCCTCATTTCTGGCCATGAAGCAAAGGTTGAGCCTTTTCTTGTTTTGCCTTCTTTTCCTTCTGGCTTGAGTCTTTGCCCTTGCCTCCTTTGGTTCATTGTTTCCGTGAGCAGCCTTGAGTGTGTCCCACATCTCTTTAGCAGTTTTGCATTTTGATACCCTGAAAAACTCATTAGTATCTAGTGCATAAGCTATTATGTTTTGAGCAGTACAATCAAGCTTGGCCATTTTACATTCATCATTGGTCCATTGAGACCAAGGTTTTGCAATGAAAGAACCATTCTTTTTAATTTTTGGAATGTAAGGACCATTCTCAATTGAATCCCAAATTCCTTGATCAATAGATTCCACAAAGATTTTCATTCTGGCTTCCCAATACTTGTAATTCAATCCACAGAATAAAGGTGGTTTGTAGATTGAAGCACCTTCCTCAAAAGATTGTTTTCCAGCCATAGAAAAAAGATTTTTGGATCAACTTGCATAACTTTCAAGAACCAAGCTCTTGATGTCAATTGTTAGAATGTATGGCTTTAAACTAGAGGAGGGTGAATGGTTTAAAGATGTTTTTCAAAAACTTTTAAGCCTTGAATGAAATTGCTTCGAGAATATCTTGATAAAGAATTCAGTTTTTCAAAACACAAAGCAAAAAGCACAGCACCTGAAAAATAATCGGTTGTTTATACAGGCAGCAAAAAATTAAAACTGAATTTAAAGAGTTAAGGGATAGAGAAAATGCACACAGAGATTTATACTGGTTCACTCTAAACCTAGAGCTACATCCAGTCTTCTCAGAAACCACTGAGCAATTCCACTAAGCAATCAACCCTAGATCACTTACAACACAACCAAGAAAGTGACCTTGATCCCCTCAAGACACACACTTCTCTTAGCCAACACACCAACACTAAGAATGATGATCTTGATCCCCTCAAGAACACACAACACTTCTCAGCAAACACACAAAGGTTTCATTCAACAGATACAAGGATTACACTTGTTACAGAAGCAAATCTGAAATCAATACAAAAGAAAATCCTAGCTCACACTCTTTGATCAATCTCAATCACTAACCAATCTCAACTTTTCAAAAACTCAAAATCAGTGAAAAACTCAAATATGTTTTTCTGTATATATCAAAGTTTGTTGTTTGTTATCAAATCTTAAAAAACTATTAATTGCCTTTAAAGATTGGTGAAAGCATTAATTACTGGAGCGTAAACAGTTAGAAAATCATTTAATGCTTAGTCAAAGCACAAAACAGTTTTTCTGTTATGGTACCAAAAAAAACAATCGATTGTTTCCACGAATCAATCGGTTGTTTTGGTTTTGATAGCTCAACCATTTGAAAACAGTTTTCAACCTTTTCTAAAAACACCTAATGATGGAGATCAAGCCCAAGAGAACATGGAGGCCACTCATCAAGCTCAAGAAGAGGTGGAGGCACAAATGGAGGACGCCCATGGAGGTCAAAGTCCACCTCAAAGGATTACAAGAAGCATGTTCAAAGCCTTGGGAGCTAGAGGACATTTATTTTCTCTTTTTGTAGTGTCTTTAGTTGAAGGTGCTTAGAGGGAAACCTTAGAAACCTCTTTTGTTATAGCATCTTTTTAGGTTTTAGTTAGGAACTTTAGGGGGGGTGTATTAGTAGATAGGTGTAGGAGTAGAATAGGGGGTGCCAAAGTGAAGGAAGGGATCACACCTTCCTTGCTTGGCAATTAGCGCCGGTTCTAGATAGCTTTTGGAGGGAATTTTGAATTGTTTAGCTTTCAATTTTCAGCACCTTAGGCTATAAATAGAGGTTCCTTCCTTGTAAATTTCAGATTTGAATTTTATCTAAAGAAACTATACTCAAAATTGGAGTGAGCATTTGGAGAGCTTTGAGCTTCTTCTCTAGTCTTATCTTGAAGGACCATGGTTTCCTCAAGTGGCGGCTTCCACACTCATCTAGGAGCATCCATTCTTCTAGTGGCGTGATCATCCAACCATTCCTCCATCTTCATGAGCATTCTCTTCTCCTTCCTTTCTTCTTCTTCAATTTGTTCATGTTGTCTTGTGTTTTGAGTTGTTGTTGTTTCGGTTCTTCTAATTTTCCAGCACCTATAGTTTGTTTGTTCCTTAATTCTGTTCGGTAGTTTTGATTTTAATTCAATTCTGTTCGGTTTCTTCTTTTTTTAATTCTCCTTTGTTGATTCAATTTGACAATATTTGGTTCATCCAAATGAGTTTGAGAATTGGTACTTGTTTTGGTGAGTTCTTGATTTTAGAACCATGATCCAACTTCTAAGAAAGTGCCTCTATATTTTCCAGCTCAAGGTGATTCCTCAAAGTGTCAAGAATCTTGTTCTATGTGGCTATTGGAATCACATCATGTGGTATCATGAGTCTTAGGTTCATTCTTGTTAATTGTTGAGTTGTGTGCACTTTAATTTCAAGAGCTCTTTATTTTCTTGCAATTTAAGTTTCTGTTTTAGACTTTTAATTGAGTATTCTTGCTGTTTTTCTTTTGCTCCAAGTGTTTGTGGAAAGGTTTATGGCACTCATAATTCTTATGAGTATGGTTGCTCTTTTGGAATGGCATTATCCTTCCTAGAGTATACCTTAAGCTTCCTTTCACTTGTTACAATTTGTGTTGTGTCTTTTAATTTTTGAATCATGTCAAGTTTTGTCTTAGTCATGTTATTCCATATATGTCATTACTTCTAGTAGTACTTTTATTGTTTTGATTGTTTATTGCTTTGGTGTCATATAATTTTCTGAATTGATGTTGATCCTTTGTGCATTTTCTTTTTAGAATTGAGTTCATACTTGTATTCTAGACCTATACAAGTTCCAATACATCATTTTCTATTATGTCTTTGATAGTTCATCATTCTGTTTTTTTATTCCTATTAGGATTCCTCTGTTTCTGAAAAAGTGCTTACTGTTTTTCCTTATTGCAACTGATTTACGTACTGTAAAATTCTGAAATTCTGGATTTGAGATATTCAAAGTGTTAGAAAAGAATAGAAAAAAGAATCATTCAAAAATATGAAGTACACAAAAAATGATAAATAAAATAAAAAAAGTGTACATTCCTGCCGAAAAAAATACGGTAATCTGGCAGCGATTTTAAAATTTTTTTTTCTCTCAATTGGCTTACTGTTTTTAATTGATTCCAGTGCCATTATTGAGTTAACATCTTGAAGTTTCTGTGGTATAAATTTCATAATCCAGTTCGCTCTACAACGTTCCAGTTAAATCAGTGAATATCAAGCACAGTTTGCATAAAAAAAAAAAAAATTTCCAGTAGCTAAATTTTTTGTTTTCTTCATCTACTCTAGTGTTTTTCCTTAGGTATTCTTTTGTGTGCCTACTTTTCTCATTGAGTTCTTTATTTTCTTGATTGTCTTTCATTCTTACTCTTTGAGTTTGTCTTACATATAGTATTCCTTTTGCAATTACCTTTCCTTGCTTATACCTTTTCTTGTTTGTCTTTATTGTTTCTTTGGTTTTGTGGTGGTTTGCTCTTAAGATTGGTGTGCTTGCTTTGACATATTTCATTTGAGGATTCCAAGGCCTCAAGATCAGATTGGAGCAAGAACATTCTTTCTTTGAGAGTGATATCTTTTTCAGCCTTAAGTTCACTTCGGCAGTTTCATTATAGCTCACTGTTTTTGCTAAATTTTTTTTTTTTTTAACTTGTTTGCTGTTTTGTGTGTTTGCTGTTTTTAATTACACATGGCTGGATTTTCAAGTGATGCATCCTACAAGCAGAATTCTCCTTCCAAAGCTTCAATTCTTGGTGAATTACATGAAGCTCAAAGAACAATTAGAAGGTTGGAAGAGAAAATGCAAAAGATGGAGGTCCAACAATCTAGACCATCTCCTTCTATCCATGATGGACATCATTCTCATAGACCATCTTCAAGAGCTTCTTCAAATGATGTTGGCCGTGAAGATGAACATAGGAGAAGGAGACCTCCACCCCAAGTCCATGGACAAAGACATCATCACCAAGGGGAAAGAATTCACTACGGCAATGGCTTCTACCATGATGCAAAGTCCAAGCTTCCTTCGGTCAAACTACCTTGCTTTAATGGTTCTAGTGATCCAAATGTGTATTTAGATTGGGAGGCTAAGTGTGAACAAATTTTTGAGATCCATGAGATCCAAGATGAGCATAAGCTCAAGCTAGCCACCCTAGAGTTTAGTGATTATGCCATGAAATGGTGGCATGGAATTGTAAAGGACATTATCTATCACAAGGGTCCTCCCGTGGACTCTTGGAACTCTTTAAAGGATCATATGCGCGCTAGGTTTGTACCCCCACATTTTAGGAAAGACCTCATGTTGAGACTCCAACGGTTTCAACAAGGCACGCTAAATGTGGACGAATATTATAAGGAGCTTGAGACGCTTGTGCTTAAAATTGAATTAGAAGAAAGTGAAGAAGCCATGGTTGCTAGGTTTGTGAGTGGTCTTAGGAAGGATATCCAAGACATTGTTGAGTTACAAGAGTATTCATCATTGGGCTCTTTAGTTCATCTTGCAATGAAGGTGGAAGCCCAACTTGCTAAGAAAAACTCTTTTAAAAATGCTTCCAATAATGGATACTACTCCAAGTCTTGGAGAAACAAAACTTCTTTTTCAAAACATCCTTCCAAAGATTCTTCTTTCAAACCCAAGGAATCTAAGCCATCAACATCTAGACCTAAGTCTCCCACTAGAACATCTAACACTAAATGCTTTAAATGTATGGGTTATGGTCATATTGCTGCAAATTGTCCTTCAAAACGAAGTATGTACATGCATGAGGGCATTGTAGTTAGTGAGCATGATTCGGATTCTTCAAAGCATTCATTGCATTCTCATGCATCTAGTGAGGAAGAGAGTGAATGTCCACTTGAAGGGGACTTGTTAGTTGTGAGAAGACTTCTTGGACAAGTTTCACAACCTTTTGATGAAAGTCAAAGGGAAAATATTTTCCATACAAGATGTCTTATTCAAAACAACATTTGTTCCTTGATAGTGGATGGGGGTAGTTGTGCAAATGTGGCTAGTACAAGAGTAGTAGATAAGCTTGGATTGCCTACTATCTCTCATACAAAGCCCTACAAATTACAATGGCTTAGTGAAGTAGGAGAAATAATTGTTAATAAACAAGTCCTCATCCATTTCTCCATTGGAAAATACAAAGATGAGGTATTATGTGATGTTGTGCCCATGGAAGCCACTCATGTTCTTTTGGGAAGGCCTTGGCAATTTGATAGAAAAGTTTTACATGATGGCTTTACCAACAAATTATCTTTTGAATTCCATGGTCACAAGGTTACTTTAAAATCTCTCTCTCCAAGAGAAGTCCATGAGGACCAAGTTATCATGAAGAAAAAGAGGGAGAGTGAAAAAGATAAAAAAGATAAGAGTTCTAAGCCTACACTCCTTGTGTCTAGGCGTGAAATTGAAAGGGAAATAGTGGCTCATCATCCTCTTTTTTTAGCCATCCCTAGAACTCTTAGCATAGAAACACTTGTTGATAGTCCTCATTGCTTGGAAAATTTGGTAGAAGAGTTCAAAGATGTGTTTCAAGATCCTCCAAATGGACTTCCACCTTTGAGAGGGATTGAGCACCAAATTGATTTGATACCGGGCTCTTCTTTCCCAAATCGTCCCGCATATAGGACCAATCCAAGTGAAACCAAGGAAATTCGCCAACAAGTTGAGGCTTTGATTGAAAAAGGGTGGGTGCAAGATAGCATGAGTCCTTGTGCTATGCCTATCATCTTAGTGCCAAAAAAGGATGGCACATGGCGAATGTGTTCGGATTGTAGGGCCATCAATAACATAACCATTAAGTATAGGCATCCCATACCTAGACTAGATGATTTGTTGGATGAATTACATGGTTCAAAAATCTTTTCAAAGATTGATCTTAAAAGCGGCTACAATCAAATCCGTATCAAACCGGGTGATGAATGGAAGACGGCTTTTAAGACCAACTTTGGTTTATATGAGTGGTTAGTTATGCCTTTTGGTTTAACTAATGCACCAAGTACCTTCATGCGCCTCATGCATCATGTTCTTAGACCTTTCATTGGTAAGTTTGTTGTGGTTTACTTTGATGACATTCTCATTTATAGCTTATCTTTGAATGACCATAGGTTGCATGTTAGGCAAGTTTTGGAAACCCTTAGGAAGGAACATTTGTATGCTAACCTTGCTAAATGTATGTTTGCTCTTGATCATATAGAATTCCTAGGGTTTGTTGTGAGTTGTAAAGGGGTCCATGTGGACAAAACCAAGGTGGTGGCCATTCAAAATTGGCCTACACCGAAATCTTTGAATGAGGTCCGAAGTTTTCATGGGCTTGCTTCTTTCTATAGAAGATTTGTCCCAAACTTTGGTACCATTGCCGCACCACTCAATGACATAGTGAAAAAGGATGTGGTCTTTCATTGGGGAGAAGCACAACAAAATGCTTTTGATACTTTGAAAGAAAAATTGACTAATGCTCCCATCTTGGCCCTTCCTAATTTCACTAAGACATTTGAGATTGAGTGTGATGCTTCAAGCATAGGTATTGGGGCTGTTCTCCTCCAAGAGGGCCACCCCATAGCCTATTTTAGTGAGAAATTGAAGGGAAGTCATCTCAACTATTCCACCTATGATAAAGAATTATATGCACTTGTTAGGGCTTTGTTTACTTGGCAACACTATCTTTTTCCCAAAGAGTTTGTGATACATAGTGATCATGAATCTCTTAAATATTTGAAAAGCCAAAACAAACTTAACAAGAGGCATGCCAAGTGGGTGGAATTCATTGAGCAATTTCCTTATGTGATCAAACACAAGCAAGGTAAAATAAATATTGTGGCGGATGCTCTTTCTAGAAGATACACCTTGCTAAATCTTTTAACATCTCAATATCTTGGTTTTGATCACATTAAGGAACTTTATCATGATGACCTTGATTTTTCTCTCCTCTATCAAGAGTGTCTTAAGGGAGGACACAAAGACTTTTTTATTCAAAATGGCTTTCTTTTTAAAGGAAAACGTCTTTGTGTTCCCCAATGCTCTATTAGATTATCTCTTGTTAGAGAAGCTCATGAGGGGGGTTTAATGGGACATTTTGGGGTTGCTAAAACTTTGGATGTGTTACATGAACATTTCTTTTGGCCTCATATGCATAAACATGTTCATAGTTTGTGTGATAAATGCATAGCTTGCCGCAAAGCTAAATCTAAAATGCATCCCCATGGTCTTTATACTCCTCTTCCTATCCCTTCAATGCCTTGGGTAGATATATCTATGGATTTCATCTTAGGCTTACCCAAGACATCAAAGGGAAAGGACTCCATTTTTGTGGTAGTGGATCGTTTTTCAAAGATGGCTCATTTTATTCCTTGCCACAAAGTGGATGATGCATGCCACATTGCAAACCTCTTCTTCCAAGAAGTGGTTCGCTTGCATGGGATTCCTAGGTCTATAGTGTCCGATAGAGATCCTAAGTTCTTGAGTCACTTTTGGAAGACCTTGTGGGGCAAGCTTGGAACTAAGCTTTTATTCTCTACCACTTGCCACCCACAAACTGATGGTCAAACCGAGGTGGTGAATAGAACTTTAGGACAACTATTGAGATGCTTTATTTCAGGGAATCCTAGAGTGTGGGAGAATTTACTACCCCATGTTGAGTTTGCATATAACCGAGTAGTAAATTCTACCACCTCCCATTCTCCTTTTGAGGTGGTCTATGGGTTTAATCCCCTAACACCTCTTGATCTTCTTCCTATTCCTCTTCTTGACGATGTCTTATGCAAAGATGGGGATGAAAAGGCTTCTTTTGTGAAAACTTTGCATAAAGACATCAAGAAGAGAATTGAGAAGAAGGTTGGCAAGTATGCTGAACTTGCCAATAAAAGGAGAAAAGCATTGTTGTTTGATGAGGGCGATTGGGTTTGGCTTCACTTGAGGAAGGATCGTTTTCCTACTCAAAGGAAGTCCAAACTAATGCCTCGAGGGGATGGACCTTTCCAAGTCCTCAAGAGGATTAATGACAATGCTTATGAGTTAGATATGCCTGATACATTCTTAGGTAGTCATACTTTTAATGTCAGCGATCTAACTCCTTTTTCTGTAGGTCTCCAGAATTCGTGGTCGAATTCTCTCCAACTCGGGGAGTATGATGGAGATCAAGCCCAAGAGAACATGGAGGCCACTCATCAAGCTCAAGAAGAGGTGGAGGCACAAATGGAGGACGCCCATGGAGGTCAAAGTCCACCTCAAAGGATTACAAGAAGCATGTTCAAAGCCTTGGGAGCTAGAGGACATTTATTTTCTCTTTTTGTAGTGTCTTTAGTTGAAGGTGCTTAGAGGGAAACCTTAGAAACCTCTTTTGTTATAGCATCTTTTTAGGTTTTAGTTAGGAACTTTAGGGGGGGTGTATTAGTAGATAGGTGTAGGAGTAGAATAGGGGGTGCCAAAGTGAAGGAAGGGATCACACCTTCCTTGCTTGGCAATTAGCGTCGGTTCTAGATAGCTTTTGGAGGGAATTTTGAATTGTTTAGCTTTCAATTTTCAGCACCTTAGGCTATAAATAGAGGTGCCTTCCTTGTAAATTTCAGATTTGAATTTTATCTAAAGAAACTATACTCAAAATTGGAGTGAGCATTTGGAGAGCTTTGAGCTTCTTCTCTAGTCTTATCTTGAAGGACCATGGTTTCCTCAAGTGGCGGCTTCCACACTCATCTAGGAGCATCCATTCTTCTAGTGGCGTGATCATCCAACCATTCCTCCATCTTCATGAGCATTCTCTTCTCCTTCCTTTCTTCTTCTTCAATTTGTTCATGTTGTCTTGTGTTTTGAGTTGTTGTTGTTTCGGTTCTTCTAATTTTCCAGCACCTATAGTTTGTTTGTTCCTTAATTCTGTTCGGTAGTTTTGATTTTAATTCAATTCTGTTCGGTTTCTTCTTTTTTTAATTCTCCTTTGTTGATTCAATTTGACAATATTTGGTTCATCCAAATGAGTTTGAGAATTGGTACTTGTTTTGGTGAGTTCTTGATTTTAGAACCATGATCCAACTTCTAAGAAAGTGCCTCTATATTTTCCAGCTCAAGGTGATTCCTCAAAGTGTCAAGAATCTTGTTCTATGTGGCTATTGGAATCACATCACCTAAGTATAAAACAATCGGTTGTTTCGACAAAACAATCGGTTGTTTTTCACTTAGTTTGAAAAACACTTTTCTTTTAAAAAGATTGAGAATGCCTATGCTTTGGATTCAATCAAGAGTGGATTACAAAACTCAATCTACCCCAGATCCTATCTAAGAAAACTCAGCAACAACAAGCACAACCTTCAACATCCTTCAAAGGGTTTTGGATTCTTCAAAGCTTGAACACCATTTGGTTCAACATAAAGTGCATGAATTACCAAAAAATCGTATGTGAATGGTTGTTGTATAGATATCCAATGCATTCTTTTAGAGCAAGTACAATTGTCCTGAAATGAAAGATAGAAGAACAAGTTAGTTAAACCAAATAGATACTTTTCGACATAGAAACATAGGAGTCTTACTTTGAAGTTCTCCCAAGTAGCATCTTCACCTTTGTCTTCCATCATTTGCTTCATGCCTATCCACTAGAATTCAGCTTCTTCAGTTAGTACACAAATGGCATAGGATAACTTTCTCTCTTCAGGGCATTGAGTAGCTTCAAAGATTCTTTCTATGTCTCTCACCCACTGGTCTGCTCCATCTGGATTTACCTTGCCATTAAATTTTGGTGGATTGTGTCTCAGAAAATCCTCCAGACTAAAGGTATGGGGTTGTTGATGAAGCTCAGATGCTTCTGCTGCTAATCTAGCTGTTTCTAATTGATGAAGGGCGGCCTGATGCTGTTGTGCCATAGTAGCACTCTGTTGTTGCAAGGCTGTTGCCATCATCTCTATTGCCCGAGCTAAGTTGGGCATATCTACTGGTGGAGGAGGAGTAGGTGGTCTACGTGCCATCTACTAAGAACATAAAGAATTGGATTAGAAATTACTAAAAATTTTCAACTACATCTTTAAGACAAATTAACTTCAAAGAATTAATCATACGAAACAAGTAAAAACCAATCAAAACTTATCCCTAAAATGTACTCTAGCTACTTAGAATTAAGATAGAAAATAATCTTGATCTAGTCATGAGTGTGCACCCTCACCACTCTATCAAGATTCTTTTCATTCTTAATACTTTCATCTTTATTCATAACAATTAACTTGACTCGAACACAAACAAGATTTCAAGAAAAACAACTTTGTCAAACATCTTATTAGAAACTTTTAACTAAGTCTTGAGGCTAGACGTAACCAAAAATCTACACGCAGGAGAAACAGAATAAACCCACTACCCTCAGGTTATCCTAAGGATGAACCCCTCTGATACCATTAAATGTAACACCCCATAATTTACATATAACTATTACAATACCGGTTCTACATATTTCTGTACAAGCTTACAGTTTTTCAAAACATTCCTAATACGTGATTAGGACATATGGAAATACAAATATTTACAATATAAGTTTCAAAATCAACGCCTTAAAACTCTTCTGATCCTCAGACACCTGTAAGATCATCTGCTCGTGTACGTAGTACAGTCATCGCAGTTCAAACACAACAAGAAAACCAAGGGTAAGCTAGTGAAAATAGAATTTTATAATATACGCAATTAAATCAAAAAAGAAAAGCAAGTTACATGATCAATTTATCAAATTATACAATCTTCTTCAAATCTCAACATTAAAACAATTACATAGATCTCACATGGATCTACACATCCAAGATATTCAACAAACAACGTCTTCCGGAAGACCCGTATTAAGCAAGTCCTACCAGAGACTAACACCTGATCCAAAGATTACCAGCGAATCCAACAGAAAGGATCAGGGTAAGTTCAATACAACCCAAGTCGTGCATCTCATATGTCACGGTGTGCATGAACTCCCCCATCAACTTCTCACCACCTGATATCTTAGTCTATGTGACTTAGATCATCAGTGAAGCTCGGAGATCTCTGTTACCACATAGGCATCAATACTTAATACACAGCAAACATCAGTCCATACATTATCCGAAATGTATGAATTCAATTCCATACCATTCTATCATACAATATCATTTCAAAAAGTTATCCACAATATTCAAAAGTCTATTTGACATAAAAAAAATAATACTTTAATACTAAATCATCAAAACCTAATATTTCCAAAAATTTAAATAATATATAAACAAACAATCCAATATATATAACACACAACATCCCTGCAAGAAAAAAATGAATATTGGGACCACGTCCCATCCGCATTCAGATCTTCTATCCTAGGGTGCTATTAAAAATTAAATTTAGCTTCCCTTACCTCAATTGCTTGCTTTTCAAGCAACTTTTAGAATTTTATTCCCCACCGTTTGGATAAGCTTCAAGATTTACGGGCCTAATGCAAATTATCCAAACAGAACAAAAATTCAGTATATAATAAAATAAGTTGAGAGGATTAAACTTCTCAACTGACCCCACCAAGATTGATGATTAAATCCTAAGGAAAAACAGAGAACAAAGGATATTTAGAGTAAAAATGAACTTACTCTATTTAAAAATCTGATCGGGTAGAAATGTTCCTTAACTCCTCTGCTACAACGTGGTATGATCAGATTCTAAAATAGATGAAGTTTGGGAGAGAAAATTAGGAGAAAGGGAGAGAAGAGAATATGGAGAGAGAGAGAGAAAGAAGAAAAATGGTACTGTGGTGGTGGGAAGAATGTTTCTGTTGCTTTTAAAAAAGGCACGCTGTTACATTATCTCCAACTACAAAAAATTTCGTCCTCGAAAATGAACTTACCAATATAGAGATTAGGGTGTGATGCTCGTATCTCCTTTTCAATTTCCCAAGTGGAGTCTCCAGATATGAGATCCCACAGTACTTTCACCATGGGAATACTCCTTCCACGAAGTTGTTTCACTTGTGAATCTAAAATTCTGATTGGCTTCACTTCAAATGACAGATTTTCTTTCACTTGGATGGAATCAAACTCTAGAATGTGGTTGGGATCAGGTACATACTTTCGTAGCTGGGATACATGGAAAATATTGCGAATGTTAGCTAAAGGAGGAGGCAAAGCAATTTCATAAGCCACAGGGCCTATTCTCCTGACAATTTGATAAGGTCCTATGAACTTAGGAGTCAATTTCTTAGATTTGAGTGCTCTTCCTACACCAGTGAACGGTGTAACTCTCAAAAAGACATGCTCACCCGCAGAGAATTCTAAAGGTCTTCTTCTTTGATCTGCATAAGATTTTTGCTTGCTAAGAGATGTTTTCAATCTTTCCTGAATCATTTTGACTTTCTCATTGGTTTGTTGTATTAATTCTGGTCCAATTAACACACTTTCACCATCCTGAAACCAACACAAAGGTGTCCTGCACTTTCTTCCATACAATGCCTCGAAAGGAGCCATTCCTATGCTAGCTTGGTAACTGTTATTGTAAGTGAACTCTACCAATGGTAGAATTTCATCCCAACTGCCCAAATGATCTAACACACAAGTCCTAAGCAAATCTTCTAAGGACTGGATAGTTCTCTCTGATTGTCCATCAGTTTGAGGATGGTATGCTGAACTAAGTCTGAGTTTAGTCCCCAAAGCTTCTTGAAGTGTTTGCCAGAATATGGAGGTGAATTTGGGATCTCTATCTGAAACTATGCTGGAGGGTACACCATGCAATCTGACTATTTCATCTATGTAAATATGGGCCAACTTCCGCATAGAGATTCTTAAGTCTATAGGTAGGAAGTGTGCCGTCTTTGTTAGCCTGTCCATTATGACCCAAACAGAGTCATGCTTCCTCAAAGTACGTGGTAAGTGGGTAACAAAATCCATTGAGATACTATCCCACTTCCACACTGGAATGTCTAACGGAGTTAACATGCCTCCAGGTCGTTGATGTTCAATCTTTGATTTCCGACAAGTCAAGCAAGCAGCTACAAACTTAGATACATCATTCTTCATGCCATGCCACCAATAAGACTTCTTGAGATCTTGATACATCTTGGTCATTCCTGGATGTAAACTGAGTTTGCTTTTATGACCTTCAGATAACACTGTTTGCTTTAGTTCATTATCCTATGGTATACATATTCTATTTTTGAATCTCAAAATACCATCCAATCCTAAAGAGAAGTCTTTAGCTTTGTCAGTATTTAATAAGCCCATGAAGTTCTTCAATTTTGAATCTTCCAACTGCTTCTCCTTCACCTTCTCCAAAAATTCATTAGTTATAACAAGTGTATTACAACTAATGCAATTTGAAGACATGGAAACCTCCAAATTCATACTCCTGAAATCTTCAATCAATGCTAGCTCTCTAATCATAAGCGACGACATTTGTATCTTTTTACGACTCAACGCATTTGCAACAACATTTTCCTTCCCAGGATGATATATTAGTTGGAAATCATAGTCTTTTGAAAATTTAATCCATCTCCTCTGCCTCATATTTAACTCCTTCTGATCAAACAAATACTTCAAGCTTTTATGATCACTGAACACATTAAAACTAACTCCGTAAAGAAAATGTCTCCATATTTTTAAAGCAAAGACAACTGCTGCCAATTCTAGATCATGAGTTGGATAATTTCTTTCATGCACCTTTAACTGATGAGAAGCGTAGGCAACAACTTTCTTATTCTACATCAAAACACAACCCAATCCCTGATAGGAAGCATCACAGAAAACTTCAAAAGACTGATTGGTATCAGGGATTGTCAATACAGGAGCATTAGTCAACCTTCTTTTCAACTCTTCAAAGCTTTTCTCACATTGTTCAGTCCATGCAAAAGGACGATCCTTTCTAGTCAATTGGATCAAAGGAGCCACTATTTTAGAAAAGCCTTCTATAAATCTCCTGTAATATCCTGCTAACCCGACAAAGCTTCTAATTTCTGTAACTGTTTTAGGACGTTCCCACTGAAGTACAACCTCCACTTTAGAAGGATCTACTGATATTCCCTGTGCAGAGATGACATGTCCTAAAATTGTATTTCTGACATCCAGAAGTCACATTTTGAAAGTTTAGCATATAACTGTTTTTCTCTCAAAATGTTCAGGACGGTTCTAAGATGTTCTGCATGTTCTTCCCTTGTACGAGAATAGATCAAGATATCATCTACGAACACTACCACAAACTTATCAAGAAAAGGTCTGAATATCCGATTCATATAATCCATGAAAATAGCTGGAGCATTAGTCACCCCAAATGGCATAACCAGAAATTCATAGTGACCATACCTTGATCTAAAAGCAGTCTTCTGAACATCTTCTGCTTTCACTGAAATTTGGTGATAACCTGAGCGCAGATCTATCTTAGAAAAGACAACTGCCCCATGCAACTGATCCATCAAGTCATCAATTCTAGGAAGAGGATATTTATTCTTTATTGTTAACTTGTTTAATTGTCTATAATCTATGCATAGACGTGACGAACCATCCTTCTTCTTCACTAATAGCACTGGAGCTCCCCATGGAGAAACACTAGGTCGAATGAATTGCTTCTCCAATAAGTCTTCTAGTTGTTTCTTCAATTCAGCTAACTCTGTTGGTGCCATTCGGTATGGAGAAATTGACACCGGGCCTGCTCCAGGAATCAAGTCTATTGCAAACTCTATCTCTCTTTTAGGTGGAAGTCCAGGAATCTCATCAGGAAATACATCCATAAACTCCTGAACTACAAACATATCTTTTTGTACTTTATCAGTAACTATAGAACAAGCCAAGAGCATAAAACATTTTGCACCTTCTTGTATCTCTCTCTCAAACTGATGAGCTGAGATAACCTGCATTCCTTCTAATTTAGGGAAAATTAACTTCTTCCGACCACAATCTATAAGGATATGATTAGCAGACAACCAATCCATTCCCAAGATAACCTCCAAATCTTTTAGAGGTATACAAATCATGTTGATCTTGTATCTCTGCCCATCTATAATTATTGGACACTCAGCACACATGGAAGAAGTTACTATAATACCTTTTGTTGGTGTAGATACCACCAACTCAAATTCTAATTCTCGGACTGGCAACTTAAGTTTCTTAGCACAATAAAAAGATATAAAATAATGGGTTGCCCCAGAATTAAACAATACAGATAATTGTGTTCCAAGGATAGAACAAATACCTCTAACAAGGCTATCAGACTGTGAAGCTTCAACTCCACTAAGAGCAAAAACTCTGCCAGCAGCTTTGGGTTTTTGATTACTATTTTGTTATACTTGCTGCACTCCGCCAGAATTTGGAGCTCCCAATTGGACACGATAGTCTTTTGTTGCATGACCATACTTGTGACATCTATCACATGTCACATTTGACACTGGATGAGGGAAAAATCTAACAACATGTGGCCCACCGCATCTAAAACATTTGAAACTAGGTGGTGATTGAGAACTGGGTCTTCCACTGCTATAAGATTGAGGTTTGAAATAAGGTTTCTTTCTATCTTCATATTTAGGCATGCTTTTAGAAGGTCCTCCCACTTGAGGCTTAGCAAGTCTGCTACTATTTTTAAAACTCTCCACTACTTTTGCTTTCTCCATTAGAGCAGGGAAATCTCTAATGGACATAGGAATCAGCACTTCTTTAAGTTCTTGCTTCAACCCAAATTCAAATTTTCTACATCTCCAAGCCTCAGTCATGGTCTGGGTGTAGAATCTAGCTAGGTGTTTGAACCTAGTAGCATATTCAGTGACTGAAAGATTTCCTTGTTCCAGCTGCATGAATTCAATTTCTTTTGCATACCTGACACTATCAGGAAAATACTCCTCTAGGAATCTTACTTTGAAATTCTCCCAAGTAGCATCTTCACCTTTGTCTTCCATCATTTGCTTCATGCCTATCCACCAGAATTCAGCTTCTTCGGTTAGTACATAAATGGCATAGGATAACTTTCTCTCTTCAGGGCATTGAGTAGCTTCAAAGATTCTTTCTATGTCTCTCACCCACTGGTCTGCTCCATCAGGATTTACCTTGCCATTAAATTTGGATGGATTGTGTCTCAGAAAATCTTCCAGACTAAAGGTGTGGGGTTGTTGATGCTGAGATGCTTCTGCTGCTAATATAGCTGTTTCAAATTGATGAAGGGCGGCCTGATGTTGTTGTGCCATAGTAGCACTCTGTTGTTGCAAGGCTATTGCCATCATCTCTATTGCCCGAGCTAAGTTGTGCATATCTACTGGTGGAGGAGGAGTAGGTGGTCTACATGCCATCTACTAAGCACATAAACAATTGGATTAGAAATTACTAAAAAATTTCAACTACATCTTTAAGACAAATTAATTTCAAAGAAATAATCATACGAAACAAGTAAAAACCAATCAAAACTTATCCCTAAAATGTACTCTAGCTACTTAGAATTAAGATAGAAAATAATCTTGATCTAGTCATGAGTGTGCACCCTCACCACTCTATCAAGATTCTTTTCATTCTTAATACTTTCATCTTTATTCATAACAATTAACTTGACTCGAACACAAACAAGATTTCAAGAAAAACAACTTTGTCAAACATCTTATTAGAAACTTTTAACTAAGTCTTGAGGCTAGACGTAACCAAAAATCTACACGCAGGAGAAACAGAATAAACCCACTACCCTCAGGTTATCCTAAGGATGAACCGCTCTGATACCATTAAATGTAACACCCCATAATTTTCATATAACTATTACAATACCGGTTTTACATATTTCCGTACAAGCTTACAGTTTTTCAAAACATTCCTAATACGTGATTAGGACATATGGAAATACAAATATTTACAATATAAGTTTCAAAATCAACGCCTTAAAACTCTTCTGATCCTCAGACACCTGTAAGATCATCTGCTCGTGTACGTAGTACAGTCATCGCAGTTCAAACACAGCAAGAAAACCAAGGGTAAGCTAGTGAAAATAGAATTTTATAATATACGCAATTAAATCAAAAGAGAAAACCAAGTTACATGATCAATTTATCAAATTATACAATCTTCTTCAAATCTCAACATTAAAACAATTACATAGATCTCACATGGATCTACACATCCAAGATATTCAACAAACAACGTCTTCCGGAAGACCCGTATTAAGCAAGTCCTACCAGAGACTAACACCTGATCCAAAGATTACCAGCGAATCCAACAGAAAGGATCAGGGTAAGTTCAATACAACCCAAGTCGTGCATCTCATATGTCACGGTGTGCATGAACTCCCCCATCAACTTCTCACCACCTGATATCTTAGTCTATGTGACTTAGATCATCAGTGAAGCTCGGAGATCTCTGTTACCACATAGGCATCAATACTTAATACACAGCAAACATCAGTCCATACATTATCCGAAATGTATGAATTCAATTCCATACCATTCCGTCATACAATATCATTTCAAAATGTTATCCACAATATTCAAAAGTCTATTTGACATAAAAAAAATAATACTTTAATATCATCAAAACCTAATATTTCCACAAATTTAAATAATATATAAACAAACAACCCAATATATATAACACACAACATCCCTGCAAGAAAAAAAATGAATATTGGGACCACATCCCTTCCGCATTCAGATCTTCTATCCTAGGGTGCTATTAAAAATTAAATTTAGCTTCCCTTACCTCAATTGCTTGCTTTTCAAGCAACTTTTAGAATTTTATTCCCCACCGTTTGGATAAGCTTATAGATTTACGGGCCTAATGTAAATTATCCAAACAGAACAAAAATTCAGTATATTATAGAATAAGTTGAGAGGATTAAACTTCTCAACTGACCCCACCAAGATTGATGATTAAATCCTAAGGAAAAACAGAGAACAAAGGATATTTAGAGTAAAAATGAACTTACTCTGTTTAAAAATCTGATCGAGTAGAAATGTTCCTTAACTCCTCTGCTACAGCATGGTATGATCAGATTCCAAAATAGATGAAGTTTGAGAGAGAAAATTAGGAAAGAGGGAGAGAAGAGAATATAGAGAGAGAGAGAGAGAAAGAAAAAAAATGGTACTGTGGTGGTGGGAAGAATGTTTCTGTTGCTTTTAAAAAAGGCACGCTGTTACAGAAATTGACTATAAAGATTAATGTGCACAAGTATTAATTTATATGACAAAATGTGACTTCATAATTTAATGTGATTTTCGCCTACAATATGTTTCTGGAAGAAACACACTTTTTTTTATTACTTTTACTATAACTTTACTTGGTATAATATAATGAATTAATTTTTTAATTGCAATAATTATTCTGAGAGATATTTGCATATTAACTTAGCATGAAGTTGGTGAACAATACTTCATTTTCTTCGTAAATATCTTTTGGGAACATAATATTAGATAATTATATATATAATGTAAATTTGTTCAATTTTTTTTATTGTAATGTATTTGTTATGGCAAAAACTTATTCATTCCTTTTTATTTATAAATAATTTTTAGAATACTAATCTATGTAGCATAGACACTGACACGGGGGCACAAGGACACAAATCTATATATTATATAATTATGAATTATATAAATTGACCGTAAAGATTTATGTGCACAAGTATTAATTTATATCACAAAATGTGACTTCAGAATTTAATATGATTTTCACCTACAATATGTTTCTGAAAGAAACACACATTTTTTATTACTTTTACTATAACTGTATTTGGTATAATATATTGAATTAATTTTTTAATTGCAATAATTATTCTGAGAGATTTTTGCATATTAATGTAGCATGAAGTTGGTGAACAATACTTCATTTTCTTCGTAAATATCTTATGGGAACATAATATTAGATAATTATATATATAATGTAAATTTGTTCAATTTTTTTTTCTATTGTAATGTATTTGTTATGGCAAAAATTTATTCATTTCTTTTTATTTATAATTAATTTTTTGACTACTAATCTATGTAGCATAGACACTGACACGTGGACACGGGACATGGGGACACGGGGACACGGGACGCAGATCTATATATTATATAATTATGAATTATATAAATTGACAATAAAGATTTATGTGTACAAATATTAATTTATATGACAAAATGTGATTTCATAATTTAATATGATTTTCGCCTACAATATGTTTCTGGACGAAACACATTTTTTATTACTTTTACTATAACTGTAATTGGTATAATATAATGAATTAATTTTTTAATTGCAATAATTATTCTGAGAGATTTTTGCATATTAACTTAGCATGAAGTTGATGAACAGTAGTTCATTTTCTTCGTAAATATCTTATGGGAACATAATATTAGATAATTATTTATATAATGTAAATTTGTTCAAATTATTTTTTTCTATTGTAATGTGTTTGTTATGGCAAAAATTTATTCATTCCTTTTTATTTATAATTAATTTGTGGACTACTAATATATGTAGCATAGACACTGACACATGGACACAAATCTATATATTATATAATTATGAATTATATAAATTGACAATAAAGATTTATGTGCACAAGTATTAATTTATATGACAAAATGTGACTTCATAATTTAATATGATTTTCGCCTACAATATGTTTCTGAAAGAACCACACATTTTTTTATTACTTTTATTATAACTGTACTTGGTATAATATAATGAATTAATTTTTTAATTGCAATAATTATTCTGAGAGATTTTTGCATATTAACTTAACATGAAGTTGGTGAACAATACTTCATTTTCTTCGTAAATATCTTATGGGAACATAATATTAGATAATTATTTATATAATGTAAATTTGTTCAAATTATTTATAATTGTTGCTTTTTTTTATCTAGAAACCTGATAATGTATATATGTTTATTATTGTTGTATGGTTTTTAAGATCTTTAGTTATTTATATAATAGTATTTCATTGTATTTATATTTCATTATGTTTTATTTGTATTATATTACATTACATTTTAATTTAATTTATATAATAAAAGGTGAATTCATAATTTAATATGATTTTGCCTACAATCTGTTACTGGAAGAAACACACATTTACTGATAGTTTTTTTTGTATAATTGTACTTGGTATAATCTAATGAATTCTATTTTTTAATTGCAAAGATTTTTTGGAGAGTTTTTTTTGCAGATTAAATTATAATATGAGGATAACATGAGGTTGGTGAAGAGGACTTCACCATAAATATGTAATAGATACATAGTATTAGATAATTATTTATATAATAATTTATTTCTTCAAATTATTTTATTGTATTGATATTGTATTGTAATGTATTTATTATGGCAAAAATATATTCATGAATTTTTAATTATTTATGTTATATTATATTAAATTCATTAATATACTAAAAGAAACTTATACTATTGCAATATATTTCATTTCATTTCATCAACTTAATAATTTATATATATCTAAATAAGTTTATTATTTTTAATATTAATATTTAAATACAAAATATTAGAAAAATTCACATGCACGGGTCAACGTACTAGTATATATATATATATATATATATATATATATATAATAAAATTACAAATAGTAGAAGCTATAAAATAGGAATTCTATCAGCACTGTAAACTGATAATTAATGCAATAATAACGGTAAATAATTTAAGGGTAATAAATTTGAATTAATAATAATAAAATCTGAATTAAGAACCAACACAATATACCAATATATCTCCCTATGAATCAGGGATCATGTTGTAGACCCCGACCGATCATCGAAGTACCTTTTTCAAGTCAACCCCGACCGAGCTCTACCAATTAAAGGAGAAGACTTGAAGTGAAGAACGAGGAGGCAACCAATAATTCCACATACTATCTAGGCCCTATTGGTCTATACAGGTACACAACTATTATATTCCTTTTGGATTTAGAACTACAACTGAAATTGAATTTTAATTTGGATTTTGGAATTGAAACGGAATTTTAAATTTGAGTTTGGACTTTCTCAATTGAAATTGGATTTGTATTTATAATTTTATTTAGATTTTGAATTAAATTTCATTAACATGTAGTGCCATTGAAATTGAATTTCTATTTCAAATTACAATTTCAACTCCAGTTACAACTCTTATAATTATTTGTACATTTCTCATCTCCAGTTGCAATTTGATTGGAATTAATTAAAATTCAGTTTCATATACCTATGTCTACATTTCTTATTTCTAATTGTAATTTGATTGGAATTAATTACAATTCAGATTCATATTTATAGGCTGGTGTAAAATGTGTTATAAAATGGATGACAATAGCATGCAAACTGTTTTTAAATAGAACTGCAACTTTTTTATTCATCTTGGATAGCGTCAACCAGACTGACTTTATGATAATTTTTTTTATATTTTAAGGTGTTAACTAGACTCATACTATTTTATATATTAATTATATTTACTCCTTTAAACGTCATTTTTGTGACATTCTATTTTTTTTTAATATTTAGTTCTCTTAAAAACGATTATAATGACGTTAAATAAATATTTAAATTATATATCTTTTAAGTCGGCTATGTCAATACACCTTCAAACAAATTAATTAATATTTAATATATAACGTTTTACTTAACATGAGATTAATCGACATAACATCTCATTAGAAAGGAGACATAAACGTTGGAGACTTGGTAACACAAAACTAACCCTAAGCACAATTCAACATCTAATTTTTCCTATTTGTATCGCTTTTTGGTAGATGCTGCAAATTTTCTTGTAACACGTACAATGTGATGATATAATTATTTTTACATCACGCCATTGTTTGTTAGTGACAAAAATCGTTTCAAAGCTTGTAAATGTTAATAAATATCAAAGCTAAGAATTTCTTTTAGAAAAGTAATAAAACTATATGAAACGGATTAAACATGTTCTATCTCATGGCTCGTTCGAAAAAATATTTTATTCATCCTCAACATGTTCTATCTCATGGCTCGTTCGAAAAAATATTTTATTCATCCTCAACATGTTCTAAATCCTTAAATTAACAGTCCTCCTGGAACACGAGTTCAGATGAAGATATATTATAGAGTCCTTTTGAATATTAAAATACGAGTTCAGATAAAGGTATATTAAAGAGGCTTTTTAATATTAAATTACGATTATTCCAATGCTCATAATAAATAAACACATAGCTTGCACATGATCTTATAAAGTACAAAGTAGTAAATAGTGTAAAAATAAATAATTTTATATTGTCAAGTGTACGCATAATGTTGTAAAATAATATAACAATATTAATAAAGTAAACAACTCATTCCGTCCTAATCCAAATGGTAGCACGCGTACAGTCATAATGGGTGGAGCCCCATGTTTGTTTCTTTAACTATTAATCACGATAACATAGCGTTTGTTTCTTAACTACAAAAATCACAATGACACAGTATTTGTTTGTTTTAAAATTAATTAAAAATAGTTTTTATTTAGGGTAAAGTTAACTATTGACAGTTTTTAAAAATTGTTAAAAAATAATTTAGATATAAAAAACGTAAATTAAAAGAGATGAAAAAAAACCTCAAATTAAACAGTAAAGGAAGGGTGTTCAATGATAAGTGTTTTGACCAATTATTATAATGAATGAAATACGCAGAAAGAGAAGAAAGAAAATACGGAGGATATGTGTAAGTTAGAGAAGGAGAAAAGTAATGTTTCAAGTTTTATAATTTAAAATGCAATATTAGAAATTAACTCGTGTAAAACATTGCTTTAAGAAAAAAGTGGTGATTGGATGTGTGTGTAAATTAAGTTAAACTATATTTTACACTGAAACATGTGCATACAAAACGTTGAGAATTAAAAGAATATAACCAACCATATACTATAGACTTTGTGCAACCACTAGAAAACAATCAATTCTATATATAAAATAAATCATATCTAAGAACTTGATTCCTTATCTATGAGCACATTCCGGGTTGAGAATTTAACCAAATATAACCATAACCATAGACTTTGTCCGACTACTATAAAAGAAATCAATTCTATACATAAAAGAAATCATATCTAATGATAACTTATATATGACCACATTGTATATATGTAATGTCTATTATTATTTTCATTAATTTTACTATTATTATTATTATTTTATTACTAATATTTTTATTATTAATAGTTATATTATTACTTTAATAATAATATTATTAAATATAATAATAAAATAATAATGTTAATCTTTATAATAATATTAATAATATACAAAAAAAAATTACATAAAAACAAAGAATCCATATGCAATGACAAGATGCATTACCTACACTAGTGCAAAAAAAGGCTTATTTGCGACAATACATTCACAGCGCTTCTACTGTCAAACGTTGTCCATCAAAACGCAGTGGCATTTTCAAAATTAAAGCGAGTCTAAAACGAAAACTATGAGTTAAAGCGTTGTTTTAGACCAAAGCGCTTGGTGTACAAAGGCGGTTATGAGTGGTAGCCGCCATCTTAGAGCAAGTGCTTGCTCTAAGACAACGGCTATGACTCATAGCTGCCTTTGTACACCAAGCACTTTGGTCTAAAACACGGATTTACCTTATAGTCATCGTTTCACACTCATTTTGCAACATATAAGCACTCATAGATTGTCTATTACTGAGACAAAGACTAGGTTCTCTGTTATGACTTTACTAGATTTCCTAATGTATCTTTTCACTGTGACATCGTCTAGTGAGTTTTTCTCGTCTATTAATTCTTTCTCTTATTTTTTATTTAGGTCATCAGATGCTAAGATAAACATTAGATCATCTAGAGTTGATTCTTTAGAGACCGTATGACGAGATCTTCTATTATGACCAAAGGCTAAAGGATCGTTTGATGAGGTAGTCTAACGAGTTTAAACAACTTAGAACGTCTAATGGGTCTTTAACTAAATTGGCACACTTAGTAAAAAAATTTAGACTTTTTAACATATCTTATAGTTTTTGTTATCATCAAAACATATAAACTATCGTATCATGAGACTGTCTGATGGATGATAGACCATCAAGTGTCTTAACATTTAGGAACAAACTTGACAAACAATGTAAGAATGTGATAAACAAGGTCAGGCTAGTAGCCAAAGGTCATTCATAAAAAATTTTATTGATTAGAACGAAACCTATTCTTATGTAGCTCGTCTCGAGCCTAAACACATTTTACTTGCATTTTTGTCTTCGGTAAAATGAAATTGTATCAAATAGACGTAAAAAGTGTATTCTTCAATGGCTTCATCAAGGAAGAAGTCTATATGTAACAACCCCATGGGTTTGAGAGTTCTACTTTTCCATACCATGTTTTTAAATTAAATATAGCTCTATACGGACTCAAGTAACCTCCTAACGTATGGTATGAGCATAAGGGCACTTTTATAATTGAAAATGATTTAAACTTGTGAAATTATATACTACCTTGTTTCATAAAAATTATAGTTCAAATTTATGTTATAACATTATCTTTGGTGCAACTAATGAGCTTCTTTGTCAAGATATTTCAAGCCTTATGTAGACTCAATTTGAAATAAGCATGATAGGAGAACTTATGTTCTTTTTAGGATTGTAGATAAAGCATAAAGATGGCCTAATCTATATACACTAGACAAAGTATGTAAGAAAGCTACTAAAAAGGTTTAATATAGACAATGTTAAGGAGATGGGTGACTCCAATGCATCCAACATCTCTTGGACTAGAGAAAAAGTCAAATCTAGTTGACACAACTCTTTATAGATAAATGATTGAATCCTTGCTCTATCGTTTGGAGTTTATACTAACATTATGTACAATGTTTGTTTGTGTGCTCGCTTTCATTATGAACCAAGGCAACTTCATTTAACTTTTGTAAAGAGAATTTTTAGATTTTTAAAAAGTACTACTAATCTTGGTTTGTAATATAAACTAATAGAGAGTTTCCATTTGCAAGGTTTCTATGATGCAAATTATGCAGGAGACAAGGAGACAGAAAAGGAAAAACACAAGTGAAGGTTGCCACTTCACAGGAGCAAATTTAATCTCTTGGATGACTAAAAAGAACCTCACAATAGCTCTATGCGTTGTAGAAGCTAAATATATATCAGATGCCAATTATTGTTCACAACTGCCATAGATGAAGAATTAGTTAGAAGACTATAACGTCCAGGTGAGTAAAATGCCTATCTATTGTGTCATTCGTGTTATAATTAGTTTATCGAAAAAACCTATTTTTCATTCTAAGGTTAAACGCATTGAAATCAAGCATCACTTTAAAAGAGATCATTTAGAAAAGGGCACTGTGGATTTGTATTGTGCCTACAAATTATCAACTTGTTGATATATTCACAAAAGCTCTTGTTGAAGAGAGATTCAATCGTCTGAAAACACTTTTGGGCATGACCTTAGTTGAAGAGTGATTGATGAAATATGAAATGCATTAACCATTCAAAATATTTTATGTAGTAGACAATTTAGGATTTGGTTTTCAATAGTTTTGAACATGATCTAAGCTACAATTTTGGATTGATTATTATTTTGTAAACAACCCACACACAACAGTTGCCAAAAACAAACAATTAACCTTTGCTAAAACAATCAAATAGTTTAAAAAGAGTCTATGGTATCCTTAAACTATCCTATAGTTGTTACTATAGTTGGTGTTTTCATAGTAATCATAAAGGCATGCTCCTAACAGATAACCTTATCTCCCATACCATTAGTTCTTATGGTTTTGAAATTCGCAGATGATATTTTTTAAATCAAAACATTGAAGAAGTGATTGTTTTTTAGTGAATAAGCCAACTTGCTCTATGTTCCAAACAATCCCCTTTCAACCTAAGCCTTTTCCTAAATCCTTAATCGTTCACCGCAGTAGTGACGATTTCTTTCTAGGATACCTTTTTTTATTATGTCAAACAATGGGGAGAATTATAAGTGTGAGAAGTTTAACTTGCTCATGCAAAAAGTCTATTAGTTATAAGAAGAGTTGGTTCACAAAACACATATACATCTTACCTGTTTTGCACTAATGTCTATCTTTGCATTTTATCCCAAATGCTTGCTTATGTTCTTATGCATGCTATGCTTTGATTCTTGTTTATGTTCTGATACATGTTATGTGCTTATAGTTTTTTTGTCATCATCAAAAAGTGAGAGATTATTGAGATCTTAAACGAGTTAGGACCTTTCTAGATTATCTATATCTCATTAGACGATCTGATAATATTAGATCATCTGTGAGATCTATTGAGTTTTGGTGATAACAAAAAAACTCTAAGTATTGAATGTGGATTTTATCATTTAAATGTGCTAACAGTATTTTGTGCAGTTGTAGTTCTTAGTTGACCATCCAAGAGTGTATAACTTTGGTTCATGACGATCTATTAGACCAAACATTGACAAAAGTTCTTATAAGATGAAATGAATTTATTTAGATGAAAACAGGATGTTTAATTTTTTTTTTCTAGATAAATATACAAATGATGAAAACATAATATTCAACAACTATATAATTCCATTTTAAAGAACTTTTAATTGCCAATGGTCTTATAATCATTTTTGTATAAAAGCAAAAAAAAATTGTTGAGTATGCGTTAAGATGCTTTAACCATCATATAGTGTGAAAGTTAAGGGTGCAAAAAAGATTCATATTTTCTTTTGGGAATTACACTATAATTCTTTTGGCCCAGTGTTAAAATTGTGGCATACCAGTGGTTGCTCCTCACCAAGATCGCCATACTCTGCACAGCCATAAATGAAGCGTCATAAAAACAACGAGTCATGATTTCGGGACGGAGCGGTGAGCGGGGATGGAGATCCGATGGTCGACCATGATTTCTTCACCTTTTTCTTTTCGAACTTCTCTCATGGCCTGAGTGAGAAGGATATGACCAAGGTCTTTCAAAAATGGGTTAGGGTTAAGGAGGTCTTCATCTCACGCAAACTCAATAGATGGGGAAGGCGGTTCGGATTTGTTAGCTTCTACGGTGTTAAAAATGTCACGTGGCTGGAAAGAGAGCTTGATCATATTTACATTTGTGGAAGGAAACTCTATGTCAACATCCCAAAGTATAGGAGGAACCAGGTGGGATCCAGAAGGGAGGATAGGAGGATGCAGGGAGTGAGGTATGAGGAGAAACAAAAGGAGGTCTGGAACCATGCTAAGCAAAGGAGTAAAGAGACGTGGGTGGATAAGAATAGGAGTAGGTCCTATGCAGGGGTTCTAAAAGGTGAACCCCATCAGGAATGGAAGGGCCCATCGCTCAAATCTCCATATTCTACCCTTCCGTGGCTGGCTAAAAGTGTTGTTGGGAAATTAGCAGGTGACATGGACTTCGAAAAGTTGGAAGAAGAATTAGTGAAGGGAGGAATGTCTTTGGTAAGGGCGAGATTCCTAGGGGATGATCTGGTCCTCCTCTCTCCAGTAGAAGGGGTGGCGATGGAAGATGTTATGAAGTCAAACACAGCCTGGTTCAATAATGTCTTTAGTAGCGTTAGGCCATGGTCGGAAGGCAGTGGAGCAAGCCATAGAGTGGTGTGGGTGCGATGTTATGGGGTACCCCTACACTTTTGGAACGTTGATTGCTTTACCAAAGTTATTGGAGAAATGTCCAAGACGGCAACGCTGGTGTCGATTGATGAGCTAACACTATCTTGGGAGGTTGTGGAATACGCTAGACTGAAAGTTCGCCTAGAGAATATTGGCAGTGCAAAGCTAGTAAGGAAAGTGAAGATAAACAGACTTATGTGTAGTATCCTCATTGAGGAGGAGTTCACTGGGGTCGTAGGGAGGGGGAACCGGGCCAACTTCGGCGGTGATGAATCCTCTGATAGTGTGTCCTCCTCGGAAACTTATGTTGAAGAATCAGCTCTGTCAATGAAGAATGGCAGGGACAGGGAGTGGCCGGAGGACGGTGAGGACTGGCGGTTGGAAGGGGACGACGGTGGTGACGAGGAGGTGCGGGAAGGAGATCAGTGCAAGCAGAAGTCAATCGTTCTTGTTGAGGCGTCTGGTTCGAAAAGCAGGGGTAGTCAGGGTAGGGGTAGACCCTCAGTTATGAAAGAAGGACGAAAGGGACGTGAGGAACGTTTTGGTTCTGATCCTGTCAAATTCTCTGACCTAGTATGTGATAGGGTTTGTTATAGTATCCTTAGTGTGTCAGAGGCGGCTAAAGTTGTAGTAGACATCGAGTGCTCTATAAACCAAAAAGTGCTTTCTAGTAAATGGGCCAAGGTGTCAAAGGCTCAGTCAGGAGAGTGTGGGCCTAGGGCCCAAGTTCAGGAGGTTGGAGGTCATCAGCAACTTTTGGGCCAAGTGAACCAGCAGGCCTTTGGAAGTGGAGGTGCTAAAGGTTCAGTCCACCAAGTCAACGACAAATCAAAAGAAAAGCTGGAGGTGAGTGGTAGCTGTGGAGGTCGGAAGGCATCGTTCCCAACTCGGTCCACAGGTAGTAAGTCACTAGAAGGAACCAGAACGCCTATGGAATGGGTGGATTACGGCGAGGGCAGTAGTAGACGAGAGTAGGGGGCGGTGCTGATGATGGGCTGGTAGGGGTTATGCCGATGGGCGAGGTCCTTTCACCACAGCCAGGTCTGGAAGGCCCTAATCTGAAGTGCAGATCAAACTCCCCCCCCCCCCCCCCCCCCCCCCCCACTAGGTGAATAAAGAAAGGTTTGCTGGAATTAGGGGATTCATACTCTTACCCGAGACGTTCTGCTCGATTGAGCTCTAGAGTTGCCTCTGCAAGGCCTTCAGAGCTCTTCAGAACCGGGATGCCCTCTGTTTCTGTCTCTGATGTGGATATTAATCTATGCAACTCCCATATTCGTGCAAAGGTGGATTTGGCGGAACCAGCTTCAGTTTGGGCCATTGGCAAGCAAATCGGGATCTCCTGTTGCGAGGAAGAAGAGGAAGTAGTAAAGGAATACGGGTGTCTCGACAACCGTGATGAAGAGGTTGCTATGGGCTCTAAGGCTGGAGGTAGGAATGTGTCCTAATGATTATTTTGTGCCTGAATATAAGAGGTATCGGGGGGAGTACCAAAGCTAGGTACCTGCGTCATGTTGTTGAGAAGGAAGGAATAGAGTTTGTGTGCCTGCAGGAGACTAAAGCCAAAGAGGTATCGCAACAGAAATGCTATTCGCTGTGGGGGAGTAATAAAATTGGTTGGCTTCATCATGAAGGTGCCAATGGAGGAGGATGTCTGCTGTCAATGTGGTGTGAGGACGTCTTCAGCTACGAGATTCATGTGATGGGTAAAGGGTTCATTGCCGTCTTCGGTAAGGTACGCAAATCTAATCTTAGTTGTGTTGTGGTAAACGTATACTCTGCCTGTAATATGAGTGAGAAGAAGACGTTGTGGGAGGAGCTGACTGTTCTAAAGCAGGCTTGTCATGGTAGTATGTGGTGACTTTAATGCTGTGAGAAACCGTAGTGAAAGGAAAGGCATAAGGGATAGGGAGGTTCAGTCAAGGGAGATTGAAGGCTTTAACAACTTCATTGATTTGAATGCTCTGTTTGATCTGCCTGTTGTTGGGAAAATTTTCACCTGGTTCAAAGCAGATGGGTCCGCAAAGAGTAGACTAGACAGAGTGTTAGTCTCGGATGAGTGGTTGGAAGTGTGGCCTATGAGCAAACAATATGTCCAAAAGAGGGAAGTCTCGGATCACTGTGCTATTGTGGTGAAGGCAGTGGATAAGGATTGGGGGCCCAAGCCCTTCCGCTCCATAGATGCGTGGTTTATGGAGAAGGGATTCAGTAAGATGGTTGAGGATAAGTGGGTGTCTTATGTGACACAAGGGAGTGCGCTCCAGAAGATGAAGGTGAAGCTGAAATGCTTAAAGGGGGATCTGAAAACTTGGAATAGGGATGTGTATGGAAATCTGCATAAAACAAAGGAAGGAATTCTGAAGGAGATAGAGGTCTTGGACTGTAAAGATTGTGGTGAAGACCTTACGGAACCCGACAACCTGAGGAGGTATGATCTGGTAGGTAAATTAATGCTTATTGATAAGAAGATTGATTCCCTTATCTGTCAAAAAGCTAGAGCATGCTGGTTCAAGAATGGAGACTCGTGCACTAAGTTCTACAACTCGTCCCTGAGATGGAGAAGGCTCAGGAATGAAGTCAAGGGGGTGGAGGTTGGGGGTCAATGTTGTGAGGAACCAAGTACGGTGCGTTTTGAAGCGAAAAGGCTTTTTGAGAATAGATTTAAAGCCACACGAGACTTTGGAGTTAGACTTGACGGGGTGGAGTTTGAGAAGATTACCTCTGATGATAATAAGGGCTTGATTGCTGACTTCACTGTGGAAGAGATAAGGGAGGCAGTTTGGCATTGTGAGGGATCGAAGAGTCCAGGACCAGATGGGTTCAATCTAAACTTTGTAAAGAAATGCTGGGAGTTCATAAAAGAAGACGTTGTGGAGGCGATGGCTCTTTTTCATAAGACAGGAGTGATCCCTAAGGGGTGTAATGCCTCATTTGTAGCTCTTGTTCCCAAAGTGAGGGACCCAACCAGTCTTGAGCAGTATAGACCTATTTCCCTTGTAGGTGCTATGTATAAAATCATTTCAAAGGTGCTAGCAGGAAGGCTGAAGAAAGTGCTCCCAGGCGTTATTGATGAGTGTCAATCCGCTTTTCTCAAGGATAGAGGGATTCTTGATAGTGTTATGATGGCTAATGAGATGCTAGAGGATTTAAGGAGGGGAAAGAAGTCAGGGTTGTGCCTAAAGGTAGACTTCGAGAAAGCTTATGACTCTGTCAGATGGGAGTTCCTCTTTTATATGATGAACATATTGGGGTTTCATGGGAAGTGGATTAAGTGGATCCAAGGTTGCCTTGAGAGTGCAACTATTTCTGTGCTTGTGAATGGGAGCCCCACAGAGGAATTCAAGCCGACCAGGGGGCTTAGACAGGGGGATCCTCTAGCCCCATTCTTGTTTATTGTGGTTGCTGAAGGTCTTGCTGGGTTAGTTAGGAAAGCGCAGAAGGTTAATCTCCTCTCTGACCTAAGAATCGGTAGGAATGAGGTTGAGTTGGGTGTGCTCCAGTTCGCCGATGATACCCTGTTCTTATGTCAGGATATATTTTCAAATGTGGTGACCCTAAAGGCCATTCTTAGGGGATTTGAGCTAGCTTCTGGACTGAAGATTAACTTCCATAAGTCAAAGCTAGCAGGTATAAATGTTCAAAGAGGGAACATGGTCTGCTATATGAAGACGCTAAATTGCGATCAGATGGGTGTACCCTTTAGCTATTTGGGTCTTGAGGTGGGGGGTAACCCGAGGAAGAAAAAGTTTTGGGACCCTGTCATGAACAAACTGAGATCCAGGCTTTGTGTGGAAAGGGAGGTTCCTGTCATTGGCAAGTAGATTATGCTTAGTCAAATCTGTCTTGTATGCCCTACCGCTATATTACCTGTCTCTCTATAAAGCACCGGAGGAGGTGTGCAAGGGTATAACAAGCATCCAAAGGAGGTTTTTGTGGGGATGGGGTAAGGAGAGGAGGCCGATCTCTTGGATCAACTGGAAGGACCTATGTAAGAAGAGAGAGGAAGGTGGGTTGGGGATCAGAGACATCAGAAAGTTCAATTACGCCTTGCTAGCAAAGTGGAAGTGGCGGTGTATCTCAGAAGAGCGAGGGAGGTGGAAGGAGGTGTTGGACTCCAAGTATGGTCTGAGAAATAATAACGTTCAGCTTCGGGAGAAATACAAATCATGGTGGTGGAGAGACTTGGTGAAGGTATGTAAGGAAGGGCGAGGAGAAGGGTGGTTCCAAGATCATGTTGAGTGGAAATTAGGGGGGGTGACAAAATCAAGTTCTGGGAGGACGTGTGGGTTGGGAACTCGAATCTCAAAACCCTCTTCCCAAGGTTGTTCTCTATCTCTATGAACCAAGGCCAGAAGGTGGAGGAGGTTGGAGTGTGGGTAGGTTTGACATGGCAGTGGTCTTTAAGTTGGAGAAGAGCAAGGTTCGAATGGGAAACACAGTTGGAATCTGATCTTCGCTTATATATTGCTAATGCTTGTGTTGTAAAGGACGTGAACGATGTCCAGGTGTGGAGGTGCGAAGAGTCTGGGTGCTATACAGTAAGGTCGGCTTATGAGTGCTTAGTGGACTCTGAAAGGGGCCCCCAAGTAGAGGTGTTCATGCTTTTGTGGAAGGTCAAGATGTTCCCCAATGTGCTGACCATGACTTGGAGGGTGCTTAGGGGCAGAATTCCGACACTAGTGGCGTTGAGTAGGAGAGGCGTCCAGTTAACCTCTGAGTTATCCGTGCTGTGTGGAACTGTTGATGAATCGTATCAGCATCTCTTTATTGAATGCGAACAGGCTTGGAAAGTATGGACAGTGTGTTTCAAATGGATTGGAGTTGATTTTGTGCAACATAATGACATTGTGGCCCACTTAGAGAGCTTCCATCTGTTCCAAGCAAACCATAAGCAAAACTTAGTATGGAAAGGGATGTGGGCAGCTGTTGTGTGGTGTTTGTGGGAACAAAGAAATGTTGTCCTCTTTAACCAAGGTGTAGTAGATGTAGAAGAAGTGTTATATAAGGCCTAACTAAGGTCGTGGCTGTGGTTGAAGCACAAAGGGGATAGGTTTTCGTACTCCCTTACAGATTGGATGTTAAATCCAAACCCCTGCTTGTCCAGCTATAAGTAGGAGGTTGTAGTAGCCAAGCTAAGTGGGGTTTTGGGTGGCCCAGTCTGATTTTCTTGGGGTGGTAGGTGTAAGGTGGTGTTGGACGATGCCCCTACGAAGAGCCTGGGCTGATGATGTGGGGTGGGACCAAAGTAGAAGGAGTTCTGAATAGCTGCAATATAACAAAACTCTGCCTGGGCAACGTCAACTATGTCCACTATGGGGATGGGGCCCATCTGACGGAAGGTGACCAGCTGCTAGGTGGTGGAAGGTCAAGATCGCAAACGGCGCTTAAGCCCTAAACTGGCTTGATGGAGCAGTCCTGGTACTTTGGTATAAAGTTATGACTCTTGGTACCTTGAATCCCTGAACGCAGGTTTTGGAGATCGCCGGTGGTCGTCGAAGGTATGCAAAGGTCAACATGATCGCCGGTCGATGAAGCGGCGCTGTCAACATGATCGCCGATCGATGAAATGGCGTTCCCTATATGTGTGTAGTCGGTGGTCGTCGAAGTTACACAAGGTCAACATGATCGCCGGTCGATGAAACGACGATCTCCATGCGTGCGTAGTCGGTGGTCGTCAAAGTTAAGGTCGTTGGTCGATGGAACGACGATCTCCATGCGTGCGTAGTCGGTGGTCGCCGAAGGTATGCAAAGATCAACATGATCGCCGGTTGATGAAGCGACGTTCACCATAGGTCAACATGATCGCGATCGATGAAGCGGCGTTCTCCATATGTGTGTAGTCGCGTGGCGAGGTGAATGTAGGTGGCCTCGGTCTTGGGAGTTCGGTATAGTTGAGTGTTGCTTTGAGGTAACCTGTTGGTTATATTTTTGGGTATGGTTTTCTCTCTTTAAGGTTGTTCTGCTCCAACCATAAAGGAGAGCTTCTTTTGTGGATGATTTAGGAAGTCCACTTCTGGTTACTGTATATGGGTTGGGATACCCCTGAAGTATCCCTTTAATTTTATTTATTCATTGCTGATAAAAAAAATATATATATATATATATATATATATATATATTGTGAATGTTTTTTAATTGTTTAATTAATCAGATTCAAAGAAAGAGCACATTGAAACATTATATCTAAAATTTTCTTTCTGAGCATATATTATAAAGATAAAGATATGCTTTGAAGACTAGTAAAAGATCTTGAAGAATCAAGGTTTAGTTTATTAATTTATCTTTTCAAATACTATATAAAATGGAAAAGTCGAAGAGAAAGATACACAACCAAGAAATCAAATACATTTTTCTACAACACAAGTTTTATCATGAAGATTTTGTACATCTAGAGTCTTTTGGATTGTGTATTAAATATTGAAATTCTTCACTTTATAAAGTTATACCCTACAAGTATATCTGAGGGTGTTTTTATATGTTAAGAGTTCTTAACTTCAAAGGAAATTAAAAAGTTATAACCTGGAGATGTTTGTTAACTCATTTTAATTTGGAGAGATTTGTTAACTCGTTTTTTTTTTGTTTTAACCTTGAGAGGTTTATTAACTCCTAATTAAGTGATTTGATTAGTAAAACTTCTTAAACTATTTACTTGATGAAGAACTAAACTAAACGTAATCAAATGTTTTAGTGAACCAATATAAAATCTATTTTGTTGTTTTTCTACTTTGTTAATTGGTAGAAGGTTTCACTTTGTTTAACTAGATGATCTAGTAGATAGGTTTGTTTATATGTTGTAAAAAGAGTTTAAAATTCTATTCAACTTTCATTTCTAGGCCTAGCTGTCCCTACAAAATTGAAAAATTGTTTCTAACTTTAACAAAAAAAAGTTATTAAAATATTATACATTAAATTTTAATTTCATTTCTTTATACCGGACAGTGTAGATCTCTCTCTTTATAAACGAGGCATATGTTAATTAGTGTTGGTAGTTGAGAGTGATTTGAGAATGGGGTTTCAATCTCTCTTTAGTTTCTTACTCTTGCTACTGCCTACAGTCTATTCCTCCCAGTATCTTGGGAACAACCTTCTATCTAATAGGAAGATATTCCCCAAACAAGAAGAAGCCATTACCTCTTATGCTGCCATTTTTGATGCTGGTAGCACTGGAAGTCGAGTGCACGTCTTCCATTTTGACCAGAACTTAGATCTCCTTCACATTGGCAATAATCTCGAATTTCAACAAAAGGTATACCATCTTTTCGGCATCTAATTTTTTGCTTCATAAGCTATAATCATGCATCTAAACGGTAGTAATCATTCTATCTTCACTTCTTGTTGGTTCTTTAAGACATAACTTTCGTTCTTGTGCTGTAGGTCGCACCCGGTTTGAGTTCATATGCGGATGAACCTGAAAAAGCTGCACAATCTTTGATTCCACTTTTAGAGGCAGCTGAAAATGTTGTCCCTCAGGATCTGCACTTCAAGACACCTCTTAAGCTTGGCGTGGGTGTTTCTCTTCTCTTCTCTATAACATGAATAAAGTTTGGTCGAAAATCTGAACCACTTTTTCACATAATGTCTTTTCATTTTATTAATGATGCAGGCAACGGCAGGTTTAAGACTTTTGGAAGGGAATGCTGCTGAAAATATATTGAATGCGGTAACTAACCATGAGCTTCATTTTTCTAACTATAGTCTTTCATCTTCTTCGGTTTTCATTTTGTTATCTTGTAGGTTAGGGATATGTTCAAGAACAGAAGTACCCTGAACGTTCAATCAGATGCAGTAACTATAATCGATGGAACCCAGGAAGGTTCTTATCTATGGGTATGATATGATCTTTCTCTTCGTTGCTTTATTCATTTGATTTCACGTTTCATTTTTCTTTCTCTTAAGAATATTAAAAGTGCACAACGTTTAACACACACTTAAATATCTATAATGATGCGACAGCATACATGATATTATTACCGTTTGTTGGATATGTCATCGGATATTATATTAAAAGATACCACGTTTTGCTTTACCTATCTTTGTTTTTAATTAACCTTACTTTTATAATATGGGTAGTCGATCAACACAAGATTGCTCTGATACTGGAAAAACATTGGACATGTTGTGACCCATGATCTAATAACCTGATTTGAATTTTTTTTTTATCAACAATAAAAAATAAATAAATAAGAATCACTTCACATTCACGAATAATCTAATCTTTATTATATAGATATAATCCGTTCAAAGATTCCAATCCATAACTAAAAAAACACCTAATTGCAGACCCTAGACCTAAAATCCCATAGAAAACCTCCAATCCAGAAAGTCTTAAACAAACACCAAAAAAAAAGGAAAAAAAATCCAAAAACATGTCTCCTCACAAACCACCATCTCACAAAAACACCATACAAGGAACAATCAAACAAAATCCACCCCGCAACAACAACCCACCAACCAAACATTTAACCAACAAACTAAATCAAATCCAGACATACTAGGGAATCAAGAAACCAATCTGAAAACGAGAAACATGGTGATTTGGACTTTGGAAGAGACCCAAGACCAAGACTTCAATAGAGTCAAAGAGAAGATTTCTAAGTGATCCATCACACCGCTTTTGAAAATGACCTTATTTTTATGACACCAAATCTCCCTTACGACCGCAATCCACACACTCTCCAAAACTAAATTGACTGATTCATAAGCATTACAAATGTTGAACAGTAAGAAATGTGAGTAAGAGTCTTGGGGGGCAACCGCCTTCACCCTTGTCCACGTAAAACACAGATTCCAAACAAACAAAGAAAATCTACACCAAAAAAAGAAGTGATTAGTTTATTCCTCTTTAAACCTACAAATACAACAAAAAATATTATCAATCACAACTTCGCGTCTAGCCAAATTAACTTTAGACGCAATCTTGTTTTCCAACATCTTCCAAGCAGTAACTTGAGATGAGGGTAAAGCCTTAATCCTCCAAAAGAAATTAAACAAACGTGAGTTTTCCCCTTCACTCTCACCCTTTAAAAGGTCATAAGCAGAATTAATTAACCGAGAACTAAAGAGACTCACCAACTTGCCAACTCCAACTGTCATTGGAAGACGAAACGGGGCTCAAACCTTGCACAACCTCAAGAAGTTGACAAACCTGAAGCTTCTCTTACTCAAATAAATCCTTCTCCAAATCAAATTCCACACCCAAACATTGTTACTCCAATCCCCACAAAGGTTCAACGAAATATGTTTAACAAAACTAAGAGAGTAAAGCCCCGAGAATTTACTTTTCAACGGAACATTCCCCACCCACCTCCACCCACCTGTCATCCCATAAAAAAAAAACCTTCCCGTTACCAATTTCCCACTACCCCACTCTTCCATCTTCCAAATCTCCTTCAAGTCCCTTCACCAAAGTGAATCATCGTTGCTCAACCCGAATTCTTTCAAAGATCTCCAACCACCATATTTAGACTTTAATACCTCCTTTCATAACCCGCTCTTTAGTTGATCCCAACCGTCAAATCCATTTTCCTAGCAACCGTCAAATTCATTTTTGTCACTGGTGCCGTCAGTGGTGTTTGGCTCCATCCATAACTAGGGCCACACAATCCACTCTTTACCACTTGTGCAAACGATTTGTTCACCTTTCTTGCTCCAGACTTTCTGAGAAAATGCAGGCCTCTACCTAAGAACCCGGTTTTGCTTTGGGGGCTCCCTCCTAGAGAACTTTGTTTTATTAACCTGCAGCTAAAGCCAATCCAAATTGAGTCTAGCTCTCTTTCCAGCATATCCACGTCCCTCACCCCATGAAAATCTTTCAAATCCAAAACGCTTATTCCCAGAGTTAAGATTTCTGGGAATTAAAACATCTAATACTCTCCCCCATCTGAAAATTTTCCACATATCCTTCACATGATACTCTTGAAAATTAGTGAAAAAGAACGAAAAATCTGACATCTTCTTACCTTCACTCCTTACCTTCTCTCTCTATCCACATTGTAGCTAATTGCGTTGAATGATATGAACTGGATAGCTTTTGTTTATTTTTATTAATTTATATCTTATTATTTTTATTTATGTCTCTCTCAAAAAAAAAATAGATATTACTTATATATGTATAATGTTTTAATTTTATAATATAAAATAGGTTAACGGGATGAATAAATAATTTATTAGTTCTGGAGGTAATTATAGGGGAAATATTTTTCATATATTGTTGTGTATTTGAGTGGTGCATATATAAGTAAGTTGGAGGTTTTGTATGTGTTGTAGGTGGCAGTGAATTATCTATTGGGGAGGTTGGGCAAAAGGTTTTCAAAGACGGTGGGAGTAGTTGATCTTGGAGGTGGATCAGTTCAAATGGCATATGCCGTCTCAAGGAACACAGCAAAAAATGCCCCACTAGTACCCGATGGAGAGGATCCATACATAAATAAACTATATGTCAAAGGCAAAAAATACGATCTCTATGTTCACAGGTTTCATTTCTTATTCTCCCTATACTCATTCCACAACTTTAGATTCACATCATTTTCATATTTAACACATACCAAGTAAATTGTCAAGTGTAGATGGCGAAAAATTTACTAAGATTCCAACGTAATTTCTTAAAGAAAATTACTAGAATTCGCAAATTATACACAATTATAAAATTGGGGAATTATGCACCATTATAAAATTGGGAATTTTTGCTTCAACTTTTTAATTTTAACAATATTTAATATACATAATTTTGTATTAAATTTTTTTTTATTAAAATTATGTCTAGTAAACATGATTTTAACATTTTTTGTTAAGGTTATGTTTAATGTTTAACTACTAAACACGACTTCTGTTGTGTTTTTTAAGATTGTGTTTGGTAAGTACGATTTTGATTTTTTTTTCTTTTTTTCTCCTGAAGTCATGTTTGGTTAGTATGATTTATGTTTCATAAGAGTGATTTTTGTTTATTTTTTATACTGAATTCATATTGGAATAAGACTTAAGTAAAAATAAATAAAAGTCGGTGTATTTATTTATTTTATATTGAAGTTATAGTGAAATAATACAAAAATAAAATAAACTCAAGCATGACTTCAATACAATAAAACAAACACAACTTTTTAAGAAAATAATTCTATTAAACATATATCAAATACGATTTCCATGTTATAAAAATTAAAATGTTTTTTATGCAAACACGTGTTACACAGTTTTGTAATTTCTCTACAATTTGTTTCTTTTGATAAACTTTTCGAAAAATTATACATGGTATATTTTCCCAGATGGCTATATATTTTTTATACACATGAACCAAGTCATGGTTAATATTTAGTTTTAAATATCATAATATCTTTTTCAGTTACCTGCGCTATGGTAGAGAATCCTTTCGTACTGAGATTTTGAAGGTCACCGGTGGTTCAGCTAACCCTTGCGTTTTGGCTGGATATGAAGGTAAACTAACACATTGCTTTTGTGTCACTCACTTCTTGATAATATGTTGAAAGATGGCAATAAGAAGTGAGTTTGTTATTTTTTATAGGGATTTATACATATTCAGGAGTGGAGTATGCAGTGTACCCTCCAAGTTCAGGGTCCAATTATGATGCATGCAGAGAGATAGTCCTTAGGGCTATCAAATTGAACGAGCCATGTTCTCATCCCAATTGCACATTTGGTGGGATATGGGACGGTGGAAAAGGAAGTGGACAAAGAACTCTTTATGCTACTTCATCATTCTATTACCTGCCCGAACAGGTATGTACATTATTTTAGCACAACTTTCTAATTTGGATTTCTTTCCTCAGGCTACACTAATAGTAATTTCATTGTTTGCTCTATAGGCTGGTCTCATTGATGCAGAAGCTCCAAATGCCATTATTCGTGTTGTGGATCTTGAAAACCTGGCTAAGCAAGCTTGTGGAAAAACATATGAAGATGCCAAATCCAGTTATCCACGTGTTGCAGAAGAAAGAGTTCCATTTATATGCATGGACCTTACATACCAGTATGCGTTGCTGGTTGATGGATTTGGTAGGTTTGCACTATGATCACGTTTTCATACAAATTGGTCATTATTATTAATATTATATGTAATTTTGTATTTGCTTCTGCATTTTGTTTCCAGGCCTTGATCCTTTGCAAGAGATTACACTGGCTAATGAAATTGAATATCAAGATGCTGTTGTGGAAACAGCATGGCCTCTTGGAACAGCCATAGAAGCTATATCATCATTGCCTAAATTTAAACGGTTTATGTATTTTATGTAAGCTTCTATATATGTGTAGAACTTATGCGAGTGCTAGTGATATCCAATTACTAGAAATAAATGAAACTTTCTACTTTAAAGATCAGAGTATGCAGGTGAGGTTTTGTGGCGGAAGAAATGCCCCCACACTACCCTAAAAATATTTAAACTACGATTTTTAAAGACAGTTAAGTGACGGTTTTAAAATCGTAATCTATACGACTTTGTCTAAAATAATATAATATAAATGATAATTCAAACCGTTATTTATATTTTTTATATAAATAACGGTTATTGTCTGAATCGCTGCCTATTTATATCTCATAGATAAAAATACTTATCAATCATCGCCTAATATCTGTCATTTAAAAGAACACTCAAAGGAATCATTCATTTATCGAATAACTCACATTGACTTATCAAGTCAATTTCATTCCCTAATGGTGCATCATATGCGTAATTCCTCTTTGTGTTCAATCTAACATTGGGAATCACAAAGCATTGCTCAAACGCTTGCCTCAGTTTCTAAGTAATCTCCTTTGTCACATGTTGACTAATTTGTTGTCTTAATTGAATAATGACTTCCTACTTGGGTGCCTTAGGAGAATACTGTCGTGATACAATTTTGAAACTAACGAATGTCAACCCCAGATCCTACAATACGCACACGATCAAGGTGTTCACTTTGTCCAATAAGTGCAACAAGTACATCTTGATGACCATGAGGGACAAAATTATTTTGGGAGCTTTGCTCAACCAAAGAATCTTGCAAGACAAAATGATTTTATAAGTTTTCAATATAATCAATACCTAAAACTTTTTTATGAGAAGAAATTAACTTGTTGTACTTATGGACAAAGTGGGCCTTGATAGTACCTTATGTGAGTTGATTTTAGATGTTCCATTTTAGAGGTGACACTTTACTTAAGATTGAGATTTTTAACAAGAATATGGTGAGACATAGGAAAGATCCCCATTGAAAACGAACTTAACCAAGTGGTTAAGTAAGTGTGAAGGTTCAGTTCCAAAAGAAAAGAGGAAAATCACATAATAAGGTGAACATGATGTATGGTGTGGAATGTAAAGACATGAAAGGAAACACAAGATATGGAAGGAAATCGAAATGAAGCAAATCAAGAATACCAACACAAAGATAAAAGTGTAATGGAAAAATGGAAGAAAGGATGAAGGAAAGAATGCTCATGGTGGGAAATTGAGAGTGGACACGCCACTTGGAGTATGGTTCCTCCAAGATGAGTGTAGGAGGGTCGCCACTTGAGATCTCTCAACTCACTCAAGATAAGATCTAAAGCTAGAGAACCAAGCCTCACACAATTTGTGCAGAGTTTTCCTTCTTTCTTAAAATTCAACTTGAAAATACATGGAGTAAGGCACCTTATTTATAAGAGATGGTGCTTTGGTAAGCAAAAAGCAAGGGTAGGATGGGAAACACTAAAAAAGGGGCGACCTTAAGGTTTAACTAAGTCAAAACCGCACCCTAGGCTTGTCCTTCTAGAAACTAGGTCAAATTTCCTTCCTAAAGGGTTAGGCACAAGCTAAAATGATAACTACACCCCTTATTATGCTATAGACACCTATTCTAGCCTATCTTGCTATTTTGGACCCCCGAAGTGAACCCAATTTATTTACATAACTTTTCTCTTGTGGAAAAGACCAGAAGGAAGAACTTCTCATATTCTGGTTTATAGCTTCTTCTTCTTCTACTGATGCTTTCTTGAGGTTTAGTGGGGCTCGACTTTGTATACTGAGATGGCTGACCTTTTTATGAAGTGCTTGATGTGCCCTTAGTCATCTGCTAGTTGCTTTGGTTTGTATCATGCCTCCTAGGTTGGTAAGAATTTGTCCTCAAATTTAGAACTCCTGCAAATAACATAGTTAGTTTGTTCCCAGAGAAGATATTTTTAAGTTTAGGATGTGAAACAAACTCATGTACATGAAGCTTGGGGAGTTCACATGGGTGAATTTTAGATACAGGCCATGTTTGTAGAGAATGTTTAGGGAAGTAATGTTTTGTTTGTGAAAATCCTCTTAGAAGGGGATAACCTTTAGGAATTTTTTGAAGATCATCCCTAAACTTCTTTAACAAAGATGTCAAGTATTTAGAATTATTTGAGAATGGAAAAGAGAAGGAAGAAGTATACCTAAGAGGTGCAGTGATTTTCGTACGGGTCAACAAGATGAGACCCGCTTTACTTTCCTCTTCCTTTTCATTTCCTCTTTTGGCTTTTGTTTTAATTTGGTCTTGATCTACCTTTTGTAACATTGTGGTTCTTTTATTTGGACAATTGGTAGCTATGTGCTCAAAACCTAAGCATTTAAAATATTTTGTGCTTGAAGTTTTGGTGGGTGACTTAGGGTTATAGGTAGAAGGATTATTTTAGAAAATTTTTGGTAAGAAGTGGTTTATTTTGAAAAAATGGAAGGAGAAGTTTTTGTAGGATTTTTGTTTGTATCCTTCCATAAATATTTGTAGAAGTCATCATTATGAGAATTTTTTAAAGTTGTTTTCTTCAAAAGTTGTGATTCCACCTTGATGGCTAGGTGAACCACTTTCTTTAAAGAAGAGTACTCATATAATTCTACAATATCTTAAATTTCTCTCTGTAACCACTTACAAACCTAGCTATCTTTGACTCTTCATTATCATGCATATTAATTTTAGTCAAAGTTGTTTCTAAGTCCTTAAAGTATTCATTTACCGTCATAGGTCCTTGATGAAGCCGTTGGAGCTTCAACAAGAATTCCTTCCTATAAGGAGGAAGAACAAACCGCGCACGGATGTATTCCTTTAAATCGTTCCAAGAGACCACGACTGACCACTTGTTCAAACCAATGTCCATTACAATTTGATGCCACCATTGAATGGCATAATCTAAAAACTCTAGGGAAGTTAACCTAACTTTTTGGTCCTCGGCGACCACATACACATTAAAGAGTTGTTCTACTTTAGCTTCCCATTCTATATACAAATTAGGGTCATTGTACCCACTAAAACTAGGTAATATTAGAAAATGAAAAGAATTCTTTGGTTGTTGTTGGTGTTGATGGCGCCTTTCTCCAAAATTGTGCAGTCTCCAATCTTGTTTTTGACTCCCATGGTGCATATGACGTCTAGTATCTCTTCTAGACTCTCATATCCTTTCTCTAGTTTTCCTCTCTTGAGCATCTTCTAGCCTTTGCATTCTTTCCACTAGTTGCCTCATTTCTTCTTCTTTGTGAGCCAAGCTCCTCTTGGCATCCTCAAGCTCTCCCAAAAGACATGCCTTTAGACGAGATTGTGATTTAGAAGATTTCCCTGAAGGTAGATGATACATGATATTGCACAAAGAGAAAAAACAAATTAGTGGAAAAGATTAATAACCCTCTCCTCACTTGTGTCACTCTTTTGCGCAGTAAAGAAGAGAAAAGATCCAAGCACTTAAAAAGACTGTTCTCTCAACAAAGGTCTATGTTGGGATTTCAAGCTCTCAAATGAAAAAGGACAAAGCCTTTAACACTTGATATCAAAAGAACCACAAAAAAACTAAAGAATTGTAAAAGACACTCAAAATAAAGAAGCTAAACCAAGTTGGGGAAGAGATTATGACAAAACTTTTAAAGAAAGACAAGCAAGAAAATGTACACAAAAAGGCTCTAAGATACTTGCTTAACCTTTAACAATGAAGTTTTACTCTTGCTAAAAATTGTAAAAGCAAAATGATCAAATTCCACAATGTTGAAATCAATTTGCCAAATAAAATGAATCCGCTTTTTAGAAATGTTGGTCTTGCAAAAGAAGTTTGCACAACTTGTCCTTTTCTTTTTTATTATTCTTTTTCTGGTTTATGGAGTTAAAGATGTCCATAATCTTGTCATGCATATTGTCATTCACTTCCAGTTGTCACAAAAAAAAAATGGTATTCAAATTAAATGAACACTTGAAATCTATGTTTGGAACTTTTCCCGACCTGTCCTCGGTCATCGCCCCAGAGGCTGACCTCAGACATCACACATCGATGCTTGGTGATGGAAGGGGAGCCACGAGGTGGACCCCATACGCACTTACCAGGGGATTGGTTGGTCTTTCGATATTGATATTCTAAGCCTGATGTCGGAGATCGATATCGGACCTCGCCTGTAGAGGGAGAAGATCGGACATCGGTCGTCTGAACGCTGTAAAAGGCCACGTAAGGCGGGCCCAACAACCATGACAAGTTAACAGTTAAAGACATAAGATATGTGGGAAGCCTAAGTCACGAGGGATCCATGCACGTGGTATGTATGACGCATGAAGGTGCAACACATGTGAATAATCCTAAGAGGCGTTAAAGCCCATTAGGGTTATGGTTTCCAGGGAAGCTGCATGCATGGCACGTGAAAACTTAAGGCACCCATGAAGCAGATGGCGCTAGAGAATAGGTGCACAAGTTGGTACCCAAGCGACCACTTTGTTATTCATTGCACTCCAGTTAAGGAAGGCTCCATGTGCCAGATACGCTAATATTACCTAAATAGCGGCACAGGGACATTCTCCAAGGAACCCTAGATAAGGGTAACAACACAAAGGTAAAGCCTAGTTTCAGCCTTTATAAAGGGTGCCAAGAACCCTAGTAAGGTACGCAGTTTCTAAGACTGAAGCAGATATACACACTTGGTGTTTCTTTACCCTAATACTGACTTGAGCGTCGGAGTGCAAAAACTTCTCATGCAAGATTGAAGGGTCAAAGTTGTTGTTAGAGTCAACCGCCGAAGGGAGTCAACCGGCAGGAACAAAACTCACTCAACTTCTTCTCAAACAAATTCTAGTTACTTTGATACCTTCACAATTAAAAGCAAAATAAGTAGAAGCCAAATAAGGACTCCTAGAAACACTAAGAACATATGTCTCAAACAAAAAAAAGAGGTAAGAACAAAAATTGGACACAAAATAACATTCAAAAGCTTATTGAATGCTATTGAATAAAGAGAATGCTGAATTGAAAAAGCAAGAAAGTAAAGGATGAATTTAAATTTGCTTGAATGTAAAGGCAATAATTTGAAGGTGCAAGAAAACTAAAGTGCCAAATCAACTCAAAGCAAACATGCTAAAAAAACTAAAGCTTTGAATACCACATGATGTGAGTTGATTTTAGATGGTTCCATTTTAGAGGTGACACTTTACTTAAGATTGAGATTTTTAACAAGAATATGGTGAGACCTAGGGAAGATACCCACTGAACATGAACTTAACCAAGTGGTTAAGTGTGAAGGTTCACTTCCCAAGGCAAATTGGAAAATCACATAATAAGGTGAACATGATGTATGGTGCGGAATGTAAAGACATGAAAGCAAACACAAGATATGGAAGGAAACCGAAATGGAAATGAAGCAAAACAAGAATACCAACACAAAGATAAAAGTGTAATAGAAAATGGAAGAAAGGATGAAGGAAAGAATGCTTATGGTGGGAAATTGAGAGTGGACACGCCACTTGGAGTATGGTTCCTCCTAGATTGTGTAGGAGGGCTACCACTTGAGAGCTCTCAACTCACTCAAGATAAGACCTAAAGCTAGAGAACCAAGCCTCACACAATTTGTGCAGAGTTTTCCTTCTTTCTTAAAAAATTCAACTTGAAAATACATGGAGTAAGCCACCTTATTTATAAGAGATGGTGCTTTGGTAAGCAAAAAGCAAGGGTAGGATGGGAAACACTAAAAAAGGGCAGCCTTAGGGTTTAACTAAGTCATAACCGCACCCTAGGCTTGTCCTTCTAGAAACTAGGTCAAATTTTCTTCCTAAAGTGCTAGGCACAAGCTAAAATGATAACTACACCCCCTATTATGCTATAGACACATATTCTAGCCTATCTTGCTATTTTGGACCTCCGAAGTGAGCCCAATTTATTTGCATAACTTTTCTCTTCTGGAAAAGACCAGAAGGAAGAACTTTTGATATTCTGGTTTATAACTTCTTCTTCTTCTTCTGTTAATGCTTTCTCGAGTTTTGGTGGGTCTTGGCTTTGTATACTGAGATGATTGACCTTTTTATGAAGTGTTTGATGTGTCCTTAGTCATCTGCTGGTACTTTGACTTGTATCAATACTTGGGATTCATTGTAACTATTGTTATACGTGTCGGTCGCTCAGTCGTGCTCCCTACTGTTCCCTTACTTCAGTACTTCACTCCTTCAGACTTCAAAATTTCTTCTTCTTAACTCTCTGGACTCATTCGGGAGTAAACTTGCATAAGTTCTCCGATGATCGACTAAGTACTCTCTGTATTGAGAGTGTATATTGTTAAACTAATAAAAGCATACCTTCCTCCATTGTAAAAGGCTTATTTATAATATTTAGTAATGGACCATCTGATTGATGGTCGTATCTGACATATATGTGCACTAAATCATTGTTAGTTGATTTCTCGGTGTGTAACCTGAATTTATAAGGAGGTATCTTTGAAACATATCTTCAACAAATCAGTGTTAGCTGATTTCTTGGGGTGTCACCCGGATTTGATGGGGTGTGACCTTGATTTATAAGTTGTTTCCTTACTTTTCCTTTATTATAGTTGTTCTTTTAATGTGGTTGATCAATTGGTGGGTCGATCACCGAGACTGAGTAACGTGGCTTATTTGTTCTTGACCGATACACTTACAATTTTTGCTGAGACTATATGTGATTACCCATAACAAATAATATAACTAATAATTCAATCGATCTAACTTTACAATTATAAATCATCTAACTATAATTTAAATAATAATATAACTATAATTCAAAAATAAACTAACTAATAATGTAATTAATAACTTAATTAATAATTAAAACAGTATTTAATTAATAATTTAAATAATAATCTAACTAATTATGTAATTAATAATATAACTAATAATTGTAAATAATAACCTAACTAATAATTTAAATAATAACTTAACTAATAATTTAAATAATAATGTAACTAATTAATCAATTCTAAATTTATAATTAAACTGATGATTTAAATAATAACTTAACTAATAATTTAAATAATGTTCTCATTGGCTAACCTCGTTCGTATTCAGAACTGAGCTCCTATCTGAAGTGCACTTGCTTAGTTGTGTTGAACCGAGTTCGGGATGCTTTGGAACGAAGGAGGCTCCACTTGTTGATCACACTTCGAAGATCAAGTCACTAAGAGCATTCAAACTATAATTTTGTATCAGTATCGAGTTTAGAATAACTTACCTTTACTTAAACCCCTTTTATACACATTCCTTCAACAACTTTCATCAACCGGAATATTGTTTAAGCAATTAGAATATAATCTCAATAGTAAAACATTCTATTAACGTGCACCTTTATTTTTTAGTGTTATGCCACATTATTCCTAATAACTTTTATTTGCATTTAAAAGATATATGCTTTAATTAATTCATCTATTCCTTATGTTAATTTTACTTTAAGAATCTTCTTCGTATAGACTACCAAACGTCTAGGCCGACCTCACAACTCGTCTCTAGGCCCATACCTGCCCCAGGCCAAGTTGGGTATGACTTATCTAACCGAGCTTACTACACTTAAGTGCTTGGACTGAGGACCCGAGCACGTCCGGCCAGTACAAGCCCCCCAGGCTCGAGCCGAGATTGACAAGGGGAATAGGCTTTCCAGTGTTGGCAGTTGACATGAAGTTTCCTCAAGGGGTAGCTGAGGCGCGGTTACTGAAGCGTCCCATGAAAAGACGTTTCGCCTTACTAAATGTGGAGCGTACACGTGGAACTCACATCGATGGTGAGGAACTGTTGTCGCTTCATCTCCCTCTTTCGAATATACATTCTTCACTTTTATTCATTTCCCTCACATTGTTTCAAACTTCTTTTGCTCCCAAACCTTTCTTGCTTCCAAATCCTCTTCCAACACTTCCTTTTTCACCTTCGTGCCAGTGATTACTAGATTTCTAGCTTATAGCTTTAATATATATATATATATATATATATATATATATATATATATATGGTCTGTTTCACTTCTTAATCAAGTTGAGCAGTGGTATCGAAATTTTATTTGGATTGATGACATTCTAAATAAAGGCATAGTTACAGTTAATTGGGATACAATTTGTTCTCCTCTTGAAAATGAAGGTTGGAAGATTATTACTCTTTGTCATGAAAATAATGCATATCTTCTTAAGCTTTCTTGGAACTTTGCTTATACCAACAAGCCTTGGTCTTTTCTCTTGAAAGCCAGGGTTCTTAAACCAAAATACGAGTTTAGAATGGTTTTCTTTGCCTTGGAATTAAGCATTTTATCCTACTATACTTGATTATCCTTCTTGGGCTATTCTTATAGGTATTGATCCTGCCTGTTGACCAGAACGCTGGAAACTGCCTCGTCAAAGGATCGACGTGTGCACCGCTTCAAACCTCCGTCCTTCTTCGAGATCCACCTCAAGAACTTGCAAAAGAACAGAGCGGCGCCGCTGCGGCCGATCGCACTCCAACGCCCAAGTCAGTGACTGAACCACCAAATACTAAGAGCAAAATCACTCAAGAAATCTCGAGGAACCGTGCAATGTTCTCTCTCACAGTAAGCTCTAGAACTCACAAGCGTAAAGAGTGTAATCTGAACGTGCGTACCTCAGAAAGTTCGTTGAGAACTCTTATATACCTGGTCACTTTCTCTCTCCTGGCAGTTACAGACCTGGACACGTGGCTCGCATCCAGCCGTACACGTGCGACCATCTGGAGCCTTCTTGACTTGGGCGCTGCTTCTGACTCTCTTTTTGGCTAAGTTATTTATGCATGGTGCTGCCCAGTGCATAGCTAACTTGGGAGCGCGATCTTTACTGGAACAGGCGAGTTAGGGTGCTCTCGTACACCTTCCCTGTGGTCTCGCCGGCCGCCTTCATAATCTGCACCACGTTCATCTTCGGCGATGTGCTTGTTCCGGCGATCTCCAATCACTTAGTTGCCTGAGTTTACAATCTGGCGACTTCATCTTCAACTGGGCGATCGCCTGGTAGGCTGGAGATCGGAGCACGCCAACTTAATAACTGGCGACTACTCGAGCCCCCCGACTTCCTTCCCTTCTGCGGATCTGGCGCCTTGTCAACACGCCTACACTGTAGCTTGGTGCCACGTCATCACTTCCGACTACCAGGGCGGTACACAAGCCCCCTAGTCTTAAGCAAAGACTAGTCCAGCGAAAAGACTAAAAGAGTCACGTCAGCACCGGTCTACGTGGCACTGGCGCAGAATTCCAAGCGGTTGTACTTTCTGCTTCTCTGACGCTCCACCAAACCCCTCACCCATCGCTCGACACGTGGCTTCATCAACGGTTACCTTCAGTTACCGTTTGTGCTTCCCAAACCCATTTCGAAAAACCCTTAAACCCATTTTTCACTCCACTGTTCCATCACTTTTCTTCGTATTCGCAAACGCTCTGACTTCCTTCTGCAAAAAAGCTCTCTACGTTCTTCAACACTCTGAATCACCAGCATCCTTCATCGTCTTCCTGATCATCAAAAGGTACCTCCTTTCCTTCTTCTGCTGGTTTTTCCTGCATTTTAACCGATTCGCATCATCCTGTAACTGTCTGGTGCATACGTTGTGGGTTGCTTTTTCCATTTCCCCTTCTACGTAACTTAGGGCTCCGTCAACCGTCGCAACGAACCTACGTTCGTTCGTTTTTCACCTTTCTTCCATGATCGAGTCAGCCTCTGTGACCCCTGACCATTTTTCCTTTTCTTCTTCCTTTGCAGCTGCAACAATGGCTCGCACAAAGATCACCCTGAATCCTCCTCCTTCATCACGAAACCCCTCTTCACAAGCACACGACCCACCGCGAGTACGTGGCGCTTCATCTTCCCAGGCTGAGAGGCCTGCACCTTCCCGCCCCAACCTGGCCCAGGCGACTCCACCTATCACCGGAGGAGCCCCCGTCCCCCCACCAGACTTCAAAAAACTCTATCCCTGGGCCAACTCGACCCTGTTGAAGGAAACGTCTTCCGTGAACACTGCTGGGGCAGTTTTGCGATTGACTAAGGGGGATGAGCCTCACCAAACATTTCATAAGGAGCACGATGAGAAGATGATAGTGCTACCTTGCCCCCCCGATCTGCCCGTTTGTGCCGACGATAAGGCGAGCAATGACGGGCCCTTCTGCTTCGTCTACACAACGCTATTCAAGAAGGTGAAACTAAAGTTTCCCTTTACACGTTTCGAGAGGGAGCTCCTCACCGAGCTCAACATTGCCGCCGCCCAGCTCCACCCCAACAGCTGGGCGTTTGTGCGAGCTTTCCAAGTGATGTGCGACCATTTGGGGTTGCCAGCATCTGTAGATGTATTTTTGTTTCTCTTCGAAGCCAAGCACCCAGGAGACCGCCTGTGGGTAAGCTTGAATGGGATTGCTGGGAGATCAATCCTCTACATCTTCCAGCAATCCTATAAAGACTGGAAGGGAAAGTTCGTCCAAGTGCGCCCCAACGACAAGGACACTTCCCTACTCGACGGCTTCCCCTTGTACTGGGTAAACAAAGGGAGCAAAGAGTCCAAGAGCTGCTTCAGGAGACCCAGAAGTCCTGATAGCATGGGTGCATTGGACAGGGATCTCTGCTTCTTTTGGAAGAGTGTGGCGGATGCCAACATCACCTTCCTCACCACCACCCTGATCTGCTTCGAATTCTTCGAGGACCAACTCGAAATTCGAATAGGTTAGAACATTCAAGCTCTTGTTTTAATACTTGCTTCTGTTAACTGTTTCTGGGCGTCTTGTGCGTTGTGCGCAAGACTTTGGTTTTATTTTTCTGCACCCTTCATCTGTTTTGCTGTGTATACTGCCTTATGCATTTATCTTCTCTCTGAACTAATCCATGCATTTTTGCTCTATGCAGATAACATGTTGGGCCAGGGCAAGCTTGCTGAGTTAAGGACGCTCGCCCGACTCCACGGGTTGGCGACGGGTTCTCAAACAGTGCCAAACTCTGTGGTGGAGATCGCCGCCGCACAGTGTCGATCGCCACCCAAGGGCCCAGCACCTTCTGATGCCCAACCCGCCGCCCAGCGCAAAAAACTTGTCCTCAAAAGGCCCAAGAGGAAAACTCCCCAGGTAGTCCACGAGGAGGAGGAAGAAGATGACGAGGTCACCGAAGATGGCCTCGTTACAAAGAGGAAGAGGGTGGCACCTTCTTCACCACCTGCCCCACCCCCTCTTCCAACCTCAACACCCCCATCCACGCCCGCTCCACCTCCAACTTTGCCATCTCCACCAGCTCCTGCCTCACCTGTCCAAGCCATTCCATTGGCAACTGCACCACCTGCGGTCGAGGCCGCCGAAACCAATTTCTTGGAGGACCCCCCGAGCGCCTCCACACCATATGTATCAGCTGGAGGGGGTCCTCCTTCAAATACCTCAGCTGCAGACATCGCTCCAATCGAGGATGAGGTTCCCATACTTCTCCAATCCTGATTACCGAATCCCCGACGTCGCCACCGCGCCCAGAAGTGCCTACTGAAGAGCCAACTAAAGAAGGTGGCGACGAAAACCAGCAACAGGCCCACCCAGCGCCTCTACAAGCAGCAAACCTCCCTCTCGAGGTCACGAGGATGTGGGAGCCTTTATCTGCTAAGCTGAAGACGATAGCAGAAGACATCCCTGCCATCATAACCAGAGCTGTGGAGAGCTCCACCAGGAAGCTCCAGGACGACCTCTTCAACCTTAAAACTGAGAACAGCACCATGAGGGTTGCGGTGGAGAAGTTGTCCTTCAATCTGACACTCGCGGAGATTGAGCACTCCCGAGTAGAAGATGCGATGAGCACCGAGCTCCGGTTGGAGCGCAAGGAGGCCACCGACCTCCGCCATAAGGTGCAGCAACTGGCTCAAGAAAAGATTGAACTAGAGAGCAAGATTGTGCCTTATCGCGTTAAGGTGGCTGACTTGGAAGCTTTGATAAAAACTGACGCCGCCAAGGTGAAAAAACTGGAGCAGAGGTCTGCTGATCGGGAGATCTTCCTTGGTAAGGTGGAGAAGGCGAGGGATGACGCCATGGCTGAGCTTGTCGAGGCCAACAAAGAGAAGGGGAAGATCACCGCTGAATTGGGTCAAGTGCAAGCGGAATCCAAGAAGGTTGCTGAAGACCTTCTCCAGGCTCAAGAGATCAACGAAAAACTCAAAAAGCAAGTTGAGGAGCTGGAGCAGCAGAATAAAAGGCTGACGGAACAAACTGAAGGACTCCAGAAGCAGATTGAAGATCTTAATATGAGTTCTGCCCAAATTCTGGCTGCTAGATTCGCTGCTGCACGGGAACAGTGTGCATGCTTGTTCCCCGATCTGGATCTCAGCATGGTGTCCTTAAACAATGAGGTGGTGGATGGGAAGGTGGTTCCCGTCGAAGACTAATCAATTTCCCCTCATCCACCACTTTAATGCTTTATCTTTGTATGCAGTTGTAATGAACTTTCTTCTTTTTCTTTTTACGCACCCCAAACTGATATTTACTTTAATGAAACTGCCTTTGTATTTCTTCTTGTAACTTCCTTGGCTGCTTTAATTTCTCTTGCGCAATCCACTTCAGAGAAATAACTTAGTAATTTTGTAGGCCCGATCTTGTACTTAACTGTTTCGGACCATTTCAACTTCAAGCAATAATAATCACTTTAACAACTCGTAATCTTAAGGCAATTAACCTTAGCGCAAAATTACTCTTCAAGCAACGAACTTCGACTCAACCACCGGCTTAAAACATTTCTTCACCCGATCTGCTTCATCAAAACGGGTCTTTTAACTTTCTCGCCACTGCTTGAACTTTTCCCGGTCGCCAAAGACTCTTGGCGATATCAGTTTCTTTCTGGCTTCATGCCTTGGCCATTGCTCTTTTATCTGGGGGTAGAGGCGCCTTTCGGATCCTTCTCTACCTTCCTGAACTTCAGAACAAAAGGCCGGGTGGCTAGGCGTTCTCTTCGAACCTACCTTAGCCACCTTCCAAACTTCGTCCACCCTTAACACCGTACCTGAACTCGTTCGAGACAAGAAGGATTTTATCTTGCCTGGACTCGCTCATAGGCGAGAAGGTCTTTTACTTGCCTCAATTCGCTCATAGGCGAGAAGGTCTTTTACTTGCCTCTACATTGCCCCGGGAGTTACATCTTCTCGCCCCCAGAAACACTGAGGACTTTTCACTGGTGCCTCTATATTGCCCCAGGGGTTACATCTCCTCGCCCCCAGAAACACTGAGGACTTTTCGCTCTTTCTCGCCTGCACTCGCTCGGCGGCGAGGAGGTCCTTAACTCGCCTCAGGACGCGCAAGGGCGTTGAGGTCTTTTAGCTGGTGCCTCCGATCGCTGAAAGACGATGAGGACTTAAAAACTTTTTAGAAGGCATGCAATATATCTTTAACTTGCCTTAAGCCACATACAAGTGACAAGGTCTTTCTTCAAAATTTTCTGAAAACAACAGGCACGCAATCTAAAACAACTTGTACTTCGAAAACTTCTCTTTATTGGGTGGCCTCATTAAAAACCCTCCTTAGGGAAAAAAGAGTGCCCCCTTCAAACTGTTTTAACAGAGACATTGTAATATAACTTCGTGTTTGTCTTTACTTACAAGGCTTCTTAACTGTAATACAACTTCAGGTGCGTGGCGTTCCAAGTGCGAGGAATCGCCCCTCCTTCCAATGTCTCTAAGCGGTAGGCGCCGTTCCCGAGCGCCTCGGTTATTCTGAACGGCCCTGTCCACTTGGGCGACAGTTTATTCTCCATCTCGTACTGGTGGGCTTTTCTCATCACCAGGTCGCCTTCTCTAAACTGTCTTGGCATCACCTTCGAGTTATATCTTCGTTCAATCCTTCTCTTCACCGCTTCAGCCTTCAATCTCGCCTCTTCCCTGACCTCATCCAGTAGATCCAGGTTCAGCCTTCTCTCTTCATTCGAGTCTTCCTCTACAAAGTTCTGGAATCTCGGCGAGCTCTCCTGGATCTCTACTGGAATCATCGCATCACACTCATAGACCAAGCTGAACGGGGTCTCATGGGTGCCTGACTGCTCTGTGGTGTGGTACGCCCAGACTATACGGGGTACCTCCTCAGCCCAGCTTCCTTTGGCTTTCTCTAGCCTTCTCTTCAAACCTCTCAGCAACACCCGATTAGCCGACTCCACCTGGCCATTCGTCTGAGGGTGCTCGACAGATGCAAACACTTGTTGAATTCCCACCCCTTCGCACAGCTTCTTCAACAAGTGGCTTGCAAACTGAGTCCCATTGTCTGACACCAGGCGCTTGGGCACTCCAAACCGGCACACAATATTCTTCCACACGAAACCTTCGATCTTGTGTGCGGTGATCTGGGCCACTGGCTCTGCTTCGACCCATTTGGTGAAATACTCAATCGCCACCACCAAGTACTTCATCTGCCTGATCGCCAGCGGGAATGGTCCCAGGATGTCGATTCCCCAAGTGTGAAACGGCCAAGGGCTGTAGATCGACTTCAACTCCTCGGGAGGCGCCTTGTGCCAATCGGCGTGCTGTTGGCATTGTTTGCAACATTGGGCATACTTCTTGCAGTCTTCTCTCATCGATGGCCAGTAGTACCCTGCACGGAGAGTCCTCGCGGCCAGAGCTCGACCCCCGACGTGGCTTCCGCATATACCTTCGTGGAACTCTGCCATGATTCTCGTGCACTTCTCGCCATGTACACACTCCAGGAGTGGGTGAGTGAACCCAAACCTGTACAGATCGCCATCAATCAACGTGTACTTGCTAGAATTTTTCTTTACCTTCCTAGCCTCTGTCGGATCCAGTGGGAGAAGACCATCTGCCAGGCATCGCTTGTACTGTGTTATCCAGGTGTCTGGGTCATGGATAGCGCACACGTGCGTCATGTTCACCTTCTCTCCTCGACATGCTCTAATTCTCGGCGATCTCAGAGTTTCTTGCGTCAGGGACTTATGACTTCTCGCTGCTTTCTCCGTCGACTTGCTTATCTGAAGGACCAGGTGATCTGCTACAAATGTTCTCGGCATCTTCAGAGTTTCTTGAATTACTGTCCTCTGCCTACCCCCCTTGCCTGAACTGGCGAGCTTAGCTAGCAAGTCAGCTCGGGCATTCTGCTCTCTGGGCACATGCACCACTTCAAAGGAGGCAAAGGAACTCTTCAATTCCTGCACATACTCCAAGTAAGCCGCCATTTGTGGGTCTTTAGCCTGGAACTCACCTGTTACTTGCCCTGTGACTAGCAGCGAGTCACTCTTAGCCATTAACACCCTGGCTCCCATCTCTTTGGCCAGCAAAATCCCGGCGATCAACGCCTCATATTCTGCTTGATTATTACTGGCTTTGAAAGCAAATCTCAAAGATTGTTCGATCAGCACGCCGTTGGGTCCTTCCAAAATGACTCCAGCACCGCTACCCTGCTGGTTCGACGATCCATCCACCGAGAGTACCCAACGGAAATCGTCCCCTTCAACTCGTGTCGCCTCAGACGAGAGCTCGACCACGAAATCCGCAAAGATCTGCCCCTTGATCGGGCCTCGGGGCTCATACTTAATATCAAACTCTGACAATTCTACTGCCCACTTCACCATCCTTCCTGCGACGTCAGGCTTCTTCAAGACCTTCTGGATGGGCAGGTCAGTCATGACCAGAATGGTGAAGCTGTGGAAATAGTGGCACAACCTCCTCGCCGAAAATACCACAGCCAGCGCAGCCTTTTCTAGGGCCTGATATCTCGTCTCGGGGCCCTGCAACACCTTACTCACAAAATAAATAGGCTTTTGGGCCTGATCTTGATCCTGGGCGAGCACCGCACTCACCGCCCTCTCAGTTACAGCAAAATACAACCTGAGAGGGGTTCCCACCAGCGGTTTGCACAAAACCGGTGGGCTCGCCAGATACTCCTTCAGCTTGACGAAGGCTTCCTCGCACTCCTTCGTCCAAAAAAACTTATTATTGCGCCTCAGGCACTGAAAATAGGGATGGCCCTTTTCTCCGCTAGCTGACACGAAGCGAGACAGGGCTGCCATCCGACCTGTCAGCTATTGAACTTCCTTCACCGTAGCTGGGCTCCTCATCGCCAAGATGGCGGCACACTTATCAGGGTTGGCCTCTATGCCTCTTTCAGTCAAGAGGAAACCCAAAAACTTTCCAGCCTCCACACCGAAAATGCATTTCTCTGGATTAAGCTTTAATCTGAACTTGGCGATCGTCGTGAACAATTCTTCCAAGTCTGCAACGTGCTTGCTCTTTTCCGGCGAGGTAACGACCATGTCATCGACGTACGCTTGCACGTTCCTTCCCAGCATTGGTGCAAGTACTCGATCCATCAGCCTCTGGTACGTGGCCCCCGCGTTCTTCAGCCCAAACGGCATCACCTTATAGCAATAGCACGATCTCTCCGTCATGAAGGCTGTCTTCTCTTCATCCATGGGATGCATCTTGATCTGATTATACCCCGAGAAGGCATCCAGGAAGCTCAGCAACTTACACCCTGCAACACTATCTACCAGGGCGTTTATGCTTGGTAAAGGATACGAATCCTTTGGGCAAGCTTTGTTCAGGTCGGTGAAATCGACGCACATGCGCCATTTCCTGTTACTCTTCTTCACCAGCACGACATTTACCAGCCATTCAGGGTACTGGACTTCCCTGATGTGGCCTGCAGCGAGGAGTTTCTGTGTTTCGTCCCTGATCGCCTGCCTCCTCTCCTCGTTGAACTTTCTTCTTCTTTGTCGCACTGGTCTCACCAAGTTATCCATCGCCAGATGATGGCACAAGAAGTCGGGGTCGATCCCGGGCATGTCCGAAGCGGACCATGCAAACGCGTCCAGATGCCGCTCAATCACCTTGGCGATCTGGTCCTGGAGCTCAACCTTCAGGGATCTTCCCAGCTTGAAGATCTTTCCCCCGATTTCTCTCTCGAGCCACTGCTCGACGGGTTTTGGTCTGGTTTCTCTGGCGATCACCGCCCTGGCGATTCCCAGTTCTCTCGCTTCCTTAGGGCGATTCCTTGCCTCTTCCTCCTCCAGACCGGCATTCCCCTCCCCTAGCTCAGCATCCACCATCTCCACGTCCCTTCCGGCGGTCTCTTCTGTTACCGTCGATCTGGGCTTCACACCAGGAGGCGGGGTGGTTGTTACGTAACTCACCGATCTCTTGTTTTTCAGGCTATTCTCATAGCACTTCTTTGCTTCCTTCTGATCGGATTTGATGGTGATAACCACCCCCTCCATGGACGGCAACTTCACCTTCATGTGCCGGGTCGATGGTATGGCACCTATCCTGTTGAGCGTGGGCCTTCCCAACAGGATGTTGTATGCTGAAGGAGCGTTTACAACGAGGTATTTGATTTTCTCCGTTCTTGAACCCGCCACATCTGTAAACGTTGTCCTCAATTCTATGTACCCCCTGACCTCCACCTGGTCACCCGCGAACCCATACAAACACCCTCCACAGGGCCTCAGCTGGTCAAGGGGCAGCTCTAGCTGCGTGAAAGTCGGCCAAAACATCACATCTGTCGAGCTTCCTTGGTCCACCAGCACCCTGTGGACCTTTCTTCCCGCTGTTATCAGCGAAATTACTATGGGATCGTTGTCATGAGGCACAACATCCCGGAGATCTTGCTTGGTGAATGTGATATCCACTTCCGGCGAGTGGTCTTCAAACATATCCACCGTCATCACAGACCTCGTGTACCTCTTCCTCTGTGATGCGGTGCATCCACCTCCTGAGAAACCCCCTACAATGGTATGGATTTCTCCGTGCGTAGGCATCTCGTGCTGCTGAGCTTCAGCACCTGCTGGCTGGGAGCTCGATGCACCCCTCGTCCTTTTGTCCAGCAAATAATCATTTAGGAACCCGCTCTTTACTAGATCGTCGAGCTGGTATCCCAATGCTAAGCACGAGTCCACTGTATGGCCAAAGCCCTGGTGAAACTCACACCAGGCGTCTGGCTTTGGTCCCAGCACCCTGTCGCCCACCTTTTCTGGCGCCTTCAACCTAGCGGATATATTGGGAATGGCGATCAGATCCGCCAATCCCATGACAAACTTGTGCTTGGGCGGGCGATTGTATTCCCGGCGTGCTGGTTGCTGGCGTCCTTGGCCCCTGCCTTTGTTCTTCCTTGGATCATAAGGATGGCGAGTCCTCTGATCCCTTCTGGTCGCCGCTGTCTCCAGCACTCTCTGTGGCTGGATCCTGGTCTGGGCACGTGGCCTAGCGGGAGCCACGCTTCCTCTCTTCTCGGCGACTTCGCTCTCGTCGGCGATGTGGGCCACCGCAAGTCGCCTAACCTCAGCAAACGTGGCGGGGTGTGCCCTGATCAACGCCTCGCAGAATGGTCCCGGCAACACGCCCTTCTTGAATGCGTAGACCAGCATTTCTTCATCTTTGGCCGGCGATCTGACCATCTGCGCCCCAAAGCGATTCAGGTAGTTCCTGAGGGACTCTCCCTGATATTGCCTTATATCAAACAAATCATAAGACACCCTGGGCGGTGCCTTATTCACAATGTACTGCTCGACAAAAATCTTCGAGAACTGTTGAAAACTGGTTATGTGACCGTTAGGCAAGCTCACAAACCATTCCAGCGTCGTTCCCTGGAGCGTGCTCACGAACATCTTGCAATACACGGCGTCTGATCCCCCCGACAACATCATCTGTGTATGGAACGTGGTGAGATGAGCTTCAGGATCCTCCACGCCGGTGAAAACAGCCTTAACAGGGACCACACTCGTAGGAATGGGCGTGTCAGTAATCGCCTGAACAAAAGGCATAGGAAAAACACGAGGTGGCGACGACGGCGCAACCTCTTCAGCAGTAGAACGCCCTTGCTGCTCCTGAAGGGCTAGACGCAGCTCCTCAGTCATCTTGCTAAGCTCATCATTCCTGGCGCGAGAGGCGACCAGGTCCTCATGCATTCTCGCCTGTTCTATGCGCGAGGCTTCCACAGTTGCCTGCAACGAACGCATCATCTCTGCCATCTGCGCCATGGTCATGGCGGCGGCGCCTTCAGCAGCGACGGGCGCAACCGGACTTGAACGATTGCTTCTCATTTTTCTCATGAAACTTAGCGAATCACAGAATGCAGCGAACAACACTTACTTCAGCTTCAAAGAAACCTGCAACTCCACCAGAAACCACCGCTTCTCCCACAGATAACCAAACGAGCGAAAGAACTCAACTCCACCAAACAAATCACGCGTAAACAGCAGGAAAACCTCACTTCACCGATCAAAAACCCAAACGAGCGGTATAAAACGCGAATTCACCGAACAAATCTCAAGCAAACAGCGAGCGATGGTTGCACCAGCACACAACCACGCAGAAAACTTCGAAAACCTCCAAGAACTCACGCTGTGGATGGGAGCAAGTTTTACAGGGCCCCACGGTGGGCGCCTGATGATCCTGCCTGTTGACCAGAACGCTGGAAACTGCCTCGTCAAAGGATCGACGTGTGCACCGCTTCAAACCTCCGTTCTTCTTCGAGATCCACCTCAAGAACCTGCAAAAGAATAGAGCGGCGCCGCTGCGACCGATCGCACTCCAACGCCCAAGTCAGTGACTGAACCACCAAATACTAAGAGCAAAATCACTCAAGAAATCTCGAGGAACCGTGCAATGTTCTCTCTCACAGTAAGCTCTAGAACTCGCAAGCGTAAAGAGTGTAATCTGAACGTGCGTACCTCAGAAAGTTCGTTGAGAACTCTTATATACCTGGTCACTTTCTCTCTCCTGGCAGTTACAGACCTGGACACGTGGCTCGCATCCAGCCGTACACGTGCGACCATCTGGAGCCTTCTTGACTTGGGCGCTGCTTCTGACTCTCTTTTTGGCTAAGTTATTTATGCATGGTGCTGCCCAGTGCATAGCTAACTTGGGAGCGCGATCTTTACTGGAACAGGCGAGTTAGGGTGCTCTCGTACACCTTCCCTGTGGTCTCGCCGGCCGCCTTCATAATCTGCACCACGTTCATCTTCGGCGATGTGCTTGTTCCGGCGATCTCCAATCACTTAGTCACCTGAGTTTACAATCTGGCGACTTCATCTTCAACTGGGCGATCGCCTGGTAGGCTGGAGATCGGAGCACGCCAACTTAATAATTGGCGACTACTCGAGCCCCCCGACTTCCTTCCCTTCTGCGGATCTGGCGCCTTGTCAACACGCCTACACTGTAGCTTGGTGCCACATCATCACTTCCGACTACCAGGGCGGTACAGGTACTTTTATTAATATCTGGAATGATAAATGGTGCTCTACTACTTCTTTAGCAATTATTGTAGCATTATCTGATGGTCATAGCATTCTGAATACAGTCTCTCAGTTTTGGATAGGTTGGGATTGGAATATTCCCTTGTCTTTACAGCAGAGGCCTCATTTTTTTAATTATATCATGGTTAGGGAGGAACATGATATTCCTAATGGATTCTAGATGAGTCTTTTCGTTTCACTCTTAAATCGGCTAGGAATTTTTTCTTGGAACCAAGAGTTCATGTGGTTGGGGTAAATTCAATTGGTCTTCATCTATTTCACCTTCCAAAACTCTAGTACTCTGAAAAGTTTTTCATTAGCGGCTTCCTACAGATCAACATATTCAGAATAAATGTTTGCATATATGTTTTATGTGTACACTTTGCAAAAAGCACAAGGAATTTATTCAACATTTATTTTTTGAATGTTCTAATGCTTTGCATATTTGGAGTTGGGTTCGACAATTTTTTCTTACTTTTCATTTCTCTAATAAGGATGATATTCTTTCTTTTATTAAGATTGATGATAGTCCTTTGGTTAAATTGATTAAGCTTGATGTGATACCTTTTTCTATTTGGATGATATGGCGTATGAGGAATTATGCTAGATTTCAGGATAAGATTGAGGTTTCTAGGGCTATTTCGGTAATTAAAGATTTAACTTGTCTAATGGGTAGTTCGGCTAAAGCTTCAATGAAGAATGATATGTTGGATTTCAATGTGATTAAGTTTTTTTTGTATTAATACTCGTATTGGTAAAGTTCTTCATCCTCTTCCTGTTAGATGGGAATTCCCTTCACCAGCTGGGTTAAAATTAACATTGATGGGGTTGCTAGGGGATATCCTGGTCTTGCTACTTGTGGAGGTATTTTTTGTGGGAGTATGATGGAGTTTATTGGTGCTTTCTCTGTGTTTCTTGAAGTTCAGACTGTTATGGTTGTTGAGTTTTAGGAGTTATACATGCTATGGAGGAAGCTCAAAAGATGGGGCTTACTAATGTTTGGCATGAATGTGATTTTGTCTTGGTTTGTGTTGTGTTTACTGATAGAACTAATGTTCTGTGGATGTTTCATAATCGATGGAATACTTGTCTTAATTACCATGAGAAAATCAGGTTTAGGGTTACTCATATTTTTCGTGAAGGGAATGCATGTGTTGATAAGTTGGCTAATTTAGGATTTATTCCTATAGAATCATTTCATTGATATAATAGGGTTCCATCTAGTATGTTCTTAGAATTATTTATGAATAGGTATAGTCTATTGTTCTTGTCGGTTGACCTCGATTGGATTGTATGGAGAGTTCCTCTTCTGGTCTGTCTCCTCTTGGTGCACTGGAACAACGCTCCACTGGGACAGAGGGGGCTCTACTTGTTGATCACACTTCGAAGATCAAGTCAATGAGAACATACAAAATAAGTAATCAGTTTCAGTCTTAGGTATTCAGAAACAACGTACCTTTACGAGGGGTCTCAAGCCCCTTTTATAGATTTTCCTTCAACAACTTCTACTAATGAGAAGATAATCTCAACAGAAAGCATATAATCATAACAAAAAAACCACATGTTCACGTGCACCTCTTATCTTCGGGTGCTAACAACAGGAAAATATTATGTTTACATGTGCACCATTATTTTCGGGTGCTAACAACATTATTCTTAACAACTTTTATTTTACATTTAATTTGCATGTGTTATAAATAAACAAAAAAATTCCTTCTATTTTAACTATCTTTTTTAGTTGTCTTACCAGTGCTTGGACCGATTTCATGGCCCACCTTTTGGGCCCATGTTGGCCAAAAAATCGAGTTGACCCTACCAAAGTGCTTAGACCGAGGTCCCGAGCACTCATGTCCAGTACATCTACATATGTATCGCTTTTGTTAACATATAGGTTTTGGTGTAGTCTTTCATATTTTTTTATTGTATTTTCTTTCTTTCTTTTATTTTTTAATAATACTTTTTTTCATGTGATGGTAGATGATTGTTGGTACCTGAGGTGTCAGCCTAGCTACAATGTCAAGTTGCATATTGATGCCTAACATGAAAGCTTTTATGAAAAAAAAAGAGAGTCTCAAAGACCAAAGAAATGTCAACTATAAAGATTGAACTTCTACTTGTTGGTTCTCTAAAAAGTGATCATCTTTAGCTTGTTCTTTTTCTTTTCCAATATGCTACCTAACAAGTTTAGTCAGCATTTTCCTAAGATTATAACTAAGGTTTTGTTTGGATTGGGGAGTGAAAAGTTGAGGGTGTGGGAGAGTGAGAGTGTGAGAAGAAAGTGTGAAAAAAGTTAGTGTGTTTAGATTATGGTATGTTAGAGTGAATGTGTGAAGAAAGTTTATTAGATACGTGAGTGATGTGATGGTTCTAAGAGTATTTTAAATTATTTTGAATAGTGTAAATTATAAGATTACAAATTTACCCTTATATATAAAAAAAGAATAAATAATTATTAATTTTGTGCATATTTTAGTTAATTAAAATAATTTAAAGTTTTATTTATAAATAAAAGAAAAAAATGTAAAATTCAAAGAAATAATTAAATATAATTTTAAATGTAAGTATAATTTTATTATTTTTCATTTTATTAATTTAAATTAATTTTGTTACTTAAGTTAATTTATTTAGATAATTTTAATATTATTTATGATTCTTTAAATTATGTTATGTTATATATATATATATATATATATATATATATACACAAAATTATTATTAATAATAATTTCCATTATTAATATTATTGTATGAGAAAGTAAGGGCACCATGGTCTTTTCATCTCATTTCTCTTCAATTATGAGAGGATCCAAAATACCCTAAACTTTCCATTCATTCTCACCCTCAACCTCCCTCTCTCATAGAAGCAAACAAGGGTGACACACATTCACCCTCAACCTCAACCTCCATCACCCCCAAAAGCAAACACACACTAAAAGATAATTTTCATCTCCACAGACCAAGAAAATTCAAAATCAAGAAAAACTCAAAATTAAGAAAGTTAAACTCAAGAGATTAGAGCAGGACACAAAGATTATCCAAAAATTATGACAACTGTAATTTAAATTATTCAAGGAAGTAGGCAATAAAAGAAACACCTAAAGATAGACAGTATAATTGGATTACAAAATTTTTAAAAAATAAAGACTAAGAATATGTATCCAATAAGGCAATTTCTTCTTGCACCTCCATGATTATTAAAATTCCAAAAAATACCCTTTCAAATTTGTATTTCGAATTTTACAATTCAAAAGTCATTTTCTAGACTTAGAAATGACTTTCGAATTATAGAATCTGAATCTAGAATATGGTTTTCGAATTGTAAAATTTGGAAACCAACCCTGTATTTTAAATTCTATAATTCGAGAAATGACTTCCTAATTTTACAATTCCCAAATTGTAAAATTCATAATACTAGATGATGGAGGGTATGGGTTATGACTCACCTTTCTGTTTTCTTGACATAATTAGGAGGTTACTTGCCACAATTAATTGTAATCAAATGGAGGTTTCTTACTACAATTAATTGTCATCAAAGGGAGGTTACTTACCATTAATTGATTTTATTATTCTTGTCTCCTAGAACCACTATATATAGTGGCTTTCTTCAAGCAATGTAACAAACAACAACACACACGCTTCCTCTCTCTTTTCCTATACTCTATATTTCTTCTCTTGGGTGTAAGTGTTTAACCCATATAGAGAGATTTTGTTTTGGGGCTATTTATCTATTAGCCTGAGAGGAATTCATTGTACTCCCAGTACCATTATAGTGGAAGTTTTGGCTCTCTCGCCGGTGGTTTTTTTACCTCTATTCAAAGGGGTTTTCCACCTAAAAAATTCTGGTATCATTCTCATTTTTCCTTGTTACTTTAATTTCTCATAATCTTTGGTTGAAATTGTCACGCTTCCGTACACGATATCCCTACAAATTGGTATAAGAGCTTTTTCGATAATTCAACCAGGATCTGTTGTTCAACAATGTCGAAATTCGATATTGAGAAATTTGATGGTAAAATCAGCTTTACTATCTAGCGAGTCTAGATGCTAGCTGTTCTCACCCAGAATGGTTTAAAGAAAGTTCTGGCAGGTAAAATGACGAGGCCAGCCACTATGACGGAGGAGCAGTGGGATGAGATGGATGAAAAGGCATTGTCTGCAATCCAATTATGCTTGTCCCGTGAGGTGTTGCGTGAGGTCATCAACGAGAAAACTACAAAAGGCATATGGAGTAAATTGGAGTGTCTATACATGACAAAAAGTCTTGTAAACAAGCTCCGATTAAAGGAGAGACTCTTTACACTCCGAATGTCCGAAGGTACTCCCATCCAATCTCACCTTGATGAATTTAATTCCATCATAATTGATTTGGAAAATTTGGATGTTAAAATTGATGATGAGGATAAAGTCGTTCTACTTATTGTTTCTCTACCACCCTCGCGTCGACAATTCAAAGAAATTATGTTATACGGTAATTATCTTACCTTAAGCTTTGATGATGTCAAGACTAATTTACTAGCCAAAGAAAAATTTGATACTCAAATTCATTCTGAAAGTTCTGGTGAAGGATTAGTAGTTAGAAGGAGAAACCAAGAGAAAGGTAGGAACAGTAAATATAAATCTAGGTCAAAATCTAGAGGCAAGAACTCCAAATATTGTCGTTATTGCAAGAAAAAGGGACACGAGATCTCTTAATGTTATAAATTGAAAAATAAGCAAGATAGAGAAGATAAGGGAAATGGTAAGCAACCAGAAAAATTTGCCGAAGCTAGTATTGTTGAAACTGAATCTGATGGGGATTGTTTTGTAGCTTCCAACACTGAACAAAGGTCTAAAATTGAATGGATTCTTGATTCTGGTTGTACTTTTCACATGTCTCACAATAGAGATTGGTTTACCACATATGAACCAGTTTATAATGGTCTTGTTTTGATGGGAAACGATGTTCAATGCAAAGTTATTGGTGAAGGAACAATCAAAATCAAGACACGTGATGGAATTGTTAGAACTTTCACAGGTGTCAGATATGTCCCTGAGTTGAAACGGAATCTCATTTCCTTAGGCACTCTTGAATCTCATGGGTGTAGATACTCAACTGAAGGTGGAGTTTTAAAAGTGTCTAAAGGAGCTTTTGTGTTACTAAAGGCAATTCGATGTGATAGTTTGTATGTGCTGCAGGGTTCAACAGTTACAGGTTCTGCAGTTGTTGCCTCACCCAACAAAGATAACACCAAGTTGTGGCATATGAGATTAGGCCACATGAGTGAGAAGGGAATTCTAATCCTCAAGAAGAAGGGTCACCTTGGTAACCACTATACTAGAAAGGTTGATTTCTGCGAACATTGCATTTTTGGTAAGCAAAAAAAGGTTAGTTTTTCTAAAGCCATACACAGAACCAAAGGTACTTTGGATTATATTCATTCGAATCTTTGGGGTCCGTCAAAAGTTCCCTCCAAAGGTAAATATCATTATATGATGACAATTATTGATGATTTCTCACGAAAATTGTGGGTGTATTTTCTCAAACATAAGAATGAAGCATTTTCCACTTTTAAAGAGTGGAAATTATTGATTGAGAATCAAACTGGCAAGAAGATAAAGAGGCTAAGGACAAACAATGGCCTTGAGTTCTGTTCGAATGAATTCAATGATTTCTGCAATAAGGAAGGCATTTCCAAACACCTCACTATCCCAAGGACTCCACAACAGAACGAGGTTGCAGAAAGAATGAATAGAACTATCCTGGAGAGAGTTCATTGCATGCTCTCCCATTCTGGTTTGAGCAAATCTTTTTGGGCTGAAGCGGCTTCAACGACATGTTATCTGATAAATCGCTCTCCTAACAGATCAATTGATTGCAACATTCTAGTAGAAGTTTGGTCAGGTAACCCTGTTGATTATTCTAATCTTAAAATATTTGGTTGTCCTGCTTATTCTCATGTAAACGAGGGAAAATTAGAATCTCGTGCTAAGAAGTGCATTTTCTTGGGTTATGGCTTAGGGGTTAAAGGCTATCGTTTATATGACCCAGAATCTCACAAAGTAATTCACAGTCGGAATGTGACCTTTAATGAAAATGCTATGCTCTCTTCTGTAAAAGATATTGTCATTTCCTCAATTGATACAGGTGACCAGGAAGATGCTCGAGAGAAGGTGGAGTTTGAGATTAAAACACCCGTTCATGAGGAAAACGTTCCGAATTCCTCTAGCACTCAAGATGATCAAGCCACTGCTATTGATGGTACAAATGAACATGTGACTCCATATGAGCAATGTCTACCTCAACGACGAGGGTTACCAGAGTCGTGGTCTATGGCTCAAGAACTTCCACAACAGAGACCAAGAAAACCGACTCAAAGATTAATTGCAGAATCTACCAACATTGCTTATGCTTTAACCATTGGACAAGAGATGGGTGAAGAAGATGAACCCAAGAAATACTCTGAAGTTATCTCCAATGACGACTCAACAAAGTGGATTGCTGCTATGCAAGAAGAAGTTGAGAGTCTTCTCAAAAACGAAACATGGGAATTGGTGAAGTTACCAGAAGGAAAATGAGTCATTAGTTACAAGTGGATCTTTAAGAGAAAAGAAGGGATCCTTGGTGTTGAGAGTACAAAGAATAAAGCAAGATTTTTTGTAAGAGGTTTTGATCAAGAGAAAGGTATTGACTTTAATGAAGTATTTTCTCCTGTTGTTCGTCATACTTCAATACATATATTACTTGCTTTAGTTGCCTTGTATGATTTGGAGATGGAACAGTTAGATGTGAAAACTGCTTTTCTTCATGGTAATCTTGAGGAAGAGATTTACATCCAGCAACCTGAGGGGTTCGTTGTTCCTGGAAAGGAGAACCATGTATATCGTTTGAAGAAATCTCTCTACAGCTTGAAGCAATCACCAAGACAATGATATAAGAGGTTTGATTCTTTCATGGTTGGTTCCAGAAGTAGTTATGATAATTGTGTCTATTTTCAAAAAACATCCGATGGGTCATTTATATACTTGTTGTTATATGTTGATGACATGTTGATTGCCGCAAGAGATAAATCTTTAGTTAACAAGTTAAAGACCCAGCTTAGTAGTGAATTTGACATGAAGGACTTAGGTCCTGCCAAGATAATTTTAGGAATTGAGATCAACAAGGTGGAGATTTGTGGGTTATGACTCACCTTTCCATTTTCTTGACATAATTTGGAGGTTACTTGCCACAATTAATTGTAATCAAATGGAGGTTTCTTACTACAATTAATTGTCATCAAAGGGAGGTTACTTACCATTAATTGATTTTATTATTCTTGTCTCCTATAACCACTATATATAGTGGCTTCCTTCAAGCAATGTAACACACAACAAACAACAACACACACACTTCCTCTCTCTTTTCCTATACTTTCTATTTCTTCTCTTGGGTGTAAGTGTTTAACCCATATAGAGAGAATTTGTTTTGGTGCTTACCATTATAGTGGAAGTTTTGGCTCTCTGGTCGGTGGTTTTTTATCTCTATTCAAAGGAGTTTTCCACCTAAAATTTTCTGGTATCATTCTCATTTTTTCTTATTACTTTAATTTCTCATAATCTTTTGTTTAAATTATCACGCTTCAGTATACGATATCCCTACAGAGGGTATAAAAACTTATACTTAATTTTTAATTTCGATAGGAGTAAATCTAACTTTTCACTAAAAGTATTGAGGTGCAGCAGAAACTACGAATGTGGAGGAAAAAATTGCCATGTAATAAGTGTCATTCAGCTAGAATGGCAAATGCTCCCTACACCCGATCATTTTTAACCTGCACCCAACATATTTTTTTAATTTCCAAAAATGCCCTTAATTTTGGAAATAAAAATCTGAAAATTAAAATTAAAATTCTATTTCGGACAAAAAAAATCCAGAATTAAAAATAATACATTCCAGAAAAAAAAAATCCAGAAAGAGATTATTCTGTTTCGGAAATGAAAATCCAGAAAAAAAATGAAAAACCCATTCCAGATAAAAAAATCCGTAATATAAAATTTCGTTCCGGAAAAAAAATCCAAAACACATATTTCGGAAATTTTTTTAAAGACGGTTTCGTCTTTTCCGCTAGAATCGGGTGCAGTGATAAGGTAGGAAGCAATTGCCAGCTAGAATTTGTGCAGCCCAAGTGCAGCTAAACCACGGTTTGGCCCAAAATGCTGCAATGCCCAATAATGAAAATGGCACAAATTGATCCATTGTACAAGCTATCACGTGCAGTGTTCAATGGGCCCCACACCAAGAAATCTCCAATTGCCAAACTTTTACTTCAATTCACGCTGCTTGCACACCAATTTGTCATCAAATTTACGCTGCCAATTTATCACGCAAGTTCTGAAGTGAATTGCCTCAAATAAAATTCTCCAACTAATCACCGAACCAAAACCTCAGCCACTGCTCAATTATTTTCACGAATAGCAAAATCAGAATTGACAGCATTTTGCTTGTTTAACTCTCCTGCTCACTATAATTTTCATGCTTCAGCTTTCAAACAACCAGGGACACCACTTTGTATTCAATTTATTTGCCAATTTCAGCCAGCACTACATTGAAATTAAAATTGAAAGCTACACCAAATCTGTACCAAAAGAGTTAGCACTGAAACCTACTCCAGCAGCAATTTATGTGACTTTTTTTAATCCAATTTCACAATTCAACGTTAACCTGCACCAATTGCTAAACCATAATTGAATCAATGTAATTGCAGCACATAAACCAGAAAATTCTGCACCCTTTGAATCAAATGAACAACAAAGTTTACAATTTTGCAGAACTTAATTATGGCTCCAACGTCTACTGCACCAATTCATCAACTCACAAATCAAAATTCAACCACGGCACATTTGTTTGATCAAGAAAATCAAACCATGTTGGTGATGTTCCAGTGTCAATTTGAACAATTCAAATATCATATATCTGCACAAAGTGTTTGATAAAACGTTTAAATCAATTCCAATTACAAATTCACGAACAACACCACCGATCAATACCAAAAACACAACCAAAGAATCAAATCACAAAATGAAATGGCATTTAAATTCAAAACAGATACCGTACATTGAAAATTTAAGTGATTAAAGCCAATATGCATGAAATCTGCGCTAAACTGTTTGAGAAAAACAAATCTTCACTGCAACGAACAACAAATCACACGCACCAAAATTAAATGATAAATGCAAAACTTGATTGTTATGATTTACTGGTATTCACTTATTTCAATTTCTACTTTGTACAAACATGCAGAAACACCACATACCTTCAATCACGCACAAAAAAAATCCAACAGATGTTCCATTTCAGCACACAACAGAAGTCCTTCACTGCCTCTCAAATCGATTTTCACTGATTCTTCACTGAATTCAACGCTTCCAGCTTCAATTACTGGAATAATTTGTCGTTCATGCAAAATGAATTGCTTCAAAGTTCGAATAAAAAATGAAGAATTTCGAATAGAACTGATGACAGAGCCCTTAACCACTAGGCAATGGCCAGGAGAATTTAAGAAAAGTGGAACTGAGTTACTTCAAATAGAAACATTCTTTTATACGAAGAAGTCATAACCTAGGAATATAAAGAATATGATTTGAAATTTCTTGCTTAAACTACAAAATTTTATACATATTTGAAGGAGTCATGACGTAGGAATATAAAGAATATGATTTGAAATTTCTTGCTTAAAAGTTACAAAATTTTGGCTTTATTTTAAGTAAATTAGGATTAGAGTTAGGTTTCTAAAATCTACCCAAGATATATTAGGCTTAATTATAGTCAATATTAAATATTAGGTTGATCGTTAGACCTAATTTAGTCACATCACATTATCCACGTACTATCACACTTACTTTGTGACTTAGAATAGACGCCAAAGTTCGAATGATTTTCATTCAAATTTCCCACTCTTTTTCCTTGTATCCTTGGTCAGTCGTTCTACTATAAATGGAGGTGCTTGGGTATGGAAAATTCAGATAAAAAAATGTATAGTGTTATGCTGCCAACATTATTAGCAAAACTTTTCTTGTCTCCCTTCCGTGGATAGACTCATTCTTTGATCTTTCTTTTCACACCCTCTTCACACCTTCTTGACACTCCTAAGAACTAAGAGCTCTTTGCAGCTCCTCCTTTACCTCCATTCTTCATTGCTACTACCAATCACTCCATCAAGCCAAGACCCAAGCTAATCCATGAGGTTTCAAGCTATCAAGAACCACCAACAGGAAGCACTGTTCTTATCACCACAAACTATTCCGAATGAAGTTTGAGACTTGAGTCAATTCAGATGGAGCGGAAGAGGATTTTAAAGCTTATGATATTGAAAAATCGCACCAAAAACTCAAACACTGGATGAAGGTAACTGAAACCCTTAAAAAACAATTTTGGAAAAATTGATATGTTCACCACTAGAATTTCTATTTGCACCACATATCTCATCACATTTGGAAAATATATCTAGATTACTGTTCACATCACTATATTTCTTTTCGCACCACATAATTGTTTTGGAAAAATTCCTAAATTTTTCAAAACTGAAATTTGAAGAAGATGATAATGGAAACCTAATTCTAAAGAAAATTGCTAATGATCTAATAGCAATTTAAGAACTCAAAGATAAAAGTTAAAACCATTCAAGAGCTCTAATATATGTGAAAATTTAAAAAAAAAAATTCAAAAACACAACTAGTGGAATTTATGACAATTTTTGCATTAAACATTACATAAGACAAGTCCTCGACATCGAGCTCCAAAGGTCGTCCAACTCGGTAAAGATGACCATCTTACCCTCATAAACGTCTTTGTTGACGTCAAAGGCACCTTCTGGAGGTGGACCCTTGTACAACAGGTAAGCTTGTCGGACGGCTTGGTTGAAGGTCTAACCCAACATCAATAAGATGTTACCTTGCTGAGTGTCGAGCTTGTCCTCCACTAACACCTTCTTAGATTCTAAGGCCAAGTTCTCCAGCCTCAGCTCCTCCATGGCTTTCTCGAGTTCGACCACCTTCTTCTTTTCCTTATTCTCCCGCGCCACAGCTTCGGCGCACCGAATGTTGCTCACCTCGAGCTCGGTCTCAGCTTGGGCCACCCTCAACTCATAAGTCGATATTGCTTCCAACAACGACTTCAAGGAGGTGGTGGCCTCAGACAGCTCGTGCTCTAGCCGAGATATCTCCTCAACCTTCCGGTTGCGAGTATTAGCGGATAGCTGAGACCTCTTAGTGATGCAACTCAATTTGAATGCCCCTGAAGAACTTAAAATCTCCTCCAATGAGCACCAAAGGGTGGCTAGCAGCAGCAACATTGGTCGAAGGGGCCCTGGTCGGCGAGGGACTCTCGAGCCGAATGGGAGAGGGTTGAGGGGGTCGTCGTAGAGTGTCGCGCGGAGACCGGGTGGTTGTGGCAATGTCCTTCATCATTCTTTTCTTCTCCTTATGGACGGTGGAAGGACCGGCCGCCCCGATAGGGGAAGGGTTGTAGAGCTTCTTTCGTCATAATGCCTACAACAGGAAAAATTTGTAAGTTAACAATATAGGTCGACCGAGGAGAGGAATGATAAAAAATAAAAAAATATACCATGAAAGTTAATCTATCGCTGGAATGACTTATAAACAGACAAGAGCTTCCGGGTAGGAAACCTTCTTGAGAGGCTATCAAATAAAGCATAGACCTCTAGCTCCTCGGCGTTGGAGGCCGAACGAGGCCATTTCTTGAAGCGAGTGGGGGTCTTGGTCCAATACAAGGGGAATTGGATCGGCCGCCCTCGTCAAAGAAAAGCTCCCTACCCTCAGGCTTAATGAAAATTTTGAAAAATTTCCACTTCAAGTTTTTGTACGAGGATGTGAAGGGGGGAAATAGTGTGTCACCCGGGCGGCTAACAAGAGACAAGCAGCTGACAGGGTCGGCCGAGTGGGATGTATTGTAATGGAGGAAAATGGATGGAGTTGCATGGAGACAAAACATATCACAAATGAGCCGAAAGGTTTAGAGGGAAGCCCATGTTTTTTAGTAGAGTTGTGAAGGAGTAACGTTGAGTGCCTGAAGGACACCCATCGTGAAATCATCGAAAGGCAAAGCAATGTGCAGGTCTAGAAAAGGACAAAAGTAAACAAAGAAGAATGTACCCTCCGAGGAAGCCTGACCCATACAAATGGTGTCAGTCGGACGACAATAACCAATAGTCAAGATGTCATTAGCGGTATCCAGCTTCAATAGATTATGGTTATCCATAAAGGAGCCCATGGAGCACGAGTCCCTATAGACAGAGATGAACTCAGTCACCTTGGGATCAACCCAATCAAATCCCAAACAATGGGATGACTCTTTGACATGATTTGCCTGATTGGCAACATCCTCCGGATCATTAACCCTCACAGAAGTCTCCACGGGGGGCAACATTTGAATTGCCCCGACCGACAAAGACTCAATCGTGGAGGAATCAGGAGAAGAAGAGGACAGAGACGAAGATGAAGGAGAAGACGAAGAGCTAAGGGAAGACATGACTAACCTTTCGAGATGAAGGGAAAACACCTCGCCATAATGATTCAGTTTTGAAAGTCGGAGTAAGGGAGCAGTAAGACGAAATAGTAGGGGACCACTATTTATAGTCTCAGAGAAGAGAGGAAGACTGAGTGTCCCTCACATCTCAATCGTTGGATCTTCCTCGATCCAACGATCCATGACGGATGGCACCAAAAAACCTAAGCCATCATTACGCGTCAGGTCACGCATTCGGTGCCGCCAGCGTCACATCTCATATCGGGAATCCCAACCGTCACAAAGATTTCAGATGAAGACTCTTCGAATTCAACATCCTCAAGCCTGGGGGCAAGTGTATCGCTCGAGTCCCCTCGACCGAGCATGAGACTCAGCACTCGGTCTAGGCCGACTGACATGACTAATGACGAAACTAATCAATGATCTAGTATCAATTAATCTGCTTTAATTAGGCCCAATAACGACAAAGAGTCCACATTAATTATATAATAAGCACAAATCCCAAAAGATTAGGGACACAATCATCTAATACTAAACATTGAGTGTCGAATGCCGAAGTTTGACTTGAGTGTCGGAGTGCCTTTTGCAGGTATCATCCCAACTCGGAGTCCATGGAGTCGAGGAGTGAGATAGTGAGAGTTGCAGGAGTTCGTCAGAGAGAAAGGAGTGAGGTGCAGACCGACCGACCAAGAAGTAGTTCAATAGTTCTCTTAGTTCCAACTCCGTTCGAAAACAATAATTATTATCATTATGAACTCCCAGTCAAAAACCTTTATTTTTGCTTGTAACTAGACGAAATTTAGGATGTATATTTAACAAAATAGTCACTCTCTTATGGAATTTGCCTGTAGAGTGGTACGTCTAGTCTAGTGGTCACTTTATGTTTAAATGGAAGATCAAACCTTAAAATACTATGTTACTCGGAGATCAAACCTCAACATTATGTTAAAGGGCTCAAATACTAAACCCTTGTCTTTTCCTTAACATTTAATTGTTAAACATCTCGTGGACTTGTTGAGTGGCTGGAATTGACTCACTGCTTCTACTTTAAATCTTTCAATAATCCTCAAGGTGGGACTTCTACTCTCCCATTCTATCACTTTTATTTTGTTAAAAAGAAATACATAATTTGTTAATGGTGAAAAACCTTTAGTTAAATTTCTTTTAAAAAATATTCTATATAATAACTTCTTCATATTTAAAAATTAAATAAAAAAGCACATTAATTTAAGGAAATTAAATAAATGAATGAAATTACCTGTTAATGTACACCTTTATTTTTCTTAACATAAATCATAATAATAGTAACTTAATTGATAACACATGTTTAATTTCTATGACAGACCTGACTTCAATTTTTATATTGGAGAAGATGGGGAATGTTAAATATGACTAAGTCTCGGATCAAATATAGTCTTATTATTGGTTTAAAAGTGTTGAAACTCATGGAGATAGTTCCACTTGGAAACCGGAAATCTAATTAAGATTAGTAATATATATATGCTTTCCTATGGTTTTATTTTTACATCTTATTTAATAATTTTGAATAAATTAAAAACCACATTAAAAACATTCATCAAGCATCATGTCACTTCATAAAAGCAAGCATAAAACCTTTTTAGAGTGTTGGTGAATCTTATGCTCAAGAAATTCAAATTACACATTAAAATATTTTTGAAAAGAAGCATAGTTTTTGAAAGTGATTGCTAATGGTTATGCATTTTTGTTAGTAATTTTTAGATCCTATGCTTAAAAAGAATTGGTAATTTCTCAATCATGTTACATTGTATTATTGGTTAAACTTAGCAATAAGGTAAGTATTTTATAATTAAATTAAGAAAGAAAATTGTTTTTGCCAGAATCAGAATAAAGAATAATTAAACACAATGACCAGTTTATTTTTTAAAAAGAAAAACAGGCTATTGTATATGAAGCTGAAGAGATGGTTGCTATATAAAAGGATGCCATTGCTGCACCCGGTGAAAGCTCTATCACTCTCTTTCCCTTTTTTCCGTGGAAGCCTTTCTTCCTTTGTCGTTTTTTTCATTCATTCATTCTGCTAAAACAAGCATATTTTCTTCTAGATTTCTGTCCTTGCAAAAGGGATAAAGGGTTGCTACCATTTACGCTTTCATTCGGCTATTTGTAGTAACCTTATGCTATGAAAACAAACAAAACCATTATCATGAAAGGGTTCTTGAAACTTTAACATCTGAACCTTCATCTAAGCAATCGTTCAACCTAAACACAAAACCAAGTGTTGACCAACACAGCACCTCAACCATAAAGCCTCTCTCATTCAAGAGCTTCTTTGTGTTCAGGGTTGAGCCTCACCTGTTACTGTTTCCACGCTTTTTGTTTCATTTGTTCCATTTCAGCCACCCCCATATTCTCAATTCACAACCTTGGTTTTGATTCTCCCCTGTTTTCCTTTGTCTGCTTCCACTGCTTTTTGTCTTTTGCTAGAACATATGTCGTCTGTGCCAGCACGAACAGGGCGACAAAGACAGCGTTATGAAGACAATTTGCGCCTTGTCTCTGGGTAAGTTTTTATTTTATTTTAAGGCCATGGCTTCTTTACCGTTCTTAGATTTCATCTCAAAATCAATTGTCATTAGTTTAAGGTACCTAACGTGTATTTAAATCTCATCCCTTTTTTCCTAACACTTTTCTATGGAGAAAATTTCTTGAGTGCTTCAGATCCTTGAAGGATATTAGTCTTGTTTGCAACCATATGCATATCCAAGAAAAAATGCATCAAGTAATTGTTGGAAAGTTCCACATGCTTACTTCAATTACTTGGAGGTGGTTTAGATGTTTTGGAGGTGCTGTAGATGTTTGTTAAGAACCTTTACAGATCAAATCTAAGATGGTATATCTAACAACCTTCAAAATCTCATCTTTTTCCCTTCTGTTCCTTACCACCCTTTTTGACTTGTATCGCTACTTTTTGTTATAGCCATGCATTTTATGGTGCTTTTTCAAAATATGGTTCCAATTCTGCATCTGTGTCTTTGATGGTTAAAATCTATCTTTTTCCTCCCTTCCTTCTCTGCTCTTGTCTCGTAAATAAAGTCATATTCAGTTGTAGAAATCTAAATGGTTTTTTCTTATGGAATAGAAGAGGGGCATCTTAAAACTGTTTATGCATAATTGTCTTCTCTGTCTGATGTTAAACTATTTTATTATTTTCATGCGGATGTGTCCATTACAATCATATATCAAAATAGTGGGCCATGACATTGACTTAATGTCTACATAATAAAATGCTTCAAATTGCGTGATCTGTTTTGGCTTTATCTGAATATAATAACGGGACAATCTCGAGAGTTATCGGTAACAACACTGTGGCGCATGCAGAGTAGTTAACTGGGGTAGTGGTGTTGTTTATAAAACTAATAAAACTTTCCATGCAAGTCATGGGAAACATGTTTGTGGTTGAAGGTTGGATTCAGCCTGCTATTAGCAGTTGCAGGGAAATTTCGGATCTATTCCTTTTTATCAGGATGGAATCATTGATCCAAGTGGCCATAAATTAAACACAAAAATGGATTAAACTAGGGAAAGCCACTCATCAAATTTTTAAACCTTTTGGCTACACAAAAAGAAACAATGAATCGGTGGGATTTGGTAAAAGAAATAATTTAAAGTTTCACTTGGACATTTTAACATTTTTCTTTTTATCTTAACATATATCATGGATTCTAAAAATTTGGTATTACAAAACTGAATAGGAAACATGAAAACCACAACAGTTCTCTTACAGCATGAAAACGTGTTACTTTTACTGTTCCTTTCTTTTTTCTTTTCCTAAATTGAAAACCATGCCTTGATATCTAGTTGGATAACAGGTTCAAATTCTATAACACCATAATTATATATTCCCCAGAAGAAGAATCTATTTTAAAAAACAAAGATCACGTGTTCATACTATAGGTTTCTACCCAAAAGAAAATTTTACTCAAGGGTAATAAACAACCAGTGATTTATGAAAGAAGAACAATAAGAAGCTAAAAGCCAACCTGTCTTAATCTTAATTTTGGATTTCTGGATGTCGGTAACATCTAACTGAGATAAATATTCGGAGCTTATTTTGAACAGTAACCATTGTTGCTTACAGATATAGATTTTGAAATGAGACTGCAGAACCCCTTTCAAGCAATACACTATTTCTAGTAGAGTTTTAAGGACTAGCATCTAATACTAGTTACTACAGAATTTTATCACCAATGTGATTTTAATTATTTTTTCTTATGCATTTTAATAGATGTATTCCCTATAGATGGAGAAAGGACAACACAGATCTAATGGGAGAAACTGAGGAGATAATAGAAGTACTAATGATTTCTTCACCAAAACGTGATGACCTTGTATTCCCAAAGGTACTTCATATTGTTTGCACTAATGATTAATGAACTTTATTAACATGAAACCCTTTATATTGAAAATTTCTATTTCTTCTCTTGCAAGGGTGGATGGGAGGATGATGAGACTGTTACAGAAGCTGCTTGCCGCGAAGCTCTAGAGGAAGCAGGAGTTAAAGGAATACTGAGAGTAGGTTCATCCTTCTTGGTTGTTGAAGTATTGGTTAAAATCCATCTCCATCATAGAATGTTTAAACATACTAATTAGAATGACATAACAAAAGGAAGAATCGATAGTATTCAATAATCTGTGTATGAAATGATGATTATGATGATATCATCCAAACATTTTGCCTATGCCATAAATTTCTCATCGCTTTCAGCTTCATATTGTAAGTTTTCTATATCTTTAAGAAAACTTAACCATCTATGGAAGATATGAGATATCACACCTAACTCCAGCTCTTTAGATGCGGTGAAACCTTTCTCTGAGCTCAAACAATGATGCAAAGCTGTTAGTGCTCAAATATTCTCAAAACCAACCTTTATTGGCTGCTAACTTCTTTGCTTGCATGGAAACTCTTTACTTATACTGTAATTCCATGTATATGTGAAACTCAGATTTGATTCAGCATGATGCGTAAAAGATTTACCACTTGATATTATGTACTTGGAGTAAATTTTGGTCTTGGACTTGTTGAAAATACCCATCTCTGGTAGCATATATTTACATGAAATTTCATTCTAGTCACCTGGTTAAGCCCCAAACTAGTAATAGAATAATCTAAGTCCCCCTGAATCACCCTTCTTGCAGTTTAAAAGGGTAGGATACAGATTATTCTTCTACTGTTCCACATAAACATCACAATCCATGTATGAAACTTGCTTCCATATCATGAAGCATTAACTGCAAGAATAACTAATTGAAAATCAAGGTAATGGTCCATTACCTGTACATCATTTTGTTTTGGTTAATAAAAAATAACTGAATGAACGTGGTAATGATTCTTCGATGTAACAATTGGGATAATGATGAGATGATGTTCATTCTTGCAAAATATGGTATTGAGTTTTATGAATCTTCTTTATCTAATTGCGTTGCATTCATTTTCAGGAAATTCCATTAGGAATATGGGAGTTCAGAAGCAAAAGCAGTCAAGACTTGTGTAGCATGGAAGGAGGCTGCAGAGGATACATGTTTGCCTTGGAGGTGACTGAAGAACTTGAGACATGGCCAGAGCAGAACAATCGTGCTCGCCAATGGGTATGTGTTAGTGTTATGAATAAGTCCCTAAAGAATTACACACCCTTAGGAGAAGTGCATAATTCAAGTTTCAAATTGTTAAATGTGCTACAATTACTAAACCTGCATAAATATATTGCAATAAATTTGTATTTTTCGACATCACATGAAGCATGATAATGCTTTCACATTCCGAGAACAACTTAAACCGAGTCAAAGTTCATATTTTGTCTTCCTAGTTAAACATAAAAGAGGCATTCAGACTCAGCAGATATGACTGGATGTCTAATGCCCTTGAGGCGTTTTTGAGAGTCATGGAAGAAGACAGAAAGCTTGATGAGGAGAAAGACCAGAATATTGAACTTGAACCACCTTCAATTACAGTAGCAGATGTGCCAGAATGCCAAAGTATGTCATCTAACTGCTATAAAAGATCCTCTACCATGCAGCACCATGGCATGCCTCCTACGGCCACTCTTCTGTCACGTGCTACTCAAGAGATAGCCATCCACTTTGGTTATTGACATCACCATGACACTTTGCTAAAATGTTTATCTACTGGATCAACATTGTGCTGTAACTCTTCAAATTGTGAAGTTATGACTTGGATGCACATGCAATCATCAACCTCATTTTGTCGGGTTTTTTTCTTTCTGTCCGATGTGATTGTGATGTAAAAGTGTGGTGGTGAAATTGTATATGGACTTAACAGTTGTTTGATTCACCCCCACTGAAACTGAAGGCTTGTAAAATAGCATCATTTGTGAAAACTAGTAGTGTCACAAAGGGCAAAAACTATGCTGCTTTTGACAACCTTCAATTTATAACCTTCTAACACGTCACTTTTCAGACAGCACCCTTGATTTCTTTCTCAAAATTCTTTTGGGCATGTGCACTATCCTTTGTTACCTGTTTCAGTGGCTGTGTTTTCTGTGAAGTTCACGTTTCTCTGACCCATGAAAAACCGTGCCTTTTGCTTTTTTGATAAAATTTTCAGGATAATAAAACTTGATATCACGGTGAAGAACGAAAGACTTTGCTAAGGATCAAACATCATATGAGACAACGAACTAACGAACAAGCTTAGAATAGCATATCTAAAATGAATAGATTCATCTTATTACAACAAAATTAAGCAAATTACTTTAAGAAAATGTGATTGAAAAGTTGTCTCCTATGTTAGTTGTCCTGTTAAGTGAAAACACTCGAATGATTTTATATCACAACTCTGACGTGTCCTCTCATGCGCATGTCTTTTTTTTATCATGTTGTGTGGATGCACATGTAAGCAAGATTGAAGAACATAACATTGAAACTAAAATAATTAGCTTTTGCGCAAGTCTTTTAGGGTTTATTTTCACAAACAGAAGATGTTATATGAAGTATCAAACATTAAGTATTATTCGCGTCCTAATTACAAGATATTAGCGATATTTTATTGGTCTTTGAAAGAATTTCAATAATACTTTGGTCTCAAAAGTTTTCTTTTGTTGATAAATTAGTTCTTTTGCAAATAATTTTGTTAAGTTATATTCACCTCGTTAATTGAATGTCATGTTGTCATCTTTTTTCACTTCTACTTGATGTCATCTAAGTTGTAAGCGTTAAAAATTAAATGCGAAGTTACCATTTTTGTTTATAAAAAGCATAGATGTTGTGATGAGTGCAATGATGAAAAAGATCTTTATTATTAATACATATATTAAATTGCTTTTATTTTTATAATAAAATTTACTTTGATTGTAATTTTTTAGTTTTTATTTTCATTTTATTTTCTCTCACTTAAAATTTGTATTGGAATTTTTATAAATTAATCCTTGTATTTTTAGGTGAAATTAGCAATGTTTAGAATAAGTCTTAGTGGGGCTTTTCCTAGCTCAAATATGATTAAATGGTGCGGCCAGGAGAATGAGGGCAAATAGAAAATAATAGATGCAAAGAGGAGGCAAGGAGAAAATGTACTAAAAAGAGATAAGGAAAGCATGACCCATGTTCCATGCCTTCTTATTTTTAGGTAGGTAACTTCCTTATAATTTAATGTCATTGATATATTTATCCTTGTCACTCTTCGTTAATAACTTCGTTATCAAATGAACAAACAGCATTAAATATGTTCTACATTTTATGTTGGATTGTTGTTTAGTATTATTTGTAACTATTTTGTTATTTAACAAGTAATATAAATGTGGCTTTAGTTGTTAAGTAGTATGTAGAAACTTTGTAAGAGAACATAAATTGAAATTAGACATAAATTTAAATTGAATCATTCACTAAAAGTGTTAATTACAATAAATTATGAATTATAAGAAAGTTTATGAAAAATCATAATGAATGGTAACTGATTTTTTTGGGGCATCTTTTTACCGAAATATAGGGGTGGCAAAGCGGGCTAGCCCGCCCCGCATTGGCCCATCCCGCGCTTAGCCCGCAAAAATACGGGTTGGGTTGGCCCGTCCCGCAAAGTTATTGCGGGTTAGAATTCTCAACCCGCCCCGCATAAGAGCTGGTCCGCGGGTTTGCGGGCCAGCCCACGTTTTTTTTTTAAATTAAATATTTTTTTTTTACATTTTGTTCTTAAAAAATTGTCAAATTAAACCTATATATGTACTATCAAACCTAAATTCTTTTTCTTCCTTTTCAAACATAACCAAACATCAAAACATTAAACATTAAGATAAATATCAAATATCACTATTCTTCCACTTCCAAAACATTAAAAATACCTAATTCCAAAACATTAAACATAAACATAAACATTAATTCAAAAACATTAAACATAAACATTATTGACGCGATTGTATTGTGTTTCTTTCTTTGAAATTTTGTGAAAACCTAATTGTGTTGCCTTGCTGCTAAGTGCCAATTTTTTTTTTCTTGCGGGTTAGCGGGCCAGCCCGCCCCGCCCCGCTGTTGGCCCGCGCGGGTTGCGGGCTAATGCGGGTTAGCGAGTTGAAAAGGTCAGTCCACCCCGCGTTTTTTACCAGCGGGTCGCGGGCCGGCCCGCATGGCCCGCTCCGCTTTGCCATCCCTACCGAAATATGACATCATAGTTCATATTTAAACCAAAATAAACTTTGAAAATATAATCATAATTCTTCTTACATCCAAAATAAACTCAGTAAATACAATCATATCAAACTACAACCAAAATAAATAAGATATAGGACAACAAATTTATGTATATTCTAAAAAATATGAAACACATGTATACTTCACATTTGGTTTATTCTTAGAGTTGACAAGAACTACATTAGAGATATACTTAGATTAAGGTCATATCTCTTAGTTTCCTGGGAGATTGGTGCAAGTTTGATAATTTTAATGCCAACTACTTGATGTTCAATTGATTCTTCTATAATTTCATTAAATGATTGTTTAACATTTGCAGCACTTCAAAGTAAACATGTAAAATTATTTGTTTCTATGTTTTTTTTGGTTGTTTCCTATATAAGATTAACATGTTGATATACTTTATCTTTGACATATTGTTTGAAGCGTTATTTTCATTTGTATCCTTTAATATGAGACAAAATTTGATGTTGTCATTGTTCATTAAATTAATAACAGAAGGATGAATAATGAAAGATAACAAACTGTGAGGACTCACCTCAAATTTTTTTTTCAAAAACTGAAGAATTAGAGTTATATCTTTTTTAGACAAAAAAATGATAATTTTACTTATTTTACTTGTACCTACTAGTCCTCGGACTTGGACGTTGACCAAAGTCATGGTGGGACCCCGAAGGCTGGGTCCACTGGGAGGACGGGTCAGTGTCTCAGGAAGCTCGTGAGTAAGGGTAGCTGAGGAGGGGGCGACATCAAGGCACGGGGCGTGGAGGCCTCGAACCTCGATAACCCAAACAGTAAAAGATGAGCCGAAAAAGGTGGTTTCCAAGCCATATTCCAGTACTCAGTAAAGGAGGAGTCAAGGTCACAGAGGGTCCATGCATGGGGGGTGGACAAGGCGGTAGGGTGTGCCACAATCAAAGAGCCCCTGGGAAAGAGTAGTCTGGTAAGAGTCACGTCCCGGGGGTGATCTACATGCATGGCACGTGAATAAGATAGGGCACTCCCAGGGCGGATGACCGAGAGATTAGGTGCATGAGTTGGCACCCAAGTGGTCATCCCGCGGAGGTTGCACTCTAGTAAGGGGGTCTTGCATACTAAATGGCCTTAAGAGTAGGTGATAGTGACGTTAAGACGCACCTACAATAAGCCTAAGTCACAGTTAATGAAGGGAGCAGAAACACTAAAAAGTATATAAAGGGTAACAACCAACATAATGAGGTAGGCAATTCTAATGCGAAAACACACACAGTTACATAGAGCTCTCAGAGTTTAGAGTTTTTGGTGTTTCATTGCCCGGAGTTTGACTTGAGCGTCGGAGTGCAAACGGCCGCGAGGGCGCCCTTTGTCTCTTGTTTTTCAGGTGATTCACTTGGAGGAAAGCACCGTTAGAGCGGAGGGAGTCTTGGACGCGAAGGTTGTGGTGAGTGCACAAAGACGTTTGGGTTAATCGGCAGGAACATTATTTATGATGTTTTTAACTTAGATGACAAAACATTCTAAATAGGCAAGTAAGAAAAATGTGAGAACATGATACTTAATTGAGTAGATGAATCAATACTCATGTGATGAACTCAAGAAATGAATGTCTATATATTTTATGATAACAAATATTATAAAGTGTGTTGTGATATGACAAAGTTCACTTGTGTGCAGTAGAAGATCAGAAAAAAGAAAAGAGTAAATGAGGAAGACTCATTAGACGATACATCAAGAGAAAAATTGTTAGAAGAAATAATGAAACACGTTCATTAGATGATCTAGTCTTCATGTTCATTCTCTAAATGGATAATATATTAGAGAACATTGAAATAGAGAATGTTGCATAGATAAATCAACCAGATGTAAAAGCATCACAAAAGACAAATTTCTCGTCAAGCAAAGGACGTATCAGACGAAACTCATGAAAATAACACATCAGATGAAGGATCAAATGATATAGCTGAGAATTATCACATTAGACGACCCTAGTGTTGATGAACTCTTTAATAGATAATACCAGACAAAACCCCTTTGGGAAACACAAGATAGAAGTAAATGGTTACAAGCATCAGACACATGTTGGAATACTCATATCAGACAATACAAGCATCGTCAAAGCGTTAGACGAAACACTATAACAAGGAAATGTCCACACTTGATCTTTACATTCTTATAATGTTTTATGAAATTCATTTATGTTTTTCGAATCTTATTTGGCATTTCTAAAGTATAGAAAACATTATTTTCAAATAAGTTTATTGGAATTAGATGAGTCTGATCATTTAACTCTTAAATCAGGTAGGACTTTTTTCTTGGAACCAAGAGCTCCCTGTGGTTGGGGTAAATTAATTTGGTCTTCATCTATTCTGCCTTCCAAAACTTTAGTACTCTAGAAAGTTTTCATAGGCGGCTTCCTATAGATCAACATATTCAGAATAAAGGTTTGCATATAAGTTTATGTGTACACTTTGTGAAAAGCACAAGGAATCTATTCAACATTTATTTTTAGAATGTTCTAATGCTTTGGATATTTGGAGTTGGGTTCGACAGATTTTTCTTACTTCTCATTTCTCTAATAAGGATGATATTGTTTCTTTTATTAAGAGGGATGGTACTTTGGTTAATTTGATTAAGCTTGTTGTGATAACTTTTTCTATTTAGATGATATAGTGTATGAGGAATTATGCTAAATTTCAGGATAAGATTGATGTTTCTAGGGCTATTTCAGGAATTAAAGATTTAACTTGTCTAGTGGGAAATTCGTCTAACGCTTCAATGAAGAATGATGTGTAGGATTTCAACGTGATTAAGTTTTTTGGTATTAATACTCGTACTGGTAAATTTCTTCGACCTCTTCCTGTTAGATGGGAGTTCCCTTCACCAAGCTGAGTTAAAATTAACACTGATGGGGCTGCTAGGAGATATCCTGGTCTTGCTACTTGTGAAACTATTTTTCGTGGGAGTATGGGGAGTTTATTGGTGCTTTCTCTGCATTTTTTTGAAGTTCATACTGTTATGGTTGTTTTGTTTTATGGAGATATACATGCTATGGAGGAAGCTCAAAAGACGGGCCTTACTAATGTATGGCTTGAATGTGATTCTGCCTTGGTTTGTGTTGTGTTCTGCCTTGGTTTGTTTTGCGTTTACTGTTAGGACTAATTTTCCGTGGATGCTTCGTAATTGATGGAATACTTGTTTTAATTACTGTGGAAAAATCAGGTTTAGAGTTACTCATATTTTTTGTGAAGGGAATGTGTATGCTGATAAGTTGGCTAATTTAGGATTTATTCATAGAGAATCATTTCATTGGTATAATAGGCTTTCATCTAGTCTTTTTTCAGATTTTTTTATGAATAGGTATAGTCTACCAATGTATCGCTTTTGTTAACATATGAGTTTTGGTCTAGTCCCCCCATATTGTTTTTTGTATTTTCTTTTTTTTAATAATACTTTTTTCATGTGATGGTAGATGATTGTTGGTACCTTAGGTGTCAGCCTAGTTGAGATGTCAAGTTGCATAGTGATGCCTATGAAAACTTTTATATATAAAAAAAAGATTGTTGGAATAAATGTTTTAGAAAGAATCTAACTAATTAGTATTACACTGTAAAAGTACTCGAAAATTAGAGTTTGAATTGTTTCTATATCAAAGAGTTTTTTTAAATATGATTAGTGGAAAATATTCAGATGAAATAAAATTATGCTTTAAATGTTCATAATTATTATTAACTTGGAAAGAATTCATACAAGGTATAAATGTGAAATATTTGAGAACAAAAAGTTTAAATAATTTACAAATTTTAAAAGATATTGTTTCAGTGATACCCATGATTTAAATTGTAAATAATATTGTTCACTAATAGTTATTTTGTTCCCAAAAACTATCATAGGGAATTAAAGACGCACATAAAGCAAAAAACAACAATTTCCTTAGCGTCTAATAGAAGAATGATGGAATTGACAAGCAAGACTTGTGTCAATCAAGTGTTAATCAACATCAAATGGATTTAAGCAAAGGAAAATAATACATGAAGTACTGTAAATATTTTACAAGAGAAGAAATCACATATAAGACGCACACCTGACGTTTCCTATCTCAGCATTTGAAACAAAAAAGAATATGAACAATGCATAATTGGAATATCCAAGTCCAGAGATAATCAAAGCTCAACGGACAAAGTTTATATAAATGGAGAAAGTATTTGAAATTAAAATATAACATAAATGAAGAACACATAGAAGCTAACATTTCCATATCCAATGTCTAACACTTAGAAGATGGTGAACAAAACCATAAAGAAAATATAAAAAAGGAATAAGTAATTCAAGCCTCAACATTCACATCAAATACGATTAAAGAAACATTTTGCAATGTTTCATAAGATTTGAATAGCGCATAATGCACCATAATGGAGCTTTCCATATCTAGCATATGCATTAAAGAAGAAGTGCAATGTGGCGAATTGAGCAGACATCGAAGTAATGGAATCAAGTTTCCAATGTTCATATTTTAGGAAGATAAAGAAAGTTTGTTAAAAACCTTACACGCGAAGATCAAATAGATAAGTTGTTTCTATATCAAGTATCTAACAACTACATTAAGATTTGAAGAAACCCCAAAGCTACAATACACATATTTCAGAAGTCTCTATAAAGACATCAAGAGTAAAGAACACAACAACAAAGTGCATGGAAACATATACAAAAGTGTACAGAAAAAGCTATGTAAAGTTGTGTTTAGAATTGTGCTTATACATTTTCATATCTGCTAGTAGAGAGCAAACTATGAGAATTGAGTTTTGAAAGTAACCATTGTAAATCTTACCATTGTGAAGTATACCCAATGAGCCTTCTTTGTTATTTCTACAAGAGATTTTTCTCATTGTATTAAAAGGTCCTTGATCCTAGGAGGAGATTTTTCTCAAACTTCTATAGGTTCACCAAGTGTTACTAGCAGTACTAGAATTACTAGTATTACTAGCAGTACTTGCAGTATTAGCAGTACTAGCATTACTACTATTACTAACAGTACTAGTAGTATTACTAACAGTACTAGCAGTACTAGTAGTATTACTAGCAGTACTAGTAGTATTACTAACAGTACTAGTAGTATTACTAACAGTACTAGTAGTATTACTAACAGTACTAGCAGTACTAGTAGTATTACTAACAGTACTAGTATTACTAGCACTATTAGTATTACCAGTATTACTAGCACTATTAGTATTACCAGTATTACTAGCAATACTAACAGTACTAGCAATACTAATATTACTAGCAATACTAACAATAATAGTATTACTAGCAGTGCTAGTATTTCTAATATTACTAGCAATACTAGTATTAGTACCATTACTAGCAGTACTAGTATTACTAGTATTTATAGCAATACTAGTATTTCTAGCATTACTAGTATTACTAGCAGTACTAGTATTACTAGAAGTAATAACAGTACTACTATTACTAACAGTAATAACAATACTAGTATTACACTACAAAAAATCGTGTATAAAGTGGTGGTTTTAATATGGCGGTTATTAATAACCACCACAATTATCCTTCAAAATATATCATTTTGAACTGCCACAATTATCCTTCAAAATAAAAATCTCACGTTTTCCTTCCCTTCATACACTATTCTCATTATTTTCAATTATTTTTGAAAACTTGGTTTGACTATTGACTCCTAGGAACCCTGAAACTCTCTTCCCTCTCTCTTTTTTGCTAAACACTCGTTCGTGACTCTTCCCTTTCTCTTCCTTTTCTCTCTGCTAAACACTGAAACCCTAACGAAATCCTCACGAAGCCCTCCGCCCTCCTCATGAAATCCTCCTCGCGAAACCCTCTGTGATTCATGAAACCTCTGTACTTCACAAAACTATCTCACCTTCACTCACTCTTCCCTTCACTCACTCGCGCAACCTAAACCTAGTGCTCACTATCGCTCCCTTCATTATTCGCCATTGCCACCTCCGTGCAAAAGGATTTAAAACTTTTGTCTGTGAACCCTACCTCTCCTTACTCTCGCGTTCATTCGTTAACTCTCCGCCACTGTTTGCGGCTGTCCGCCACGATAGAGAGAAATGGCAACCAACATTGGAATCATGGATGCGGCTTACTTTGTTGGCAAATCTGAGATTCTTTCTTGGATCAACTCAACTCTACAACTATGTCTCTCCAAAATTGAAGAGGTTTATCTTCTGATCCAATTCTTTTTATACTTTGATTTGATTATCTTCTATAATTTCATAGTTTATCTATTTCGCTGGATCATTAATTTCTCAGGCATGTTCCGGAGCTGTTTACTACAATGAATCAAATCATGTGTCAAAAAGAAAAAGAGTCAAATCTGTAAAGAAAACAATATTAACAAGTGTGACCACTATAGTTCTGTTTAATTTGACTGGGTACTAGATTGCAAGTTAAGTTTATAAACATGACCTGGATTACATTTGCTTATTTGCATTCATTCTAAGTTTTATTTTACCATTTTATGTTGTTTGACTCTAGTGTGCACATACAACAGCCCACACATATTTTAGGAAACTTAGACTTTGTTTACCTTTGTTATCCAGGGAGAACAGGGTGCAGATATAATTGTTGTGACAGAACTGGTTGAATTTCTCATGTCAACCTTGGTTAAGGTAATATTATTACACATAATGCATTTTGCAGAATGCAGTTTCATTCAATGGGATTATTACTAGCAGTACTAGTATTACTAGTAGCAGTAATAGTATTACTAACTGTACTAGTATTAATAGCAATACTAGTATTACTAACAGTACTAGTATTAATATCAATACTAGTATTACTAGCAATACTAGTAGTACTAGTATTTACTAACAGTATTACTATTACTAGCAGTACTAGTATTACTAGTAATATTAGTATTACTAGTAATATTAGTATTGTTGAACCAAGTGTGTTCAAGCTTTGAAGAATCCAAACCCTTTGAAGGATGATGAAAGGCTGGTTGTGCTTGTTGTTGCTGAGCTGTCTTTTAGATAGGATCTGGGTAGATTTTATGTATAATCCACTCTTGATTGAATCCAAAGCATAAGCACTCTCAATCCTTTTAAAAGAAACATGTTTTTCAAACTAAGTGAAAAACAACCTGTTGTTTTGTCGAAACAACCGATTGTTTTATACTTAGGTGTTTTTAGAAAGGTTGAAAACTGTTTTTATGGTTGACTTGCTGTCAAAACCAAAACAACCGATTGATTCGTGGAAACAACCGATTGTTTGTTTTGTTACCATAACAAAAACTGTTTTGTGCTTTGACTGAGCATTAAATGTTTTTCCAACTGTTTACGCTCCAATTTGTAATGCTTTGACCAATCTTTAAATGCAATTAATAGTTTGTTGAGATTGTGCAACAAACAAATTTGTTTTATATACAGAAAAACAGATTTGAGTTTTTCACTGATTTTGATTAAGGGAAAAAAAAGTTGAGATTGCTTAGAGATTGAGTTTGATCAAAGAGTGTGAGATAGGATTTTCTGCTTGTATTGATTTCAGATTTATTCTGTAACAAGTGTAATCCTTTGTACTTTGAAAGAAACTTTCTGTGTGTTGCTAAGAAATGCTGTGTGTTCTTGAGGGGATCATGATCAGCATTCTTAGTGTTGTTGTGCTGACCAAGGGAAGTGTGTGTCTTGAGGGGATCAAGGTCACTTCTTTGGTTGTTGTTGTAAGTGATCTAGAGTTGATTGCTTAATGGATTTCCTCAGTGGTTTCTGAGAAGACTGGATGTAGCTCTGGGTTTAGAGTGAACCAGTATAAACCTCTGTGTGCATTCTCTCTATCCTTAATCTCTTTAAATTCAGTTTTAATATTTGTGAACTGGTATAAACAACCGATTGTTTCTGCGAAACAACCGATTGTTTTTCTGGTGTTGTGTTTATTTGCTTTGTGTTTTGGCAAACTGATTTCCTTATCAACTGTTTCTAAAAGTAATTTCATTCTAGACTTAAAAGTTTGTGAAAACCCTCTTTAAACCATTCACCCCCCCTCTAGTTTAAAGTCATCCATTCTAACAAGTATTACTAGTAATATTAGTATGACTAGCATTCCTAGTATTACTAGCATTACTATCATTATTAGTTTTACTAGTATTACTAACAGTATTAGTATTACTAGTATTAATATCAGTACTTATATTACTAGTACTAACAGTACTAATATTACTACTAGTAATAGTATTACTAGTATTACTTGCAATACTAGCATTACTAGTATTACTTGTATTACTAGTATTACTAGTCGTACTAATATTACTAGTCGTACTAGTATTACTAGCAGTATTAGTATTACTACTAGTCTTACTAGCAGTACGAGTATCACTACTAGCAGTACTAGTATTACTAACAATATTAGTATTACTAGTAGTACTAGTATTACTAACAATATTAGTATTACTAGTAGTACTAGTATTACTAACAATATTAGTATTACTAGTAATACTAGTATTGCTAGTACTACTCGTAATACAAGCACTACTAGTAATACTAATACTGCTAGTAATTCCAGTAATGTTTGTAGTAGTAATACTAGTACTGCTAGTAATGTTAGTAATACTAATATTACTAGCAATACTAGTATTACTACTACTAGAAGTATTACTAGCAGTTCTAGTGTTACTAGTAGTGCTTGTATTACAAGTAGTACTAGCAATACTAGTATTACTAGTAATACTAATATTATTAGTAATACTAGTACTGCTAGTAATACTAATATTGTTAGTAAGACTAGTAGTTATACTTGTACTGCTAGTAATACTAATACTGTTAGTAATACTAGTATTGTAGTAATGCTACTGTTAGTAATATTAGTATTGTAGTAATGCTAGTAGTGCTAGTAATACTAGTAGTGTTATAGTACTACTAGTAATACTAGACAGGACGTAACCATTGTTGGTGGGTGAACCAGTATAAATTTTTGTATATTTTTTTTTCTATATATTTTGTTTAATTACTATCTTGATTTCTTTAATATTTCGCGAATTGAGTGTGAACTCTTTTCAATCTCTCTTCTATAACCAATTAAATCTTGAGAGGAGATATGCCTAACAAAAGAATTACTTTATCAATAAAAAGAAATTATAGATCAAATATCACTAAAATTCTTTCAAACATCGAGAAAACACTTATATCTTCAAAGAAAATGATGCTTCACTCAACATCAAACTCTAACTTATTACCAAGTCACAGGAGCACTAATAGCTGGTCATTAGAAAAGCTTACATGTTATTTGAAGGTACTTAAATGATTTTATATTACATCTTTAACATAGTATATTATAAGAAAGAAAGACATTCATATTAGAATATTCATTTCTTAATATGAACTTTACTTTATATTAATAGGTGACCATGATCTTTCGGTAAAAAAAAATGAAATTAATGAAAGAGAATGATTAAAGTTTTAACATTCCTATAAGATTCACATTTTCCAGTAAATGGACTGTAATGACTAGTGAGGTAGTGACTTATAGTTGTAGGCAGGTCCCATCATCCCTCGATATGATCACATGAGTTCAGAATATCCAAACCAACTGTACAATTCAACACCTTAGCAGCTCTTGGATTCAAGTTTTACTGTTTGTGATTTGATAGAAAGAAGTGAAAGACACAAGTCATTGGTTCCTTTACATTCATTATTACCGGTTTTAAATGGCTTCTTTGTTTAAATTTTTGGTAACATAACCTTAAAAATTATGCTCACTCGCCACTATAGCCGCACATGAGGAAAGGAAAACTCCACGAGCACAGATTCGTGTTCAAAGAGGTTTGTGTTTCCCAGAAAACCACTGTAGAACAAGAAGAATGAATCAGATTGGATTGTCGCGTTTTGCTTAGTGCGTAAGGGAGAATAAAACTTCATCGACATTAACGTTTGAAAATTTGGTATATTAGGCGTTATGTTTCACTTTCTACAATAACATTGTTTCCAATGAAGTTGTGGGGATCAACCACAATTGCCCTCAAAGCTAACAACCCCACACTTATCCCCAAGTACTTAACTTTTACACACACACACACATATATATATATATATATATATATATATATATATATATATATATATAAATGAGACTAAAATTTTTCCTACCAAAATCTTACAAGAATATATTTAAATCTCTTTGCCGATGTGAATTTCTCGTTTATAACTAATTTCTAATATTTTTTTTATATACACTCTTCTTTTATAATCGTATTTTTTCATATGAAATTAATTTCATTAATTATTTGATTTGTATTGAAAATTGTAAAAATATTTTGTGATAAATATCTACCAACTTGATAAATATTTTTAAGTTGTCGCAAATTTTATCTGAATGAGTGTATACAAAATTTAACTTCTAATTTTTAAAGATTAAATATGCTTTTTATTTTTGTACTCTAACATCCGTTTTTGTTTTTATTCTAAATTTTAGATTTTTTGATATTTGTAATCTTCTGATATTTGTAATCTTCCTGCCGGTTGACTGAGAAGATCTTCGTGCGTAGCTTTGACTCGCGAACAAGGTCTCCTTCGTCTCCAACTCAGATCTTCACCTTACCCCGCCGTGAGTACCTGAAAAGGAGTGAGCAAAAGGCGTCCTCGCGGTCGTTTGTACTCCGACGATCAAGTCAGCAAGCAAGAAACACCAAACACCTCCGTCTCGGAGCACCGTAACTGAATGCTCTGAAGGTGTGCAACTGAATCGTAACTAATTCTCTCTCTCTCTCTCTCTTTCTCTCATTCCAACCACTCGTGCGTACAGTGAGTAAGCGAGCGAATGATCAGAAAGTGTCTGTGTAAACTGAGTAAAACGTACCTTACTAAGCTTTCAGAAAAGCTTATATACCTTGGGTATCAGTGCTTACTGCCACGTGTCCTTCTGACTTAACTGCAATTCCACGTGGAAGGCCTTACAACGCTGTAACCCAACTTAGGGAAATTCCAGCGTGTAAGTCTTCCTTCCTTGAAGTGCATTTGGCGCGAGGGGTGACTATCTGGGTGCCAACTCATGCGCCCCAGCTTCTAGTCACTCGCCCTGGAAGTGTATCTTCCTTCCTCTCGTACCACGCACACGGTTCACCCCTGGGCGTGGCCCTCTCCCGGATCGTCTCTGTCCCAGGGATTCTCCAGAGGTGGCGTGGGTACTTCACAAGGCAGGCTACCCCCTACTGGTACTGGGACTATGGCCTTGAAGCCACCTTTCTCTTATCTTTATTAATGTTCTGAGGTACCGGGGCCCGAGGCCTCCTCGCCCGTACCGTGACCTCTTACTGTGCCGCACCCTCCACGGTCTTCCTTACCCGTGGGTATCGGGGGGTGACGTCAACGATGCCGCAACCCGACGTCGCCTCAACATGGTGACGTCCGCACCTGGCGACGCCCAAAGTGGTCAACCTCTTGACTTCCTCCCTTGGGGCCCCTGGGTGGATCCCACCATACGCTTAACTTTGACGTTAACTTTTGAATTTGGTCAACACTCGGGGACGGGTAGGTACACAAGCCCCCCAGTCTTGAGCTGACACTTGTTTTCAGCAAAAAGATTAAGGTCTCGCCCTACCATCCACGTGGCATTCTGATGACGTGACATTCTCTGAGCAGCTGACATGACATTCTCTGAGCGGCTGACGTGACATTCTTCTCGTGGTGATATGACACCTTAAGTCATGCCTTAATCTCTCGACATGTGGCCCAATCGCACGGCCACAACTTAACGCCTCTCGCACTCCTCAAGTTTACGTTATATCTTTCAAAATCCCGTGCTCCCAGTTACTGTTCCATAACTCTTTGACATTCCTCTACACTGTTCATCTTCTCAAAGCTTCCTCTGCATTCTCTCTTCGAACCTCGAACTTCCCTCAACTCAATCATCAAAAGGTATGATTTTTCTCCTCTGATGGCTCTTTCCCTTAACATTTTGTACTGATATAACTGCCTTGGCCTGTTTATTTCTTTCGCCTTCGTGCTCTTCTTCCTCATTTCTCTGTTTCACCTCTTCTCGATCTCTCGCGTGGGTAGGGTTTTTCTTAGGGTTTCTTTCCCCTTTTCGCCTTAACCCCCATTTGCTAAACCTTTTCTCTTCTTCATTCTTCAGCTTTCCTCAATGGCGCGTACTAAAACGACGGCCAACCCTCGACCCCCAAGGATCAACTACAAAGCCCTTTACCCCAGTCTCGATGAGTGCTTAAGTCTAACCTTCATGAAGGATTAGAGGGATCATATTGACGGACCAAACGTCTACCAGCATCGTGCCTTTGCTAGGAGGCACGATGAGGACATAGCTGTGCTTCCCTGTACTCCAGGCGAGCCTGTCTGTAGGGATGAGAGCTCCAACAATTGGGTTCCATTCTTCTATTTTTACCAAATTGTATTCAAGCGCATTGGGATGTGCTTGCCTTTCTCTGGGTTCGAAAGGAAACTTCTAACAGAGATCAATGTCGCCCCTGCCCAGCTTCATTCCAACAGCTGGGCTTTCGTCAAAGCCTTCGGGATTCTCAGCGGGTACTTTGGCCAGCCCCCCTCAGTTGATATCTTCCTTCACTTCTTCGAGGTGAAGAAGCAGGGAAAAAGCTTATGGGTGAGCTTTAGCAGCATCACCGGAAGGGTCATCCTCTCCCTATTCCAGCAATCGTACAAAGGCTGGAAAGGGAAATTCTTCAAAGTGTGCTGCTCTGAGCTCGACCGCACCACCTTGAATGGCTTCCCCCTGTATTGGGTGCAAGAAGTCAAACTGACCAAACCCAAGTCCTTAGACGAGCTGCCCTCGGCTGATCGAGAGGTTTGTCAAATCCTGGCCAGCGTGGGGGTCCTTGATACCTGCATTCTGATAAGTCGTGAATACGACGCTGAAGGCCTCACCCGCTACATAAGTACGAGAATCACCCCTTTCAACTATCTATTCTCTGCTTCTGCTTGTTTTTGCTTTGTACATGATTTATCTGCTTTCTCATGCCGCAAATTAGCTTGTGCCTAACTCTTACTGTGTTTGCCCTCTTGATACAGATTCAAAAATGGATAAGCAAAGGAGATGGAAACTCGCCCAAGACATGAAGTTTGCTTCGTCAAAAGGGGGTGGGGTTTCCATACCTCCAACCTCTGAAAACACTCCCACCTCCCCCACCCCTCGCCCCCAAAGTCCACCTCCAACAACAACTCCCCAAACTCTACCCTCTCCAACTCACCCCTCGCACTCACCACCCCCCATAGCGGCCATCCCACTTGCCTTGGTCGCAACCACTGCTGAACCAGCCCCCCTTGACAAAGGCAAAAGGGTGGTGGTGATTCCTTCTGAGAATGAAGATGAGTCTGCTGAAGGACAAGTCTTCAAGAGAAGAAGGACCATCCGGGCGGCCCCCCAAGCTGTTACCTCCACATCCTCCTCAAACCACGATGCCGACTCGCTAAGGGAGCACCCTCCAAGCGCCACCTCACCCTCACAACCAATGGCCTTGGAGGGTGGAACTAAAGCTGAGCCCACATCTGCTCCACCACCTGCTCCAGAACTTCCCCCACCAGTCCAAGAGATGCTGAGGGGCTACTTCCACAAGCTCTCCCCAGGGAGCCAAACTGAGGGTGCCAAGAAGGAAGGCATGAACTTCTATCTTGTTGCCTTCATGGCTTGTGCCAACACATGGCATGAAAAAGCCAGAGCCAAAACTGCTGAAGCCTCTGCCCTTCAAGCCCTTGAGAAGGAGAATGCCTCGCTAAAAGAGGAGAAGGAGACCTTGGCACGCCGCTGGGCCGCCAAGAGGAGGCCTATAAGGATTCCTTGAGGCTAGCTCAGAAGGTCAAGGAAGAAGCTAGCAAAAGGCTGCATGAGGCGGGGTAAGCCCATGCTGAGCTTCTGGGGTAGATCGTGCCCCTTCGCGTAAAAGTTGTGGACCTCCAAGACGCGGTGGAGACTTCCAAGACACAGCAGAAGAAACTTGAAGACCACTGCGTCGACTGGGAGCAAAAGCTGGCAAAAACAGAGGCTGCACTCGAGGCCAAAACTGAGGCTTGCGATCTGCTAACTGGTGAAATCACAACGCTGCGGACGGAGATGGCCAAGGCTCTGGAGGTCAAAGATCAAGAGCGGGTCGCAACTGTAGCGACCAAAGATGAGGAGCTGGCCTCACAAGCAAAACACTTCCAGGCAACAAAGGAAAGGCTAGTCCAAGAAGCTGTGACGGGGTTCGCCGACGGGTTTGCTGAGGCCCTTGTCCAAGCGGCTTGCGCGAACCCTGGCATCAACGTCTCAGAGTGCAGTCCCTTCAGCGAAGTGGTCGAAGGCAAAATCGTGCCTTTGACGGCTCCTGAGGATTAGCCTATCCTTACAACTTTGTAACACTTTTGTAATACTGTACATGTGTACGTAGTTGTTCTTTTTGTAATTGCTATGAACATCTTCTTCCATATATTTCTTAATATAATTGATCATTGGCTTCATCTGCTGTGAATTCTTTCTTCTGCATACTTTGAATATGATTGATTGCTCTGGCCTCATACTTTTGTACATTCTTTTATGCACTTAATGCCTTAGACGACTTGTATTTTCTATGCCTTTCCTTTTACTCTTCGAATCCTTTCTGCTTCCTTGACTTGTAATAATTTCAACTTGCTCTTCGCCTAATCTTCTTCAGCCCTGAGGCACTTACTGCCAAAGGTATTGCTAGCTTCGTCATCGCTTTAGATGAAGGAGGTCTCATCTCTTCTATGGCCTCGACGTCGCTCGAGGGCGAGGGAGGACTTAGCTCTTTTGTGGCCTCGACATCGCTCAAGGGTGAGGAGGGCCTATCTTACCTGCACTGGGTGTCCACACTCGAGGAGAGACCTGCTGAACGTGAGGTCATATCGTCCCCAGCGTGTCTAAACACTTGGGACAAGGTCACACTTTGATGCCCACACCCGAGGAGAGGCCCACTACAGCAGCGTCGTATCGTCCTCGGGGTGTCTAAACACCGAGGCAACTTAGCCCTTATCTCTGCGCACTTGGTGTCCACGCCCGAGGAAATTAATTTCATTAATTATTTGATTTGTATTGAAAATTGTAAAAATATTTTGTGATAAATATCTACCAACTTCATAAATATTTTTAAGTTGTCGCAATTTTTATCTGAATGAGTGTATACATAATTTAACTTATAATTTTTAAAGATTAAATATGCTTTTTATTTTTGTACTCTAACATAAGTTTTTGTTTTTATTTTAAATTTTAGATTTTTTGATATTTGTAATCTTCCTGCCGGTTGACTGAGAAGATCTTCGTGCATAGCTTTGACTCGCGAACAAGGTCTCCTTCGTCTCCAACTTAGATCTTCACCTTACCCCGCCGTGAGTACCTGAAAAGGAGTCAGCAAAGGACGCCCTCGCGGACGTTTGCACTCCGACGATCAAGTCAGCAAGCTAGAAACACCAAACACCTCCGTCTTAGAGCACCGTAACTGAATGCTCTGAAGGTGTGTAACTGAATCGTAACTAACTTTCTCTGTCTCTCTCTTTCCAACCACTCGTGCGTACAGTGAGTAAGCGAGCGAATGATCAAAAAGTGTCTGTGTAAACTGAGTAAAACGTACCTTACTAAGCTTTCAGAAAAGCTTATATACCTTGGGTTCAGTGCTTACTGCCACGTGTCCTTCTGACTTAACCGCAATTCCACGTGGAAGGCCTTACAACGCTGTAACCCAACTTAGGGAAATTCTAGCGTGTAAGTCTTCCTTCTTTGAAGTGCATCTGGCGCGAGGGGTGACTACCTGGGTACCAACTCATGCGACCCAGCTTCTAGTCACTCGCCTTGGGAGTGTATCTGCCTTCCTCTCGTACCACGCACATGGTTCACCCCTGGGCGTGGCCCTCTCCTGGGTCGTCTCTGTCCCAAGGATTCTCTAGAGGTGGCGTGGGTACTTCACGAGGTACGTGGCGTGGGGACTATGGCCTTGAAGTCACCTTTCTCTTATCTTTATTACTGTTCTGAGGTAACGGGGCCCGAAGCCTCCTCGCCCGTACCGTGACCTCTTACTATGCCGCCCCCTCCACGGTCTTCCCACCTGTGGGTATCGGGGGGTGACGTCAACGATGCCGCAACCCGACGTCGCCTCAACATGGCGACGTCCACACCTGGGGACGCCCGTACCTGGCGAAGCCCGCATCTGGCGACGCCCAAAGTGGTCAACCTCTTGACTTCCTCCCTTGGGACCCCTTGGTGGATCCCACCATACGTTTGACTTTGACGTTGAGTTTTGACTTTGGTCAACGCCCGGGAACGGGTCGGTACATGTAATAAAAAAAATTAAAATAAATTTTTGTTAATTATTTTTATATGATAAATAAAATTTTAATATTAATAATTATATTAAAATATTTCATACTTACTCATAATACTGATATGAATATAATAATATTATAATATAGAAAATTGATTTATTAAATAAAAAAATAAAAAATTATTTTAATAGTTATTTTGTTATAAGTATTTAAAAATCTAAAATTTGAATTAAAGATAGAATTAATTTCGTAGAGTAGAAATTCATATTTAACTCTATTTTAATAGAAAAAGTACCGTCCGTGTAGATATTTTATAGCAACGATCTAAAGCAAAGGTTTAGGTAAATTAGAAGCTATTTGAGCGGTGAGCAAACAATAAATATATGTTATAGCTTGAACCTTGAAGCTGAATACTAACCATTCAAAGCAAATTCCCTTTTTGCGAACACAAAATGAAGAATTGTATATGTGAAAATTGTCATGTTTGTGAGATTATTATTCTCTTATCAACATCATACACTGTTATACTGAATTTGGTTCTCTTAAAACATGGAATAACAAATAAATCTATATGCATGGAGATTGTTCAAAATTCATTAGGCATGAGGATAACTAGGAAGAATATTTTATATTTTAATTTGGACAACGGAATATAATGGACATGTATATATCTAATTTTCAGTTTTCTCATATTCGTTTCTCTTTTTCAATTATCAAGATATTTTAATTTAATTGATATTTTATTTTGAAATTTATGTAATATATTTTATTTTTTATTAACTAAGATTAGAGAGAAAAATATGTATTTTTTTTATTAAATTATTTATAATATTATGTTTCTTTGCTTTTATTTTAATTTTTCCTGAGAATAAATATATAGATATTGTATGGACACTTATATGAATATACTTTATTTAATAGAGATTATATATTTTTACTCCCAACACAAGGATCAGCATAAAATTGATCTTTAAAAAATTAATAAATTTTTCATACAAAAAGTTACACTTGAAGACATGAGGATCATCTATAATTTTGAAACTCCAGGCAGTGGGGATAAGAACAGCATTAACTTTCTAATATGGTAATTTCGTTTTTTCATTCATTCCAATATGGCCCTTACAAAAAAGTTATTTGTTGAACAGTTAATTTGTACGAGATTAATCTACTCTTGTAGACGAGGACAGATTAAAAACAAGTAAATTTTATTAAGGGAAATTATATTTGATTATTTTTAAGTTAGACTAAATAACACTCCCATTACTCACCTCTTTTATATGTTTTAATAAGATAGTATTCACCTTCCTGATATTTTTAGTAAAGTAATATTTATTTCTCTTATTTCATTTAAACATAACGGATTGACTAAACCTTTAATAAAATAAAAAATGTAAAGTTTTGAAATATAAAATTAAAGAATTTATCTAAAAAAAGTTGAGTAATTTAACTGTTATATCAACAACATCTAAAAAAACGTATTGTCCCTTAATTATAATTTATATTATAAAAATTATATTTTTGAGAAAATGTTGTTTTAATGAAAAATAAATAACTACTTAAAAAGTTGTATAATTAAATTATTGATTTATATTTAAATATATATTTTTAACACAAATATAAATTTGAGTATGAGTGTTATGTACTAATAACATAATGTATATTTTAAAATTAGGATAAATATGAATGTTATTTAAAAGAATTCTAAAAAGAATGAGTACAATTTTTTATAATTAAATCATTCAATTTTCTATGTATAACTTTTTAATTAAACTTTAGCTAATACCTTGCTTTTTAAATAAATTAAGGGTATGAATAATATTTTATTAAAATATAAAAATAATAGATACTGTTTTATTAAAAACATAAAGATAAATTTATTTTAAAAACTTGAAAGAATATAATTATTATTTTATTAAAATTTTAAGTAAAATAAATGTTCATTTTAAAATTGAAATAAAACTAAAAAATCATTAAATAAAAAATAATTTTAAAGATTAAAAATAATTAATTACTATATTGATTAAATTATATATTATTTAAAGTAGTTTTTATTATTATTTATAAACTAATTTCTAAAATAGTATATTTTGGTAGCTAATAAAATACCTTAAAAACTAGTTTATAAATTTTATTAACAGTAGAAATTATTTAGATATTATTAATTTTTTTTAATTTAAAATAATATTTAATTTAATTAATAGAGTAACTAATTATCTTTCGTTTTTATTTTTATTTAATAATTATCTTGTACCAGTAATTTTAAAAATACGATGAAGTGTAATTGTCATTTTATTAAATAATAAAATTTTATTTTAAAATTAGGGGAATATGAATGAAGCTTAATCACAAGTGTAATTTTTAAATTTTATTAGTAATAAAGAAAAATATACTTTCTGTTCGTACAAGGTCGGGATTGTACTGGAGTGACTCCTTTCGTCTTTGTCTTCATCTTTTCGGTTTTTTTTTGCTTATTGGACTCTTTAACGTGCTCTCGGAAGGTGGCTGAGAGGTTTCTTTAACTCGCTCTCGGTAGGAATTCACCTAAGTCAATTCTTCCTTGATCGAGAGGTTTCTTTACGAACTCTCGGCAAGGATTCACCTAAGTGATTTCTTCCTTGGTTGAGCAGTTTCTTTAACGTGTTCTCGGCAGGGATTTACCTAAGTGAATTCTTCCTTGGCTGAGAGGTTTCTTTAACACGCTCTCAACAGGGATTTACCTAAGTGAATTCTTCCTTGGCCAAGAGGTTTCTTTAACGTACTCTCGGCAGGGACTCACCTAAGTTAATTCTTCCTTGGCTGAGAGGTTTCCTTAACACATTCTCGACAGGGATTCACTTAAGTGAATTCTTTCTTGGCCGAGAGGTTTTTTTAACGAACTCTCGGCAGGGATTCACTTAAGTGAATTGTTCCTTGGTCGAGAGGTTTCTTTAACGCGCTTTTGGCAGGGATTCAGCTAAGTGAATTCTTCCTCAGCCGAGAGGTTTCTTTAATATGCTCTTGAAAGGGATTCACTTATGTGAATTCTTCCTTGGCCGAGAGGTTTCTTTAACGTGCTATCGTTAGGGATTCTCTTATGTGAATTCTTCATTGGCCAAGGGGTTTCTTTAACGTGCTCTCGACAGGGATTCACTTATGTGAATTCTTCCTTGGCCGAGAGGTTTCTTTAATGTGTTCTCGGTAGGGATTCATTGATGTGAATTCTTCTTTGGTCGAGAGGTTACTTTAATGTGCTCTCGGCAGGGATTCACTTATGTGAATTCTTCCTTGGCCGAGAGGTTACTTTAAAGTGTTCTCGGTAGGGATTCATTGATGTGAATTCTTCTTTGGCCGAGAGGTTACTTTAATGTGCTCTCGGCAGGGATTCACTTATGTAAGTTCTTCATTGGTCGAGAGGTTTATTTAACACGCTCTTAGCAGGGATTCACTTGAATTCTTCCTTGGTTGAGAGATTTCTTTAATGTGCTCTCTGTAGGGATTCATATATGTGAATTCTTCCTTGGTCGAGGGGTTTCTTTAACTTGCTTTCGACACAGATTCACTTATTTGAATACTTCCTTGGCTGAGGGGTTTCTTTAACGTGCTCTCGACAGGGATTCACTTATGTGAATTCTTCCTTGGCCGAGGGATTTCTTTAATGTGCTCTCGGCAGGGATTCACTTATGTGAATTCTTCCTTAGTCAAGAGGTTACTTTAATGTGCTCTCAGCAGGGATTCACTCATGTGAATCTTCCTTGGTCGAGAGGTTCCTTTCTCGTTGTTACTATTGACAATTTAACTATATAGAAGACAAGTCTGCTTTCATTCATGTGATGCCTCATTAAAACCTACTTCAGCCAAAACCCTTTTTGTGGAAAAAGACAGATAGTAGGAAATAGTACACCTATATATATATATATATATATATATATATATATTCAAGTGGCTTGCATTGCAAGTCCTAACACTTCTCGGCCATCCAGCTGCTGAAAATAATAGGCTCCATTGTGCAAACTTTCCTTGATTTTAAATGGTCCTTCCGAATTCGCACTGAACTTACCCTCCGCTGGGATCTTGCGAGCTTCTCTTTTCATTCTCCATACGAGTTCATCTTCTTGGAAAGCTCGTGGCTTTGGTATTTGAGTTATACCTCCTGGACCCCCTTTGCTTGCAAGCTTCTTCTCGTAAATTTGCCTTGTCGCACAACTCCTGAAGTAAATCCAACTCGGTTTTGAAGCATTCGTTATTCAGTTTGAGGTTGTCAAGCTCTCGGTGGATTGTCAGCTCTCTGACTTCTACCGGTAACATGTTATTTGTGTCATAGGTGTGGTTATAGGGAGTTTCTCTTGTGGCCGAGTGTGGGGTGCACCTATAGGCCCAAAGGACTTTAACGAGCTCTTCCGTCCATCTTCCCTTCGTGCTGCCTAACCTTTTCTTCAATTTGGTCAGTATAACCTTGTTTGCGAATTCGGCTTGTCCATTAGTTTACGGGTGTTCTACTGAACTCGTTTTGTGCCGAATTTCGAGATTGTCATAGAACTCAGCAAGATTCCGGTTCGTGAATTGTCTCCGTTATCTATAATGATGGTGTGTGGAATACCAAATCCGCAGACTATGTCCTTCCAAACGAAGCTTTGAACTTGTCGAGCTGTGATTTGTGAAATAATCCACCGCTACTAGTAGGAACTTTCTTTGCCCTGTTACTTGTGCAAAATGGCTGACTATATCCATCCCCCATAAGGAAAATGGCCATGGAGAATTGATGTTTTGTAAGTCGTGAGGGTGGAGATGTATGAGAAGACTGTGCTCTTGGCAGCTTTGGCATTTTTTAACGAAGTCTGCACAATCGACTCTCAAGGTGGGTTAATAATAGTTGGCTTTCAATACTCTTGCCACCATTGTTCGCGCTCCCGAATGTAAGCCGCAAGCACCGTGGTGTAGTTCCTTCAAAATGTATTCGACCTCGGCCTTAGACACACATTTAAGCAACGGGGTTGCAAAACCTCTCTTATATAGGTCATCACCCACTAAGACAAAATGAGAAGCTTTCTTTACCATCGTGAGGTCTAGGAATTCCTTCCCGGCTTCCCAGTCTCCAACACACCCTTGATCTCAGAATCCAATACATTGCTTCTTGGTCTATCGTCATGCACTCTTCAATGACAACCGACGGAGGAGTAGACAAAGTTTGGTGTATGATAGTATCTTGTTGGCCTTTCAGCTTGCTACTGGGCAATTTTGATAGGATGTCAGCTTGAGAGTTATATTCTCGCTTTATGTGATGTATGATGACACCTTCGAATCCTATCATGATGCCGACCACTCGGTGGTAATACTTCAGGAGCAAAGGATCTTTCACTTGATACTCCCCGCAGATGTGACCGACTGTTAGCTGTGAGTCTGTCTTGCATTCGACCTTTCTAGCTCCCATGTCTTTATCCAACAACAACCCGACTATGAGAGCTTCATACTCAACTTGGTTGTATAATGCTTTGAACCCAAAACGTAAAGACTGTTCTATTCGGAGTTTTCCCAGCCCTTCGAGAACAACTCTTATCCTCCTCCACCTTTGTTGGAAGATCCATCGACATACAAAATCCATGGTGCTTCCATCTCCAGATTGTCTTAAAGCTCCGAGGTGAAGTCAGCTAAGCATTGCGACTTGATAGGCCCTCTTGGCTCATATGTAATGCCAAACTCTGACAACTGTACCGACCAACCAATCATTCTTCCTGCCAACTCGGGTTTACACAATACTTTACTGATGGGGCACTCGGTTCGTACAATAATTTCATGATTTTGAAAATATAGTCAAAGCCTTCTGGACGCGTGAACATGAGCCAAAGCTATCTTCTCAATCATTTGATACTTGGTCTCGGCGTCTTGTAATACTCAGCTTACAAAATAAATCGGCTTCTGTTCGGCTGTGCCTTAAACAATTGCGACACTCATGGCTTCTGACGACACGACAAGGTAGACCAGTAAGGGAAGTCCTTAGATTGGTTTGCTCAATACGGGTGGTTGGGATAACGTTTTCTTAACAGTTTTGAACACTTCCTCGAATGTTTCGTTCCATGAAAACTTTTCAGCTTTCTTCGTAAGCTTCAGGATTGGCTTTACTTTATCTGCTAACCTTGGCATAAACCTAGATAACGATGTCAACCTCCCTAAAAGCCGTGTGAACCTCCTTCAGGTTATTCAGACTTCTCATGGTTTCTAAGCCTTGGCATTTGTCTGGGTTGACCTTGATTTCTCGGCTTGTCAACATGAAGCCTAAGAACTTGCCACCCTTTACTCTGAATACGCATTTTTTAGGATTCAATCGCATGTCACACTGCCTAAGTTATTCGAAGATCTCGGCCAGGTCGGCTGCATGTTGTTCGACGCTGTCGGATTTGACAATCATATCATTGACGTACACTTCCACCGTCTTCCCAATTTTTTCCCGGAACATCTGGTACATCAACCTTTGATATGTGGCACCCCCATTCTTCAAATTGAATGGCATGACCTCATAAAAAAAGTTAACCCTTTCGGTCAGGAAAGTTGTCTTGTCCCCGTCTGTGAATTCATGGGTATTTGATTGTACCCAGAATATGGATCGAGAAAACTTAATACTTTGTGACTGGCAACTCCATTCACTAGTAAGTCAATACTAGGAAGTGGGTACGCATCTTTAGTGCAGGCCTTATTAAGATCAGTGTAGTTGGTACACATTTGTCACTTCCCATTGTTCTTCTGGACTAAAACTATATTCGCCAACCAAGTGGTGTAATGTATCTCTCGGATAAACTCGACATCTAGGAGCTTGTGTACTTCTTGCTCCGCAATCAACTGGTTCTCTTATCCCATTCTCCTCTTGTTTTGGGTTATCGGCTTCACCTCTTTGCAGATTGATAATTTGTGAGAGATAATTCTAGGATCAATGCCCGACATGTCGACTGTCGTCCAAGCAAAGAAATTAACATTCCTAGCCAATATGGCGGTGATCATATCCTTCAAGGTTGAACCAAGACGAGAATCTTGTCCTGGTTGACCCATCTTCCACGAGACTATCTTTTCTCTCGGCTCTACACGAGGTTCATCATTCGACCTAGGGTCCAGGTCGTTCATGACAGTCACCTGATGAACTTCAGGCCTTCAGCTTGGTGTTGGCGGGGAATTTTCAGACTTGCAGCGTAACATTCTCTCGTAGTCCTCTGGTCTGAATGAAGGTTCACGACTTCTCGACCCCGACTTCCGTTGTCTGTAGGGAACTTCATGGCAAGGTGAGGAGTCGAGACTATAGCTCCTAGCTTGTTGAGGGATGGTCTTCCAATAAGGATGTTGCAAGATGTTTCTGCGTCCACCAACAGGAATCTGATCCTAATTGTTTTACAACATTCATTACCCTCGCCAAGTTTAGTGTCAAGATCAATGTACCCTCGAGTGTCAACTCTCTCCCATGCGAATCCGACTATTTGCTCGTCAAATGCCTCCACGACATCTTAGGACTAACCCAATTTCTTAAATGTCTTCCAATAAAGAATGTCAACAGAGCTTCCTTGATCTATCTATGTTTTCATGACAACAAAATTGGCCACCACCATTGGATCATCATGCCTCAGATCTATAGTTTTGAAGTCAGCATCCGTGAAGAGGATAAGTGGCATACTTCTTCTTCTCTCCTGTGAATGGAGTCTACCGAGCTGATACCTCGGATATGTATCTTCCGAGATGAAGAAGTCATCCCTTCTCCAGCAAAGCCACTTGCGATGGTGTTTATCACACCCTGTACAGGTGTGACATCTCTACGATTCCATCCCTCTCTTTGTTCTCGGCTATCCCTTCTGCCTCCTCATTACGACAGTCTCGCGGTCTCCCCTCGTCGGCTCTCGGCCTTTTGTCCTCTTGACTGCTTTGAACAAAATGACGGAGATGGCCAACTTGTATCAACTCTTCGATTTTGTCCTTTAAGGCTCAATAATCTTCCCTTGTATGGCCAAACTTATGTTGATAGCGGTAGTGCTTCGATGGAGTGGTCGTTCTCTTTGGTGTTGTCATGAGGTCGACGTCAAGAGCTTCCTCCAAGATTCTCAACCTATGGGCAGTCAGGGGAGTATAGCGAGTGAAGCGTGGGGACTTAGGAAAGTCTCTCGGCCTTCCAGATGGCATAGGTCTTCCCTTGTCAACCGTCTTCTCAGATTCTTCCGATGCCCGAGCTTTGGCACGTAATTCCTTCAATTCTTCCAACTGCATGAATTTGGTGGCCCTATGCCACAACTAGTCCAAACTTATAGCCGACTGCATGTATAGGCTATCGGAGAAGGGACCTGGCTTGAGTGCAGTCACGATGTGATGCATGGCTACCTCAGGACTCAGGTTGCTTATGTTCAACGTCACTTTACCAAATCTATCCATGAAAGTTTGAAAGGACTCCGTCTTCTCTTGCCGAATGTTTACCAATGCGATAGATGAGAGGTGGTGTGGACGACTTGTAGTGAATTGAGCCCCAAGCCTTGCTGCCAATGAGTCAAAACACTCAATGGAGCGTGCAGGCAAGCGGGTAAACCAACTTAAAGCTGCCCCCCCCCCCCCCCCCCCTTAAGAGAGGTGGGGAATACTCGACATAACAACGCATCTTCTGTAGTCTACAAACTGACTTGTGTTAGATATGCATTCACATGTTCATCCAGATTGGTAGTTCCATCATACTTGTCAAGTGTGGGATTGCTCCAGGTACTCGACAGAGGCACCTCTATGATAGCTTCCAAAAAAGGACTCCGCCGGGGTGTCGTGCCCAAAGTGTTTGTTGATGCCAACCGAGTATTCTCCTGATAAGAATTCCCGACCTTTTGCCGTATCGATGTGTTTAGTTGGAGGAAGTTCCCCCTTTATAGTCTCTAGGGTTGTTGGTTCCCCATTAAGTTTTTGCTTCATCCAAGCATTTTGCCTCCTCAATGCCTCTATCTCTTGCTCACTCTTCCTCTTCCTTCCTTGGATTTCCTCTTCGTTTTTCTTCTTCAGCATCTTCATATCCTTCCTCATTTGCAAAATCAATGTCATTGGGTCAGGTTGGCTAGTCTCTCCTACTTGTGTATTTTTGTCATTGGTTGTCATGTTCCTCGTTGTTACCATGTGGACACTCCAAAGGGTTTCTTCCCGACCCCACAATAGGCGCCAAAATGTTCTTACAAGGTCAGGATCCTATTAGAGTGACTTTTTCTGTCTTCATCTTCCAATCTTCTAGGCTTCTAGGTGTGATGATCTCCGGTTGGTTCTTCCTCTCTCTAAGCCAAATGAGTGGGGTCGGGGGGTACTTGCGAAGGCACTCCGACTATCAAGTCAGTTTAAGTACAATATGCAAGTGAGTTGTGAGTAAAAATTTACCTTTGGTGTTGAGGTCCCCTTTAATATTTATACTTTTCGGACGGGCCTCAGCTGTTGTGGGCTTGCATGTGTGTTCAAAAGAGGGCCCAACTATGGTTTATTATTAAGTATGACTTAATTACAGTTAATTATAGATTTATGGGTTGCACTCAAATTAGGGGAGTTATTCGGTCTTCTCGACTATTTGTCCTTCTAGACTATTCGGCCTTCTCGACAATCTGGTAGCACACTTTCATTATTCAATATTATTATATTACTCACTTTATCGACCTTAATGTATTTCTAAGAATGAAGACCATCATATCCAAAGGTATGATCTTGTACTTTTTTATGTTTATATTTGTGTTGAGGAATATGTTTTTGTTTTTCAATTATTCTTTTGGAATAATGTTGTCTGGTATATATAATAAAATCAGTTACTTTGATTTGGCAAGGAAAGGTTATATATTAGCACAATCAATAAAATTTCTTAAAAGTATATATAGGTTGTTCCGGTACGTTAATATAATCCAATATTGTTCACGAGTTGAGGCCAAAGATAATTTATATACTTCTTTCTCTTCCAACCCACTGAGGCGCCTTTTAAGGATAAAACCGTAACGGAGCATCGACCTCCGAAGTGGACAATACTTTAAATGCGGTGATTGACCCTAGCGATGCTATCTCTCATACTTGAACTTGGAATAGTGGCACCGTCTGTGGGAATGAAAATGTGTCCCAAGTCCTTTAGCTAAGGAGGGGGAATCCATTCACCTTAGACCTCAAATGGGGGGCTTGTTTCGGTATAGCCAATATAGTCCCACATCGCTTAGGAGTTGAGGCCAAAAACATTTTATATACTCCTTCCGCCTCTAACCTAGGACAAAACCATGACGGAGCACCGACCTCCAAAGTAGACAATGCCTCAGATGCGACGATTGACCCTAGCGATGCTATCTCTTGGACTTGAGGTCAGAACCATATCTCTGAGTTCATTTTCGGTTGGAACATTTGGCACCATACAAAACAGAGCATATAAACTCCAGGAACTAAGTGGCAAGTTGATTCAAGAACTTAGAACATAACCCATTTAAAGACGTACTATAGTTGAAAACCGAGAACTTGTATTCTTTTTCCTTTGCTCGGGTTTTTTTCCTTAAGGAGAGTTTTACCGAGGAAGGTTTTAACGAGGCAAACTTGGCAAAATAAGGTCCCTTTTTTCTCGGTACAATCTCATCAAGTTCAATCAAAAACTAAAATTTCTTAACCAAGAGCACAACAAAAATAATACAAGTTCAATCAAAAAATAGAAGCGCTCAACCAAGAGCACAACAAAAATATACAACTTCAATCAAGAACTAGAAACGATCAACCAAGAGCATAACAACTCGCTCAACCAAGAGCAAAACAAAAATAATACAAGTTCAACAAAGAACTAGAAATTCCAACCAAGAGCATGACAACACGCTCAACTAAGAGCAAAGCAAAATAATGCAAGTTTAATCAAGAACTAGAAACGTCAACCAAGAGCATGACAACACGTTCAACCAAGAGCAAAGCAAAATAATTCAAGTTCAATCAAGAACGAAGCATGTTCAATCCCAAGCATAGCTAAAAACTAAATCCAAATGGGTCCAAGCTGAACTCGTTCATCCTTCAAATTGATCCACCAGTACATCTTCTCGGATTTTGAGATTGGGGTACTTATGTACATACCCCAAATTATGACCGGGTACATTCAAACAATAACTACTTGTTTAATATTATATTTAAGAAACATAAATTTGGTCCGTAGGTAAATCAATTTTTTTTAAGTGTAAATCAGACCATAAATCGGTTAATAGTTACTAGTGGTTATAGTTACTATTAATGGTCTGAGTCCAACAAGACCTATAAATAGGTGATGACTCTTTTAGTAAGAGGACACATTAAACTCTATTCTATACTCTTACCCTTAACTCTTTGTTAAGAATTTATCATCATCTTTATACTTTTACTGACTTAAGCATTAGAGAGTCTTATGCAAGTGGACCTCCATCATTCATCAAAGATAAACTAAAAGCTCGTTTCCTGAGATAATTAAAATTTAATAAAAAATTCAATTCAATTCTTCTATCTTTATAGAAACATATCTTTATAGAAACAGTTTATACTATTTATGATATATAATATTCTTATGTTCCGAATATGATTATATAATATGAGAGAAACATGTGGTCTATATTAAATAAAAAGAAAATATCTTTATTTATTTTATAAAATTAAAACAATATTTTTAAGTAACTCGTTATTTTAATAAGTAATATTATTTTTTTTTCACTTAGTACATCTGAATTATTTATTTCATTATTTATGTTTATTCCCTTTATTCCTACTTCTAATCAATTCAACCTTACTAGAGAGTTTGTTAGAATTTAGTAAATATTTTTTAAAATTTATTTAAAAAATACTTAATCTTGAAAATTTGTAAACATGATTATTTGATTTCTTTTACAATCTTAATATCGATCTCATTAATTTCATTCCTCATCTTTCCATCCTCTTAATTTCAGCCTTGAAAGGGAGATTTTGTTATCTATTAATAATTAAGCGACTAATAATAGAAAGTTGAAAAATGAGAAGTTGTTGAATACATAATTTAGAAGAGATTAAGAATAGAATTTTAAAGCATATATAATGCTCCATAAAATATTTTTTCTAAAAAATATTAAACGGTGTACCATACTTTAGTTTAATAATTGAATTCAATAAAGTAATATTGTTTATGTATAATAGGAAGAATGAGAACAATGATGAAAGTTTAATTTTCCATGTCTACACCTTGAATATAATGAAAAGAAAAATGTTGAAGCTAATATTTTAAGAGAAGTCATTGACTGGGAGTATCTTATTTTGCGGGTGTGGGACAATTACAGAGATGCCTTTGGACACGCACAACTACAAGCCAATGAAGACGACAAAAGTGGTCATCATGAGACACAAACCTAAAATAATGAACAACATCAATACCATGTCCAAATCCCTACGGAACTGTCATTTATTCTTTTCCATCTCTCAACTCGAGGGTGCCCATTATAATTAACTCAAATTTGTCATCAATGTCCCCTTCAACAGTCTATTGCTTCTTTGACCTAAAAGACAATTTATTTTGCCATGTCGAAATCACCTTCAAATCCTCTTATTCTCTTCCACTTTTGATTTAAATGGTGTACATATCATAATTCATTTTAATAAAAATAAAGAGTTTCATGTAGCCAACATTTCTGTATATGGATGTATTAAGATACAATAGACTTTTATGGATAACAATAAATCTATTCATAAAGAGTTAATTAATGTCAAAGTTTGTGGTTGAGGAATTCCAAATACATCTATTAAAGTGTCTTTATTTCTTTTAGTGGATGCACATTTTATTGTATAGTTTTGGTTGGTGTTTATGTCTTGTTTATGATAGATTTTTTTGGAATTGGTTAGTTTTTTGAGTTAATGTACTTTAATTGAATTATGTGGATCCATATAAAGATATAAGTAATATATATGATCAAATCTTTTGATAAACTACATATTTTTATACAGAGTGGTTGAAGTATTTTTTAAATATTTTCATTTATTATTTTTTATATTAATAATAAAAAAAATCATTCGAACATTACTATTTGGGGAATGATGGAGTTGTTTTGCATTATGGACTATATTTTACTTGAAATTGTAGATCAAATTCTCCTATTATTGTGTGATCCTCTTAATTCAAGTTGTAGTAAGGGTTTCATAAGATAAGAGTATAGTTGGATTTTGATGGTTTGGGATTACCTAGTTTGATAGTACGAAGACTTGGAGGATGAACAAGGCTCAAGTTTCAAACTAATGAACATATTAAAAAACATATTAATTTCTCTATAACAGTTTTCATCATTGTACATAAACTAATTTGAATTTGTTAAGAAAGTTTATTTTTCTCTTAAAAATACTCAAAATTATTTTATCCAAAAGAATCCAAAAGCTTAAATATGTGCTTGTCAGGTTCAGATAGTCATGTATTTTGGAATTCTAGAATTTTGACCAATCTATATGACTATAGTGGACTAGTCTCCTAACCCGATAAGGCTAAGATGTACTCAATTATTAATTAAAAGGGAAATTTCAACCTGAGAAGTCCGTGAAAATTAATTTAAGCTGTACCGCCCTGGTGGTCGGATGTGATGACGTGGCATCCTGCTACAGTGTAGGCGTGTTGACAAGGCGCCAGGTTGGCAAGAAGGGAAGGAAGTCGGGGGGCACGCGTAGTCGCCAGTTGCTAAGCTGGCGTGTTCCGACTTCCAGTTTACCAGAATAGGCGATCGCCAGGTTGAGGATGAAGTCGCCAGATGCAAACCCAGGCGACCAAGCAATCGGAGATCGCCAGAACAAGCACATCGCCGAAGATGAAGGAGAAGCAGATTATGAAGGCGGCCGGCGAGACCACAGGGAAGGTGTATGAAGGCCCTAACTCGCCAGTTCCAGTATAGATCGCACTCCTAAGTTAGCTATGCACTGGGCAGTACCATGCATAGGTAACTTAGCCAAAATGAGAGTAGAAGCAGCGCCAAGTCAGGGAGCCTCCAGATGATGGCACGTGTACAGTTGGATGCGAGCCACGTGTCCAAGTCTGTAACTGCCAGGAGAGAGAAAACCACCAGGTATATAAGAGTTCTTAACAGATTTTCTGAGGTACGCACGTTCAGTTCATACATTTTACGCTTGCGAGTGACAGAGCTGTTTGTGAGAGAGAATTTGCACGGTTCTAGTTCTTAGTATTTGGTGATACCGTCACTGACTTGAGCGTCGGAGTGCGATCGGCCGCAGCGGCGCCGTGTCGTTTCTTTGCAGGTTCTTGAAGTAGATCCAGGGAGGAACGAAGGTGATAAGCGGTGCGCACGTCGATCCTTTGACGAGGCATTCTCCAGCGCTCCGGTCAACAGGCAGGATCATCAGGCGCCCACCGTGGGGCCGTGTAAAACGTGCTCCCATCCACAGCGTGAGTTCGTGGAAGTTTTCGAGGTTTTCTGCGCGGTTGTGTGCTGGTGCAACCGTCGTTTGCAGTTTCTTTGAGTTTCGTTCGGTGAGTTTGTGTTTTGTACCGTTTGTTTGGCTTTCAATCGGTGGAGTGAGGTCTTTTGTTGCTTGCGCGCAATCTGTCTGGTGGAAGTTCGAGTTCTTTTGTGGTTTTCTGCGAAGGTTTGCGGTGTCTTGAGTTCTTGCGCAGTTTCTTGAGTTTTCTCCGATTGATCGCTGTTTCGATCGTGGTTGAAGTGTTGTTTGCTGTATTCCTGTGGTTTGCTGAAGTTAATGAGAAAGATGAGAAGCAATCGTTCCAGTCCTGTGGCTCCTGTCGTTGCTGAAGGCGACGCCGCCATGACCATGGCGCAGATGGCAGAAATGATGCGCTCGTTGCAGGCAACCGTGGAAGCCTCGCGCGTAGAGCAGGCAAGGATACATGAGGACCTGGTCGCCTCTCGCGCCAGGAACGAGGAGCTCAGCAAGGTAACTGAGGAGCTGCGTCGAGCTCTTCAGGAGCAGCAGGGGCGTTCTTCCGCTGAAGAGGTGGCACCGTCGACGCCACCTCGTGTGTTCCCAATGCCTTTTGTTCAGGCGATTACCGACACGCCTATTCCCACGAGCGTGGTTCCGGTTAAGGCTGTTTTTACCGGCGTGGAGGATCCAGAGGCTCATCTGACCACGTTCCACACACAGATGATGCTGTCGGGAGGGTCAGACGCCGTCTACTGTAAGATGTTCGTGAGCACGCTCCAGGGAACGGCGATGGAGTGGTTTGTGAGCCTGCCTAACGGCCACATAACAAATTTTCAACAGTTCTCGAAAATCTTTGTTGAGCAGTACATTGTGAATAAGGCACCGCCCAGGGTGTCCTATGATCTGTTTGATATAAGGCAGTACCACGGGGAGTCCCTCAGAGACTACCTCAATCACTTCGGAGCGCAAATGGTCAGATCGCCGGCCAAAGATGAAGAAATGCTGGTCTATGCCTTCAAGAAGGGCGTGCAGCCAGGGCCATTCTGCGAGGCCTTGATCAGGGCTCATCCAGCGACGTTTGCTGAAGTCAGGCGACTTGCGGTGGCCCACATCGTCGACGAGAGTGAAGTCGCCGAGAAGAGAGGCAGTGTGGCTCCTGCCAGGCCACGCGCCCAGACCAGGATCCAACCGCAGAGGGTGCTGAAAACGGCGGCGGCGGCCAAAAAAGACCAAAGGACTCGCTATCCTTACGATAGGAGAAATAAGGGAAGAAGCCAAGCGCGCCAACAGCCAGCACGCCAACAACCAGCACGCCGGGAATACAATCGCCCGCCTAAGCACAAATTTGTCATGGGACTAGCGGACCTGATCGCTATCCCCAACATATCTGCTAGGTTGAAGGCGCCCGAGAAGGTGGGAGACAAGGTGCTGGGGTCAAAGCCGGACGCCTGGTGCGAGTTCCACCAGTGTTTTGGCCACAACCTGGACTCGTGTTTGTCTTTAGGGTACCAGCTCGACGATCTGGTTAAGAGCGGGTTCCTAAATGACTATCTGCTGGACAAGAGGACGGGGGGAGCATCGAGTTCCCAGCCAGCAGGTGGAGAAGCCCAGCAACACGAGATGCCAATCCACGGGGAGATCCACACCATTGCAGGGGGTTTCTCAGGTGGTGGATGCACCGCATCGCAGAGGAAAAAGTACGCGCGATCGGTGATGGCAGTGGACATGTTTGAAGATCACTCGCCGGAAGTGGACATCACGTTCACAAAGCAGGATCTTCGGGACGTTGTGCCTCATGACAACGATCCCATAGTTATTTCGTTGATCACGGCGGGAAGGAGGGTCCACAAAGTTCTGGTGGACCAAGGAAGCTCGGCAGACGTGATGTTCTGGCCGACTTTCACGCAGCTGGAATTGCCCCTTGACCAGCTAAGGCCCTATGGAGGGTGCTTGTATGGGTTCGCTGGTGACCAGGTGGAGGTCAGGGGGTACATTGAGCTGAGAACCACGTTTACAGATGAGGCTGGGTCGAGGACGGAGAAAATCAAGTACCTCATCGTAAACGCCCCCTCAGCGTATAACATCCTGTTGGGAAGGCCCACTCTTAACAGGATAGGTGCCATTCCGTCGACTCGGCACATGAAGGTGAAGTTGCCGTCAATGGAAGGGGTGGTGATCACGATAAAGTCTGATCAGAAAGAAGCGAAAAGGTGCTATGAGAATAGCCTGAAAAATAAAAGATCGGAGGGAAAGTTTTCAAGTTCGGAAGATCTCTGGAGGTCGATCTCCAGGACCAGATCGCCAAGGTGATTGAGCGGCATCTAGACGCGTTTGCATGGTCCGCCTCGGACATGCCCGGGATTGATCCCGACTTTCTGTGCCATCATCTGGCGATGGACAACATGGTGAGACCGGTGCGACAAAGGAGAAGGAAATTCAACGAGGAGAGGAGGCAGGCGATCACGGACGAAACACAGAAACTCCTCGCTGCAGGCCACGTCAGGGAAGTCCAGTACCCTGAATGGTTGGCAAATGTCGTACTGGTGAAGAAGAGCAACGGGAAATGGCGCATGTGCGTCGATTTCACCGATCTGAATAAAGCTTGCCCAAAGGATTCGTATCCTTTGCCAAGCATTGATGCCCTGGTTGATAGTGCTGCAGGGTGCAAGCTGCTGAGTTTCCTGGATGCCTTCTCGGGCTATAATCAGATCAAGATGCATCCCATGGATGAAGAAAAAACAGCCTTCATGACGGAGAGGTCGTGCTACTGCTATAAGGTGATGCCGTTTGGGCTGAAGAACGCGGGGGCCACGTACCAGAGGTTGATGGATCGAGTACTTGCACCGATGCTGGGAAGGAACGTGCAAGCTTACGTCGATGACATGGTCGTGACCTCGCAGGAGAAAAGCAAGCACGTTGCAGACTTGGAAGAATTGTTCATGACGATCGCCAAGTTCAAGTTAAAGCTCAACCCGGAGAAATGCATTTTCGGCGTGGAGGCTGGAAAGTTTTTGGGTTTTCTCTTGACTGAAAGGGGAATAGAAGCTAACCCAGACAAGTGTGCTGCCATCTTGGCGATGAGAAGCCCGGCTACAGTGAAAGAAGTCCAGCAGCTGACAGGTCGGATGGCAGCCCTATCTCGCTTCGTGTCAGCTAGCGGAGAAAAGGGGCATCCCTATTTTCAGTGCCTGCGGCGCAATAACAAGTTCGCTTGGACGAAAGAGTGTGAGGAAGCTTTCGTCAAGCTGAAGGAGTATCTGGCGAGCCCGCCGGTTCTGTGCAAACCGCTGGCGGGAATCCCTCTCAGGTTGTACTTCGCTGTGACTGAGAGGGCGGTGAGTGCGGTGCTCGCCCAGGATCAAGATCAGGCTCAGAAGCCTATTTATTTTGTGAGCAAGGTGTTGCAGGGCCCAGAAACGAGATATCAGGCCTTGGAGAAAGCTGCGCTGGCTGTGGTGTTTTCGGCGAGGAGGTTGCGCCACTACTTCCACAGCTTCACAATACTGGTGATGACTGACCTGCCCATCCAGAAGGTCTTGAAGAAACCTGACGTTGCGGGAAGAATGGTGAAGTGGGCAGTGGAGTTGTCAGAATTTGACATTAAATATGAGCCTCGAGGCCCGATCAAGGGGCAAATCTTTGCAGATTTTGTGGTCGAGCTCTCATCAGAGGCGACGCGGGTTGAAGGAGATGATTTCCGTTGGGTACTCTCGGTGGATGGATCGTCGAACCAGCAGGGTAGCGGTGCTGGAGTCATATTGGAAGGACCCAACGGCGTGCTGATCGAACAATCGTTGAGATTTGCCTTCAAAGCCAGCAACAATCAAGCAGAGTATGAGGCGCTGATCGCCGGGATTTTGCTGGCCAAAGAGATGGGAGCCAGGGTGTTAATGGCTAAGAGTGACTCGCTGCTAGTCACAGGGCAAGTAACAGGCGAGTTCCAGGCTAAAGATCCACAAATGGCGGCTTACTTGGCGTATGTGCAGGAATTGAAGAGTTCCTTTGCCTCTTTTGAAGTAGTACATGTGCCCCGAGAGCAGAATGCCCGAGCTGACTTGCTTGCTAAGCTCGCCAGCTCAGGCAAGGGGGGTAGGCAGAGGACGGTGATTCAAGAAACTCTGAAGACGCCGAGGGCATTTGTAGCAGATCACCTGGTCCTTCAGATAAGCAAGTCGACGGAGAGAGCAGCGAGAAGCAATAAGTCCTTGACGCAAGAAACTCTTAGATCGCCGAGAATTAGAGCATGCCGAGGAGGGAAGGTGGACGTGATGCAGGTCTGCGCCACCCATGAGCCAGACACTTGGATAACGCAATACAAGCGGTGTTTGGCAGATGGCCTCCTCCCGCTGGATCCAACAGAAGCTAGGAAGGTAAAGAAAAATTTCAGCAAGTATACATTGATTGATGGCGATCTGTACAGGTTTGGGTTCACTCACCCACTCCTGGAATGTATACACGGCGAGAAGTGCACGAGAATTATGGCAGAGCTCCACGAAGGAATATGTGGAAGTCACGTCGGGGGTCGAGCTCTGGCCGCGAGGACTCTCCGTCCAGGCTACTATTGGCCATCCATGAGAGAAGATTGCAAGAAGTATGCCCAGTGCTGCAAACAATGCCAACAGCACGCCGATTGGCACAAGGCACCTCCCGAGGAGTTGAAGTCGATCTATAGCCCTTGGCCGTTTCATACTTGGGGAATCGACATCCTGGGACCTTTCCCGCTGGCGATCAGGCAAATGAAGTACTTGGTGGTGGCGATTGAGTATTTCACCAAGTGGATTGAAGCAGAACCAGTGGCCCAGATCACCGCACACAAGATCGAAGGCTTTGTATGGAAAAACATTGTGTGCCGGTTTGGAGTGCCTAAGCGCCTGGTATCAGATAATGGGACTCAGTTTGCAAGCCACCTGTTGAAGAAGCTTTGTGAAGGGGTTGGAATTCAACAAGTGTTTGCATCCGTCGAGCACCCTCAGACGAATGGCCAGGTGGAATCAGCTAATCGGGTGTTGTTGAGAGGTTTGAAGAGAAGGCTTGAGAAAGCCAAGGGAAGTTGGGCTGAGGAGGTGCCCCGTATAGTCTGGGCGTACCACACCACCGAGCAGTCAGGAACCCATGAGACCCCGTTTAGCTTGGTCTATGGGTGTGACGCCATGATTCCGGTGGAGATCCAGGAGAGCTCGCCGAGATTCCAGAACTTCGTAGAGGAAGACTCGAATGAAGAAAGAAGGCTGAACCTGGATCTGCTGGATGAGGTCAGGGAGGAGGCGAGGCTCAAGGCTGAGGCGGTGAAGAGGAGGATCGAGCGAAGGTACAACTCTAAGGTGATGCCAAGGCAGTTTAGAGAAGGCGATCTGGTGATGAGGAAGGCCCACCAGTACGAGATGGAGAATAAACTATCACCCAAGTGGACTGGACCGTTCAGAATAACCGAGGCGCTCGGGAACGGGGCCTACCGCTTAGAGACGCTGGAAGGAGGAGCGATCCCTCGTACCTGGAACGCCACACACCTGAAGTTGTACTATAGTTGAGAGCTTTGTAAGTAAAGACAAACACAAATGTTATATTACAATGTCTCTGTTAAAACAGTTTCAAGGGGGCACTCTTTTTTCCCTAAGGAGGGTTTTTAATGAGGCCACCCAATAAAAGAAGAGTTTTCGAAGTATAAGGTGTTTTCAGATTGCATGTGTGATATTTTCAAAAGTTTTGGCGAAAGACCTTGTCATTTGTACATGATTTAAGGCAAGAAAAGATATATCACGTGCTTTCTAAAAAGGTTTTAAGTCCTCATCGTTTTTCGGCGATTGGAGGCACCAGTTAAGTTTTAAAGTCCTCATCGTCTTTCGGCGATCGGAGGCACCAGATGAAAGACCTCAACGCCCTCGCGCGTTTCGAGGCAAGATGAAGACCTCCTCGCCGTCGAGCGAGTGCAGGCGAGAAAGAGTAAAAGTCCTCCATGTTTCTGGGAGCGAGAAGATGTAACTCCTGGGGCAATGTAGAGGCAAGTTAAAAGACCTCCTCGCCGTCGAGCGAGCGCAGGCGAGGAAAAAGGAAAGGTCCTCAGTGCATCCAGGGGGGAGGAGATGTACACCCTGGGCAAGTTGAGGCACCAGATAAAGTCCTTATCGCCGTTGAGCGAGCTAAGGCCAGTTAAAGACCTCCTCGCCGTCGAGCGAGTGCAGGCGAGAGAAAGAAAAGGTCCTCAGTGCATCCAGGGGGGAGGAGATGTACACCCTGAGCAAGTTGAGGCACCAGACAAAGTCCTTCTCGCCGTCGAGCGAGTTAAGGCCATTTAAAGTCCTTCTCGTCGATGAGCGAGTTCAGGCGAGTAAAAGTCCTTCTCGTCGATGAGCGAGTTCAGGCGAGTAAAAGTCCTTCTCGCCGATGAGCGAGTTCAGGCGAGTTAAAAGACCTTCTCGCTTACGTGCGAGCATAGGCAAGATAAAATCCTTCTCGTCTCGAACGAGTTCAGGTATGGCGAAGAGGGTGGAAGAAGCTTGAAAGGTGGCTAAGGTAGGTTCGAAGAGAACGCCTAGCCAGTCGGTCTTCTGCTCTGAAGTTCAGGAGGGCAAAGGAAGATTCCAAAGGGCGCTTCTACCCCAGATAAAGAAACGATTGCCAAAGCATGAGGCTAGAAAAGGCTGATGTTATCGAGGGGTCTTGGCGATCGGGAAAAGTTCAAATGACGGCGAGAAGGTTGAAAGACTTGTTTGATAAAGCAGGTCGAATGGGACGTTGTTCGAGTCAATGATTAAGTTACAGTTCGTTGCTCGAAGGGTATTCTTGCGATAAGGTTAGTTGCCTTAAGAATACAAGTTGTTTAAAGTGATTCTTGCTTAAGTTTGAATTGGCTCGAGGCGGTTACGTCAAAAGTCGCGTTTGCAAAATCACTAAGTTAAATCCGACGAAGTTAAACATGCAAAGAAGGCTAAAGCGTTTAAAAGGAGTCAGGGGAGAAAATATCCAAGTTTTGTGATTAAAATAAGTATCTGTTCAAAACACATATGCAAGAGTTTTTACAGAGTAATACGAGGGAAATTATAAAGTAGCAGATGGGGTGGAGTTGGTTGAGCCTTCGGCGGGAACGACCTTTCCATCTACTACTTCGTTGTTTAACGACACCATGCTGAGGTCGAGATCAGGGAATAGGCATGCGAATTGTTCCCGAGCGGCTTCAAATCCAGCAGCCAGAATCTGAGCGGAGTTTAGTTTAAGTTCTTCAAATTGCCCTTGAAGTTCTTCAACCTGTTTCTTGAGCTCCTTGTTCTGCTGCTCCAGCTCTTCGACCTGTTTTCGGAGTTGTTCGTTGGTCTCTTGAGCATGGAGAAGGTCGTCAGCAACCTTCTTGGATTCTATTTGAGCTTGGGTCAACTCGGCAGCCATCTTCCCTTTTTCCTTGTTGGCCTCGGTGAGATCAGCCATGGCGTCGTCCCTCGCTTTCTCTACTTGCCCAAGTAGCTTCTCGCTCGACCGACCTCTGCTCCAGTTTTTGCAACTTGGCGGCATCAGCTTGAATGCGAGCCTCCAGGTCGCTCGCCTTGGTGCGGAGAGGCACGATCTTGCTTTCTAGCTCGACTTTCTCTTGGGCAAGATCATGAATTTTGCGGCGAAGGTCAGCAGCTTCCTTGCGCGCCAGCCTAAGCTCGGTACTCAGGGCATCCTCCACTCGGGAGTGTTCCATTTCCGCGAGCGTCAGGCTGAATGACACCTTCTCCACCTCAACCTTCATAGTGCTATTTTCGGTCTTGAGGTTGTAGAGATCGTCTTGGAGCCGCCTGGTGGAGCTCTCCACAGCCCTCGTTATAATCGATGGGATATCCTCTGCTATGGTTTTGAGTTTGGCAGTCAGAGGTTCCCACATCCTTGTGACTTCAAGGGAAAGGTTTGATGCTTGGAGAGGCGCCAGGGGGGCTTGTTGAGGGTTCTCGCCGCCACCTTCCTTAGCAGGATTTTCAGTGTTTGCTTCCTGGCGTGGCGACGCAACCGGGGATTCGGTAATTAGAATTGGAGAGGTGTGAGCAACCTCATCCCCGATTGGAACGTTCTCTGCAGCTGAAGCGTTTGAAGGGGGGCCCCCTCCAGCTGAGATATGAGGCGTAGAGGCACTTGGGGGGTCCTCCAGAAAATTTGGCTCTTGAGCCTCAGCTGCTGGTGGCGCAGTGGCCAGTGGAGTTGCTTGGACTGGTGATGAAGGGGCTTGTGGTGTTGGCGATGAGGGAGGAGGAGCGGGCGTTGATGGTGGTGATGAGGTTGGAAGAGGGGGTGGAGCAGGTGGAGAAGATGGTGCCACCCTCTTCCTTTTCGTGACAAGGCCATCCTCTGTGACCTCGTCGTCCTCTTCTTCCTCCTCTTGGACGATTTGGGGGGCTTTCCGTTTTGGCCTCTTAAGGACCAGTTTCTTGCGCTGGGTGGGTTCCTTGGGTGGTGATCGCCCATGAACGATGGCCTTCTCGACCGCCGAGTTGGGAACCGTCTGGGAACCGGTCGCCAACCCGTGGTTTCGGGCGAGCGCCTTTAAGTCGGCGAGCATGTTCTTACCCAACATGGTGTCTGCATGAAACGAAAGTGCATGAGTTAGCTCAGAGAAGAAAAAGATAAGTGCATGAGGTAATGAAACAACAAAACAGGTATATGCAGAAAAAGTAAAACCAAAGTCTTGTGCGTATCGCACAAGACGCCCAGAAGCAGTATCAGAAGCAATATCAAAACAAGAGTGTAGCGTCCTAACCTATTTGGAATTCCAACTGGTCCTCAAAGAACTCGAAGGAGATCAGGGTGGGGGTCAGGAATGTTATGTTGGCATCTGCCACCCTCTTCCAGAATAGACAGAGGTCTCGGTCCAAAGCTCCCATGCTATCAGGACTTCTGGGCCTCCTGAAGTAGCTCTTGGACTCCTTTTTCCCCTTGTCCACCCAGTACAAGGGGAAGCCATCGAGAAGGGAAGTGTCTTTATCGTTTGCGCGTACCTGGATGAACTTCCCCTTCCAATCTTTGTACGATTGCTGGAAGATGGTAAAAATGGATCTCCCAGCAATTGCATTCAGGCTGACCCACAGGCGGTCTCCTGGGTGCTTGGCCTCAAAAAGGAAGAAAAACACGTCCACCGACGCGGGCAGCCCCAGGTGGTCACATGTTATTTGAAAGGCTCGAACAAACGCCCAGCTGTTAGGGTGAAGCTGGGCGGCAGCAATATTGAGCTCGGTTAAAAGTTCCCTCTCGAATCGGGTGAGGGGAAACCTGAGCTTGACCTTCTTGAAGAAAGTTGTGTAAACAAAGCAAAAGGGCCCGTCGGCGCTTACTTTGTCATCAGCGCACACTGGCAGAGCGGCGGGGCAAGGCAGCACCATCATCCTCTCGTCGTGCTCCTTGTGAAACGATTGATAGGCCTCGTCCCCCTTTGTCAACCGCAAAACTGCTCCCGCAGTGTTCACCGACGAGGTCTCCTTCAGAAGGGTTGGGGTGGCCCAAGGATATAGTGTTTTGAAGTCTGGCAGAGGCACGGGGGCTCCTCCAGCGTTAGGTGGAGTCACCTGGGCCAGAGCAGTTTGGGAAGATGCAGGCCTCTCAGCCTGCGAAGAGGAAGCGCCACGAACTTGGGTTGGGTCGTGCGCTTGTGAAGAAGGGTTTCGTGCTGAAGGAGGGGGGTTCGGGGTGATCTTTGTGCGAGTCATGATAGCAACTGCAAAGGAAGAAGAAAGAAAAAACGATCAGGGGATTACAGAGGCTGACTCAGTCATGGAAGGAAGGTGAAACAACGAACGAATGTGAGTTCGTTGCGACGATCGACAAAGCCCTAAGTTACGCAGAAGAGAAATGGAAAAACGATCCACAGCGTATGCACCAGGCAGTTACAGGATGATGCAAATCGGTGAAAATGCAAGGAAACCCAGCAGATGAAGGAAAGTAATTACCTTTCGATGATCAGGAAGACGATGGAGGAAGATGGTGATCTGGAGCGTTGAAGAGCGTTGAGAGTTTTCGCAGAGGGAAGTTAGAGCGTTTTGCAAGCACGAAGAAAGTGATGGAACAGTGGAACGTAATGGGTTTAAGGGTTTTCGAAATGGTTTTGGGAAGCGCTAACGGCAGATGAAGATAGCCGTTGATGAAAGCCACGTGTCGAACGGTGAGCGAAGGGTTTGGTGGAGCGTCAGAGCAGCAGAAAGTACTATCGCTTGGAATTCTGCGTCAGTGCCACGTAGACCGGTGTTAACGAAGGCTCTTTCAGTCTTTTCGCTAGACAAGTCTTCGCTTAAGACTGGGGGGCTTGTGTACCGCCCTGGTGGTCGGATGTGATGACGTGGCATCCTGCTACAGTGTAGGCGTGTTGACAAGGCGCCAGGTTGGCAAGAAGGGAAGGAAGTCGGGGGGCACGCGTAGTCGCCAGTTGCTAAGCTGGCGTGTTCCGACTTCCAGTTTACCAGAATAGGCGATCGCCAGGTTGAGGATGAAGTCGCCAGATGCAAACCCAGGCGACCAAGCAATCGGAGATCGCCAGAACAAGCACATCGCCGAAGATGAAGGAGAAGCAGATTATGAAGGCGGCCGGCGAGACCACAGGGAAGGTGTATGAAGGCCCTAACTCGCCAGTTCCAGTATAGATCGCACTCCTAAGTTAGCTATGCACTGGGCAGTACCATGCATAGGTAACTTAGCCAAAATGAGAGTAGAAGCAGCGCCAAGTCAGGGAGCCTCCAGATGATGGCACGTGTACAGTTGGATGCGAGCCACGTGTCCAAGTCTGTAACTGCCAGGAGAGAGAAAACCACCAGGTATATAAGAGTTCTTAACAGATTTTCTGAGGTACGCACGTTCAGTTCATACATTTTACGCTTGCGAGTGACAGAGCTGTTTGTGAGAGAGAATTTGCACGGTTCTAGTTCTTAGTATTTGGTGATACCGTCACTGACTTGAGCGTCGGAGTGCGATCGGCCGCAGCGGCGCCGTGTCGTTTCTTTGCAGGTTCTTGAAGTAGATCCAGGGAGGAACGAAGGTGATAAGCGGTGCGCACGTCGATCCTTTGACGAGGCATTCTCCAGCGCTTCGGTCAACAGGCAGGATCATAAGCCTTAATAAAAACACATTCTAGATTAACAAAAAGAAAGAAGAACTTCTTAATCTAACTAAACAATGTTCATCCTCTGCAGGGATCTGATACTACTCAAAACACAACCTAATTGAAAAAATAAAACTAATGGCTTCAAACAAAGGAAGCATTAGTCAATTTCTTACTAACATATTGCTATATGGCAGCGATATATGTATAATGACTCGTATATAAAGTATGAGTTATTGTTTGTTTGATTTTATCTTTTTAGTTATATATCATGAATTGGATCAACAATAATAAGAAAAATACAAAAATAAGAATGAAAAAAAGTAATTGTGTTATATAATTCTATATATGGATTACATTTTCTAATGCAACGTATATAACATGCATGCAAAGAGTTTTTTATACATAAAGTTGAGAAAATAGAATAACAAAAAATTGCTAAAATAGTTAAGATTAAAAAATATACATTCTTTTATCCTTAAATAAGATATTAATTCGTTTCAAATAATGTTTGAATCTGGATCTAATCAAAGACTTTGAAAAGATATATGTAGGAATTTGAAACTACCTTCATAATATCTACCATCCCAAACACAACAACATCTCTCACAAAGTGTAGTTTAACATCAACGTGTTTGGTTCTCCCATGGTATATCTGATTAATAACTAGATGTATTACATATTGACTATCATAATGAATGAATAGTTACATAATCATGCATAATAATTAGCTCTCTTGTCATACTCTTCAACCACAAAGCCTGCTTCACCCTTTTTGTCAGCACGGTATACTCAATTTGGGTGGTTGATAAAACCACTACTAAATAAAGTGTCTTTGAACTTGAGATTTCTTTATCATATTCTCATCTTGAGAATGTGTGTGTATATATATATACATATGTATATATACACATATATATGTACACACATATATATATATATATCACTTCTTCATGACGTACCCGTTCTTTGAATAGTTTCCTTAATCAACTCATTTATAATGTTGTACTGAATCTTCATTGTATGAGACATTGACTTAGGAAAGTTCTGATACAAGCTTCGAATGCTTCTTTGCCTTATGATAAATCTCTAGATTGGATCAGTTGCATGTCCTTTCCCTAGGCAATGACTTAATGACGTTTTAATGTTTGATTAAACTAATCTCGCTCATCAACTTCATGATTTCTCATAGTCAGACGCTAAGTGTGGAAACTCTGGATTTGACCTGTGTGCGTCTTGATGTTTCTATAATACATTTAGAAAAACTTTGCAAGACTCAAAAATCAATATAATTTCTATATTAAAGCATGGGTAGTGCTGAAACAATATTATAGATTGTTTCTATATTATCAACTCTTTCTATATTCAAATATTAATTCAGAAACATTATCAACGCTTTCTATATTAGCTTGAATTAAAATGTTTAAGCACAATTTAGATTAATCTCGTTTTATATTCATTATAAATATATTTAGAAAAACATGTTATCAATCTTATGTTTTGTTTTTCAAAAACTTTTTTTATATGTACTTTGAATTAATCAATAAATGTACAATTGTATATGAGATAAATTTGAGAGCACTCCAGGAATATATATATATATATATATATATATATATATATATTTCATTATAAAATATTTAAGCATAGTATTTTCATTAACACATTTGTGCCCTATATCTTTTTACAAATACATTATGTTCTAGATTTGAGTTATTCCTTTTGATTAAATTATTTTCAATGCATTCATAATATGAAAACAAGTATAGAAAATATATAACAATAATTTCAGCAATATATAAAATGGAAATTTAAAGTTTAGAAAGCTTTTTGTTAATTCGTGCATCATGAATTTATCATCGTTGACGCCTTTCTGGTGCTCTCATCGTCTACAAGTATTTTGCTTGACAATATGGTCCATTGAGTTCTTTTGTAAACATCATCTACAGTCTTGTTGGGACCTATGATACAACTCTTTCACAGCATGATCATCGTCTGTTACTTCCATCTGATGATAAGCTTATTCATGTTAACGTCTGAGTGCATCTTATGGTCTAACACTTTTCATTTAAGCATTTAACGTTTCTAGCTTACTGTTTATTTGCGTTTTGTAATCATATGTTACTTTGTGTAGCATCATCTTCCTTCTTTCTTGAAAAATATCTGATGTGCATCCACTGTATAGTCTAGCACATGCATTGAATCGTCTTGGTGTGTATATTCCTTGTCTTTTTCAATCTTCACCACATATATCGTATGATTTGTTTTTCATGAAGTCTCTTCGTTCGTAGTATCTGATATGATTTCTAATGATTTTTTACATGAGTGAACTTAATTATATATCAAAACATATCTTATAGTATTTTGTTATCATCAAAACTCGTAGACACTCAGTCTGATGAGTGATAGATTGTCTAGTATCTTTACAACAATATCATTCAGACTAGTTTATAGACGATCTTCCCATAACAGAGAAACTATATAAAGGTTTGTAGATGTAGATATGTAAGGAACATTGATACCACAAAGTCATTGTTTTGATCTATTTTCACACTGTTTCACAAATATCAACAAAGCTAAAGTTTCTTTATTAAGCATTCATTGCACTCTAAAGAGTCAATGCGACAAATATACGAATGAAGAATAAATCACACACATTAAATGGTTAATGTTCACATCAAATACCTGAAAGGAAATATAATTCAAACTATTTCATACACTTAAAGACGTGCATAATCAAATGAAAGTAGAAGTTGTCATATTCAATGTCTGACACGAAGAAGATGATTAACAATGCGTAATGAAGAAGGATATGATATCAGATACTCCAGATTATATTATTGGAGTATTAGTGTCCCCATTTGGGACTAAAGAAGAAACAAATCAAATCCATTTAAAGTCCAAGACAGAGAAGAATCAATTAGATTAAATAAATTCCATATCCAACGTCTAACGATCATAAGAACAAAGACAAGAATGAAACCTATAACGGTCATAATATGAAGTCTATATAAAGTCCTTGAAGGTGAAAAAGATTACCCAACACATGAAACAAAGCTTACAAAGCGAATTTATATTATGAGCTTATATAGTATTTCTGTGAGAATATTTCATATTTGTTGTTTAGAACACTTATTATTTGGAGAGTGAGCCTTGTATTGTAAATCCTTTACTGTGTGAAGATAACTTTGTGCACTTCCACTACTGCTCTCTGTGTGAGAGTGTTTCTCACTTATTGAAAGGTCTTAGTGTTATGGGAAGATTAAAATTGTTTTCCTAAAGAGGTGTTTAACACTTGTTACCTAGAGAAATGTAGAATACTTGTTTCCTGTAAAGGTGTTGAATACTTGTGTTGATAAAGGATCTTAAGTGGTTTTCTTAAGTGGACTATGTTGAACCAAGTGTGTTCAAGCTTTGAAGAATCCAAACCCTTTGAAGGTTGATGAAAGGCTGAATGTGCTTGCTGTTGCTGAACTGTCTTTTAGATAGGATCTGGGGTAGACTTTATGTATAATCCACTCTTGATTGAATCCAAAGCATAAGCATTCTCAATCCTTTTAAAAGAAAAGTGTTTTTCAAACTAAGTGAAAAACAACCTGTTGTTTTGTCGAAACAACCAATTGTTTTATACTTAGGTGTTTTTAGAAAGGTCGAAAACTGTTTTCAATGGTTGACTTGCTGTCAAACCAAAATAACCGATTGAATCGTGGAAACAACCGATTGTTTGTTTTGGGACCATAACAAAAAACTGTTTTGTGCTTTGACTGAGCATTAAATGATTTTCTAACTATTTACGCTCCAGTTTTTAATGTTTTGACCAATCTTTAAATGCAATTAATAGTATGTTAAGATTATGCAACAAACAACTTTGTTTTAAATACAGAAAAACAGATTTGAGTTTTTTGAGAACTGATTTTGAGATTTTGAAAAGTTGAGAATTTCTTAGAGATTGCATTGATAAAAGAGTGTGAGATAGGATTTTCATCTTGTATGGATTTCAGATTTGTTCTATAACAAGTGTAATCCTTTGTATCTTTTAAAGGAAACTTTGTGTGTATTGCTGAGAAGTGTTGTGTGTTCTTGAGGGGATCAAGACCAACATTCTTAGTGTTGTTGTGCTTAGCCAAAGGAAGTGTGTGTCTTGAGGGGATCAAGGTCACTTCTTTGGTTGTGTTGTAAGTAATCTAGGGTTGATTGCTTAGTGGATTCCCCAGTGGTTTTTGGGAAGACTGGATGTAGCTCTGGGTTTAGAGTGAACCAGTATAAACCTCTGTGTGCATTCTCTCTATCCTTAATCTCTTTAAATTCAGTTTTTATATTTGTGAACTGGTATAAACAACCGATTGTTTCTGCGAAACAACCGATTGTTTTTCTTATGCTGTGCTTATTTGCTTTGTGTTTTGGCAAACTGAATTCTGATTCAAGTGTTTCTCGAAGTAATTTCATTCTTGACTTAAAAGTTTGTGAAAACCCTCTTTAAACCATTCACCCCCCTCTAGTTTAAAGCCTTACATTCTAACAATTGACATCAAGAGCTTGGTTCTTGAAATTTATTCAAGTGTGATTCTAAAACTGTTTTTTAATGGCTGATAGACTACCTTTTGGGGAAGGTGCTTCAATCAACAAACCACCTCTGTTTTGTGGTTTGAACTACCAATTTTGGAAAGTCAGAATGAAAATCTTTATGTAATCACTTGACAAAGGTATTTGGGATGCAATTAAAAATGGTCCTTTTGTCCCAAAATTTGAAAAAGATGGATCTTCAGTTGAAAAGCCTTGGTCTCAATGGACTGATTCTGAAAGTAAGAAGGACAAATTTAATTGCATTGCTAAAAACATAATAACCTCTGCTTTGAATTCAGATGAGTTTTTCAGGGTCTCTCAATGCAAATCAACAAAGGAAATGTGGGACACCTTGGAAGTAACTCATGAAGGTACAAATGAGGTGAAGAGAGCTAGAAAGCATACTCTAATCCAAGAGAATGAAATGTTCAAAATGCTTAAGGGTGAAACAATTGCTGAAGTGCAGAAAAGATTCACGCACATCATCAATCATCTCAAGAGCCTTGATAAGACCTTTGAAAAGGAAGAGCTAAACATCAAGATTCTCAAATGTCTTGATAGATCTTGGCAACCTAAGGTAACTGCAATATCTGAATCTAAAGATCTAACATCATTGAGTATGGCTTCTTTGTTTGGCAAGCTTAGGGAACATGAGTTAGAGATGAATCGACTCAATGTTCAAGAAAGCGAAGACAAGCATGTAAGAAGTATTGCCTTAAAAGCTGGCAAGCACAAAGGCAAACAAGAATCCAACGATGATAGTGATGAAGAGAACCTTAGCTTGCTATCCAGAAAGTTTAGCAAATTCTTGAAAAGGAACAACAACAATGATAGGTATGGAAACAAGAAATCCAATGATTTTAATTCCAATAACTATACTTGTTTTGGTTGTGGTGAGCAAGGGCACATAAAGGCAGATTGCCCAAACAAAGAAGGTAAGGAGAAAAAGCCTAGCTACAAGGAAAAGAAGGGCAAGACAAAAAGAGCCTACATAGCTTGGGATGAGAATGAGGTATCCTCATCAAGTTCATCATCAAGTGAAGAAGAAAGAACAAACATTTGTTTGATTGCTGAAGGAGATGATGAATCTTGCAGCTCAAGTGAAGTAAGTTCTTGTGCTTCTTTAAATGAACAAAATTATAGAGAATTCCTTGAAGCTTTTCAAAAAACTTATGATGAAGCTAATTGATTGGTTCTTTTAAACAACCGATTGAAAGAACTTAACAGCTGGCTTGAAAAGAGAGTGAAGGCACTTGAAGAAGAGCTGGAAAAATCTAAAAAGGATTTTAAAAATCTTGAAACACATTTCAAAAACTGTTATTGCAAGTGTGACACTCTCATTTGTGAAAATTGTGAAAACCTTGAAAAGAAAGTGCTTTATCTTGTTAATACTGTGGATAAACTTTCGAAAGGAAAATCTAACTTTGAGAATGCCTTGGCATCTCAAAACTATGTTTTTGGAAAAACTGGTTTAGGTTTTAATTCACAAAACAAACAAGATAAGTTTTCAATTTTTTTTTAAGAAAGCCAGTAAAACAACCGATTGTTAAGTCGAAACGACCGGTTGTTACATGCTTTTATTGCATGAAGAAGGGCCATTCGGTTAGATTCTACAAAATAAGAAAATTTTCTGTTCCCAGAGGCTTCATGAAATGGATTCCTAAAGGATGTGAGGTTTCAAATAAGAAAAAGAAATCAAATGGACCCACATTTGTAAAGGGACCAAATCTTGTTGCTTGAACTCATGTTTGTGCAGGAAATCTAGAGGAGTGTGAGGGACTGAGTCATCTGATCAAGTTCTTGGAAGAAAAAGATTAACATTGAAGCTGAATCAATGTTTTGTATCTGTCCAAAGGCTCTCAACAGTTAAAAGAGGCTTCTTGATCAAAGGCATATGCCTCAATGAAGGAACATCATAATGTTGAACTAAGTGTGTTCAAGCTTTGAAGAATCCAAACTCTTTGAAGGATGATGAAAGGCTGGCTGTGCTTGCTGTTGCTGAGCTGTCTTTTAGATAGGATTTGGGGTAGATTTTATGTATAATCCACTCTTGATTGAATCCAAAGCATAAGCACTCTCAATCCTTTTAAAAGAAAAGTGTTTTTGAAACTAAGTGAAAAACAACCTGTTGTTTTGTCGAAACAACCGATTGTTTTATACTTAGGTGTTTTTAGAAAAGGTTGAAAACTATTTTTCAAATGGTTCAGTTGTCAAAACCAAAACAACTGATTGAATCGTGGAAACAACCGATTGTTGGTATTGGTACCATAACAGAAAACTATTTTGTGCTTTGACTAAGCATTAAATGATTTTCTAACTGTTTACGCTCTAGTTTTTAATGCTTTGACCAATCTTTAAATGAAATGAATAGTTTGTTAAGATTTGATAACAAACAACAACTTTGTTTTAAATACAGTAAAACAAATTTGGGTTTTAACACAAGATTTTGAGATTTTGAAGAGTTGAGATTGCTTAGAGATTGAGTTTGATCAAAGAGTGTGAGATAGGTTTTTCTGCTTATATTGATTTCAGATTTGTTATGTAACAAGTGTAATTCTTGTATCTTTTGGAAGAAACTTTCTGTGTGTTGCTGAGAAGTGATGTGTGTTCTTGAGGGGATCAAGATCAACATTCTTAGTGTTGTTGTGCTGACCAAAGGAAGTGTGTGTCTTGAGGGGATCAAGGTCACTTCTTTGGTTGTGTTGTAAGTGATGTAGGTTTTATTGCTTAGTGGATTTCCTCAATGGTTTCTGAGAAGACTGGATGTAGCTCTGGGTTTAGAGTGAACCAGTATAAACCTCTGTGTGCATTCTCTCTATCCTTAATCTCTTTAAATTCAGTTTTAATATTTGTGAACTGGTATAAACAACCGATTGTTTCTGCGAAACAACTGATTGTTTTTCTGGTGCTGTGCTTATTTGCTTTGTGTTTTGCCAAACTGATTTCCTTATGAATTGTTTCTCGAAGTAATTTCATTCTTGACTTAAAATTTTGCGAAAACCCTCTTTAAACCATTCACCCCCTCTAGTTTAAAGCCATCCATTCTTACACATAAAGGATAAGACCTTCCTTATCTCTATTCTTAATTCCTGTTTAAAGTTCATATTCATGCTTAAATATATCTTTTAAAATGTTCAAATTCGTCTGCTATGAAGTCTTTCTGCTTATGATTAAAAATTCAAAATCAGTTTTACTGCTGCAGAAAAACAATCGATTGTTTCCTCGAAACAACCGATTGTTTTGTGTCTGACAGCACTGTGAAGGAATCAATTTAATTTCTTTTTTGAATTTCTGTCTGTTGCAGATCAAATTTATGAGAGAATCCTTGGTCAATGAATCTTTGTTGAAAGCTGATCACGTTCAGAAAGAAGTTACAACAAGTCATAAAGGAATATACTCCACAATCTTGAAAATTTAAGAGCTTTTATGACTAGTCAAAGATCACATGTGATGACCATGTGATTTCTGCTTTTTCTGACGTTTTCTGTGCAGGGCTTGGTCAAGTCTTTTCTCTTTGAAAATCTGGTACCCACTCACATCATTGAATGCCTTGTGATTTTGTTTTTGCTTTAAAATCTGTTGTAGCTGATCTCTTTCACAAGAACAACCAATTGAGCCATCTCTTGCAACATCTCTTGGTCTTCTTGTGTGAGTTCTCTTTGCTCCTTTTCTGCCATCATGGAATCAACTCCTCCCACTTCAAAGAGAGTTAAAACCAGAGCAGTAAGGTTTGGAGGGAGACTAGAAGGATGGTTTTTTGGAGATAATGATCTCATTGAAAGGTATAGGTTTGAGACTAGCACAAAGGTGATAAACAACCCCAAAGTTGTTTCCTTTGATTGGCTGAAAAGCCAAAAAACTAGATAATGTGAGGAGGCTGCTCAAAGATTAATCTCTCAGACAGTTCTTGGAGATGAAGGGGAACATCTACCCAGATTTGATTATAGTGTTCTACACAAATCTCAAATTTAAGGGAAACAACCTTGTGTCTCATGTGAAGGGTGTAGATATGGAGATCACCTATGATGTGTGGACTGCAGTGGCGGGTCTAAAGTATTCTGGCCTTAGAATCAACAAGGGAAACCTTGGTCTAGTAGAGGATTTCAACAAAGTCCAATACTACAAAAAGCTGTTTGAAAAATCAAAATGCTCAAGTAAAGACTTGTTCGGTTGGAGGCTTGAGGCTTGATGAAAGGTTGCTGGCCCTTATTGTAACTTGGATTCTAACTCCAACGGGGAGCAATCATTATGTTCGTACAGAGGAAGACCTTGTGTATATCTACTGCATAATGAACAAAATCAGAATCAATTGGATCCACATCATCAAGGAACACAGGCAAAAGGCCATGAGGTTAAGTGACTATCACTATCCATATGCTGTTTTTGATTTCTAAATTTTTGCTGTATTTTGAAGTGAATCTGGAAGATGAGTGATCCGATCGGTCATCGGTAGTCGATGACGTCAGCAGCAGAGAACCACGTGGACCACTCGCAGGGTGACACGTGGACCAGGTGACAGAGAGACCAGGGAGGCGATCGCCAAGAGCGGTGATCGGGGGCTAGTAACCAGGGGACCATCGGCAGATCAGGCGGAAGAGAGGTCAGGGGACAGATCATCCAGAATGGTGATCGGTGGTCAGCAGTCAAATGGCCACCAATAGACCAGTCCTCAGACTAACGCCTGGAGGCAGGATGCGAGAAGCAAATAAGCACTGATCAGTCATCGGGTGCAGTGTCATCGGGGTCTCGTGTTACACGCAGTTAAACTGGGACTCAGGTTCCCAGCGAGAGCGTTATACATGGACCTCGCATGAGCACATCTCAGTGAATCGCGCACGAGAGTGGCCTGAGGGAGCTAGTAAACCGATCAATGATTGGTGACTCCCTCAACCCATTACGTGCGTGAAGGGTAAGTCGTCTACGCAGAGAGCAACGCTTGGTGAGTGTGCCTAGACCAGCCACACCTGGCGTTCTCCTGAGAGTATGCAATTTACCCAGATGAAAGAAATATGCTAAGCTACTCCGCAAGGGAGTAACTTAGCACGCAAAGAGAAGCGCTAAGAGCCCTTCCAGTAAGTGACACGTGTGTGGTTAGATGCGAGTCGCATGCCTCCACGTGTCATCATCTGAGAGGGATGCGGTCCAGACAAAGGGGCACTCCGTACCACTAAAGGTACAGACAGGTACAGACAAGCGCAGCCAAGCGCAGAGACGCGCGGACACGCACAGACACCCACACTCTCTGATTCTGCAGGTACACTGTCTCTGAAAAGCATAACAGGGTTCTGACACATGCCAGAAAAGCATAACAGAATTCTGTTATGCCCAGAAACAGAGAGAGAGACATAAAAGAGGGAATCAGGGAGAGATGGGGGGGACGAGAAAAAAGAGAGCAAGAGCTTTTCACACACATTGCTAGTTTTCTCATCTTTGGTGGTTCTGTGGACTAACTTGATCGTCGGAGTGCAAACGGCCGCTAGAGGCGCCGTCTGTGTGTTTTGCAGGTCACGTTTGGAGCATCAAGAGAAGGTTCTGAGGGTGATTCTGCAGAAGACGCAGTCGCGTAGACAGGGCAGAGAGCGCTACGAAGCGATTCCTCCACGTTCGAGTTGCCGGCAGGATCATTTGGCGCCCACCGTGGGGCCCGAGTGAATCGTGGTCCCATATACACCACAGTTTTGAAGCTTACCAGAGTTTTACCAACTTCTTTGACAAGGAAAGATGCCAAGGAACAGACAACCATCACCTGCGCCGTCTGCTGACGAAGGAGCTGTGACAATGGCGCAGGTCCTGGAGATGGTGCGAACGCTGCAGGATAACGCTGCGGCGTCAAAAGCTGAACAAGAAAGGATGCAGACGGAGTTGGCTGCGTCGCAAAATAGGAACGACAAGCTGAATCGCGTCAACGAAGAGTTGAGAAGGACGTTGCAGGCGCAGAGGGAATACGTGGTGGACGAAAGGATGGCTAGGCAGCCGTCACCACCAAGAGCATTCCCCATGCCATTCTCCCCTGAAATCATGGGAACCATGGTGCCTCCTAACCTGGTGGGGGTAAAAGTGTCGTTCAAGGGGGTAGAAGACCCGGAGGCGCATCTGACGGCATTCCACACCCAGATGATGTTGTCTGGAGGCTCAGACGCTGTGTACTGCAAAATGTTCATGAGCACATTGAGCGGAATCGCCATGGAGTGGTTCGTGAGTTTACCAGAAGGGCATATCACGTCTTTCTCTCAGTTTTCAAAGCTCTTCACTGAGCAATATATCGTCAACAAAGCACCTGCAGTGGTGTCATACGACTTGTTCGACGTGCGTCAGTACCAGGGTGAGTCGCTGAAAGACTACCTCAACCGCTTTGGAGCACAAGTGGTTAGACTGCCCAGCAAAGATGAAGATATGCTGGTGCACGCATTTAAGAAGGGAGTGCTGCCTGGCCCCTTCAGCGAGTCTCTCATCAGGAACCATCCCAGCACCTTTGCAGAGATCCGACGACGTGCGGTGGCGCACATAGTGGCAGAAACAGAGGTTTCTGAGAAGAGGGGAAGTGCTGCACCACCGAGACCGCGTGGTGGACCAGGAAAACCACAGCAAGCAAGGGTGCATGAAGCCAAGGAGGGGAAAAAGGTGCGGGAAAAACCTCGTCCCTATGCACCAGGCAAAGAGCAGAGCAGGGGGCGTGCAAGGGAGAATAACGCACCCCCAAGATACAACTTCATGGTGGGATTGGCGGACCTCATCGCCCTTCCCGCCGTAGCAGCAAGACTACGAGTACCGGAGAAAACTGATAAGGTACTGGGTAGAAAGAAGAACGAGTGGTGTGAGTTTCACCAGGCCTTTGGCCACACACTTCACTCCTATTTAGCGTTGGGGCACCAATTGGCGGAGTTGGTGAAGTCTGGTTTCCTAGCAGATTACCTGCGTGAGCCGCAAGGTGATCGCGCGTCAGGATCCCAGACTGGAGAACAGCAGCATGAAGTCCCTGTGCACGGGGAAGTGCAAACCATCGCGGGAGGCTTCTCTGGTGGGGGATGCAGATCGTCACAAAGAAGGAGATACGGTCGATCGGTGATGGCGGTAGATGCGGTAAATGAGAGTCATTACCCTGAAGTAGACATTATCTTCAAGAAAGCTGATCTACGGGACGTTGTCCCGCACGACAACGACCCTGTGGTCATTTCTCTCATCACAGCGGGAAGACGAGTGCACAGAGTACTCGTAGATCAAGGGAGCTCGACAGACGTCATGTTCTGGCCAACATTCAACAAGTTACAGCTGTCCCCTGATCAGCTGAGGCCATATACCGGGTGTCTCTACGGTTTTGCAGGAGATCAGGTAGAGGTGCGGGGATACATTGAGCTGAGGACAACGTTCACTAACGGAACGACAGCCCGCACTGAAAAGATAAAGTACCTGGTGGTGAACGCCCCTTCTGCGTACAACATTTTGTTGGGTAGGCCAACCCTCAATAGGCTGGGCGCAATACCATCAACGAGGCACATGAAGTTGAAACTGCCGTCGATGGAGGGAAATGTGATAACCATCAAGTCGGATCAGGCTGAGGCAAGACGCTGTTATGAGAACAGCCTGAAGCAGAAGAGAAGTGTTTGCCACGTCACCACGAAACCACCACCAGGTTCGCGCGGAGAGCGATCGGTGGTTAGGGAGACAGAGGGCGCTCAGAGGATGGAGAATGCTGCGGTGGGGGGCTCCCAGGTAGCCCAAGTTGAAGAAGAAGAGGAAGGCGCGATCGCTCCTCGCGAGTCAGGGATCGCGAGGGCGGTCATCGCCAGTGAGAGAAGGCCCCACCCAGCTGAAGGATGGGTCGAAGTGGACATCGGGGGGAAAAAATTCAAATTAGGGGGATCCCTCGTTGAAGAAGAGCGAAGGCTGATCGTGGGTGTGATTGAGAAGCACATGAATGCCTTCGCATGGTCAGCATCCGACATGCCAGGAATCGACCCCGATTTCCTTTGCCATCGTCTGTCGATGGATCCCAAGGTTCGACCTGTGCGACAAAGGCGAAGGAAATTCAACGAAGAGAAGAGGAAGGTGATCCACGACGAAGCGCAGAAGCTCCTTGCTGCAGGGCACATCAGAGAGATCCAGTACCCCGAGTGGCTAGCGAATGTGGTGCTGGTTCAGAAGGCAAGCGGCAAGTGGAGAATGTGCGTGGACTTCACTGACCTCAACAAGGCGTGCCCCAAGGATTCTTACCCTTTACCCAGTATAGATGCCCTAGTTGATAGCGCATCGGGGGGAAAGCTACTCAGCTTTTTGGATGCTTTTTCAGGGTACAACCAGATCAGGATGCACCCCATGGATGAGTGCAAGACCGCGTTTATGACGGAACGGTCTTGCTACTGCTACAAGGTCATGCCATTCGGGTTAAAGAACGCGGGGGCTACCTATCAGCGGCTCATGGATAGGGTGCTCTCGCCCATGCTGGGAAGGAACGTACATGCCTATGTAGATGACATGGTGGTTACGTCCCAAGAGAAGAAACATCATGCAGCTGATCTGGAAGAGCTATTCACCACCATTGCCAAGTACAGGCTGAAGCTCAACCCTGAGAAATGTATCTTTGGTGTGGAGGCGGGGAAGTTCTTGGGCTTCCTCTTAACAGAGCGGGGAATCGAAGCTAACCCCGAGAAGTGTGCGGCAATCGTGGCAATGAGGAGCCCAACGACGGTGAAGGAGGTGCAACAACTCACCGGACGCTTGGCAGCTTTGTCATGGTTTATGTCCGCTGGAGGGGAGAAGGGTCATCCATACTTCCAGTGTCTTAAACGCAACAGCAGATTCCTCTGGACACAGGAGTGCGAGGAGGCCTTCATCAAGCTAAAGGAGTATCTGGCGAGCCCACCAGTCTTGCGAAAACCCCAGGTAGGCATCCCTCTTCGTCTATATTTCGCTGTGACGGAGAGAGCAGTCAGCTCAGTCCTGGTGCAAGAGCAAGACCAGACCCAGAGGCCTGTTTACTTCGTGAGTAAGGTGCTGCAAGGCCCTGAAACAAGGTACCAGGCCCTCGAGAAGGCTGCCCTGGCAGTGGTGTTTTCAGCCAGAAGACTCAGACATTACTTCCACAGCTTCACAGTGGTGGTGATGACTGATCTGCCTATCCAGAACGTGTTGAAGAAACCAGATGTAGCAGGCAGGATGGTCAAATGGGCGGTGGAATTATCAGAGTTTGACATCCAGTACGAGCCCCGAGGACCGATCAAGGGGCAGGTGTTCGCAGACTTTGTAGTCGAATTGTCGTCGATCGCGACACCTGCAGAAGGATTAGATTTCCGATGGGTATTATCGGTGGACGGTTCCTCTAATCAGCAGGGGAGTGGCGCTGGAGTCATTCTGGAAGGCCCAAACGGGGTACTGATCGAGCAGTCCCTCCACTTTGCCTTCAAAGCTAGCAACAATCAGGCGGAGTATGAAGCCCTGATCGCAGGAATGTTGTTAGCAAGAGAAATGGGAGCAAGAAATCTGCTGGCCAAAAGCGACTCTTTGCTGGTCACCGGGCAGGTTACAGGGTAGTTCCAAGTAAAGGATCCCCAGATGGCAACCTACCTGGAGTATGTACTGCTCCTAAAGACGTCCTTCACCGAATTCGAATTGGTACACGTGCCAAGAGAGCAAAATGCCAGAGCAGACCTGCTTGCCAAGCTGGCCAGCTCAGGCAAAGAGGGGAAGCAGAGGACTGTCATCCAGGAGACCTTGAAGGTGCCGCGAGCGTTCGTGTCGGATAATCAGGTATTCCATGTGTGCAAATCAATGGAGCGTCTAACGATCGGTCATCGGTCGTTGACCCAAGAAACGCTGAGAGCACCGAGGGTGAGATCGCGACCGTCAAAGACCGATGAGTCGATGGAGGTCCATGCGGAGAAGGAACCCGACACCTGGATAACGCCATACCAGTTATACTTAGAAGATGGTGTACTCCCGCTCGACGTGGCAGAGGCAAAAAGGATAAAGAGGAGTTCAAGTAAGTTTACTCTAATAGATGGAAACCTCTTTAGATTTGGATTTTCTCACCCTGTGCAGATCTGTGTGCACGGCGAGCAATGCACCAGACTCATGTCTGAGCTGCACGAGGGGGTGTGCGGAAGCCACGTAGGTGGTCGCGCTTTGGCAAGTAGAGTACTCCGCGCGGGGTACTACTGGCCAAAGCTGAAGGAAGATTGCATAAGGTTTGCTCAGCGATGCAAACAGTGTCAACTGCATGCAGACTGGCACAAGGCACCCCCTGAGGAGTTGAGGTCCATCCATAGCCCGTGGCCATTCCACACATGGGGAATCGACATCCTAGGACCTTTTCCCCTGGCGATAAGGCAGATGAAGTTTCTCATCGTGGCCATCGACTACTTCACCAAGTGGGTGGAGGCAGAACCAGTCGCACACATCACCGCACAGAAAGTCGAGCACTTCGTCTGGAAGAACATCGTCTGCCGCTTTGGAATACCCAAGAGGTTGGTCTCCGACAATGGCACCCAGTTCACGAGTCATCAGCTGAGGAAGATGTGTGAGGAGTTAAAAATACAACAAGTTTTCGCTTCAGTGGAACACCCACAAACCAATGGGCAGGTGGAGTCAGCAAATCGAGTACTGCTCAGGGGGTTGAAGCGAAGACTAGACAAGGCCAAAGGAGGCTGGGTAGAGGAGGTCCCCAGAATTGTATGGTCTTATCATACCACCCCACAGTCCAGCACCCATGAGACACCCTTCAGCCTTGTCTACGGGACAGACGCCATGATTCCCATGGAGATACAGGAGAGCTCCCCCAGGTTCTTGAACTTCGTTGCTGAAGAGTCCAATGAAGAACGAAAGGTGAATCTAGACCTGCTGGACGAAGTGCGAGAAGAAGCCAGAGTCAGTGCTGAAGCCGTAAAGAGAAGAGTAGAGCGGAGGCACAACTCTAAAGTGAGGCCCAGGCGCTTCCAGGAAGGTGATCTGGTGATGAGAAAGGCGCATCAGAATGACATGCAGAACAAGTTGTCCCCAAAGTGGACAGGCCCGTACAGAGTGGTGGAGACATTGGAGAACGGAGCCTATCGCCTAGAGACTTTGGAGGGAGGAGCAATCCCCAGAACGTGGAACGCCACCCATTTAAAATTTTATTTCAGTGAAAGTTGTACAGTAATGGCGTTCTCGCGCTAAAAGATACATGCTTTGTATGTGGTGGAAACAGTTGAACAGACAAGGGGGCACTCTTTTCCCTAAGGAGGGTTTTTAACGAGGCCACCCAATTAAAGAAAAAATTTCCAGCATATCAAGTGTGCTCAAGTATTAAAGTTAAAGTCCTTCTTGCCCCAGGTGCAAGTGCAGGTGATTGGTTAGGCCCTACTTGCCCTAGGCGCAAGTACTGGCACCGATCTAAGTCTTCCTCACCCCAGGTGTGAGCGCAAGCAGTTAAAGGTTTGAAAAGCCAGGGGTGCTAGTAAGACCAAGGGAGGGAAAGGAAAGGTTTTGACAAAATGTCCTTACCCGCTTGGCATGCACCAATATTGGCCCAGTAAAGCTCTTAGTCCGAAACCCTTCTCACCCCAGGAGTGAGGCAGGGAATGAACGACTCAACGCCCCGAAGGGTGATGACCTTGGGGAAAGTAAGAGGGGTTAGCGAGAAACACTTTTATTTCCCCAAAACAAGGCATCACCTCGGGCGATCGATGTCAAGGTTCTCTATGCACTTAGTGCTAGAGCGACAGAGAAGCTAGGTGAAGATCGAAGAACGATCACTGATGAGTCGTCAGTGATTGGTTTGTGGTGCAAAGCAGCGCACAAGAACTGTTAAACACAAGGCTAAGGGAGTAGCTAGTCGTGATCAAGTAGAGGCCAAGAACAAGGGAGGCAGATCGCGCTAAGCCTAAGCTGGTTAACACTTAGTCGTGCGCAAAGTGAAAGACAAAGCTCAGGATCGCGCTGAACCTAAGCTAGCTAACAGCTAGTCGCGTGCGTAAAGAAAGGTGAAACTCAAGAAAAAATACAAGAGAAGAAACTCATACAAATTGAGAGTTTATCTTCATAACCAAGTTTTATACAAATTTTGAGTTCTAAGGAAAGTGGTGCAGAAGTGAAAATTTACAAGAAAGAGAAAAGTTTAAGGGGCAGGAGGGATGAGCTTTCCATCCACCACTTCGTGATAGATGCTGAACTGCGAGAGGTCCAGGTCTGGGAGAACGCATCTGATTTGTTCGAGTGCTAGCTCGAATCCATCAGTAAGGGCATCAGCACCCACGTTCATCAAATCAGCCTTCTCCGCCTCCAGTTTTTGCTTTGAGGCCTCCGCAGCATCTCTCTCAGTGGTAACGGCAGCAAGGGAGGAGGCAGCTTCAGAAAGTTTGCCCACCACCTCCTCAAGTCTTTTCTCCCCAGCAGCAGCTGCTTCTTCGGTGGACTCGAGCTCCCCCACTAGTTGAGAATTCAGTTGGCGTAGGGAGGAGGTCTCGGCCCGTAGCTCCACCACCGCGCAGTCCAAAGAGCTAACAGTCTGCCCCATCAAGATCTCCGTCTTGATGGTCTCTTGGACCTACGCTAGGTACTCCCTCCTAGCTTTCTCCACCATGCCCCGCATCAGCTCTACAGACCCTTGGGCAGCTTCGAAGTCACTTCGCAGTGACTCCTTGTCGTGCTCAAGATCCTTCACCCTCTTCTCCAGGGCTAGTTGCTTGCGATGCTGGGTGGAAAACTCCAGAGAGAGCACTACCTACTTGGCCAGGTGCATGTCGACCTCATCACCATTCCATTCGACGAGCTCCCGGTTGCTTATGAGCTGTCGAACCAGGGTGATGACCCTGCTGAAGTTCTCGTGGCTGGCCCCAGAAGCGCTTGGGCGCGAGCTGGACCCACCATATTCAGCAGTGGCGGTAGAGATTGGCAGCAGTGGTGGTGGTGCACCCCCAGTTTGGGCAGAAGCACCCCCAGCAGGATGAGCAGATGGACCAGGTGATTGGCCTGCTGGGGGGGAAGACGGCAGTTGAGAAGTTGGAGGCAACTGCTGGCATGGAGAAGGAAGGCAGGTGGGCTTTGAGGCAGGTTGAGCACAGGGAGGTGGGGGAGACCCTTCCTCTACTTCCACCACCTCGATCTCCCCAGGCTGGAGAAACGAAGCCCCCTCAACTGCTGGCTTCTTCCTCTGACGGTGTATAAGAGGAGAGCCAGAGCTCTCCTCTTCAGTTGAGGCAGCAGCAGCAGCAGCAAGTGAAGTGGAAGCCTTCACCAGCCTTTTCCTTTTCTTTCCTTGCTCGGGGCCTTCAGCTGGCGCGACCGAGAGTGGAGGGGCTGCAATGGGCTCAGTTGTAGAAGAGGAGGAGCCATTGCCCATGGTTCCCCGACGCTTGGCAAGCTCTAGCAAGGCCAGCCTCCTGTCTTTCCCCGACATTGAGTTTGCATAGACGAGGAAAGGAAGGGTTCGTTGGCCAAGTTATGCAAGTAAGTCAAAGAACACATAAAAACATGCATGAGAAGAGACAAGTATCCTAAGAGGTGCAAGAAGAGCTACCTATATATTTTTTCAGAGCCACCACATCAAATTCATCCTTGATGAGGCGAGCGGAGTTGTACTTGGCCCCCAGGAGCAGCCCACATAGCTCGCGCTCGTAGGGGGCCATGGTTTCGAGGTCCCTGGATTTCTTGAATTCAACCGCAGGAACCCAGTAGAGGGGGTACCCCTCGAGTAGATTTGGACTTTGTCGGGTGGCAGATATCATGTAGAATCTGCCCTTCCAGTCTTTGAAGGATTGCTGGTATAGGCCCAGGAGCACCCGTCCAGCAACCCCGTTCAGGCTAACCCAGGACCTGTCCCCAGGATTCTTCGCCTCGAAGAAGTAGAGGAACACATCCACGGAGGTGTTGTGCCCAAAATAATTGCAGAGGATCTGAAATGCCCGGATGAAGGCCCAGGCATTGGGATGAAGTGGGCAAGGCGCGACATTCAACTCCATCATCAGCTCCTTTTCGAAGAAGGTGAAAGGGAGGCGCAGCTTCAACCTCTTGAAGATAGCGGAGTAGATGAAGACGAAGGGCACCCCATTGGTGGCCCTATCGTCCGCGCAGATGGGCATTCCTCGAGGAGGAATGCGGATTTGGATATTGAAGTCATTCTCCCTATCGATGGCGCAGGAAGGCTCATCAGGATTGTGGCTCAGCAGGGACGTGATGTGGCCCTGGGGCAGTAGAGTGGAGGTTTCAGCGAGCAACGCCAGGGGGGCCCAGTCGTAGACCCTGGCGTTGTCATGGAAGGAGGTAGCAACAGGCGGTGGTGGAGCTGGCGCACTCGCGGAAGGCTGTGCACCAGAGGATGAGGCAATTATACGCGCAGTTTGTTTCAAGCGAGCCATCGCGAGATAGCTGCAAATGGAGGAAAAACGAAGAGTCAGAATGAATGGAAGAAGAGGGAATGATGAATGTTTCAGTGAAAACAGAGAGGGCGAAGGAGAGAGGGATGCCCAGGTGAAAAGAGGAAGAAGAAGAAGCAAGAGTCAGAGCGAGAACGTGAAGAAACCCTAGCGCGGGTCGAGAGAGGGAAAATAGAGAAGATGAATGCATGACAACGAGAAAGACAAATGCAATCGGTAAAGATGACCCAAATAAGCCCAGGAAGAAGAAAAACCATACCTTTGAATGATCGTGAGAGGTTTGGAGGTAGAAAACTTGAAGAAAGATGGGTGCGCAGAGAAAGAGCTCGCAGAAGGTCTGAGAGTCGATTGAAGAAGATGAAGGAACAGTGAAAGAGCGCGCCAATTTGAATAAGAGAAGCGCTAGCGACGCACAACGCTGGCCGTCGATGGGGCCACGTGTCGCGAGATTAAGAAAGGAAGTCCAAACGTTAAAGAAGCAGCACGTGAGGTGGCACGTGATGCGGCCCCACTTGCCACGTGGACTGAGGGCACGACCACTTAGTCTCTTCGCCGAGAACGAGTTCACGACTCGAGACTGGGGGGCTTGTGATCCGATCGGTCATCGGTAGTCGATGACGTCAGCAGCAGAGAACCACGTGGACCACTCGCAGGGTGACACGTGGACCAGGTGACAGAGAGACCAGGGAGGCGATCGCCAAGAGCGGTGATCGGGGGCTAGTAACCAGGGGACCATCGGCAGATCAGGCGGAAGAGAGGTCAGGGGACAGATCATCCAGAATGGTGATCGGTGGTCAGCAGCCAAATGGCCACCAATAGACCAGTCCTCAGACTAACGCCTAGAGGCAGGACGCGAGAAGCAAATAAGCACTGATTAGTCATCGGGTGCAGTGTCATCGGGGTCTCGTGTTACACACAGTTAAACTGGGACTCAGGTTCCCAGCGAGAGCGTTATACATGGACCTCGCATGAGCACATCTCAGTGAATCGCGCACGAGAGTGGCCTGAGGGAGCTAGTAAATCGATCAGTGATTGGTGACTCCCTCAACCCATTACGTGCGTGAAGGGTAAGTCGTCTACGCAGAGAGCAACGCTTGGTGAGTGTGCCTAGACCAGCCACACCTGGCGTTCTCCTGAGAGTATGCAATTTACCTAGATGAAAGAAATATGCTAAGCTACTCCGCAAGGGAGTAACTTAGCACGCAAAGAGAAGCGCTAAGAGCCCTTCCAGTAAGTGACACGTGTGTGGTTAGATGCGAGTCGCATGCCTCCACGTGTCATCATCTGAGAGGGGTGCGGTCCAGACAAAGGGGCACTCCGTACCACTAAAGGTACAGACAGGTACAGACAAGCGCAGCCAAGCGCAGAGATGCGCGGACACGCACAGACACCCACACTCTCTGATTCTGCAGGTACACTGTCTCTGAAAAGCATAACAGGGTTCTGACACATGCCAGAAAAGCATAACAGAATTCTGTTATGCCCAGAAACAAAGAGAGAGACATAAAAGAGGGAATCAGGGAGAGATGGGGGGGACGAGAAAAAAGAGAGCAAGAGCTTTTCACACACACTGCTAGTTTTCTCATCTTTGGTGGTTCTGTGGACTAACTTGATCGTCGGAGTGCAAACGGCCGCTAGAGGCGCCGTCTGTGTGTTTTGCAGGTCACGTTTGGAGCATCAAGAGAAGGTTCTGAGGGTGATTCTGCAGAAGACGCAGTCGCGTAGACAGGGCAGAGAGCGCTACGAAGCGATTCCTCCACGTTCGAGTTGCCGGCAGGATCAATGAGACATCTGAGTTGGTTAAGTTAACTCAAGAGATGAACAATGGCTCTCTCAGCAAAATGGGATTCACCAAAATAGGTGGCAAATGGGTAAGCAAAGATGGTGACCATGGTGCCTCATCAAGTGCTGCTGCTGATCTTGATGAAGAAGAACATGCTGCTGACATGGATTTTCAACATGAAGATCAACCTGAAACAAATCAAGGTGCTGGAACAAGTGCAGGGAATCAGGGAGATGAAATGCCAACCATGTCTTCTTTTGAGAGATACATTGTCAATAGGCTTGATGGATTTGCGGAGAATCAAAGAAATCTCCATGATCTGTGTGTAAGAAACTTCCAGAGGTTTGATAACAAGTTCAAAAACATGGATTCACGCTTCATGACATTGGATGAACAGATTGAAGTTGTTCAGAATCGGATTTTTGATCTACAATATGCTAAGGATGACTAAAGAAGGAAAAACAACCGGTTGATGTCACGGAACAACCGATTGTTTTTGTGGCTTGTATCAGTTTTTCTGTTTTCTGCTTTTGCTCTTTAGTTCTGTTTTATCAAGAACAATTATCTTTATATCTCATCTTTTTGTCTATTTGTGAAGATAAATAGGGGGAGATTTATGATGTGTGTTCTTATTTTTCGTTATTATTTTTGCAAAACAGTTTGTATGTTTGGTTAAAGAAAGCCTTATAGGTTTTTCTATGCTATGATATTTTGCTCTGATATATTGTTTCTGTTCTAACCCTATATCAGAAGTGCTTTGCTTAAACTATGTCTTGCAGGAACTGCTTCAGATTCAACCAAATCCAACCCAAGCAATCAGAAATTTGTCTTCATCAAATAGGGGGAGATTGTTGAACCAAGTGTGTTCAAGCTTTGAAGAATCCAAACCCTTTGAAGGTTGATGAAAGGGTGGATGTGCTTGTTGTTGCTGAGCTGTATTTTATATAGGATCTGGGGTAGACTTTATGTATAATTCACTCTTGATTGAATCCAAAGCATAAGCATTCTCAATCCATTTAAAAAAGAAAAGTGTTTTTCAAACTAAGTGAAAAACAACCTGTTGTTTTGTCGAAACAACCGATTGTTTTATACTTAGGTGTTTTCAGAAAGGTTGAAAACTGTTTTCAATGGTTGACTTGCTGTCAAACCAAAACAACCGATTGAATCGTGGAAACAACCGATTGTTTGTTTTGGGACCATAACAAAAAACTGTTTTGTGCTTTGACTGAGCATTAAATGATTTTCTAACTGTTTATGCTCCAGTTTTTAATGCTTTGACCAATCTTTAAATGCAATTAATAGTTTGTTAAGATTATGCAACAAACAACTTTGTTTTAAATACAGAAAAACAGATTTGAGTTTTTTGAGAACTGATTTTGAGATTTTGAAAAGTTGAGAATGGCTTAGAGAGTGCATTGATAAAAAAGTGTGAGATAGGATTTTCATCTTGTATTGATTTCAGATTTTTTCTGTAACAAGTGTAATCCTTTGTATCTTTTGAAGGAAACTTTGTGTGTATTGCTGAGAAGTGTTGTGTGTTCTTGAGGGGATCAAGATCAATATTCTTATTGTTGTTGTGCTTAGCCAAAGGAAGTGTGTGTGTTGAGGGGATCAAGGTCACTTCTTTGGTTGTGTTGTAAGTAATCTAGGGTTGATTGCTTAGTGGATTCCCCAGTGGTTTCTGGGATGACTGGACGTAGCTCTAAGTTTAGAGTGAACTAGTATAAACCTCTGTGTGCATTCTCTCTATCCTTAATCTCTTTAAATTCAGTTTTTATATTTGTGAACTGGTATAAACAACCAATTGTTTTTCTGGTGCTGTGCTTATTTGCTTTGTATTTTGGCAAACTGAATTCTGATTCAAGTGTTTCTCGAAGTAATTTCATTCTTGACTTAAAAGTTTGCGAAAACCCTCTTTAAACCATTCACCCCCTCTTTAGTTTAAAGCCATACATTCTAACAGACTAGACGTAGCCCTGTGATTGGGTGAACCAATTTAAAACTTTGTGCATATTTCTTTTTATCCCTTGCTTATTATAATCTGAGATTGATTGTGATAGAGATAAGTGAATTGAGTTTAAGCTCCATTCACCCCCGTTCTAGAGCCAATTGTACCCACAACTGTTCCCTTCACATATCTCAACAACCCCTTTAAAGCCTGCCAATGAACATATCTAGGATCTACCATGAACCCACTAACCACATTAAAAAGATGTGGTAGAGCTAGTCTGCTACACATTATATCATACATGATGCTCTCTACTCCATTAACATATGGAATAGTCTTCATCTCCCTCCTACATTCCTCCAAACTTAGAGTTTGACTCAGAGGTTTATATTTGAAGGTGCAATTGTCTCTATTCACAAACCTGAAAAACAAACAAATACAAAATCTAATAAGTAATAGATAAGGATAGAGAGATAAGTGCACACCGAATTTATAGATCACCCTCACAACAAGGGCTACGTCTAGTCCCCTTGAGAAATCCACTCAAGAGCCTTTCACTAACAAGTATTCAACACCTCTTCAGATCACCAATATTCTACACCTCTGCAGGTTACAAGTTGATGGATGATCATCCTTGTTAAAGCCACCATTCTTATCAACTAAGATTAGATTATCAACTTGGAAGAATTCAAAAGATAATATTTGCCTTAGTTCTTGTAGAAAATATAAATATGTAGAATAATATTTTTTGGCTTTGTATTTCTGAACCAACTTTAGAATAAGAATATCTTTCTTTCCAAACAAGACTTCCTTAGGTGTCTCCTAATTGCAAATAATGACTCTTCAAACTTCTCCTAAATTTTAAGGAGGGTGCCTCATGAAGGAATCTCCTATCATTTGATACCATGTGTCATCTCATGAGTGGAAAGTTTCTTGCACTAAGGATTGACACATGGCATGATAGGAATGAAGAGTATTTTAAGAACTCAATAGTCATCTTAGGAGTCTCCTTAGCCTATAAATAAGAGACTTCTCTCTTGTAATTTCCATACTTGATTGATATATGAAATTGTGTTTCTAAAATTCTTAGCTCACTTATCCAAGCCTCACTCTATAATGTTCATTGCATTCTTATAAACTGAAGGACATTAGCCTAACCTCTTTCTTGGCCCTTGCATCTTGTAAAATCACGCCCAAACCAATAACTTCCATGACCATTCAGTGCTTCCTCCTCAAATCTACAAGTCTTCCGCTTCCTTCCATCAATCTCCACTTAACACTTACGAAGAAATGCATCAAGTGGATCAGAGAAAGGACACAATCCATACAAGTTATTTGTTTTCATTTTTTGATGTTTCTTTGTGATGTATGATGAATTCGCAACAAAACCCCTAACGAATTTTGTTGAAATTCATTTTGGTTCAAATTTAGGTATTTTTCTTGAATGGTTTTGTGTTTTTGATTCGGGTGTAATTGGGTGAGGGTTAATGTTTCTAATATTTTTTTGTCATTAGTCTTGTCTAGTTTTTATTTTAATTTTTACATAATTCTAGTTTTCCACCTATTACATATGTGTTTGTTAAAATACCTCTTAGAAGTACACATCAAGTGTTTGTGTTTTTGTCATAAAAATTTGTAGAAGCTTTTGAGCCTTTTTTATTTTATAATCTTTGAGTTCTTGAGTGTTATTTTTTCAATAGTGCTTTCTATTACATAATTTTTCATTGTGTCTTGTAGTTTGTTCTCATTTCATTTGGATTCCTAGGTTTTTCTTCTTGTTCAAATTTGTCAAATATTTGTTTAAGTTTTGATAATTTATTCTGAGTTTATTTTAGGTAAAAAAATCTTTTTTTTAAAGAAGTTCATTTAGATTTTGTTTAAATCCAATTAAAAAGACACGTAAGAAAAAGAGAGAATAAAAGATATAAATAGTAAAAGCCAGGACATTTTATGGCACGAAAAAATAATGTTTTTTGTGTTGATTTCTCTCAATCTGAAATTTATTACACCTTATCCTTTGGTTGTTTTGACTTGAAATTTTTACCAGACCTTGCTTATAGTGTTTTTCATTTGTGATAAAAATTTGAGCCTCAAATTCATTCTAAAATATTTGCAATAAAGTTTTGAGTCCTCTCTGCCAAAAAACAATTTCATTTTTTGAACCCTAGTGCTGTAGTGTTTGATTTGTTTCTCACAGAATATATATCCGTTTGAGACAAAATTTGTCATGTTTGATGATATTTTTTGTTGAGGTTGTTAGATAACTACAAAAAAAGTTTACGGGAAATTTTGCATAAGTTATGGGTTGTTCACTGTCGGTTCACTCTACATTTTTTCTTTTTGTAATCCATTCTAGAGTCATTCTTAGGTTCTCTTTTGTGTTGTGATAGCCTTTATTCTTACCTTTAATTGTGGTTTTCCTTTTCCTTATTTTTACATTGTAGTTTGTCACATTAATCTCATTTTGGTTTAGCTTTCCAAATTTTGCTTTTATTTCTTTTATTCTTGGATTCCTTGGTTGGTGAAGGCTTTGGAGTTTTCAAGTTGTTGGTGTTAAGGAAGAGGACACTTGGGTTTCTTCCTTGAGGTGCTATTTTTGAAAAGATAATTTTTAAAAGGGAGAGGAGGAGACAAGAGAATTTAATGCACAAAGTTTCATATTCAACATAACAAAAGCATCAAGGGATTCATCACAACTGGTTCAATTTTTCTTCCTGCATTTTTGGTATCACATAACCTTTGTGTATTTTTAGTTTTGTGTTAATTGGGAATTTGATCACATGGAAATCCCAATAGATTTTTTTTTAATAGCTTTCATGTGCATTTTGGTGTAAGTGTGTCAGGGGTTCTTAATGTCACCTGCATTTGCACCTTAGGATTCAAGTAGTTTTACTTTCACTAGCATTTTCCTTTATCGCTTTAATTTCTACTTTTAATTCCTTCCTTTATTTTCTTGCTTTATAAGTCTTTGTGATACATAGGTTTTATCTTTTGTTGCTTATTAGTAGATATTTCTGTTATCTTAGTTTCATTTTTTCATTCACACACTCACTCCTGTTTATAAATTTGTTTTGAATTCTTTGAGGGAACTTTTGTGTGAACTATCTAAGGTAAGCTTTGGTTAGGAAAGTCTTGATACTTAAGTAGTCCTTTGTGACTCACTTCACTTTCCTGGAAGTGAACATGGAGAAATCTCATACTTGATCTCTTGTTTTTCTTCATAAAAAATAAAAAAAATATTTTTGAAAATCTTTTGCTCACTCAGGCAATTTTAAGTTAACAATGGATGATCCATTACATCAATATAGTGTTCATGGTAATCTTCACACTCAATATTTTAATAATGTCCATGACACACTAGCAAAGCAAACAATAGAAATATTTGGTTTGAAAGAAATGTATTCTAAATTTATTATTTCTCAAGAGAGGGATAAAGAAAGATCTAGAAGTCGGGTTGGGGATCATAAATATAGAGAGAATTAAAATAGAAAACAAACATATTTTTGTCGGCCTAAAAAAGTTAGGGTATATTTAGAATGGGAGACAAAGGTTCATCAATTTTTTGAAAACCATCAAGTATGTGGATTTACAGGATTTTCCATGGTTACCAAAATTTTTCAATATCACGCCATCTCTTGGTGGAAATAAAGACAATATGATGTTAGGATTGGTTGCAAATCAGAGATTTTAAATTGGATTGAATTGAAAGCATGTATGGGATGAAAATTTGTTCCTCCTTTCATATCATCATCACCATAATATAACTCCATACCCTAACACCTTATACCCTATAAATTATTACAAGGGGAAGGGTTACCCTTCTAAACCACAATCTAGGGAGAGGCCTTATAAAAAGATATCATTTGCTGACCCTATTGTTTCTACACCTAGTTTTAAAGATCTAACGAAATTTATTACAATAGGTCAGAAATTTATAGATGGAGAAAGAATATGTAAGAAGAGACAAATATTTTGAAGAAAAATTGAAAAATCTTGTTAGAAAGAAAAAAGAAAAAGAACAAAGAGAAAGAAAGGAGAATAGTTATATTTTTAATTCATATACTCCATCTCTTGAGTGTTGTTCCGTCCGGTTGACCTGGGACGTCTTCGTGCGCAACCTCAACCGTCAGCTAGGGACTCCTTCCCACTGATTACCTGTGGATTCCTGCAAAGAAGGACAAAAGGGCGCCCTAGCGACCGTTTGCACTCCGACGCTCAAGTTAGCCAGCAAGAAACACCAAAAACTATGCACCTCCGTATCGGAGCACCGCGTATGACACTCTGAAGGTGGTAAAAAGGAAACTGTTTCTAGTGTGTATTTTCTCGTCCCGGCAAAGATCTTTCCCCAGTCCCTTGTTCGTAACCTCAAGGCTCGAGCAAGCAACTAGAGAGTTTCTGGAAAATTTGCCAAAAACTTCGAACCCCGTTCCCAACATTCTCGGCGCTATTTAAACTACCCAAGCATTTAAAGCGCCTTAAAGCGCTTTTAATCATAAAACGTAACGCACTTAATTAACGCGTCTAATTAGAAAACGTAGCGCATTTAAGACGTTGAAACGCTTGGGAGCCTTTATAGTACCTTAAACGCTCGAAACAGAAACTGTATTAAATGACTTTAATTACCTGGTACCTGACTAAATGGTGTTTCTATTCTGACCTGGCTGTCGTACACGTGGAGGGCCTCACAGCGCCATGACCCCATCTGGGGACGTTTCTACGTGTGAGTCCTCCTGCTTGGGAGTGCTACTGCGCAAGGGGTGACTTTTTGGGTGCCAACTCATGCCCCCAATCATCTAGTCACTCACTTAGAGAGCGTATCTGCCTTCCTCTCGTACCCTGCACCTGGCTACCCTGGGCGTGACCCTCCTCTTGAGCCGTATCTGTCCCAAAGGCGTCTCTGGGGCGGCAGGGGTACTTCACGAGTCAGGCTGCCCTACACTGGTGCTATCACTGTGGCCTTGAAGCCACCTTTCTCTTCTCTTTATCACTACCCCGGATTATCGGGACCTGAGGCCTACCCACGGCGTCGCTCCCTCCATGGTCTTTCCTACCCATGTGTATCGGGGAACCGCACTGTGATTGCCTTGTCTTAGTGATTTTTGATCTTGGCGACGCCTGGTTGGGCGACGCCTTCATCTAGGCGACGCCTTGCCTTGGCGACGCTTCCTCTTGGCGAAGCGGGTAGTTGGCGTCTCTCCACCTAGGCGACGCCTTGTGTTGACTTTGACTCCAGGCGTTGACTTTGACCTTGACTTTGTCAACGCCCGGATACGGGGCGGTACACAAGCCCCCCAGTCTTAAGCCGAAGACTTGTCTTCAGCGCAAAGGCTAAGGCCTCGCCCACGCCATCCACGTGTCACCCTGATGACGTGTCATTCCCTGCTGACTCAACAATTCTCGAATCATTGACGTGACACTCTCTGAACCATAGGGGCACTCTTAATGGCTGATTGGACATCCTCTGAAGCGGGGAAAGAAACACCTTTTGGGGCTACGCTTAATCGTGCGCCACGTGGCTCATCGCACGGCCAACCTCTAGAGTCTCTTGCTCTCCCCTTGGGCGCTTAATCCTTTGACACGCGGCACGATCTCACGGCTCCTAATTAGCGCCTCTTGGGTTGCAAATGTAACGTTCAAGTTACCCCAAACCCCGCGCTCACACCATTGTTACATCCATTCTCTCTACATCTCCGCACTGTTCATCGCCTTCAAACCCTTTCCCTGCAACTCCTGCTCTTTCCTTCGTGCTCTCCTTCCTCCTTCGCTTTGACAACAAAGGTATGATTCTTGCACATCCCAACTCTTCTCCTTCGTCGCATTGCATAGTTTATTGAACTGCCTGGGACTGTTTACGTTTATGCATTACTGTGTTCTTCCGCTTCTCCTTTCTTCTCTGTTCCATTCTCCTTCTTTCTGGGTTTTCTCGCGTGGGTGGTATTTCCTGGGGTTTTACCCCCTTTTCTGTCTTGGCATCACTTTGTTAAAAACCTTTTTCCTTTCTTCTTTCTCCAGCTATTTATTCACACCATGACGTGCCTGAACTCCCAGTCTGGTTCTCCCCCCAAGACCCCCAAGTCCAACTATAAAGCCTTCTATACATGGGCCCCCGACGAGCTTTTGAACGAGTGTACCAGCCTGACGTCCTTTCAGGACCTGAAGAATCATCGTGGGGATCCCCACTTGTATAACTTTAATGCTTTCTGCCGCACTCATGACACGCACATCTCCGTTCGTCCCGGCCGACCGGGGCAACCTGTCTGTGTGGATGACAGACCTAGAAAGGGGAGTCCCTTCTTCTTCATGTACCAGACGGTGTTTAAACGCGTCGGGGTGCGTCTCCCATTCACGCCCTTTGAGAGGGAACTCCTCACCGAGATTAACACAGCCCCCGCCCAGCTCCATCCCAACAACTGGGCATTTGTAAGGGGTTTTCAAATTCTCTGCGGGCACCTGGGCATCCTTCATTCCGTGGATGTTTTCTTGCATTTCTTCGAAGTGAAGAAACAGGGGAAAAGCTTTTGGGTAAGCTTCTCCGGGATCGCGGGTAGGATCCTCCTCTCCCTCTTCCAGAACTCCTACAAAAACTGGAAAGGAAAATTCATTAGGGTGTGCAGCGCCAAGCACGGCCCCACAGCCTTAGACGACTTTCCCCTGTACTGGACGGAGCACCCTAAGCTGCTCAGGGCCAAAGCCCTGGATGAGCTATCCCCTGCTGATAGGGAGGTATGCAAGGCCTTGGCTGGCCTGGGGATTGTCTTCGATACATTGAAGCTTATCGCGAGCGAATACAACGCTCACGCCCTGACCACATACTTTGGTAGGGAGACTCTCCCCTTACCATCTTTTGTTATCTGCACCTTACTACCAGATGTTTGTTCCTCTGGCCTCTTCCACCTGTTTCCCATTGTACCATGTGATTTGCGTCTCACGTTTCTACGCGTTTTGTGGTTTTGCATAATTGCTTTGGCTTTGACTTCTGCTGCTTGGTTTATCTGAATGTAGGATCGGTGATGGGTGCCTCCAAAAGAATGATGCTGGCGAAAGCGATAAAGGACGCTCGCGCTGCCAAAGCGGGCGCCTCCTCCGCCCCTGCTACTGACCCGAACCCCCCATCAATCCTGCCCCCGCCACCACCGACCACTACCGAAGCCCCACTAGGCTCATCTTCACCGTCCCCACATAGCCCCGAGGCGCTTCAGACTCCCGGCTCTCCTCTGCCCATTGCCGCCGTTCCTCTGGCCGTGGCCTCATCGCCGGTCCCAACCCCCCTCGACAAAGGGAAACGGGTCTTGGAGATCATATCCGACGATGAGGACTCGGACGGCGTGGCACCCTTCAAGAGGAGGAAATCTGCAAGGGTTCCCCTCCTACCAGCGGTGTCGCCCCAGGGAGAGGATTCTTTTAGGGACAACCCTCCAAGCGCTACTTCCCTTCCCCCCACAATCGTCCAAGAGGATGTAGGCGAAGGCGCCGAGTCTGCTCCACCTCCGCCACCGGCAAAGGTCTCTACTTCTCCTGCCGTCGTCGCTGCCGCCCCCGATCTTATCGCCATCCCTCCTCCAATTATGCATCTGATGAGGGGCTTCAGTGGTGGAACAATGCCAGAAGGCTCCGACAGGAAGGAGGGCATGCCCTTCTACTTGGGGGCCTTCTTAGCGGTGGCCCTTGAATGGCGCGCCCAGGCCAGAAACGCTACTTTGCAAACCCAAACCCTCCAGGCCTTGGAAACAAGGGTAGCTGCCCTGGAGGAGGAAAGGAAGATTCTAGGACGCCAAAACGAAACTTACCAAACCACCCTGAAGCAGGCGCAAGAGTCCAAAGCAGAGGCTGAAAAACAACTGGCAGAGGCGGTGGAGCTCTAGGCCGACTTCTACGCTCGGGAAGTCGCCCTCCAAGTTCAGGTAACGAGCCTCCAAGACATAGTCGAAGCTTACGAGGAAGTTCAAAAGGACTTGAAGGACCGTTGCTGTGAGCAGGCTGACGAAATGGAGCGGATGGAGGGGGAAATGGCTACCCAGGCCAAAGCTATGGGCCTTCTCCAGATTGACTACGACAAACTGCAGGTCGAAGTCAGCCGACTCCGCGTGGAGAAGGAGGCTTTGGAGAAGCAGGTAGCTTCTGGGGACGCCACCATTGAGGAGTTAGAGAAGGACAAAAGGACCCTCATCCATGACATGGCGGGCACCATCGAGGAGGGATTCCAGGAGGCTCTGGCCCAAGCTGTCTGCATGAACCCGGGGATCGACATTTCCAACTGCGATTCCACTCACCACATCGTTGATGGAAAAGTCGTGCCCTTGGAGCTGGATGATTGAACCGCCACCCTCGACCATCACTTTATTCCTTTACACTTTTCACTTGTTTTTGACCCTCTTTGATAAACTTGTAATTCTTTGAATTGTTTGCACTTTCGTTACAACTTTGGGTTTTTGCATGACTACTTTCGTGCCACTGGGATATAGAATTCCACCTTTGTGATTTTACTCTCGTTTTTTGCCTTCGCGTGCTTCGGTTGTTTTGCCTGTATTCTACCCGTTTCTTTCACTGCGTTGGGTGGCCCTGTATGCCCGGGAAAGGTCACGCGTCGATGCTCACGCCCATGGAGAGGCTTGCCTAATGGGGCCGTATCGTCCACGGGGTGTCTCAAACACCAAAGCGATCCGTCCCTTGATTCTTGGTGCCCGGCGCCCATGCCTAAGGAGAGGCCTGCTACAGCAGCGCTGTATCGTCCCAGGGTGTCTAAAAACGTCGAGCGCTCTAGGGGGGGGGGGTCGTTCCCTCCATGGTCTTTCCTTCCCATGGGTATCGGGGAACAACCCTGCCAGCGATCTGCTGGCATTTGGCGATCTCGTCTCCCTCCAGAGTCTTTCCTACCTGCGGGTATCAGGGAGGCGACGCCGCTAAACTAGCTTCGACTTCTTCGATTTTCGTCTCCCTCCACAGTCTTTCCTACCTGTGGGTATCGGGGAGGCGGCACTGCTGATACTTGGGTTGGCGACGCCCGCAACGTCTCATGCTGGCGCCGCCTTTTGCGCCTTTCCTGGCGACGCCTCGGGCGTCTCATGCTGGCGTCGCCTTGGGCGTTATCTTTACCTTGGCATTGACTTTGACCTTGGCCTTGGTCGACGCATGAGGATGGCGAAGAGTTCAAGGTTTCGCCTGTGCCATCCACGTGGCGCTCCTTGCATGGCTGATGGGACGTTTAGTCACTCGACTTGGTCCTGACTCCTACTGTGCCCCTGACCCACTCTCGACGGCGCATCGTACCCTTGGGCATTCTGTCGATACGACGTTTTTTGAGTTTAACCAGTGGTGCCAGGGCCATCCTTCCATCCTCCGCCACGTGGCTCGATCGTGTGGTGCATCCATTCGCGTCCTTTAGCGCTATAACTGCAATACTCCCATTGGCGTCGTTTGGCTTTCTAACCGCAGTATTTAATTCTTCAAAACTTTGAAACTGCCCTCATCATTTCTGCGCTTTTCGTAACCTACTTGCACCCTTTCTACTTGCACCCTTTCTCTTCTCGCGAAGGGTTCTTCCAGTGTTTGTTCCCACCAGCGTTTTAACCTTGCGTTACCAGTGGGCCTCACGCCTTCAAACCTCCCTGATTCTGTTCAAGAATGTCTTATCGTGCCACTCCCCCCAGGGTCAACCCCAAGGACCTGTATACTTGGGCTTCGAGCGAGCTTCTTGACGAATGCTCCTGCTTACTCTCCACCAGGGCCATAAGGGAACACAAAGGGGATTCATGCTCCTATAATCACTGTGCCTTCGCGAGGAGGCACGATGATGACATTGTTGTGCTCCCTTGCACTCTAGGGGAGCCAGTATGTGGAGACGAACGGGCCAACGACGGGGTCCCCTTCTTTTACTTCTATCAGGTCGTTTTCAAAACCATCGGCGTGCGCCTGCCCTTCTCCAGGTTTGAGAAGGAACTGCTGACGGAGATCAATGCCGCTCCGGCCCAGTTATATCCCAACAGCTGGGCTTTTGTCAAGGCCTTTGACATCCTTTTCGGGTTTCTGGGTTGTGCACCCTCGGTTGACATCTTCCTTCACTTCTTTGAGGTGAAGAGGCAAAGGAGCAACCTCTAGGTAACCCTTAGTAACGTTCCTGGCAGAGTTCTCCTGACCCCCTTCCAAAACTCATTCACTGGGTGGAAAGGCCAGTTCTTCAAGATCTGCTGCTCTGACCTCACTCCCTCCGCCCTGGATGGTTTTCCACTGTACTGGGTGAGGGAGACGAGGGCCCTCAAATCCAAGCCCTTCAAGAAGTTAGCCCCAAATGACCAGGTGGTTTGCCGGATTCTCGCTGAGGCGGGAGGTTTTGACTCCGCCACCTTGATCAGTTTGGAGTTCAACGCTGGAACTCTCGAAAAGTACATAGGTATGAGTCACTGCCCTAAAAACTTCCGCCTTTATCGTTCTCTATCTGGGTGTGTTTTGCTTCATGGTGTCTCTGACACATTCATCTTCCTTGGTGCAGGTTCGAAAATAAACCAAGAGCGGAGGACACTACTTACCCGAGCTCTGTGGGCTGAGAGCGGGGCTTCGTCTTCTTCCCGTGCTGATCCCGACGGCCATTGAGAAGTGATTCGTTTGTGCTTTTGTATGAGTTGTAATGTTTGCCCTACTCGCGTTTCTCCCATCTGTATCGAAAACTGCTTGTAAAATCAATTGTATTATACCACACTTGGTTTCTGTAACGCCACTTTACTTTGCATACATCTCATATATTGTGCGTTTTTCCTCCGTCATGTTTCTTAGCGGCGCCTGCACTCAGGCGACACCTTTCTTTTTGGCGACGCCTTTCTCCTTGGCGACGCCTTCTTTTTTGGCGACGCCTACTTTCTTGGCGACGCCCTTCTTCTTGGCGACGCCTGTCTTCTTGGCGACGCCTTCTTTACTAGCGATGCCTCTCGCTACTTCAAACGGAGAAAGATAAAGATTGAAAACCAAGGCAAGGTTTTTTCTCAAACTTGTTTTTCTTTTATTTGGGTGACCTCATTAAAAAACCCCGGAAAGGGAAAAAGAGCGTCCCCTTTAACAAGACTGTTACATAGCTACTTTACATAAGTCAACTAAAATAAAACTTTAGGTTGGCTGCATTCCAACTGCGCGGGATGGGACCCCCTTCCAAGGTCTCTAGGTAGTACGAGCCGTTGCCCTTAGCCTCGGTAACCCTGAAGGGTCCGGTCCACTTGGGAGACAGCTTATTCTCCAGCTCGTATGGGTGGGCTTTCCTCATCACTAGGTCGCCAATCTGAAACTGTCGTGGCTTTACCTTAGAGCTATATTGCCGCTCTACTCTCCTCTTTACCGCTTGGGCTTTTATTCTGGCTTCCTCCCTGGCTTCGTCCAGTAGATCCAGGTTTACCCGCCTTTCTTCGTTGGATTCTTCAAACACAAAGTTTTGAAAGCGTGGCGAGCTTTCATGTATTTCTACGGGGATCATCGCATTCGACCCATACACCAAACTGAAAGGCGTCTCCATGGTAGAAGATTGGGGCGTGGTGTGGTATGCCCATACGATCCTTGGTACTTCCTCCGCCCACGCCCCTTTGGCCTTCTCTAACCTCCTTTTTAACCCCCTCAGCAGGACTCTGTTTGCTGATTCCACTTGCCCGTTGGTCTGGGGGTGTTCGACTGATGCGAACACTTGCTTGATACCTACCTCAGCGCACAGATTTCTCAACTGCTGACTGGCAAACTGGGTCCCATTATTGGATATCAAGCGCCTAGGTACGCCAAAGCGACACACAATGTTCTTCCACACAAACTGCTGTACCTTGTGCGCAGTGATCTGTGCCACGGGCTCTGCCTCTATCCACTTGGTGAAGTACTCGATGGCAACGATCAAATACTTCATCTGCCTTATCGCCAGTGGGAACGGACCCAGGATGTCGATTCCCCAGGTATGAAAAGGCCACGGACTATATATGGATCGCAGTTCTTCTGGCGGCGCCTTGTGCCAGTCAGCGTGCTTTTGGCATTGCCTGCAGCGCTGGGCGTGTCGCGTGCAGTCCTCTTTTACTGTTGGCCAGAAGAACTCTGCGCGTATCACCTTGGAGGCTAAGGACCTTCCCCCTACGTGGCTCCCGCAAATGCCTTCGTGGAGCTCCGCCATTATCCTAGTACACTCGTCGCCACTTACACACGTTAGGATAGGGTGAGTGAAACCATGCCTGAACAACACTCCGTCCACCAGAGTATATCTTGCGGCATTTCTCTTGACCTTCTTACCCTCTTCCGGCTCCACTGGGAGAGCCCCATCCGCCAGGTACTGTTTGTATGGCGTCATCCAGGTGTCTCCCTCGGCTAGGACACATACATTTGCCTTCCTTCTTCAGGCATATCCGCGTACGTGCTGATACGGGGCATTTTCAAAGAGCGATGAGTCCTTAACCTTCCTCTTGTTGTATAAGTCTGGAAGACATCCACCCTGTTATCTTCCACAAATTACGCGGAGCCTTGAGCGTCTCTTGGATCACTGTCCTTTGCCTACCCCTCTTGCCTGAGCTGGCCAGCTTGGCAAGCAGGTCAGCTCTGGCATTCTGCTCCCTTGGGACATGTACCAGCTCAAAAGCGTTGAATGCTCCCTTCAATAACTGGACGTATTTTAGATACGCCGCCATCTGTGGGTCCTTCGCCTGGAACTCACCCGACACCTGCCCAGTAATCAGCTGGGAATCGCTTTTCACCAGGAGGTTCTGTGCGCCCATCTCCTTGGCCAGGAGCAATCCTGCGATCAGAGCTTCGTATTCCGCTTGATTATTACTTGCCTTAAAGGCGAAGCGCAGAGCTTGCTAAATCAGTACGCCGTTGGGTCCCTCCAAGACTATTCCCGCACCGCTCCCTTGTTGGTTGGAAAAGCCATCAACCGAGAGCAATCACTGCGAGCCCACCTCCACCTCTTGCTCACCTTCGGGCGAGAGTTCCGCTATAAAATCTGCGTACACCTCTAGGCTCATACTGAATGTCGAATTCTGACAGCTCCACTGCCCAGCGCACCATTCTTCCCGCCACGTCAGGCTTCTGCAGCACTTCCTGTATAGGGAGGTTTGTCATCACTACCACCGTAAAGCTGTGGAAGTAATGACGGAGCCTCCTGGCTGAAAACACCACTGCTAACGCTGCCTTCTCCAGCGCCTAGTATCTCGTCTCAGCGCCTTGTAATGCCTTGCTCACAAAATAGATGGGCTTTTGACTCTGGTCCTGCTCCTGGACTAACACAGAGCTGATAGCCCGCTCCGTTACCGTGAAATACAGCCGGAGGGGAACACCTGTTACTGGTTTGCAGAGGACCGGTGGCGTCGCCAGGTACTCTTTTAACTTAATGAAAGCCGCTTCGCATTCGTCAGTCCATGCAAAACGACTATTTCTCTTGAGGCACTGGAAATATGGGTGTCCCTTCTCTCCCCCGGCGGAAACAAACCTTGAGAGTGCCGCCATCCGCCCTGTCAGCTGCTGCACTTCCTTTACCGACGTCGGGCTTCGCATGGCGACAATCGCTGCGCATTTGTCGGGGTTCGCTTCTATCCCCCTCTCTGTTAGCATAAAACCGAAGAACTTACCGGCCTCTACCCCGAAGACGCACTTTTCAGGGTTTAGCTTGAGGCGGTACTTGGATATTGTGACGAATAACTCCTCCAGGTCTGCCATGTGCTGTGCCCTATCCTGCGACGCCACCACCATGTCATCCACGTAGGCGTACACATTCCTCCCTAGCATGGGCACTAGGACCTTGTCCATTAGCCTTTGGTATGTGGCGCCTGCGTTTTTCAGCCCAAAAGGCATCACCTTATAACAGTAACTGCAAGTCTCCGTCATGAATGCAGTTTTACTCTCATCTCTCGGGTGCATCTTGATTTGGTTGTACCCCGAGAATGCATCCACGAAGCTCAGCACATTGCTGCCGGACGCACTATCCACCAACGCGTCGATGCTGGGTAGTGGGTACGAGTCCTTCGGGCACGCCTTATTCAAGTCCGTGAAGTCCACACACATCCTCCACTTCCCATTCGCCTTCTTCACCAAGACGACGTTGGCTAGCCACTCAGGGTATTGAATCTCCCTGATGTGGCCAGCACTCAACAGCTTCTGCGTTTCATCCTTTACCACCTGCTGCCTCTCTTCGTTAAACTTTCTCCTTCTTTGGCGCACGAGGCGGACCGTGGCGTCCATGCTGAGGTGATAACACAGGAAATCAGGGTCGTTGCCGGGCATATCCGAGGCGGACCATGCGAAAGCATCCAAGTGGCGTGAAATCACTTATGCCACCCCTTCCTGTTCTTCTGGGCTCAACAAACTTCCTAACTTAAACGTTTTGCCGCCAATCTCCCTCTCCACGGCGTTAGCCGCCGGTTGTTCCCTGCTACCATCCTCGACGTGCGCCGCCTCTTCCACGGGCGCCGCGTCGTCAGGACCTTCTTCCATGGGTGCATCTGTTTCGGGCATCGCCCTTGCGGGTACGGCCTCGTTAGGCGTCGACCCAGCGGGCGTCGCCTCAATCATCGTCGTGTCTGCACTCGGCGGACGCTCATACACCATGAACACGCCTCTCTTCGTTTTCAGGCTGTTCTCATAGCATTTCCTTGCCTCCTCCTGGTCTGACTTGATGACTATCACCTAGCCACTTAGGTCTGGCAGCTTCATCTTCATATGGCGTGTGGAGGCTACTGCGTTCAGCCGGTTCAACGCCGGCCTGCCCAACAAGATATTGTAAGCGGAGCTGGCGTTCACGACCAAGTACCGGATGCTTTCGGTACGCGAGGCCTCTCCATCCGTGAACGTAGTCCTCATCTCCAGGTAGCCTCGGACTTCCCCCTGGTTGTCCGCAAACCCATACAGGCACCTTGTGTAGGGCCTCAAAAGGTCGGGGATAACCGTAACTTATTGAATGTCGACCAGAACATGACGTCTGCTGAACTTCCCTGGTCGACAAGAACTTTGTGCACCTTTCTTCCAGTTGTGACAACCGAAATGACCACGGGGTCATTGTCGTGCGGCACCACGTCTCGGAGATCCCCTCTCGTGAATACGAGGTCCGACTCCCACGGCTCACCCGAGATCCTTTCTTCGATCGAGTTGACCCCCATCGCGTATTTCTTTCGCTGGGAGGCGGTGGGTCCTCCGCCGGAAAATCCTCCAGCTATTGTATGGACCTCGCCGAGAACCGGCGTCTCGTGTGCTTGTTCTTCCGCTGGCGGCGGCAAGGTGGCGGTTGTTGCGGGTTCCGCGACATAATCCTTCAGAAACCCGGTTCTCACCAGCTCATCCAGCTGGTAACCCAGCGACAGGCAGTTATCAATGTGGTGACCGAAAGCCTCGTGGAAATCACACCAAGAGTCTTTCCGAGGCCCCAACACCTTATCAGACTTCGCCGGTCGCCTCAATCTCTTAGCTATATTAGGCACGGCGATCAGGTCCTTCAGTTCCACCACAAAATTGTATCTCGCCGGCCTCGTTCTTTCTCTGACCGGGCGATCACCTCCCCCTGGACCCCGGGGCTGGGACTTTCTGGCTTCGTAGGGGCGTCTCCCCTCTGGTTTCTTCCTTCCCGTCATGCTCAGTTGGTAGAGCACAAGGCTCTTAACCTTGTGGTCGTGGGTTCGAGCCCCACGGTGGGCGCCAAATGTTCCGTCCGGTTGACCTGCGACGTCTTCGTGCGCAACCTCAACCGTCAGCTAGGGACTCCTTCCCACTGATTACCTGTGGATTCCTGCAAAGAAGGACAAAAGGGCGCCCTAGCGGCCGTTTGCACTCCGACGCTCAAGTTAGCCAGCAAGAAACACCAAAAACTATGCACCTCCGTATCGGAGCACCGCGTATGGCACTCTGAAGGTGGTAAAAAGGAAACTGTTTCTAGTGTGTATTTTCTCGTCCCGGCAAAGATCGTTCCCCAGTCCCTTGTTCGTAACCTCAAGGCTCGAGCAAGCAACTAGAGAGTTTCTGGAAAATTTGCCAAAAACTTCGAACCCCGTTCCCAACATTCTCGGCGCTATTTAAACTACCCAAGCATTTAAAGCGCCTTAAAGCGCTTTTAATCATAAAACGTAACGCACTTAATTAACGCGTCTAATTAGAAAACGTAGCGCATTTAAGACGTTGAAACGCTTGGGAGCCTTTATAGTACCTTAAACGCTCGAAACAGAAACTGTATTAAATGACTTTAATTACCTGGTACCTGACTAAATGGTGTTTCTATTCTGACCTGGCTGTCGTACACGTGGAGGGCCTCACAGCGCCATGACCCCATCTGGGGACGTTTCTACGTGTGAGTCCTCCTGCTTGGGAGTGCTACTGCGCAAGGGGTGACTTTTTGGGTGCCAACTCATGCCCCCAATCATCTAGTAACTCACTTAGAGAGCGTATCTGCCTTCCTCTCGTACCCTGCACCTGGCTACCCTGGGCGAGACCCTCCTCTTGAGCCGTATCTGTCCCAAAGGCGTCTCTGGGGCGGCAGGGGTATTTCACGAGTCAGGCTGCCCTACACTGGTGCTATCACTATGGCCTTGAAGCCACCTTTCTCTTCTCTTTATCACTACCCCGGATTATCGGGACCTGAGGCCTACCCACGGCGTCGCTCCCTCCATGGTCTTTCCTACCCATGGGTATCGGGGAACCGCACTGTGATTGCCTTGTCTTAGTGATTTTTGATCTTGGCGACGCCCTGGTTGGGCGACGCCTTCATCTAGGCGACGCCTTGCCTTGGCGACGCTTCCTCCTGGCGACGCGGGTACTTGGCGTCTCTCCACCTAGGCGACGCCTTGTGTTGACTTTGACCTTGACTTTGTCAACGCCCGAATACGGGGCGGTACAAGTGTCCTATAAACTGTTTTGCTGATGATAAGGAAAAAACATAGTTTTGAAACTTCTTATGATCATCCATTTTTCCAATTCATTATAAAATTTTATTTGACACTTAAATTGTTTTCCACGAAAAATATATTTTAGAATCTCGAGTTTTGAAAATTGAAGAAGAAAAGAACTCAAAATAAAATTCTTTGTCTGGAGCTGAACCAGACATTGAAATAAACTTCTCTTCTTTAGAACACTCTTGTGATTAGTATCTGAAGAAATTTTTCTATCTGGAGTTGAACCAGATCTTGTTAAAAAACCTTGTGAAGATGTTTTTGAAATAACACAAAAAGATAAAAAGTTGTTGCAAATTCATAAGGTACAAAAATAGAAAAATAAATATATATGTTCTCGCTGACTGACTTCGGTCGATCTCCGAGTTGAGCTCCGCTTTGAATGGTCTCCACTTGGTGCTCTGAAATGCTGCTCCACTAGGACAAAGGGGGATCTACTTGTTGATCACACTCCGACAATCAAGTCAGTGAGAGCATTCAAACTATAAAATTGCTTCAGTCTAGAATATTCAGAAAAGCGTACCTTTACCTAGGGTCTCAAACCCCTTTTATAGAAACTCCTTCAACAATTTTCATCAATGAGAAAATAATCTCAACATCCAGAATATAATCTTCAACAACAATAATATCATTCAACAATAATCTGTTTTATCGTGTACATGTTACTTTCGGGTGCAAACATTCTTAACCGTTTTTACTTGCATTTAATAATATACTTCAATTAATTCAATCATGCATGTATTTAATAATATACTTCAACCAATTCAATTATTTCTTCTATTATTTTTAATTATCTTTTCCACGTAAACTTGTGTCGACCTCGTAATGAACTTTTGTGTGAACTTGGGTTGACCTCGTAATTAACTTTTGGGCACATAATCGGCCCAAGCTGAGCTTATACAACAGAGCTTACCATACCTAAGTGCTTGGACCGAGATCTCAAGCACTACTAACTAGTACTTAAGCCCCCCAGGCTCGAGCCGAACTTGACAAGGCGAAGAGACTATCCAGTCTTGGCGACTGACATGACGTTTTCTCAGAGGGTAGGTAGGGCGCGATTGTAGAAGTGTTTCCTGATATGATACCTTACCATACTAAATCAGGAGCGTCCACGTGGCTTTGTATCAACGGTTGAAAAACCCTACCGTTTCAACTTCTTCACCTTTTCAAAAATATTCACCTTTGTTCGTTCACTCCTCACTTTCCCACTCCACTCTCTCCTACTTGAGATTCTTTTGGACTCTTCATTTCCTCCTTCACGCCACCACATACCATCGTCTACTCACCGGAAAAACAAGTAAGTCGAATGATTGTTATCCTATTTTACTGGCTACATTATATGAAATGAGTTGCATTTTAATTCGTTTGTTCTACTTGGTATGAATTGCTTTTCGTATTTTGTTTGTGTTTTTGCTTGTGTTCTAGCTATATCAACGATGGATTATGGTTCTTTATACTATTGGGATAAAAAGAAACCTCCTATTACACCACTCGTTCACGTAATAGGGAGTTGAGAGAAAATGGTTGTACCTTGAGTAAAAGAGATGAAGGATTTGTAAAAATGGTAGAGTGTAGGGAAGATGAACCTATTTGTTGTGACGAATCGTCGAACCCTGATGGTCCATTTTGTTTCTTTTATGCCATGTTCTTTAAGAAGGTTCTCCTGCGTCTTCCTTTGTCTATTTTTGAGAAGGAGCTATTATCCGAGCTCAACGTAGATCTTGCCCAACTATATCCAAATAACTGAGCATTTATTTATGCTCTTACAATCTTATGCTCACAACTCGACATTTCGTCGACTATGGAATTTTTTTTTCCAATATTTCTTTGAGGCCAAACATTTGGGCCGTCAACTATGGGTTTCTGTACTAATCAGAGCTCGGTTCTCGGTAGTAATTTTGTGCTGGCTCGGTTCTTGGGTAGAGTGGGGGGCAACTTGGTTCTTGGGCCTGGGTGAGACTTGCGCAAATGGCCCTCTTCCATGGAGGGGCCCAAAGCGCACAATAAGGTCATTGCGCGACATAATTTATATACATGTGCTTATAGATATATGTGGGGTTGTGAATATAATATTTGTTATGATTACATGTCAATATTTTTTCTGTTGCATGTTTGTTGCACGTGGATAACTACTATTCATCCTAAGAAGATAGGGAGGTGCACTGGTAACAAAAAGAGGGCATGTGGATAGCATCTGAAGATCATTGGTGCCCGTGGTAGGTGGTTTTCTGTTAGAGATAAAAGTTTAATATGATTATTTTCAGTTGAGGTTTGCTTATCTCCAGTGAGAGTTGTTGCATATTGCATGTGCGGTGATAAAAGGTGATTAAGTTTCCAGGTAAAGGTACGTCTTTGATTACACACTTTTCTAAACTGTTACTTTTGGTGAGCCCTAGTTGAGTTGATCGTCGGAGTGTAATCTATAGAAAATGAAGCATTGATGAAACCAAATCTATGAGGAGAACTTGTTGGTTGTGTTGCTTGGAGCTTAGTTTTAGGGTGGTTAGATTTTGTGTAATGTTTATTCTTAATCCTATGCACAAGCTAAATCAATCTGTTTTGAAAAAGAAAAATGTTTTTCTAAGCCAAGTGAAAAACAACTGGTTGATTTCACGGTTTAGTGGGTTGTTTAACACCCAGCTTGTTTGAGGGTTTTCAAAATTGATTTTGACTTGGTTGACTATCTGTCAAAACCAATTCAATCGGTTAAAACGACATTTCAACCAGTTGATTGTAATATTTTCTAACAGCTTTTCAAAAACCTGTTAAATATGTTTTTAGTTTATTTGAAACTGTTTTGGCTCATGATTGATTGCCTAAAATGGCTAGATTTAAGAGCTATAAATATGATTACTCTCCATATTCAAAATATAAAGAAAGAGAGATTGAAAACGTTTTTTAGAAGAGATTTGATTCAAAGTTTTGCAAGATTGCCTAAAGCCTGTGTTGGTTCAAGAACTGATCTTAGGAGCTCTGTGATTTCCTGAATACCAGGTGTAATCGGATCCTTTTAATTCTTGTAATTGCTTTCCTTTCTATTCTTGTATGTTTGTAAAACTGTGAGGTCAGAGGATTGTTCCGATAGTTATGAAAAGCAAAGAAGGTGAGTGTTCTTATGTGGTCAATATCACCTCTTTGTGGTGTTAAGTGTTTGTAATTTGTTGATTGATTGCTAGTGGAATGCCCAGTGGTTTTATGGGGACTGGATGTAGCTCAGGTGTTGAGTGAACCAGTATAAATTGATTGTGTAATTTCTCTCTCTCTAACTCATTACAAATTCTTTGATGTGGTTTTTGTCTTTGCTGCTATAAACAACCGGTTAAAACAAAATTTCAACAGATTCTTTTTCTCCAAACAGTTTTAATTGCTTGGATTTCTGGGCTTCCCTAATTGCTCTTTCTGTGATTGTTGATAAATCTTCATTCTTAGCCAATCTTTGCAAAAATCTTTTATCAAACAATTCACCCCCCCTCTTGTTTAGCCCATTACTTATAACATAATCAATAATCAAGGCGCCCTCAGTCCCAACGGAGCCTTATTCTAGTGTAACAAGGAGACGTGGATTTACTTCTAGAAGAGGTAGATCCAGGAGGAGGCATTCATCCCAAGGTGAACTAGCGGCACAGTCAACCGGCGAGAATAGTTTCCCTAAACGGTGCCCCGGAAGAGCTGTGCTCACCCTCTTCCAGTCATCATACAAAAAATTTAACGGTATATTGCTTAAAATCCGACCCTACTAGCGGATTTCCCTTTTATTGCACCCTGAACCCAGATTCCAGAGTGCTCAGCGCATGGAGAACTTGTGATGTGAATTTATTTTAGGATTGCACATTTTATTGGTTGCTCTTTGTTTAATATTTTTGATTTAGCAATTATGGTGAGAACCCTAAGAAGATTCTCACTAGACACGAACTTAAGCAAGTGATTAAGTAAGTGTGAAGGCTCACTTCAAAAGGGCAAAGAGAAAAGACAATTATAAGGTGACAAATGATGCAGCGGAATTAGAGACAAGGAACAATTAAAGAAGAAGAACAAAGTAAAGAACAAAATTAAAGATTAGAAGAAGACATGTATGGAATGGAAGGACGCGTTAATAAAAGATAAAAGAGGAAGGAATGAAGAGATCTTATGGGAAGAAAGGAAGTCATGCCACTTGGAGCAGAGGGACTCCAAGATAAGTGATGCAAGAGCCGCCACTTGAGATATTACCCACCCAAGATAAGACCCAGATAACTTGAGCCGTCACTTGAGATATTACCCACCCCAAGATAAGACTCAACATGAGAGCTCACAAGTCTCACAAAATCACTCTTGCAGAGTTTCTTTACTATTCAAAATCAAGTTCTATACATGGAGGAAGGCACCCTTTATATAGGAAGGGGTGACTTGGAGGGCAAGATGAGTGAGGGGTAGAAAAGGAAGGGGAGAGGAGCTGCCCAGGGTGTTGACCATGGTCAAAACCGCACCATAGGCATAACTTATAGAAGTTAGGTTAAAACCCCTAATTCTAGATGCATGTGTCATGAAAAGTGGGCTTGGAACAAACCCATTTTGCTTAGATGTCGCCCAATCCTACCTCGTAGGATTCGAGGCAACTATAGAGCAAGCAAGGATAGTCCATCCTAACCTGGACTTTTTAGAGCTCGGCCCGGTTAAAACCATGGTCGATGATCAACTAAGGGAGGACTAAACAAAACTTTGCTATGGTCTGTAACACATATTTGTCTGCTAAACTCTCTTGACACTTTGACATATTTGTCTACACTAGTTTTGGGATTTTCTACATAGTTTATTTTCGCCTCTATAAATGCATGCTTCAACCTTTTACCAATTAACTCCACTTACTTAATACAAATAATATAACAGTGTTTTACCAACTTAAGCATGGAAAGTAATAACTTATCTCTCTTGATAGAAAAGTCTAACCTTTAATGAGCCACACCTTCATGGTTAGGAAAAACTTTCACTTCAACTTGACACGCACCCTCTTTCTATCTGGGAATTAACTACATAGCTTCACTTCGCAAGTTAGGTAAAGGACATAATACCTTAAGCTCTTTGGATTATTTTAAACTCGAGCATGGTCGAGTCATTATGGCCTTTGAACTGAGTTACTTTACCATGTGAGTTCAACCTTTATTCCACGATATATTATCTCGAAGGGCGCCTACCCGGATAGACACAGCTGCTCTGAGCTTGGTTGTGCGCTATCTCAAATGATCTACATATCAACTTAACTCACAGGGCACCTAACTCGGGTAGTTGTACTTATGCCGAGTTAGGTCATCTTACCTCACGTTATATCAATAATTCATTAACAAAAAATTTCATCGTCATAGAGCGCCTATACTCGGATGACTCTATTCATCCTGAGCTAGGTCGTCTTACCATGTGCCATATCAAATAATTCTTCAACATAATAAATTCTACTTCACAGGGCACCTATACTCAGAAGACTCTATTCATTCTAAGCTAGGTCGTCTTACCATGTTCCATATTAAATAATTCATCAACAACAATAGGTTAAACTTCACAGGGCGCCTATACTCGGATAACTCTATTAATTCTGAGTTAGGTCGTCTTACCATGTGTTATATCAAATAATTCATCAACAACAGTAGATTCAACTTCACAGGGCACCTATACTCGGATGAATCTATTCATTCTGAGGTAGTTCGTCTTACTTAGGATTGAGATTTTTATCAATTATATGGTAAGAACCCAAAGAAGATCCCCACTGAACAGGAGCTTAACCAAGTGGTTAAGTAAGTGTGAAGGTTCACTTGAAGAGGGCAAAGGAAAAATACAAGTATATGGTGATTGATGATGAAGGGCGGAAATTAAATGAACATGGAAGGTGTACAGGCCAAACCTCGGTCATCAGCCTAAGAGAAAGACATCGGACATCGGTGGACTGATAATAATGGTGGGCCGCGTGAGCTGGTTCCCACAGATTGCATGAGTTAACATGGGTTAATACCAATATACCAGATAAAGACCTAAGTCAAGAGGGGATCATGCATGGGGTGTGTATGGTACATTCGGGTACGGCACAAGCAAGTGTTCGTTGGAGGCGCTAAGGCCCGTTAGGGTTAGGGTTTACAGGGAAAGACTGCATGCATGGCACGTAAATACTTAGGGCACCCGCAAAACAGATGATGCCGCAAGCGCTGGTACGTGAATAGGTACCTTGGCGGCTACGTTGTTAGGTCTTTGCACTCCAGAAAAGGGAAGTCCTATGCGCCAGATTATGCTAAGATTGTGTGATAGCGGCGCAAGGACACTCTCCCAGGAATCTTAAGCCCATTAAGAGACGTGGGAGCATCGTAGAAGTAACCCTAGTTACAACCTATAAATAGGGTGGTAAAAACTGTAGCAAGGTACGCCGTTTCTAAGTCTGAAACTACATATACACATTACTGTTTCTCTAACCCTTACTGACTTGAGCGTCAGAGTGCAAACGGCCGCTAGGCCCCCTTTTGTCTTTGCAGGAAAGCGTTCTTCAACCCAAGGAAGTTCGATTCACAGGTGGAGACAGGTGGGCCAAAGACTATTGTTCGAGTCAACCGGCAATTGAATCAACCGATGAGAACAGAAGGAGACATAAAATCATGATGGAAACTGAATTGACAATAGAGGAAAATAAGAACATAAGAACACAAAGATAAATGGAGTAATGGAAAAATGGAAGAGATGAAGGAAGGAAATGCTTATGTGGTGGAAAAAAGTTGGACACACCACTTGGAATGTGGTTTTCCTCCAAGATAAGTGTTGATGGCCGCCACTTGAGAGTTCTCCAATCACTCAAGATGAAACTTAATGCTAAGAGGAAATAAGCCTCACAAACACCTCACTCAAATTGTGCAAAATAACTTTTCTATTCAAATTCAACATGAAAAATACAAGGAGTATGACACCTTATTTATAGGAGATGGTGCCTTGGAAAACAAGAAGCAAGGGTAGGATGGGAAACCTAAAAATGGGGTTGCCTTTAGGGTTTGACTAAGTCAAAACCACACCTTAGGCTTGTTCTTCTAGAAACTAGGTAAAAAAACAAGCACAAATGATAAGCACACCTCCCCTATTATGCTATATGAACCTACTCTATGCTATCTTGCTATTTGGTCCCCTAGAGTGAGCCCAATTTATTTACAACTTGATTAATTCTTAAGAAGACTAGCAAGAAGAACATTAGACCCTCTAGTTTTTGTCAATTTCTCTCTCTGGTGAGGTCTTCACTTAAATGTTGAGATGAATTCTCATAGTGTCAATGGTAATGTGTATCCTTGGTCATCTCCTTTGTTGGCTTGGTTTGTATCATGCCCCCAGGTTTGAGAGAATCCGACCTCGAATTTAGAACTCCTGGGGATAACATAGTTAGTTTGTTCACATATAGATAGTGTGGGGTATGGGATGTGAAACAAACTTATGTTCTTTGGCATGGAGAGTTCAAAAGGGTAAGCTCTTTTACAAGCCATGTTGGGAAAGAATATTTGGGGATGAAAGAGTGTGGTGATAAAAATCCTCTCAAAAGGTGAGAACCCTTAGGAGGTGTTTGATGTTAATCCCAAAGTTTCTTTGTCCAAGATGTCAAGTAAAGATGAAGGAAGGAAATGCTTGTGATGGAAGATAGTTGGACATGCCACTTGGAGTGTGGTTTTCCTCCAAGATAAGTGTTGATGGTCACCACTTGAGAGCTCTCAAATCACTCAAAATGAGACCTAATGCTAAGAGGAAACAAGTCTCACAAACACCTCACACAAATTATGCAGAGTAACTTTTCTATTCAAATTCAACATGAAAATACAAGGAGGAAGACACCTATTTATAAGAGATGGTGCCTTGGAAAACAAGAAGCAAGGGTAGAATGGTAAATATGTGGGGGTCTGCTTTTAGGGTTTGACTAAGTCAAAACCACACCTAAGGACACTTCTTCTAGAAACTAGGTAAAAAACAAGCTAAAATGATAACTACACCCCCTTATTATGCTAAAGGCACCTATTCTAGCCTCTTTATCTATTTGGACCCCTAAAGTGAGCCAAATTGATGAGAATCAAATAAAGGAGGCTTTTATTAATGGAGGAAGAGGACATCCACCCTCACATTTGAAGTTCTTCCTTCTAGTCTTCTCAAAATTAAAAGAAGAAATAAAATAAAGATGAGGCCCAAGCCCAAAGCCCAAGCCCAAGCCCAAGAAGGCCAAAGCACAAAGAGCCCAAGTCCATCCCATGAGGGGCAAGGCCAAGCTTTGAAATACTCTTGTATAGTTTTAGGAGGTTTGGTTATTAAATAAAGGTGTGTGAAAATGTAAAATAAAGTCACATTGTCCATGTGACTTAGGAGAGTGGTGTAGGTGTAGTTTTTGGGAGGTGTCATAGTAGAAAAAGGTCACACCTCCCATGTGACTTGTTTTTGGTGGGAATTTCAAATGAGTTTATTTGAAATTTCCCACCTATTTTTCAGCACCTTAGGCTATAAATAGAGGTGCTTCCTTTGTAAAATTGAGATTTGAATTCATCTAAAGAAACTATACTCAAAATTGGAGTGAGCATTTGGAGAGCTTTTGAGCTTCTACTCTAGTCTTATCTTGAAGGACCATGGTTTCCTCAAGTGGCGGCTTGCACACTCATCTAGGAGCATCCATACTTCTAGTGGCGTGATCATCCAACCTATCTTCCATCTTCATGAGCATTCTCTTCTCCTTCCTTTCTTCTTCTTCAATTTGTTCATGTTGCCTTGAGTTTTGAGTTGTTGTTGTTTCGGTTCCTCTATTTTTCCAGCACCTATTTTCTGTTTGTTGCTTATTTCTGTTCGGTACTTTTGTTTTTAATTCAATTCTGTTCGGTCTATTCTTTTTATTTTCCTTTGTTGATTCAATTTGACAATATTTGGTTCATCTAAATGAGTTTGGGATTTGGTACTTGTTATTGGTGAGTTCTTGATTTTAGAACCATGATCCAACTTCTAAGAAAGTGCCTCTATATTTTCCAGCTCAAGGTGATTCCTCAAAGTGTCAAGAATCTTGTTCTATGTGGCTATTGGAATCACATCATGTGGTATCATGAGTCTTAGGTTCATTCTTGTTTAATTGTTGAGTTGTGTGCACTTTATTTCAAGAGCTCTTTAATTTCTTGCAATTTAAGTTTCTGTTTTAGAATTTTAATTGAGTATTCTTGCTGTTTTTTCTTTACACCAAGTGTTTGTGGAAAGGTTTATGGCACTCATAATTCTTATGAGTATGGTTGCTCTTTTGGAATGGCATTATCCTTCCTAGAGTATACCTTAAGCTTCCTTTCACTTGTTACAATTTGTGATGTGTCTTTTAATTTTTGAATCATGTCAAGTTTTGTCTTAGTCATGTTATTCCATATATGTCATTACTTCTAGTAGTACTTTTATTGTTTTGATTGTTTCTTGCTTTGGTGTCATATAATTTTTCTGAATTGATGTTGATCCTTTGTGCATTTTCTTTTTAGAATTGAGTTCATATTTGTATTCTAGACCTATACAAGTTCCAATACATCATTTTCTATTATGTCTTTGCTAGTTCATCATTCTGTTTTTTATTCCTATTAGGATTCCTCTGTTTCTGAAAAGAGTGCTTACTGTTTTTCCTTATTGCAACTGATTTACGTACTGTAAAATTCTGAAATTCTGGATTTGAGATATTCAAAGTGTTAGAAAAGAATAGAAAAAAGAATCATTCAAAAATATGAAGTACACAAAAAATGATAAATAAAATAAAAAAAGTGTACATTCCTGCCGAAAAAAATACGGTAATCTGGCAGCGATTTTAAAAACTTTATTTCTCTCAATTGGCTTACTGTTTTTAATTGATTCCAGTGCCATTATTGATTTAATATCTTGAAGTTTCTGTGGTATAAATTTCATAATCCAGTTCGCTCTACAACGTTCCAGTTAAATCAGTGAATATCAAACACAGTTTGCATAAAAAAAAAAAAAATTTCCAGTAGCTAAATTTTTTGTTTTCTTCATCTACTCTAGTGCTTTTCCTTAGGTATTCTTTTGTGTGCCTACTTTTCTCATTGAGTTCTTTATTTTCTTGATTGTCTTTCATTCTTACTCTTTGAGTTTGTCTTACATATAGTATTCCTTTTGCAATTACCTTTCCTTGCTTATACCTTTTCTTGTTTGTCTTTATTGTTTCTTTGGTTTTGTGGTGGTTTGCTCTTAAGATTGGTGTGCTTGCTTTGACATATTTCATTTGAAGATTCCAAGGCCTCAAGATCAGATTGGTGCAAGAACATTATTTCTTTGAGAGTGATCTCTTTTTTCAGCCTCATTTCACTTCGGCAGTTTCATTGCCAAGATCACTGTTTTTGCTAATTTTGTTTCTTAACTTGTTTGCTGTTTTTGTGTGTTTGCTGTTTTTTATTTGCAAAATGGCTGGCTATTCAAGTGGTGCATCTTACAAACAGCATTCTCCTTCCAAAGCTTCAGTCCTTGGTGAAGAAGAACATAGAAGAAGGAGGCATCACCATCATTCTCATGAAGAGAGCTATAACCGTGACCAAAGATATCACCAAGTGTTCAACATTGCTTGTAAAAAAGTCCCTAGTTTTAATGGTGATAGTGATCCTAATGTGTATTTAGAATGGGAGACTAAGGTTGACCATTATTTTCATGTGTATAAGGTCCAAGATGACCAAAAACTTAGATTAGTTTCTTTATCCTTTTTGGGCTATGCCAAAGAATGGTGGCATAAAATTGTAATGGACATTATATATCGCAAGAAACCTCCCGTGGTTTCTTGGAATGCTTTGAAAGAGTGTATGCGCGCGAGGTTTGTTCCTCCTTCTAGGAAGGAACACTTGTTGAAGTTCCAAAGGCTTCCTCAAGGACATAGGATGGTAGATGAATACTTTAAAGATTTTGAAACAACTTTGACTAAAATGAATATGCATGCTAATGAAGAGTCAAAGATTAAATGGTTTGTACGTGGTTTGAAAAGAGATATTAGAGATTTTGTAGAATTAAAAGAATATTCTTCTTTAAAGAGCGTGTTTCGCAAAGCCATCAAGGTAGAATCATATCTTTTGAACAAAACTTTCAAAAATACTCATGATGATGATTTCTACAACTCTTCTAGGAAGGATGCAAACAAAATTTCTCCTTCCAATTTTTCCAAACAAACCATGTTTCCAAACAAAGTTTCTACTACAAATCTTTCTACTCCTAAGTCACCTACCAAAACTTCAAATATCAAATGTTTTAAATGTTTAGGTTTTGGGCACATAGCTCTTCATTGTCCACAAAAGCAAATCTTAAAGATCAACAAGGTAAAACAAGACCTAACTCACCCACCTACCACAAGTAAACAAGAAAAAGACAAAGAAGGCCAAGTTGACATGGGTCTTATCCTTTCACCTCCAAGGTGTTTTCCTTCCTTATCTTTTTCATTACCCAAGGTTCCTATTTCACCACCATCTTGGTTAAAAAATGTTAGGGATGATTTGTTCATACCTCCTAATGGTTGTCACCATTTAAGAGGTCTTTTTCCAAAACATCACATCATTCCCAAACAAATTTTTCCAACTTGGTCGATTTATAGAACCTCCTTTTCTGAAATCCCATTATTTACAAATGCTAAGTCATGTTTACATTTTTCTTCCACTTTTAATTGTAAAACTAAACTGACTTTGTTATATGCAGGGATTCAGAATTCGTGGACGAATTCTCTCCAACTCGAGGAGTATGATGAGAATCAAATAAAGGAGGCTTTTATTAATGGAGGAAGAGGACATCCACCCTCACATTTGAAGTTCTTCCTTCTAGTCTTCTCAAAATTAAAAGAAGAAATAAAATAAAGATGAGGCCCAAGCCCAAAGCCCAAGCCCAAGCCCAAGAAGGCCAAAGCCCAAAGAGCCCAAGTCCATCCCATGAGGGGCAAGGCCAAGCTTTGAAATACTCTTGTATAGTTTTAGGAGGTTTGGTTATTAAATAAAGGTGTGTGAAAATGTAAAATAAAGTCACATTGTCCATGTGACTTAGGAGAGTGGTGTAGGTGTAGTTTTTGGGAGGTGTCATAGTAGAAAAAGGTCACACCTCCCATGTGACTTGTTTTTGGTGGGAATTTCAAATGAGTTTATTTGAAATTTCCCACCTATTTTTCAGCACCTTAGGCTATAAATAGAGGTGCTTCCTTTGTAAAATTGAGATTTGAATTCATCTAAAGAAACTATACTCAAAATTGGAGTGAGCATTTGGAGAGCTTTTGAGCTTCTACTCTAGTCTTATCTTGAAGGACCATGGTTTCCTCAAGTGGCGGCTTGCACACTCATCTAGGAGCATCCATACTTCTAGTGGCGTGATCATCCAACCTATCTTCCATCTTCATGAGCATTCTCTTCTCCTTCCTTTCTTCTTCTTCAATTTGTTCATGTTGCCTTGAGTTTTGAGTTGTTGTTGTTTCGGTTCCTCTATTTTTCCAGCACCTATTTTCTGTTTGTTGCTTATTTCTGTTCGGTACTTTTGTTTTTAATTCAATTCTGTTCGGTCTATTCTTTTTATTTTCCTTTGTTGATTCAATTTGACAATATTTGGTTCATCCAAATGAGTTTGGGATTTGGTACTTGTTATTGGTGAGTTCTTGATTTTAGAACCATGATCCAACTTCTAAGAAAGTGCCTCTATATTTTCCAGCTCAAGGTGATTCCTCAAAGTGTCAAGAATCTTGTTCTATGTGGCTATTGGAATCACATCACAAATTTATTTACAACTTGTTTTATTCTTAAGAAGACCAGAAGGAAGAACATTTGATGTCCTAGTGTTTGCCCATTTCTCCTTTAGGTGAGGTTTGCTAGATCCTTGGTGGGGTCTTCACTTGAAAGTTGAGATTACTTCTCATAGTGTGAATGGTAATTTGAGTCCTTGGTCATCTCCTTGTTGGCTTGGCTTGTATCATGCCCCCCACGTTTGAGAGAATTCAACCTCGAATTTAGAACTCCTGCAAATTATATAGTTAGTTTGTTCACATATAAAAGAGTGCAAGGTGTGGGAAGTGAAATAAACTTATGTTTTTTTAGCTCAGGGAGTGATAAGTGTCTCATTTCAGTAATATTTCATATTAAAAAATAGGCACTTACAAGGATTTATTGCTAATTTACATATAAAATAATCCCTAATTTATGAACTTATACCTTTTTACATTTTTATGAGCTTTATTTGAATAAGAGCATTTTATTCCCAAATTTGGTGTTAATTGCATATTTTTAGGGAGGATTGAAGATTTGGAGTAAAGGAGAATAATTTGAGCTAAAAAGAGAAAGCTGGAAGGTCCCAGAATGAAAAAAAACGCAATTGGACTTTTTTGTATGTTTTATCACTTAGTCCATTAGCGCGACACAAGAAGCAACCTAACCCTAGAAAATTAGGATAAATAGGGGGCTAAAGGCTCAATCCTAGGGTGCCAGATTGAGAGGAAAACACCATAGAGTGAATTGTAGCGCAATTGGGAGAATGGAAGGTGCTAGAAGTATGCATGGGTAATTATACTCTTTGGGATTGGGAGTAATATGCTCAAACTCTTGTTAGAAAAGATGGTTTTAAACTAGAGGGGGGGGGGTGAATTGTTTAAAAAGGGTTTTCGCAAACTTTTCAAACCTAGAATGAATTTATCTCAGGAACCAATTGATTCAGTAATTCAGTTAGCCAAAACAACAAGCAAAAGCTATAGAACCAGAAAAACAATCGGTTGTTTATACCAGCAAAGAACAAATAAACTGAATTTAAAGAGTTAGAGATAGAGAGATTGTACGCAGTTGTTTATATTGGTTCACTCCAAACCAGAGCTACATCCAGTCTTCTCAGAAACCTGAGGATATCCACTAAGCAATCACCACTTGATCACTTACACAACAACCAAGAGAATGACCTTGAACACCTCAAGAAACACACTCTCCTTGGCCAACACTAAGATTGCTGATCTTGAACACCTCAAGAACACACAGCCAATCTCAGCAAACGCAGAAACGAAATAGTTCAACAGAGTACAAGGATTACACTTGTTACAGAAGATAATCTGAAATCAATACAAGTAGAATCCTATTCCAGCACTTTGATAAATCACAAACTCTTAGCAATCTCAGCACTTTGAAAAACTCTCTTAGAACAACTTTTTCAAAGATTTTTAATTCTTAAATCTGTTTTTCTGAATATATTCAAAGATGTAGTTTGTTATCAAATCTTAACAAACTCTTAAATTGCATTAAAAGATTGGTCAAAGCATTTAATGACTGGAGCGTAAGCAGTTAAATCATTTAAAGCTCAGTCATAGAAAACAGTTTTTCTGTTATGGTCCCAAAACAAACAATCGGTTGTTTCCTCAAATCAATCGGTTGTTTTGGTACTTAACAGTTCAACCATTCAAAACAGTTTTCAAACTTTTTCTCAAAACACCTAAGTACAAACAATCGGTTGTTTCGACAAAACAATCGGTTGTTTTTACTTAGTTTGAAATCATTTTGCTTTCACAAAGATTGAGAATGCTAATGCTTTAGATTTAATCACAGGGTGGATTACAACATATAAACTACCCCAGAACAAAGCTTAAACCAGCACAGCAACATCAAGCACAACAGAGGCTTCAACATCCTTCAAAGGATTTGGATTCTTCAAAACTTGAACACCACTTGGTTCAACAACTCTTATGTATTGAGGTGATATCTTATATATTAATATTCAGTTCTTGATTGATTATTGGTATTTTTATTTTACTTTTAACTTTCCGTGACAAATTGAGAATCTTAAATCTGATCGGGAGGTATTTTTAGGATTTGGACCTAAAAAACAATACTTAACATATTTGAGTGCTAGGAATAGACTTGAAATGTTAATTGCTATTAACATCTGAGCTTCGTTCTAAGTTGTTCTTATATTTATGCGAGGGATCGATAGTTAGGGAACATTCTTAAGGATTTTATATGCGAGGAATCGATATAAATGATTTTTATACGGGCATCAATTTCAATCAAAGAACTTAATATTGACATGCTAATCAAAATACATGAGAGTGAGAGATATGAAACCTAATCCCTATTTTTCCAACTTGAAGTAACCAATTCTTTGTCTGTTTTCTTATTGATCATCGCCAACACAACCACTTTCAATACACTTTTAATTGTTTTGTTCTATATTTAGCGATTATTGTACTTGATAATTCACTGTTCCTTGTGGGATCGATTTTCGTCCTTAGGGACAATTATTACTTCTGACAAAGCGGTGCATTTGCCATAAAAAGTCATCAGGGAGTTCAACATGGCAAGCTCTTCGTACAAGCCATGTTGGGAAAGAATATTTGGGGATGAAAGGGCTTGGTGATAAAAATCCTCTCAAAAGGTGAGAACCCTTAGGAGGTGTTTTGTTAGAATATATGGCTTTAAACTAGAGGGGGGAGGGTGAATTGTTTAAAGAGGGTTTTCGAAAACTTTTAAGCCAAGAATGAAATTACTTCGAGAAACAAATGATAAGGAATTCAGTTTGCCGAAACACAAAGCAAAAACAACAGCACCAGAAAAACAATCGGTTGTTTCACAGAAACAACCGGTTGTTTATACCAGTTCACAAAGATTGAAATTGAATTTAAAGAGATTAAGGATAGAGAGAATGCACACAAATGTTTATACTGGTTCACTCTAAACCCAGAGCTACATCCGGTTTTCTAAGAAACCACTGAGGAATTCCACTAAGCCATCAAACCTAGATCACTTACAACACAACCAAGAAAGTGACCTTGATCCCCTCAAGACACACACTTCTCTTGGCCAACACACCAACACTAAGAATGTTGATCTTGATCCCCTCAAGAACACACAACACTTCTCAGCAACCACACAAAGATTCTTGTTTAACAGATACAAGGATTACACTTGTTACAAAAACAAATCTGAAATCAATACAACCAGAAATCCTATCTCACACACTTTGATCAATCTCAATCTCTAAGCAATCTCAACTTTTCAAAATCTCAAAATCTGCATTGTTAAAACTCAAATCAGTTTTTTTGAATATATGAAAGATGTTGTTTGTTATCAAATCTTAACAAACTATTAATTGCATTTAAAGATTGGTCAAAGCACTAAAGACTGAAGCATAAACAATTAGAAAAACATTTAATGTTCAGTCAAAGCACAAAACAGTTTTTCTGTTATGGTACCAAAACAAACAATCGGTTCTTTCCTCGAATCAATCGGTTGTTTTGGTTTTAACAGCTTAACCATTTGAAAAACATATTTCAATCTTTTCTAAAAACACCTAAGTATAAAACAATCGGTTGTTTCGACAAAACAATTAGTTGTTTTTCACTTAGTTTGAAAAACACTTTTCTTTTAAAAATATTGAGAATGCCTATACTTTGGATTCAATCAAAGAGTGGATTACATACACGATCTACCCCAGATCCTATCTAGGACAACTCAGCAACAACAAGCACAACCTAGCCTTCAACATCCTTCAAAGGGTTTGGATTCTTCAAAACTTGAACACTACTTGGTTCAACATGTTTGATGTTCAATCAAAAGTTTCTTTGTCCAAGATGTGAAGTAATTTTTATTTGGTAATGAAAAAGATAAGAAAGAAGGATAACTTGGAGGTGCAGTTTGTAGCATTGCACAAGTCATTATGATTGATTTAGTTGTGTAAGATAATATTTTTTGACTCAGTTTATCTTTTCTTTCTTGCTCTTTTTCATTTTCTCTTTTGTTTTTCATTTTTATTTGGTCCTCATGAAATTCTTTGGGAGAGAGGGGTTTTAAGATAACCTTGTGCCCTTGGAAGTTAAAAGAAATGTGATTAGTTAGGCCATCATGTAGAAATTGTCTATCATATTGCCAAGGCCTTCCCAAAAGAATACGTGTTGCTTTCATTGGCACAACATCACCTAAAACCTCATCTTTATATTTTCCTATAGCAAAAGTTATGAGGACTTCTTTATTAACTATGATTTCCCTCTTTTTACTAAGCCATTGGAGCTTGTAGGGCTTTGAATAAGAGATGGTGGATAACCCAAGCTTTTCCACCACTCTTGTACTTGCCACATTTGTGCAACTACCCCCATCCACAATTAAGGAACACAATTTGTTATTGATAAGGCACCTTGTGTAAAAAATGTTTTCCCTTTTACTTGACTTTCATCAAAAGGTTTCTAAATTTGACCAAGCATGTGCCTTATCACTAACAAGTCTCTCTCACATGGTAACTCACACTCTTCCTCATTTTGGCTTTTTGAAGAGGTAGGGGACTTAGACCTTTGAGAGCTATGGTCACTCATGAACCCCCCCCCCCCCTCCCCTTTGACTATCATGGTTCTTTTTGAAGGACAATTGGCTGTTATCTTCCCAAAAACCTAGATATTTAAAACATTTTTGACTTGAGGTTTTGGTGGGTGACTTAGGTGTAGAGGTTGAGGGTTGAGAAACTCTAGGATTGTAAGTGGTAACTTTCACAAAATTGGTTGGAAAAGTTTTTGAAGAAGTTTTATGAGTGGTAAAATCCATCATTATGATTAGTTTTGAAAGAAGTTTCATTAAAATTTGTGATTCAACCTTGATGGCGAGGTGAAACAACTTTTCCAAAGAGGAATAATTATAAAGTTCTACCACATCTTGGATTTCTCTTCTTAAACCACTTACAAATCTAGCTATCTTTGACTCCTCATTTTCATGCATGTCAATTTTAGTCAAAGTAGTTTCAAGATCTTTAAAGTACTCATCTACACTTCTAGGTCCTTGTTGAAGTTGTTGGAGCTTCAACAAGAGTTCTTTCCTATAACAAGGAGTAACAAATTGCATGCATGCATAACTTTAAATCGTTCCAAGAGACCACGGTTGACCTCTTATTTAGCCCAATATCCATTACAGTTTGATGCCACCATTGCATGGCATGGTCTAAGAATTCTAGGGAAGCTAACCTAACTTTTTGGTTTTCTTGGACCTCATACACATTGAAATTTTGTACCTTAGCTTCCCATCCTAGATATATATTGGCATCACTTTCCCCATTAAAACTTGGCAATATAATAAAAGGGAAAGATGGCTTGGTTGGTTGGTGGTGGTGGTGCCTTTCATCATAATGATGCCTTCTCCACTCTTCTTCTTCTTCTTGGTTGTCGTAGTGGGTATAGCTCCTTTAAGTTCTCCTTGGCTCCCACCTCCTTCCTCTTGGTTGTCTATCTTGTGCCAATTCAAGTCTTTGAAGTCTCTCTTCCAATTGTCGCATGTCTTCTTCTTTTTGGGCTAATGCTCTTTTGGTTGCCGCAAGCTCACCCATAAGAAAGGCCTTTTCGGAAGATTGAGGTTTGGATGATTCCCCTAAGAAACATTAGCCATAAAAATTGCACAAAGTGAACAAACAATTAGTGAAATAAAAGTTAATAACTCTCTCCTCACTTGTGTCACTCTTTTCTATAGCAAAGAAAAGAATTGCACAAAGCACTCAAAAGTAAATTTCTCTCAAAAAAGGTCTATCTTGGTGTTGCAAGCTCTCAAATGAAAAAGGACAAAGCCCTTAACACTTGATCTAAAAATGAACCACAACAAAACTAAAATAATTTTAAAAGACAAGCAAGAAAAGCTCAAAACATAGAAGCTAAACCAAGTTGGAAAAAAGAGATGATGACAAAACTTTAAAAAAACACAAGCAAGAAAAGCACACAAAAAGATTCTAAGACACTTACTAAATCTTCAACAATGAATTTTTCTTTTCTTTAGAAATTGTCAAAGAAAAAGGATGAATCCACAAGGTTGAAATCAATTTGCCAAATAAAATGAATCCACTATTTTTTGAAATGTTGCTCTTGAAAAGATTGGAACAAATAATTTGCGCAACTTCTCTTTTTTTGTATACTTGTTTTTGGATTATGGAAATAAGATGTCCATAATGTTTGTTATGCATATTTTCATTTACCTCCAATTATCACAAAAAGTTTGGGATTAAAATGAAATGAACACTTGAAAACTATGTTTGGAACTTAAATCTACTTCTACTCAAACAAATTCTAGTTACTTTTATATCTTCACAATTAAAAGGAAGTAAGTAGAAACAATTAAGGAGTCCTAGAAACACTAAGAACATATGACTAAAGCAAAAAGAGTAAGAACAAAAATGGACATAACATAAACATTCAAAAGCGAAAAAGAAGTGGTAATGAAAAAAAATGTTGAAAAGTAAAGACAAAAAAGTAAAGGCTGAATTTAAATTTGTTTGAATGTAAAGGAAAGAATTTAAGTTTTCTTCAATATAAAGGAAAGAATTTAAAGGTGCAAGAAAAGTAAAGTGTCAAATCAACTCAAAGAAAATATGCACAAAAAACCAAAGCTCTAAATACCACATGATGTGAGTTTATTTTAGATGATTCCATTTTAGATATGACACTTAACTTAGGATTGATATTTTTATCAATTACATGGTGAGAACCCAAAGAAGATCCCTAATGGACACGAACATAACCAACTGGATAAGTAAGTGTGAAGGTTCACTTCTAGATGGCAAAGGAAAAATAGAAGTATATGGTGATTGATGATGAAGGGCGGAATTTAAATGAACATAAAATGAAACATACAAGCATGATGGAAACCGAATTGACAATGGAGGAAAATAAGAAGATGAGAACACGGAGATAAATGGAGTAAATGGAAGAAATGGAATAGATGAAGGAAGGAAATGCTTATGTGATGGAAGAGATTTGGACACGCCAGTTGGAGTGTGGTTTTCCTCAAAGATAAGTGTTGATGGCCGCCACTTGAGAGCTCTCAAATCACTCAAGATGAGACCTAATCCTCAGAGGAAACAAGCCTCACAAACACCTCACACAAATTTTGCAGAGTAACTTTTCTATTCAAATTCAACATGAAAATACAAGGAGGAAGGCACTGTATTTATAGGAGATGGTGCCTTGGAAAACAAGAAGCAAGGGTATGATGGTAAATGTGTGAGGGGGCTGCCTTTAGGGTTTGACTACGTCAAAACCACACCTTCGGTCACTTCTTCTAGAAACTATGTAAAAAAACAAGCTAAAATGATAACTACACCCCTTATTATGCTAAATGCACCTATTCTAGCCTATCTTGCTATTTGGACCCCTAAAGTGAGCCCAATTTATTTACAACTTGTTTTATTCTTAAGAAGACCAGAAGGAAGAACATTCGATGTTTTGGTCTTTGCCCATTTCTCCTTTTGGTGAGATTTGCTAGATCCTTGGTGGGGCCTTCACTTGAAAGTTGAGATGACTTCTCATAATGTGAATGGTAATTTGAGTCCTTGGTCATCTCCTTGTTGGCTTGTATTGTATGATTGTGTAAAATATATTTTCCCTTTGACTTTCATCAAAAGGTTTTTGAATTTTACCAAGCATGCGCCTTATCACTAACAAGTCTCCCTCACGTGGTAACTCACATTCTTCCTCATTTTGGCTTTTTGAAGAGGTAGGAAACTTAGACCTTTGAGAGCTATGGTAACTTATAAACAAGTTGCAAATAAATTGGGCTCACTCTAAAGGTCCAAATAGAAAGATAGGCTACAGTAGGTTCATATAGCATAATAGGGGAGGTGTGCTTATCACTTTAGCTTGTTTTTGACCTAGTTTCTAGAAGAACTATCCTAAGGTGTGGTATTGACTTAGTCAAACCCTAAAGGCAGCTCCATTTTTAAGTTTGTCATCCTACCCTAGCTTCTTGTTTTCCAAGGTGCCATCTCTTATAAATAGGGTGTCATGCTCCTTGTATTTTTCATGTTGAATTTGAATAGAAAAGTTACTCTGCACAATTTGTGTGAGGTGTTTGTGAGACTTGTTTCCTCTTAGCATTAGGTCTCATCTTGAGTGATTTGAGAGCTCTCAAGTGACGGCCATCAACACTTTTCTTGGAGGAAAACCACACTGCAAGTGGCAAGTCCAACTCTCTTCCATCACATAAGCATTTTCCTTCCTTTATTTCTTCCTTTTTTCCATTACTCCATTTATCCTTTTGTTCTTATGTTCTTATTTTCCTCCATTGTCAATTTGCTTTCCATCATGCTTTTATGTTTCCTTCCATGTTCATTTAATTTTGTCCCTTCATCATCAATCACCATATACTTCTATCTTTCCTTTGCACTTTAGAAGTTTACCTTCACACTTACTTAAACACTTGGTTAAGTTCGTGTCCAGTGGGGATCTTCTTTGGGTTCTCACCATATAATTGATAAAAAAACTCAATCCTAAGTAAAGTGTCATATCTAAAATGGAATCATCTAAAATCAACTCACATCACATGGCCCAAGACAATGGCCGAAATACAAGCCCAAAATAAACCCTATATTACTTTGTACAATGTTTATTAAATTAAATAAAAAATGGAGGAGCAGACAACAATTAATTGTCCCTGAGATGAGGAGCTCATTTTTCTGCTTCCAATCTTCTTAGCCGAATGTTGTGAGGCTGGATGATTTTCATCATTCCCTCCCTCTTGAAAAGGATTTGTCCTCAGATCTGAATGATGCTTAATGACACCAACCTTTGGCCATGTCATTCTACAATAGACATCAAACAAATATTAGTTAATTTTCTTTATTAAAAGAAAATAAAACAGAACAGAAATAAAACCTTTTATAAAAAATTTGAAAGTAAAACATAAGGCTTTTATCAAAAATATTTTTGTTCACTTTGTGTTGTTTATTGCCCAAGCTAGGCAACAACGTCGCAAAGTGTTGTATTTGAGATTTTTGTGAAGAAGAATGAGTATTATATAATTGAAAAGAAGAGTTCAAAGTATTTCAATCCCCTTTTAAGGATTCTTTTATGCTTGTAGGGGGTGTCATAAGAGACTCCTTTTCCTTTTGGGTTTCCTCTTCTTCTTCCTTTGCAATCAACCATAAATCTTCATTTCCTGTGGAGGAACCATTTATATCTATATCTGGTTCGGCTCCAGACACAAATTTCTCTTCAAGCACATCCTCACAAGGTTTTGTAATTGAAGGGAAAATGTTATCAATATCTAGTTCAGCTCCAGAAAAACAGTTTCCTATTTTTCTTTCCTTTTCATCCTCTTGGGACCCTTCATACCTGGATTTGGAGGGGTAATCCTCCCTTTTAAACTCTCTTCTGGAACAGGATGTGTTAAGATAGTCTTTCCTAGTTGATGTGAGTTGATTTTTAGATGTTTTCATAGTGACACTTTTACTTAAGGTTGAAATTTTAACAATTAGAGGTGAGGACCTAAGGAAGATTCCCACTGGACACGAACTTAACCAAAAGGTTAAGTAAGTGTGAAGGTTCACTTCATAGAGGCAAAGAAGAAAAACAAAATATGGTGAGAATGAGATGAAATGCGGAATTGAAAATAAGCACAAGGTAACATCAATGGTGGCCATAGCCTCCCAAATGATGCACCATACTCATGATTATGAGTGAAACCCAAGAGCAACAAAGAAGAGAAACTAAGAGACAAACATTAAATGGAATGAGAAAGCTTATGATTGTGGGTGAGAAATGTCACGCCACTTGAAGGGTGATGTGCTCCAAGATGAGTGTGTTGGCCACCACTTGAGAGCTTAACCTCATCTCTTCAAGTTCTTGGATTTGAAGTTTTCTCTTTCCCCTACTGCTTCGGCATCTACATTTAATTTTTTTAATGCCCAATATGCTTTATGCTCCAATTCTATCGGAAGATGACAAACTTTCTCGTAAATAAGCTGAAATGGGGAAAGGCCAGTAGGCATTTTAAATGTCGTTCTATACGCCCACAAAGCTTCATCAAGTTTCATTGACCAATCTTTCCTTGATGCAACCAGTGTTTTCTCTAATATTTTCTTGATTTCTCTATTAGAAACTTCTACTTGTCATTCGTTTGTGGGTGGTAGGCTAATGCTACTTTATTACTAACCCTATAATGCTCTAACACTTTCTTCAACTTGATATTACAAAAATGAGATCCACCGTCACTTATCAATACTCTTGGAGTGCTAAATATGCAAAAAAAAAATCCTTTTAAGAAATTTAATGACTCTCTTGGAATCTGCATGTTGTGCTAGAATTGCTTCCACCCATCTAGTAACATACTCAACTGCCACTAGTATATATTCATTTGAAAAAGAAGATGGCAAAGGTCCTATAAAATCAATGCCCCAACAATCAAAAACCTCAATTTCTTGAATATTTTGTAATGGCATCTTATGTCTTCTAGAAATGCTTCTTGTCCTTTGGCACCTGTCACATCTTTGTACTAATGCATGTGTATCTTCAAACAAAAAAGGCCAGAAATAACCTGATTGAAGAATTTTTGCAGCTGTCTTTCCCCCATTAAAATGTCCTCCATATGTTGAATTATGGCATTTCCATATAACTTGTTGGCTTCATCTGAAGAAACACATATTCTCAGCAAATTATCTGCACCAATTTTAAACAAATGAGGATCATCCTACACATAATCATTGGCATCCTTAAAAAAATTTCTTCTTTGATGTCAGTCCAAATTCTTCGAGATTGTTCTAGTAGCTTTAAAATTGGCCATGTATGCAAACCATGGCCTCTCTTTGATTATCAGTAGCTTCTCATCTAGAAATTCAGCAAGAACTTCAGGCTCCAATGTGGTTACCTCATCATTTGTTAGTCTTGATAAATGATTTGCTACATTGTTCTCACATCCTTTCTTATCTTTGATCTCCAAATCAAATTCCTGCAACAAAAGTATCCATCGTATAAGCCTTGGCTTAGAATCTGCTTTATTCAATAAATATTTTATTGCAACATGATCAGTGAAAACAATGAATTTAGAACCTATCAAATAAGATCGAAATTTCTCAAGTGCATATACTATAGCCAGTAATTCTTTTTCTGTTGTGGTGTAATTACTTTGAGTTTCATTCAAAAATTTACTTACATAGTGTATTATTTGAAAAATTCTTTCTTTCCTTTGTCCTAAGACTGCTCCTACTGCATAATCACTAGCATCACACATTATCTCAAAATTAAGTTTCCAATCAGGAACAGATAAGATAGGTGCATAAATGAGTTTTTCTTTCAAGATATTAAAAGCAGCTAAACAATTATCATCAAATTTAAAAGGAGTATTCTTATTGAGAAGGTTGCATAAGGGCTTTGAAATCTTGGAGAAATCATTAATAAATCTTTTCTAAAATCTAGCATGCCCTAGAAAACTTCTAATTCCTTTGATGTTGACTGGTGGAGGTAACTTCAATGACTTCAACTTTTGCTTTATGTACCTCCAGCCCTTTATGAGAAATTTTATGGCCTAAGACAATTCCTTCAGTGACAAAGAAATGACATTTCTCCCAATTTAGCACAAGATTTGTCTCCACACATCGCTTCAGTACGAGATCAAGATTAGTTAAACAATCATCAAAAGAAGATCCAAACACAGAAAAGTCATCCATAAAAACTTCAATGCATTTCTCAATCATATATGCGAAAATAACAAACATACACCTTTGGAAAGTTGATGGGGCATTACATAAACCAAATAGCTTTTTCTGTTAAACAAAAACGCCAAATGGGAAAGTAAATGTTGTCTTCTCATGATATTATGGATCAACCACAATTTGATGATATCCAAAATAACCATCCAAAAAACAATAATATGCTTTATCTACCAATCTTTCCAACATTTGACCATAAAAGGTAATGGATAATGATCTTTCCACGTAGCTTGATTCAGTTTCTTATAGTCAATGCACATCCTCCATCCTGTAACAGTTCTTATAGAAATTAATTCATTGTTTTTGTTATAAATATATGTCATACCTCATTCCTTAGGTACCTATACTGGACTAACCCGCACACTGTCTAAAATGGGATAAATCATTCCTGCTTCTAAATTCTTTTGTACCTCATTTCTAACAACCTCCTTCATGGAAGGATTTAACCGCCTTGGTGGTTGAGCCACAGGTTTGAAATCTTGCTCCATGTGAATTTTATGCATGCAATATGATGGGTTATACCTTTCAAGTCAACAAATGTCCATCCTATAGCTTCTTTATTTACCTTCAACACTTTTATCACCTTTTGTTCTTCCTCTTTGGATAAATGGATGCTTATGATAATTGGCTTCTCCCCATTTTCTTCAAGAAAAACATATTTCAAATGTGTTGGCAACGATTTCATCTCTATTTTCTGAGGGGTGTTGGCTTTGTTCAGTTCTAATTCATCAAAAATCCCTTGTTGAACTTCTTTTTCCTTTCCCGGCTCAAGCAAACATTCCTTGACTTCCTTATCCTTCCATTCCTCACAATTTTCATTATCATTTGTTTTCATCAATGAATCATCTATAAATATTTTTCTGTGATTTTCCAAATATAGTTCATCCAGTGCATCCATCCTAAAATATCCTTCTGATCAATCGAATGTTTCATTGCTTCAAATACATCAAAGCTAACTTCTTCATCCTGCACTCGAACCTTCAATTTTCCTTCATCCACGTCAATCATAATTTTTGCAATCTTCATAAATAGGCGTCTAAGAATGAGAGGTACTTCGACTTCTTCCTCTATGTCCATGATCACAAAATCAACTGGGAAGTAAAATTTGTCTACCTTCACCAAAAGATCTTCTACTATCCCATTTGGATATTTTATTGATCTGTCAGCTAATTGCAATGTCATCCTTGTAGGCAGAATTTTAACATCCCCAATTTTCTTCAACATAGATAGTGGCATCAGATTTATGCTTGCCCTAAGATCTAGTAATGCTTTGGCCACTATAAAATATCCTATTGTGACTAGCAAAGTACAACTCTCCGGATCTGTAGATTTTTGTGACAATGATTTTTTAATAATGGCACTACATCTGGCTTCTAGCTCCACAATTCCTTGTTCTTTTAATCTTCTCTTCTTGGTCAACAAATCCTTCATAAATCTGGCATAAGTAAGCATTTGTTCCAAACCTTCAGTGGACAAAATACTTATCTCTAGTTGTTTTAGAATTTCATAGAATCTGATAAACTGTCCTTCTATATTCTTTCTGAAGTGAGCATGTGGATAAGGTAAATCTACAATTGGAACACTAATTTTTTTCATTCTCTTTTTCCTTTTTTTTTTCTTTTCTTCCTGTACCCTCTCATTTTTTTCTTTCTCTTCTCCCTCTTCACTTTTGGTTTTTTTCTTCTTCTTCTTTTTTCTCTTCCCTCAAAATTTTTCTTTCCTTACTTTTTCTCTCTTCCTCACTTTCTATGTCTCTTTCCTTACTTTGTATATTATCACCAATCCCCTTTCCTATAACTACTCCACTTCTAGTAGTGATTGAATTACATTTCTCCTTGAGTTCCCTCAACTCTTGTGTAAGTTGCTTAATTTGTGTCTCCAGATTCTCAACGTTCTTTTGCACAACCAACATGGTGTGTAGATTTTTCCATAAAATCTTCCATTTTGCTCATTCTCTCTTAGGACACAGGATCTAATAGTTGGAGTTGTTGAAAAGTTCCTTACTTTCCTTGATCTTCCATGTAAAACACTTTTTTTCAGAAGAAATATTTTGGTAAGCACATTGCTCACTGGAATGCTCACCTCCATGCAGTTTGCACCTTAATTCTTGATTTTGACTTTGAGTAGCATGCAATTGTTGAGGCAATTTCGCCATTTGTGTGGTTAACTGCTCAATCTGCTGTGTCAAAATTTGATTTTGAGCCAATAGTGTATCTTCCCTCCATCCTTTCTTCTGAGTACTTCGTCCATCATACTGGTCTTGAGAATCCGCTGATGTCAATGCTTTAATAATCCTCATTGCTTGTTTTGCATCAAGAGTCATCATTGTTCCACCAGCTACAGCATCTCAGAGCATCTTCATATCAGATTTGAGACCATTAATGAATATGCTCAATTGAGCAATGTCTTCAAACTCATGAGTTGGGCATTTTCTCAATATCATCTTGAATCTTTCCCATGTCTCACAAAAAAAATCCTCTGCTCCTTGTCTGAACATAGAGATTTGATGAGAGATTCCAGGGTATGGATGCACGTTTCCTGAACCTGGATGAGCAAATTGAAACTGTACAGAATCAACTTTTTGAGCTACAATATGGGAAAGAAGACTAAGGCTAGAGAATTTTCTTTTAAATGGCCTTTTTCTATGAACAATTTATCTTTTCTTTATCCTGTTTTTAATCGTTCCTTGTGTGTATTTGTGAAGACAAATCGGGGGAGAAATAGCTTTTATGATTTTGGGCTGTAATCATCTATTATTTGCACACTTATTTTGCTTTAATCACTACATTTGATAAAAGTTACTGCTCTGATAGTTTTAACCGGTTAATCCTGCGATTTAACCGATTGTTCTTCTGCTGCTACACCTATGGTTTGGTTTTCACTCTAGTTTGATTGTGAAAATTGTTTAATGGTGCTCTGTTATTTCTAGAAACAAATACTCTGTGCTTTTCTGCTTTTATTTGTGATTGCAGGTGGTGACAAAGTTCTAAACAACCATCCCAAAGCAACCAGGGATTTGTCTTCATCAAATAGGGGGAGAATATTGAACATAAGGCTTTGATGACCCCAAATATGTGAAGATGCTTGGATGTTGTGTTGCTGCTGTTTGGGTTTAGTTTTTAGTGTTTAGATTTTGTGTTATATCACTCTTGAAAAACTTAGCTTAGCCAGAGCAATCTTGTTTGAAAAAGAAAATAAGTTTTTCAAAGCTAAGTGATAAACAACCGATTGGTTATTTGACACATAGCATGTTTGAGAGTTTTTTTAACTAACTTTGACTTGGTTGACCAACAGACTTACCATTCAACCGGTTATTTTGAGATTTCAATCGATTGATTGTTGTATCCTTAACAGCTTTTCAAAAATTAGTTTAACCTGTTCTTGTTGGCTTTTCAAACTGTTTTTGGCTCGTGATTACCTGACTATAACGGTCATATCTAAGAGCTATAAAATGTGTTCTCCCTCATCCTTCTAAGTAATGATTGAGAAAGATTTAAAATCTGATTTGAGAGAGAAGTTTTAAAAGAGTTTTTGCAAGATTTCTTAGAGGGTTTGCAAGTGTTCAAGAAGTGATTCTAGGAGCCCTGTGATTTCCTGAAGTCAGGAGTAATCTGCTCTTACTTAGTTTCTTGTAATTAAATTTTGATATTGAAAAAGTGTATGTAAAATCCTGTAAAGTCAGTGTGATTCTGGCTTGAGGTGTGTGCTGGTGCAAAGAGGGTGAGTAGGCTTTGTGGGATTCAAAGTCACCTCTTTGTGGTTGTGTAAGTTGTAATCTGTGATTTGTTACATAGTGAAATACTCAGCGGTTTGACTGAGGACTGGATGTAGCTCTGGGATTTAGTGAACTAGTATAAACCTTGTGTGTAAATCTCTCTATCTCTATCTCTTTAATAACTGTTTGATATTTGCTCTGTTGTCATAAACAACCGGTTATTTCTTTATTTCAACCGATTGATATTCTTGCTTTGCAAACTGTTATACTTTCTTTTGCCTTTGTGCTAAAAACAACCGGTTATATCGAAATATTAATCGATTGTTTTTTTGTCAACTGTTTTAATTGTTCGTTTTCGTTGGCTGCTCTGATATTCCTTTCTGTAATTCATTAAAGGCTCATTCTTAATCAATCCTTTGCAAACATCTTTCACTAAACAATTCACCCCCCCTCTTGTTCAGCCTTATATTTCTAACACTAACGTTATGCACTACAAGCTGTTTATGGGAACATTCTCAAGCACAACACGGACTGATTCATCAATCTCCCCAATGGACACGTCACTTCATTTGATTAGTTCTCAACATTGTTCAGGGAATAGTTCATTGTCAATCGAGCTCCACCCCCATCTCTTTCGACCTCTTTGATGTGAAATTGTACCAGGGAGAGCCCCTAAAAGACTTTGGTGTGAATTCCACTAAGCCTTTAGCTACAACATGCGCAACTGCTTGGCACTCGGAAACCAATTGAATGAGTTGGTGAGGGATGGTTTTCTGAAGGAATACTTATAAGAAAATCAGGAAGCCCCGATGTCAGTAGCCCCAGCAGGAGATCAGAGGTATGAGGTACCAGTCCATGGGGAGGTCAACACGATCTCTGGGGGTTTTTCAGGAGGAGGGTGTACTGCCTCCCAGTGAAAGAAGTACGCTAGAGAAGTAATGGTAGTGGAAGCACAGGAGCCTAACCAGTCCCTAGAGCCTAATCTCTACTTCACAAAGGCTGATCTACAAGATGTGGTCCCACACGATAATGACCCGGTGGTGATCTCAATGGTGATGGTAGGGAGAAGGGTACACCGAGTCCTTATCGACCAGGGGAGCTCGGCAGACATAATGTTCTAGTCGAGCTTCAACAAGTTGCAGTTGTCGCCTGACCAGCTAAGACCTTACGATGGCTGCCTATACGGATTTGCGGGGGACTAGGTGGAAGTGAGAGGGCACGTGGAGCTACGAACAACTTTCATACACGGCACCACATCACGCACCATTAATATAAGGTACCTCGTTGTCAACGCTCCTTCAGCTTACAACATCCTTTTAAGAAGACCTGCCCTGAATAGGATAGGGGCAGTATCCTCGATGAGGCATATGAAGATGAAGCTGCCTTTCCTTGAGGGAGCAGTCATTACCATTAAATCCGACCAGAAGGCGGTGAAAAAGTTCTATGAGAATAGCCTAAAGACGAAGAGAGGGGTGTGCTCCGTCACCAGCCAGCCTCAAAGGGGAGAAAGGGTCGCCCGAGCTGAGATGGCCCGGAAAAGGTGACTAGAGCCTGCAGGGGAGGTGCTGGAGAGGGAGATCGGGGGAAAGAAGTTCAAGCTCGGCAAGTGTCTAAGCCAAGAAGACCAGGCCAGATCACCAAGGTGATAGCACGGCATCTGGACGCCTTCGCATGGTCAGCATCAGACATGCCTGGCATCGTCCCTGATTTCTTGTGCCAGCGTCTCACCATGGATCCAAAGGCTCGACCCATCTGCCAAAGGTGGAGGAAGTTTAATGACTAAAGACGTCTGGTCATCAGGCAGGAGACCCAGAAGCTGCTGAGTGTCGACTACTAAGGGAGATACAGTACCCTGAGTGGCTAGCGAATGTGGTGTTGGTTAAGAAGGCCAGTGGAAAGTGGAGGATGTGTGTCGACTTCACAAATTTAAACAAGGCCTGTCCATAGGACTCATATCTGTTGCCAGGCTATAGACTCCTCAGTTTTCTGGATGCCTTCTACGGGTATAATCAGATCCGGATGCATCCCAAAGACGAATGCAAGACGGCCTTCGTGACAGAGCACTCCATTTACTGTTATAAGGTGATGCCCTTTGGGCTCAAGAATGCTGACGTGACCTACCAGAGATTGATGGACAGGGTGTTCACCTCTATGATAGGGTGAAATGTGCAGGCATACGTGGACGACATGGTTGTCACCTCCCATGAGAAGGACCAACACATCACCAACCTAGAGGAGCTATTCACTACAATAGCCAAACACAAGTTCAAGTTAAACCCCGAAAAGTGCGTATTTGGGGTAGAGGCAGGGAAGTTCTTGGGTTTCCTCCTCACCGAGCTGGGAATAGAGGCAAACCCTGAGAAGTGTGCGACGATTATAGCTATGAGGAGCCCGACATCGGTGAAGGAGGTGCAGTAGGTTACAGGACGAATGCTCGCCCTGTCCCGGTTTGTATCAGCAGGAGGGGATAGGGAGCATCCCTATTTCCAGTGTTTGAAGAGAAGCAACAGGTTTGTGTGGACAAACGAGTGTGAGGAATCGTTCCTCAAATTAAAAGAGTACCTGCCCAGCCCTCCGGTCCTGTGTAAGCCACTGCCTTGTACCCCCCCTCTGCCTCTATTTCGCCTTCACAGAACGAGCAATCAGCTCGGTCATCGTCTAGGAGCAAGACTGCGTCCAAAGACTTATCTATTTCGTCAGCAAAGTACTGTAGGGACCCGAGGTGCGCTACCAGGCCATTGAAAGGGCAACTTTAGCAGTAGTATTAACAGCACGAAGGCTCCGCCACTACTTCTAGAGTTTCAGTGTAATCGTGATGACCGACCTTCCCATTCGTAAGGTTTTTCATAAGCCTGACGTAGCAGGGCGTATGGTGCGTTGGGCGATCGAGCTGTCCGAGTTCGATGTGCAGTATGAGCCAAGAGGACCTATCAAGGGTCAGGTTTATGTTGACTTGGTGGTAGAACTTGTTGAACCAAGTGGTGTTCAAGCTTTGAAGAATCCAAATCCTTTGAAGGATGTTGAAGCCTCTGCTGTGCTTGATGTTGTTGTGCTGGTTTAGCTTAGTTCTGGGGTAGTTTGAATGTTGTAATCCACCCTTTGATTAAATCTAAAGCATAAGCATCATAATCTTTGTGAAAGTAAAATGTTTTCAAACTAAGTTAAAACAACCGATTGTTTTGTCGAAACAATCGATTGTTTATACTTAGGTGTTTTGAGAAAAAGATTGAAAACTGTTTTTAAAATGGTTGAATTGTTAAGTACCAAAACAACCGATTGATTCGAGGAAACAACCGATTGTTTCTTTTGGGACCATAATAGAAAAACTGTTTTATCTTTGACTGAGCTTTAAATGTTTTAACTACTTTTGCTCCAGTCATTAAATGCTTTGACCAATCTTTTCATACAATTTAAGAGTTTGTTAAGATTTGATAACAAACTACATCTTTGAATAAATTCAAAAAAACAGATTTGACAATCAATCTTTGACAAGTTTTCACTAAGAGTTTTTGAGTTTTTCAAAGAGCTGAGATTGCTAAGACTGTGTGATTGATCAAAGTTGTGGAATAGGATTCTGCTTGTATTGATTTCAGATTATCTTCTGTAACAAGTGCAATCCTTGTACTCTCTGTAAAAACAAGTTTTGTTTCTGTGTTTGCTAAGATTGGCTGTGTGTTCTTGAGGGGATCAAGATCAACAATCTTGGTGTTGTTGTGTTGACCAAGGAGAGTGTCTTTCTTGAGGTGTTCAAGGTCATTCTCTTGGTTGTTGTGTAAGTGATCAAGGTGTGGTTGCTTAGTGGATTTCCTCAGAGTTCTGAGAAGACTGGATGTAGCTCTGGGTTTGGAGTGAACCAGTATAAACAACTGTGTACAATCTCTCTATCTCTATCTTTAAATTCAGTTTTATTTGTTGTTTGTTGGTATAAACAACCGATTGTTTCTGTGAAACAACCTATTGTTTTTTCTGGTACTGCAGCTTTTGCTTGGTGTTTTGGCGAACTGAATTTCTGAATCAATTGTTTCCTGAGATAAATTCATTCTTGTTTTAAAAGTTTGCGAAAATTCTCTTTAAACAATTCACCCCTCCTCTAGTTTAAAGCCATCCATTCTAACAGAACTCTCCTCGACGGCCATACATCGAGCGGAGGGAGACTTCCAGTGGGTCCTCTCTGTGGACGGATCCTCCAACCAACAAGGAAGTGGGGTTGGTGTCATCTTAGAAGGACCAAATGGGCTATTGATAGAGCAGGCCCTACGATTCGCCTTCAAGGCTAGCAACAACCAAGCTGAATATGGGACCTTAGTGGCAGGGATGTTGCTAGCCAAGGAGATGGGTGCTCGAAGCTTGTTGGTAAAGAGCGATTCACTGCTGATAACTTGGCAGGTTACGGGCGAGTACCAGGCCAAGGACCCCCAAATGGTCGCATACCTAGAGTATGTTAGACTCTTAAGAGAAGCTTTTGATACGTTCGAGTTAGTACTTGTCCCCAGAGAATAGAATGCCTGATCCAACTTGCTGGCAAAGCTCGCCAGCTCAAGCAGGGAGGGCAGACAGAGGACAGTCATCCAGGAGACCTTAAAGACGCCAAGAACTATCACAGGTTGCACGAAAGAGATCCAACAGGTCAATGTCTCGGAAGACGGAGGAAGAGGTCATCGGTCGTTGACCCAGGAAACGTTAAGGGTACCCAGGATAAGCGCATACGACTTGTCAATAGGAGAGCCATTGCACATTTGCCTGGTCGACGAAGGTGAAACCTCGATGACACCCTATAGGCGCTACCTGGCTGACGGTCTACTCCCACTGGATCCAGTGGAAGCCAGGGTCATCAAGAAGAACGCAGATCGGTATACTATTGTTGATGATAACTTATTCAGGCATGGCTACTCTCGCTCTATCTTCTTCTATGTGAGTGGGGTGCAGTGCACATGTATCATGGCTGAACTCCATGAAGGTATTTGTGGGAGTCACATCGACGGGCAAGCTCTCTCGTCAAAGACCGTTCGAGCAGGGTACTACTGGCCAACCATGAGGGAGGACTGCATGAGGTACGCACATCGATGCAAGCAATGCCAACAACATACCGATTGGCATCATGCGCACCCAGAGGAATTACGGTCAACCCATAGCCCATGGCCATTCCTCCCCTGGGGGATTGACATCCTGGGCTCGTTTCCTCTCGCAGTTCGCCAGATGAAGTACCTAGTGGTCTCCATTGAGTACTTCACCAAGTGGGTCGAGGCCGAGCCTATTGCGTAGATCATGGCTCACAATATGAAAGAACATAGTTTGCCGCTTTGGAATCCCAAAGAGTTTAGAATCTGACAATGGCACCCAATTCGCATGGGTAACCTGTGCACAGAGCTCGGCATCAAATAGGTATTTGCCTCGGTAGAACACCCCCAGACGAATGGTCAGGTTGAGTCTGCCAACCGATTTTTGCTCAGGGGCCTAAGGAGAAGACTAGAGAAAGCTAAGGGAACTTGGGCAGAAGAGGTTCCTAGAATTTTATGGGCTTACCACACCACTCCCCAATCCACTACCAAGGAGACACCTTTTAGCCTGGTGTATGGAGCGGATGCCATGATTCCCGTCGAGAGTGTACCGCCCTGGTAGTCGGAAGTGATGACGTGGCATCAAGCTATTGTATAGGCGTGTTGACGAGACGCCTTGCTGGCAGAAGGGAAGGAAGTCGGGGGGCTCGTGAAGTCGCTAGTTATTAAGTTGGCGTGCTCCGATCTCCAGCACACCAGAACCGGCGGTCACCGGGTTAAAGATAAAGTCGCCAGATGTAAACTAAGGCGACCAAGTGATTAGAGATCGCCGGAGCAAGCACATCGCCGAAGATGAAGGTGGTGCAGATTATGAAGGCGGCCGGCGAGACCACAGGGAAGGTGTGTACGAAGGCACCCTAGCTCGCCAATCCAGTAGAGATCGCACTCCAGGACAGCTATGCACTGAGTAGTATCATGCATAAGTAACTTAGCCAAAGGAGAGTCAGAAGCAGCGCCCAAGTCAAGGAGGCTCCAGATGATGGCACGTGTACAGCTGGATGCGAGCCACGTGTCCAGATGTGTAACTGCCAGGAGAGAGAAAGTGCCCAGGTATATAAGGGTTTCCCAACGAACTTCTGAGGTACGCACGTTCAGATTGTCTTCTTTACGCTTGCGAGTTCTTGAGTATACGGAGAGAGAACTGGTTCACGGTTCCTTGAGAGAGTTTTTGAGTGTTACTCTTAGTATTTGGTGGTTCAGTCACTGACTTGGGCGTTGGAGTGCGATCGGCCGCAACGGCGCCGCTCTGTTCTTTTGCAGGTTCTCGAGTTGGATCGCGGCGAAGGACGGAGGCAAACGCGGTGCACACGTCGATCCAAGTTTGACGAGGCATAGCTCCAGCGTTCTGGTCAACAGGCAGGATCATCAGGCGCCCACCGTGGGGCCGTGTAAAACCTGTTCCCATCCACAGCGTGAGTTCTTTGAAGTTTTCGCAGTTTTCGGTGTGGTTGTGTGCTGGTGCAACCATTGTTCGCTGTTCATCTAGTTTTTGTTCGGTGATTTCGCGTTTTCCACCGTTCATTTGGAGTTTTGTTCGGTGAAGTGAAGTTTTCTGCTTCTTACGCGAGATTTGTTCGGTGAAGATTTGAGTTCTTTGGCTTGTTTGGTCTTTCGAGGAAGAAGCGGTGGTTTCTAGTGGAGTTGCAGGTTTCTGTGGAGGTTCGCTGTGTTCTTGAGGTTTCTTGCGAAGTTTCGCGCAGTTTTGACCGATTGATCGCTGAATCGATCGTCGCTGAAGGAAGTGTTGTTCATTGCACTCTGTGATTCGTCAAGTTTCATGAGAAAAATGAGAAGCAACCGTTCAAGTCCAGTTGCGCCCGTTGCTGCTGAAGGCGCCGGCGCCATGACCATGGCGCAGATGGTGGAGATTATGCGTTCGTTGCAGGCGAATGTGGAAGCCTCGCGCATAGAACAGGCGAGAATGCATGAGGACCTGGTCGCCTCTCGGGCCAGGAATGATGAGCTTAGCAAAGTGACTGAAGAGCTGCGTCAAGCTCTTCAGGAGCAGCGAGGGCGTCCTATTGCTGAAGAGGTCGCGCCGTCAACGCCGCCTCGTGTTTTTCCTATGCCTTTCGCTCAGGCGATTACAGACACGCCTATTCCTGCGAGTGTGGTACCTGTTAAGGCTGTGTTTACAGGCGTGGAGGATCCTGAGGCTCATCTCACCACGTTCCACACGCAGATGATGCTGTCGGGAGGGTCAGACGCCGTGTACTGCAAGATGTTTGTGAGCACACTCCAGGGAACGGCGCTGGAATGGTTTGTGAGCCTGCCTACCGGTCACATAACCAACTTCCAACAGTTTTCTAAGATTTTCGTCGAGCAGTACATCGTGAATAAGGCACCGCCCAGGGTGTCTTATGATTTGTTTGATATAAGGCAATATCATGGAGAGTCCTTCAGGGACTACTTGAATCGCTTTGGGGCGCAGATGGTCAGATCGTCGGCCAAAGATGAAGAAATGCTGGTCTACGCATTTAAGAAGGGCGTGCTGCCGGGACCTTTCTGCGAGGCATTGATCAGGGCTCACCCCGCCACGTTTGCTGAGGTTAGGCGACTTGCGGTGGCCCACATCGCCGACGAGAGTGAAGTCGCCGAGAAGAGAGGAAGCGTGGCTCCCGCTAGGCCACGCGCCCAGACCAGGATCCAGCCACAGAGGGTGCTGGAGACAGCGGCGGCCAGAAGGGATCAGAGGACTCGCCATCCTTATGATCCAAGGAAGAACAAGGGCAGGGGCCAAGGGCGCCCGCAACCAGCACGCCGGGAATACAATCGCCCGCCTAAGCACAAGTTTGTCATGGGATTGACGGACCTGATCGCCATTCCCAATATATCAGCTAGGTTGAAAGCGCCCGAGAAGGTAGGCGACAAGGTGCTGGGACCAAAGCCAGACACCTGGTGTGAGTTTCACCAGGGCTTTGGCCACACCGTGGATTCGTGCTTGGCTTTAGGATACTAGCTCGACGATCTGGTTAAGAGCGGGTTCCTAAACGATTATTTGCTGGATAGAAGGACGGGGGGCACGTCGAGCTCCCAGCCAGCAGATGCTGAGGCTCAGCAGCACGAGATGCCTACACACGGGGAAATCCACACCATTGCAGGGGGTTTCTCGGGTGGTGGATGCACCGCATCACAGAGGAAGAAGTATGCGAGGTCTGTGATGACGGTGGATATGTTTGAAGACCACTCGCCGGATGTGGACATTACGTTCACCAAGCAAGATCTTCGGGACGTTGTGCCCCACGACAACGATCCCATAGTCATCTCGTTGATCACAGCAGGAAGAAAGGTCTACAGGGTTCTGGTGGACCAAGGAAGCTCGACAGACGTGATGTTCTGGCCGACTTTCACGCAGTTGGAGCTACCCCTTGACCAGCTAAGGCCCTATGGAGGGTGTTTGTATGGTTTCGCTGGCGACCAGGTAGAGGTCAGGGGGTACAGAGAGTTGAGGACTACGTTTACAGATGAGGCAGGTTCGAGAACGGAGAAAATCAAATACCTTGTCGTGAACGCTCCTTCAGCATACAACATTCTGTTGGGAAGGCCCACGCTCAACAGAATAGGCGCCATACCATCAACCCGGCACATGAAGGTGAAGTTGCCGTCTATGGAGGGGGTGGTGATCACCATCAAGTCCGACCAGAAAGAAGCGAAGAAGTGCTATGAGAATAGCCTGAAAAACAAGAGGTCGGTGAGTTACGTGACAACCACCCCGCCTCCCGGTGTGAAGCCCAGATCGACGGTAACAGAAGAGACCGCTGGGGGAGACGTGGAGATGGTGGATGTTGAGCTGGGAGAGGGGAACGCTGGCCTGGAGGAAGAAGAGGCGAGGAATCGCCCTGAGGAAGCGAGAGAGCTGGGAATCGCCAGGGCGGTGATCACCAGAGAGACCAGGCCAAAACCCGTCGAGCAGTGGCTCGAGAGAGAGATCGGAGGAAAGATCTTCAAGCTGGGAAGATCTCTGGAGGTCGAGCTCCAGGACCAGATCGCCAAGGTGATAGAGCGGCATCTGGATGCGTTTGCATGGTCCGCTTCGGACATGCCCGGGATCGATCCCGACTTCTTGTGCCATCATTTGGCGATGGACAACTTGGTGAGACCAGTGCGACAAAGGAGAAGAAAGTTCAACGAGGAGAGGAGGCAGGCGATTAGAGACGAAACACAGAAACTCCTCGCTGCAGGCCACATCAGGGAAGTCCAGTACCCTGAATGGCTGGCAAATGTCGTGCTGGTGAAGAAGAGTAATGGGAAATGGCGCATGTGCGTCGATTTCACTGATTTGAATAAAGCTTGCCCAAAGGACTCATATCCTTTACCAAGCATAGATGCCCTGGTGGATAGTGCTGCAGGGTGTAAGTTGTTGAGCTTCCTGGATGCCTTCTCGGGGTATAACCAGATCAAGATGCATCCCATGGATGAAGAGAAGACTGCCTTCATGACCGAGAGATCGTGCTACTGCTACAAGGTGATGCCGTTTGGGCTGAAGAACGCGGGGGCCACGTACCAGAGGTTGATGGATCGAGTACTTGCACCGATGCTGGGAAGGAATGTGCAAGCGTACGTAGATGACATGGTCGTGACCTCGCCAGAGAAAAGCAAGCACGTTGCGGACTTGGAGGAGTTGTTCATGACGATCGCCAAGTTCAGGTTGAAGCTGAATCCAGAGAAATGCATCTTTGGCGTGGAGGCTGGAAACTTCCTGGGGTTTCTCTTAACTGAAAGAGGAATAGAGGCCAACCCGGATAAGTGTGCCGCAATCTTGGCGATGAGGAGCCCGGCCACTGTGAAGGAAGTACAACAGCTTACAGGTCGGATGGTCGCCCTATCTCGCTTCGTGTCAGCTAGCGGAGAGAAGGGCCATCCCTATTTTCAGTGCTTAAGGCGGAATAACAAGTTTGCCTGGACGAAGGAGTGTGAGGAAGCCTTCGTCAAGCTGAAGGAGTATCTGGCGAGCCCGCCGGTTTTGTGCAAACCGCTGGTGGGAACCCCTCTCAGGTTGTATTTTGCTGTAACTGAGAGGGCGGTGAGTGCGGTGCTCGCCCAGGATCTAGATCAGGCTCAAAAGCCTATTTATTTTGTTAGTAAGGTGCTGCAGGGCCTAGAAACAAGATATCAGGCCCTGGAGAAGGCTGCACTGGCTGTGGTATTTTCGGCGAGGAGGTTACGCCACTATTTCCATAGCTTCACGATACTGGTGATGACCGACTTGCCCATCCAGAAGGTCTTGAAGAAGCCTGACGTTGCTGGGAGGATGGTAAAGTGGGCAGTGGAGCTGTCGGAGTTTGATATTAAGTATGAGCCCCGAGGCCCGATTAAGGGGCAGATCTTTGCAGACTTTGTGGTCGAGCTCTCGTCTGAAGCGACACGAGTTGAAGGGGACGACTTCCGTTGGGTGCTTTCCGTGGACGGGTCGTCGAACCAGCAGGGTAGCGGTGCTGGAGTCATCTTGGAGGGACCAAACGGCGTGCTGATCGAACAATCCTTGAGGTTTGCCTTCAAGGCCAGCAACAATCAAGCAGAGTATGAGGCGCTGATCGCCGGAATTTTGCTGGCCAAAGAGATGGGAGCTAGGGTGTTGATGGCAAAGAGTGACTCGCTGCTAGTCACGGGGCAAGTAACAGGCGAGTTCCAGGCCAAAGATCCACAAATGGCGGCTTACCTGGAGTATGTGCAGGAATTGAAGAGTTCCTTTGCCTCTTTTGAAGTAGTGCATGTGCCCAGAGAGCAGAATGCCCGAGCTGACTTGCTGGCTAAGCTCGCCAGTTCAGGCAAGGGGGGTAGGCAGAGGACGGTGATTCAAGAAACTCTGAAGACGCCGAGAGCATTTGTGGCAGATCACCTGGTCCTCCAGATAAGCAAGTCGACGGAGAAAGCGGCGAGGAGTCACAGATCCTTGACTCAAGAGACCTTGAGGTCGCCAAGAATAAGAGCATGTCGGGGAGAGAAGGTGAACATGACGCAGGTCTGCACAACCCATGAGCCAGACACCTGGGTGACACAGTATAAGCGGTGCCTGGCAGATGGCCTTCTCCCGCTGGATCCGATAGAGGCTAGGAAGGTAAAGAAGAATTCTAGCAAGTTCACAATGATTGATGGCGATCTGTACAGGTTTGGGTTCACTCACCCACTCCTGGAATGTGTGCATGGTGAGAAGTGTACGAGAATTATGGCAGAGCTCCATGAAGGGATATGTGGGAGCCACGTCGGGGGTCGAGCTCTGGCCGCAAGGACTCTCCGTGCTGGTTACTACTGGCCAACAATGAGAGAAGATTGCAAAAAGTATGCGCAGTGTTGCAAACAATGCCAACAGCACGCCGATTGGCACAAGGCGCCTCCCGAGGAGTTGAAGTCGATCTATAGCCCTTGGCCGTTTCATACATGGGGAATCGACATCCTGGTACCATTCCCGCTGGCGATCAGGCAGATGAAGTACTTGGTGGTGGCGATTGAGTATTTCACCAAGTGGATCGAAGCAGAACCAGTGGCCCAGATCACCGCACACAAGATCGAGGGTTTCGTGTGGAAGAACATTGTGTGCCGGTTTGGTGTGCCCAAATGCCTGGTGTCGGACAATGGGACTCAGTTTGCAAGTCACCTGTTGAAGAAGCTGTGCGAAGGGGTGGGAATTCAACAAGTGTTTGCATCCGTCGAGCACCCTCAGACGAATGGCCAAGTAGAGTCAGTCAATCGGGTGTTGCTGAGAGGTTTGAAGAGAAGGCTAGAGAAAGCCAAAGGAAGCTGGGCTGAGGAGGTACCCCGTATAGTTTGGGCGTACCACACCACCGAGCAGTCAGGAACCCATGAGACCCCGTTCAGTTTGGTCTATGGGTGCGACGCAATGATTCCAGTGGAGATCCAGGAGAGCTCGCCGAGATTCCAGAACTTCGTGGAGGAAGACTCGAATGAGGAGAGAAGGTTGAACCAGGATCTACTGGATGAGGTCAGGGAAGAGGCGAGGTTAAAAGCTGAGGCGGTGAAGAGAAGGATTGAGCGAAGATATAACTCGAAGGTGATGCCGAGACAGTTCAGAGAAGGCGACCTGGTGATGAGGAAAGCCCACCAGTACGAGATGGAGAATAAGCTGTCGCCTAAGTGGACGGGACCGTTCAGAATAACCGAGGCGCTCGGGAACGGCGCCTACCGCTTAGAGACATTGGAAGGAGGGGCGATTCCTCGCACCTGGAACGCCACGCACCTCAAGTTGTATTACAGTTAAGAGCTTTGTAAGTAAAGACAAACACGAAGTTATATTACAATGTCTCTGTTAAAACAGTTTGAAGGGGGCACTCTTTTTTCCCTAAGGAGGGTTTTTAATGAGGCCACCCAATAAAGAAGAGTTTTCGAAGCTTAAGGTTGTTTTAGATTGCATGCTTGTTGTTTTCAGAAAGTTTTGAAGAAAGACCTTGTCACTTATATGTGATTTAAGGCAAGTAAAGATATATTGCATGCTTTCTAAAAAGTTTTAAGTCCTCATCGTCTTTCGGCGATCGGAGGCACTAGTTAAAGTCCTCATCGTCTTTCGGCGATCGGAGGCACCAGTTAAACGACCTCAACACCCTCGCGCGTTCTGGGGCGAGATAAAGACCTCCTCGCCGTCAAGCGAGTGCAGGCGAGGAAGAGTGAAAAGTCCTCAGTGTTTCTGGGGGCGAGAAGATGTAACCCCTGGGGCAATGTAGAGGCACCAGTGAAAAGTCCTCAGTGTTTCTGGGGGCGAGAAGATGTAACCCCTGGGGCAATGTAGAGGCACCAGTGAAAAGTCCTCAGTGTTTCTGGGGGCGAGAAGATGTAACCCCTGGGGCAATGTAGAGGCACCAGTGAAAAGTCCTCAGTGTTCCTGGGGGCGAGAAGATGTAACCCCTGGGGCAATGTAGAGGCACCAGTGAAAAGTCCTCAGTGTTTCTGGGGGAGAGGAGATGTAACCCCTGGGGCAATGCAGAGGCACGAGTTAAAGACCTTCTCGCCGATGAGCGAGTTCAGGCGAGTTAAAAGACCTTCTCGCCGATGAGCGAGTTCAGGCGAGTTAAGGACCTGATCGCCGATGAGCGATTCAGGCAAGATAAAATCCTTCTCGTCTCGAACGAGTTCAGGTATGGTGTAAAGGGTGGAAGAAGTTTGGAGGGTAGCTAAGGTAGGTTTGAAGAGAACGCCTAGCCACCCGGTCTCTTGTTCTGAAGACCAGGGAGGTAGAGAAGGATCCGAAAGGCGCCTCTACCCCCAGATGAAGGAACAATGGCCAAGTAATGAAGCCAGGAAGAAGCTGATATCGCCAAGAGTCTTTGGCGACCAGGAGAAATTCAAGCAATGGCAAGAAAGTCAAAGACCCGTTTTGATGAAGCAGATCGGGTGAGCGGTGTTTTAAGCCATTAGTTGAGTTGAAGTTCGTTATTTGAAGAGCGATTTTACGCTAAGGTTTATTACCCTAGAGTTACAAGTTGTTAGAGTGATTGTTATTCGAAAATCGGTGGTTCGAAGCAGTTAAGTATACGATTACGCTTACGAAGTTACTAAGTTAATTTCGTTGAAGTGAATTATACAAGAAGAGATAAAGCAGACAGAAAAGTTACTAGAAGAATACAAGGACCTTATCATAAAGTAAATGTCAGTTCCAGGCACATGTACAGAAAAATAGAAAGTTTATTACAATCATATGTAAGGAGAAAGCATAAAGGTAGTGGATGGAGGGAATCAATCAGTCTTCAGCAGGAACAACCTTCCCGTCCACCACCTCGTTGTTGAGAGACACCATGGTAAGATCTAGATCGGGGAACAGGCAGGCGAACTGTTCCCGGGCGGCCTCGAATCCAGCAGCAAGAATCTGGGCAGAACTCAGGTTAAGTTCTTCGATCTGTTTCTTCAGCCCCTCGTTCTGTTGCTTCAGCTCTTCAGCTTGTTTCTTAAGTTCTTCAATGGTTTCCCGAGCTTGAAGAAGGTCTTCAGCAACCTTCTTGGATTCTGCCTGCACCTGGCCCAGTTCAGTGGCGATCTTCCCTTTTTCTTCGTTGGCTTTGACAAGCTTAGACATGGTGTCGTCCCTCTCCTTTTCCACCTTCCCCAGGAAGACCTCCCGATCGGCTGACCTTTGTTCGAGCTTCTTTACCTTGGCGGCGTCTGTTTTGATCAACTCCTCCAGGTCAGCCACTTTGACGCGATAAGGCACCAGCTTGCTCTCCAGTTCAATCTTCTCTTGAGCCATGAGCTACACCTTATGGCGGAGATCGGTGGCCTCCTTGCGCGCCACCCGGAGCTCGGTGCTCATGGCATCTTCTACTCGGGGGTGTTCAATCTCGGCGAGTGTCAGATTGCAGGATAACTTCTCCGCCTCAATCCTTATAGTGTTGTTCTCAGTTCGGAGTGCGAAGAGGTCATCCTGGAGCTTCCTGGTAGAACTCTCCACCGTTTTAGATATGATGGAAGGGAAATCCTCCACCATCATCTTCAGTTTTGCCGAGAAGGGCTCCCATACCCTTTTAACCTCAAGAGAGAGGTTTGCTGGTGGAGGCACCGGGGGGGCTTCTTGTTGGTTCTCGCCGCCACCTTCTTGAGTTGGTTGATCAATGAGGGCTTCTTGGCGTGGTGGCAACGTCGGGGATTCAGTGATAAGGATTGGAGAGTTGTGAGCACCCTCATCCCCGATTGGTGCGGCGTTTGCGGTTGAGGCATTTGAAGGAGGACCCCCTCCAGTTGATACATAAGGCGTGGAGGCGCTCGGGGGGTTCTCCATGAAATTAGGCTCGGCGGCCTCAACCACAGGGGGAGCGGATGCCAAAGGAATCGCTTGGACTGGCGAGGCGGGAGCTGGTGGAGGAAGCAATGTTGGAGGCGGGGCAGGTGTGGATGGTGGTGTTGATGTTGGAAGAGGGGGTGGGGCAGATGGTGAAGAAGGTGCCACCCTCTTCCTCTTGGTGACGAGGCCATCTTCAGTCGCCTCGTCGTCTTCTTCTTCCTCCTCATGAACCACTTGAGGGGCTTTCCTCTTGGGTTTCCTAAGGATAAGTTTCTTGCGCTGGTTGGCGGGCTGGGCCTCGGAGGAAGTTGGGCCTTTGGGTGGCGATCTGCCTTGCGCAGCGGCGATCTCCACCACTGAGTTTGGCACGGTTTGGGAACCCGATGCCAACCCATGGGATCGGGCGAGCGCCCTTAGTTCAGCAAGTTTGCCCTGGCCCAACATACGACCTGCATAATGCAAAGATACACGGATTAACTCAAGAGAAGAAAATAAACGCATAAGTCAGTATGCAGCAAAGGCAGATAAGTGATGCAGAAAATAAAACCAAAGTCTTGCGCACAACGCACAAGACGCCCAGAAACAGTTAACAGAGATAATGTCAAAGTAAAGACTTAAACGTTGAGGTGAGTTCTAACCTATGCGAACTTCGAGTTGATCTTCGAAGAACTCGAAAGAGATGAGCGTGGTGGTGAGGAAGGTAATGTTGGCGTCTGCCACACTCTTCCAGAAGAAGCACAGTTCCTTGTCCAAGGCACCCATGCTATCAGGACTCCTTGGCCTCCTGAAGCTGCCTTTGGACTCTTTGTTCCCCTTGTTTACCCAATACAAGGGGAAACCGTCGAGCAGTGAGGCGTCCTTGTCGTTCGGGCGCACTTGGACAAACTTGCCCTTCCAGTCTTTGTAGGATTGCTGGAAGATAGAGAGGATTGACCTCCCAGCAATCCCATTGAGGCTCACCCACAGGCGATCTCCTGGGTGTTTGGCTTCGAAAAGAAAGAGGAAGACGTCCACTGACGCTGGCAGCCCCAAGTGGTCGCACATGATCTGGAAGGCCCACACGAACGCCCAACTGTTGGGATGGAGCTGGGCGGCGGCGATGTCGAGCTCGGTAAGTAGCTCTCTTTCAAAGCGAGTGAAGGGAAACCTAAGTTTCACCTTCTTGAACAGAGTGGTGTATATGAGGCAGAACAACCCGCCGGTGTTCCCCTTGTCGTCGACGCACACCGGCATGTCGGGAGAGCAAGGCAGCACCATCATCTTGTCGTCGTGCTCCTTGTGGAACGATAGGTGAGGCTCGTCCCCTTTCTTCAAACAAAGAACTGCCCCAGCAGAGTTTACTGAGGAAGTTTCCTTCAGCAAGGTCGGGGTGGCCCATGGGTATAGTTTTTGAAGTCTGGGGTAGGAACGGAGGCTCCTCCGGCGACAGGTGGTGTGGCCTGAGTCAGGTTAGAGCGAGAGGGTGCAGGCCTCTCAGCCTGAGAAGAAGAAGCACCAGGTGCTCGCGATTGGTTGTGTGCTTGAGACGATGGGTTTCGAGGCGAGGGAGGAGGATTTGGGGTAATCTTTGAGCGAGCCATCTGCAAAGGAAGAAGAAAAGAAAAGGTGATCAGGGTTCGCGGAGGCTGACTCGATCGCGGAAGAAGGGTGAAAAACGAACGAACGAAGGTTCGTTGTAACAAAGACGAAGCCCTAAGTTACGAGAAAGGAGAAACAGAGAAAACAGCCCACAGCGTATGCACCAGACAGTTAAAGGATGATGCGAATCGGTTAAAATGCAGGAAAAACCAGCAGAAGAAGTAAAGGAAGTACCTTTTTATGATCGGAAAAGTGATGAAGGAAGTTGGTGATTCAGGAGGTTGAAGAACGTTGAGAGCTTTTGCAGAAGAAAGTTGAAGCATCTGAGAATACGAAGAAAGTGATGGAACAGTGGAGCAAAATGGGTTTAAGGGTTTTTCGAATAAGTTTGGGAAGCGCAAACGGCAATTAAAGGTAACCGTTGATGAAGCCACGTGTCGAGCGATGGGAGAAGTGTTTGGTGGAGCGTCAGGAAAGCAGAAAGTACAACCGCTTGGAATTCTGCGCCAGTGCCACGTAGATCGGTATTGACGTGACTCCTTTAGTCTTTTCGCTGGACAAGTCTTCGCTTAAGACTGGGGGGCTTGTGTACCGCCCTGGTAGTCGGAAGTGATGACGTGGCATCAAGCTATTGTATAGGCGTGTTGACGAGACGCCTTGCTGGCAGAAGGGAAGGAAGTCGGGGGGCTCGTGAAGTCGCCAGTTATTAAGTTGGCGTGCTCTGATCTCCAGCACACCAGAACCGGCGGTCACCGGGTTAAAGATGAAGTCGCCAGATGTAAACTCAGGCGACCAAGTGATTAGAGATCGCCGGAGCAAGCACATCGCCGAAGATGAAGGTGGTGCAGATTATGAAGGCGGCCGGCGAGACCACAGGGAAGGTGTGTACGAAGGCACCCTAGCTCGCCAATCCAGTAGAGATCGCACTCCAGGACAGCTATGCACTGAGTAGTATCATGCATAAGTAACTTAGCCAAAGGAGAGTCAGAAGCAGCGCCCAAGTCAAGGAGGCTCCAGATGATGGCACGTGTACAGCTGGATGCGAGCCACGTGTCCAGATGTGTAACTGCCAGGAGAGAGAAAGTGCCCAGGTATATAAGGGTTTCCCAACGAACTTCTGAGGTACGCACGTTCAGATTGTCTTCTTTACGCTTGCGAGTTCTTGAGTATACGGAGAGAGAACTGGTTCACGGTTCCTTGAGAGAGTTTTTGAGTGTTACTCTTAGTATTTGGTGGTTCAGTCACTGACTTGGGCGTTGGAGTGCGATCGGCCGCAACGGCGCCGCTCTGTTCTTTTGCAGGTTCTCGAGGTGGATCGCGGCGAAGGACGGAGGCAAACGAGGTGCACACGTCGATCCAAGTTTGACGAGGCATAGCTCCAGCGTTCTGGTCAACAGGCAGGATCAAGATCCAAGAGAGCTCACCTCGTTTCCAAAACTTCGTGGCCGAGGAGTCTAACGAGGAAAGGAGGGTAAACTTAGACCTGCTCGACGAGGTCAAGGAGGAAGTGTGCATCCAAGCCGAAACCTTGAAGAGGCGGGTGGAGTATAAGCACAAGTCCAAATTAAAACCGTGGCAGTTCCATGTCGCCGACTTGGTAATGCGAAAAGCTCACCCCTACGACCAGGAGAACAAGTTGTCTCCCAAGTGGACTGGTCCATTCCGCGTAATAGAGGTGCTCGGGAATGGAGCGTACAAACTCGAGACCTTGGAAAGCGGGATGATTCCCCGAACATGGAATGGGGAAAATCTCAAATTTTATTTCAGTTAATCATATTATTGAACGCAGTTAAAGGGACACTTTTTTCTCTTATCAGGGTTTTTAATGAGGTCACCAAATAAAAATTTATTTGAAGAATATGCTTGCGATATATTGTGAATCAAGGTTCCTAGTGAACCTCTCCCTTGCCTTTATACGCCAAGGTCGAGAAACAGTAAGGCTCCTAGTGAACCTCTCCCTTACCTTTATATGCCAAGGTCAAGAAACAGTAAGGTTCCTAGTGAACCTCTCCCTTTCCTTTATAGGCCAAGGTCGAGAAGTAGTAAGGTTCCAAGTGAACCTCTCCCTTGCCTTTATATGCCAAGGTCGAGAAGCAGTAAGGTTCCAAGCAAACCTCTCCCTTGCCTTTGTGTACCAAGGTCAGGAAAAGTATGGTTCTTAGTGAACCTCCTCCTTGGGTGAAAACACCAAGGTCGAGAAAAGTAAGGTTCCTAATATACCTTCCCCCATTTAGGTGAAAATGCCAAGGTCGAGAAAAGCGAGGGACATCAAGTGTAGAAGCAAGTTCATAGAGGATCGTGCAACTTAGGTAGGGGCAATCGTTGGTGCGTTGTTAGTTGGCAGAATCATTTTAAAGACATACGAGTTAGCCGAAGTCACACACAGAGTGTTAAGTTTGAAAAGAATAAGGTGTTCATTAATAGAGAGGTCAGATTGGATTAAGAAAACGTTCATACATATATATAGTTAAGGCGTTCATTGAACTACAAAATAAAGGCAATAGGGGGAAGGGTCATCGTTGTTCTCCATCCACCAACTGCCCATCTGCAATAGTTTTTGTTTAAACCTGTTTGAGAAAGATCCACCTCAGGATGCACGTAGGCAACCTGAGCCATGGAATCCTCAAAGCCTGCCACATAGGAATCAGCGGAATCACTAGTGAGCTCATCTTTGGTCTGTTGGAAGAGTTCATCCTTGTGGGCCAACTCCTCCTTCAGTTTAACCAACACCTCCTTCTGCAAAGCCATCTCCTCGTCTTTGCTGGCTAGCTCCCTTTTCAGCCAGTCCACCTCAGTGCGAAGGTCGTTGTTCCTGGAGTACAATCTCAAGGCCTCTTGGGATTTCTCAAACAAGAGGGCCTTGGTCTCTCGGTCAGTCTTTCGAAGCTCCTCCACCTCCAGGGTAAGTCCGGTTACTCAGCGTTTGAGCTCAGTGGATTGGAGGACTTCTTTGTTGGCCAGTTCCTTTGCCCTCCGCATCCTGGAGACGTGATATGATTCCAATAGCAAGATATAGATTATTCTTTGACATTTTATGGAATCAACTTGAGTTGGAGATTGAATAGGCACTTTTATAGAAATGGATCAATGTTCTATGTTTCAAGAACTCACCAAAACTCGCACCAAACACCAAATCTCATATGGAAGTTCCATTTCTTGTCAATTGAACCGATTAAAAGGTGCAAGAATGCAAATGAACCGATTAAATTGCTTAAGAAATGAAAGGAACCAATTGAAATGCTTCACAAATGAAATGCACCGAACAAAAGCAAGGAAGAAAGAAGATGAACCGATTGAAACATGAAACTAAGCTAGAACACCGAATAGAAAGCAAGAAAGGAACCTAAGACATGTTTAGGAGTTCATATAAGCACGGAAATGGAAGGGGAAGATGGAGAAGAAAGAAGACTTATGTGGTTGTAGTTCTTGGTTGATGAACACGCCACTTGAAGTGTGAAAGCTCCAAGATAAGTGTGAATTGCGGCCACTTGAGGGAACCAAGGCTATACAATCGCCAATTTGGGAGAGTTTTGATACTACAAATTCCAATTCTCCATTTAGAAGGACCCAAGCCCTCCTTTTATAGGAGCAAGGGCCGGTCATGAGCTTTACAAAGCTTGTACCACAAGCTACCCAAGAGTCTCCTAAGCTAACGCCTATAGTGACTTATGAAGAGTCACCTCCTAGAAAATTCTAAACTAAAGCCTAAAGATGCTTTACAAAAGAGGTATCTTAAGGTTTCCCTCTAAGCACCTTCCTAAACACTATTCTATATTATTTACAATTTTATACAAAAGAAACTATAAAGAGAGATATTTAATTGAAGCCCATTCTTGAAAGCTTGTAGACTTCTTTGGCTTTAGGCTTGATCCTCTCTTTATTTTATGTCTTCTTTTAATTTTGAGAAGACTAGAAGGAAGAACTTCAAATGTGTGGGTGAATGACCTCTTCCTCCATTGGTAAAAGCCTCTCTTATCTGTTTTTCATCATACTCCTCGAGTTGGAGAGAATTCGACCACAAATTCTGAATCCCTGCATATAACAAAGTCAGTTTAGTTTTACAATTAAAAGTGGAAGAAAAAGGCAAACATGACTTAGCATTTGTAAACAGTGGGAGTTCAGAAAAGGAGGTTCTATAAACAAACCAAGTTGGAAAAATTTGTTTGGGAATGATGATATGTTTTGGAAAAATACCTCTGAAATGGTGAAACCCATTAGGAGGTATGAAAAAATCTTCCCTAACATTTTTTAACCAATTTGGTGTTGAAATAGGAACCTTGGGTAATGAAAAAGATAAAGAAGAAGACCTTGGAAGTTCCATGTGAGGCATAGCACGAGTCAACATAATGGATTTAGTGGATAAAGTGGTGTGACTCGGTTTAATACTTACTTCTTTTTCTTTCTCATTTTCTCTTTTAGTTTTCATTTTTATTTGGTCCTCGTGAACCTCTTTGGGAGAGAGAGGTTTTAAGATAACATTGCGCCCTTGGAAGGAAAAAGACATTCTATTAGATAGGGCATCATGTAAAACATGTCTATCAAATTGCCAAGGCCTTCCTAAAAGAAGATGAGTTGCTTCCATGGGTACAACATCACATAAAACCTCATCTTTATACTTTCCTATTGCAAAGTTAATGAGGACTTGTTTGTTCACCATTATTTCACCTTCGTTACTTAACCATTGCAACTTATAAGGCTTGGTATGAGAGATAGTGGGTAAGGCTAACTTCTCCACAACTCTTGTACTAGCCACATTAGTGCAACTACCCCCATCAATAATCAAGGAACATAAGTTGTTGTTGATAAGACAGCGGGTGTGAAAAATATTTTCCCTTTGAGTATCATTCAAAGATTTTGGAATTGTGCCCAACATACGCCTTATCATCAATAAGTCACCTTCACAAGGACTTTCGCTCTCAATCTCACTTGATGGCTTAGAAGGTGAAGAATGCCTAGATGAATTGGAATCATGCTCACTAACTACTACCCCATTATGCACAAACATATTCCTTTTAGAAGGGCAATTAGAAGCCATGTGACCATATCCCAAACATGTAAAACATTTTTTACTAGACGATTTGATGGGTGATATATGAGTAGAAGTAGAAGGCTTAGACTCTTTAGGTGTGAAAGAAGAATCCTTAGAAGGAAGGTTTGAAAAATACTTTTTAATTTTCCAAGATTTGTTGTAGTAACCATCATTGGGAGAGTTTTTAAAAGCTTTTTTCTTAGCAATTTCAGCTTCAACCTTCATTGCAAGGTGAACCAAAGATCCCAAAGATGAATACTCTTGAAGTTCAACAACATCTTGAATATCCCTTCTTAGGCCACTTACAAACCTAGCTATCATAGCTTCCTCACTTTCTTTCAAATTAACTTTAAGTAAAAGCGTTTCTAACTCCTTAAAATAAGCATCCGCACTTAGCGTGCCTTGTTAAAACCGTTGGAGCTTCAACATGAGGTCTTTCCTAAAGTATGGTGGCACAAATCTAAGGCGCATACACTCTTTCAAATCGTCCCAAGAGACCACGGGAGGTCTCTTGCTATAGATAATGTCCTTTACAACACTATGCCACCATTTCATGGCATAATCAATGAATTCTAAGGAGGCCATCTTAACCTTTTGGTCTTCTTTGACCTCATGGACATCAAAAATTTGTTCACATTTTAGCCTCCCAATCTAGATAAACATTAGGATCACTATCCCCATTAAAGCTAGGAATTTTCATAAAAGGAACTTGGGGTTTGGACTCATGGTGAGGTCTTTGGTCACGGTAATGAGTTCTCTCATTGGAAGGATGACGATGCCTCCTTCTTCTAGTATCCTCTCCATTGTCGTGAGCATTTGAAGAGCTCTTGGAAGAATGCCTAGGAGAAGGGTGTCTCTCATGCAAAGAATGGACAACTCCTTTTTGTTGTAATTCAATCTTGGCCAAACGTGCTTCTAATCTTTGCAATTCTTCATCCTTTTGAGCAAGAGCCTTCCTTGCTTCTCTCAATTCATTAAGAACATAAGCTCTATGAGTAGAGCGTGGCTTTGAAGATTCAGCACTTGAATAGGTATCCATTAGAAAAGAAAAACAGCAAACACAAGAACAAAAAATGTTAAGAAAACAAAGTTAGCAACAACTAGATCAAAAATGCCGAAGTGAAGTGTCACTTAAAGCTCTCCAAAGAAAGAATACTCCCCTTTACCAATCTGATCTTGAGGCCTTTAGTAACCTCAAATGAAAGATGTCAAAGCAATAGCACACAATCTCAAAGCTAATCACCACAAAACCAAAGAAACAATGAACGACAAACAAGAAAAGGTATAAACAATAAAAGGCTATATCAAAAGGAATACAAGATGTATGACAAACTCAAAGATTAGTGAATAAAAGACAAGCAAGAAAATAAGGTACTCAATGAAAAAGAAGGCACACAAAAGAGACCTAAAGAAAAGCACTAGAGTAGATGAAGAAAACAAAAATAGAACTACTGGAAAATATTTTTGTGCAAACTGTGCGTGATGTTTACAGATTTATCTGGAATCATATAAAGCGAACTGGATTATGAAATTGTAACAACAGAAAGTTCAAGATCTTATCTCAATAATGGCACTGGAATTACTCAAAAACAGTAAGCCAATTAATTGTGATAAATTTTCTAAAATCACTGCCAGATTACTGTATTTTTTTCGGCAGAATTACACACTGTTTGTATTTGATTTATCATTTTTTTTTGTACTTTGAATTTTGAAGTACTTCTTTTTTCTACTTTTTTATAACACTTTGACGAACACAAATCCAGAATTTCAGAACATTCCAGTAAGTAAATCAATTGCAATAAGGCAAAACAGTTAGCACATTTTCTGGAAAATAGAGAAATCCTAATAGGAATGAAAAACAGAATTAAGAACTAGCAAAGACATAATGGAAATGATGTGTAAGAACTTGTATAGGTCTAAAATACAAGTATGAACTCAATACTAAAAAGAAAATGCATCAAAGGATCAAGAATCAAACACAGAAAACTGCATTACACAAAAGCAAGAAACAAAAATTACAATAAAAGGAACACAAGGAATTGATAACATTCTTGGAAAAACATGACTATGACAAAACTTGTTACGGATTCAAAAATTAAAATGACACAAACACAATGTAATCTCAAAAAGAAAACAGAAAGAAAACTCAAAAATAACCTAAAAACAAAAAGGAAACAACAAGAATATAGAGTTCTTGAATTAAAAGTGCAAAACAACTCAAAATCAAACAAGAACAAACCTAAGACTCATGATACCACATGATATGATTCCAATAGCAAGATATAGATGATTCTTTGACATTTTATGGAATCAACTTGAGTTGGAGATTGAATAGGCACTTTTATAGAAATGGATCTGTACCGTCCCGCATCCGGGCGCTGACTAAGTCAAGGTCAAAGTCAACAACTGGAGAGTCAAAGTCAACTCAAGGCGTCGCCTAGGTGGAGAGACGCCAAGTGCCAGCATCGCCAAGAGGAAGCGTCGCCAAGGCCAGGCGTCGCCTAGGTGAAGGTGTCGCCCAACCAGGGCGTCGCCAGCTCAAACAATACTAAAGCAAGGCGATCACAGTGTGGTTCCCCGATACCCATGGGTAGGAAAGACCACGGAGGGAGCAACGCCGTGGGGAGGCCTCAGGTCCTGATAACCCGGGGCAGTGATAAAGAGAAGGAAAAGGTGGCTTCAAGGCCATAGTAATAGCACCAATGTAGGGCAGCCTGACTCGTGAAGCACTCCTGCCGCCCCCGAGACGCCTTTGGGACAGATACGACTCAAGAGGAAGGTCACGCCCAGGGTAGCCGGGTGCAGGGTGCGAGAGGAAGGCAGATACGCTCTCAAAGTAAGTGACTAGATAATTGGGGGCATGAGTTGATGCCCAAAAAGTCACCCCTAGCACAGTAGCACTCCCAAGCAGGAGGACTCACACGCGGAAACGCCCCCAGATGGGGTCATGGCGTCGTGAGGCCCTCCACGTGTACGACAGCCATGTCAGAATAGAAACACCCTTCAGTCAGGTGCCAGGTAATTAAAGTCTTTCAATACAGTTTCCGTTTCGAGCGTTCAGGTACTATGATGGCTCCCAAGCGTTTCAACGTCTTAAATGCGCTACGTTTTCTAATTAAACGCTTTAATGAGTGCGTTACGTTTGTGATTAAAAGCGCTTTAAGGCGCTTTAAATGCTTGGGTAGTTTAAATAGCGCGAAGAATGTTGGAAACGGGGTTGGTTCGAACTTTTGGCAAATTTACCAGAGAACTCTCTAGTTGCTTGCTCGTGCTTGAGGTTACGTACAAGGGACTGGGGAAAGATCTTTGCCGGAGGGAGAAAACACACACACATATACACAGTTCTTTTTACCACCTTCAGAGTGCCATACGCGGTGCTCAGAGACGTAGGTGAACATTTTTGGTGTTTCTTGTTGGCTGACTTGAGCGTCGGAGTGCAAACGGCCGCTAGGGCGCCTCTTTGTCCTCTTTTTTGCAGGAATCCACAGGTAACCAGTGGGAAGGAGTCCCTAGCTGACGGTTGAGGTCGCGCACGAAGACGTCCCGGTCAACCGGACGGAACATTCGGCGCCCACCGTGGGGCCGATATAAAACATCAGTCCCATCACAAGTTCGAGAAAATCTACTAAGTCGCAGTAACGTTGGAGGAGGTTGGAGTGACAATGGCCCCCACCAGACGAAGCACAGCACGCGCAGCCCCAGCAGAACTATCCATGCAACAGGTCCTAGAGATAATGAGGGGGCTGCAGCAGGACATGGCGGAGTCGAAAATGGAGCAGGAACGCATGCAGGCAGATCTCGACACCTCGCATGAGCGAAACGAAGAGCTCCACCGCGTAAATGAGGAGTTGCGCCAGGGCCTGAGAAATGATCGGAGGCGGCCTGGACACGACGAGATGGAGAACCATTCCCCACCAAGGGAGTTTTCCACTCCCTTCTCGCAGGAGATCCTAGATGCAGTGATCCCGAACACGTTCGCGGGGCCCAAGGTGGTCTTCACTGGGATGGAGGACCCAGAGACGCACCTTGCTGCATTTCACACACAGATGGTCCTGGTAGGCGGTTCTGACGCTGCCAAGTGCAAGCTCTTTATGAGCACCCTGACCGGGATGGCCAAGGATTGGTTCATCAGCCTTCCAGATGGTCATATCACATCTTTCCGCCAACTGTCACGATTGTTCAGGGAACAATACTTAGCAAACAAGGCCCCGCCACCAGTTTCCTACGACTTGTTTCACGTGAAGCAATACCAAGGGGAGACCCTTAAGGAGTACATCAATCGATTCGGGGCCCAGGTCGTGAAGGTTGGTACGACAGAGGAGCCTATGATCGTGTACGCATTTGTAAAAGGCGTATGCCCCGGTCCTTTCGGAGAATCCATCATCCGCAACCGCCCTAGGACTTTCGCCGAACTACGGCGTAGGGCGGTAGAACATATTGCTTCTGAAGGGGAGGTGTGTGTGAAGCGCACCAGCGTCGTACCCTCACGCCCGAGAGGACCGGCGTGAGCTCAACCTGTCAGGGTCAATGAGACCACGACGGGAAGAAGGAAGCCAGAGGCGAGACGCCCCTACGAAGCCAGAAGGCCCCAGCCACGGGGTCCAGCAGGAGGCGATCGCCCGGCCAGAGAAAGAGCGAGGCCGGCGAGGTTCAACTTCGTGGTTGAGTTGAAGGATTTGATCGCCGTGCCTAACATAGCTGAGAGGCTGAGGCGACCGACAAAGACCTACAAGGTGTTGGGGCCCCGTAAAGACTCTTGGTGCGAATTCCACGAGGCTTTCGGGCACCACATTGATAATTGCCTGTCGTTGGGCTACCAGCTAGATGAGCTGGTGAGGACTGGGTTTTTGAAGGATTATGTCGCGGAGCCCACGACGACCACCACCTTGTCGCCGCCGCAGGCGGAAGAACCAGCACACGAGATGCCTGTGCTTGGCGAGGTCCACACCATTGCTGGAGGTTTTTCCGGCGGAGGACCCACCGCCTCCCAGCGGAAGAAATACGCGAAGGGGGTCCATTCGATCGAAGAGAGACTCTCGGGGGAGCCGTGGGAGTCGGATCTCGTGTTCACAATAGGAGACCTCCGAGATGTGGTACCCCACGACAACGACCCCGTTGTCATCTCAGTCGTCACAACCGGAAGGAAGGTGCACAGAGTGCTTGTGGACCAAGGAAGTTCGGCAGACGTCATGTTTCTGTCGACCTTTAATAAGTTACGGTTGTCCCCCGATCTGTTGAGTCCCTATACGGGATGCCTGTATGGGTTCGGGGATAACCAAGTGGAAGTCCGGGGTTACCTGGAGTTGAGGACTACGTTCACAGACGGAGAGGCCTCCCGTACCGAAAGCATCCGGTACCTTGTCGTGAACGCCAACTCTGCCTACAATATTTTGCTGGGCAGACCGGCATTAAACCGTCTGAACGCGATGTCCTCCACCCGTCACATGAAGATGAAGCTGCCGGACCTCAGTGGCCAGGTGATAGTCATCAGGTCAGACCAGGAGGAGGCAAGGAAATGCTATGAGAACAGCCTGAAAACGAAGAGAGGCGTGTTCATGGTGTATGAACGTCCGCCCAGCGCGGACACGACGATGGTTGAGGCGGCGCCCGCTGGGTCGACGCCTGACGAGGCCCTACCAGCGAAGGCGACGCCCGAAGCTGATGCACCAATGGAGGAAAGCCCTGAGGACGCAACGCCCGTAGAAGAGGTGGCGCCCGTCGAAGATGATAGCAGGGAACAGCCAACGGCTAACGCCGTAGAAAGGGAGATTGGTGGCAAGACATTCAAGCTAGGAAGTTCGCTGAGCCCAGAAGAACAGGAAGGGGTGGCGGAAGTGATTTCACGCCACCTGGATGCCTTCGCATGGTCCGCCTCGGATATGCCCGGCATCGATCCCGATTTTCTGTGTCACCACCTCAGCATGGACGCCACGGTCCGCCCCGTGCGTCAGAGAAGGAGAAAGTTCAATGAGGAACGACAGCAGGTGGTGAAAGACGAAATGCAAAAGCTGTTGAGTGTTGGCCACATCAGGGAGATTCAGTACCCTGAGTGGCTTGCCAACGTCGTTTTGGTGAAAAAAGAAAACGGAAAGTGGAGGATGTGTGTTGACTTCACGGACCTGAATAAGGCATGCCCGAAGGACTCGTACCCGCTGCCCAGCATCGACGCCTTGGTAGACAGTGCGTCCGGCAGCAAGGTGCTGAGTTTCTTGGACGCCTTCTCAGGGTATAACCAGATCAAGATGCACCCCAGAGATGAGAACAAAACTGCATTCATGACTGAGACTTGCAGTTACTGCTATAAGGTGATGCCCTTTGGGCTGAAAAACGCGGGCGCCACGTACCAGAGGCTAATGGACAAGGTCCTGGCGCCCATGCTCGGGAGGAATGTGTACGCCTATGTCGACGACATGGTGGTGGCGTCGCAGGATAGGGCGCAGCATATGACGGATCTGGAGGAGTTGTTCGTCACAATATCCAAGTACCGCCTCAAGTTGAACCCGGAGAAGTGTGTTTTCGGGGTAGAGGCCGGAAAGTTCTTGGGTTTTATGCTCACAGAGAGGGGGATAGAGGCGAACCCCGACAAATGCGCGGCGATTATCGCCATGCGGAGCCCGACGTCGGTAAAGGAGGTGCAACAGCTGACAGGGCGGATGGCGGCGCTCTCGAGGTTTGTTTCCGCCGGAGGAGAGAAGGGGCACCCATATTTCCAGTGCCTCAAGAGAAACAGTCGCTTTGCATGGACTGAGGAATGCGAAGCGGCTTTCATTAAGCTGAAGGAGTACCTGGCGACGCCACCGGTCCTCTGCAAGCCGGTAACGGGCGTGCCCCTCCGGTTATATTTTACTGTAATAGAGCAGGCCATCAGTTTTGTGTTAGTCCAGGAGCAGGACCAGAGTCAGAAGCCCATCTATTTCGTAAGCAAGGCGTTACAGGGAGCTGAGACGAGGTACCAAGCGCTAGAGAAGGCGGCGCTAGCGGTAGTATTTCGCCAGGAGGCTCCGTCATTACTTCCACAGCTTTACGGTGGTGGTGATGACCAACCTCCCTATACAGAAAGTGCTGCAGAAGCCTGATGTGGCGGGAAGAATGGTGCGCCGGGCGGTGGAACTGTCAGAATTTGACATCCAGTATGAGCCTAGAGGATCCATCAAAGGGCAGGTTATAGCGGAACTGTCGCCCGGAGGTGAGCGAGAGGTGGAGGTGAGTTCGCAGTGGCTGCTCTCGGTTGATGGCTCTTCCAACCAACAAGGGAGCGGTGCGGGAATAGTCTTGGAGGGACCCGACGGCATACTGATCGAGCAGGCCCTGCGCTTCGCCTTTAAGGCAAGTAACAATCAGGCAGAATATGAAGCCCTGATAGCAGGAATGCTCCTGGCCAAGGAGATGGGCGCACAGAACCTCCTGGTGAAGAGCGACTCCCAGCTGATTACGGGGCAGGTGTCGGGTGAGTTCAGGCGAAGGACCCACAGATGGCGGCGTATCTGAAATACGTCCAGTTGTTGAAGGGAGCATTCAACGCTCTTAAGCTGATACACGTCCCGAGGGAGCAGAATGCCAGAGCTGACCTGCTTGCAAAGCTGGCCAGCTCAGGCAAGGGGGGTAGACAGAGGACAATGATCCAGGAGACTCTCAAAGCTCCGCGTAGATTCGTGGAAGACAACAGGATGGATGTCCTCCAGATTTGTACATCAAGGGGAAGGCCGAGGAGTCATTGCTAAGTGCCAGCATCGCCAAGAGGAAGCGTCGCCAAGGCCAGGCGTCGCCTAGGTGAAGGTGTCGCCCAACCAGGGCGTCGCCAGCTCAAACAGTACTAAAGCAAGGCGATCACAGTGTGGTTCCCTGATACCCATGGGTAGGAAAGACCACGGAGGGAGCAACGCCGTGGGGAGGCCTCAGGTCCTGATAACCCGGGGCAGTGATAAAGAGAAGGAAAAGGTGGCTTCAAGGCCATAGTAATAGCACCAATGTAGGGCAGCCTGACTCGTGAAGCACTCCTGCCGCCCCCGAGACGCCTTTGGGACAGATACGACTCAAGAGGAAGGTCACGCCCAGGGTAGCCGGGTGCAGGGTGCGAGAGGAAGGCAGATACGCTCTCAAAGTAAGTGACTAGATAATTGGGGGCATGAGTTGATGCCCAAAAAGTCACCCCTAGCACAGTAGCACTCCCAAGCAGGAGGACTCACACGCGGAAACGCCCCCAGATGGGGTCATGGCGTCGTGAGGCCCTTCACGTGTACGACAGCCATGTCAGAATAGAAACACCCTTCAGTCAGGTGCCAGGTAATTAAAGTCTTTCAATACAGTTTCCGTTTCGAGCGTTCAGGTACTATGATGGCTCCCAAGCGTTTCAACGTCTTAAATGCGCTACGTTTTCTAATTAAACGCTTTAATGAGTGCGTTACGTTTGTGATTAAAAGCGCTTTAAGGCGCTTTAAATGCTTGGGTAGTTTAAATAGCGCGAAGAATGTTGGAAACGGGGTTGGTTCGAACTTTTGGCAAATTTACCAGAGAACTCTCTAGTTGCTTGCTCGTGCTTGAGGTTACGTACAAGGGACTGGGGAAAGATCTTTGTCGGAGGGAGAAAACACACACACATATACACAGTTCTTTTTACCACCTTCAGAGTGCCATACGCGGTGCTCAGAGACGTAGGTGAACAGTTTTGGTGTTTCTTGCTGGCTGACTTGAGCGTCGGAGTGCAAACGGCCGCTAGGGCGCCTCTTTGTCCTCTTTTTTGCAGGAATCCACAGGTAACTAGTGGGAAGGAGTCCCTAGCTGACGGTTGAGGTCGCGCACGAAGACGTCCCGGTCAACCGGACGGAACAGGATCAATGTTCTATGTTTCAAGGACTCACCAAAACTTGCACCAAACACCAAATCTCATATGGAAGTTCCATTTCTTGTCAATTGAACCGATTAAAAGGTGCAAGAATGAAAATGAACCGATTAAATTGCTTAAGAAATGAAAGGAACCGATTGAAATGCTTCACAAATGAAATGAACCGAACAAAAGCAAGGAAGAAAGAAGATGAACCGATTGAAACATGAAACTAAGCTAGAACACCGAATAGAAAGCAAAAAAGGAACCTAAGACATGTTTAAGAGTTCATATAAGCACGAAAATGGAAGGAGAAGATGGAGAAGAAAGAAGACTTATGTGGTAGTAGTTCTTGGTTGATGAACACGCCACTTGAAGTGTGAAAGCTCCAAGATAAGTGTGAATTGCGGCCACTTGAGGGAACCAAGGCTCTCAAGATGAGACTAGGAAGAGAAGACAAGTTCTCACTACACTCAATCACCAATTTGGGAGAGTTTTGATACTACAAATTCCAATTCTCAATTTAGAAGGACCCAAGCCCTCCTTTTATAGGAGCAAGGGCCGGTCATGAGCTTTACAAAGCTTGTACCACAAGCTACCCAAGAGTCTCCTAAGCTAACGCCTATAGTGACTTATGAAGAGTCACCTTCTAGAAAATTCTAAACTAAAGCCTAAAGATGCTTTACAAAAGAGGTATCTTAAGGTTTCCCTCTAAGCACCTTCCTAAACACTATTCTATATTATTTACAATTTTATACAAAAGAAACTATAAAGAGAGATATTTAATTGAAGCCCATTCTTGAAAGCTTGTAGACTTCTTTGGCTTTAGGCTTGATCATCTCTTTATTTTATGTCTTCTTTTAATTTTGAGAAGACTAGAAGGAAGAACTTCAAATGTGTGGGTGAATGACCTTTTCCTCCATTGGTAAAAGCCTCTCTTATCCGTTCTTCATCAAGACGAGAAGGTTGTGCACAACTAGGGATTCCCCTAGTTGCCTTGAGATATGCTCCGTCAGGGAATCCTCCTCCAATTTCTCTCGTCTCTCTTTGACTCTGGCAGAGTGCAACATCTTCTGGAGGAAAGAAGACAGGTCAGCAGAGGAGTCCCATTGGTCTCCCTCCGAAGCGCTTTCACCTCTGTCCTCTTGCACCACGATGTCGGGGGGAGAGGAGGCACTAGGGGGACATTCCCGTTAGGAGGGAGCTCAGCCATCTGAGTCTGGAGGACAGGGATAGCAGCGTCAGCTTTGCGCTTCCTCTTGAAGACAAGACCTTAGCATCTCTCCTTGATCCCTGGTAAAGGTACACTGTTTCTAAGACTGAAATTGTTTGTAAAGAAACTATAAACAGTAGCATAGCTATTTTTAGGTCTTATATTTCTAAACCAGTTCAAGAGTAAATTGTAAATAAATCAAAGACACTCCAGAAACCCTCACTTGTCATACAAGCAAGGGTTCCTAGAACATCTTAAGTGGGCTTGGACAACACCTACTTAAGCTAAACATATTTGAAGAAAGTATTTGAAGGGTAAATACATGTAAAATACACACAAACTTCATCAAAGCCAATGCTTCAATATTGGGTGTCAAGCACATAGAAGATGATGAACAAAACTGGGAAGAGAATATGCAAGTGCAAAAATATTTCACACCTAATTTTAAATTAAATACTGATAAAGAAACATTTTTAAAATTTTTATAATGGCTCAAGTATGCGTAGATTGCATCAAAGTAGAAGTCTCCATTTCAAGCATCTAGCGCATTCAAGAAGAAGTTTTGTTGAGACGATTCAAGTCTTAGACTATCTCACAATAAAAACTTCCAAGCATGTTTTGATGATAACAAAAATCTATAATGATAGGAACATTAGAAATAAAAAGACAAAACAAATTCATGATTCTAAGGATGCATCAGACACATATATGGTACATAACAACCAGCATTAGATGATGGCAATATAATACAAAAGTCACATTAAAGGACTTATCACGTTGGCAGACAATGGCTGCAACAGAAGTCAATGGACCAAGTGTCATACTTTAGTGTTACACAAAGGCTAACACATAAGTGCTCAAAGCTAAAAACGTTTGACTATGTTGCTAGATGTGCTGAAAAATACACTAAGAAGAATATATAAAGTATGAGCGTTACACAGACTAGACGATGATCAACTGGACATGGTAGACGATGATCATACACTGAACAAACAATTGTCAGGAAAGTTTCCAAACTTGATCTTTTCACTTTATATATGCTTTAATCTTTATCAAATGTTTTCTGAAACTCGTTTTGATTAAGCCAAATAATATAAATTATCTTAAACCAAAACAGTGTTTTAATTGATATTTAAAATGTTTTCAAGTGAACTTCAACAAATATACTATGTGATTTCATATCGAAATTTTTTTCTAAAACACAATGAGTAAAATCAATATGTCTTGAATGATTAATAACTTATTTTTTTCACAAGCATACATGTCCTTAAATAAATATTTAAATCTGTTTGAAAATGATTTCAAAAAATAGAGCACACACGTTTCCTATACTTCTAAAGGTTTTTCAAAACATATTTTAATATATTCAAGAGAAATTAAACCGTGAAAGATTTATTCTAAATTTGAATATACCAATATTGTTTGAAATAGTATATGAAAAAGGAATGTATTGATAATTCCAAGATTTTAAAAGATTATTATTCAGTGATATATTTGCTCTGACATATTGAAAATATTAATATTACTAGTGATCACAAAGGTTTCGACATATGATTTTAGGAACCATCAATACATAGAGGAGAACATGAACAAGTTTTCTTGTGCATCTAATGAGCATAATGAACTATTGTAGAGCGAAATTCATGGGAAGTCATTGATGAAATTCAAAGTTGCAACAAATAACAAAGAGAAAAGTATTTCAGGGAAATACATTTCAAGTGAGAAAGAGCATTAAGGATGCAAGAAAAACCTTCCTTGATCAGTGTCAAAAGCAACAGAGCTAAAATGAAGAACGAGATTCAATATTATATCAAACGTTCAAATCCATAACCAAGATAGAAAGAAATTAAAGAGCATTTAAGCCACTTATAGATAGTAGAGACATAGAGTAAATTACCAAGCAATCATTTCCATATTTAATGTTCAAAGCAATTATAGTGAAGCAATTGTGACAGAGATATGATTGAAGAATCAATCACATACATTAAAGGATTAAAATTCACATAAGATACAATAAAGGAAACAATTCAAATTGTTTCATATGCTCAAAGGCGAAAATAATATAATCAAAGCTAAAGTTGCCATATTCAGCGTTTAACATAAAGAAGATTATGAAAAATGCATGAGAAAGAATGATACCCAGAGATTACAATATTAAAGAATCAACATTCACATTTGTACTGAAAGAAGAAACAAATTCAAATATAATTAAAGTCCAAGATGCAAAAGAATCAATTAAGAGCAAAGATTTTCATATCCAATGTCTAACGGGTATGTGAACAAGAAAAGAATCAAAACTTTAATAGTCACAATCTGAAACCTATATAAAGACCTTGAAGATAAAGAAGACATAGACAAGTATATAAGCATACAATATAACTACAAACTATTGGCATTTGAGTGTGTACAAACTTTTTGAGAGAATATTTCTTATTTGTTGTTTAGAGCACTCATAGTTGGGGAGTGAGCCTTGTATTGTAAATCCTTCACTTAGTGGGAGATTAAGACTTAGTACTTGGAGAGGTCGAGAATACTTCGGTTGATAAAGGCTCTTAAGTGGGTTGTTTAAGGGGACTAGACAAAATGCAAGTTGTAGGTGAACCAATATAAATATTGTGTGTACTTTTCCCTCTATCCTTTTTCTTTTAGATATTGTTTTGTCTTTATAATTGTTGCAGGTACTAAACTGAGTCAGGTTGTATTCAACACCCATTCTAGAGTCAGTTGTACCTTTAAGATCGTCTTGGCAGATTTGAGCAGATATTCAAGAAAAGAAAATTAAAGTCTCAACAATCATATTTGTAGTATATAAAGAAAGAATTTGAAATCCCTCACACACTCAAGGCACACAAAATCAATCAGAGCAAGACTTACTATATTTAGCAATGAGTTTTATGACATGTTGAATAAGGTTCATAAATATGCAATCACGTTTTAATCGCATTCATGCCTTATGGACAATCAACTGTTGATCCTCACCGTTGAGCATTAAGTACACTACCAGACGTATAAGTGCCAAATTTCAGTAATATTTCCTATTAAAATATTGTCACTTATGAGTATTAATTGCTAAAATAAGTATAAAATAACCCCTAATTTATGAATTTATACATTTTTACGTATTTTATGATTTTAGTTTGAATAAGAACGATTTATTCCCAAATTTGTGTTCATTCAGGATTCTAGGGAAGAATGGAGATAATTGGGCGAAAGGAAAATATACAAAGCTAAAAAGAGAAAGTTGGAATGCATCAACATTCACCAAAGCTGCCCAAATTCGCAAAACACCAAGATGCCACCAGTGGATCTCGTTCAAGAGAGTAGAATCTCACTTGAGCGAGATAGTGCTAGTAACGTTGGGTCTTTTTACGTTTTACTCACCCAAGCGAGCCCATTAGCGCCCAAGTGAGAATCCACTTAAGCCCATGAAAATTAGGTTAAATAGGAGGCTTAAGGCATAACCTTAGTGTGCAAGACTGAGAGGAAAACACCATTGAGTGAATTGTAACCCAATTGGGGAACGGGAGGTGTTAGGAACATTAGAGGAGGCAATCGTCAAGGAGAAACATTTGAAATCTTCTTTTCTTGCTCTCCCTACTGGTAACAGTCGTCATGTGTGGCTAGTTCTACCCTTTGGGGTTGGGATTAATCTGTTCAAACTCTTATGTATTGAGGTGATATCAAAATACAATATTATTTTCTTGATTGATGATTGGTATTATTAATTATAATGTTTGGTTTACCATGATCTAGAATTTTATATTTGACTGGAAAGTACTTCTAAGGTTCTAACCTAAACAATAATGCTTAAAACATATTTGAATTCTAGGAATAGATTTGAAATGTTAATTACTATCAATGTCTAATCTTAATGATAATTTTTTTTTATAAATATGCGAGGAATCGATATTTAGAAAGCATCTTAATAATTTTATATGCGAGGAATCGATATAAATGATTTTTATACCAGCATCAATATCAATCAAGGGGCATAACATTGTCATGCTAATCAAAATAAAAAAGAGTGAGAAAGATGACAAGCAATCCCTATTTTTCCATTTGAAGCAACAAACTCTTTGACTCTCTTCCCAACTTAGAATCTTGTTTGTCCTCAAGCAAAGTAAATGAATATATTGGAATTTAAATATCAAACAACTTAATTCACTAAACAACATATTAAATTAGAAACTTATGATGCTTCCAAATTCAAATATAAAAAAATATAGATACAATCAACTTCCAGGATCAAATCAAAACAAATAAATGGCAATTCATTAAGGAATTTCTTCTCATATGCTCATAGGTAAGGGTTTCTCTCTATTTTCACTTAATCGTAACAAATCAAAGTTTCTTTTTCATTTCATCTTCATATCACAAACATATTAGAAACATGAATCATGAGGTGTTTTCTGAGGTTACAATGAGGTTGGGCTTCCAAAATGTATTGTTTTTTCAGATAACAAAATGCACATTTTAAAGAAGAAGAAAATACCTACAATCCAATTATAGCAAATATGTTATTTAATCACCATTTTCGTTTGACTTCACACTTTTCCTCATTTTCTTTTTTCACTTATTCATGATTTTCAACATGGTCTTTTCTCTCTTTTTTTTTTCATTGAGAATTTTTTTTCTCTTCTTTTTTTTTATCCATGGGAATAGATTCTTCCTATTTTCAACTTTTTGAACTTTCACAATTAGAATCAACCATTCCCTTGTCTATGTATATTGCATTTATGTTCTCCTTCCTTAAACATGCCAAAGGGTAGGAAAATATATCATCAAAGGTTTAGGGTGCAATAATAACAAAAATTCTTGGCTCAAAGGGGGTATATAAAAAAAACGAATTCTAATAAGATAAAGGTTGGCTATTTATCCCTGGTTCTCTAATTAACACAAATGCCTTAATCATCTCCATGGTCTCATTCCTTTTTTCTTTTGCATTCTCTATCCTAATCAATCATCCTGTTAAATTTTCATGTATCACAATTTCAACTACATTTGAATAGAGATTTAATCGTATTTTCTTTTCTAAACTTTGTCTAATTCATCTCATTATTTAATAGTTAAACACAAATTATTTTTTCCACAATTCAAATTTAAAATTCCATTTCTTTTTTATTTAACAAAAATAAAACTAGAAAAGAATTAAATTAAAACTAAAAATAAATTAAGCATATAATTCAAGAATAGCAATTCAACCATAAAAAAAATAAAAAACAAAATAAGAAAATAAAAAAAAAACCAAAACAACCAAAAAATAAAAAATAAAATTGTACTGTACAGGAGTGTTCGGGACTTCTGTCTAAGCATTTGGGTATCGTAAGCTCGGTTTTTGGCCTAAAGGGCGGGTCATGAGCTCGGCCCAGATATTGGTGGTCAGCTCGAAAAAAGATAATTAAAAATAGAGAGAATATTCATATTGGTTATAATATATGTGCTAATTAAATATAAATAAAAATTGTTAGGAATTAAGTAGCAAGCACTCAAGAATAAAGATGGCCTGTGAACGGAGTGTTTTTCTGTTGTTAGCACCCGAGAATGAAGGTGCACGTAAGCATAATGATTTTATGTTATTATTATATGCTTTATGTTGAGATTATATACCTCGTCTCTTCCTCCTTTTGTGTTAGGGACCTTTTTGTTGTCGTCAACTCACCCATAAGGAAAGCCTTTTGGGGAGATTGAGGTTTTGATGATTCTCCTGAAGAAAGATGAGCCATAAAATACAAAGAATGAACAAACAATTAGTCAAAGAAAAGTTAGATCACTCTCCCTCAATCTTGTGTCACTCTTGTGTAAAACAGAGAGGATAAGACACATAGCACTCAAAAAGAAAGTTTCCCCTCAACAAATGTTTATCTTGGTGTTAAAATCTCTCAAATGAAAAAGGACAAAGCCCTAATCACTTGATCTCAATATGACCACAACAAAACTTAAGGGAACATGGAAGCTTTGATGTGTCAAATCCACATGAAGCCTGAAGTTGTGCTGCTTTCTGGGTTTGGGCTTAGATTAGGTGTTTAGAATCTTTGTTAAGATCAGTCCTGAAGCCTATGCAAAGCTTGATCAAAACTGTTTTAAGAAACTAAGTGTTTTTCCAAGCAAAGGGAAAACAACCGATTGATTTGTCGAAATAATCGGTTGTTTATCACTTAGCTGGTTAGATGTTTTGAAATTTCTTTTTGAATCAGTTGTGCAACTGCTTGACTGATTCAACCGATTAAATCGTGGTTTCAACCAGTTAAATGTGTGTTTTCATAAAAGCTTTTTTGAAAACTTGTTTTAACTGATTTGGCTGTTCAAAATTGCCTACAATGACTGATTTTCAAAGGCTATAAATAAAGCTTTCGCTCAAATCAATTTACATACAACAAATACAACAAGTATTGATTCAGATTTGAGAAAGAGATTTGGTTTTTGAAAGAGTTTTCAGAAAGAGCAAGATTGCTTTTCAAGCTTTGTTGTACTGACAAGTGTTGATCATAGGATCTCTGGTTCTGTAATTCCAGGTGTTTTTTGTCCTTGCTTAGTGTCTTGTAATTTTACTTTGTTTACATACTATTTGTTGTTGAAATCCTGTAAAGACAGAGGTTGTTCTGTCTTGAGGTATTAAGTGTTGCAAAGGGGGTGACTTTGTGGGATTCAAAGTCACCTATTTGTGGTGTGTGTTGTAATCTGTAGTGATTGCTAGTGGAAACTCAGAGGATTGTCTGAGAACTGGATGTAGCTCAGGGATTGAGTGAACCAGTATAAAACCATTGTGTAAATCTTTCTTTCTCTCAAACTCTTTAATAGTTTGATAATTTTGCTACTATAAACAATCGATTAAAACGAAGTTTTAACTGGTTAAAATTCTGATATTTGTTTCTTTTGGATTGTTTGATTGCCTTCCTTAACTGCTTATTTGAGTTGTTTGTTAAAGATTCATTCTACACCAAGTATTTGTGAAAATCTTTTATAAAACAATTCACCTCCCCCCCCCCCCCCCCCCGGCCGTCTTGTTTAAGCCATCATTTCCTATACAAGAAAAACACAAAACAAGAAAGCTAAACCAAGTTTGAGAAAAGATGTATGACAAAACTTTTAAAGAAAGACAAGCAAGAAAAGGCACACAAAAAGACTCTAAGATACTTACTAAACTTTTAACAATGAAATTTTCCTTTCTTTAGAAATTCTTAAAGCAAAAGGATAAAAATTCGACAATGTTGAAATCAATTTGCCAATCAAGATGAACCCACTATTTGAAATGTTGCTATTTGAAGAGATTGCAACCAAAGCTTGTGCCATTCCTCTTGTGTGTGTGTGTGTCTATATATATATATATATATATATATATATATATATATATATATATATATATATATATATATATATATATATATATATATATTTAACTTGTTTTTGGATTATGGAAATGAGATGTCCGTAGTTTTGATCATGCATATTTTCGTAGACCTCCAATTATCACAAAAAGTTTGGGATTCAAATTAATTGATCACTTGAAATCTTTTGTTTGGAACTTAAATCTACTTATACTAAAACAAACTTTCAATTACTTTTAAACTTTCACAATTAAAAGCAAAGTAAGTAGAAACAAATATAAGGACTCCTAGAAACACTAAAGAACATATGACTCAAAGCTAAAGAGGCAATAACAAAAGAAGACACAATTTATCATCTAAAAGAGAAAACAAAGCTAATTGATAAAATAAATGTCGAATTGAAAAGCTAGAAAATAAAGGGCTGAAACTAAATGTTCTTGAATATAAAGACAAGAAATTAAAGGTGCTTGAATGTAAAGACAAGGAATTAAAGGTACAAGAAAAGTAAAGTGCCAAATTAACTCAAAGCAAAATTAGCTCAAGAACCTAAGCTCTGATAACCACATGATGTGAGTTGATTTTTAGATGTTTTCATTTATGGTGACCCTTTTACCTAAGATTAGGATTTTAACAATTAATGGTGAGGACCTAAGGAAGATTCCCTGGACACGAACTTAACCAAGTGGTTAAGTAAGTGTGAAGGTTCACTTCACAGAGGCAAAAATGAAAAATAAAATATAGTGAGGATGAGATGCAATTGCGGAATTGAAATGGGCACAAGGTAAACATCAATGGTGATCATGGCCTCCAAAAAGATGCACCATACTCATAATTATGAGTGAAACCCAAGAACAACAAATAAGAAAACTAAGAGACAAAAACATAAATGGAATGGAGAAATGGAAGGAAATGGAATGAGAAAACTTATGGTGGTGGGTGAGAAAAGTCATGCCACTTGAGAGCTTCCCAAATCACTCAAGATAAGACCTCAAACCTAAGAGGACATAAGCCTCACTAAGAGCTCACACAATTTGTGCAGAGTTTCTTTACTTCTCAAAATTCAACATGTCATACATGGAGTAAGGCACCCTATTTATAGGAATGGGTGCCTTGGTGGCCAAGAAGGGCAAGGGTAGGATGGGAAATAAGGGAGAGGCGGCCAATGAGGGTTGACCAATGTCAAAACCGCACCTTTAGGCTCTCCTTCTAGAAACTAGGTCAAAAAGCCTAATTCTAGATGCCTTGTCTTTAAAAAGTGGGCTTGGATCAAGCCTATTTCGCTATGAGCACTCTTATTTATGCTAAAGGCGCCTATTCTATCTTATCTTGCTATTTGGACCCCTCAAGTGAGCCTAATTTATTTACAACTTGTTTTATTCTTTAAGAAGACCAGCAGGAAGAACATAAGATGCTCTGGTTTGTGTCCATTTCTTCCTCTGGTGAGGTCTACTAAATCCTTGGTGAGGTCTTCACTTGATTTTTTAGATGACTTCTCATAGTGTGCATCTTTGGTTATCTCCTTGTTGGCTTGGTTTGTATCAGGGGAGAAGGCATCGGTCGATGATTCAAGAAACCCTGAAAGCCCCAAGAATAACCACTTATGGGTTATTGGGGGATGAGTTTCTTGGAGTTTTGCAGATCGACACCACAGAGACTTGGATAACACCTAACAAGTGTTACCTTGCTGATGGGTTACTTCCCGTTGAACCCATGGAAGCCAAAATTGTTAAGAGGAATGCAGGTCGGTATACCTTGATAGATGGAAATCTTTTTCGTCAGGGTTATACCCACCCAATCCTCACATGTGTAAGTGAAGATAAATGTTCTCGCATAATGGTCGAGCTCCATGAAGGCATTTGCGGTAATCATATAGGAGGACGAGTTCTCTCCTTGAAGGTCATCCGAGCTGGATATTATAGGCCGATCATGAAGGAGGATTGTGTAAAATATGCACAACGTTGTGTGCAATGTTAGAAGCACCCTGATTGGTGCCACACACCAGCTGAGGAGTTGTGGTCAATTTATAGTTTGTGGCCTTTCTATACATGGAGAATAAACATTTTAGGTTTTTCCCCTTTGGCGATACATCAGAGGAAGTATCTCATTATGGCCATTGAATACTTCATCTAGTGGGTTGAAGCTTAGCCAATTGCACAAATAATTGCTCACAAGGTACAACATTTTGTGTGGAAGAACATTGTGTGCCATTTTAGGATTCTGAGTCACCTAGTGTCCAACAATGGAACCCAATTTGCTAGCCAACAGTTAGGTAATCTGTGCTCGGAGCTTGGAGTAAAACAGGTGTTTGCCTCGATAGAACACCCTTAGACGAATGGTCAGGTTGAGTCAGCTAACAAAATCTTATTGTGAGGGTTGAAAAAGAGGCTAGAAAAGAAAAAGGGAACTTGGTCAGAAGAAGTTTCGAGAATCCTGTGGGCCTATCACACCACCCCGCAATCAACAACCAAAGAGACGTCTTTCAGTTTTGTATATGGGTCAAATGTCATGATACCAGTAGAAATACAAGATAATTCTCCTCGGTTCCAAAGCTTTGTTGTTGATGAATCTAACTAAGGAAGGAAGGTAAACCTAGATTTGTTGGACGAGGTGTGTGAACATTCCTGTATTAACTCGGAGGCTATAAAGAGAAGGGTGGAGTTAAAGAAAAAGGCCAAAACGAAACCTCGGCAGTTCAAGGTTTTCGACTTGGTGATGCGAAAGGCCCATCCCTACCAGTTGGAAAACAAGTTATCTCCAAAGTGGAGTGGTCCATTTCGCGTAGTCGAGGTGCTTGGGAATGGAGCATATAAGCTAGAAACCCTGGAGCGGGGAGCCATCCCACGAACTTGGAACGTGGCAAATCTCAAGTTTTACTTAAGTTAAGATATTTCGTTTTGATGCTTTCCTTTTGAACAATATGATGTTTAAGGTGATGCTCTTTTTACCTTAAAGGGGTTTTTTAAAGAGGTCATCTAGTGATTACCCTAGGTGCCCTGTGCGTAAAATTGGTATAGATGAATTATTTGGCAACGTAAGATGACCTAACTCGACGTAAGAATGACTACCCGAGTATAGGCGCTCTGCAAATTGATTTGTTATGGATAAATTGTTTGACTCAATGCAAGGTAAGACGACCTAACTATGCGTAAGGGCAACTGCCCGAGCATAGGCGCTCTGCGAATTGGTTTGTTATGAATAGAGTCATTCACACACATGGCAAGACGTCCTAGACCGGAGTGAGTCGAGTCATCCATGTGCAGGCGCCCTGTAGTGTTGAGTTTGTTAGATTTAGTTCATGGTAAATCTGGCTAACTCAGTGTGTGAACGATCACCCGAGTTTAAGCGCTCTGTGAGATGAATAAATGTTACATAGTGAAATCATTCAATTATACATGGTAATTTGGGATAGCTCAGTGTATGAATGATTATTCGAGTCTAGGTGCCTTGAGAGATGAATAAGTGCTAAAACAAGTGAATCATTCTTGCTGCAACATAAGACGACCGAGCTCGGAGCAAGTACGATTATTCAAGTAGGCGCTCTGCAAAGTAAGGCTAAGAGACGTCCTGATAGCTGAACTTTGGCCAAGTTTGTGAAACAAAGCTATACAGATCGAGATTTAGTGTAGGCTCATTTTAGCTATGGGAATATGGTTCATCGAAAGGTTAGTTCTCTGTTAAGTGGGAATTCCACGGTTTTTCATGCTTAACTTCGCCTAAGTAAGTCATATTTTCATTATACTTATTACTTCGTGCTCAGGATGTAGATATGAATTAGTATAAGCGATAAAGTATACGTGTGTGTATTGATAGTAGTTCTGTAAAGGCATTTGTAATAAGGTAAGTAAATTTTTCTAAGTCGTAGAACGATATTTAAGAGTATCGAGGGGCTAACTAGTAATGTTAAAGTTTCAAAAAGTTTAATTTTGTTCAAAGTTGAAAGCAATAAGAAAGCTAAGATTAAATAAAGTTTACAACCCATAAAATTTACAAGTTATTCCCCCATTAGTTTTCCATCGACCACGGTTTTACCCGGGCTGAGTTTTGAGAAGTCCATAGTAGGATGGAGTGATGATGCCTATTCAAGAGTTGCCTCGAATCCTACAAGCTAGGATTGGGCAACATCTTGTTTGAAGGAATATGTTTCCTTGGCAAGGTCCTCATCTTTGTGATTCAGCTCCCCCTTTAGCTTGTCAACTTCGGCCAAGAGTTTGTTCCTTTCTTCGGCTAGGCTTACTGCCTCTAAAGCTTAATCTGATGTCTTTTTAGTCTTCTCAGCTCGAAGTCGTTCAGCTTCTTGATGTAAACCATTTGAATGTTTGAGCTCAGATTGAAGGCGTTTTATCTCTTTGCAAAGCTCCACATTCTCTTGGATTCTCTAGTCCAACATTGCTCTCCGATCTCTCTTCTTAGAAACGACCAAGCAACCCATGGCAAAGGCTTGCCCAAATTGCTTCATGGCATCACGAAGCAAATGATCTTCGTCGTGGGCAATGAGCCTATCTTTGTCCTCACTGGGCAGGAAGGTCGTTTCACCATATGTTGGGATGTTGAAGTTTGGATCCCACAAACTCTTCCCCTTAGAGCTCTCATCTTTGCATTCTTGGATGACGATTACATCTTGGTGCGGAGCATGGCCATCTGAATGAACAACGTCTTGATGCGGGGCTCGACCATCTGATTGAGAGTGCTCAGTGGGGAGTAGCCATTTTCCTCTTCCTCTTGAAGACGAGCCCGAAGGTGGTCTCCTCATCATGTTCGGTGGGGTTTGAGTGATCAAAGCCAGGGCTTTCCTTTTCTACTTCAAAGATTCCTTGGGCAGGCTAGCAGCCGCCCTCATCTTCTTAGCTAGCTCGGCTAGCTCTACCTTATTAATGTTAGACAAAATCCTCTCTGCAAAGAAAACAAGTGGTTAATAACGGTAGCAGAGTTATTTTCACCAAGGTTGTGGAGTACTAGTGTACGCTTTCAGAGCATCGAGGATGTACTCTTTGGTCAACAAGTAGGAGGTGTCAAAAACAACCTTCAAGCTCATTAGGAACTCGCAGATTCCTTGATCTTTTGGCGAAAAATCTTCCAGGTGCCGAGCACTTTGGAATTTAGGTCCAGGAGTCCAGTAAAGGGGAAATTCCTCCAATAGGGTCGGATCTCCTGTTGAAGCTCGAACTTTAACAAACTTTCCTTTAAAAAATTTATATGAAGACTGGAAGAGGGTAAGCAAACCTCTTCCAGGGGCACCGTTTAAGGACACCCATAGTTGGCGGCTAGTGTTCTTAGCCTCAAAGAAATATAGAAAAACTTCAACAGATGGCGAGATGCAAAACTTTGAGCACAAAATGATAAAAGCACGAATAAATGCCCAGCTATTAGGGTGTAGTTGGGCAGGGGCAACATTGAGCTCGATTAATAGCTCTTTTTCAAAAATGGATAAAGGGAGACGCAAGAGAACCTTTTTGAAAAACGTGGCATAAAAGAAACAAAATGGACCACCGGGGTTCGACGACTCGTGACAGCAGATGGGCTCACCCTCTCTACACTCTACAGTTTTGACATTACCCTCGTATCTTTTACTCATGATACACCCGTTTTCTTTTAACTCTCTAATACGTAAATGGGTGGTGTAATAAGAGATCTCTTTTTGAAGCTCTTTTTTGGCACAGGAATACATTGAACCCTAATCCATTGCATAAATAGCTAGAACAAAACCATAAAAACAAACAAGATACTAGCACAGCTCAAGCCAAGCAGAGAAGACGAATTAACAGGAAATCATAGTTCAGGCAATGCTATCGGTAAGATGAATAAATATGTGCTAATAGAGATTAGTGGAAGAAAATACCTGGTATGATAATGGAAGAGAAGAAGTGCGAAAGAAGTTTTGGTGTAAGAGAGGTTTTGAGAGCATGAAAGTTCTGGACAGAAGGGAGATTGTGTAACAAGTAAGTGAGGAAGAAATGGGTTTCTAATTGTTTGAAAGAAGGAGATGAAGCGGCAATGCTTCCTGGCCGTTCTCGTGCCACGTAGATGTCTCAGATTTAGTGTAGTGAGATGTCTCGTCAGGAAAAACTTCGGTAACCGCGCCTCACCTACCTACTGGGGAAAACGTCATGTCAGCCGCCAAATGCTAGTAAGCCTCTTCACTTACTCGAGCTTGGTTCCAGCTTAGGGGGCTTGTGTACTGGACAGAAGTGCTCGGGACCTTGGTCTACACATTTGGGTATGTTCAACTCGATTTTGGGCCCAAAAGGCGGGTTATGAGCTCGGCCCAAGAATAAAGGTGACCTGTGAACAGAGTGTTTTTTTGTTGTTAGCACCCGAGAATAAAGCTGCACGTAAGCATAATATTTTTATGTTATGATTATATGCTTTTTGTTGAGATTATATGCTCATCAGAAAAAGCTGTTGGAGGGATATCTATAAAAGGGGCTTGAGACCCCGAGTAAAAGGTACACTATTTTTTAATACTTAAGACTGGAACTGAATATTTATTTGTATTCTCTCACTGACTTGATCGTCTGAGTGTGATCAACAGGTAGAACCCCCTTTGTCCTAGTGGAGTAGCATCTCGGAGCACCAATTGGAGACAAGTCAGAAGTGGAGCTCGCCTATTCAATCCATCTGAGGTCAACCGGCGAGAACAAAAAAAAACAGAAAAATAAAACGAAATTCAAATACTGAAAAGAAAAGAAATTAGAAATATAAATCAATCCTTTCTTCCTAAGAAATTATCCAGCTCCGTGTTAAAATTTTCATATGTAGTAGATGATCCTGCTTTATTTGTTGGATCTGTCCCCTTGAATAATATAACCTCTCCCCAGACCAAAATTGATGAGTTGTTACCAAATGATGGGTTGTACTTCTTGGAGATTTGAAAAGGGTGGCGGAAGCAATGGATGTGATGGATCAAGGAGGGCTCATATAGAGCTATGGGTTCCTTGTAGGTGCATGAAAGATATGGAGAGTGATTGGTTGGGCCATATCACTTGGAGAAAGGTGGAGGTGAAGATCAAAGTGTCTAACCTAGAAAGACTAGACAAGGGAGTAGAAGCTTGCAATATTTGGCAGCAATTTACTCATAAAATTGATCTTATTAAAACATGAGCCAAGCACCCCATTATATAGGTTCAAGTGCCTTGGAGAAAAAGGAACAAGGGTAGGAAGGGGAATACACAAAAGAGCGGATGCTAGGGTTTTGACTAAAGTCAATGTCGCACCCTAGGAGCAAAGTTCTAGAAGTTAGGTTAACTTCTTACCCTAAAAGGCTTTACTCAAGCTACAATGATAAGCACACCCCCCCCCCCCATTATGCTAAAGGAACCCTATTCTACTGAAATTACAAATAAAGAAATTGGCTCTCATGGCTTGGGCTTTACTTCTTGTGGTCCTCTTTGAATATATAAAGAAACGTTTCTCTGCCATCAGTAGCAGAGTCCCAATCTTCTTGAATCCTCTTTTCCATGGACCTAATTGTTGGGCTTGAACTAGGGCATGAGCTTGGGCCTCTTCCATCATCCCCTCCCTCTTGAAAAGGATTTGTCCTCAAATCACATGCTTCTGCCTCTTCATCTTCACTACCTGCAAAAGGGGTTAGATCCATAACATGTGATTTTTTTACAAGGAGTTTTCTATGTGTTACTTGGGGTATGCAAAGTTTTCCTTCTTTGAATAAGTACCCCTCAAAAACATAAAAACTTTCTTGTGCTCTATATTGGCATTTAGCAAAAATGGGTGCAAAATCTGGATTTTCTTTATAAAGCTCTTGCATGTTTTCAAATACACGAATGTATTTGATAACATATGGAAATTGCTCAAGAAATTCCATCCATTTTGCATGTCTTTTTTTTAACTTGTGTTGACCCTTCAAATCTTCCAAAGACCCATGATCACTATGTATGACAAAATCTTTTGAGACTAGATAGTCTTCCCAAGTTTGTAGAGCCATCACAAGTGCATAAAGCTCTTTGTCATAGGTGGGGTAGCTGAGGGTGGCACCATGAAGTTTTTTACTAAAATATGCGATTGGGTGCCCAGCTTGTAACAACACAACACCTATTCCTACTCCCGATGCATCACACTCTAGCTCAAAAGTTTTTGCAAAGTTTGGTAAAACTAGAATGGGTGCATTGGTGAGTTGAGCTTTCAACTTTTGAAAGGCTTGCTCATGCTTCCCCGTCCAACAAAATGGAGTGTCTTTCTTCACTAACTCATTGAGTGGTAAAGCTAGACTTGAGAAGTTAGGAACAAATCTCCTATAAAAACTTGTTAAACCATGAAAACTCCTAACATCTCCTACATTTTGTGGTGTTGGCCACTCTTGGATGGCTTTGATTTTCTCGGGGTCAAGATGTACCCCATTTTTGTTGACTATGAATCCTAAAAACACACTATCAACACAAAAAGTACACTTATCTATATCAGCAAATAAACTATTTTTCCTAAGCACTAAAAGAACCTCCCTAAGGTGACTTAGGTGGGAATCTAGGCTTTGACTATAGACTAATATATCATCAAAATAAACTACTACATATTTACCTATGCAATCCCTAAGTACGTGATTCATAAGCCTCATGAAAGTGTTGGGTGCATTAGTGAGTCCAAAAGGCATCACTAACCACTCATATAGTCCAAATTTGGTCTTAAAAGTAGTTTTCCACTCTCACCCTCTTTGATTCTTATTTGGTGATATCCACTTTTAAGATCAATCTTGAAAAATATAGTGGACTTATGCAATTCATCAAGCATATCATCAAGTCGTGGAATTGGATGCCTATATTTGATGGTGTTGTTATTGATGGCTCTAAAATCACAACACATTCTCCACTTGCCATCTTTCTTAGGCATCAAAAAAATAGGTTCAACACAAGGACTTAGACTCTTTTGAACCCAGCCCTTCTCCAACAATTCTTGAACTTGTGATTCTATCTCCTTAGTCTCCTCAGGATTAGTTGTATAAGCCAGTCTATTTGGTAGACTAGCTCCCGAAACTAAATTTATTTGATGTTCTATACCCCTAAAAGATAGAAGTCCAATGGATCCTCCCTTAAGGAATACATCACCAAATTCTTTTAAAAGTCTTTTGACTTAAGGAGGTAGTTCACAAACTTCAGCAAGTGTGGTAGTGCATGTAAATGTTCCTTTACAAAGAAGGAGGTCTGAAGGTTGTTCAGATAGAAGTATCTTTTCAATTTTATTCTCGAATTTTTCTTCTTTTTGAATGACCTTGTGGGAAGGAACACTCATCTCCCACGCCTCAGCTTTTTCCCTAAGGGCTTTTTCTTGATTTTCTATTTCTTTCTTTTTTTTCTCATTTTCTTCACTTTCACTAGTTTCTTCTTCATAGCTACTATATTCATCTTTGTCCCTTAAGATCATTGTTTTTTCATTGGGGCATTGAGATGCTAAATGACCCTTACCAAGACATTTAAAACACTGAATTTCTCTAGCTCGAGTGTGTGAGATATGCCCATATTTGGATAGGTCTTGGGAAGGTTCTAGAGATTTTTCTTTTATATTATCTTCCCCTTTTTGGAACTCATCCTTGTCATAAGATACAAAAGATGGGTTGATACCAAAAGATGGGTTGTTCTTCTTGGAGATTTGAAAAGGGTGGCGGAAGCAATGGATGTGATGGATCAAGGAGGGCTCATATAGAGATATGGGTTCCTTGTAGGTGCATGAAAGGTATGGAGAGTGATTGGTTGGGCCATATCACTTGAAGAAAGGTGGAGGTGAAGATCAAAGTGTCTAACCTAGATAGACTAGACAAGGGAGTAGAAGCTTGCAATATTTGGAAGCAATTTACTCATAAAATTGATCTTATTAAAACATGAGCCAAGCACCCCATTATATAGGTTCAAGTGCCTTGGAGAACAAGGAGCAAGGGTAGGAAGGGGAATACACAAAAGAGCGGCTGCTAGGGTTTTGACTAAAGTCAATGTCGCACCTTAGGAGCAAAGTTCTAGAAGCTAGGTTAACTTCTTACCCTAAAAGGCTTTACTCAAGCTACAATGATAAGCACACCCCCTCCCCATTATGTTAAAGGAACCCTATTCTACTGAAATTACAAATAAAGAAATTGGCTCTCATGGCTTGGGCTTTACTTCTTGTGGTCCTCTTTGAACATATAAAGAAACGTTTCTCTGCCATCAGTAGCAGAGTCCCAATCTTCTTGAATCCTCTTTGCCATGGACCTAGTTGTTGGGTTTGAACTAAGGTCTAAGCTTGGGCCTCTTCCATCAAAAATACATAAGCTTCAAACTGATCGGTAGACGTATAAGGATTGAGTTACCCTTTGAGGATTTTTTTTTTTTTACTTTCTAATTATTCTGGCTAATTTCTAATCTAACAAATTTATATATTTCATGATAGATACCCTTAGCAACATCAACAGAATAATCTTCTTCTTTTTTTCAAGAGCCAGTAGAGAAGATGACACCTGGGAATATTTAAGTCTAACACATGACCAATGGGCACCATGATGGCCAACATAAATACCATCCAAACTTGAGATAGAGTCTTCATGTGTTTCCTTGAAATTCTACCTGATTTCCCAACTAGACTTATTTGATCGGAGTGTTGGCTAGACAAAACTCTCTAACCCCTTCAATATCATTAAAGACATATGTTATCATTATGATAGGTACAGTCATCGTCACCTCTCAGTCTTTTCTATTTTCTCCTTACTTTTCTTTTTCTTTATTTTTAACTTCTATTCTTTCAAGTTGTCTTCTTAATTTCTCAATCTAACTATAGTTGATCTATTGAAACCTATCTTCTTAATATCATAAGACAACTCAAGTAAGAATTAGTATAAAAAACAAATATTTTTTATAAAATAAAATAAAGAAAAGCACAAAATTTAAAATAATGAAAGAAAGAAAAATAAATAAATAAACAAAAAACAGAACAATAAAAAAAAAACAAAAACTTACTTAAATAAAAACTAAAAATAAAATAAACTAATAAAACTAATTTTTTTTAACAAAAATGAAAATAAAATAAAATAAAAAAGAACAATATATAAAACCCCAAAAAAATACAAAATAAAATAAAACAGACTTAAATAACCAACTAACTAAAAAACCAAAACAGAATATATATATATATATGAAAAAAAACTTGCGTAAAATAAAAACTAAGAATGAAATAAAATAAAATAATAGAAATAAAATAACATAAAATAAATAAATAAATAAATAAATAAATACTAAGAAAAAAAACTGGAACAAATATAAAACAAAAGTAGTAATGATAAATAACTAATTAAAATAAATAAATAAATAAAAACTACGTAGACCCTAAATAAAACTACGTAAGCTAAACGTAAAAACTAAAAAACTAAAAAAAAATATAATAAAACAAAATCCAAATCAAAATAAGATAAAAAATAAAAACAAAAATAAATATAAAAAAAAAACAAAAAATACAATAAAAAAAACAAAGAAATTTTTTTTAAAAAATAATTAGCATAAAAAGAAAATAATTTAAAAAAATAAAACTTTAAACATATTCAAAACAAAAAGAAAACAAAATCTTTACAAAAATTACAGATAAAAAAAACAAAAACAAAAAAAAATATTTTTTCACATGAAAAAACTTTAAAAATATTCACATAAAAAAATAAAAACTTGACAATATTCACTAGCAGTAAATAAAATCATTTTTTAAAAAAATTAAAATTAACATAGATAAAATAAATTTAAAATAAATGTGAAAATAAAAAAAAATTAAAAAATCTGAAAATAAATTAAAAGAAAAATAAATCTAAAAATAAATAAAAACAAATAAAAGCAAATAAATTCAAAATAAATGTTAAAACAATAAAATTAGATCTGCAAATTAAAAGAAAATCAAAACAAAACAAATTTGTAATAAAATAAAATAAAAACAGTAATAAAATATAAATACAATAAACAAATATAAAACAAATTTAGAAATATTAACAAAAAATAAAAATAGTTAGAATATTCACAATATTTAAAAATTTATTCCAAAAATCAGTTATTTTCCGGTAACGGCACCAAAAAACTTGATGACTTTTTACTACAAGTGCACCACGTTGTCAGAAATAATAATGTGTCCTGATCCTGCCTGTTGACCAGAACCTTGGAACTTGCCTCGTCAATGGATCGACGTGTGCACCACTTCTACCTCCGTCCTTCGTCGCGATCCACTTCAAGAACCTGCAAAAGAACAGAGCGGCGCCGCTGCGGCCGATCGCACTCCAACGCCCAAGTCAGTGACTGAACCACCAAATTCTAAGAGCAATAACACTCAAGAACTCTCAAGGAACCGTGCAATGTTCTCTCTCACAGTATGCTCAAGAACTCGCAAGCGTAAAGAGTATAATCTGAACGTGCGTACCTCGAAAGTTCGTTGGGAAACCCTTAAATACCTGGTCACTTTCTCTCTCCTGGCAGTTACGCAGCTGGACACGTGGCTCGCATCCAGTCGTACACGTGCCATCATCTGGAGCCTCCTTGACTTGGGCGCTGCTTCTGACTCTCTTTTGGCTAAGTTACTTATGCATGGTGCTGCCCAGTGCATAGCTAACTTGGGAGCGCGATCTCTACTAGAACTGGCGAGTTAGGGTGCCTTCGTACACCTTCCCTGTGGTCTCGCCGGCCGCCTTCATAATCTGCACCACCTTCATCTTTGGCGATGTGCTTACTCCGGCGATCTCCAATCACTTGGTCGCCTGAGTTTACATCTGGCGACTTCATCCTTAACCCGGTGATCGCCGGTTCTGGTATGCTGGAGATCGGAGCACGCCAACTTAATAACTGGCGACTACACGAGTCCCCCGACTTCCTTCCCTTCTGCCAACCTGGCGTCTTGTCAACACGCCTATACTGTAGCTGGATGCCACGTCATCACTTCCGACTACCAGGGCGGTACACAAGCCCCCCAGTCTTAAGTGAAGACTTGTCCAGCGAAAAGACTAAAGGAGTCACGTCATCTACGTGGCACTGGCGCAGAATTCCAAGCGGTTGTACTTTCTGCTCCTCTGACGCTCCACCAAACATTTCCCCATCGTTCGACACGTGTCTTCATCAACGGTTACCTTCAGTTAACGTTTGCGCTTCTCGAACCCATTTCGAAAAACCCTTAAACCCATTTCGCTCCACTGTTCCATCACTTTCTTCGTATTCTCAGACGCTCCAACTCTCTTCTGCAAAAAAGCTCTCGACGTTCCTCAACTTCCCGAATCACCAACTTCCTTCATCGCTCTTCCGATCATAAAAAGGTACTTCCTTTCCTCCTTCTGCTGATTTTTCCTGCATTTTGACCGATTCGCATCATCCTTTAACTGTCTGGTGCATACGTTGTGGGTTGTTTTCTCCATTTCTCCTTTCTCGTAACTTAGGGCTCCATCAGCGTCACAACGAACCTACGTTCGTTCGTTTTTCACCCTTTTCTCATGATCGAGTCAGCCTCTGCGAACCCTGATCATTTTTCCTTTTCTTTTTCCTCTGCAGCTTCCGCAATGACTCGCTCAAAGATCACCCCAAATCCTCCTCCTTCATCACGAAACCCCTCTTCACAAGCACACGACCCACCGCAAGTACGTGGCGCTTCGTCTTCTCAGGCTGAGAGGCCTGCACCCTCCCGCCCCAACTTGGCTCAGGCCACTCCACCCGTTGCCGGAGGTGCCTCTGTTCCCTCCCCAGACTTCAAAAAACTGTACCCCTGGGCCACCTCGACTTTGTTGAGGGAAACGTCTTCTGTAAATTCTGCGGGGGCAGTTATGCGACTAAAGAAAGGGGATGAGCCTCACCAATCATTCCATAAGGAGCACGACGAAAAGATGACAGTGCTGCCTTGCCCCCCCGACCTGCCAGTTTGTGCCGACGACAAGGGGAACAACGGTGGACCCTTCTGCTTCGTTTACACAACCCTGTTCAAGAAGGTGAAACTCAGGTTTCCCTTCACCCGTTTTGAAAGGGAGCTTCTCACCGAGCTCGATATCGCCGCCGCCCAGCTTCATCCCAACAGTTGGGCGTTCGTGCGGGCGTTCCAGGTCATGTGCGACCATCTGGGGTTGCCAGCATCAGTAGATGTTTTCTTATTTCTCTTCGAAGCCAAGCACCCAGGAGATCGCCTGTGGGTAAGCTTGAATGGGATTGCTGGGAGGTCGATCCTCTCTATCTTCCAGCAATCCTACAAAGACTGGAAAGGTAAATTCGTCCAGGTGCGCCCCAACGAGAAGGACGCCTCTCTGCTCGATGGTTTCCCCTTGTATTGGGTAAACAAGGGGAACAAAGAGTCCAAGAGCAGCTTCAGGAGGCCAAGAAGCCCTGATAGCATGGGTGCCTTGGACAGAGACCTCTGCTTCTTCTGGAAGAGCGTGGCAGATGCCAACATCACCTTCCTCACCACCACGCTCATCTGCTTCGAATTCTTCGAGGACCAACTCGAAATTCGCATAGGTTAGAACGTCTAAGTCTTTATTCTAACATTACCTCTGTTAACTATTTCTGGGCGTCTTGTGCGTTGTGCGCAAGACTTTGGTTTTATTTTCTGCACCATTTATCTGCTTTGCTGCATACTGCCTTATGCATTTATTTTCTCCTCGAGCTAACCATGCATTTTCGCTCTATGCAGATAATATGTTGGGCCAGGGCAAGCTCACTGAACTGAGGAAGCTCGCTCGAACCCACGGGTTGGCATCGGGTTCCCAAACCGTGCCAAACTCTGTGGTGGAGATCGCCGCTGCTCAGGGCAGATCGCCACCCAAGGGCCCAACTCCTCCCGATGTCCAACCCACCATCCAACGCCAGAAGCTTGTCCTCAGGAGACCCAAGAGGAAAGCCCCCCAGGTAGTCCACGAGGAGGAAGAGGAAGACGACGAGGCAACTGAAGATGGCCTCGTCACGAAGAGGAAGAGGGTGGCACCTTCTTCACCACCTGCTCCACCCCCTCTTCCAACATCAACACCGCCATCTACGCCTGCACCACCTCCAACATTGCCTCCTCCGCCAGCTCCTGCCTCACCAGTCCAAGCAATTCCATTGGCGTCTGCGCCACCTGCGGTTGAGGCCCCCGAGCCAGACTTCATGGAGGACCCCCCGAGCGCCTCCACGCCTTATGTATCAGCTGGAGGGGGTCCTCCTTCAAATGCCTCATCCGCAGACGTTGCTCCAATCGGGGATGAGGTTGCCCACAACTCTCCAATTCTGATTACTGAATCCCCGACGTCGCCACCACGCCCAGAAGCACCTGCTGAGCAACCAACTAAAGAAGGTGGCGGCGAGAGTCAACAACAAGCCCACCCGGTGCCTCCACCAGCAAGCCTCTCTCTCGAGGTCACAAGGATGTGGGAGCCTTTCTCGGCCAAACTGAAGATGATAGGAGAGGACTTCCCCACCATTATATCTAGAGCTGTGGAGAGCTCCACCAGGAAGCTCCAGGATGACCTCTTCAACCTTCGAACTGAGAATAGCACTATGAGGGTTGAGGTGGAGAAGTTGTCCTTCAGTTTGACACTCGCGGAGATTGAACACTCCCGAGTAGAAAATGCGATGAGCACCGAGCTCCGGTTGGCGCGCAAGGAGGCCACTGATCTACGCCATAAGGTGCAGCTTCTGGCTCAAGAGAAGATTGAACTGGAGAGCAAGATTGTACCTTATCGCGTCAAAGTGGCTGACCTGGAGGCCTTAATAAAAACTGACGCCGCCAAGGTGAAGAAACTGGAGCAAAGGTCAGTCGATCGGGAGATCTTCCTGGGAAAGGTGGAAAAAGAAAGGGACGACACCATGGCGAAACTTGCTGAAGCCAGCACAGAGAAGGGTAAAATCGCTGCTGAATTGGGCCAGGTGCAGGCAGAATCCAAGAAGGTTGCTGAAGACCTTCTCCAGGCTCAAGAAACCATCGAAAAACTCAAGAAACAAGCTGAAGAGCTGGAGCAGCAGAACAAGGGGCTAAAGGAACAAACTGAAGAACTCAAGAAACAAATCGAAGAGCTTAATCTGAGTTCTGCCCAAATTCTGGCTGCTGGATTCGAGGCTGCACGGGAACAGTTCGCCTGCTTGTTCCCCGATCTGGACCTTAGCATGGTGTCCCTTAACAACGAGGTGGTGGATGGGAAGGTGGTTCCCGCTGAAGACTGATCAATTTCCTCCATCCACTACCTTTATGCTTTCTCTTTGTATTTTGTAATGAACTTTTTTCTTTTTCTGTTTATGTACCCCGAACTGATATTTACTTAATGTCAAGACCTTTGCATTTCTTCTTGTAACTTCTTTAGCTGCTTTAACTTTCCTTGCACAATTTGCTTCAAGAAATTAACTATCATATACTTAACTGCTTCGAACCACTTCAACTTCAAATAACAACCACTTTAACAACTTGTAATCTCAATGCAAAGAACTTCAGCGTAAAATCATTCTTCAAACGACGAACTTTAACTTCAACTACTGGCTTAAAACATCGCTTCACCCGATCTGCTTCATCAAAAACGGGTCTTTAACTTTCTCGCCACTGCTTGAACTTTTTCTGGTCGCCAAGGACTTACTTGGCGACGTCAGCTTCTTTCTGGCTTCCTGCCTTGGCCATTGTTCTTTTATCTGGGTGTAGAGGCGCCTTTCGGATCCTTCTCTACCTCCTTGAGCTTCAGAACAAGAGATCGGGTGGCTAGGCGCTCTCTTCGAACCTACCTTAGCCACCCTCCAAACTTCTTCCACCCTTTACACCATACCTGAACTCGTTCGAGACGAGAAGGATTTTCTCTTGCCTGGACTCGCTCATAGGCGAGAAGGTCTTTAACTCGCCTGAACTCGCTCATAGGCGAGAAGGTCTTTTAACTCGCCTGCACTCGCTCATAGGCGAGAAGGTCTTTAAACTCGCCTGAACTCGCTCATCGGCGAGAAGGTCTTTAAATCGTGCCTCTACATTGCCCCAGGGGTTACATCTTCTCCCCCCCAGAAACACTGAGGACTTTCGCTGGTGCCTCTACATTGCCCCAGGGGTTACATCTTCTCGCCCCCCAGAAACACTGAGGACTTTTCACTGGTGCCTCTACATTGCCCCAGGGGTTACATCTTCTCGCCCCCAGAAACACTGAGGACTTTTCACTGGTGCCTCTACATTGCCCCAGGGGTTACATCTTCTCGCCCCCAGAAACACTGAGGACTTTTCGCTCTTCCTCGCCTGCACTCGCTCGACGGCGAGGAGGTCTTTATTTCGCCTCAGAACGCGCGTGGTCGTTGAGGTCTTTTAACTGGTGCCTCCGATCGCTGAAAGACGATGAGGGCTTTAACTTTTAACTAGTGCCTCCGATCGCCGAAAGACGATGAGGACTTAAACTTTAACTGGTGCCTCCGATCGCCGAAAGACGATGAGGACTTAAAACCTTTTAGAAAGCATGCAATATATCTTTAACTTGCCTTAAGTCACGTATAAGTGACAAGGTCTTTCTTCAAAACTTTCTGAAAACAACAGGCATGCAATCTGAAACAACTTGAACTTTTGAAAACTTCTCTTTATTGGGTGGCCTCGTTAAAAACCCTCCTTAGGGAAAAAAGAGCGCCCCCTTCAAACTGTTTTAACAGAGACATTGTAATGTAACTTCGTGTTTATCTTTACTTACAAAGTTCTCAACTGTAATATAACTTGAGGTGCGTGGCGTTCCAAGTGCGAGGAATCGCCCCTCCTTCCAATGTCTCTAAGCGGTAGGCGCAGTTCCTGAGCGCCTCGGTTATTCTGAACGGTCCCGTCCACTTGGGCGACAGCTTATTCTCCATCTCGTACTGGTGGGCTTTCCTCATCACCAGGTCGCCTTCTCTGAACTGTCTCGGCATCACCTTCGAGTTATATCTTCGTTCAACCCTTCTCTTCACTGCTTCAGCCTTCAATCTCGCCTCTTCCCTGACTTCATCCAGCAGATCCAGGTTCAGCCTTCTCTCCTCATTCGAGTCTTCCTCTACGAAGTTCTGGAATCTCGGCGAGCTCTCTTGGATCTCCACTGGAATCATTGCGTCGCATCCATAGACCAAGCTGAACGGGGTCTCATGGGTTCCTGACTGCTCAGTGGTGTGGTACGCCCAGACTATACGGGGTACCTCCTCAGCCCAGCTTCCTTTGGCTTTCTCTAGCCTTCTCTTCAACCCTCTCAGCAACACCCGATTAGCTGACTCTACTTGGCCATTTGTCTGAGGGTGCTCGACGGATGCAAACACTTGTTGAATTCCCACCCCTTCGCACAGCTTCTTCAACAGGTGGCTTGCAAACTGAGTCCCATTGTCCGACACCAGGCGCTTGGGCACACCAAACCGGCACACAATGTTCTTCCACACGAAACCTTCGATCTTGTGTGCGGTGATCTGGGCCACTGGTTCTGCTTCGATCCACTTGGTGAAATACTCAATCGCCACCACCAAGTACTTCATCTGCCTGATCGCCAGCGGGAATGGTCCCAGAATGTCGATTCCCCAAGTATGAAACGGCCAAGGGCTGTAAATCGACTTCAACTCCTCGGGAGGCGCCTTGTGCCAATCGGCGTGCTGTTGGCATTGCTTGCAACACTGTGCATACCTCTTGCAGTCTTCTTTCATCGTTGGCCAGTAGTAACCTGCACGGAGAGTCCTTGCGGCCAGAGCTCGACCCCCGACGTGGCTTCCGCATATTCCTTCGTGGAGCTCTGCCATGATTCTCGTGCACTTCTCGCCATGTACGCATTCCAGGAGTGGGTGAGTGAACCCAAACCTGTACAGATCGCCATCAATCAATGTGTACTTGCTAGAATTTTTCTTTACCTTCCTAGCCTCTGTCGGATCCAGCGGGAGAAGGCCATCTGCCAGGCACCGCTGTGTTATCCAGGTGTCTGGCTCATGAGTAGCGCAGACCTGCGTCATGTTCACCCTCTCTCCCCGACACGCTCTAATTCTCGGCGATCTCAATGTTTCTTGCGTCAAAGACCTGTGACTTCTTGCCGCTTTTTCCGTCGACCTGCTTATCTGAAGAACCAGGTGATCTGCTACAAATGCCCTCGGCGTCTTCAGAGTTTCTTGAATCACCGTCCTCTGCCTACCCCCCTTGCCTGAACTGGCGAGCTTAGCTAGCAAGTCAGCTCGGGCATTCTGCTCTTTGGGCACATGCACCACTTCAAAGGAGGCAAAGGAACTCTTCAATTCCCGCACATACTCCAAGTAAGCCGCCATTTGTGGATCTTTAGCCTGGAACTCGCCTGTTACTTGCCCTGTGACTAGCAGCGAGTCACTCTTAGCCATCAACACCCTCGCTCCCATCTCCTTTGCCAGCAAAATCCCGGCGATCAGCGCCTCATATTCTGCTTGATTGTTGCTGGCCTTGAAGGCAAACCTCAGAGATTGTTCGATCAGCACGCCGTTGGGTCCTTCCAAAATGACTCCAGCACCGCTGCCCTGCTGGTTCGATGATCCATCCACCGAGAGCACCCAATGGAAATCATCCCCTTCAACTCGTGTCGCCTCAGATGAGAGCTCGACCACGAAATCCGCAAAGATTTGCCCCTTGATCGGGCCTCGGGGCTCATACTTAATATCAAACTCTGACAGCTCTACTGCCCACTTCACCATCCTTCCCGCAACGTCGGGCTTCTTCAAGACCTTCTGGATGGGCAAGTCGGTCATCACCAAAATTGTGAAGCTATGGAAATAGTGGCGCAACCTCCTCGCCGAAAACACCACAGCCAGCGCAGCCTTCTCCAGGGCCTGATATCTCGTTTCTGGGCCCTGCAACACCTTACTAACAAAATAAATAGGCTTTTGAGCCTGATCTTGATCCTGGACGAGCACCGTACTCACAGCCCTCTCAGTTACAGCAAAATACAACCTGAGAGGGGTTCCCACCAGCGGTTTGCACAAAACCGGCGGGCTCGCCAGATATTCCTTCAGCTTGACGAAGGCTTCCTCGCACTCCTTCGTCCAAGCAAACTTGTTATTGCGCCTTAAGCACTGGAAGTAGGGATGTCCCTTTTCTCCGCTAGCTGACACGAAGCGAGACAGGGCTGCCATCCGACCTGTTAACTGTTGCACTTCCTTCACAGTGGTCGGGCTTCTCATCGCCAAGATGGCGACACACTTGTCCGGGTTGGCCTCTATTCCTCTTTCAGTCAAGAGGAATCCCAGGAATTTTCCAGCCTCCACGCCAAAGATACATTTCTCTGGATTCAGCTTCAGCCTGAACTTGGCGATCGTCGTGAACAATTCCTCCAAGTCTGCAACGTGCTTGCTTTTCTCTGGCGAGGTCACGACCATGTCATCGACGTACGCTTGCACGTTCCTTCCCAGCATCGGTGCAAGTACTCGATCCATCAACCTCTGGTACGTGGCCCCCGCGTTCTTCAGCCCAAACGGCATCACCTTGTAGCAATAGCACGACCTCTCAGTCATGAATGCAGTCTTCTCTTCATCCATGGGATGCATCTTGATCTGATTATACCCCGAGAAGGCATCCAGGAAGCTCAACAACTTACACCCTGCAGCACTATCCACCAGGGCGTCTATGCTTGGTAAAGGATATGAATCCTTTGGGCAAGCCTTGTTCAGATCAGTGAAATCGACGCACATGCGCCATTTCCCATTACTCTTCTTCACCAGTACGAAATTGGCCAACCATTCAGGGTACTGAACTTCCCTGATGTGGCCTGCAGCGAGGAGTTTCTGTGTTTCGTCCCTAATCGCCTGCCTCCTCTCTTCGTTGAACTTTCTTCTTCTTTGTCGCACCGGTCTCACCAAGTTGTCCATCGCCAGATGATGGCACAAGAAGTCGGGATCGATCCCGGGCATGTCCGAAGCGGACCATGCAAACGCATCCAGATGCCGTTCTATCACCTTGGCGATCTGGTCTTGGAGCTCAACCTCCAGGGATCTTCCCAGCTTGAAGATCTTTCCCCCGATCTCTCTCTCGAGCCACTGCTCGACGGGTTTTGGTCTGGTTTCTCTGGCGATCACCGCCCTGGCGATTCGCAGCTCTCTCGCTTCCTCAGGGCGATTCCTTGCCTCTTCTTCCTCCAGACCGGCGTTCCCCTCTCCCAGATCAGCATCCACCATCTCTACGTCTCTTTCGGCGGTCTCTTCTATCACCGTCGATCTGGGCTTCACGCCGGGAGGCGGGGTGGTTGTTACGTAACTCACCGATCTTTTGTTTTTCAGGCTATTCTCATAGCACTTCTTTGCTTCTTTCTGATCGGATTTGATGGTGATCACCACCCCCTCCATAGACGGCAACTTCACCTTCATGTGCCGAGTCGACGGTATGGCGCCTATCCTGTTGAGCGTGGGTCTTCCCAACAGGATGTTGTATGCTGAAGGAGCGTTTACAACAAGGTATTTGATTTTCTCCGTTCTCGAACCCGCGTCATCTGTAAACGTAGTCCTTAACTCTATGTACCCCCTGACCTCCACCTGGTCACCAGCGAAACCATACAAACACCCTCCATAGGGCCTCAGCTGGTCAAGGGGCAACTCCAGCTGCGTGAAAGTCAGCCAGAACATCATGTCTGCCGAGCTTCCTTGGTCCACCAGCACCCTGTGGACCTTTCTTCCCGCTGTGATCAACGAGATTACTATGGGATCGTTGTCATGAGGCACAACGTCCCGAAGATCTTGCTTGGTGAATGTAATGTCCACTTCCGGCGAGTGGTCTTCAAACATATCTACCATCATCACAGACCTCGCGTACCTCTTCCTCTGTGATGCGGTGCATCCACCACCTGAGAAACCTCCCGCAATGGTGTGGATTTCCCTGTGCGTAGGCATCTCGTGCTGCTGGGCTTCTCCACCTGCTGGTTGGGAGCTCGACGCGCCCCCCGTCCTTCTGTCCAGCAAATAGTCATTTAGGAACCCGCTCTTCACCAGATCGTCGAGCTGGTATCCTAAAGCTAAACACGAATCCACGGTGTGGCCAAAGCCTTGGTGAAACTCACACCAGGCATCTGGCTTTGGTCCCAGCACCTTGTCGCCCACCTTCTCTGGCGCTTTCAACATAGCAGATATATTGGGAATGGCGATCAGGTCCGCCAATCCCATGACAAAGTTGTGCTTAGGCGGGCGATTGTATTCCCGGCGTGCTGGTTGCTGGCGCCCTTGGCTTCTGCCCTTGTTCTTCCTTGGATCATAAGGATGGCGAGTCCTCTGATCCCTTCTGGCCGCCGCTGTCTCTAGCACCCTCTGTGGCTGGATCCTGGTCTGGGCGCGTGGCCTAGTGGGAGCCACGCTTCCTCTCTTCTCGGCGACTTCACTCTCGTCGGCGATGTGGGCCACCGCAAGTCGCCTAACCTCAGCAAACGTGGCGGGGTGAGCCCTGATCAGTGCCTCGCAGAATGGTCCTGGCAGCACACCCTTCTTAAATGCATATACCAGCATTTCCTCGTCTTTGGCCGGCGATCTGACCATCTGCGCCCCAAAGCGATTCAGGTAGTTCCTGAGGGACTCTCCCTGATACTGCCTTATATCAAACAAATCATAAGACACCCTGGGCGGTGCCTTATTCACGATGTACTGCTCGACGAAAATCTTCGAGAACTGTTGGAAATTGGTTACGTGACCGTTAGGCAGGCTCACAAACCACTCCAACGCCGTTCCCTGGAGTGTGCTCACGAACATCTTGCAGTATACAGCATCTGACCCTCCTGACAGCATCATCTGCGTATGAAACGTGGTGAGATGAGCCTCAGGATCCTCCACGCCGGTAAAAACAGCCTTGACAGGAACCACACTCGTAGGAATAGGCGTGTCAGTAATCGCCTGAGCGAAAGGCATAGGAAAAACACGAGGTGGCGACGACGGCGCGACCTCTTCAGCAATAGGACGCCCCTGCTGCTCCTGAAGAGCTTGACGCAGCTCTTCAGTCACCTTGCTAAGCTCATCATTCCTGGCCCGAGAGGCGGCCAGGTCCTCATGCATTCTCGCCTGTTCTATGCGCGAGGCTTCTACAGTGGCCTGCAACGAGCGCATAATCTCTACCATCTGCGCCATGGTCATGGCGGCGGCGCCTTCAGCAGCGACGGGCGCAACTGGACTTGAACGATTGCTTCTCATTTTTCTCATGAAACTTGACGAATCACAGAATGCAGCGAACAACACTTACTTCAGCTACGATCAATTCAGCGATCAATCGGTAAAAACTGCGCCAAACTCCGCAAGAAAACTCAAGAACACAGCGAACCTCCACAGAGACCTGCAACTCCACCAGAAACCACCGCTTCTCCCACGGATAACAAAACGAGCCAAAGAACTCAAACTTCACCGAACAAATCTCGCGTAAACAGCAGGAAACTTCACTTCACCGAACAAAAACCCAAACGATCGGAGGAAAACGCGAAATCACCGAACAAATCTTAAACGAACAGCGAACAATGGTTGCTCCAGCACACAACCACGCAGAAAACTACGAAAACCTCCAAGAACTCACGCTGTGGATGGGAACAGGTTTTACACGGCCCCACGGTGGGCGCCTGATGATCCTGCCTGTTGACCAGAACCTTGGAACTTGCCTCGTCAATGGATCGACGTGTGCACCGCTTCTACCTCTGTCCTTCGTCGCGATCCACTTCAAGAACCTGCAAAAGAACAGAGCGACACCGCTGCGGCCGATCGCACTCCAACGCCCAAGTCAGTGACTGAACCACCAAATTCTAAGAGCAATAACACTCAAGAACTCTCAAGGAACCGTGCAATGTTCTCTCTCACAGTATGCTCAAGAACTCGCAAGCGTAAAGAGTATAATCTGAACGTGCGTACCTCGAAAGTTCGTTGGGAAACCCTTAAATACCTGGTCACTTTCTCTCTCCTGGCAGTTACGCAGCTAGACACGTGGCTCGCATCCAGTCGTACACGTGCCATCATCTGGAGCCTCCTTGACTTGGGCGCTGCTTCTGACTCTCTTTTGGCTAAGTTACTTATGCATGGTGCTGCCCAGTGCATAGCTAACTTGGGAGCGCGATCTCTACTAGAACTGGCGAGTTAGGGTGCCTTCGTACACCTTCCCTGTGGTCTTGCCGGCCGCCTTCATAATTTGCACCACCTTCATCTTTGGCGATGTGCTTACTCCGGCGATCTCCAATCACTTGGTCGCCTGAGTTTACATCTGGCGACTTCATCCTTAACCCGGTGATCGCCGGTTCTGGTATGCTGGAGATCGGAGCACGCCAACTTAATAACTGGCGACTACACGAGTCCCCCGACTTCCTTCCCTTCTGCCAACCTGGCGTCTTGTCAACACGCCTATACTGTAGCTGGATGCCACGTCATCACTTCCGACTACCAGGGCGGTACATGTCCCTAAGGAGAGATATCAAACCCAGAAGGGATTGGTTTTCATCTTTCTCACTCTTTTGTATTTTGATTAGCATGACAATATTGATGCCCGCATAAAAGTCATTTATATTGATTCCTCGCATATAAAATTATTAAGATGTTTCCTAAATATTGATTCATCGCATATTTATAAAAATAACTTATCATTAAGATTAGACGTTGATAGCAATTAATATTTCAAATTTATTCCCAACATTCAAATATGTTAAGCATTATCATTTAGGTCAGAACCATAAAAGTACTTTCCAATCAAATCTAAAATTTTAGATCATGGTAAACCAAGCATTATAAGCAAAACAATAATATCAATCATCAATCAAAAACAAAATATTGTATTTAGATATCACCTCAATACATAAGAGTTTGAACAAATTAATCTCAATCCCAAAGGTAGAACTAGCCACACATGATGATTGTTACTAGAAAGGAGAGCAAGAAAAGAAAATCATGGATGTGTCTCATTGACGATTGCCTCCTCTAATGTTTTTAACACCTCTTATTCCCCCAATTGGGTTACAATTAACTCAATGGTGTTTTCTTCTCAACCTTGCACACAAGGATCGAGCCTCAAGCCCCCTATTTAACCTAATTTGCTAGGGTTAGGTGACTTCTTGTGTCGAGCTAATGAGCTTGTTGATTATAACATAAAATGGCCCAATGGTTCTGGCGCTTTCTCGCTTGAGCGAGAAAGGCGTCGATTTTAGCACTGCCACTAGAGCATTCTTGCTCAAGCGAGAATGGGATACCTTAAGCAAGTTGCTTTGCTGTTGAGTTGGGCTTTTTGTACTTTTGTACATTTCTGGGTCTTCCATCTTTCTCCTTGTAACTTATATTATTCATTTTTAACCCAGTCATCTCCATTCTTAGAAACCTGAAATTAACACCAAATTTCGAAATAAAATGTTCTTATTCAAATAAAGATATAAAATATGTAAAAAGGTATAAATTCATAAATTATGGATTATTTTATATGTAATTTAGCAATTAATACTCATAAGTGCCTATATTTTAATATAAAATATTACTGAAATTAGGCATTTATCACATACCCAAGGTGAACAACAATAACTCCAAAAGAAAAACATGCATCTAGAACAACAATAACTCCAAAAATATCATAGTGTCATCCAATTCTAACAAAATATATTTAGCAACTCATTGAAATCTTATAGTACAAAGCAAGATGAGAAGCTAAATTACAACAACAAGGATCGTTTAGATGTTGTGGCCAGCTTGGCTTCAAAACTCCCTTCTCCAGATATTGATTTCCACTTATTTTAAGGTTCTTGCCTACTTAACCTGATTGGATTTTGAAGTTAAGATTCTCTAAGCCTGAATCAGCAGAACCTCACTATCTAAACCTCTAAGGATCTCACTTGATCCTTCTAAACTACCAAAATGTCTTTTAAAAGGTTTTCTCTTAATTGCTCAAGAAGTTATTGTTAGAATATATGGCCTTAAACGAGAGGGGGGTGAATTGTTTAAGGGAGGTTTTTAAAATCTTTTTAAAGTTTAACAAAATTCTTTGTATGAATCCAGAACAGAAATCAGGTTAGCAAATAATAAAAGCAAGAAAACAGCAAAGCAACAGAAAAAACAATCGGTTGTTTTTGCGAAACGGTTGTTTATACCAGTAAAACTTAAAACATAATTTAAATGAGTTTAAGGGTAGGAGAAAGATACACCAACAGTTTATACTGGTTCACTTTTAAACCAAGAGCTACATCCAGTCCCCAGAAAACCACTGGTAATCCACTGAGTAATCAAACCAGATTACAACACACAATCCACCAAAGTAGTGACCTTCAACCCTTCAAGAAACACACTCACTTTGGCAAATCACACACCAAGAGTATTAATCTTGACCACCTCAAGAGCACACAACACTCCTTGGCAACACAACACCAGAAATACAGAAGGTTGAGAAGAGATTACACTTGTTTACAGAACAATCTGAAATCAATACAATTGCAATCCTATTCCACTCTTTTAGAAAACCCAAAGCTTTGATCTGAATGTTCAAATCTTGAATCAACTCTTTCACAATTGAAGAACTCAAATTTGTTTCTCTTACTTGTTTGAAAACATAAACAAACTATTTATATTTTTCAAAGATTGGTCAAAGCATTTAATGAAGGAGCGTATTCAGTTGGAAAACATTTAAAGCACATTCAACCACCAAAACAGAATTCTGTTAGGATTTTCAAAGAAACAATCGGTTGAAACCACGAAACAACCGATTGTTTGGTTTGGCAGTTAAGTCAACCAAACTTAAATAGTTTTCAACCTTTTCAAAAACTCCTAAAAGTAAAACAACTGGTTGATTCGACAAAACAACAAGTTGTTTTTCACTTAGTTGGAAAAACATTTTATTTCAAAAAGGATTTAAAATACATTAGCTTTAGATTCAACAAAGGACTGGATTAGAAATAAAACTACCCAAAACTCTCCCAAAACACAGCAACAACACAGCCTTGCATCAAACACATAGGATTTGGATTCTTTAAAGCACAATTTGAATTCTTCAAAGCACTTGATAACTCTTGATCAACAGTTTTCAATGTCTCTTGACACCCTTGATGCTTTTGAATGTTACCCCAAGGCCCTTATTGATAGTTTTTAGAAGTATGACTAAAGAGGGTCCATGGGAATTAGTGATTCGCTCAGCGTAGGATAATTCACTCTGGGGATTGGCTTTCTTCATTCTTAAGCACTCTTTTTGGGCTTCAATCCTCATTTTTTGGGCTTCTTGAGATTTCAAGTTTAGGGATTTGTCAGGGATTCACTCTAGATCCTGCAAATCCCTGCCAAATCTTACTCATGAGGTAGGTTAGGCTTAGCCTTGGCTCTAAGTGAAATCCTCATTGTCCTCTCTTCACTAATTTTGGCTTTAAGCCCCTTTTTTAGCAAATTTTGGCTTTCTTCATAGTTAAGTACTCTATTCGGTCAGCCCTTTTTTTTCGTTTCGCTCAACGCTTTGGTCTTTGGGTGCTTCTTTGGTACTGGCCCAATTCGCTAAGCGGATGGAGATTTGCTCAGGGTTTTGTTATTTTTCATTGTACTATGCCTTTCTTCATGCACTGGGTGAATTGGCTCTACAGCTCCTTCCTTTTTTGTCTTCTTTTTTTCACTTTTATGCATATTCCATGTTTTATTCATGTTCTTGTGCAACTTGAGTTGTAGTGCTTTGGGATGCTTCCTTGCTGGTATTTGCATACATTCTACATGTTTTACATTCCTTTTGATTACAATTTTTTTCTACAATTTAGCACTTATCATCTCCGCCCAACTTAACTATTTGCTTCTTCTCAAGCAAAGTTGTGCAAGAGACCTAACTCTTTGCTTCTCCCCAACTTAACTTTGTGAATCTTTCCTAGATTCACATAGACCTAGAAAGCAATCAAAAAAATATACAAGGAGGAAAGGAAATAAAAACAAAGTAATGCAAGTGATAAAGTCATAAAGTCTAGATGAAAACCTAAGTGAAAAAGCAACTGACACTTAGATCCAATTGACATGCTTTCACACTAAGTGGTCGTGAATACTATTACAAATTTTTTTCAAGAGGACTGCCTTTCAGGCATTTTCCGAGTTTGAAGAAAAATATAAGTAATGCAACAAAATTTTGTAACAATATTTTTCAATTTGTCATACTTTAATTCTCAAGTCGTTGTGGTCTTTTTTCTTTGGAATGTAGGCAAAAGTTGAGAGCTGAAAGGAGAATTAGACGATCTATCAGACGAACGATTAGACGATCTGCTAGATGGTCTATCAATCAAGGCAAAAAAACTCACCAGGAACAGTCTATCTCAAAAGATTCAACCTAAAATTTCTCATAACCAACTTATTTTTCAAAAAAAATTTAAAGGAATCCATTCAACAAAGATCAAGAAACTCAAATTTAGCAAATCAGTGAAGTTAGGCGAAATTGCAATCAAGATCACAAGTGTTCAGGACTAGTTACAACACTAGCAAGTGTTAATCTAAAATTTGTGTAAATTTTTCTAGGACAAATTTGACTCCCAAATTTTAACCACAAGTGTGCATTACAATAAGGAAGTAGCGTTCCAAATTCTAGGTCAAGAAACAGACAGAGTGATGGATTTGTGTCTCCTTTCTTGTGGTTTTTATTGATGAATGTGAAAGCTCCATGGATTGATGGTGGAACAAGGCTCTCCTAAGAGTGATGTTAGCCTTGGAGGTGCATGAGAAGTATGAAGAGTAGGAGTGGTTCGGCCAACTCCCTTTGTAGGTGACGGTTGAAGATTAAAAGCCTATTCCTAAGAAAGTTTAGGCAAGGAGTGAGAATGACAAAATTTTTGGCAGCATTTCACTATTCAATTAATCTTGTCAAAACATGAGGTAGACTCCTCCTTTTATAGCCTAAGGAGGATCGGAAATGAATAGCCAAATGGGAAGGAAATTCAAACCAAATGAAATGAAGTTGGTGCCTAATGCAAGCACACATGACAAGCGTGACATGGTGTGTCTCATGTGATGCTATTAGGCCTAAAGTGACCGGCCTTAGTTAGATTAGGAGTTTCTAGAAACCCTAATCTAACTTAGGTTGGTTTTTTAGGAGCCAAAATTCATCCTAATTACAAATTAAACAATTTTACAAAAGAAAATTCCTATACTACTTTGACAAGAATTAAAAAGCTATTCCACACTAGAGTTTATGACATGTAAAAATGTGTCCTATTGACCCCTCTTTGACCATGACTCTAGTGGTTTCCTCAAAGTGACATTTTGGTGGCCTCTCAAAGGATTGGTGTTGGGGCCTCTTCCATCACGGAGGGAATTACAAAAAATAAATTTTCGAGAGCACAAAAGTCACAACACACTCAAAATTTACAATTTATAACTTTTTTTCTATATTGAATTTCAATGCACCTTTTTAACACAATATTTTAAACGTCTTGAAATGTCTAGGTTTAAAATTTAACAACTAAATTCAATAGAAATTGTTCATGACAAATTTTCCATTCATGTGCACTTGTGAATCACGATTTCACGAAAGGAAACCTATATAATTCAAGTAAATTTGAACAATACTTCAAGACATTATATGATTTGATGTATTAGAAATTATGAACTGAAACAAGTCAGAGACACAAATCACTCAAAATGAAAAACACACAAAAAAATTATACAAAAAAAAATCACATAAGCAATTCATCAAACACCTAGCATATTTTATTTAGGCATTTTATCAAACATGTCATATAGTCGAGCAAAATAGATAAATTTGTGAAAAAATTGAAATCACATGACATTAAACATGACTAGGTCAGATTATAAACTTAAAATTATCTCAATCTAAACAAATTTCACCCATTGAAATTGCAAGAAACTAAAAAACATTGAAAACGCAACATCACATGCAAGAACAGCTTAGACCATGACTGTTGTGAATGATTCAGGGAGTTCCAATTGTTTGAAACTTGATTTTAATCAGTAAAATTGAATTAAAATACATCAAACATCAAAGAACAACACAAAACAGAAGAAATAAACAGTGAAAAGGTTGAAAATGAACTAAAACTTAGTTGGACTGGAAGCTTAGCTCATGATACCACTTGATGGAAGTGTGAGTAATGAAATGAGTTGGAAAGGCATGGGAAGGTTTTATAATGAAGAAGTGGATGTAATGGCTCAACACAAAAATCCCTAGGCTAGGTTAGCTTGAACACTAGTAAGGAACAAGTTAAGACAAGAAAGTAAATGAGTCTAAATTTAGACAGAGTTTCATTACTCAATGCAAGTTTGAATTTACATAAGGGAGGGGTTCTATTTATAGCCATGGATGGAGAAGGTATCGTGCTCATGAAGCTACCCAAATCCTAGCTTGCATTGCAAGTTAGGGTTAGAGTTTGAGTCTTGCTGCCCAAACTTCTCTAAAACCCTAGCTTGTCTTGTTGCCTAAACTTCTTGTATAGAAAGTTAGGGTTACTAAAAGCTTTCCTTTGTGCCTCTAGTCCCCTAGGGTTGGAGTTTATTCTTGCTTTACTTGTGATCCAAAATACAAGGTCAAGAAGGAAATTCCTTAATATATTGTTTATATATTTATACAAGGCCTTAGAGTGAGAAAAAGTATTCTTCTATGTCTTTGCTTTTAGCCTGAGTTGTGGTGGCTAACTTTGTTTAGATGAATCTCCATCATTATGATTAGTTATTTGGAGAGGTGTATAATACTCGTTCTTGAAGAGGTATTAAAACCCGTGTACTAAAAGAGGTGTTAAAACTCAATTAGTGAGAAACTCTTAAACAGTTTGTTGAAGGGGATTGAGTGTAACTTAGATTGTAGGAACCATGATAAATGTGTGTTTACTTTTCTCTATTCTATATTATATCAAACATTATCTTTATTCTTTTTATATTTCACCATTTAAGTTCATACTTCATTCATGCTCCATTCTAGAGCCAACTTCAAAAAATTTATGAAGCGTTAATGTAATTTTAATTTATTATTAATTAATGAAACTAACAATATTAATAATTTAATTTCTATTAACGAAAGTTATGCTGATATAGAAAATCCTAAGATTGGACAAAAAAATTTATCCATTAATATTTTTTAGTTTTTGGAGTGACATAATTCAGCAAACCTTGTTAGGTGATCAGACATTTGGTCAAAGTCCCTCTACGTGGAGTTGCAATTATAATTTTTTCATAATTAAGAATTAGCTAGCCATTGTTTTCCTCAAGAAAGGTAACCCTATGTGTTTTTCTTTTTTCACATGCTGCCCAACAAAGCTTTGCCTCGTTCAATTTTCTTCCATTCACTAATTCATTTGAAATCAAATTTAAATAATATGCATGTGGACTGAAGGTAGAATCCAAACTTGGCAAAATTATCGAAAGAAATATTAATAATTAATTATGATTATACTAAAAAGTGAACTTTAATTAATTTGTTGATAAAAAGAAGGGAAGACTGTGGAGCTTATCATTGACTTTATGGCTCAAATTGGTTGCACATGGGGTGAGTAATGATATTCCTTAAAGACCTTATTATATACATAAAAGCTTATATTATATGAGTTAGACTTGAACAATAATAATCTTATGAACTACTAAAATTTCCCTTGAAAATCATCACCTTCTTACTAAAAAATATTGGCTAATTAAGTAAATGTTTCAGAGTGAAATCAAAATGGAGTAAGCACTTTTGTAACTGCCAATGAAATTATCATGGCAAAGCAACATTTTATAAAATAAAACTGAAAAAAGTAAAGAATGACAATAATGAGACATTCAAAAGAAATATAAATGCCATTGGTAAATTAATTCCACTAAATGATCAATTTTCTAACTGACTATTACTATTTATCTGTGTAATTATTATTGGTGTAATTATACGTTAAACAATATAATAAAACATCATAAATGAGCCCTATATTCCCATGCTAAAATAATTTGTAAAAATGTAAACATTTAAAGAGCAAATGTATGATATAGCCCTTTTTTTTTATTACAAGAAAGTTGATAAACTATTGACGTTATTTTAGACTAAAATGGCTTTTAATTAACCTGCCTTTCATCTGAAACTCTATCATCGAAAGTAGTGACACAATTTTAACTTATGTGGATAAAAAAAGGACCAGACACAATATCAGTATTTATTTTTAATTTTTAATTTTTAATTTTTAATTTTTAAAATGAGACATATTTCCTATATACGTAGCAATGTAAACAAAAAGCTTATGCAATAGAAAGAGCTTATTAATGTTTTTTTTTTTGTAGAGTACATTTCTTTTGTCACAAAATAGTTTTTTTTTTACTTTAATCATTAATTAATAACATAATCTTAACTTTAATTAGATATTATTTTCTTATTGTGTTTTAAATCCAGTCATGGTTATACTTTGTTTGTTGTTTTAGATATTTTTTCCACTAAATCTAAGCTAGATATACAATTTTATACTTATCAATTTTATTGTGTATATTTACCTTCTAGTTTAAAATGTATTTTATATTTTTAATTAAAAAAAACTTTTTTAACATACATAAATAATTGCTAATTGATCCTTTACATGATTTTCTCATTTTTCCTTCACATAAAAAAAAATCCATTCATTAGTTGATCATTATACTACTTCTTTTTACCAAACAAATAAGTTGAAATTTTGTTTCCCGAGTATTAAATTAAAAAGAAAAAGTAGAAGCAGCATGCTTCCTAAACTTGCAGCCAAATGAAGAATGAAATGACTGATAGCACACCCACATAATTACTAATGATAAATCTAAGTAGTTTATTCTTAAAGATCTTAGCTTCTAGGCTAATCATAAAAAAGGACATGGAGCTCCTCCCACCTGTAATCATCATCAGAATGTGCTACTGATCAATTCGTATGAACTTTGGGTTCATCAAGAATAATGAGAAAGTCTAATAGATAAAATTATATGTGGATTCTAGATCTTAATAGATTGTGTAGAGGGTTTGTTTGTGATAAGTTCCACGTTCATGTACTATCCCATAATTTGATTCAAAGGGTCACATGCAGCAACTTTGGACTATATGGGGTTTATTCCTACACAATATTAAATTTTATTTTGGCTAATTCTAAACAAAGCACAACTAATTTGATTGGAGAAATAATCATGAAATGGGGTATCTAGGAGAACATGCTTATCATTAGCCATTTAGATTTCTAATTATGCCACCCACTAAATTATATAACTCTCTTTTCTGACCTAAAAATAATCTATTAATTATTATTTTTCATTCCTGTTTTTCTCCCATCATTTGAAACTCATTTCTAGAGAAACAGTTTTTCTTATCAAGATTTTAAATGAAATAGCAATCATTAATAAAAAATATTTTAAATTGAATAATTTTCATTAAAAATTAGGAATGTTTAATTTAAGCTGCATTTTGCATTAATAAAACGAACTTTTGTGAATGTTTGAAGCCCCCTTAAGAGTGAGTGATGGATTCTGCCACTCAGTATGCCCTTTCATTGCTTCCTTTTCCCTTTCTGAGCCATACATTAGATTACTCAATTATGAGACCACTGTATGGCAGATTATGAAAGCTATAACTTATGTATGTCTGGATAAAGCTATAAAGCTTCAAGAAGCTTAAAAAGTAACACTAATTATTTTGATTCATTCATTTTCTCTTCCATATTTTTTATTTCTCTTTATTTTTATCAAATTAATTATTATTATTATTAGACTACCTATATATGATCTTGACATATATTTAATAACTTTTAACAATAAGAGAAAGTATAATAAATACTTCTACTCGTTACATTATTTATAACTCAACTGCATTCGTAGCTTTCCTTTTTCTTCTCTATTTTTCTCTTTAAATCATCGATCTGCACATCTTAAAATTAAGATTTTCACTGATCATTTTCCAAAAGATAAAAAGAAAAGGCATGTGTTAACACTGGTTCATAGAGGGAAGGGCAAGATGGGAAAACAGAAGAAAACGAGGGCAGAAACGAGAATTTGCTCACCCCGGTGTGTCTTATTTAAACCACGGGACTCGACCACAACAAAACAAACCCACCGTACCAAAAGAGAGAAAAACCGTAACACCGAAACGCTTCGTTTCATTCATTCAGTTTCTTTCGCCTTCTACGATGAACCCGCGAACGACGTCGTCATCGTCGAAGACGAAGAAGAAGCAAACGGCACCAGAGCCGCACCAAACGGCATGGGGCGGGAGGTACCTCGGCGTGCGCCGGAGGCCGTGGGGACGGTACGCGGCGGAGATTCGCGACCCTTCCACCAAGGAGCGACACTGGCTTGGCACCTTCGACACCGCCGACGAGGCCGCACTCGCCTACGACAGAGCTGCACGTGCCATGCGCGGCTCACGTGCACGCACGAACTTCGTCTACGCTGACACCACTCCCGGCTCATCCCTCACCCCCATCATCTCCCCCGACCAACAACCCCTCCCTCAACCCGACCCGGTTCTAACCGTCGACCCGTTTTCCCTCCTCGGGTTTCCCTCCGGTTCTTCCTCCTACGATGAAAATGCCTCGGCCAGCGTGGCCGCTTCCCACTTCAGCCAACAATCGTTTTTCGAAAACAATAATAACAATAATTATTATAATAATAATAACAATGATAATGAGAAGAGTGGGAGCACAGTGGAGCTTCCTCCATTGCCACCGGATATTACAAGTTCCATGGGTTACGAGATGGAACATCAGAGTGGTGGATTTTATTGGGAGGCTAGTCCAATGTTTAGCGCAATGTCAACAGTGTCAGAGAATGTGGGTGCAGAGTCTCAAGTTTTTGAGTTGGGCATCTCCTCCTATTTCCTCTGAGACTTTATTCTAGGAAACAATAATGATGCATGCTGTGTACTAGAATAGTTAGTTTTTCGAGTTTTGTGTGTGTCTGTCTCTGTGTGAGCGTCTCACTTGTTGTTTTGTTGTTTTCTCATTTGGGTCGTGGAATCACACTTTGGGATCGTGAATGGGGAAACCTGGGTTTGTCTTCCAGAGTGTTACGTTGGGTGAGTTTGCACTTCCGAGAAAATGCTGAATATAATGACCATCATTTTACGTTACTTTTCTTTTCTTTCTGGTGTTTTTCCACCACTACGGACCAACTAAACTTACGTGCTGTGTTTTAGTTACTTGTTTTTCAATTCAAATTCAAACTTCGCCTTCATACTACATCCAAATTTTTTAACTATGTAATATATAAATGGAATATTTTATTTTTCATTTCATTATATTAATCATATTTAACCCACCCTTAATCTCTCTTTAACTGTATACATCAAGAAGTATGTGTAGAGATAGGATATTTTACCCGTTCAGTTTTTTTTTCATATTTACTTGGGAAAAAGGTCAGTTTTTTTCATATTTAATTGGGAAAAAGGTCAAAATTACAATGTGTATCCAACGTCAATTAAATTTATTAATCTTTATTTTTTAGTTTTTAATTAAAGTTTTTAACTGGAGTGACAACTTAAGTTTAAATGAAATTGGACATTGACAATTTTCTTAATTAAAGTTGTTCGATTGACAACTTCAGTTAATTTTTTTTAAATAATTAATATTTTTAAAATTAAAAAATTTATGTAATAATAATTTTTTAATTAAAACAAAAAAAAATTAAAATTAAACGTTTTTTTCAAGAAATAAAGTTATCCAAAATTAAGTTGGATAAAAAATAGGTTGTGTAATAAATGTAAAATGTTTAGTACTTTTTAAATAATGTTAAAATTAAAAATACTTTTGTTCTTTTTAAAAAATTGAAATTATGTTCGGGAGCTCGCTCTTACCGATTTGTTGAGCGAGCCTTCAAAATAGATATCATGTTACATGTAGGTCATTATTATCCAGAAGATATCACAGCCTTATTTAGAAAAAATCAACAAGATTCGACTATGTGTTTTGTAGAAAGGTTTAATGTAGAAAAATCTAAATTTGATGTCCAAGAATTAGTCACCCCCAACATGGTCGACGACATCAATCATATACAATTAGATTAAATGATTGGTGGTGTGATTGTGACCACTTCCAAGCTCTTCGACTTTCCTGTCGTCACGTTATTGTCGTTTGTTCTTCTTGTCATTTACAAATGACGACATTCATTGATTCGGTTTACAACATCCACACGATTAGAAAGACATATTAAGTTGAATTCTATCCCGTTCGAAACGAGGATTATTGGTCTACTTATACTAGACCAAATTTCATACCTGACCCCACATGCGACGTAAAAACTTGGGACAACCAATTACAACTAGTTTGCATAATGAAATGGATCAACCAATTCAAAACAAGCCAAAAAAATGTTCTTGCTATCACAATGAAGGTCATAACAGAGAAAATTGTCCATTTAGACAGTAGAATTATCCTTTGTAATGTTGTTCTCATCAAATATTTAATATCATCTTCTTTTAATGATTTCTATTCAATATTTTCATTTATTTTTTAATACATTTATTTTACATAAATACATGTATATTATTACTTTTTACATATTATATAATTTATACTTTCATATATTATATAATCTAAAAATTTATACATAAATCATATCACATTTTTATAAGTATATTTTTAACTTTAACAATATTTGAAAATAGTGAATATTTTTAATTTATCACACAACTCATTTTTAACCCAATTTATTTAAAATTATTATAAAAAAGTAATTTTAATTCTTCAACTTTATATTTTCTTAAATAAAACAAAATTAAATTTTAATATTATAATTAAAATAAAAATTTTAACTATATATTTTTATTTTCAAAAATATTAATTGTCATTTCTTTTAAAAAAAAAATCAACTCAACTTGTCAACCGAATTGACAACTTTAATTGAGAGAAATTGTCAATCTCATGTCCAATTTTATTTAAACTGAAGTTGTCAATCCAATTAGAAACTTTAATTAAAAAAATAAAGAGTAGGCTGATTAATATATTTAATTGATGTTGCCTATATCATTAACAACTTTGACCAAGAATTGCCGTAATTTTGTCTGCTTTTTTCCATTTAGGTAAATATGAAAAAAAAGTGCACCATTTTGATGAAATATCTCTATGGATATTTTTTCTTTTCTTAATTAAATGCTTAAAAAAGTTTTTTTCTTATGCAAAAACTACTATAAATATTTTTTCTACGTCATTACGAGATTCTAAATCATATGCAATAACTATATTATTCCCATGTTTCCTAAGAATTTTTTTTGTTCTAATCTTTCACAAAAGGGGTTCCAGTAAAAGGAAATGCTAGGGGAAATAAATATAAAATTGTGAAAAAAGTGCGGGCAAATGTTTTTCAATTAGTCAAGCTTCTGTTGCTAAGTTTTTCCACTCCTTCTAGTTTCTAATATAATATAATTACATATGGTTCTTAATATAATTACATATGGTTCTAAATATAATTACAAATTGGAGAGATTATTGGTAGAAATAACAACTTTTTTTTTCTTTAATACAGGACACTTATAAGATAATCACTATTGATTATAATTACTTTAATTTAATTGACATCACCAATGAATTAAATTAAATTTCATATTTACAATTTTTTTTCTCATTATTCGTTAATACATAATATTTAATAAAAGTAAAAATAAATAAATCTAAATTTATATAAAATTTATGAAATACTTATGAAAGCAACAGTTTTCTCTAAAATATGTTTTATAATAAAGGCTTGGAAAAGTATAAAATAAATTGAATGATAAAAAGATATAAGAAATTTTGGTTTAAATATATTTCTAAAATCTATAATCTATATAAAATGAGCAGTTTTAATTTTAAAATAATTTTTATTTAAATTTAAAAATTATTGTTTATCCACTGTATGAAAAGTTAGATAATTATTTGAAGTGCTCTCACTAGTCAATACATAATACTTTTAATCAAATTTTTTTATCTAAAATAAACTTTATTTATTTATTTATATTATAAATATGTTTAAGATAGTTCTAATACTTTTTACTAGCTAAAATAATTATTTTTATTTTATTATAAGTGTTTGGAAACAGGTTTTTTTTAAGAAGTTTAATTTTTTTTTTGAAAAGTTACGTAAAGTAGAGTTTGAAACTCTTAACTTATTTAATAATTATTCTCTTCTTTTTCTAAAATATCATAATGATAAATAATAACTATTTTTTATATTTTAGATGATATTATTTATTTTAGCCGTTATATTACTTATACTATTTATTTTATATTTTAATATCAAACTTTTAGATATTGATATATGTAGTTTTTTATATTACACTTTTTAACCATTATACTAATTAACATAAGTATACTGATTACTTAAGATTGTGATAATTTATTTTTTTTATCTGAATGAAAATATCTTAAAATATAGGATATATGAGTATTAAAATATATTATATAAAAATATAATAATTAAAAGTAAAATATATAATTGTAACGACTGGTTTATAAATAAAAAAATTACAATAAATTTATTTATGTAATTTTATAATTATTACCTACTATAATAGATATTTTACTAAACACTTAATATATAACAAATTACTTAACACTTTTCGACTACCGCATTACCGTTAATGAAGATGAATATTTCTTGTTTGATGTGGTGCATCAAATGGAGCGTACGAAATCGCAATGGAAAAAGGGAAGTTCTGATGAACCCTAATTGCAAATGAAAAAGAGACAATGACTTAAGCATAAAAGAGAGAAAATCAGAGAAAAGAAAATACAAAAGAAATTCTTATTTACTTGTATATTAGAGAGTAAAATATATGGTGTATCACTACAAGAAAATCATGAAATAGAAACCAATTTTTAGAGACCAAAATAATTAGTTACAATAGTAACTAAAATAGAGACCATTTTAGAAACTAACAAAAAAATTGGTTTCTAAATTATTTTCTATTATTGTTAAATAGTTTCTAAATTGGTATCTAATTAGCAACTAAGGTTTTAACTACCAATTATTTAGTTTCTAAATTTGGTAGCAAAAACCTTGGTTGCTAATTAGATACCAATTTAGAAATTATTTAACAATAATAGAAAATAATAGAAACTAATTTGGAAATCAAATTTCTTTTTAGTTTCTAAAATGGTCTCTTATTTAGTTACTATTGCAACTAATTATTTTGGTTTCTACAAATTGGTTTCTATTTCATGATTTTCTTGTAGTGTATATATAAGAAAAAGATTAAGACCTAGATGAAACAGAAAAGGAAAGTTGGGCCAAACAAACAAAGCCCAATAACTTAAAACAGAAAAACTAAATATGTTAACACCCCCCTCAAGCTGGGGAGTAGATATTCGTTAGGCCCAACTTGGATTTGAGAGTAGAGAACTGTGCGGAAGCAAGGGGCTTGATGAATATGTCAGCAACTTGCATGGCAGAAGTAATGGGCAACAGTTTGAGGAGACCAGAGTTAAGTTTTTCACGAACGAGGTGACAATCAATTTCTATGTGCTTGGTGCGTTCATGAAAGATTTGATTGGACGCTATTTGAAGGGCATATTTGTACAGGGTTGCAGGCTGGGAGAGAGGAAGATGTAAATCCTAAAGGAGGTAAGACAACCATTGCAGCTCACATGTGGTGGTGGCAAGGGCTCTATACTCGGCTTCGGAGGAGCTGCGGGAGATAGTTGGTTGCTTCTTTGATTTCCATGATATTAAGGAGTCTCCTAAGTAGATGGAATATCCAGTGACAGATTTGTGTGTGGTAGGACATGTTGCCCAGTCAGAGTCACTAAATCCACAGAGGTGAAGTGAGCTAGTATGAGAAAAATACAGTCCTTCACCAGGGGTGCCCTTGAGGTAACACAAAAGACGTGAGACAACTTGTTGATGATGAGTTGTGGGTGCAAATATGAATTGGCTTAAATTGTGGACAGCAAAGGCGATGTCAGGTCGCGTGTTGGTTAAGTAGATTAGACGTCCAAGGAGTCTTCTGTATTGGGAAGTTGCATCAACATCAAGAGGGAAGCCTTGATCGGGAGAGAGATGGGAGGTATGAGTCATAGGAGTGGCCACAGGTGCAAAGTCAAGCATGCCAGTTTCGTGAAGAAGATCAAGAGTATACTTGCGTTGACTTAAATGAAGACCAGAACTGTTGCGAGCAATTTCCAATCCCAAAAAGAATGACCTAAATTTTTTATCTTGAAGTGATGGTGAAGGGATGCAGTAATTGTATTGATTTCCTCCGTGTCATCGCCAGTTAAGAGCAAATCATCAACATAAACAAGAATAACAGTGAGTTTATCGTTATTATATTTAAGAAAAAGAGAATGATCAGCAGCAGAAATAGAATAATTATTTGATAAACGAAAAGTAGAAAGTTTGGCGTACCATTGACGACCAGTTTGACGAAGGCCATACAAAGACCGTTGAAGCTTGCAAACATGCTGGGGAGAAGGAAGAGAGAGGCCAGGTGGAGGGGTCATGTATACCTCTTCATGGAGATCACCATGAAGAAAGGCATTATTGACATCAAGTTGTTTTAAAATCCAATTTTTGGTAGTGGCAATAGCAAGGAGAAGGCGGAGGGTAGTGAGTTTAGCAACAGGTGCAAAAGTGTCTAAGAAATCAAGTCCTTCAAGTTGGGTGAACCCTTTGCCAACAACTCCTCTAGCTTTGTGGCACTCAACAGTGCCATCAGAATGGTATTTGATTTTATATACCCATTTACAACCAATAGTTTTCTTTCCTGGAGGGAGAGGGGTAAGTTGCCAAGTATTGTTAGCAGCAAGAGCTTGAAGCTCATCTTGCATGGCAGATTGCCAAGAAGCATGTTTGGAGGCTTCGTTATATGTCCGAGGTTCAGGATGAGAATTGATTGAGGAAATAACATTTCTAAAATTGGAAGATAAGGAATTGTAAGACAAGTAATTATGAATAGGATATCTACTACTTACAGTGTTGGTTGCAATGTGGAAATCCGCAAGATAGGCAGGTTGTCGGTGAGGACAAGCTGATCTTTTGGAAATTGGGGTGAGGTGCTTCCTGGAGATGCAGGCAGTGATAATTCTGGTGGAGGTGCAATGTTGGATGCAGGAGCAAAGGCACTATTTGTTGGAAGATCAGAGGATAATGAGGCTGGTGGAGGGACAATATTGGGTGCAGGAGTAGAAGCACATGGCTCGGCAGGAGGTGCAGTATCAGAAAAAAAAATCAAAAGAAGAATTATATGCGTTAGAAATAGGGAGAGATAAAGTGTTAGGGAAAGTGGTTTTCATGAAAGATTACATGTCTTGATATCTCTATGCTATGAAACTTTAAATTTAAGATAATATAACCTTTTGTATTTTACGGGAAGCCAAGAAAAATACCTTTGATAGATCTATCATCTAACTTTTTCCTATGTGCAGTAATGGTACTAGCATAACAGAGACAACCAAACACTTTTAGAAAGGAAATGTCATATGGTTTTCCAAACAACTTTTCATGAGGAGTGATGTTATTAAGTAATGGAGTAGGAATAACATTTATTAAGAAAACAACATGATTTACATCAAATTCCAAAAAAATTGGAGGAAGATTTGCTTGAAAAAGTAAAGCTCGGGTTACATTTAGTATGTGTTGATGTTTACGTTCTACAATGTCATTTTGTTGTGGTGTTTCAACATAAGATTTTGATGTATAATTCCCTTTGAAGCATAAAAATTTGACATAGCAAACTCAACACCATTGTCAGTACGAATCGTTTTGATATTAGTTTTGAAATGATTTTGAACAAAAACAGTGAAGTTAATGATGTGCTGACGCACTTCAGATTTGTTATGTAGCAGAATAACCCAAGTATAACGCGAGTAATCATCAACAATAGTCAAGAAATAACGAAAACCTTGCATAGAAATTATGGAACATGGTCCCCAAATATCAAAGTGTACAAGATAAAAAATAGCAGAGGTAACAGTATTACTTAAAAGTGAAAGGAAGTTTTCTCTGTTTTGCACGACTACAAGTGTCACATACATGATGAGTATCAACAGTAATAAAAGAGTATTGTTTGCTTAAGACATGTAATCTTTCAAGTGAAGGGTGTCATAGTCTATAATGCCACAATGTTTTATCCGTGATATTACAATTAATAAAAGGAGCAAAACAATGCGGTTTAGAACGACTAGAAGCAGGCAAGGTAGTGACAATGTACAAGCCAGCGGTGGCTTTAACTGTACCAATCCTCTCTTGGGTGAGATTGTCCTGTATAATGCAGTGGATTGAAGTGAAAGTCAAAGTGCATTTAAGTTGGTGTGTGAGTTTAGAAACAGATATTAAGTTTAATTGAAAATGAGACACATATAACACATCAGACAAATAAAACTTATCAGAAAAACGTACTAAACCAGAGTATGTGGCATAAACAGTTTGGCCATTTGGAAGACTAATTAAGACAGGTTTAATTTTAGTATAAGTAGTAAAAACGTTCAAATTGTGACAAACATGATCCGTGGCACCAGAATCAATAATCCAAGATTCTTTTATAGCATATAGTGAAGAGAGAAACTTACCTGTTGAAGAATGCTCAGTATTGGGGATTTCATCCGCAAAGAAGGTGCCGACTTGATTAATTTGAGTGTGAGAGGCAAGATCCTCAAGGTTTTGCTGACGCAAAATGTTGGTAAGGAATTGACATTGTTGTAATGTAAGTTGAATCCTCTTTACATCTTGTTCTTTAGGAAAAAGCTCATAAAAAGTGTCAGTAGTAATCATATTATTGGCTTGGGATGTCCAATTGGTGAATTTGTAGCCAGGAGGGAACCATGCTTTTTATAACAGGTGTTGACAGTGTGGCCAAGACGATTACAAAAAGTGCAGACTTTTCTAGTAGAAGAAAACTTTGAGGTTTTAAAATTACTAGAAGGAAAACCCACTTTGCGAAAACAAACAGCCTCAGTATGACCATATTTACCACAAAAATTGCATGTAATGGTGTGGCTACTATTAAGACTATGAAGACTAGGGTTTTCATTAAACATTGCCTAAAAGATTTTGAAAGAGAACAAAAAAAGATACCATACTACCGTTAATGAAGATGAATATTCCTTGTCAGATGTGGTGCATCAAATGGAGCGTACGAAATCGCAATGGAGAAAGGGAGGTTCTGATGAACCCTAATTGCAAATGAAAAAGAGACAATGACTTAAGCATAAAAGAGAGAAAAGCAGAGAAAAGAAAATACAAAATAAATTCTTATTTACTTGTATATTAGAGAGTAAAATACATGGTGTATATATAAGAAAAAGATTAAGACCTAGATGAAACAGAAAAGGAAAGTTGGGTCAAACAAACAAAGCCCAATAACTTAAAAAAAAACTGAATATGTTAACATACCGTAGCTTCTATAAAAAAAAATCAACTTTCAAGTAAATTTTCAGCTTTCAAGCAATTTTTAAGTTAGTTTTACAAAATATAACTACCATGAATTTTAAATACAGAAAATAAAATTTCAAATTTTTGAGGGGTGAAAATCAATAAAAATGTTTTATGGAAACGAAAATTAAAATTTACCTATTTTTTATAAGACAATAAATATTGGTTTTAACTTTTAGACAGATAAATAACTTTGTTTATAGACCAAAATCAAAGGATTTAAAGAAAGATAGAGGAAAAATAAATATGATAGTTGATAATTAAAAATATTGAGATTGCATGTATTGCGATTGACACGGCCAAAAATTATTGTTTAAATTACTAAACAAGTTGTTGAATAAATAATTTGTTCTTACAAGTGGGATTATATCGAAGAAAAAAAATTATTGGAAATTCAAATAATTTTTAGTATTGTTTTAAAAATAAAATCTATAACTATTAAAAGAGTTTATAGTATTATTATTTCATTGGGTGTATTTTTATGACTTAAAAAATAATTGTTACTAGGATTGTAAAGAGTGTTTTTTTTAACTTCAATACATTACACACCAAAATTGAAAGGAAAATGTAATGATCAGAAGGCAAGTCTCACAAATGTCATCGAGTTCTAATTGACCAACATATTCAAAATGCATTAAAGTCGTATGAAAAATTAGGTAATACGTCTTTCATCACAATCAATATGTTAATTTCAGTCCAACAATAACATAGTTTATTATAAATATATAAATAAACACAACTTCCAAGAAAAATGTACGTCATTATTATGCATTTATTGCACCAAATACTCACTTGAACGTCGGAGTACCTTTTGCAGGTATTTTTCTAATCGAGAGCAAACGAAGGAGGATAGTCTGATTGAAGTAAAGGAATAAAAGCAGAGAAAGGAAGAGTAAACCGAACAAATCTGAGAAGTGAAAGAAAAAACATGTATCGACCGACCGGAACAAAGAAGTAAATTGTTCAACCAAAAAATATAGATTAGTAATGAAAATCAAATTTTATAATTTATGTTCTTATCGGTTGACTTGCTTCGCCGGTTGACTCCAAAAGCTGCTTTGACCCTTCAATCTTGACTGAGAATCGTACCTTCTTGATCAAGAAACCTCTCACCTGCAAAGATAAAGGGGCGCCCTAGCGGTCGTTTGCACTCCGACGCTCAAGTCAGTATTAGGTCAAAGAAACACCAAGTGTATAAGATAGTTTCAGTCTTCGAAACTGCGTACCTTGCTAGGGTTCTTGGCACCCTTTATATAGGTTGAAACTAGGGTTTACCTTGCGTTGTTACCCTCATCTAGGGTTCCTTGGAAAATTTCCCTGCACCGCTTAGGTAATCTTAGCGTATCTAGCACATGGAACCTTCCTTAACTGGAGTCCAATGAATAACAGAGTGGTCGCTTGGGTACCAACTTGTGCACCTATTCTCTAGCGCCATCTGCTTCGTGGGTGCCCTAAGTATTCATGTGCCATGCATGCAGCTTCCCTGGAAACCCTAACCCTAATGGGCTTTAACGCCTCCCAGGATTATTTGTACGTGTTGTGCCTTCATGCGCTATACACACCACGTGCATGATCCCTCGTGACTTAGGCTTCCCACACATCTCATGTCTTGACTGTTAACTTAGCATAACTCTAGGGCCCACTGTACGTGGCCCTCTGCAACATTCAAACCATCGATGTCCGATATCGATCTCCAACATCGGGGCTTAGCATACCAATATCCAAAGACTAACCAATCCCCTGGTATGTGCATCTGGGGCCCACCTCACGTGGCCTCCTCCTTCCATTACCAAGCATCGATGCGCGATGTCTGAGGTCAGTCTTTAGGTCGATGATCGAGAACTGGTCGGGACAATTTATTTACAAAATTTAGGTGAAGCATTCCATATCTAAATCTATCCATCTTATGGTAAACCAAAATAAAAATGTTATTAATTGATATGATATTGAAAATCAAAATCATGGTGTCACAAAAGTGATTTAATTACATTATATTTGTAAAATAAAATAATTTTTGTATGATGAGTTAAAACAAATAATAAAGCTGTTTGAATTTCATAAAAATAAAAATGATTTGCATTAAAGTGTAATATAATTAACTTACATTTTCACTAGTAAGGGTTTTATTCATAAAAATGTCGACTTTTACATCACATGTCATAACTACTCCTGAAATTTTGGGTGGCTATGGATTTTTTTAATACTCCTTTTATTTGCTAAGGGTTTAACCAAATAAATTGTGTGTAAAATTTTACATTTAAGTTTTAGACATTTTCATTCTTTGCAAACTCTTTCTTTTTCCACCTAATAATATAAAAAATAACTAAAATATTTTTTATTTATGAACTTTTGTAGTTACCTACGAATATTTAGCATAAATAAATCCATTTTTTTACGTATATATATAATACAAAATATAAATTTAAATTATAAAAACTAAATTAAATATATTTTTAAATTATATAATCCATAAATTTTTTAAACTGTGTAATTTAGAAATATTTTAGATTGTGTATGAAGTCTGAAATATAATTATAGATTACTTAATTTAGAATATAGTTTCGAAAAGACTATTCGAGATTAATTAGTCTGTAAACCATTCTTGAAACAATGATGCAAGTTTATCGAAACAAAAAATTTGGAATGTATTTCCATTTAGACTCTTCCATAGTTTACATAACTTACCTATGCATATAATCTAAAATATCTTTGCGTATCTGAAAAGAAATTAGGTTTTTTATTTAAAATAATAGACAAGTATTTTAATAAATTCATTATAACTATTAGAGTGGAAGAAGAAACAAGGGCTAGAGGAAGAACAATACTCAAGCTTAGGGAATTGCTTCCTGCACCATATTCTTGTATCCAATTACATGGTAAAAGACAAAAATATCCTTAAACCCTAAACTCTAAATCATAAATGGGTACATATAAAATTATATTCCGGACCTCCTTTTCTGGAACACAATAATCTCTCCTGGATAAATTTTTCTGGAATGTATTATTTTCAATTATGAATTTTTTTTATCCAGAATAGAATTTTCATTTTTTTTTTTAGGATTTTTATATCCGGAACACAATAATCTCTTCTGGATCTACTTTTCCAGAATGCATTAATTTCCAGAATAAAGGGTATTTTCGAATTTTTTAAAATTGTGTTGGATGCAGGTTCAAAAGTGTTGGGTGCAGGAAGAAATTGCCTCAAGCTTATTATAAAAAGGACCATTTAACGAGTGGACTTATAGACCAAAGCCTGCAAAGATATCCTTGGATTTCATGTGACCTTCTTTCTTAGGCTTTTACTTCTTACCCTATATTATTATTTGGGACCTCTATATAACTTTTTTTAATGTCTAAATTATTGTTGAAATTTTGATTTGCAACGGAAAAATGGGAAGGTTGATTTTTCTTTCCAAAAGTGTAAATCCGGAAGTGATTTTATAATGGTATTTTGGAAAAAAATAATTGGAATGTTAGTTATGAATTTGGAAAACAAATTCTGAAAGAGGAAAGTTGGCATCAGTTTCAAATACGTTTACGGATACTAGAGTCCAAGAAATTTTTGCACATCAAAATGAAAAAATGTATTATGAAAAACCATATTCTGGAATATAATTTGATACCGGTTTCAAATAAGACTATGATACCAAAATCTGGTAAATTTTTTAACATCAAAATCCAAAAACAAAAAAAAAGTTGTATATCACCTTTCTTCTCCTTACAAACCTTGTCTGATACATCCGATAACCATCGGAAAACAACCGCAAATCATGATGAACCACCACCAACACTCATAATTCATATGTCCAAAACTTGCACTCCATAGCCGCCGAAAGAGTGTTCCCCAACGTGCAAAGGAAAAGAACAAACTTATGAAGGTATTCCTCTCATTTTACCTAAGTGATAAGTGCATGTTGCAAAATGATATAGTGTAGGGAGCAAAATCCTCCTTCTTAACTTCCTAATTTCTTTCTGCAATTATGTTCTTTAATAAGAGAATTGATGAACATGAAACCAATTTAGTTATAAAACTATATCTTCTCATAATTGTGATTTCTTCTGTATAGAATATTATAAGTAGTTCAGCATCATGACTATGTTTGGTGGATGATTGTTATATTGGTAATGCATTGACTCCACAATATTTTGAAACGTGTTGTGTGGAGATAAAATAATTGTGGAAGAAACTATGCTATATTTCATTATGTAAAAATGTCACTTGTAAAACAATTATATATGTTTATCAATAAATAATAAGTCCTTCACAGATTTCTAATAAAACGTAAAGAAGTGTCTATTATGATTTCTTTCAATTCTAAAAACATACTCAGTTCGACCAAAATTAGTAGAGACGAAACCACGCTTTGCTGTAGGGGCGTTGGCCTTCCTGATTTTTTTAACCTTATATAAAGTAAATATATTAGTTAGAATATATGTATTTAAGTATTTTTTTTATATTTTATATTTTTGTGTTGCTTTTCTAAAGATGATATTTTTTTTTTCTTTTTTAAATAAAACATTTTAGTGACAGTTGTTTATTTTTAAATAGTTTTGTATTTTACAGTGTTATTATCATTATGAAGAGTTATGAATAATTTTATTCTTATCTATGATTTTATAAATACATTTCATACTTATTTGATATTAAATATTAGTTTGTCAACAATAATTTGGGGTCTAATATATTCTCTTGTTATTGTTGATGATTTCTCAAAGTTTACATGAACTTTATTTCTTGAATCCAAGAGTGATAGTTTTGTTTGCAGCTTGCTAAGATGTTACAAAATAAAAACGGCAGTAACATATGTGTCATCGCAATGATCATGGCAGAGAATTTCAGAATGAAAAATTTAGTTTGTTGAAACAGAAAATTAAATAGAAAGAGATCTTACAAATAACAACAAAAAGAGTTACAAAGTTACTCAATGGCAACACTTGTTCTGAATTGTCATTCTTTTACTTTGTTTTTATCAAGTTTCAATCTCACTAAATATATTAGTTACTATTGAATTATCATATTTATTCTACACCACATATGCACTCAACTTTTATTGTGTTTTCACTTCATATTCAAAGAAATTACTATTTTGGTATTCCTTAACTCCTGTAGATATGACAACTCCCTTATCAACTGTACTATAGTTGACTCGGTCCGCTTGCTGAGATTTAAATAATCTGAGCATCAACCTTCAAAGTCTTACATAAAGGTATCAAGAAGAAGAAGAAGAATAACAGATACACACACAAGTGTTATACAACTTTCTATTGTTCATAAGCTTTTATGTGTTCTTTGTTGTTGAGTGAAACCTTTGCGATACTTCACTATGTGAATCAACTGAATGAGCTTAAATTATCATCTCTTAAAGAGTTTCTTGTTACTTGTTTTGAGGTCTTAGTATAAAGGGGAGATTAAGATGTGTTAACAATTTAGTGGAACCCCTTAAAAAGTTATTTTAAGGGAGAATTGGACGTAACTTGTGAGTATGAGTGAACTGTAGGAACTAATTGAAGGAAATAAGAGAAGACAAAAGGTTGTAGCAACTGATTGAACGCAATTGCACAAAATTACAATTACTGGAAGCTATAAAATAGGAATACTAACATGCTTGTAAACTGACCATTAATGCAATATAACGATAAAATAGTTTAAGGGTAATAAAATCAGAATTAATAATAATAAAATTTGAATTAATAACCAACATCCTCCCTTAATTCTGATTTGGAAACTTTCCCAATTTGAGTCATGATATTATTTTTCTCAATCGCCATCAATTCTTCATTCATAGTCTTTTGCCATTTGGGGTGTTGAATGGCATCAAGTCTCACAGGTTCTGATTCTGCAAGAAAAGCAAAGTGAACCAAATTTTCATTGTCATAAACTTCATCATCAAGATTTACTTCGCAATCTTGAAGATGTACAGATTGTCGTTGTTGCCTTCTTGGTCGCTCCATCATAGTTGCAATTGGAGTTGCAACTTCAGGTTGAATTACAACTTCAGGTTGAACTGTAAGTGCTTCAAGAGTGACTCCATCTTCCATATCATCGTTCAAAACGTAAATATATCATTTTTTTGAATCCATTTCAACTGCTGCATTCCATTGCCATTCCTCATCTTCGGCAAATGTAACATCACGACTAACAATCACCTTCTTTGTCATTGGATTGTACAGTTTGTATCCCCCATGCTTATATCCAATGAAAATGGTCTTCACTGCCTTATCATCAAACTTCGATCTTGGTGCCTTGGGAACATGAGCATAAGTAATAGACCCAAATACCTTCAAGTGCTACACATTGGGTTTGAATCCACTCCATGCCTCAATCGGAGTTGTGTTAGGAACACTCCGAGTGGGTGATCTGTTTATCAAATATGCCGCACATGTTACGGCCTCAGCCCAAAAATAATTTGGCATACCTTTCGCTTTAAGCATTCTCCTCGCCATGTCCATGATTGTTATATTCTTTCTCTCAGCAACTCCGTTGTGTTGAGGTGTGCAGGGGCAAGTTATGTTATGTTGCAACCCAAGTTCTTCACAGTGCCTCTTGAATTCATTAGACTTGTACTCACCTCCTCCATCACTACGCACCATCTTAATTTGTTTGCCACTCGCTCTTTCAACAAATGCTTTAAATATTTTAAAGCAGTGAAATACCTCATCCTTGCTTTTCAATACATAAATTCAGGTTTTCCTTGAAAAATCATCAATAAAGGTTAAAAAATACTTATTATCTCTAACTGATGATATGTTCATCGGGCCACAAACATCTGTATGAACAAGCTCCAAAGGAAATTTTGCACGCCAAGGCTCCTTAACAAATGGTATCCTGTGATTCTTTCCAAAAATGCAAGCCTCACACAATTGATCAAGGTGATGAATATGGGGTAAACCATTTACTAAGTTTCGTTTGGAGAGATTTTCCAAACTCTGAAAATTTAAGTGTCCAAAGCGTAAATGCCACAACCACGATTCTTTATTCACTATTGCATTCAAGCACTTGAAATCACCCATATGAATATCTACTGGAAACATGCGATTTTTTGATAAAAAGGTTTTAAGAATCAAATTACCTTTTTTATCAAAAATTGAGAATTTATTTTCAACTATGTGCATCACGTAACCCTTTTCGGCCAGTTGTCCCACACTCAACAGATTACTTTTCATGTCAGGTACATAGAAAACATCATAGATGTACCTGTGATTACCATTCTTCAATGTAATAAGAATTCGCCCTTTTCCAGTCACCGGAACGAACCTGCCATCACCGAATTTCACTTTGGTGCGAAATGAGTCATCCAAATCTGCAAACAGCTCCTTCTGACCACACATATGATTCATGCAACCTGTATCCAAATACCAAGTCTGGTTGTTTGGAGTTTCATTTGATGTGGTTGTCATTAATACTTCATGATCCTCTTCATCTTGTTCGTGATTACTATCTTCTTGAGCACAATTGGAAGCATGATTATCACCTTTTGATCTGCACTCATTTGCATAATGGCCATGTTTATGGCAATTATAACACTCAACATTTGATTTATTATAAATGCCTCCTCGTCCTCTACGACCACATTCCATGCGCCAAGCGCCTCCATGATTATGACCACCACGACCTTTGCTGAAATAGCTACCATGTTTATGATAGGAGCTACCAATTGAGGCTTGTGCTTGTAAAGCCTGTTCAATTGGTTTTTCAATCTTATTGTCATTCATCCGCTGCTCATGCGCTCGTAGAGAACCAGATAATAACCTTACTGTCATTTTTGAAATGTCATTGGCCTCTTCAATTGCGGCAACAACATGTTCAAATCTGGGAGTTAAAGATCTCAAAATCTTCTCCACCTTTGCCTGCTCCGAATGTGTTTCACCATTGGTCTTCATTTGATTTGTCAAGGCAAAAACTTTATTTATATAGACATCAATAGTCTTTGTGGTTTCCATCTGCAATAGTTCAAATTGGCGTCTTAGGGTTTGAAGATGCACCCTCTTGATCTTGTCATCACCTTTATAATTGGTTGACAAAATTGTCCAAGCCTCACTGGCAGTTGTTGCTCCTTCTATTTGCTCAAACGTCTCGTCATTCATCCCTTGATGGATGAGATACAAAGCCTTATTGTCCTTCTTCTTCTGATCATGATGCGCTACTCGTTGCGTCTCAGTTGCAAACACTCCACTCTCAACGACATCCCATAACTCATGATAATCAAACAAAACTCTCATTTGCACACACCACCGATTGTAATTTCTTCCATCAAGGATAGAGACTGATAATTGGGTAGAGTTCATGATAACAGACTAGCTCTGATACCAGTTGTAGGAACTAATTGAAGGAAATAAGAGAAGGCAAAATATTGTAGCAACTCATTGAACGTAATTGCACAAAATTGCAAAACTGATATTATTCATTTTGATTTACTCAATCACATATGTAATAAAATTACAATTACTGGAAGGTATAAAATAGGAATACTACCATGCTTGTAAACTGACCATTAATGCAATATAACGGTAAAATAGTTTAAGGGTAATAAAATCAGAATTAATAATAATAAAATCTGAATTAATAACAACATGAACTAATATAAATTTACTATGCGTTGTTGGTTTCCTATGTCTACTAGACGGCTTGATATATACAAAAATTAATAAAATCTAGTTAGCTATGATATGAATATATATAATTATGATTATATATATATATTAAGTTATTTACGTGTAAGGAAATATTTATCTACTTCGTGTATAATTATGAGTCTTGATATTTGAATGATATTGACGCTTGAGCTATATTAAACCAATAAAAGTCAACGTATATAAGTATTTATTCTTGAATTTACCATAATGGTTCAATCATGCAACTTGAACCTCGTTTTTGATAAGTAAGATGTGGTTCCATAACATAGGTAATTTAATTTTGCTGTTCTTTAAACTTTTTTTCCCAATTAAGGTACACCCTACCAAAACCAATCCCTAAATATCAGAGTGAAAACGAAGACTCAAGGCCTAGAGGTGTAGCGAAAAACTGCTTGGAGAAAGACATGATGAATAGGTTACATAGGGTGTCCCATGGTCGAAGATTAATTTTGTTTTAAATATGCCGATTAATTTATGGGTGTAGGCAATACATTTTAATTTATCTGTGTACAAATGCATTTTTTATATCTTTTACTAAAAATTTACTATATATGTTGGATGAATTTAATTTTGATAGTAGGTGTCTCCTATCATATATGGTGCTGGGTTTATCTGAGTGTGTGATGACCCTTAGGTTTAGGTATGAGTGGTGAGTGATATACATGTTCCCCCATGTTTAGGGCGAAAGAATGAGAATGAAGAAGGGCATGGAAGTGACATATGTGAGACCAATTGTCTTGGAAGAAGTAAATTGTGGAGCTAATGGCATGGGAAAAACCCAGCATGAAGATAATTTGTGCTCCCCAACCCAACAAAACCGGAGAAACCACTAACCCATTCCTTCACCCTTCACACTTGCGCAACCGTCCAAGGCATTTTGCCGCAGAAAGTGACCACTCTCACTCAAACAAATCACTCTTCTCATTCTTCTCACATGCTTTCCATATTTGCTCACTTGGACTCATCACTGAGAGTAATAATAGCAAGCCTTATTAAACATTGTATTTGAATAAGATATTTCACACTTTCGGAGATATTCCAATACATCTCCTTTTATTTTTCAAATATTTTATTTCACAGGATATTATGGGTGGTCCGATAACGGTGCAACTCGTACGTGAGATAACATATGATGGGTGGTGGCCTGATAAGCCAACAAATACTCACTAGGATAGACTTTAAATGACTCTGATATTATATTACAAAGTGGACTTTAAGCCTAACTCAACCCCATAAAACCGGCTGATGAGGTGAGATTTGCACACACTTATATACAATGACATGTCATAATCTCTAGTCGATGTAACCCTAAACCCTAAACCCTATCTCCAACATATTTGTTAAAATTCATTTCATATTGTTTTATATGATTATTAACTATAATTATTTAAGTTGACATCAATCTAAATTATTATTTTTATGATGTTGATTGGAGGATTTTATCTGGGTATTTTATTTATCGATGTTAGTTGACAAATTTCTCGATAATGGTAGAAAATCTTAGTTAATATCTTGGAGAAATTTTTTATAAGCTAACATTAGAAAAACGAAATCCTCAAATTATAAACATATAGAATGATAAAAAAAGTCATTAGTTCTTTTCTTAATTAAGATCAATTCATATTGTTTTCTATAACTATAATTATTTAAGTTTCACATCAATCTAAATTATTTTTATGATGTTGACTGGATGATTTTATAAATTTTTTATAAGCTAACATAGCTAACATTAGAAAAACGAAATCCTCAATTATTAACAGATAAAATGATAAAAAAAGGGTAATTGTATATAACAAAAAAATAACTATGACAAATGTCAATAAATTTTTCTTTCTTCACATTCACCTAAAAATTATCATCTTGACATTGGTGAAGAAAACCCGGACTAATATCAAATGAGAAATAACAATGCTTTACAATAACAACAAAAACAGTCATAACAATTTTAACAAGAAAATTGTGAAAACATGAAGAACACAAGAATAGAGGGTTTGAACTGTGTTTAGAAAAATTCATAATTTTTCATAAGTATCGTCTAATACTTCGTAGTCATACGATAGGTTTAATAGTTGACTAAGCCAATTCAATAAGCCTCTACTCTATTTTTCCAATCTGAGTTTTACAAGAGCACACACCTCTATTTATAACCTTTAGAGGTGCTGAAATGTAAAGCTAATGAAATTCAAATTTCCCTCTAAATCTAATTCAAATTGGTGCCACCTAGTCATGAAGTAAGTGTGATCCACTTCCTATTTTTAGCACCTCCTAAAATTGCGTCTACACCCCCCTAACTATTCACACTCTTTATTTAATATTCACACCTCCTACAACTATACAAAAGTAATTCAAATGATGCTCTTTTATTTAATGCTTGGTCGTGCCCCTCATGGTTTGGACTTGGGCTTGGCCTTTGGGCTTGGGCCTCATCTTTTGCAAAGACTAATAAGAAGAACTTTAAATGCTTTGACCCTTGTCCATTTCTTCTATTGATAACATCGTTTTGATTCTCATCACTCTTATAGCATAACCAAGTATTCTTTCAACAAGTCATTCTTGGCTTAACCAAGTATTCTTTCAACAAGTCAATTTTGCCTTATCCATGCATTCTTTGCACAAGCCAATTTTGGCTAAGTCAAATAATCTTTCAACAAATCATTTCTAGCTTAACCAAGAATTCTTTCAACAAGTCACTTCTATCTTAACCAATAATTCTTTCAACAAGTCACTTATGGTTTAACCAAGTATTATTTTCCAAACAGCCACTCAGGTAAGATAAGAAGATTATCCGAGTAGTTATCAACAAATCACAAGGTTTCTCACTAGAGAGAAATATCATTTGTGACATATACAAGGTTTGTGCACTCTCTTCTAGTTTGTTTGTTGAACACGAACGATGTTATCTTAAGAAGCTTTTTAGGGTACACAAATTTTAACAATGTTTTTGCATTATCCACTGTAGTCTTCTTCTTCTTCTTTTTTCTTCTTGATGAAAGACTCTATATAGGCATTAAAAAAAGATAGCCATTGCAAAACCGTTTCTAGCCATTGTGCCTCTACACCTCACTTGAATGTGTTTTTTTGTGTATGACGAGTTTGATAGTGAATTGTGCATTAAATGAACTTTATGCAACTTTAAATGCTATTTCTTCTTTACACAACATCCTATATAGATGACAATACTTATCTCCCAAGGTAGCATAACCTTTTGCATCAAACTATGGTAAGAGTTCACATTGTACTAGGTAGATAGTTGAGATAAAGTTCAACAACACTTGTGTTAGGTTGTTGTTGAAGAAGGAAACTTTAACTCTTTATCCAAGAGGTCACTTGATGTGATTTATGTTTGAACATATCTCTTTTTGAGAGATGAAAGCAACAAACATTACCTATAACATAGAATAAGTGCATAAATATTTGAGAGGTACGCGGTTACCCTAAAATATGTGTGTATCGTCTGAGCATCAACCTATGTTTATTAGACATAAAGATAAGATTGCATAGTGTTGTATCGCCTGAAACATGAAATACATGTATCTTACACGATCTACAATTTGAACAAAGCATTGTCTCAATGCATGACCATGTTTTATGCTTTGTAGTATTTAAGCACTTAATCAAAATTATAGGTGTTGAGATTTTCCATAACAGTGTCCCTCTTTTTATAGTGCTTAATATAATACAATTTAAAAACTATATTTTCAAAATCAGGTTCAACAAATCAAATTTTCACAAAACAATTTTAACATCAAACTCTCTCTCTCTCACACACATATATATGAACATTTAAAAAGCGAGTTTGATGGATTATCAAAGTGTTGAATCATAACTTGAATTCTCATTAGCTTGAGCATATAAAGGAGATACAATCTTAATCATTTGGTTACAAGGGAAGTTCAAGAATGATTACAACAAATACAATATAAAAAACCTACTATTTTGTTCAAACATGAATACCATAGTTTAAATGTTAACTTGTTACATCTCATCATGCGGAAAAAAGGATCAAAATAACAAATTTTTTGAACCATTCAGCTTTTCAGATCTTCAAGCAACATTGCTTCCCCTGAACTTGATTTCATTTCTCCTTAATAACTCCCCTTTAACATGTACCCCTTGGTCTTTGTTGAGACCTTGGACAATCTATACCCCACTAGACGATCCGATGACAATAGATCATCTATGAAGTCTATGAAGTTTTGATGATAAAAAAATAACTTCAAGTATTGAATGTGGGTTATATCATCTAAACGTCCCAATAGTATTTTGTGAAATTGTAGTATATAGTAGACCATACAGAGTCTACATCATATGATACACACCACCTCGACAAGAAGATGACTAAGGACACAACAAACACTTCACAATTAAGTCAGTCATCTTAGCATCCAAGACAAGACCTCATCAAACTTCAAAAGGATCTCAACAAAAGAAGAACTGAACATAGGCTAAAGCATCAATGTTCTTTCTTCTGGTCTTTTTAAAAGATAAGTTTATGTAAATAAATTGGGCTCACTTTGGGGATCCAAATAGAATAATAAGCTAGAGTAGGGTACACTTAGTATATTTTGGGTTTGTGCCAAAGCCCACATTTCATGACAATGCACCTAGGATTAAGGTTTTTAACCTACTTTTTAGAAACTAGGCCTAAGGGGGCGGCATTGTCCTAGAGTCAACCTCTAGGCCACCCCTCTCTCCTCTCTTTTCCTCTCTCCTCTCATCTACCCTAAACCAAAGCACCCTCTCCTATAAATAGGGTGTCTTGCCTCATGTAGTGGACCTTGATTTTTGAATAGAAAAGAAACTCTGTCAGAGTGTTGAGTAAGTCTTGAGTGCTCTCTTTTTGTGGGTCTTATCTTGGGTGTTTGTGTACTTCAAGTGGCGGCTCTTCACCACTCATCTTGGAGTCTTCCTCCACTCCAAGTGGCGTGACCACCATCATCATCCATAAGCTTCCTCTATCTCTTCATCTCTTCCTTCCTTGCGCCATTTCCATTCCTCTTATATTCTTGTGTTCTTCTTTTCCTTTTTTAGGTTTTTCTATCTTGTTGCTTTCCATTATATGTTTTAATTTCACAACTCATCATTATCAACACCACATAATTGTGTTTTTCTCTTTGCCCTTTAGAAGAGAACCTTCATACTTTCTTAACCACTTGGTTATGTTCGTGTCCAGTGGAAATCTTCTTTGGGTTTCTCACCATATTTTGCTTAAATAAAAAACTCATAAAAAAAGTTCAAATCTTAAAATGTGCAATTCTAAAATCAACTCACCTCCCCATATCTCAAATTAGACAGTCTATTAGACTAAAAGTTCTTATAAGCTAAAACTAATTTGATAAGTTAAATATGCCATGCTTAAACGCTTTTCTAGACAAATAAACAAGTTCTGAAAATGTTTTATTCAACAAATATATAATCTAGTTTTAAAAACATTTTAATAGCCAATGGTCTAATGATCCTCTTTGAATGGAAACAAAATCTTTTTTTGTGTTAAGTGCATTAACTACCATATATTGCAAATGCTTTTTTGTTTTGTTTCTGTAGGCAAATTCAAAGCATAAGTACGTTGAAATATTGTATCTAAAGTTTTCATGAAGATAGAGTTGGCTATAGAAGGGGGTTGAATAGAGCAAGAACTATAATTTGGTACTTGCAAAAATTTCAAAGCAAAGCAATATATAAAAGATAAAAGATAGAAAGAAAATTACACACATAATTTATACTAGTTCACCCATAACTTGAGCTACGTTCAGTCCCCTTAAGCTACCCGCTTAAGAGCCTTTATCAACTCAAGTATTCTTCACCTCTCCAGGTACATATTATCCACCTTTCCAGGTAACAAGTATTATCCACCTCTCCAATTAACAAGTATTATCCACCTCTCCAAGTAACAACTATTATTCACCTCTCCAGGTAATAAATATTGAATATCTCTATAGAAAAATAGTCATAATCTCCTTCTGAGACCAAGATCTCTCACAATTGAGAAACACCCTCAACAGAGAGCAATCAGTAAAACCTCACAGGATTATCTTCACCCAGTGAAGGATTAACAGTATAAGGTTTATTCCCTGATAAGTGTCTAAATGTAATAGAATTCATAGATAAAAATCCATGTAAATTAGGAAGAATATGTACAAATATTAGTAAAAAGCATACTAAAACACTCCAACCACAGTTGCACATGAAGAAGATGAAGATAAAAAGGAAAATGTAGAGAGTTGTGCAGAAAAGAAAACAAACAAGGATGAAGCATCAAAGACAATTTTCCCACTTCGTGAAAAAGGGTTTAGCAGATTGAAAATACTTAAAATGTTGAACGCATTTGGATATGTTGAGCGAATTGAGGGCAAACCATCAAAGAATTCTAGAGACCAAAGGGTTGAGGGAAACCAAAAGGGCTAAGCAAATAGAGTTCTTAACCATGAAGAAAGCCTATATTCACTCAAAGGCTTAATATAAATTGCACCAAAGTTGGGATCAAAAGAATTTCGCTTGGAGCCTAATGCAAGCCAATTATAACTCATGACAAGATTTAGTAGTGCTTGGCAAGATTTGAAGCAAATCTCTAACAAATCCTTGACTCTAAAATCTCATGAACCCCAAAGATTAAAGATTGAAGCCCAAAAAGAAAGTTTAAGAATGAAGAAAGCTAATCCGCTCAACGGATTGGCCTGCACTGAGTAAATAAAAAATCTCATTGAATCCTTATGAATCCTATTTCTAAAATCTATAAATAAGGAACTGGGGGCATCGTTTTAAGCATTAAAAGGGAAGAAGAGGATCAAGAGGGAAGAAGAGAAATAGAGAGGTATCAAAAGATAGAGAAACACAAAGCTTAAAAGGATCAAGTGAGATCTAGAAATAGGTTTAAATAGAGAGATTCTACTAGTTTAGGTTCAAAGAGTCTAAACTTCATAATCCAATAAGGTTACAAGGCCAAAACCTCTGAAGAAGTGAACACTAAGCTCTGGAGATGGAAATCTTGAAGCTAAGTTGTTAACAACATTCAATGATCCATGTTTGTTGTGTTTAGCTTCTCATCCTAAGCTTAACTATAAGATTTTATTATGAGTTGCTAAATCTATATTGTTGGGATTGGATGGCAAAGTGATATTTCTGGAATTACTATTGTTTATAGGTGCATGTTTCTCTTTTATATTCAAATTCCTTGGGGCTGGTAGTGTGCTTAATGTTCAATGGTGAGGAATGACCATTGATTGTCCATAGGGCATGAATAAAATCAGAAGATGATTTCATGTTTTTGAACCTTATTAAGCTAGCCATAGGATTCAATGGTCGCAAAGCACGAAGTTGAGACTTTAGTGAACTGTTCCATATTAATGCATAGGTAAGTCATAACAATGGCTTATTGTTGCTCTAGATAACCTTGCGGAAGGAATTGACTTGGTTTGGCCAAATCAAGAACATGGTTTTTGAACAAAACATTGTATATATAAATAACAATAACAAAGGAGATTCACAATGTTATTCCAATTCCAACATTTGTGCTAAATTGCTACTTTCGTACTTCAATGATTTGTCTAACACTTCACCTCTCGATCTAAATATCTATTAGTGTTATTATTACTATAGTTATTATCTATAAATATTATATGAAGATCATCTCAAAATCAGACACCACTTCATTGTAAAATATAATTATACTTTAATAATTAATTCCTCGTGGATACGACAATCCTCAACTGTACTACAGTTGACTCAGTACGCTTGCCGAGTAAAAGAGTGGGGATTTGATTGAACTAAAATTGATATATCCTAGCCCACCACCCAGTTCTTTAGCGTTGTTGTCGGGGAATTAATTGGTATCAGGTATTTGTATCTTTTATTTTGAAGAAGTATATATTGTAAACTATGTGAATAACTAACATTTTAACTGTACATTTAGGTTTGATTTTTTATTTCTTAGATTAGACTAACCTTTTTCTAACCACTAACTCTCTATTTTTTTACTTGAAATTATGTTTTTATTTTATTTTTGAAAAAAAAAATCTCTTTGTTGCACTTGCATGTTAACAAAAGCCAAGCCATCTTCAAAAGATTTGTTGTTTGAGCAAAACATTGAAAAAAATTTGAGATTTGAAAGGAAGAAGCTCAAACAAAACCAAGAAGATTCAGAAAAAAAAGAGAATCAAACCTCACTTAACTCTCAGTCTCACACAACCCAAACAGAAAAGATGGTTGAAAACAGGAACAACGAAGATAAAAGGATTGTTAATCCTTCGAGAAGAATGTTGGGAGACTATGCTATTCAACAAGGTCCAAGACATTTTTCAAGCATAGTCATGCCCACTGTAACAAGATCATTAGAGATGAAGCCAACATTTTTTATTTTAATCAATAACCATCAATTCACAGGAATGGATCATTAGGATCCTTATACACATTTATGATCTTTTTATGAATTGATAGGTACAATGGGATTTGAAGAAAGTGATATGGAATCAGTGTATCTAAGACTATTCCCTTTCTCATTAGTTGGAAAAGCAAAAGAATAGCTTAAATCCTACCTTAATCACGACTTGGATAACTAGAATGATATTGAGGAGAAATTTCTAAACATATTTTTTCCACTCTATCATTTTATTAAATCCAAATATGATATCTCCATATACAGGCAAGGACTAGACGAGCATTTATGCAAAGCATGCGAGCGCTTCAAAATCCTATTAAGAAAATGCCCTAATCATGGTATTGAACACGTGGCTCAACTAAGTATCTTTCATAATGGTTTGAGGCCTGAAACAAAAATGATCCTAGATGCAGTTGCAGGGGGAACCATGATGAATGTTGATGCTGAGCAGGCAATAAGAATCATAAACACTTTGATTTCTACGGACTATCAAGCTCAACATGAAAATTGTTGGTAACAAGAAAGAAGTGTTAGAACTAAACACAATTGACACATTTCTGGCACAAAGCAAGATTCTAAACCACCAGATAAAAGAAAAACAAAATGTCAAAGTTGCCTTAACAACGACATCCCATCAATCCTCCCCAACATTCTAATCAGCCAAAGACATGTGAAAACTTTGGGGAAAATCAATTCCCAAATTCCTATAGCGACACTACATCAGAAGAAGTTCAGTATTTGAATAATCAAAGAGCCTAAGGGAGAAACCTAAACCAAAACTTTTGGTACAAACAAAATGTTTCCGCCAAAAATAATCAATCCTACCTGCCATATCAACAATTGTGTTATCTTTCACTCTATGACAAAACATCAAAATTAGAGGATACGTTGGAGAAATTTATGCAGGCCTCCTCGATGAATCAAAAAAATACATAAGCTTCTATAAAAAAAACTTGGAAACACATATGGGGCAATTGGTCAACCAACTATCAAAACATCAAGATAAAGGATTACAATCAACATAAAGGTAAGCCTTAAAGAGAAATGCAATGTCTTAGAACCTCGAGGTATGGAGATTGAGGGGAAAAAACTTCAGCAATCTAATCCTGAAGGAGAAGGTTTTATCTGGGAAATTTTTTTGAAAAAATAAAATAAAATAAATATTGAAAAGCGTGGGAGAGACAAGGGCAAACCACAATGAGAAGGTACATCCCCTACCAAGAAAGGAAAAGAATCCTGGGAGCTTCCCAATCATTGTGACTCTAGGAAACCTTCAAGTATAAAATGCATTACTTGATTTACGGGCTAGTATCAATCTAATACCCCTATCTCATGAAAAGATTAGGAAAGATGACCATGAATCCCACTAGAATAACCTTGAAAATGACAAATGGAAGTGTACAACAACCATTGGGAATCATTGAAATCATGCTAATGAAAGTTGATAAGTTTACATTTCCTACAAACTTTGTGGTCATGGATATAGAAGAATACGAAGAAGCCCCTCTGATCTTAGCGAGACTTTTCCTAATAATAAGGATGATAATAGATATGGATAAAGGGAAGGTCAAATTACAAATACAAAATGAAGTTTTGGTACTACATCTCTGGAACAATCATCATCAACCACAACCTCAAAGGACTTTCTTCAAGATAACAGATAGGGAGAGTCTTACTCTTATATCTCCCTATAACTGAAAAGGCGTCAAGCTAATAACATAAACAAGTGCTTGTTAGGAGGCAAACCAATATTGTTTATATTTTCTATTGTTTATTTATGCTATCTTTGTTTGTTTGAAAAAAAATTTAGGAAACAGGAAAAAGACCAAAAAGGAGAAGTGAAAATAATGAAGAACAAAGTGCTGAGAAGCTTTGGCATTATAGAAATGAAGAAACATTAAGACACTTAGGTTAGAAGGATCAAGTGAGATCTAAAAAGAGGTTTAGATAAAGAGACTCTGTTGATTTAGACTTAAAGAGTCTTAAACTTCATAATCTAATAAGCCTATAAGACCAAAACCTCAAAAGAAGTGAAAACAGTCTATGGATAAAGGAATCTTGAAGCTAAGATGGTAACAATATTCAAGGATCCATGTTTGTTGTGTTTAGCTTCTCATCCTAAGCTTTACTGTAAGATTTTATTATGAGTTGTTAAATCTATATTGTTGGGATTGGATTACAATGTGATATTTTTGGAATTATTGTTGTTTGTTGATGCATGTTTGATACAAACCATATCGGCAAGCAGATGACTAAAGACACAGCAGGCACTTCACAATTAGGTGAGTCATCTCAATATACAAGGCCAAGCCCCACTAAATCTCAGAAGAGCCTCAACAGAGGGAGAACTGGACAAGAACAAGAATATCATTTGTTCTTCTTTCTAGTCTTCTTACAAGACCAGTTAAGTAAATAAATTGGGCTTACTTTGAGCTTCAATTAGAAAAATAAGCTAGAAGAGGGTGTACTTAGTAAATTGAGTTTGTGCCAAAGCCCACCTTAACCTAGCTTCTAGAAACTCACCCATGTGCTCACCTTTAACCTAGATTCTAGAAGACTCCCCCATGTGCTCACATTTGACCTTGTTTATAGAAACTTGTAGTCATTTACACCCCTACCCTTCCTCTTTTCCACTCCAAGGCACTCATATATAAAAATAGGGTGCTTCCCGTCTTGTAAATAACACATTGAATTTGAATAACTTTGCAACAATGTTTTTGTGAGACTTCAGAGTTCTCATGGTGGATCTTATGTTGAGTGTGTGAGCACTTCAAGTGGCGTCTCTTTCACTACTCATCTAGGAGTACCTCCTTCTCCAAGTGGTGTGACATCCCTTCTTTTTCCATAAGCTTTCTTCATCCCTTCCTCTTTTTATCTTCCTTTTTGTGCCATCCATTTCATTCCTCTTTATGATATCATGTTTATCTTTTAATTTTGGTTATCACTTTCATTATTCATCTTATGTTCTTTCCATTTCCGCAATTTACCTTCATCATCATAATCACCATATTGTGTTTTTTCCTTTGCCCTCTAGAAGTGAACCTTCACACTTACTTAACCACTTGGTTAAGTTCGTGTCCAGTGGGAGTCTTCTTTGGGTTCCCACCTTAAATTGTTAATCTCAAAAATCATAAACCAAAGAGTGACCTCTAAAATGTGCCAATCTAAAATCATCATGTGGTATTGAGAGCATGGTTTTAATATGTGCTTATCTTTTCCGAGTTGATTTCTGCCTTTAAATTTTAGCACATTTCAATTATTGCTTTTATCTTCAACCAATTTCAATTCCACCTTTATATTCTTGTCATTTACCATTCTGCCTTTTTATTCATTAAGCAATTTGAATTATGCTTTTGAATTATTATTTTTTATTCTTTCCTTACTTTTCTTGCTTGAGTCTTACGTTCTTTGTGTTCTAGGAGTCTTTAAAATCCATTTCGTTTATTTTAACTTTACTTATGAATAGCTAAAAGTAATTAGAATTTGTTTCAGTGGTAGTTGATTTAGTTTCAAATAAAGAATTCAAGTGATCATATGAATTGAATCCAACTATATTTATGAAAATTTGAAAGTGAAGTAAAAATATGCATGTCAAGAATGTGGACATTTTAAATCCATAAAAAAAAATACAAAAACAATTTGAATGCAATTCACTTTTCAAGATTAAAGTACTAAGAACATTATTTTTATGTGGCAAATTGATGGAGATCAAGCTCAAGTGGACATGGAGGCCAATCATCAAGAGCAAGAAGAGGTTGAGGCTCAAGTGGAGGACGCCCATGGAGGTCAAAGCCCACCTCAAAGGCTTACAAGAAGCATGTTCAAAGCTTTAGGAGCTAAGGGACGTTTATTTTCTCTTTTTGTAATTTCTTTGTGTGAAGGTGCTTAAGAGGGAAACATTAGAAACCTCTTTTGTTAAAGCATCTTTAGGTCCTTAGTTAGGAGTATTAGAGGGGGGTGCGTTAGTAGATAGGTGTAGGAGTAACTAGGGAGGTGCCAAAGTGAGAAAGAAGGTCACACCGGTTGGTGCGTTAGTTGGTGCCGGTTGCATTTGAATTTAGGAGGGAATTTTGAATTCTTTTAGCTTGCATTTCAGCACCTCTAGGCTATAAATTAAGGTGCTGCCCTTGTACATTTTAGATTTGAATTTTAATTAGAGAAACTATACTCAATTTTTGATAGAGCATTGGAGAGCTTTGTGCCTTCTTCACTAGTCTTATCTTGATGGTTCCATGGTTACCTCAAGTGGCGGCTTGCACACTTATCTTGGAGTCTCCATCCTCCTAGTGGCGTGATCATCCAACCATTCCTCCATCTTCATGAGCTTTCTCTTCTCCTTCCTTCCTTCTCTTTATTTGTTCATGTCTTAGTTTGCTTCTCTTGAAATTCTGTTCGGTTTTTTCAGCTTTCTTTTAGTTTTGCTTCGGTGCTTTTGGTTCTTAGTTGTTCTTCATCTCTTCTTCTTCAATTCAAGTCTTTTGTTCGGTGCAATTTAGTTTTTGTGTTGTTCAATCGGTGCCTTTGCCTTTTCTTTCAATTCAATCGGTTCAATTTGACAATATGTGGAACTTCCATATGAGTTTGTGTTTTGGCACTAGTTTTGGTGAGTTCTTGTTCATAGAACCTTGATCCAATTCTATGATAAAGTGCCTATCTCATAACCAACTCAAGATGATTCCTAAGAATGTCAAGAATCATTCTAATTTTACTAGTGGAATCACATCATGTGGTATCAGAGTTTTGATTGCTAGGTTTGTGAGTGGTCTAAGGAAGGATATCCAAGATATTGTTGAGTTATAAGAGTATTCATCATTGGGTTCTTTAGTTCATCTTGCAATGAAGGTGGAAGCCCAACTTGCTAAGAAAAATTATTTCAAAAATGCTTCCAATGATGGTTACTACAACAAGTCTTGGAGAAACAAAAAGTCTTTTTCTAAATTTCCTTCCAAAGATTCTTCTTTCAAACCCAAGGAAACTAAGCCATCTACTTCTAGGCCTAAATTACCCACTAGAACGTCTAATACTAAATGTTTTAAATGTATGGGTTATGGTCACATAGCTGCTAATTGCCCTTCTAAACGAAGTATGTACATGCATGAAGGCATTGTAGTGAGTGAGCATGATTCGGATTCTCCTAAGCATTCATTGCATTCTAGTGCATCTAGTGAGGAAGAGAGTGAATGTCCACTTGAAGGGGATTTGTTAGTTGTGAGAAGACTTCTTGGCCAAGTTTCACAACCTTTTGATGAAAGTCAAAGGGAAAATATTTTCCATACAAGATGTCTTATTCAAAACAACATTTGTTCTTTGATAGTGGATGGGGGTAGTTGTGCAAATGTGGCTAGTACAAGAGTAGTAGATAAGCTTGGATTGCCTATTATCTCTCATACAAAGCCTACAAATTACAATGGCTTAGTGAAGTAGGAGAAATAGTTGTAAATAAACAAGTCCTCATCCATTTCTCAATTGGAAAATACAAAGATGAGGTATTATGTGATGTTGTGCCCATGGAAGCCACTCATGTTCTTTTGGGAAGGCCTTGGCAATTTGATAGAAAAGTTTTACATGATGGCTTTACCAACAAAATTTCTTTTGAATTCCATGGTCACAAGGTTACTTTAAAATCTCTCTCTCCTAGAGAAGTCCATGAGGACCAAGTCATAATGAAGAAAAAGAGGGAGAGTGAAAAAGATAAAAAAGATAAGAGTTCTAAGCCTACACTCCTTGTGTCTAGGCATGAAATTGAAAGGGAAATAGTGGCTCATCATCCTCTTTTCTTAGCCATCCCTAGAACTCTTAGAGTAGAATCACTTGTTGATAGTCCTCATTGCTTAAATTTGGTAGAAGAGTTTCAAGATGTGTTTCAAGATCCTCCAAAAGGACTTCCACCTTTGAGAGGGATTGAACACCAAATTGATTTGATACCGGGCTCTTCTTTACCAAACCGTCCAGCATATAGGACCAATCCAAGTGAAACCAAGGAAATTCGCCAACAAGTTGAGGCTTTGATTGAGAAAGGGAGGGTTCAAGATAGCATGAGTCCTTGTGCTATGCCTATCATATTAGTGCCTAAAAAGGATGGCACATGGCGAATGTGTTCGGATTGTAGGGCCATCAATAACATTACAATTAAGTATAGGCATCCCATACCTAGACTAGATGATTTGTTGGATGAATTACATGGTTCAAAAATAATTTCAAAGATTGATCTTAAAAGTGATAGAAAAGATGGCTTTAAACTAGAGGGGGGTGAATTGTTTAAAGAGGTTTTCACAAACTTTTCAAAGCTAGAATGAACTTATTTCAGAAACCAATTGATTCAGCAATTCAGTTAGCCAAAACAACAAGCAAAACTGTAATACTAGAAAAAAAAACAATCGGTTGTTTCTTCGAAACAATCAGTTGTTTATACCAGCAAACAACAAACAAACTGAAATTAAAGAGTTAGGGATAGAGAGATTGTACACAGTTGTTTATACTGGTTCACTCCAAACAAGAGCTACATCCAGTCTTCTCAGAAAACCTGAGGATATCCACTAAGCAATCACCACTTGTTCACTTACACCACAACCAAGAGAATGACCTTGAACACCTCAAGAAACACACTCTCCTTGGCCAACACTAAGATTGCTGATCTTGAACACCTCAAGAACACACAACCAATCTCAGCAAAACACACACACGAATTGTTCAGCAGTTTACAAAGATTTCACTTGTTACAGATGAATATCTGAAATCAATACAAGTAGAATCCTATTCAGCACCTTGATCAATCTCTCAACTCTTAAGCAATCTCAGAACTCTTTGAAAAATTCTTAGATCAAAACTTTGCTTCAAGATTCTTAAAACATAAAACAGTTTTTCAGAATATATCTAAGAATATAGTTTGTTATCAAATCTTAACAAACTCTTAATTGCATTTAAAACAGATTGGTCAAAGCATTTAATGACTGGAGCGTATTCAGTTAAAGCATTTAAAGCTCAGTCAAAGAAAACAGTTTTTCTGTTATGGTTTCAAAACAAACAATCGATTGTTTCCTCAAATCAATCGATTGTTTTGTTACTTAACAAAATTCACCATTCAAAAACAGTTTTCAAACTTTCTCAAAACACCTAAGTGTAAACAATCGGTTGTTTCGACAAAACAATCGGTTGCTTCAACTTAGTTTGAAAAACATTTTGCTTTATTAAAATTGAGATACTAATTGCTTTGAGATTTAATCTAAGGGTTGATTACAACATTAAACTACCCCAGAACAAAGCTTAAACCAGCACAACAGCATCAAGCAAAGCAGAGGCTTCATCATCCTTCAAAGGATTTGGATTCTTCAAAACATTGAACACCACTTGGTTCAACAATCTCCCCCTATTTGATGAAGACAAATCCCTGATGCTTCTGTTGTTCTTGATTAAATCTGAAGCAATTCCTGCAATAGAACTTTGAGCAATACATTGAACTTCTGATATTCTGTTAGCATACAGATAAACAATTAAAGCTTAAAACATCTAATATCAGAACCAAATAACATCACCCAAACTGTTTTTAACAACTTGAAAAACAGAAACTTAAAACAAATTGGAAACACATCATATATCTCCCCCTATTTGTCTTCACAAATAGACAAAGATAAGAGATAAAATAAGACATTGTTTCCATTACATCAGAATAAACCAGCAACAGCAGAAGGAAAGAAATTTTAAAACCAGAAAAGAACAGCTAAAAAACAATCGATTGTTTTGATGACCAATCGGTTGTTTTTCTTTCAATCTTCTTCATCAGCAAACTGAAGATCAAAGATTTGATTCTGGACAGCTTTAATATGTTCGTCCAGAGTCATATACCTCGCATCCATGTTGTCAAACCTGGTGTCAATCCTCTGAAAGTTACTAACACACAGATCATGAAGGCTCCTTTGATTTTCAGCAAAGCTATCTAGCCTATTCACCATGAGTCTTTCAAAAGGAGACATGGTTTGCATTCTTTCTCCTTGATGTCCATCATCAGCACTGGGTCCTGCATCTTGAAAATCTTCAACTGGATCTTCATGTTGAACATCCATATCAGCAGGTTCATCTTGTTCAAGATGAGCAGCACCACTAGATGAGGCACCATGATCACCATCCTTACTTATCCACTTTCCACCTACTTTTGTAAAGCCCATCTTGCTGAGTGATCCATTGTTCAACTCTTGAGTTGACTTGACCAGCTCAGAAGTTTCATCTTCAAGATTAACTTCAAAATAGAGTAGAAACTTAGATATTAAAACAACATAGGGATAGTGGTAATCGCTTAACCTCATGGCTTTTTGCATATGTTCTTTGATTATGTGAATCCAATTGATCTTCACTTTCTTGGTGATGCAGAAGATGTAAACCAGATCTTCTTCAGTCAACACAGAGTGATTACTCCCCCTTGGAGTTAGAATCCAAGTTACAATGAGAGCAAGCAACCTCTCATCAAGCTTCAAACCTCCAACCGAGCATGTGCTAACTTGAGATTGATTGTTCTTCAAGCAACTTTTGTAGAACTGGATTTTGTTGAAATCTTCCACCACATCAAGGTTTCCCTTGTTGATTCTTAATCCAGAGAACTTAAGCCCAACAACAGCTGCCCAAACCTCACGAGTTATTTCCATCTCCACACCTTTCACATGAGAGACTAAGTTGTTTCCCTCAAACTTCAAGTTGGTGTAGAATACCCTCACCAAATCTAGATATATGTTCCCTTTTAGCTCCAGAAATTTTCTGAGTGATTGGTCCTTGAGAAGCCTCCTCACTTTGTCAAGCTTTTGAATTTTCAGCCAATCAAAGCACACAACCTTGGGGTTGTTTATCTTCTTGACACTTGTTTCATACCTATACTTCTCAATGAGATCGGTGTCACCAGAAAACCAGCTTTCAAGTCTTCCTCCAGACCTTACAGCTCTGGTTTTGACTCTTTTAAAGGTGGGAGGGGTTGATTCCATGACAGCAGAGACGAAAACTCACTTCACAGAAATTTTGCAAAAGATGGTGCAAGAGATATTGCAAGAGATGTTGCAATTGGTTGTTCTTGATGGAAGAAAACTGCACCTGATTTTATAGTAGAAAGAGAATCAATTTGAATTTAATTTCATTCAATGGGTACCTGATTTTTCAGAGAGAGGACTTGACTCTGTTCTGCACTAAAAATGTCAGAAAAAGCTGAAAATCACATGGTCTTCACATGTGATCTTTGACTAGTCGTTAAGGCTATTGAATTTCCAAGATTTTGGAATATATTCCTTTATGACTGTTGTAAATTCTTTCTGATCATGCTCAGCTTTCAACACAGATCCTTTGACCAAGATTCTCCCTTTGAAAAATATCTGCAACGGCTAGAAATTCAAAAAGCAGTTAAATCAATTTCTTCACAGTGCTGTCAGACTCAAAACAATCAGTTGTTTTTATGCAGCAGTTAAAAACTTGATTTTGTAATTTTTAACCATAAACAGAAACAGATTAAAGCACATGACAATGATTAAAAGACAATTAATCATAAGAAAGAACTTTGAAACAGAAATTGAGAACAAATAAAAAGAAGGTCTTATCCTTGTGTTGTTTCTTCAATGAGCCAATTGCTTGTTGATCAAGAAAGCTTCTTTTCATTGTTTTGACCTTTTGAATAGCATTGATACAGCTTTAATGACTGCCTTTTTCTTCAACAGCTTGATCAGATGGCTCAATTCTTCTTTTTCTCTTCATTTTTCCTGCATAAACAAATTCAAGTTGCAAGATTTGGTCCCCTTACAAATTTGGGTCCATTTGGCTTTTCTTTGCTGCTAGAAACATCACACCCCTTAGGAATCTATTTCATAAAACCTTTAGGAACATAATATTTTTTAATTTTGCAGAATCTAACAGAGTGGCCTTTCTTCATGCAGTAAAAGCATGTAACAACTGGTTGTTTCGTCTTAACAATCGGTTGTTTTTCTGATTTTCTTAAAAAGCTTTTTGAAAACCTATCTTGTTTGTTCTGTGGATTGAAGCCTAAACCAGCCTTTCCAAAAACACAGCTTTGAGATGCTAGGACATTCTCAAAGTTTGACTTCCCTTTTGAAAGCTTGTCCACAGTTTCAACAAGATAGTGAACCTTTTTCTCAAGATTTTCACAATTTGTGCAAATGAGAGTATCACACTTGCAAGAGGTATTTTTGAAATGATTTTCCAGTTTTTCAAAATCAATTTTTGCTTTTCTCAGATCCTCTTCAAGTGATTTAACTTTCTTTTGAAGCCCATTGTTAAGATCTTTCAATCGGTTGTTTGAAAGAACCAATCTATTAGCTTCATCATGAGTTTCTTAAAGAGCTTCAAGCAATTCACTATAGTTTTGTTCATTTAAGGAAGCACATGAACTTACCTCACTTGAACTGCAAGAATCATCATCATCATCCTCAGCAACTAAGCATATGTTGGTTTTTTCA